>NC_069789.1:52926597-54176597 GCF_027406575.1 Nycticebus coucang
GGTCTTTTTGAAAATATCCAGCATGAGGTTTGGTGCATAGTAGAATATGAGTAGTTAAATTTCTACCTTCTTTCTTCAATCTCAATTAATTAAATTAATGTGACTTATTTACACACTCTCATTTCTGCAGACCCTTCAATGTTTCCATTCTGCTTCTCTAGGCCTCAAAGTCTAATGCACAACCAGGGTCTCAGCCAGTATAAGTTCACATAAGGATGGCGAGAATGAGACTTCTGGTCTTTACAAGAGCCCATGCATTATAAAGTTTTAAGATGAGCTCTAGAATGCCACCCAGTTTTAATGAAAACTTTGAGAGTACAATTTAGGTGCTTAACAACCTTAAGTTGAGAGTGAGATTAAGGTTCTTAAAATGAATGCACAGTACAATTTTCAACGTAGATGTTAAGATGTTAGGGATGGTGAGCTTTTCCAGTGCTTCTTTTAGAGTCCCCTTAGAGTGAGCCCCTACCCTGAAAGTGCTCAGGATGGTTAGACTGCTTGTGTTTCAATGTGCCCTTGCCACTCACAACGTGACCTTGAACATGTTTATGACTTTCTTCTGTGTCTGTTTCCTTCTCTGTAATATGGGAAAAATATGGTATCTATTTCACAGGGAAAGTAAGGAATACATGTAAAGTACTAGTACAGTATACATCCATAGTAAGCTCTCAGTAAATGTTGCTCATAACATTATCATTATTTCAGTGACCATATATAAAGGAGGACTATAACTCAGCTCTAGAAATTCTTTCGTACAGCAACCTATTGCTTCATGTACACTTGTTATGGGTAATGAAGTGATTTTACTTCATAAAAGAATGCAGCACAGGAGAACTTTAGATAGCATACCCTCCACTATATTTAACATACGACTCATTTCTCCAACCTAATTTACACCCTTTATTTGGAAACATGCCTTTTGTGTACAGCAGCACATACCTGCAATATATATTAATAGCATTAACTGTGGAAATGCAGATTAAGATAGGAAGAAGCTGAAAGAGCTAACTTTATTGGAGTACCAATCAAGTGCTGAGGGTTCTACTTACATGATTTTATTAATTCTTTTAAAGAGCCATACAAAGAGTCTATTCTTGTGCCCATTTTATAGACGAGAACATCAAAAACTAAAAGAACGACCATTTTCCAAGGTCAAAAAGCTGGTAGGTGGCAGAGCTGTGCTTTGAATCAATTTCTGTCTATCTCTGTTCATTTTATTAGACCACAGAACTCTTGGCAAAAAAGAACCTCATTTTTTCTATTTCCTGTTTTCCCCTGTGACCTTGTACCTGTGAACCAATTCTGGCCTCCTTGAACTCTTACCCAATGACCCTCCATGCTTCTCAAAGTAGAAAAATGAGCCTCATCATTTCAGGAACACATTCTTTTGGAATGTGGGAGAACAGCATGAAGAACAATGGGAAGCAGAGATACAGGGCTGTGGTGCTGTTTAATTAAATTAGTTTGAGATAATGGTATATCCTGAAATGGGAACACATCCATTAATGGTGTTATTATTATCAAGGACATGAATGGCCCATTGAGGATTGATGAGAGAATAAACTGTCCATATGCTATGAACCATAAGGAAACAATTGATAGGAAAAACCTCAGCGAGGAACTTTGAATGGGACTGATGATGCATCCTCCACGATAGAACACGCACACACGCACACACAGTAAAGCGGATGTATTCTTGGCATCTGGTAAGTCAATGAACTGTGAAGGTACTGAGGCAATAAGTGAGCAGGTTTCACATTAATATTATAATATGATATGTTTATAGGACGGGGACATTCAAAAGTGATTCCAGCAGCAATGTATGGGAACTGTTTTAATTGAGTTTGTGTTCTGCAACAGAAGCAGACTTTATCCATCAATCAAAAGAAGGGGTCATAAGAAGGGAAGGTTTGGGACTTGTTTTCTGTTATAAGTGGCCTTCGGTTTTTATTGGAAGTAACCTATATAATGCATTATTTAGAAATTGACTATTTAGCTTGGGAGGCTCTTTAGGAAGACCACAAACCTTGGGGTTGCTCTATACCCAAAAGATGATAAAATAAAATATGCATATGATAATGTCTCCTGGAAGCTGGCAGCCTGTTTTGGTTCACCAGGGATCCATCTCTACCGCTATGATTTATAGTGTTAGGGACAGACGGGAGCCAAATACAGACAATTATACCCGTGGAGCAAATCCCACGCAGAAGGGATATAATATAGGCTCAAGGAATGATTTGCTGCTGAAAGGGGCTGGATTAGCTCAGGAAAGGGCTAGAGGGAAAAAATTCACAGCATAAGGGTGCAGATATGTGCCTGAGAATGTCAGGAAGGGCTGCCAAGGGTAAAACAAAGGGGAACTTCCCACCTGGAAAATGTTTCTCCTGACAACAACCTGTTCCAAATGAAAGGAAATGGTTTGTAAGAATGTGTTGAGAATCACAAACGTTTTGTGTGTTTGGGATATAAAATTAGTCAATGATCAGGCCTTATGCATAGCCTTTGGATGGCTTATGAGTATGATCTTTGGATCCATAGGGCCCACTGGGATTGTTCTCAGGTTGATAGGTCAAAATTGAGATATTCTCTCTGGGCTTCTCCAAATGGGTAAAGCAACACTATCCCCCTATTGCCCTCTGCTGTCAAGCTCTGACATATCCCCAAATGTAACCCAGCGAAGGACTTCTGTTAGTGTCCTGCAGTGGCCTTAACTAGGCTGAGGGCTGGGGACTGCCCTGTGGGTGGGCAGGGGGTCAGGTGGGGGAATTCATATTTACTCTGCTTTCTATTTTCATGGGTGAAGAGGGAGAGAAGGGATTTCTTTGCACATCTCAAGAGGAAACAATCTAAGGGGAATATTTCTCACCCTTATTCCTTCCCTTCATTTGCACCTCCTTGTGCAAGAAGGAGTGATTTAGCTGAGAGATGAAAGTGATATCCCCTCTCCTCCCCTCAGCTCTCCTCTCCTCCAGCCTCCTATTCTCTCTCCCCCTTTCTTTTCTTTCTTTCTTCCCAACCATCCTGACTTCCTTTGAGCAGAGTATCAATTCCTCTGCCTTGACTCCCAGGAGGTCAGCACGTTGGGCCTCAGTTGTCCCTTGTCATGAAAGCTCATAGTCTCCAGCTGGTCTACAAAGACCTTCCCAGCCCCTAGGAGACCTCATTAAGTCAAACGCACTCCCTCTCCCACGCCTTAACCTCCTTCCTCTCTGATGGCTTTCCTCCCCAGTTTATTTACTCTTCCCAGTTTACATACTCACTTGTATTCCATCACAAAGCAACAACCCTCCCTGTATTGCACATTCGTTGCCTTGCTCCCACCTCTTTGCATCGAAATGCCTAGAAAATTAAACTTTCTGTGCTCCATTTCTCAGTCCCAGCTGAGCTCATGGCAGCAGGCCTATGAGTCCAACTGCAGGCGAACTGCTTTCTCAAGGTCGCAAATGACCCCTGCCTCCTACTCCCATGGAGATCATACTTCTACACTTGGCTGAATTTGAACCTGTTGCTCACCTTCTCCTTCTCCTCCTCAAACTCTTATTCCCCTCTGGCATCTGACACCATGCTTTCTAGTTTCCCCCACCCCACCCGGCCATATTCTATATGGCCTCCTCTATGGACTCCTCTGCCCCACTTATCTCTTAAACATTTGTTTTCCCAGGTGTCTTTGCCAGCCCTCTTTTTGTGCAAGTCTCTCATAAATTAAACTACATGTAACTTAAATGCTACTGATTATCTCAAGATTGTCACCTTTTTGCTGGAAGTCTTTGTGTCTGAACCACCGAGACAGCCTCCTAACTGCCTCCCTGTCTCCACTCTGTTCCCTCCAGGCCATTCTTGGCCATGCAGACAGAGATGTTTCTCCAGTACACCACAATGATGATGTTGGCACAGTCCTTACATTTCTTCAGTGGTTGCTGATGTGTTTGTGAAACATCCGCACTTGCAGGCTGGCCTGCACCTACCACTAACCGAATGGTATGTTCCTAGGCTGGCAGGTTTGGGGTGCCTACTCTGCTAGGCTCTGTGTTGAATTCTGGGAATACTATGATCACCTACATTGAATTAATCTGCTCACAGGGCTTATTTGCAGTTAGTGGTAGATAGAGATGGTTACACTAGGGATTAAAATAAAGCGTGATAAGTTCTAGGATCAAAGTAGTACAAGTTAGTGTAGGAGTAGATAGCAGAGCCTCTTTACCTGGAGTGCAAAAGCAGGGATGGCTTCCCAGGGAAACTATGTTTAAGAAACTAGAAAAAAAAAAAAGGGAACTATTTCACAAAATAGCCTGACATCCTTATAAAGGGCAATGCTATCTGTGGGTCTCTTGTCACACATCCTATCTTTCCTTTCTTCCTACCTGCCAGCCAAGAGGAGTTTCTACACACACACACACACACACACACACACACACACACACACACACCCCTTTGGTCCTTCTCACAAGATAATTACTAATATTTTTTAAAGTTCTTTTTCCAGGGAGTTTATAAATGGCAGTATGTTTCATGGTTAGTACAGAGTACAGCAGGCCTGGATTCAGTCCATTGTGCCCCTGAGGTGTGCCTCGTTGGGCAAGTTATCTAACTTTCCTGAGCCTCATTTGTTAAGCTTGTAAAACAGGGATAATAGCAGTACTTACTGTTGGGATTCAAGGGACTCAATAAACAATGGCTCTCTTTTCTCCCCAAGTTTTGAATAAATTGGAAAACACAACAAAATGATAAAGCAGATGGAAGGTTGACCATCTCTCCTATTAGTGATTAAACTGGTACCAAAGAATAGGACCACTGCAGTTTTTTGATTCTAAGATATACTTTCTGTTCACACTGCTGTCCTAAATGGCCGTTTTAGGCAGGGTGCTGCTGGACAGGGCCGGATGAGCCTACACACCAACATCTGGAGATTGTTTATACACTTCCAAGGCCTTCCGCCCTAGACAAACTTAGAAAACTGGATACTCTGAGGACCATAGTTCCAGTCAAGGACCCACTGCACGGAGTGCACTTAGTAATGCACTTAATAAAGTAGTGACTAACTATAAATTTAGCCTGAAGTAGGAATGCTTTGAAGATATAACATTACACTTTAAGATAGAGGGATAATGTGTAACTTTGTAACCTATGACGGGGAAATCTGTTTAATGTGTACTATGATGACTAATATCATTACTAATGCTTGCTTTTACTGTGAGAGTATAAAAACAACAAAGGGAGACAGGAGAGCAGAACAGCTCTTGAAGGAGCTATTCTCACTGTTTTCCAGAATTGCTGGTTTTTCTGTAAGTAAAAGTAGAATTGTTGATCTCTCATCTGCTTCTCCATTGACCGGCTTGGGTGACAGGTGGACAGACTCCTTGCTCTCCCAATAGTTGACCCAGGATGCATTTCACAATCAGTGCCCTCTTACAATGGCTGTTGGCCAAGTGCCAGTCACAACATACTTGTTAGTGCCTGCAGATATGTGAACTTGGGTTACTCTTGGTGGCAACACCAGGCCACTGCACCTTGTGAGGTTTCTGCCAATAAACTATTAAGGACCATTTAAGAAAGGAATAAACATCCAGTTGTTGTTTAGAAACCTTCCTTTGACACCTCTTAAAAGATAAAGTGCTAGCAGAATGAACATTTTTAGCTTGGAAAAAATTCCAGAACAACGTGAGTCTGAAGCTGTATCTTGATGGCAAAGAGGAAAATGTTTTGTTGTGAACCATGATGGCATATAATGTGGAATCAAAACATGAATCCAAACAGACTCTGAGTGTAAACATTTTTAGAAATATATTAGCCAATTTATTTTCCTTCACGTGTATTCAAAAGTGATATGTCATAAACATGTATGTCTAAAAGAAACAATCTTATTCTACGAGCATTGATGATTCTAAAGTGATGGAACAGGAGGTATGCTTAATTGTCGGTGTTTTTCTTCCTTTATGATACATCAGATAATGATGCCACCTCTCACTGATGGTGCCTTCCATGAGATCTGCCAACAAGTGACATTCCAAGTGCTGGACCACAGAACCGAACAGACTTATCCATGAGGAATGAGAGCTGGCTGCCTCACAGTCTGTAGAGGCAGGACACAGCGATCCTTCCTGTAGAGAGCTTGTTCCCAAGAAGAAGCAGGGAGCAGAAGAATGAGCTGGATTAGTTCTTCATGCCTAATTAGTTCTTCCTAATTCACAAATTAGAGTAAGCCACTCCTCTCTGAGATAGGATCGAGAAAGCTTAAGAACGTTGTCCATGTGGAGTTACCACTGTGTGAGAAGAAACATCAGCTGGGGGACAACCTGTCCACTAGTAGCTATCTCATGCGTTTCTAAAATAAAATGGGTAATATAAAATATAGCTCAATTATCCTCTGGCATACAGTGTTGCTGATGAGAAGTTTGATGTCCGTCTTTCTCTTGTTTTATCAATGAACTATTTTAATTTTGCTTCTCCACTCTTTCGGAAAGATTTTACCTTCTCTTTCGCTTTAGTATTCTGAAAGTTCACAAAGGTCTGTCTAGACGTAGGTCCTTATTTTCTTTTAAACTATCCAGGATTTTGCTGGCACTTAGACTTTGAGTCTATCATCTCTATTCAATTCTGGGAAATTGTCTTTTGTGATTTATTTGATAATCTCTTCCCGGTTTCTCTGCTCTAAATTTCTGGAATTGCTCTTAGTCAATGCTGGATCTCCTGACCAGAACAGCTATGTCTCTTATCCTTTCCAACTCTTTTTAATTTTAATGTTTACATTGTTTGAGACTTTCCAACTCTTCAATTTCTAATTTCTTAATTGTTCTTGTTTTGCAGCATGTTGTTCTTGTTTTATAGAAGCAATATTTTCCCGAATCTCTCTGAAGACTTCTGGTCAGCCCAGAGGAATCAAAGATAGGAAGCAAGATGGGTTTGGTGCTGATATGGTGAACAAACAATTCTGCTGACGGGGTCCTGAATGCTGGCCCCTATCGTGTGATGGTTTCTGGTATCATTGCTTCCTGGGACAACAAATCTTTTTTTTTTTTTGTAGAGACAGAGTCTCACTGTACGGCCCTCAGGTAGAGTGCCATGACGTCACACAGCTCACAGCAACCTCCAACTCTTGGACCTACGCGATTCTCTTGCCTCAGCCTCCCAAGCAGGGCACAACAAATCTTGTGACAGCAACTTAACAAGCTACTGCTTTCTGGTGCTGCTTCTTTTCAGGGAAATCTGGGTTCTGATGCTGCTTCTCTTCAGGGAAATCTGGGTTAAGAAGTTTCATGGACTTTCTTGGTCCCATGTGCTGCCCAATATCAGAGCATATATTTACTGATACCTACCCTGGGCTTGAGTCTCTACTTTCTCCCTTGTTATGGTCCAGCACCTGGATCATCATGTGTGCTCCATAAATGCTTGTAGAGTAAATGCTTTCATTTAAAAACAGTTTAATAATCATTCATTAAATATTTCCCACATATATATTTCAGCAGAATACAAAGCACTGTGTGCTGTTAAAAACATCAACAACAAAGTAGTGAAAGTCACAGTCAATGCCATTGTGGAATTTAGAGTTTAGTAGAAGGATGAAATTAACATATAAGACAAAACTTGAGAGCAATAGAAGACAGTATTCAGGTAAGTGCTAGAATGTAGTGTTCAGACTCTGTGTGCTATAATTGCTCAGAAAGGGGGATGTCACTAGATGTCAGAGTATTTGGGAGCAGCCTTCATGAAAGAAGAGACCTTTGAGGGGACCATTCCCATCAGGGAGCTGCCAGTGGCAGGGCTGTCCAGGCATGACAGCATGACAGCATCCAGGCCTGACCTTCACTGCATGCCATTCACGTGTCCACGCAGTACAGCGCTATTTACATCGCACCCCCTCCTAGCCTATAGAGAAGAGGAGACAAGTTCCAGGGCATTACATATGTTTTGCCACCTCCTGCCTCCGATACTAAAATGAATGGTTATCATCTACCCAACAGTCTTTTGACCTGGGGCAGCAGCGGCTTCGTGAGAATCTGACCATTCATTTTTTCTCCCTCCTGCTCTCTGTTCATTTCCTAGGCTTCACACAAACCCACTGATTATCATCTCTTCAATTTATAGTCCTATGATGCCTTATTATTTTTCCTTCCTTGTTTTCCTTTTTTGCATAATGGCAGGTGGCAGTCACTTGGATAGGGCTCAAACCGCTGCTATTTCTCTTTGTGCATAGATTTCTTATATTATTCCTACCAAAGCTATTAAATGTTGCTGTTGACATTTTCTTTCTGGCCACATGACAAGAACAACATTCAGATCTCCAGCCAAACACCTGCTCAGGAAATATGTCACTGAGGAACTTGAAGCCTTCCTTCTCTCTGCCATTCTTCTCCCACATCCCTGGGTGATACTGCCTTTCTCCACAGCAGGGCTTTAAGGCTTGCACTTCTCGTCCTGATGCTCAGCCTCCCGTGGTCTGATCCACGCCTGCTTTGCTACAGCGCTTCTTGCCTGTGTACGTTCTCACATTTGGCGAGTGAGGTCTGAAGTCACAAGACTAATGAAGGGGAGGGCCTGGGCCAGAACCCAAGTTTCTGGAATGAGTGATCTCATTCCCTGTCCAGCCTGCTTTTAATCTCCTGTCCGGCCAGTGGGATTTTGCTTCCTGATGAGCTCCTATGGCATGTATTGACTGCGCCTTTGGGGTAATGTTTACTCAAGCAGAGCTCTGTATTCTTGCTGAACTTTGCCTAGAGTAGATATTCATCTGGTATCAACCTGTGTGTTGGTTATATGGATTGTTAAAATATCAAAAGACGTCTGTAGTGTTTAGTAATTATTTCTTACTCTAAATCCCTAAGTAAACTACCCCTAACATCATTCTGACTGCACAGGCCCCTTCCCTGGAAGGGGAAGATCCCAGATCTCCTTGTTACCTACTACTCAGGCTGATACCCAACACAGTAAGGCCTTCATAACCCTGCTCCAGTTCTATGGCTGGTGTTTGTTCTTACTGGTAGGTGCCCATATCATACAGATAGTTAGAAATTTTCTTTTCTTTTCTTTTCTTTCTTTCTCTTTTCTTTGTGAAACAGAGTCTCAAGCTGTAGAGTGCCTTAGCATCATAGCTAACAGCAACCTCCAAGTTGGGCTCAAATGATCCTCTTGCCTCAGATTTTCTATTTTTGGTAGAGATGGGGTCTCACTTTTTTATTTATTTATTTATTTTTTGCTCAATCTGGTCTTGCACTCATGAGCTCAAGCAATCCACCCACCTTGGCCTCCTAGCGTGTTGTGATTACAGGGATGAGACAACACGCCTGGCCTTGTTAGAAATTTTTGACATTAGTCATGATGTTCTGTGTAAGTCATCCAAATGCCTGCAAGGCTCATCAGTGTGTAGAGCTAACGAGATGGCATTCATATGTATTTCTCAGCTTGGCAGGATGTCAGTCATCTTTTCTCAGATTGCTCTTGCTCCAGCAGAACTCTAAGGGTTTGCATAGGTCTTGACCTTCTGTTCACGCCTACACCCTCACTCTCTCCTAGCCACAGCTCCATGACTCTCTGCAACAGTGGCCCTGGTTGGGGCAGTTTCCAGTGGCCACTCTCCTCCCGTCACCAATCAGGTGCAGTGCTGACCTCCTGTGACACTGTGTCAACACCTCCACTAACAATCTCCTCATAGTTCTTGGGATGCAGCTCATAAAGCTGGTGTGCCCCATTCTTTAACTGCATCCTCACACAGCTGCATACAGTCCTACCGTGATTCTACTTGGGTTGGCTCTGCCCATGGCTGCTCCTCTGATAACTCAAGGATTGTCTCCTCCCATTCTATGAGTTGCTACTTCTCACTTCCTGGGAGGTAGAGAGCTCCTTCTCCCTGTCCCTACTCTTTTGGAGTGCCTCCACAGCAGTGCTGTGTGGGGTCTTAAGATTAGAGGTTTATCTGCAAATGTTCATACACCAGCTTTTGCTTCTTCAGGATAGGTGTGTGCTTCCGGGTGGATGAACCAAGCAGGGAGAAGCCACGTGCTGTGATAGAGCCAGTTATCTTTCCCAGCCCCCTGTCCATGTTGCTAAATTTAGCTCTCTGTGCCAAACTCTCTCTTCTCTCAAGGTAGATGGTCTTCCGGAGCTGGGTCTCACACTCCTCTGTTGCACTTTGGTCTTCATCAGGTTCTTTCTCAAACTCATGTCAGTCTTTTGGTATAGCCTAATTCTCTTTGAATGCCTGATGTTGAATTCAGGATGAGGTATTTTTCTGTAGGGAGGTCCCAATTCCCACATGAATCAGTCTGTGGAAATGGACATTGGAGAAAAAAGAAGTCACTGGCATCCCACAATTTCGGTTTGGATTCTGCCAGGACTCCCTCCTGGTGCTTTTACATCTAAATGAAAATTTTTTTTGAGAGATGTGAGGTGCCTTTTTTCTCTTTCATATTCTCCCATATTATCCATGAGAAGACTAAGCACTCTGTAAACATTTAATATAACTCTATGGAAAGAATGCATGTAGGGGTTCATTTTTGTGATAGGCAACATTGGGGCAGCTTATGTTAGAGGCTTCTTGCAAGGTCAGACAATTATGTTATGAACTCATTCTCAGAAAAGTGCTACATAACTTATTGCTCAATATTACTGTGGTCATCAATGGACAAAAGAGAGGAGTACCTTGAAAGTGACAGTAATCATATTCAACAATGAGTTAGGTAGCGCTTCTTCTAGGATGAGTTTGAAAACTTAATTGACCTCATTTATGGCTATGTGTCATGCAGCTTCAGAGGGCTCAGGAGTTCTTGAAATTATAAACAAAGATTCTGAATGTGGGAGGTGTTTTTAGACAGGGAGAGTTTGTAGCTTTTTACCCCCCAATTTTTGAGTGAGTAGTCTATGTCCTGTGACACTTTCTCAGTGTCTAACCAAATCTGGAAGAACATGAGGTGAGTAACCAGGCAGAAATATTCTAATGGACACTTGTCCTTTCAGAATTCTCCAGAGTTGCTCTGTGTTAGAGGAAAAGACAGAATGTGTTTCCTACGGACTGGTCAGATCCAGTGCCCTTCCATCTTGGCCTGAGTTTGCTGATGTGGAATCTTATTAGTACTGCTGTCCCTCAGTTGTCCAGTGACTCCTGTGCATCTCCTGGTCTATCTATGTCCCTGTCATTAGTGGCACCAGGAATTTTTCAAATGGACTATTTATGTTTAGTTCATCTGATATCATCTATTTGGGGCAATCACTGGAAGTTTTCTCAAACACGTGCCTAAATTGTTTCCTTCAGAATTATACTCAGAGGGGCGCTGAGCAGAGAAAGAGAGTTCTAGTCATGATATCTTGGGTTGAAAACATATTCAAGATTACCCTTCTGATGTTTTGAAGTCCTAAAATCAGGTTTACTAGTCTGGAATATTCTAGAAGTCAAGTATTCAAAGAGGAAATAAGGATGGGGTCTTTGACTGTGGAGCGTTTTATCAAATTGATGTGATTATAGTGCTTTTTACATGTGAACTAGCTTCTCCAACATGTAAAGAATCATGACCTGGCATTACCCTATCCTTTCAAAACAGCAGGCACTGTTTACTTTTAGAACAACTAAAAACAGTATCAGCACCACAAAGCATTTTTCAGGAGCTGAAATAATCACAACTTTCCTCTTGCAACAACGGCTACAACTGGTTAGACATTCACAAGGCTTTTCACTGTTTTTGTATTTCACTCTTTGTGGGAGGGGTAGATGAAAAGAAAAAAAAAAGAAAGAAAGAAAAGAGGCAAGAATTATAGCCAAGGATCTCAGTAGGAGGGAGCCCTTAGATGAAGCCTTCCTCCTTTTCTTCTAAGAGGATGAGATCAGGATCATAAATTACCAACCCTGGGGAATCAGCTTGTCCCTTTAAGGCTATTAAAGGGGCCAAGATGAGCCGGATTCCCAAATGAGCTTTGAGGATTATTCTGCCAGGTGGAAGGTGGCTGCCCATGAGGGGGGAACGAGAAATTGGCTTCTAGAATATCATTTTGGAGCTGTCCGACGTTAATCCCCAGACTGATTTAAGCAGGGGGAATTTGAGATAGCAATGGACAATTGGCTCTTGCTTTTTCCTGATAACAGCAGTGAAAGGTGGGAGCCTTGGACAGGGCAACATGATACAGGAGTGATGTGGGTGGGCATGTGGAGGGGGGTGGTACAGATTTGGGTAATGTAAGTATCATCTCAGGCTACGTTTTAGGAAAAAAGATTGGGCCTCCTCATGTTCAGCAGAGGACCATAGCTTCAGGGGTAGATGTCACGCTTCAAAGGCAGATACTAATTTTCTCTCTGGATTAAGAAAAAGTCTCATAAGGTCAATGATGTGGGCTGTGCAATCCACTTGGAGGCTGTCCTGGAAATATCAGCCAGGTGCAGGAGCAAGAGTCCGATCTTGATCATTGGCAAATATCTATTTAATGTTGACCCTGTCCTCACTTGCTGTAGGCAGAAGATGTGATTCAATGTGTCAGGGAACTTATTAAACTACTAGATGGCATTTTTAAAAAGTTAACTTAAAGAAAAAGAAAAACATATCCTTGGCTTATGAACTCTGAGCAGATATTGAGATTGTTTTCTGACAGGTGAAAAGCCCTAACACAGGCCTTTGGCTAGATGGATGAGTTAGAGGCTTTGTGGACTCCCTTGAACAATTGAGACCCCCGTATAATTGAAGTCTCCCAACATCAGCCCATCCTCTGCACAGCCCATCCTCTACACTGCTGTAGATCTGTGTGCTTAAAAACCTCTTAAAAGACCAGCCAGGACTGCTGGTCTCCAACACTGGTGCAGTCCTGGCTCCTCAGCATGCCTCTAACCTAATTAATCATCTGTGTTAGGTAATTGCCCCAGAGAAAGCCCCTCCCCGAGAAAAGCCCCTCCTGCTTTCTACAGACCAAGATTAGCTGTCTCACTCTTAAAAGTTACAGCTACCTGCTGAAAATTTCAAACTTATGGCCTGCCCCTAACGCATCTTCCGGCCAGAGCAGTAACTCCTTATTGGCCATTCTACCATCCCGTCACCATTCTAAGACTTGCCCTAACAGAACCTATGTAGCTCTCTCTCGCAGGTGTGCTCTCTCTCTCCCCTCCTTTCTCTCTCCTCCCTCTCCTCTCTCTTCTCTCTCTCTGTCTCTCCTCTGTCCCCCTCCCTCTTTCCTCTCTCTTTTCTCCCCCACCTCCTTTTCTCTCCTTCTTGGTTCTGCTCTGCAGCATCCCTCCCTCGCCAATAAAAACCTTTCACACAAGCCTTGGTGGTCTGTGAGATCTCTGCAGGTGAATGCCCCACCCCCTTCGATCTGATCCAACTTTCTCTTCCAGTTTCATCTCCTGCCACTTTTCACACTGAGTGCTTGCTCCACTCAAAAGCACTTCATTTCTCTGTGGATGTGCTCTTTTTAAATATACTTTTGCCCATTCTGATCCCTCTTTTTTTTTTTTTTGTAGAGACAGAGTCTCACTTTACCACCCTCGGTAGAGTACCATGATGTTACAGGACTCACAGCAACCTCCAGCTCTTGGGCTTACGTGATTCTCCTGCCTCAGCCTCCCGAGCAGCTGGGACTACAGGCGCCCGCCACAACGCCTGGATATTTTTTTGTTGCAGTTTGGCCGGGGCTAGGTTTGAACCCGCCACCCTTGGTATTTGGGGCTGGTGCTCTACTCGCTGAGAATTCTATCTCCTCCACCTTTGCTGTGGTAAATGGACACCCAAAAACCAGTTCCAATGTCACCTCATTTAAAAGTCTCCTCTGGAAAAAACAAAACAAAACAGTCTCCTCTGGTACCCACCCCTCTCAACTCTTCTCAATTCAGACAGATTTTGTATTTCCTCTACTGTTCTCCCAAAGCATTTTTTATATTTTCAGACAGAGTCTTACTCTGTTGCACAGGCTAGAGTGTCCTGGCATCAGCCTACTTCACAGTGACCTCAAACTCCTGGGCTGAATTGGTCCTCCTGCCTTAGCCTCTTGAGTGCTAGGTGGAGGACCTAACAGGGTTAGCACCATAATAGGTAACTAATTAGTAGATATGGGGTATCCCTTTGTTCAGGCTGGTCTTAAACTTCTAAGCTCAAGGGATCCTCCCACTTTAGCCTCGCAGAGTGCTAGGGTTATATTCATGAGCCACCATGCCAGGACCTCCCAAAGCATTTTAAATCAATTTCTTCTAGAGCACTTACCTGTGTTTAACAAATTATAATTTTTGTTTATATTCCTGCCTTCTCCACTGAACTAGGAGTTCATTCCCATTGTCTTTTTTCCCCCAGCTTCAACATCTAGTGCAGCCATCTAGCAGATGTACTCAATAAATACTGCAAGAGAAAATGAATGAAAGCTTGAGTGAATGTAGAAAAGAATGGAGCACAGACACAGAGGTCTAGAATGGGTAGATAGAAAAGGCTGATAGAAGGTCACGCAGTCCCCCACCCCCATTCCCACTCCTCCCCCCACCCCCACCCCTTGCAGGCAATTTGCACCTAGACTGTCCTTTACTTTTCTGTTCCATCATGTCTTGTTGCCCTCAATTGCTGTAGTCTGACGTTGACCCTGCATGACAAGCAGATCAACTCTTAATCTGCCAGAGCCCCAGTTTTTCTGGGACGTTTGCAAGCGCCTGATAGAACCCGAGGAGAGGAAAACTGTCAGCCTTCACTTGTCAGTTGTCTGAGCAGCCAGTCCAAGGCTTAATTTGCACCTTGAAATCCCCCGGGGCCTTCGTGGTTCTGACTGCTGGTTTAGGCCCCTTCAATAGTTTCTCTTAGGGGATAAGTAGGATAGACGGATGGAGGGGGAAGAATGGCACCACTTTATTCTTGCATCTCCAAAAAGCAGGAATAGAGTAGGGGTTTGAGGAGAGGGACGCAGGCAGGGAAATAGAAAATGAGGAATGAATAGTCTGCTTTTAAGTTTCACATCAAATTAGAGTACTAATGGGGCAATCGAGTTGGGAAACATTAAAAAAAAACACAAAGATGACTCAGTGTAAACAGCATGATGTAAAAAGCAGCAGAAGATCCGCACAGGGAGAAGCTGCATTCGAGTGATAATAAAGAAGGTAGCTAAAGCAAAGAGATCTCCCCTTCTGCTGGGTTTCTATCGCTTAATCAAAACTGACTACAACTACTGCAGCTGCAAAAAAATGTTCCCAACCTTCCATTAATTTCCATACAATAACCCTCTAATGGGGAAGCTGTTCGGGGGAGGAGCGCAATCAATCTGGCCTAATGACACACGGGAGGCCTGGGGAAAATGCAAACTTGGAGCAATTTCATGGCAGGTGCAACCTTGGAAAGCATTACCATTTCTCTAAGTTAATTTGTTCCCTTGATATGTTTGAAATCCATATTTGTACTTTAAAGGTCTAAAATGCAAGATGATTAAAAAATATAACAGGATTTTTGTAAACCTTTCAGCAGTAGCAAGTGATGTATTAGCCATCTCCTTCCTTCCTGTCCCTGGAGAGCAGGGACCACTTTGCCTTCTTTTATCCTTTGCTGTCATCTAAGAGAGTTGAGTCTCTGTTTTGCTTACAATTTTTAGGTTTTCCCCTGGCGCTAGCAGGCTGGAGTCCCTTTTGTGCTCTGGGCACAACCAATCCAGGAAATGGCAGGAAGACTGGCAAGCTCTCAGTATGGGGTCTCAGACCTCTGCAGAGGAGGAGGAGGGAGATAATCCCATTCCTGGACTGGCTGTCAAGAGACTGTGCTGTCTTCTCCTCGTCCCTGGCTCTTTCTCCCTGACCAGCTTTTCTTTACAGCTGGTTGAAGAAATCATCCAGGAAAATAGAAATAAAACCTGGCACTTGGCCTCCATTCAGTCCCTCAGTTTTTCGATTTCCCCAGCTTTCTTCTGGCTTGGAAGCTGGTCAGGTCTTGCAGTGCATTGATGCTTTTCCTAGATATTTTGGGTAATTTCCTTTCCTCTTAGAACTTGTCCTAGAAAATAATAGGAAAAGTACCCTCTGTTCACGGCAGTGCACCCTCTCTCTCCCCTTCAAACACCTACTTGGGATGAGGTGATCATTTGCAGATTTCTGCTTCCTGGTATGCCACCTTGCCAAAGGGCTTTAGACCAGCCCTATTTATAGAACACAGCTAACTTCCTCTCCTCCCTTCTACTTGAATCTCAGGATGTTCAGAAAGAACACTTTCTAGACTCTTGGAGATTATTCTTTCCCCTCTTCAAGTGGAGGAAGAAGAATCCCACTTTATAAGTAGCAGTGCACTGGGAGCTCTGGTTATCTCTTGTGGGTAGGCCATTCAAATAGCCAACTTCTGCCGCCTTCAGAAGTAAGGTGATGCTTTTTTCCTTTTAGCCTTAAGATTTATGAATCCATCCAAAAGCTCTCTGGGAAATGCACTTGCCATTGCATTGGAGGATTTGGTGATAACTTACTCAAGGATACTGCTCTGAGACTGAAGCAGTGGCGCTTAGTTGAGGAGTTTTATACCGCTCACCTCTTTTAAGTGCTGGGGAATGAAGTGCCACCACAGAGAAACACAGATCTTTTAGGATCAGAAGTTAGCAGACAGTCTTTTTCTTAAACCATCATTAATTGCTCTTTGGGAGCTTTAATTCCTTGCTAAGAAAGAAGGGATTAGAATTTGTCCTGTGCTTGGGAAGTACTCTTTACTGTCTTGCACTGGTACTACCCCATCACCTTAGTGTAGGCGGTATGAGTGTGCTCTGTGCAAACCTCCTCCTCCAGAGGGCAGGGTTGTCCATGGTCCCCAGTGCTGGGCACTCCATCATTGCATTTATCCTAAGACCACACCTCCCACAGGTGGCTCCCAGACAATGACTGAGGTTGGCAAGGATACTAAGGCAGACCAAGCCCTGGAAATACTAGATTCTCCTGTTCCCTCTTGATGGCTCCCATTAGCCCTGCAGTACCATCCTGAGACTGCGGTGATGAAGGGCACTTCTACCCACCCTTTATTCCTTTCTCTTTCCTTTGGATGTCTCAGACTTGCATCGTGGTCCAATGGCTCTCCTACTCTTCAAAGTTGCCCTCTTATTTTCTCTTACAGGCATTTCCTTTAATAAAATTCCTTTACCATGTTTATCCTCACCTTGATGTCTGCTCATCAGAGGACCTAGACTAACACACATTGTCACGGGCACCAGAGAAGCTATATCTCCTGGAAGATGAGAATTCAATTGGTTCAATTCCACTGGCCTTCAGAAGTTCTGATAGCATTATTCATTTTTCATTTAAAGGTAAGTCCTGAAGTATAAATTCTACGCATATAAGGTCTTATGAAGAAGAAAATAAAGTTTGTAATCCAGTGGAACAGGCAAAGAAGGCATTATAAGATTACATGTTTGTTTCAAACCTGTTGAATTCCTACGTTTTTCTGTTGGAAACTTCCATCTGTGTGCAGAATTCACTTTATTCCAGAAATATGTTACCTTTCTACTACCCACTGTGTGATCTGTATATGGCACTCTAGGTAACAGGAGTTGACATTTATTGTTAAACCTGCCTCTTGAATCACGCTGAGGGAGATCATAAATGTCTAGGATGTGATTCCATATACTGACTGAAAATGGCAATGTTATCTATATGTGCAATTATGATTCTTCTATTTCCTTCAAAAGATTATAAGTGCTGAAAAGAGACTGCAACCTTTTTCTTTGGGGAAGTGGGGTGAACAGAAAATTCATACAAACATCATAGGGCTATGAAAAAATTATTCTGGACCAGTTTCTGGGGCCAACTTTATTTATCAGAACCTCTTCCCTAGATCAAAAATAGAAATAATATGAATGCATTTTAGTAATCTTCTATCCAGGGCTGTTGGGTACACACAAGGTTTAGTGCTCTCATCTAACCTTTTGCACAGGCTTCAGCTGTGCACATAACACTATTTTGGTTCATATCCTAATGAAGAAGCTCAAGATATAATAAATTGCAGAATATTAGAAGAGCTACATTGGCTTCTCAACATATCTCTCTTAATATTCTGCCATTTATTACCACTTGCATGAAATAAGAGACATGTGTATAGATTGATGGGTCCCAATTTTTGTGTTTTCATTCATTTTCTTAGAAAAGAAATTAAGCCAAGTTTTGTTGGAATAGATAATATTTTTATAGCAAAAGTCAGTACTTGATCAGAATCTTTAATCAGAGAAGTTTTACCTGTTTCTGACTTCTTTCATCCTTCTTGACAGAATGCTTCTGACATAACTTACCCTCTTTATGAGAAGGAAGAATTGAAAAACAATTTTATTGTTTTTTCTTTTTATTATAGAAATATTAGATGTCTAATTTCTTGGTTCTACATTATTAGCATAAAATAACACTATTGGCTCATTTAGTGTGAAAACACAGTCACTGCTAAGTTTATTTATCTGGAGGACAGGTCTGAGGTTCCATGCACATTTATTCTTTATTTCACAAGTATTTGTTGGAAATTGATTCAACAAACGTCTGAGTACCCATCATATGCTAAGTGCCAGGGTACTGTAACAAACAAAATGGACAAAATTTATAGCTTCATTGAGCTTATTTCTAATGTAGAACAGAGATGATCAATAAACAAATAAATATATAGTTAGGAGACACCAACAATATCTTTGATGGGTTTACTGTAGGGATGCTAGCAAAAGAGAGGAGTCAAGGATGAGTGCAGGGAATTTAACTTGAGCTAAGTATGTAGAAAAAGAGGATACTAGGGGGAAAGAAGGTATGGTGGTAGGCAGGCTGGGAGGTAGGCCAAGAACTCTGTCTTGGACATGTTAAGTGTGATGAGACAGAGATTTCAATGAGGAAGGTGAATGTATAAGTCTGAAGTTCAGAATGTAGATTGATGGTATGTGTCTGGGGGCTAGATAAGAATTTCAAGAGTTTGTTGGTAAAGAAGATAAGCATTCCAAAAACTAAATTCTGGGGCTCTCCAACATTCAAGAACCAGCCAGAAGAAAAAGTTTCCTCAAAGGAGATACTTACCATGTGGCAGGCACTAAGCTAAATGCTACAGATTCAAAGAAGAGAAGACCTGAGCTGTAAACTATTTGAGGACAGGGGTTGTGTTTTCTTCTCTTCAGATTCCCAGTACCCAGCAGAGTACTAGCCACATAGGACTTTCTTTAATAGCAATAACAAAAACTTGAATGCAGAGGCAAATGATGAATCAAGAGTTCTGATTAATCAATTTCTGTGCACATAGGATGTTATTAGGAAGAAAATAAAGTTCATCATCCAGTGAAATAGGCCGAGAAGGCATTACCACACAGCATGGTTGTTTCTAAAATGTGATTTGTACAGAATGTTTTGGGAATATCGGGGCAGCACAGCTATACCTGACCTGAGCTATCACCAGAGGAGATAATGCTTCAGAGGAGAGGGGAAGAATGCATGGTCTTACCAGGCACACCAGGCTGAGGGAGGACATTTGTCAAGGTATTAGAAATCAGATTCCAGAAATTTTGTGGTACAGTTTGGTGTCATGGAGGGCCTAGAATACCATACTAGGGAGTTCAGCCTTTACCTTTTAGGCAATGGGGATGCCCTTTGCAAAAGAGAGAGAACTTTTGAGCAGCTTTTCAAATATCAAATGAGTGGGAGAAATTTTGGGGTAAGATTGGGAAATTTTCTTATAAATAAAGAAAAGACTAAGAACATTACATCCTACTTTTACTGTGAAGGGTTTTTGATAAATAATAATCATATTATTATGATTGTTTCTAGTTCATTAGTTTGGGGATATTAGGCTGACATTTTTATTCATGTAACCCCATGGTACTCTCAAAGATATTTCTATATCCAAGACAGAAATATAAATCCTTATTCTGACCATCAGACTTCTGAGTACATATGGTGGATTGATGACACATTTAACTCTTCTCCCTACCCAAGTTCTGTGAAATAACCACAAAGGAACAAGAGAGCAAAGCCACAGGGAAAGTGATGACAATAAATAGATGTAAGTTCCATATCTGGCATATAATAGTAGGTAAACAATTTTTGAATGATTAAAAAAGTGAATAAATATAATTGGATAAATGCTTTTGCAAGATGAAAAACTGATGAAGGAGCGGTAACAGGACATAGCAGAGCGGTGGTTACAACCTATGAATGTGCAGAGTGGGAAACATCTGTGCAAGATCAAGTTCTTTCTGTTCTGTTGCCTTTGTAGGGCTGGAGTGTGTAATCCTGTTGCTGTTGTTAATCCTATTGCAGTTCACGCTTATCCAATTCTGTATGCTTCTTAGATCCAGAAACAGGCATGTTATGTCTGCCTGGATCTGCTCTGCCCAGTTAGATACTGTCAGCCCTACCAGGAAGAATGCATTGGATCTGGCAAAAGCTTCATGTTGAGTCTTGGCTGCAAAAACAGGTGAGCATTTCAAATTGAGGAGCCCACATCTTACCCCATAGGCTTTACTGATTGTGTGCCAGAAACCACCCCACTTCTAGCTTTTGTTTCCTTGAGTCAAAGGAAGTTGTTGCTGGTCACTCAGGACATTTTCCCTTATATTTCTTATTATTTTACCACCAAATCTTAAAAATATGATTCTCCTTTAAGAGTTGAAATAGTAAAATCCATACATAATGCACATGATTATCCATTTGTGGAATAAACCAGAAAGAAATTGTATAAATGGGCAGCTGAATGATAAGGGGAGGATAATGAAGGGTTGGCTGTGGTGGGCTGCTTCACAGAAGCAGTTGACTGGTAAAACCTGATGAAGTGGATCGGTTCCCTCCTGAAAGAACTATAGCCTGGTGCTTAAGAGCATGACCTCAGGGATACACATCTGGATTTAAATTTCTGCCAGACTTGAATGACTTTGTGTAACAATCCATCCTTCATGGAAATCAGTTTCTGCATCAATGAAATTCGAATGGAGATAACTGGTATGCCACTGGGGTTGGGTGTGCTTCATGTAAAAGCTGTAATGTTTAGTATGAAATGTGGCTCATTTAACCAGTGGGTCTGCCTGACTTGAAGAAAGGACACCAAACCACCAAAATTTTTCATTGTTCACCCAGCCTATCCAGAGGACAGACTGAGGGCAAAGAAAATGTGCGTTCAAGGTCCTGGAGAGTTTGACTCAGGTTGAATGGAAACAGTTCCTCAGGATTCCCTGTGACAGCTCAGAGCTATCCTTCAGGGCTATCCATTTCCTACTCTTCATATGGATTAAACCAACACTGGTAAGTAATTTAGCTTCTAAGTTTCACTGCCTGGAAGAGGGAGCTCTAAATATGGATTCCAGTATTCGCATCACTTACCATTTTAAATTCATGAATTACCCTTTAGCTTTTTGTGAGTTGAGTCTATATGAGTCAATGTCTAATCCTGGCTAGGATGAACTCAGTAAGGGAAACATCCTAGGTGGAGTTGTAATTTTTCCCACAACGTCTCTACTTCATACCTCCTTTCTTTTTTGCAGAGATGACCACTTATGTCCACACGGTGCTGTCATAGATGCACCTGCCCATTTATTTTGCTCTGTTCTGTGGCTGCCCACACTCTCTCTGGTGTCTGAAACCCTTGCGCTATACAACATCCCCTATCAACATAAAGAAAACAGTTATTTTCAGGGCTTTTTGGCTATGGGAAAATCAGTTATACAAAGAGACACACTATCAAATCTGTATATTTTCTGATTTTACCAGAATACAAATATATTTGGCTGATGCTTCCATACCTATATGCCTTAAGGAGTTAATATCTTCTAGAACTGAGGTAGTTTTTCTCATGCTGGGAAGGAGGTATTACTCCTGCCTCTAGCCCTTTGAGGGGTCTCCCTCTGAGATTTAGAGCCTGTTTGTTAGAGCCAGCAAATTTTTCCAAAAATTTCCATTTTACTTTCTTGTGAGAACAAATGTGATTCTGCCAGAGGGTCTGAGATTAACAGTGTAGAAAACAAAAAATCGCCCAAGCATTGCCCGTCATATCCTGTCTCCAGCCAGCTAGTTTCTTTAGACCTACAGACTTAGTTGAATATATTGGAATTTTATTTTTCTAATACATTTTTCTCAGAGTAAGTCAACTTCTTCCGTTATCACTTCCCCCCATGCCTTTCACCCAGTCTTCTATTGCCTTGGACCCAAAATGTTTCTTGTTAGTGAGTTATTTTCTGGCTAGTCATCAAGGTAGGAACAATATTTTATCCACTTCTAGATTCTTCCCGTTCTCTCCTGCATTTGAGATATTATTTTCATGCAATGAAATATACCCATTTTAAGGGCATAGTCTGGTGAATCTTTGTAATTATATATGATTGTGTAAACACTAAACACTACCATCAAGACAGAGCAAGTTCTTCACTCTGGAAGGTTTCTTTTCTTTTTCCATTGCTTTTTAAAGGTGGCTAAAGTTCTTGGAAGCACCATGTACTTCACACTTAAAGATCCTTTATAGTGAAACATTCTAGGGGAAATTTTATTTGAAAGCTTTAATCTGGATGACATGTTCAATGTTTTAACATGGGGAAACTTCCAGGTGTGACACTTCAGTGTATCTCTGAAATTTTTCCCTCAACTAAAGGCCACATTCACCAACTATTCATCTGCTATGGATGTAGAATAACTTCACGGATGACAGGTGTCTTGGACAAAGACTAACTCACTTGCCTCAACTCCTTTACATACTTTCTACCTTTCGTATAACAGTTTTTGGTTAGCTTCACAATTATTTCATCTATTAATGCCCAGCTGTTCCCCAGATAATAGAATGAATGAATTATCATAGATTTTAGCAGCATTGGAAAACTGTGTCATCAAAAAGTCGACACACCCTTTTCAGTTTCTTATAGGGTCTCTTCTATTCTGTTCAAAATTCCAAGTCTTCTTCTCATGAGTGGAAGAGTTCTTTGTTTTTTGATGCTTCTTTTGTTGCATATCTGTATCTGTCCACTCTGTTTGTGATCTAAGTAGAATAACAATGCCTCAGTGAATCTCTACATCAACACATCCACTCATTAGTCAATAAGCACCTAATATGCACATACGTGAGACTATGTGACTTGCATATGCCAGGCATCAGACTACATTTCATTTTACAATATCTTCTAATTTGATCCTTAAAACAACACTGATTTTACATTTGAAGACACCGGATGGCTTGCCTATGGAAACTGATGACAAATAAATAGTGCCATAACTCGAAATCTGATTCTATCTGAATGGTAAAATTATTCTCCTTCCTAAGTTTTAAGTTGCTTGGATTATAGAGTGTGTGTGTGTGCAAGCATGTGTGCACATGCATCTGTGTGTGCGTTTTTGTGAGAGAGAGAGGGAAAGAGAGAGAGAGAAAAATACTTCAGTGTAAATATTCGGTAGGGATTTGGCTCTATGAGTCTGAAGTTAAATTGAGAGGTCTGGAGCAAAGACAGAGATCCAGGAGTCATAGACATATCGATGGTCTTGGAAGCTATGAACATAGATGGGATTGCCAATTGAGAGTGGAGAGATAACATCAAAAGAGGTAATCTGACTAGAATCACAGCTTAGATTCAGTCTGATTCTAACCTTCTGTCCTACTTTGGATTCCAGGTATTTATGTGATTGCTTGTCTCTCTTGGCATGTTCTCTTTTATTCCAGGTTAATCTAGCAAAAGGTCTATTCATTTTGTTTATCTCTTTAAAGAACAAACTTTTTGTTTCATTAATCCTTTGTATTGCTTTTTGTTTTCCATTTGACTTTGTTCTGGCCTGGCCTTAGTTTTTTTGTTCCTTTGGCTGGCTTTGAGATTAGTTTGTCCTTCCTTTTCTAGATCCTTCAGACGTGTCATTAGATTGTTGATTTGTGATCTTTCTGTCTTGCATGTAGGCATTTAAGGAAATGAATTTTCCCCTTAGAACTGCTTTTGCTGAATCCCATAGATTTTGATAGCTTATGTCCCCTTTTCATTTGGTTTGAGGGATCTTTTGATTTCCATCTTAATTTCATTATTGGCTCAATAACTGTTCAGGAGCATGTTATTTAATTTCCATGACTTAGTGTAAAATTGAGTGTTTCTCTTAGAGGTGATTTCTGGTTTTATTCCACTATGGTCTGAGAAAACACATGGTATAATTTCTGTTATTTAAAGTTTGTTAAGACATGTTTTGTGGCCTAAGATATCATGAATCTAGAAGAATGTTCCATGTGCTGGTGAAAAGTGTGTGTATTCCGTAGTTTGGGGGTAAAATGTTCTGTAAATGTCTGTTAAGTCCACTTGTTCTAGAGTTCCATTTAGGTCCAGTGTTTTATTTATTTATTTTTTTGCTTGGATGATTTGTCCAGTTTTGTCATGGGGGTGTTGAAGTTCCCAGCAATTATGATGCTGCTGTTTATTTCTTTGCTTAGATCTAGGAGGGTTTGCTTTATGAACCTGGGTGTGTAGTAGGTGCGTAAATATTTAGGATTATTATGTCTTCTTGTTGAATTGCCCCCTTTATTATTATGTAATGAGTATTTTTGTCTTTCTTTACTATTGTTGATTAAAAGTAAATTTTATCTGATATGAGAACAGCTATATCTGCTTTCTTTTAGTTTCCATTTGCATAACCATATTTTTCTATTTCTTTAACCTGAGTCTGTATGAGTACTTGTGGATCAGATGTGTTTCCTAGAGACAGCAGATATTTGATTTGTATTTTTTCGTCTATGCTGCCAGCCTATGTTTCTTGAGTTGGGCATTTCAGCCATTTACATTGATAGATAGAATTGATATGTGGAATGTTGTTCTGTTCATCCTGTTGGGTGGTACCTTAGTGCTTTGTTTTACCTCTTGTTCTATTGTTTTCAGCAAATACTGAACTTCAGCTTTTTGGTGGTTTTACACTGGGTGGATATCTATTGTGCTAATCCATGTATAATTTAGTTCTGAGTATTTCATGCAGGGCAGGTCTGGTCTTGACAAATTCCATCAGTGTTTGTCCTGAAGATTTTATTTCTTCATCATATATGAAAATTAATTTTTCAGGATACAAAATTCTAGGTTTGCAGTTGTTCTATTTAAAAAGACTGAAGATAGAGTCTTAATCCCTTCTGACTTGTGAAGTCTCAGTTGAGAAGTCTGCAGTTAGCCAGTGGGTTTTCCTTTGTAAGTTACTTGATGGCTTTGCAGGAATTCCTCCTTTGTGTTGTTTTTGACAGGTCTGATGATTATGTATCTTAGTGACTGACTCTGCAATGAACCTCCTAGATGTTCATTGAGTTTCTTATACCTATAAGTGTAAATCTCTAGCAAGACCAGGGATGTTTTTCTCAATTATTCCCTCAAACAGGCTTTCCAAGGTTTCTGTCTTTATCCTTAGGGAAGTCTGTGAGTCTTGTATTTGGCTGTTTTACACAATCCCATATTTCTTGTAAATGTTATTAATTCCTCTTCCTTCTCTGTTGTTTATTTTTGACTGATTTAATTCACAAGAGTTGTCTTCAAGCTCTGTGATTCTTTATTCTGTCTAGTTTAGTCTATTCTTAAAACCTTCCACTGTGTTTTGTATTTCCTTAAATAAAGTTTTCATTACCAGAAGTTCTATTTTTCTAACATGTTAATCTCTTTACTGCATTTTTCATTCATTTCATGAATTGTTTTTCTGGTTTGAGTTGGTTTTCCATTTTCTTTTAAGTGTCATTGAATTTCCTTATAATACATATTAAGAATGTTTTTATGTCATTCCAATATGTTCATTTTGGTTGACATCCATTGTTAGAGAGCTGATGTTCCCCTTTGGGAGCATTCTTTCACTCTGATTTTTTTTTTTTGTTGTTGTTTGTTTTTTGGAGTCTTTTCACTGATTCCTTCTCATCTGGGGAAGCTGTCCCTTCTTTTTTTGTTGTTGTTTTTTTGGATTTTCTCTTGGTTAAATGAGGTTCCTTCCTACTTTTAAAGTAGTTTCTATAGCATATGTTGGGTAAGAACCTTTGGCTTTTGTTATGGGTGTTTTGATGGTGATCTAGGTTCTGGATATGGGTGTTTTAATGGTAATCTAGGTTCTGGATGGATCTCTTGGTTACGAATATCCTCAGTTGCTTGTTGTTTGTAGGCTGCAACACTGGTGAACTGTGTGTGTAGGCAGATTCCCTGGCTCTCTTTGATGAGAGATGATAGAGGTCTTTAAAATCCTTTCTCTTTTCCCAATCCTGTGGTCTTCTTAGCAGTGTGAATTGTATTGGTTCACACAGTTTAATCTCTGAGAGAATAGGTGGTGTTTGTGGATGATAATCAACCATATCCTGTATGATTGAGTCAGTAATGTTATACAAGCAGGTGGTGTTTGCCAGAAGAACAAGCTGAATTATTATTTTTAGGACATGTGACCATCTAAGAAGCACCCACACACCCCACCCAAATGGATGGGGTTCTGAAATTTTCAGGCCAGTCCTTATTCTCTGCCACAGCAAAGGCAATTGGGGGAGCCAGGCAGATGGGGCTGGATTGAATGAGCCTGCCCTCAGCTCCACAAAAGCTGATAAGGCAGATGTTTTGGTAGTAGTCAAAGATCTGCTCCCAGCTTCTGGGGAAAGCCACCAATGAGGGGCTGCTTGTAGAGGCAGGGCCATCTGAGATTCACAGTCTGGCTGTCAGGAATGAGTTTTACTCTTTCCCCCCTCCCTTGATTCATAGTCATACTTTGGCATTTGCCAGTAGGCAGGAGCTTGAAATAGCTGAGCTCTCCCATGATGGCACTGTGGGCTGAGAGCTTCCCTGTCCAGGATCCTGCCCTGGGCTGACAGCATGGCCTTCCTGTTGGAGAAGGGGTACTCCATGCCAGCACTGTGGTTGGGACCCACACTGCTCTCTTTTTAGTGCTGCCCATCTGGCCTCTCACCTTCAGACATTAGTTGACTAATCTCCCTTCCATGCTTCCAAGCAAAATGATCAAGTCCTGGGGGTATGGGATCTGGCTTCAAGCCTATCCTTAGATCAATCCCTGGTCATGCCAGGAAGACATGTGCTGGTCTTGAGTTACCCATGGGGGGCTTAGAGTAGGCACTGCTCTGATGGAGCAACTGGGTAAGCATCACTAGGGAGATCTTGTGGGCAGGAAGCTCACAGTCTCAACACCTCTTAGTCCTCTGCAGGTATTAAGAGGAAAGGTTTGAGTCTCACTTTTTGTGGAAGTCCCAGGGTGGTGGATGTGCCAATAGGGGGAAGCCCTAGCTCAATCATCTCTCTCATCAGTTATGGGTGGGTGGGGGAAAGAAGAAGAGTCTAGATGGAGGAATGCTAGCACTCTGGTCATCTCTGCCCTTCTCTTTGAAAGGCAGCCCACCTGGAAATTTCAGGCTCTGGTATCAAAGAGATGCCCTGTGAGCCTCTGGCCTCCTATGGCTTCCACAGTGTGGATTGGAGTTGGGAAATATTTGTGTGGAAACAAGCAAGATAAAAATTCCTCAGTTTTGTCCCGTGGGAGGACAAAGGTACATGATGGATGGAGAAGCAATATGGCAACTGCTGTCTCAGCTCAGGTCTATGCTGATGGGAAGTGACCCAAGGGGGACTACCAGGTTGATGGTTTGTCTTCAAGATGCTCCCAGTTCACTGGAAGAAGCAGATCTTGGACTTGGGAGGGTAGAAAAGCTCTCCAGAAGCTTGGGAGTCTGCTGACCTCCAGAGATATGATGGAGGGAGAAACAAATCACTCTACCTACACTTCTCCCTAAACACCAAGCCTCTTGCCAATTGTCCTCTTGGATATCTTACTCATTCTTGTTCTGTGGAGCAGAACAAAAAACTCTTGTAGCTTCTGGCACTTTTTTCTTAGAATTACACCTAATGTATGATTATTTGTTTTTGTTTTTTCCTTTTTCTTCTTCCTGATGTAATCTGACAGCTGATGTCTCTAGTCAGCCATCTTATATATCCCCCCCCATTTCCCCTCCAGATTTATTCTTTATTGGTTTGGGGTTAATGATAAATAAACACCATTTTCAGTTTTGTAGATTACACGTCAAACTCCTGTACCCACTAATTAGGCTGTTCATCCCACCCACACAGACCACATATCTCAAAGATAGCTGCAGGTTTTCATTACCCCCAGGAAGGCCAGTACCATGTAGATCCCCAGTTCTGGAACTGTGCTATGTACATAGTTAATTTTCATCCTGAGGGAGAGAACTAACTAAAATAGAGAATATTTCCTTAGAATGTTTTGGGTTAGATATTCAGAAGAAGATTTGACCTTCAGGACAAATGAAAGTTTTTAACACAAGAGTATTGTGGAATCCTTGTTGTTTTTATTTTTTTAAGGAAAGAAAACAAATCACTTTTCAAAGGTAGTTTACATGTCATCCTGCCTGGTGGTAGGGCAATGGGCTAAATAATTTTCCAAGGTCTTCTTGTATAGCCACTCACCCCGAAAACGTGCTCCTTCAGTAAAAACCAGTTACCTGTACTTTTCTAAGAAGTGAGAATTCAAAGATGCTGCTTCTGGTAGGTGTCCAAGTTCCAGAGATATATGACAATTAAGCTCATGAACTCATCCTAAAAAATGTGCTACATACCTGCTTACTGAATGTCACTATGGTCACCTTCAAAGTACTCCCCTAGGGAAGCTATGCACTGAAGGCAGTACCTAGTCCAACCTTCAAAGCAATTTTGGAACTCTTTTTTTTCTGGAATGGCCATCAGAGCTATCATTGTATGAGGCTTGACAATTAAGTTCACAAACTCATCCTAGAAAAAGTGCTTTGAAGGGTGGGCTAGGAATTAGTGTCAGTACGTAGCTTCCTAAGGGGAGTATTTTGAAGGTGATTGGCATGGTATTCCGCAATGAGGTATTTAGCACTTTATCTAGGATGAGTTCACAAATGTAATTGTCTGAACTTGTGTTATTTGTTTATTATGAACCACAACATCTTCTTTCAGATGCCAGAATCTTCTATCATAAACCAATACAAGCAAATGTACATTTCTCTCAGACATTTGGGTGATTCCCAGGCAACTTCAAGTGACCAGAGAGATTCAGCACTAATTGTCTGCCTAGGTTGTGCTATATCATGAGCACCTGGGAGACATAATTGAGACTTTGTTCATTCTAATTCATGAGGAAGCAATAGATATTAGTGATTGGGGGCTCTACATTAGGGATTGGAGGACATGAGTTTGAGCCTGGTTCAGTCCCCAACTAGCTGTGGCATTGGTTACTATGTCTTCTGGGACCTCATGACCTGGAGGTTAGCTGTGCAGATGCTGGATCAAAGCGGGTCTACAACTAATTAACTGAATGACCTTGTGCAAGCTACTTAAACTCTTTAAATTCTGTTTCCTTCTGTAAATTTTTTTTTTTAGAGACACAGTCTCACTTTGTAGCCCTCCATAGAGTGCTTTGGCATTACAGCTCACAGCAACCTCCAGCTCTTGGGCTTAAGTGATTCTCTTGCATCAGCCTCCTGAGTAGCTGGGACCACAGGCACCCACCAAAGCCCAGCTATTTTTTTGTTATTGCAGTTTGGCCAGGGCCGGGTTTTAACCCACCACCCTCCGTATATGGGGCCGGCACCCTACTTGCTGAGCCACAGGCACTGCCCTCTTCTATAAAATTTTGATAATAGCATCTATTTTATAGAAGCATGGTTGGGATTAAATGGGATAATTTGTATAAATTATGTTTTCAATCATCTGGTACTATAGTAGGTATTGACTCTGTGTTAGATATTATCATTAAAATCATTTATAGAATGAAGAGATTGGGTGACAATAGAAGGTTCTTTTCAGCTATGCGAGTCAGTGAGTCAAAAAGTTACTTTTTCTATAGTTTCATCTGTTTTACTTCCTCATCTCATCTCCTTCTTTTTGAGGTCCCCACAATTTCCCCCAACCACGAGGCCAATTGGCACGTTTCCTAATATAGTGACTTTGCTCCTTCCCATAGCTAGGGGCTCCTCCCATGCTGCTCACTTCTCCACATGGTGGTCTTGTTTTTGATGAAGGATCCTGTCAGGTCTACAAGTGTACATCCCTCTCCTCCTCAGCCATCAATCCTGTCAAGCTTTGAGCAATGGTGTTGCCAATCCTTCCTCTCCTGTGAGCAATCTGTGAGACAGGCTGACATTCATAAGTTCCGGAGTGGTTTTTCCCCCTGAAACAAAGTCATCTCCCAACTTTTACATTATAGATCATCCCGAAGCTTTATTTTCACCATCACTGAGCTGGAAAGGGGACTAAGATATCCCATATTTTCCTCCTCCTCAAAATACAGCATCTCAAATAAAAACCCTTTTGATTCTCATCTCTTTCATTTGCTCTCCTAATGCTCAAATGAAAACGAGACTTTGCCTTTTGATTTTTACTCCTTTGTCAATTTTCCAGTGGCTGCCGACCCAACAGCAGTGAGGATAGGCTTCAGCAACTCCTCATGGGCAAGAACGTGATGGTGGCAGCTCCTTCATCAGGCAGGCAGTGCCACTTTTGCTGATGCTCCAGGACTAGTTCGACTAAATAACCTTTAGAATAAAGTTTGTGAGAAACTACACTATCCTGAGTAGCATGTGGGAGTGTGCATATGTGTAGCAGGCAAGAACTTCAGGAGCTAGATTTGAATGTCTAACTCCTCTCAGGCTTCACCGTGTTTTCAGGATAAATTAGTCCTCCAAATCACTATAAGAATGTGATCTGATACCTTAATTTATGAAAAAGTGCTGATAATTTAGTGTGTTGACCCTATCAAGGGCATTTGACTTTTGTACAAAGACCATTTGTAAAGAATGGTTAACCTCCAATATGCTACTCTAATGTTGGAATTTCAGGCAGCCTATTAGCTGATTCAGAAAAATATATTTGCTCTGGCTTGTCTTCATGGTGTTTCTTAAATCTCAAATCATGCAGGTAAGGTAGCCACGTAACTTTCATTTATATTTCAACCTGATTTTACACACAAACACACACACACACACACACCCCTTGGGTGGGGTTCCTTTTCCACCTTGCTGTTGCTTGGTATGTCTGAACTGACACCACAGCGACCCAGACTAATACGAACTTATTGTTCTATTACTGAATTGTTACTAAGCTTTGTTCTTCTTTCCCTTTGGATTTTTGAGATATTGGTTTTTATTCTACTCAGGTTGGAAGGCAAGGAGAAACTTATTTGGCAGGTACAGTTCATTGTTTTGAAATTAAGTTGATTTTCTCTTTCTGTCTTTCTTCCTCTGAGTCATCTATTTACATATTTCATTTCTATTTCTTACTTTACTTGTTTCTTTTCTTTTCCACCTCCCTCCCTCTCTCTTTCTCTCATGTATGTGCACATAAACTTATTTACTTAATTGGATCTCTTTGGTTTTCATATACCTAACTCATCCTTCCCTGCTTTATAAATTCTGACACTCAAGTGATATCACTTGCTTTTATGACTATGATCTAATGGAAAGCAATTGTTATCCATGGCAAGAATGGCTATTCCTGGCTTCTGAGATTATTTCTGTTGTTTTCTTTGCTTAGACGTACAAGCTCCTTTGTGTTTGGCAGTTTCAATTAAGGGCTTATTGAATTTACTTGAGACTTTTTTCTAATGGAGAGTAATACTTATATGCTTGAGCTAGAAAACTTTGGCTAACCTTATTAGATTACTTAGCTTGGAATGCTAAAAGGTAGAGGTAATGCAGATTTTGTGGGCCCTGAAAGTAATAGAAGACAAAGAATACACCATTAGCAACAAAAAATTGTATTTAGAACTTTAAAAGGGACCCATATAAGCATAAGGGTCCTGGACATTTAGCTTCACTAATTTCATGATAAATATATTCATTTATTTATTTATTTGAGACAGAGTCTCATTTTGTTGCCCTCGGTAGAGTGCTGTGGTGTCACAGCTCACAGTAACTTCCAACTCTTGGGTTTAAGTGATTCTCTTGCCTCAGCCTCCTGAGTAGCTGGGACTACAGGTGCCCACCACAATGCCTGGCTATTTTTTTGTTGCAATTGTTACTGTGTTTTATCTGGCTGGTGCCAGGTTCAAACCTGCCACTCTCGGTATATGGGGCCGGTGCCCTACCCACTGAGCCATAGGCGCCACCCTTAAATATATTTATTTGAAAGCGAGGTCCCCATTACAAGATGTTGAAATTTTTTTCCTCTTCCAAAGCACTGTTTGCTTTGCTATAGCTCTTAAAGGTGTCCTGCGTCATTGACCTACTACATATTTACTTACATGTAAAGATAAGACACAACTACCATTTGGTTTTTGAGACTATTTTTCAAATCACCTCACATTACTCCCCAGCCCTCCTATCACATTTGTTCTTGACTCATGATTTTGATTCCAGCCTTGGACCCCTCAAGTCATGGCCTTCCTTCCTACTTGTCTTCAAGCCATATCACTTCTAATCCCTCCCTTTCTAGAGTGGATTAAATTGTCCTACATTGTTTTGTAGACTTAGATAGAAAATCCCTATTGTATTTTCAGCTCCAAGGAACCCAAATTCCTCCAAAATTCCATTGCCTGGGGACAGCATTTAGATAGGTTGGATCTGGTTGTCTGGTTAGAAATTGGACAAGAGATTTTGACAGTTAGCTACATAACTTTATTTCCATCCATAATGAGTCCAGGCCAACCCCTTGACTTGGCTCCATCTATCTTCTTAGCCATATGTCAGTTCCTTCCATCTTAATAGAGGAGTCATTTTTTCTTCCTTTATAACATTTTGCAATCTTACACCATGCAAAAGAAAAACATCTCCTGTTGTACCATTGCAATATTGGAGTTATGCCCAGTGGGCTCTGGGAGCACAAATGCAAAGAAATCACCTGATGCTAAAGATTCAGGATGACTTTCATTGGGAGGTTACAAAAGACCAGGAATGCTAAGTCAACCAGTTTGAATTTAGGAAAATGGAATTTACTGAAGGAGATTAAGCAGGATGTACATGAAATAAAAACCCTCATCATCTTTTCTTTTCAAACATGTTCCATGGATAGTTCACAGCAAGTATTTTGGAGGAAGCATTAAGACAGGCAGGAAAAATAGTTGGTCATTCATTATGATCCAAGTGGGAGACTAGGACAGTGTGGGAGGAAGGAAGAGGCAAAGGAGAGAAAGAGGAGCTGAAGCCTTGAAAAAATGCTTAGGAAGTAAAATAAGTAGCATTGAATGAGTTAGAGCTTAAAATTCTAATCACAGTCCCTGGAAGGACTCCACAAGGACCACATCTTTTCTTACCATTTTGCCTATACATCCGAAAAAGTAAGCCCCTTTTCTAGATAAGATAGAGAGAAGATAGACGAGGGGTGGTGTGTTTCATTGTTTTGTCAGTTGCAAATATAGTCATGGCAGGTCAGGGATGAGTGAAGGAACCATCACTCAGTGGGATCTCGGATCTTAATCAGCTTAATCACTGAGGGAATTATGTCCTGTCTTCTTTGCCCCCTGTTAGGTCAGGGCTTGCTTTCTCTCTCAAGATACTGATTTAAGAGGGTGGCCTTGCCTTTCCCTGGTGTTTACGATGACTGAGACAGGGCTGTTGAGGCTGTGAAGCACTGTAATTCACTGAGCTTATAGCTTAAACTGGGTGAAGCTCAGATATATAAACCCTGGCTAGGAAACCAAGGCCTCCTAGATTCTAATCAGACAGGCCCAATACCTCTCCTTCTAGTGGCTTTTATGACCCATGCTTGCCTGAGATGACAAAATTCCTCATTGTCCACCAAAAGGTAAAAATCCACAAGCAGCAATTCAATTTCACAGGTCATAAAGTTATATGTCCACTGCTTGCACTTCTTCTTCTTGTTTATTATAGCAGAAAACTTCCGAGTTTACCATCTATATTTTGTCAGTGGATAAAAATTGTTTTATCCTACATGTTTCTCCTGCCTTCTGCCACCCTCTCTTCTTACCCTGGCCTTGCTTGTATCTCATTCCATTCCTTATCTAAGAGACCCTTAAATCAAGGCTTACTCCTTCCTGGCAGATAAGAGCAATCTGCCTGTCGCTGAGACTGAGGGTGCCTTCCCCCTGGGTGATGGAGTCTGTGTGGAGGGAAGGCCAGAGGTGGTAGGCAAAAGGAGGAGCAGGCACTCCATTTTCTGAGTGGCACTTAGAGTACTATATAATTTTTCTTTTCCCCTTAGCTCCCCAAATTTTACATCCATGAGTACACTATCCTTATCTTGAATATGGTAGAAACCTAGTTCCCCTATTCATTTTTCCCTTATTTCCATTAAACTTGACAATGGAGATGTTTTTCCACAGTGCCAGCCCTGCACACAGCCCCTTGGGGAAGCAGCCTTCTGTATCATTTGGCTTCTTGTCTCCGTGGACATGGTTGATTGAACCAGGAATCAAGCTTAATTTAAACCTGATTGAAAGGTAGCCAGCCAACTCATCATCTGATCCATGACCCACGAAACCCAGCACAGAGATTAACTAGGCCAGTTAGATTCTCCCTTTTGAGTATTTGATTTCCCCCCCCATAATTTTATTATTAAAAATTTGAAACATTTAGAAAAGGTGAAAGAATTACACATCAAATACCAATAAACTCACCTTTAGATTCTATAATTAACATTTCACTTTATTTATATTGTCATGTATCTATAAACCCACTATTGGAGTCTATAATTAAAATTTAACTTCATTTATTTTTTTATTTCATTTCATTTTATTTATATCATCACATATCTATTATATATCTATCCCTATAGCCATTCTTCTAGTGATATACCAATGCATCTTTAGACATGTCAAAGTAAGTTGTAGACTTCACCACTTTAAGAGACAAAGGGTGAGGGTCTCTTGTTAATTGGTGGAGAGTGCTGGAGATGGAAGATAATGTAGACTAGGAGGAGTGGTGACTGAGCCTGAGGCATGGGCAGCTTATAAGGGGTAGATCCAGGTCATGGGGACAAGGACCTGAAGCAAATGGGTGAAGAAAAGCAGGGGATGTGACTGCTGCAGGACAAAAGATGCAGGAAGTGCTTCAACTAGGAAGAATTTCCAAGTACTCAGTTATAATACCCATGGGATCCAGCAATATTTATTTTTAATTTTTGGTTTATAGATACAATGAGATTTCTGGCATCCCTTAAAATACCTCATTTTACTTGATTTTGTTTCTGTAGCTGGCAACCTAAAGACTCCCACTTTTAATACCAGACTCGTTTCAGCACGCAGTCATTGGGCTTCTACCACAGCCAAGTGACTACATTAGGCACTCCGAGGACATAGTCCCCTCTGTCTGGAATGCCTTGACCCCATGACCTGCTAGATAAACTCCTTCTCTTCCTTCAATGGCCTAATCTGTATGAAGCCTTCCCTCACTGGCCAAGGCAGAAGGAATCAAGCTCTCATGTGTACTCCTGAGACCTTTGCATGTACTTGTGCTGTACTGACTTCAAGTAGTGCTGTATTTAATATTTTATGTGTTTTCGTTCTCCACAGACTGTGAGTGACAAGATGTATAGTCATTTTAGTATCATTGTCAACTAACAGTCTATTTGACTCACAGTAGGCCTGCAATAAATGTAGCAAAGCTGGCATATGTTTGATTCCTCTGGGCTTGTTCTGCTGGACGATTGTGGCAGCAGTGGAAGGGCACTGCTCAGGTGCCCTGAGCTTATCCTTCAAAGATAAGCTCCCACTAGGTGCATTGTAAGCCCATAGCCTCCAGCTGCAGTGTTCTGGAAATCTGCCATGGTATCTGAGCTGACAGCATATATTACCCCAGCAGCTCCAGCTAATATCTGAGCACAGGGGTATGTAAGTGGGCAGGGGAAGAGGACTCAGCCATTTCTTCCCAACACGAGGATTGCCAAAACTTTTGTGAGTTGCATTGCAGTCTTCTGAGGCTCTTTCCACCCATATTCATTTCTTCCCTCCTTCTTTCTGGGGTGATAAGTTCACATTGTGGTCTAAAAGTCATCTCTGTTTATGCCTGCTCCTTCAATTCTTTGTGTTTCTTGGGTATTATCCTTCATAAATCTCTTCTTGCATTTCTCACACCATCTTTATATCTGTTTTCTGGAGAATCCAAACTGATACAGTTATCACTGGAAGTAGTCCATGAAGGCAGGAGGTAAGGTGGTGTATGGGGTTTCAATCTCTTACTGTGGTATATGGTTCATGGGCAGCTCTTAGCATAAGGTGGCAGCCCAATTGGTTAAATGTTCACTATTGTGGCTCTGGAAAATGTCTTAGTGAAAGGGAATGCATTCAGGCATTGAAAAGGCATGGGGAACAAGGCACACAGGACAATGGGGTTGGCTGGTTATTATTAAATTGCCTTAACCATGCACAGTAGGACAAAGAGAAACTGAGGGTAGTTAACAGACAGCCAGAAGTTAAGCATGTTGACTGGAGAGCTTCTTTGGTAGCTTACAAAGAGTTCATTATCTCCTGTAGTGGGTGATTAGATTCAGTTGAGGAGTCAATGCAGGCTCTGAAAGCGGGGGTCAAGGAGCATCAAACATGAAATTCTCAACTAACAGTATTAGACTAAGGCCAAGACATTGGTTGGAAAAACTTCAGTCCCTGAAATTTGGTTCCAGAAATAACTGGGTAGATGTCATGGAGATTGTGTCTCCATAGATTTCCCCAAATTCTCAGAGTCTTCAGAGTTTGCCTATCTCTCCTTAATAAGAGCTAGAGTTTCTCTTGCTAGGAAAGACACTGCAAAGGCCTTTCTCCTGAAAGGGACCAGGTGCCCACACCAGGAGCTGCCTATATCTCCTTTCTCAGCTGTCAGGCCAGTAGCCAGGGTAAAAGCCCGCCCTGAGGAAGTGTTGCACCTCATAAAGAAGGGAAAAGACCATCTCCCATAGAAGGTGCAAGAATTAGCCTGCCTTTTCTGGAAGAAGCTAGAAAAGTACCCATGGAAAAGATTCCTGAAGGTTCTCAGGAATTAGGAATCATTTACTGAGTTTGGACACTGTCTTGGGATATCATGTCATAGCTTGGAAGAAATTATAGGGTTTGGGACAAAGTTGCTGATAGAGTAATCTTAGAAACCTGAGAACAATAGTCCATGCTGAGCACAATGGAAATGCCTGAGTTGCTATAAAAGATGGTGTAGGAATAATTAGAAGCCTCAGGCTCAGGGAAGTGAGTGTGGTGTAATAGATGTATTATCAGCAGTAGGAAGACCCAACAGAAGATTGTATAGTCCAAGGGGGAGACCAAGAGGACAATGTGTTCACAAGGGATCCATCAAGAATGTGCTGACAATTTCAGTGATAGCCCTCCTCTGCAGGTTGGGACTGACAGTAGGCATGGCTGTTAACAAACTTGGCTTATTAATGCAGTGGAAATGATGTGGCCCCAAAGCAGTAGACACAGGTAGATAAAAATTCTTAACCTTCAGAAGCTTGAATGACTGGTAAGGTTAGAGGAGCAGCCAACAGGGATTGATTTATGGGGAGGTAAGAAGATGGTTAATTCTATGTGGAATCTGAGGGGCGAGATAGATGGGAAGCCAAAAAGGTTGTTTCTGAACATAGCAAGGTTGGAAAAGCAGGAGGCTTAAACCAGTTGCACCAATAAAATATCATGTATCCTTGCTCAGTTACCGGGCCTAACCCAACTTTCAGACCAGGCCCTTTGCATGGAGAGGTGGCCAAGTCCACTTGATAAGGACCTGGTCATGTCACAGCAAATATATACTACAAAGATTCCTCCAGGAATCTTGACATTGATATCCAGAGATCCAGAGTGCTATCCTGTCCTCAACATTAGAATGAAGCATATAGGGATCAGAAAATAAATGGACACAGGATTAAATCTGGCTTGCAGTGCTCTATTTTTTTACTTTCCAAGTGTATAACTGATTTGAAATACTAGACAGTTTTCACCTGCATACTGGATTGTTGACCTGTAGGGTAAGAACTACTGTTGTACAGAATGCCAAGTGGAAGCTTCTGAAACTGCCCCCAAGCCACAGCCAAGAGCAATATCATGTTCCAGAAGGCAATGGCAGAGATTAGTGTCACTCTTTAAAATCTACAGGATATGGGACTGGCAGTTCCTATCATAACTTCATTTGATTCATCCATGAACCCTTAAGAAGCAGATAAATCCTGAAAATGACTATAGAGTGCCACAACTTCAATGAAGTTATAGCCCTGACTGTAGGCTGAATATTGTATGGTAGCCACCAATTTGGCAAATGCCTTCTTTACTAATCAGGAAAGAGGACCAGAAATTTCTGACATTCAGATGTGGAAATGTCAGAACTGAAAAAACATTTCTTTTCAGTTTTATCTTAGGGCTAATGTTAACTCTCATGCTTATTGATAATAAAATCTAAAGAGATACGGACCATTTAGGTATACTACAGGACCTCATATAGATCATACACATCTATGATGTCATGCTAATCAGATGAAGTAAGCTAAAGTAACTAGCATGCTAGAGGCCTTGGTAAGATGATACCCTTCAGAGGATAGAGGATAAATTACAAAGAGAGAGCAACCTGCCACTTTGTAAGTTTCCAGAGATACAGTGATCAGAGGTATGCCAGGAATCCCCTCCACAGTAACAACAAATTTCTGTATCTTGCCCCCCAACTACAAGTAAGGAAGCACAATGCCTGGTAGCTCTCTTTGGTTTCTGGAAGTAACACATTCCATTCCTAGGAATACATCTTCACACCAAATCCCAGGTGATATAAAAAGTACCAACTTTTAGTGGTGGCTGGTACAGGAAGGGGCTCTACAATAGGTAGAAACTGTGGTATGAACAGCGCTTCCTCTTGAACTCTATTATCTAGCAGATTCTGTGGTGTTGGAAGTATCAGTGGTTGGAAAAGAAAGCAGTGTGGAGTTTATAGCAAACACCAGGGATGAATCACAACACAGTACCCAGAGATTCTTCAGCAAAGCCATGACATCTACATCAGAGCATTCCACACCTTTTGAAAAAATAATTCCTAGCATACTATTGGCCCCTCATAACTATGGAATCCTGATTATAAATTGTGTTCTATCAGTCCACCCAAGTCATACAGTTACGTGGGCTTAGAATCATTCATTACAAGAAAGAAGTAGTATAGGTAAGACAGAGCCCAGGAAGAACTAAAGAACTCTGGGAACCACCATAGTTGCACTAACACACCTCCTTCATTCATCTGGGATGACCTGGAGCTTGTTCTGACAGTGAGAGCAGAGCTGCAACATGTCAACTTCTACCATCCTGTCACATTTTAAGCTTTGATGAGCAGGGAGAAGGTAGTGATTCTCTACTGAGAAATAATCCAAACTGTTCCATTGTGATCTCTTGTACAAAATATTCAGGTTTCTTCCACATGCAAAATATATTCACACTTTTTCAAGATTCCTCAAAAGCTTATCAAAACATGAAACACGTTCAAAGTCCAGGATTTTATAATCTATAATAGGTTTAGTATGCTCCCCTTAATCTAGAGATCTATGTACTAAAATGAGAAGTTAATTGTCAACCACACATGAACAAGGACAGCACAACCCTGATAGATACTTAGGGGGATTTTTGTTTGTTTGTTGTTGTTTGTTTGTATTTTTGAGGGGGATTTTTGTTTGTTTGTTCTTTGTTGTTTGTTTGTATTTTCTGTTGCCCTGGGTAGAATGCCATGGTGTCATAGCTCAAAGCAACCTCAAACTCTTGGGCTTAAAAGATCCTCTTGCTTCAGCTTCCCAAGTAGCTGGGACTACGGGCACCTGCCCTAATGCCCGGCTAGTTTTTTCTATGTTTGATAGAGACCGGTCTCACTCTTGGTCAAGCTGGTCTTGAATTCTCAAGTTCAGGCAATCCACCCACCTCAGCCTTCCATAGGGCTAGGATTACAGGTATGAACCACTGCGCCCAGTGAATACTTCTGTTTAGAAGGAGGAAGAATAAGGGAACAAAGAAGCCAGTGATCTTTATCATACTGAGAAGTTCCTAGGTTCTCTTACCTTGAAGATAAAAAAAATTAAGCACTAATTCTGCTCCCTGGAAGTGGCATTCTAGTCCACCATTGTCCATAGCTCTTGGTTTTCTCATTTGGGAAGTTCTTCTCTATTCACTCAGCTCTGTAGCCACTTCTGAGGAAGCCAAAGCAGAATATGCACTTCTTGGAAGCTGAATAATTTTTTTTAGCCTTCTTTCTATATTTCTTATAGTCTTAGACCCTTTTGGTCCAAGATCATAATATTTTTGCTAACAAAACTCTTTTGAAAACTTCGTTCTTTCTCTACATTTAATTTTAGTCAAATATAAGTGCCAAAAACTGTAACAACAATTCTTTTGGAGAATTGTTGTTACAATTCTTTCTGCCCATGCTCCACCCCAACTTAGCTATTGGTATTTTGTGAACATCAGCCTTCTGTGGGGCTGCACCTTAGATTTTCTAGGAAAGCTTTTGTCTGGGTTAAAGTTCTAATACAGAACATCTTCATCTTCTGAGACATATTAATAAGGGGCATTATAGACTTAATATCAAAATGAGGCTATATCTTATTAGCACCCTGGGTTGGGGGCTTTTCTCTGAAATTATATCATAATGGTCACATTTTTGATTTAGTAAGGAAGTTTTATTTTACAACCCTTTAAGTTTTGGAATTTTTAGACTCTTTATATTTCCTCTTAATTTTGTTTGTACAGCCACCCATGTGGTTGTTTAGCATCACCATTGTTCCTGACTGAATTTATATCCTATTGATAAGTAATAACTTTCTTATACTAATTCACACAAAAGTATTTAACAGTAAAAAATATGACATATCATTAACAGTGAAAAGTAATGTGTTCAGGATAACTAAGCAATACGGTAGCATCACCAGATTGCCTACATTAGCTGTTAATCAATAGTAACAATACACAGCTGTGGGCTTTTAGTCTCCACCTACAATGCTGTGTTTTGATGAAAAGGTACCTACATGCTATATTTCATTTTTTTTAGGTGAGAAGAAACATCAGAGGCAGGTTGAGGGCCCAGGAAGTGAGTCCTCTTGGTATAAGTAAGTGTTCTGCTGCATGGCTTTTAGAAATATTTCCTCAAGAGTCATCTGCTCATTAACAATGGTTTTTGTCTTAGAAGTCTGTCTTTGACTTTATAAAATGACATGATTTCTGATTTGTTATGAGTACAGATTGACCCAGTCCTTCAATATATCCATCATACATTGTTTATGCATACTTTTTCTGTAGTATTAACAACATCATTATCATTACTATTTTCATGATCATCAGAACCATTTCAGCTTTTTCACTATCAGCCAATCAATGAGGAACTGGAGCCTCATTATCAGTGTCAGAAACCTCCTCCATAAACACTTCCTCCAGCTTTGAAGGAATGTTTGTGCATATTTAAAAATGTTGATTATCATTTTTTTCACTTGACATAAGAAATCCTTCAAAATTACCACCTTTACCACCTTCATCATCACTGAACATTATCATGGGCCAGAGGCTGTGTCAGGCATGCACAACTACGTCCTAAGTCACTGTGTTCAAAGTGTTGGCAACAGCACATATGGCATCCTTATGCTAAATTCCTTTCAAAAATCTTTCACACTCACATCTCTGTTTACTGCTGCCAGTATGTTGTTTGATAAAATGTTTTTATATTTACTCTTTATTGTTCTAAGGATAGCTTGGTCCCATGGCTGAATTAATGAAGTCACATTTTGGAGAGAAGTGCATGGCATAAACTTTATTTTTTATGAGAATTTCAGCTGAAGGATATGCAGAACAGTTGTTAAGGAATAACAAAATCTTGCAGTCAATGAATGTTTAGTCCAGCTTCCATGCCACTGGTACAAAACGTTTGTTAAATCAATCAGGAAAGATGTTCCTGGTGATCTAAGACTTTTGTGAACATAATAATGGACTGGTAAGAAATTTAATCCTTAGCAACATTGAGGATGCAAGTTTTGCCTATCACAGCAAGTTTACTCTTATGTATGCCTGCTGCTTTAGCACATCCCAGTACAGTTAACATCCTTAGAATTCTTAATTGCTATGGGGCTGTCTCAGCTATAGTCAGTGTCTTTCTGGAGGTAATAATGCTAAAACAGTGATGTTTCATCAGCATTACAGACTCATTCTGGCATCAGATTTTCATTAACAATGAGCTTGCAAATTTGTCAATGAATTTCTTCACTGCTTCATGACAGCAGATACTTCAACACCACAAATCTTTAAAAATTTAATGCTGTGTCTTTTCTCAAATTTCTGCAACCAGCCCATTTAATGTTCACAGTTTCCTTCAATTTTCAGTTCATTGTGATAGATCTTTGCTTATTTCATGATCAGCACACTGTTGAGTAGCATGTGTTTGCTGTGAGGCTGATGAATCCATTCTTTCAATATATGCTTAAGAAGGTTTGTGCAGTGTTTTTCTATTTTTGTTAACCTCTGTTCATCACTTTTAGCACAGAACTTCAACAGCTTATCCTCTATTTTTCCAGATCACATGTGGTGGTCATTCCAACACCGTACTCTTCTGTAAGACTTTTCTTTTCTTTCTGGTATTTTTTTTTTTTTTTTTTGAGACAGAGCCTCAAGCTGTTGCCCTGGGTAGAGTGCTGTGACACCACAGCTCACAGCAACGTCCAACTCCTGGAGAGCGATTCTCCTGCCTCAGCCTCCCAAGTAGCTGGGACTATATGTACCCACCACAATGCCTCACTATTTTTTGGTTGTAGTTGTCATTGTTGTTTGGCAGGCTCAGGCTGGATTCAAACCTGCCAGCTCTGGTGTATGGCTGGTGCCTCTGCCACTTGAGCTACAGGCACAGAGCCATTTGGTAAGGCTTTTCATGCTTACATTACTGTTCAGCTTCTACAATATATTGAGTTTCTTTGCCATAGATAAATAAAAATGCTTAGTCTTTTTCTTATCACTGTTCCCCATAAAGGCATCTGCAGGTATTTTGACATTATCAACAATATCTTTGTCTCATGGAACAGAAAATAAGCAAAAAACAAAACAAAACAAAAACACAGTGAGTGATACACACAGATCTTGGTGCAATGTGAGACATTGTGGGGAACCTGCCATTGGTGTGTCCAGCCCACACATGCAGTATTTTATTACCTTTGAGGGATGTGCTTGCATGTGGGGAACCTGAGTGTGTGTGGATGTCACAGCTGAAAGATAGTCACAGCTGAAATTCCTTACCACGGAAGGGGACTACTGGGAAGGTCTTTTGTTCCTTTAGGGATGTTGAGTAACCTGTGTTGTGTGCCTGCATTTGCACTTCAAACCATCATGTGAAAACAGGTGTGAAAATTTGCATTTGTGTCATGTTGGAGCTCTGAATGTTTTGTATTTTAGAGCATTTTTGATTTGGGATGTTCTGATTAGGGATGGTCAACCTATATAGACAATTTGAAATTCAAGACAGGGGTCTAGGCTGAAGCTAAAAATTTTGGTGTTTGCCGTGTATAGATGATATGGAAAACTGTAACACAGGATTAGATTGCCAAGGGAGTGTGGGAAGGTAACAAAAGAAAAGGTTCAGGTACTGAGCACTGGGACACTCTGGCTCTCAGAGACTAATAAAAAGAGGAATGAGCAAAGGAGATAGAGGAATCAGTAAAGGGTGATCAGTAAGGTAAGGACTAAACCAGGAGAGCATGAGTCTGGAAATATTTATAGAATTCATCTAAAAAAGTACAGAGGGGAAAATGTAAGTTTTTAATGTTTATGTTAGGAAAGAAAAATATGGCTGGAAATTAATAAGATGGACAGCCAACTTAAGAAGTTTTTTCAAAAAGGACAAGTACAACAACAACAACAACAACAAAAGAAAACAGTAGAGAGAAAATGTCAGTGATAAAAGTAGGTGAGAAACAAGGATGCAATGATGAGGACTAATAATTAAATTTCATTCTTTGAAAATACTAATGAACTCAACAAAACTATGGTGAAATTAACTAACCCAAAAGAGAGAGCTGCAAATAACTAATGCTAGAAATAGAAAAGAGGGCAAAACTACAGTTACTCCAAAATTGAAAAGGATAATAAAAGAATATTATGGTGGATTTTATGCCACTATAGTTGAAAACAGATGACATGGATAAAGTAACCCCAAATAAGTTATCAAATCTAAGTTAAGAAAAAATAGAAAGATGACTAATTCTGTAATAATTAAAATATTAAATCTATAGTGAAATTTGTCCAGAAAAATATCACCAAGCCCATAAATTTGTTTTCTATTTTGCCAAAATGCATCATGTAAAGAAGCAGTAGTTTAATATTTACCTAAACTATTACAGAATACAGTAAAAGGAGAACATTATTCAACTCTTTTGTGAGATCAGCAAAATGATCATACCTGCAACTGAGCAATGGTATAAGAAATGATTATTATAGGTCTCTTATGCATAAAGATACAAAAATTCTAAACAAAATATTAGCACATAGCATTCAGTGATGCATTCCAAATTATAGGTAATTGGGTTAGAGCTCTGTAATGTATGATTGGTTTAACATTATAGAATCACTTAGTATAATTCAACACATTAATACATTAAAGAAAAATTTTATGATTACTTTAATGGATGTAGAAAAAATTTTATGGAATTCTACACATATTATTTTTTTAAAAACCCTTAGAAAACTAGGAAAAGAAGGAAATTTCTTTAACAGTTAAATGAAATTCACAAGAAACCAAAGGTAACTGTGATATTTAGTGGTAAAATGTTGAAAACATTCTTAATAAAATGGACAAGACAAAGGTTCTTACCACTTGTATTTAACATTGCACTGAAAATCCCAGTGGTTAAAGACAAAAAGACATAATAAAAGGTAGAAGAATTAGAAACAAAGAAACAAAGGTGTGATTTTTTCACAATTATAATGTTCTATGTGTAGAAAATCTGCAATGATCTAATTTATTTGGATGAAGAAGAGAGTTAAGCAAGGATGTTGGATATAAAATCAATATACAAAATTAATTGCATTTATATACCCAGCAACAAATGCTGAAAGAATGTAATGTTAAAAAGACATCATTTGTTTTGGCTTCTAGTCACTGCAGAGTAGCTTGCCTGAACTAATCTTTCATCAGATATTGATTAGGTAATTTGGGGACAATATTTTTAGAATTATTCAACTTTTTGGAGAAGCTGGAGAATTATCAAAAACATTTTGATAATTAAAATTATACTACAATTAAATTATACAACAATAAAAACTAACTGTGCAGGATGTAGTTTGTGACACCCTAAAATGCAACAAATCCCATTGGGTAGAAAGCCACTATCTTTATGGCTTAATGCTTTAGAGAACAGAATTTGGGACTGATGAAAAAAGTAGAAAGTTGGCTGAGAAAAGGTCCCTAAAAGGTAGGGACCCAGGGTGAACCTCAAATCTGCATTTAAATCCATCTAAATCTTTGGCTGACCATTAATTCTCCTTATATATGGGAAACTCAAGAAGGAGATGTGACAAATAAATACACACACACACAGCTAAAGAATAGAGGAGCAATTTCTTAGACATTGAAAAACAGCAGTTATAAAAGAAAGTAATGGATAAATCTGATATCAAGGTTTGGCACCTGTAACTCAGTGGTTAGGGTGCCGACCACATACACTGGGGCTGGAGGGCTCTAACCAGCCTGGGCCTGCTAAACAACAATGACAACTACAACAACAACAATAACAAAAAAAATAGCCGTGCAGTGTGGCGGGCGCCTATAGTCCCAGCTACTTGTGAGACTGAGGCAAAAGAATCACATAAGCCCAAGAGTTGGAGGTTGCTGTGAGCTGTGACAGTACAGCACTCTACAGAGGGTGACAAAATGAGACTCTGTCTCGAAAACAAAAAAAGTGATATCAAAATTTATAACATTTGCTCATCAAAATAAACTGTTACATAAATGAAGAGGCAAACTACAGCTGAGAAAATATATTCTCTTATACATAAACAACCCACCAGTGAAACTAGACTAAAACTAAAAAGTTCAATCTTCAAAGAGAAACGTTAACAAAAGGAGACAAGATACAAATTGGGTAGTGGTTCTTGTAACAGATAGAAGTGTCAAATGAGTAGTATCAAGAACATCTTAAGAACAACCTAAACACCCCCCGAAATGAATACGATTACAAGAAGAGAAAGATACATAATACAACAGGGAAATGGTCAATGGCTTCTAAAAGTAATGCGTTAGCAAAAAAGCTCCCCAAACAAAAAAATTCAGTCTCTTTAGAGGGAAAATGCTAACTGAAACCATAATGACATATTTTAACCTTCAATACATTGGCAAAAATTTAAAAGTTTGATCATATCAAGTTTGACAAAGACATGAATCAATCAGAACTCTTAAATAGAGCATGCAAAAATTGTTACCAATGCTTTTTTTAAAACTTGGAGTTACCTTGTTTACTTAAGATAGAATACACAAACTTTTCATCAAGCAACTCCATTTCTTGATATATATAAAGAGCAACTCTGGCACATAACACCAGTTGACATGAGTAAGAATGTCACATCAGCACTCCTTGTTACAACAAAATACCATAAAAAATCCAAATGTACATCAACAACAGAATAGATAAATATATTGTTGAATAAGCAGAATATTATATGTCAGTGGAAATAAATGAACTATAGCAATATATAGCAACATAGATGAATCTTGGGGATGTGAAATTTAATAAGCAGGCGAGAATTACATTTCATGTAATTCTAGTTATGTAAAGTTTAAAACATGAAAGACTAAATAATAAGTTGATTAGAAATAAGACTATGTTTCATAAAATAATTAAAAAATAAAAGATTGATAAGCAGAAAATATAGGAAAGTGGTTTCTAAGAAAATAGGGAAATGCATATTCCTGATGGGCATGAAGAAAAACTCTATTATAGACAATAGAAATGTTCTTTTAAACTAGGATACAGGTAGGTGGATGTACACAGAGTACAGAAGGGTGTATGTATATACATAAATTGATATCCTTCCAACAATACATATATCTGAAAATATACACGTCTCTCTTGGTAATGTTTACTGACCTCGTGATGTTCAACACAATTCTGGAAGTAGGAAATAATGTCTGAATTCCAGCTCATAGAGCAGGTTAACAGAAGCACTCATATTCTGTCCTTGTTCTCATCTCTTAGTACTCTTTCCTTTTCCACCTCACAGCTTCCCTTCTCCCTTATCAACTTAAAAACATACCCTGTGACAAAGCCCTTGGGCATTATCAGGAAAAATGAGAAGAATGGGTTTAAAAATTAGCTTAACCTTTTCTCTCCAAGTGTTTGGAGGTTTGTTTATTTTCAAGGCTCTGACTACTACATTTGTTGGCCCTTGATACGACCAGTCAGCATCTGAAAACTCACATTCAGGTGGAGGATTCTGACTTCTTGACCCCAAGGTATACTCCTTAGCACCACAAGGATCTTCTTTAAGATCTATCCTTATCTCGATAGATAAGGTCTATGTGGTAAATAGAAGGTTGCTAAAAAAATTATTCATATTATTAGGAATGTTCAAAGGTCAAAGGAGATGCAGGTTAGCACTAATTATCCCTATTTCATAGAAAAGGAAATGCAGGTATTACAGGTTATAAAGGTATCATTCCAGAAAATAAATGGGAGAGGAATGTAGGTCCAGCTATGCTGATAGCAGATATCTTTCCTTTAAATAGGATCAATATAGATCATCTAGGTTTGTCTTCCTGTAATTCCCTCTTCCTTGCAGCTACCATATGTGCAAAGTTAACAGTAGACCAAGGGCAGGATGCACAACTGCTCAGGCACTAGATGATTTACAGCTACAGGCAATGGTGAAAGGAATCCGTAGTGGGGCCAAGGGAGTAGTCGAAAGAAACAGGAAACTCTTGCCAAGAATGAGGACAGGATTGTTCAGCCTCTGTCTTTCTTTTGACTTCTCTATTGAGGAGTATGACACTCAGATGAAAAGGAATAGAACTAACACAATTAACAAAGAATTAAATCCTGAGAAAAGTGTGGAGTATATCAGATAGACTCTTGATGCCTTAGAACAGTGGCAGAAGTCCTGAAAGAACTTGTGTTGGTGCATACAGAGCTGTTGTTCTGCATCTAGAACCCCAAAATACCAACTGCCCACACTCAAGAAGTGGGAGATCTGATTTATTAGAAGTTCACAAAGAAAGATTAGGTTGATGTCAAGCTAAATATGGACCAGGCATACTAAGGGGAATGAAAATGACTGATGTAATTATGAGCTGTGCTGATGGAAGTGTGGTGCCAAGATAAAGCAAGCTTAGTTTCTATTTCTGGCATTTTAAGGGAAACACTGATAAGCTCTAGTATGCTCAAAGGAGATAAAATAGAATATTGGGAACATTATAGACAATGTCATAGGAGGAACAGATGCTGACTGTGTTTATAATCATGGGAAAAGACAAGACAGGTACAATGAAGGAGTCCAATAGCTGTCTTCTAACACATTGAGGTTCATAGAGAACAGGGACTATGAACTTAGTCTGCTTAGTTTCAGAGAGCAGAACTAAGAACAAGGTTTAGAAGTTATAAGGAAGGAAATTTCACTCAGTATAATAAATCAAGCAATCTCTTCAATATATATAAGATTGTATAATCCACAAATATTCTCACTTCATCATACTTTAGGAAGAACTCTCAAATAGTTGATGATAGAATGAGCCAGGCACCTTGAAGCAGAGACTAATGAATCACACTAGACTAGATGAACCTGAAGATGATTTCCAACTCAGTGAATTAACATAGAGTTGCTTCCAAGCCAGTCTCTAAACTGAGAGGAGACAGGGAACAAAAGCATCAATTCATCCTTGTCTGTTTCCATTTATGTTTTTCAAGGAGGAAAAATGTGACAGGATAAGTCTGTGTTCGCCAAGTGAGGAAGTATTCCTTTAAGATTTTCAAGGTTGCTATTAGCTGCCTCTCTTTGGGAATTTTTGCACTGGGTAGGAAGATGGACCAGGTGACCTTGAATCTTCTAAGACCAAGATTCTATGCAAGCTACACTTCACATTTGGCCCTGCCACTTTCTAAACTGGCTTGGAGAAAGATTTTTTCACTCTCTGGACTCAATTATCTTTCCTGTTACATGAGAATTTGGGACTCTGTGAACTTTGAAATTTTTAGAGAACTCATATTCTACAATTATAATATTTAATAAAAAATTGTAGAAGCTTCACCCTTTCACATTCTATCAAAAAATAATTGATACTGAGTTATGGTCCTGGTAAGATCATGGTGGCAGTATAGTTTCTGAATCTTTCTAAAACTCCTCCTGAAAACCACATAGAAAATTAAGATAGTGTAATGAGATATGTATAAATTATATATTTAAAAGTATTAGGTTATAGGAAACTCCTCTAAACCTGAGTGTGCTGATGGGTGTGGTCAAAACCATGTACATGGGCCAGCACCTGTGGCTGAAAGGAGTAGGGCACTGGCCCCATATTCCGGAGGTGGTGGGTTCAAACCTGGCCCTGGCCAAAAACTGCAAAAACAAACAAACAAACAACATGTACATGGTCTTGGACAATTAAGTTTGTAAATTCATACTATAAAAAGTGCTACATACCTCATTGCTGAATATCACGATGGTGACCTTTGAGGTACTCCCCTTGGAAAGCTATGCACTGATGACAGTGCTTAGTCTACCCTTCAAAGGAATTTTGGAACTTTTTCTGGAATGGCCATCAGAACTGTTGTTGTAGTACCCTTGATGTCCTGAATGTCATCAAAATGTCTTCTTTTCAATATTTTCTTTATCTTTAGTAAAGATAAGAAATCATTGGGGGCCAGATCAGGTGAGTAGAGGGTGTTCCAATACAGTTATTTGTTTACTGGCCAAAAATTCTCTCACAGACAGTGCTGTGTGAGCTGGTGCATTATCATGATACAAGAGCCATGAGTTGATGGCAAAAAGTTCATGCCATTTTCATCCTCCTATGCAGCCTTTTCAGCACTTCTATATAGTAAACTTGCTTAACTGTCTAGTTGGTACAAATTTATAAGGAACAATCCCTCTGATATCAAAAAGGGTTAGCAAAGGCCAGGTGCTAGGCTCACACCTGTAATACTAGCACTCAGGGAAGCTAAGGCTGGTGAATTGCTTGAGCTCAGGAGTTTAAGAGTTAGACATGGCTCAGCCTCCTCCCACTGGCTTCCTGGTTCTGGCATCCTTGCTCTCTAAGGTGTGGCTCCAATATATGTTTTCTATTGGTATTGTTTATCATAGCTTTGCTGATACCCTATAAACCAAACAAATGACAACATGTTTTAAAACCTAATATTTGTTTAGTGCTAGTTAGTTCATGGAATATAAGGTTTTCAATATATAACTCATTTAACTCCAACAAAAGCCTTGCTAGGCATTATTTTACACTCATTTTTTAAAAAATGGGTAAAGAAGTGGCACCAGAGGAGCCAGAGCTTTCCCCAACATCGGAAAGCTAATAAAATTATGACGAAGCCAGAATTGTGATTTTGCATCCTGTGCTCATCCTATAAGAACCTGTTACCACTAAACGATGCAGATCATTCACCATCTTTTAGAACATTCTGAACTGGACTGGTTTAATGGCACATGGCCAGTGGTTTAATCAGTCATATTTACATAATGAAGCCCTGATAAACATTACTGCTACAGAAGCTCAGCTGAGCTTCCTTGGTCGGTAATACTCTGTATAGACACCCATCCTGAGCATGAAGCATCCTGACTTTATTTTGCCATCTTTCTTCAGAAAACGCCATCTTTTCCATCCAAGTCTCCCAAATCTATCCACCCTTCAAGGTACGGATGTGAAATTCTTCTTGATCCCTTGAGGTTAATGAACTAACTTTTTCTCCTCTGAACCAGCAAAGGGCTTTCTTTCCCTTTCTCACTTTCTTTCTTCCTCCCTCCATTTCTCTCTCTCTCTTTCTTTCTCTTTTTTTTTTTTTTGACATTTTTGTCATATTCTGCCTTAAGCTGTGTTATTTTATGTGTGTTTTAATGCCTTACAGGCAGGGCCTATGTCTTACCTTCTTATCTCTGCCAAGTTGCAAGCATAGTGGCACATAGTAGGTATTAACAAATATTTGGTAAACTACATGGAATTTTGCTTAATATAAATTTAAAGACTTGCTTTCCTCTAAAAGAGTTCTTTCTTTATAATAGGAACTCATAAGGTAATTTTTGTAATAAGTAGACATATTCAAGTGAAGTGTAAAAATAAAATAATGCTGTTAATAGTAATAATCAGTGATGTAATAATAATGGTAATATTATAACCTTGAATTATAAGATTATTCCTTTTCAGGTTATAATAATTCACATTTTTTCCTTTATTTTTCCAATATTCCTGTAAGCCAAGCAAAGTGTTGTCAGTATGGTTTTAAGAATGGAAACTTAAAGCCAGGCTTATGGCTTATGGTGCTTATAATTCAAGCACTCTGGGAGTCTGAGGCAGGAGGATCACTTGAGATCAGGAGTTTGAGACTAGCCTGAGGAAAGTGAGACACCATCTCTACTAAAAATATAAAAAATAATTAGCCAGGTTTGTGCCTATAATCTCAGATACTTGGGAGGCTGAGGCAGGAGGATCACTTTGAGTCCAGGAATTTGAGGTTGCAGTGAGCTATAATGATGCCCATGTACTCTATTCAGGGCCAACAGAGCAAGACTCTGTCTTCCCTCACCCCCCCAAAAATGGGAACTTTGGACTCACAGTTGTGTTTGAGTGCCAGCTCCTCCACTTGTTTGAAAAAGTTACTTAATGTCCTGAAATCTTAGTAACCTCTCTACTCTGTACAGAATAGAGGTAATAAAATGACAAAATTTTCAGGTTCATTGTGAAGAATAATTGAGATTAAGTGGACAAAGTTCTTGGCATGGCATCTGGCGCATAGTAAGCACTCAATGAATGGTATCAGTAATTATGGCTATAAGTAAAGAGAATGAGACATAAATCTCAAAATGATTAAGTAACTATCTTGAGCTAAAATCTAACTAGAACTCGAGTTTTTGCTTCTAAAATTACCTCATCATCTCCAGCCCCATTCTATCCCTTTGCCCCTTACAGTCCTCAATCCACCTTAGCCCCTGCATAAAAAACGATTTGGCTAGATTTTGTCTCCAGCTTCTGGGGTGGGGGTAGTGTCTAAGCCCCTAGAATTTCCTAAGTAATAGGTGTGTCACACTGGTAGGTTATGCTTGTGAGGTGACGTATGATAGGGATCTAGGTAGTTTATGCCAAGGAAAAGTCTCAGGGTGGAGGCTGGCTATGACAAAAAGATGAAGTGTGAGATTAGAGAGTTGGAGCTTTGAGCCCTCAGATCAACTACCCGGGAGGGTAGAGGAGTGGAGATTGAGTTGCATGGCCAATGGTTTAATTAATTATACCTTCATAATGAAGCTCCAGTAAAAACTATGGACACAGAGCTGAGTTGTGGTACTACTCTGTACTGTCAGAATGGTAATGTAGCCTGACCCCATGGGAGAACACAAAGGAAGCTTTGCATCTGTGACCCCCTCTGGCTCATGCTGTATGTGTCTCCCCCTTCAGCTAGTTCTGATTGTTTGCATCCTTTTGCTGTAATACAACTACAATCATCAGTATAGTGCTTTCTCGAGTTCTATGAGCTGTTCTTGCAAATTATGAAACCTGAGGGGTAAGTTGGAACCCCTGAATTTGTAGCTATTTGGTCAGAAATGAAAAAGGCCCAGGCTCCAGAATTTGCAACCGGTAGTTGAAGTGAGGGCACTTTTTTGAAGACTTTAACTTGTGAAATTTGGTTTAGCTCTGGGTAAGTTGATGTCAGAACTCACTACAATCCCCTTCATCACAGAACTTCAACAGAAAGATCAGGCACATGCTTTGTGATCTTAGAGTCAAAATGACATTTGCTTAACAAATCTATATTATTTTATGTCTCATTCATTTTGGATGCAGGTGTTGAAATGTGATCACATTGACCCTATATATCTGATTGTTTAGGTAAAAATTCTACTAAAGTTAAAAAAGTGCATGCAAAATTTTTATTATCTGGTTGTAACCTATCATACACTCATTTTTTTCTAAAAATCCTCCAATCTGCAAACAAATTAATTCATCTGCACAGTCAGAGGAGGAAGCCAAGCAGAGACCCTCAGCACGAGGGGCACCGGGGGATGTTCATGAGGACAGCTGGAGTGCATATGTTGTGGTTCTCCACATCCTGCCGGGGAATATCTCTCTCGCCAACAGTATGGAAATCATAATTAGCACCCTGTAGCGACTCAGGGCTTCAAACCCACCCAAATCTATTTGCAGCATTTCACAACATACTGAGAGCAGCATCTCTTGTATTTAGGTAGCTGCCTTCCGTCTGCTGTCTGCTCTGTTGGCCCTAATGTATTTAGATAGATTCTTCTTCCACGAGGCACAGCCCAAGTTCATTAGTATCATGTGTTCTGCTTCAAAACCTCCCTTAATCTCCCTAGGTGCTCTTTGGGCTTTTCCAGTTGTGTTCACTAACCTTGGACGTGGGTATTTAGGAACAATGCTAATGTTCTTAAATCGCTTTGCAGTTTCCTCTCCTGGATTATACCAGCAGGCAAAAGAAAGAAATACCAATTAAGCCCCAAGAGCCATTTTGCAAATACTCTTTTCCTTAAACCAGGGAATGTCTAGCTGTGAACCCAAATGGAAAAGATGCAGGATGGTGCTGTGATGTGTTATGCACATTGACTCTTTTGTTCCAGAAGGATCTAATCTTTTGGAGTAGGCATTAGGTAATGCTTTCCATATAGTATTAAGGGCCAGAAAAAAAAAAAGACACTTCATACATTTTGGATAATAACATGTTCGTGCTTTAAAATACTCATCTTAAAAGGGTATTTGTTATTCATTATGTACAGTGCATTTCAGAGTTCTGCTTTCCATTAACCCCTTCTCTAAGCAGACAGCAGATAGTTTAAAAACCTTTCTTTTTTAGAAAACAAAACAAAACAAAACAAAAACAGAAAACTATCCCTGAGATTGGATCTTGCACTTGCTTGAATATTGGGGTGACTTGGGGTACTATAGTAGAGAATTGGTAAGTAGGAACATTGTTTGTCTCCAGAAGGAGAACTAAATTGCTTGGAAACTGGAGTAAAAGGTAAATATTTTGCTATTAATCTTGTGCTTAATTGTGTACCATGTGAATATATTACTGATTCAAAACACATTATATATATGTGTGTGTGTGTGTGTATACATATACATATAATTTTTTTAAAGGTAAGAAAAATGGTGTGGCAGCTGTGGAAAGACTATGTAAGTTCCTCTAAAAAAAGAATAGAATTACCATATTAAAAAAAATAAATACTATATGATTCAGCAATTCCATTCCTGGGTATACATGCAAAATATTTGAAAGCAGAAACTCAAATAGATATTTGTATACCATACCAATGCTCATAGCAGCTTTATTTACAATAGCCAAAAATGTTCACCAATAAAAAAATGGGGAAACAAAATATGGTGTATACATACAATGGAATATTATTAAAGGAAGAAAATTCTGACACATGTGGCAGCATGAATGAAACTTGAGGACGTTATGTGAAGTGAACAAAGCCAGTCACCAAAGGACAAATAAATATTCCGACTCCACTTACATGAGATGCCTGCATTAGTCAGATTCATAGACACAGAAAGTTGAATGGTGTTTGCTAGGGTCTGAGGGTTGGGGAATTGGTCTTTACTGAGTCCAGAAAGGTGAAAAATTCTATATCTAGGTGGTGGTGATTGCAGAACACCACAGATGTACTTAATACCACAGAACTGTATGCTTAAAAATGGCTAGAATAATAAATTTATGTAATATATAGAAAAATACAATAAAATAAAAATATTAGAAAAAATGTGACAGATTTGTAGTCGTCCTCACTGATTGCTCCAGCCACATTCCTGTTCCCAACTCATCTGGGAGGCAACTGCCACAAACTGTCACTCTCTCTTCCTGAGACCTCAGCAAACACATCTCACGCAGAATGCTTATAAGTGCAATGGCTAAAAGTAACACTGGGGTGGGGTGATTGCTGGACGTGTGTGCATTGTACAGGGGTCAGTAGTACACAAACTATAGAGAGATAATTGCAAAAATCCCTATACTTTTTAGATGTTTGGAATGTCATTCTGATGCAGCATGGTCATAAGGGCTTTACCTCCTAATGCTCCCAGGCCTGAGTCTATGAATTCTACTTAGCTCAGGTAAAATTTCCACGTTATTTGATTGCCATGAAAATCTAAGGTGATAACAGTCTATGTAGAGCTCGGAGACCTGGTCTTGCATGGTCCCATCTGTGGCCTCTCTACTTGAGAATACTGAATAGGTAGTGCATTTTTTTCTTTTCTTTTCTTTCTTTCTGTTTTTTTTTTTAGACAGAGTTTCACTCTGTTGCCCTGGGTAGGGTGCTGTAGTATCGAGCTCACAACAACTCAAACTCATAGGTTCAAGTGATCCTCTTGCTTCAGCCTCCCAAGTAGCTGGGACTGTAGCACCCACCACAATGCCTGGCTAATTTTCCTATTTTCAGTAGAGATGAGGTCTCACTTTTGCTCAGGCTGGTCTTGAACTCCTGATCTCAAGTCATCCTCATGCCTCAGCCTCCCAAAGTGCTTGAATTACAGGTGTGAGCCACCGCACCCGGCCTTAAGTTTCCATTCTTAACACCATACTGACAATGCTTTACTTGGCTTGTAGGCATATTGAGAAAATGAAGAAAAAAATATGAATTATTACCTGCTTCAGCTTCCCAGAGGGCTGAGATCACAGGCATGAACCACCGTGCCCACCCGTGGTGCATTCTGACACCCATTGTCTGACACCAACTGGCTATCCCACAATTCAGTTCTGACACTAATTTCCCATGGTTAGCATCAGATCTAACAAGTTAAAAAAGCAAGGTCTCGGGCGACGCCTATGGCTCAAAGGAGTAGGGCACCAGCCCCATATGCCGGAGGTGGTAGGTTCAAATCCAGCCCCTGCCAAAAAAATCGCAAAAAAAAAAAAAAAAAAAAGCAAGGTCCCTAACAAGACTTCCCTTTCTTCAGATGCCAATTACAAATGAAGTTCCCAACTACCAATATTTGTGTCCAGTCAACTATGGATTTTGGGTTTCTCACAACTTCAGGTTGGCTAATTTGCTAGAGTGACTCACAAAACTCAGAAGAGCAATAACAAAACAAGAACTGTGTTCTTGTTATAAAGGATAGAGATGAAGAGCCAGAAGAGGAGACACATAGAGCAAGGTCTAAAAGGTCCCCAAGGACAGGTGCATCCATCCGCATGTAGTCAGGGTATACCATCCTCTGGTTGATAATATGTCTGTTGATAATATATTGATTTTAAATATAATATAAAAATATTATATTTTTATGAGGTTATATAAAATAGGCATGATTGGAGGTGGAGACAAGATGGCTGACTAAAGCCAGCTTTCCACAGAGGCTCCCATCCAGAAGGAGAGTTAAAGGACAGAAATTTAGCAAGTAACCTTGGGGATTAGAGCTGCACCAAGAGAGAAGTTTTTTTTTTTTTTTTTTTGCAGTTTTTGACTGGGGCTGGGTTTGAACCTGCCACCTCCGGTATATGGGGCTGGTGCCCTACTCCTTTGAGCCACAGGCGCTGCCTGAGAGAAGGTTGAAGAACACACATCAACCCCGCTGAGGCAAGTTGTGACTCCAAGGATACAAACAAAAGTTACAAAATCCATCACCAAGCGGACGGGAATCCCCTCATCCATGAGAACAGCTCAGAGTGCCCCACAAACAAACAAGCAGAGTTCAAAGTTCCTCCCACTACACTCCACAGGAGAGAACCTCTAAAAACTGGACCTACCTCCCCTACTAGGGTGCCATGGCATTCTCCTGCCAGGCATAAAACTGTATAAAACTGTATATATTCTCTACCTGCAATTCTGAGCTCCCAGCACTCCCCTCCACTCTCAATCTGAGGTCTGGAGGCCTGTCCCCCAGGAGTCCAGATTCTTGGGTGTTTTCTCAAGAGGTATGGACAGGGCCTGAACTGCTGCTGCTCAGTGCTGATTCTGCAGCATGGGAGTGAGGAGAGGATGGTCGGCTGAGAGGGAACCACACTGGAGCAGCGGTGCCCCGAGATGCAGAGCAATAATAGGGCTCGATCCTGGATATTCTGAAGCCACCCCCCTTTCTCCCTGGGTAACCAGAGAAGGCCAAGCATCTTCCCAGGTGGCAACCACCACGTAACAGATCTGGGACAGAAACGCAGGCCCCATAAGTAAAGGGTTTGCCTGAGGCAGTACCGGCCTGGGTAAAGCGCAGGGACTAGAAACGCACGCACAAAGCAGGGAAATTCCCAGGGTGGGGCTGACCCAGAGGATTGCTTTACTGAGCCCTCAGGGGATCGTCAGCCTATAAACAATACAAGAACAAAGACAAGCTGATTTGGAACTCAATTCAGCTTCTCTTCTGCAGGAGTGTTCTGTCAAGTTGTCCTGTTCTGTTCTGTCAGTAACATTAATCAGGGGTGAGACTGGACCTGAGTGAAAACCCCACAACCTTTATCAAGCAGCAGAGGTTGTCAGGCCTCACTTCCTCCTGCTACAGAGAGGCAGAGCGCTGCAGCCTGGCAGACTTCCTTGTGATTCAGGCAGGTGCAAACTCCTGGAGTACCAATTCACTACAGGCAACTGGGTTAGCCAACTGCAGGGCTATCAGTGACTGGGTGTGACAGTGGTGCAAGGTGGGGAAGGAGGCATCAACCTTCCCAGACTGATCTACTGGCTGGGTGGCTCCTCCTGACTCCATGCAGCACTGGAGCAAGCCACACCAGAGTAGTCACCAGACCCCTGTAATCCAGTTCCCAGAGACCTCTTAAACGCTCTCACCCGAGACAGGTGCAGACTGAGACAATTTATTTGGACTGTTTGAACTGAACCAATCGCCTGAGGACAAATCAGGTGGTGCCCTGGGTGCACGGTGGTAGGAAGATTTGATTTTTCTTTTCCAATTGTTTGCTGGTGGGGAGTGGGATGACTTAATTGCTGATATTTCTCCACAGCTGAGATTTCAATCCAGAGTACCTGTTTAACTAGGGTGGAACAGAAACCAGCTGAAAACAAGGCAGAACCACTTAGCCCCACCACACCAGACAGGGCCCCAGTTTCTCAGGCCACAACACTGTACAGGCCCTTGACAAAGCCCCAGGGGAAAAAATCAAAGGGAGTAAAACAACCATGGGGCAGAATCAGCAGAAAAACTCTGGTAACATGAACAACTAGAATAGATCAACCCCCCCAAGGAAAGATATGGCAGATATATTTGAAGATCCTATTCATATACAACTGGCTGAGATGTCAAAAATCAAATTCAGAATTTTGATTGCAGACAAGATTAACAAAGTGGAATTAGGAATTTGAGGAGAAATTCAAAAGTTGTCTCAAGAATTTAACTAATTTAAAGACAAAACCACCAAAGACTTAGACACACTAAAGCAAGAATTTGCAGCCCTCAAAGATATGAAAAATACAGTAGAATCCCTCAGCAACATAATGGAGCAAGCAGAAGAAAGGATTTCTGACATCGAAGATAAAGTCTTTTAACGCTCCCAAACTCTCAAAGAGGAAGAGAAATGGAGAGCAAAAATGGATCATTCACTCTGAGAGCTCTGGGATAATTCGAAGAAGGTGAATATCTGAATAATAGGAGTTCAAGAAACAGATGAAGTGGCCTCGCTGGGCACAGAGGCCCTTCTGCATGAAATTATGAAAGAGAATTTTCCAGACATGCCTAGAGATTCTGAAATTCAGATAGCAGACAGCTTCAGAACCCCAGCACGACTCAACCCCAATAAGACATCCCCCAGGCATATCATAATTAACTTCACTAAAGTTAATATGAAGCAGAAAATCCTCAAAGCTGCCAGGAGAAAGAAAACCATTACCTTCAAAGGGAAGAATATTAGAATGACTGCAGATCTCTCTGCTGAAAATTTTCAAGCCAAAAGAGGGTGGTCACCGACTTTTAATCTCCTAAAGCAAAATAACTTTCAACCCCGGATCTTGTATCCAGCTAAACTGAGTTTCATTTATGATGGAGAAATTAAATACTTTAATGACATTCGTATGTTGAAGAAATTTGCCATAACCAAACCAGCTCTTCAGGATATTCTCAGACCTATCCTTCATAATGACCAACCCAATCCTATACCACAAAAGTAAACTCACTCAGAAACTTCGGATCAAACTCCAATTTCCACACTGGCAAAAGGATTAAAAATGCCCACTGGACTTTTGAAAAACTTGATACCCAAAACTTCACCAGACTTATCAATATTCTCCATTAATGTGAACAGCTTAAAGTGTCCTCTAAAGAGGCATAGGTTAGCTGACTGGAAACAAAAACTCAGGCCAGATATTTGCTGCATAGCAGAGTCACATCTTAACTTAAAAGACAAATACAGACTCAGGGTGAAAGGATGGTCATCCATATTTCAGGCAAATGGTAATCAGAAAAAAGCAGGTGTTGCAATTTTATTTGCAGATACAATAGGCTTTAAACCAACAAAAGTAAGGAAGGACAAGAATGGTCACTTCATATTTGTTAAGGGTAATACTCAATATGATGAGATCTCAATTATTAATGTCTATGCACCCAACCAGAATGCACCTCAATTTATAAGAGAAACTCTAACAGACATGAGCAACTTGATTTCCTCCAGTTCCATAAAAGTCGGAGATTTCAACACTCCTTTGGCAGTGTTGGATTGATCCTCCAACAAGAAGCTGAGCAAAGAAATCTTAGATTTAAACTTAACCATCCAACATTTGGATTTAGCAGACATCTACAGAACATTTCATCCCAACAAAACTGAACACACATACTTCTCATCAGCCCATGGAACTTACTCCAAAATCGATCACATCTTAGGTCACAGGTCTAACCTCGGTAAATTTAAAGGAATAGAAATTATTCCATGCATCTTCTCGGACCACCATGGAATAAAACTTGAGCTGAGTAACAACAGGCATCTGCATACTCATATAAAAACATGGAAGTTAAATAACCTTATGCTGAATGATAGCTGGGTCAGAGATGAGATTAAGAAAGAAATCACCAATTTTTTGTAACAAAACAACAATGAAGACACGAACTATTAGAACCTCTGGGACACCGCAAAGGCAGTTCTAAAAGGGAAATTTATAGCACTGCAAGCCTTCCTCAAGAGAACAGAAAGGGAGGAAGTTAACAACTTAATGGGACATCTCAAGCAACTGGAAAAGGAAGAACATTCCAACCCCAAACCCAGTAGAAGAAAAGAAATAACCAAAATTAGAGCAGAATTAAATGAAATTGAAAACAAAAGAATTATACAAAAGATGAATAAATCAAAAAGTTGGTTTTTTAAAAAGGTCAATAAAATAGATAAACCTTTGGCTACCTGACCAGGAAAAAAAGAGTAAAATCTCTAATCTCATCAATCAGAAACGATAAAGATGAAATAACAACAGACTCCTTAGAAATTCAAAAAATCCTTAATGAATATTACAAGAAACTTTATTCTCAGAAATATGAAAATCTGAAGGAAATTGACCAGTACTTGGAAGCACATTACCTTCCATGACTTAGCTAGAATCAAGTGGAAATGTTGAACAGGCCCATATCAAGTTTGAAATAGCATCAACCATACAAAATCTCCCTAAAAAGAAAAGCCCAGTACCAGATGGCTTCATGTCAGAATCTACCAAACTTTTAAAGAGGAACTAGTACCTATATTACTCAAGCTGTTCCAAAATGTAGAAAAAGAAGGAAGACTACGCAACACGTTCTATGAAGCAAACATCACCCTGTTCCCGAAACCATGTAAAGTCCCAACAAAAAAAGAAAATTATAGACCAATATCACTAATGAACATAGACACAAAAATATTCAACAAAATCCTAACAAACAGAATCCATCAACACATCAAACAAATTATACATCATGACCAAGTTGGTTTTATCCCAGGGTCTCAAGGCTGGTTCAATATATGTTAAATCTATAAGTATAATTCAGCACATAAACAAATTAAAAAGCAAAGACCATATGATTCTCTCAATTGGATGCAGAAAAAGCTTTTGATAATATCCAGCATCTCTTCATGATCAGAACACTTAAGAAAATTGGTATAGAAGGGACATTTCTTAAACTGATAAGAGGCCATCTATAGCAAACCCATAGTCAATATTGTATTGAATGGAGTTAAATTGAAATCATTTCCACTCAGATCAGGAATCAGACAAGGCTGCCCATTGTCTACACTGCTCTTTAACATTGTAATGGAAGTTTTAGCCACCGCAATTAGGGAATAAAATGCGATCAAGGGTATCCATATAGGGTCAGAAGAGATCAAACTTTTGCTCTTCGCAGATGATATGATTGTATATCTGGAAAACACCAGGGATTCTACTACAAAACTCTTAGAAGTGATCAAGGAATACAGCAGCATCTCAGGTTACAAAATCAACATTCATAAATCAGTAGCCGTTATATATACTGTCAAGCTGAAAAATCAGGTAAGGACTCTGTTCCATTCACAGTAGTGCCAAAGAAGATGAAATATTTGGGAGTTTATCTAACAAAGGACATGAAAGTTCTCTATAAAGAGAACTATGAAACACTAAGAAAAGAAATAGCTGAAAATGTTAACAAATGGAAAAACATACCACTCTCATGGCTGGGAAGAATCAACATTGTTAAAATGTCCATACTACCCAAAGCAATATACAATTTTAATGCAATCCCTATGAAAGCTCCACTGTCATACTTTAAATATCTCAAAAAAATAATACTTCATTTTATATGGAATCAGAAAACAGCTTGAATAGCCAAGACATTACTCAGAAATAAAAACAAAGCAGGAGGAATCATGCTACCAGACCTCCGACTATACTATAAATCGCTAGTGATCAAAACAGCATGGTACTGGCACAAAAACAGAGAAGTAGACGTCTGGAACAGAATAGAGAACCAAGAGATGAACCCAGCTACTTACCGTTATTTGATCTTTGATAAGCCAATTAAAAACATTCAGTGGGGAAAAGATTCCCGATTTAACAAATGGTGCTGGGTGAACTGGCTGGCAACCTGTAGAAGACTGAAACTGGACCCACACCTTTCACCAGAGAGTAAGATAGACTCTCACTGGATTAAAGATTTAAAGTTAAGACATGAAACTATAAAAATACTAGAAGAGAGTGCAGGGAAAATCCTTGAAGAAATCGGTCTGGGTGAGTATTTTATGAGGAGGATCCCCCGGACAATTGAAGCAGCTTCAAAAATACACTACTGGGACCTGATCAAACTAAGAAGCTTCTTTACAGCGAGGGAACACAGTAAGTGAAGCAAGCAAACAGCCCTCAGAATGGGAGAAGATATTTGCAGGTTATGTCTCCGACAAAGGTTTAATAACCAGAATCCACAGAGAACTCAAACGTATAAGCAAGAAAAGAACAAGTGATCCCATCGCAGGCTGGGCAAGAGACTTGAAGAGAAACTTCTCTGAAGAAGACAGGCGCATGGCCTTCAGACATATGAAAAAATGCTAATCATCATTAATCATCAGAGAAATGCAAATCAAAACTACTTTGAGATATCATCTAACTCCAGTAAGATTAGCCCATATCACAAAATCCCAAGACCAGAGATGTTGGTGCGGATGTGGAGAAATGGGAACACTTCTACACTGCAGGTGGGAATGCAAATTAATACATTCCTTTTGGAAAGATGTTTGGAGAACAGTTGGAGATCTAAAAATATATATGCCATTCAATCCTATAATTCCTCTACTTGGTATATACCCAGAAGATCAAAAATCACATCATAACAAAGATATTTGTACCAGAATGTTTACTGCAGCCCAATTCATAATTGCTAAGTCATGAAAAAAGCCCAAGTGCCCATCGATCCACGAATGGATTAACAAATTGTGGTATATGTACACCATGGAATATTATGCAGCCTTAAAGAGAGATGGAGACTTTACCTCTTTCATGTTTACATGGATGGAGCTGGAACATATTCTTCTTAGTAAAGTATCTCAAGAATGGAAGAAAAAATATCCAGTGTACTCAGCCCTACTATGAAACTAATTTATGGCTTTCACATAAAGCTATAACCCAGTTATAACCTAAGAATAGGGGGAAGGGGGAGAGGGAGGGGAGGGAGGGGGAAGATGGGTGGAGGGAGGGTGATTGGTGGGATTACACCTGCGGTGCATCTTACAAGGGTACATGTGAAACTTAGTAAATGTAGAATATAATTGTCTTAATAACTAAGAAAATGCCAGGAAGCCTATTTTAACCAGTGTGATGAAAATGTGTCAAACGGTCTATAAAACCAGTGTATGGTGCCCCATGGTCGCATTAATGTACACAGCTATGATTTCATAGTAAAAAAAAATACCTTAAAAAAATAAATTAATTATTGTAAAAATAAATAAATAAATAGGCATGATGGATAGCATTACTGATCATGTAATTGAACTCAATATCCAATCCATCCTTTCTCCCTGGAGTTTAGGGGTGGGCCTGGAAGTCTCTACTCTCTAAACCATGTGCTTGGTCCTTCTGGAGAGGCTAGTCCCTCCCTTGAAACTAAAAGCCCACCTTAAATGAACTCATTAGCATACACTCAGGTATGAGGAAAAGGGTTTCATTGTTAATAAGAAAGATACTCCTATCACTTGGGAAACTCTAAGGTTTTTGAAGTTCTGTGCTGGAAGCTGAGAACAAAGCATAGATACATCCTTTTATTATGGGAAATAACTCTATTTTGATTTTGCCAGGTTATGCTTATGTAATGGTCATAGTTGGCTATATTCTATCAAGGATAGAGAAGAAATCAATTTTTTCAGCTGTCAGTAAAGTGATGTCAAGAAAGCAAGGCTTCAGCCATTGCTTTGCTGTTGGTTTAAGCTCTATAAACTATAAGTAATGCAACTCCATCCTTGTCTCCCTGGCTAACGACCAACCCTGAGACATGGGTAAGAAGTCCCTGCCTTCAGCCCTCTGGGCCTGTATTCCTGCTATCAAGCTCTCGTATCACCTTCCCTCTCATACCTCTTTAAGCATCAAGCAGCTGTTTTCATTTGTTCTTTTCCCTTTTTCTTGGTCAGTGGATTAGCCGAGATTGATTTTTCTGCATGGCTGGGAAAGGCCTAAGGTTAAAAGATTAAAAAGGTAGATTTCTTTCGAATGTAATTTAGAATTTTTTCTCTGGCATTAGTTCTGATATCAACCACAGAATCGCTTCAATTTTTCCAGAAGCATCTGGGCCCCATCTACAGCTGCTGGGATAGGGCAAACCTGGGCCCCCAGCACAGCATAGCTGGGGTGGTCTGGGTGGACTGGGGATTGGGTGTCACCCTTTCTCTCTCTCTTCTCTCCTCTTTCTCTCACCCTGCTTTTTTATTCTCTTTCTCACTTTTTTCTACTCTTGTTCTGCTTGCAAAATGAGAAAACACACGTTTATTCACTCTATTGTTCTTTCAAGTCTGTGCGTATTGGCCTTTTGCAAGCTAAAGAGCTCCAGAGAGAATGGTTTCTGAGTGCAGCAGATGACAAAAAGAACCAATCAGTTTAGTCAGAAAGCTTGTCAGTTCCATGAACATTTCTGGCATGAGTGGTATGTGGACAAAGCAGGCACCTGATAGATCCAATTTTCTACTTTTTGCCAGGCTTCTCTTTGGCATTGAGTAGACCCCATCTGAATGCTCAGTGTGATAAATAACCCTCTCCACCCTCAGTGGATCCCTTTCCACTCCCCTGTACCGTGTACACCAATGACCCCTCTATGCTAAGTAACAATGGGTGGTTGTATGGATGATTCAAGAGACTCCCTGAATCTTGGGCAGAGTAGAAGGTTTAAGGAGGGGAAGAAGGGGATATGATGCTTACATTGCCAGAGAACTAGAGAAAGGGAAGGTGGGGGGAGGCAATTGAAACTGATATTCACTAAATGGGGCTACGCAGGAAAAGACCACTTGAGAAAATAAGATGAAAAACTTGAGTGTACAGACATTTCAAGCTGGACTGTGCCTAAGATGGTTGCATTGGCAAGGTTCTCACACTGCTCAACACAACAGCTTGAAAGGTCTTAAGCACTTGTGGCCCCAGAAAGGACATCATGACATGGTGTTTACATGGGATGTAGGGGCAAAAAACAGGTCCTGAGCCCTGTTCTGACATCCCTCCTCTTCCTTCTTCCCTCTCTTTCTCCCTTCTTTCCACCTTTCTTCATTTAATTATAGCTTAGAGTGTGAAGGACACTTGAGCAATATTTACATATATCTTAGACACACTCAGACTTAAATTCAAAGAGCTGGCTTCAATCCAGCCAGCTAGTGAGAAAGTGTCTAAATGCCAGGATGGGATTAAAAAAGCAAACTGGGTGGTAGTTCCCTCCCCCACCCCAGCTCAGTAGGTGGAGGTAAAGGAGAGGGTCCAGGCAGTTGATCAAACCAAAATGAAGTCACAACAAAAGGAAAAAGTGGATACCATTATATGAGTAATCAGGAGATAGAAACAGACACTGACAGACAAATTAGATGCAAAGGCAAGGAGGGAAGAACTGGAGAAAAAAGAAAAATGTAGATTAGTCAGGATGCTCCTGATTGCAAGTAACAGAAACTCATCTGGCCCCACCCAAGCTTGAATGAAAGGAAACTCATTAGTCAATCTAGCAAAAAATCCTGGCTTCCATTAGCGTCAGACACACTGGACCAGGTGTTCCAGTAAAACCTGGAATAATCTCTCTCTCTGTTCTTCTTTGTACTGGCTTAATTTTCAGACACACTTTCCATCCTGGAGGTAAATCCCCCAACATTTCCAGATGCAAACGCCATCTCATTAATGCCAGGAAAGTTAAGGGTGGGCTCTCATTGTATCCATTTGGCTCATCTTCTTTCTCTGGACTAATCACTGTGGCCAGGGGAACAGGATGTTCCTGTGTATCATGCCTTAGCCAGGTACTCTCACCCCCAGAGCCAGCAATGGGGCCAGCCACCCCCTTAGCACACAGTCTAAGGGTGAGCTGTGAGATAGAAAGGATTCTGCTAGGAAAAACAGGAGTCTTCTCTACAAAGAGGGAAGATGCTGGCAGGTAAAAACAACAGATGTCCACCCTACATGCCACCAAGAAGCCAAAGTCATAAAACTGAACCAAGTACAGTTGTGTACCAGTTCCTATAATCCATCAGGCATGGTCAGACATAAACGAGGACTCAAGGCATAAATGACAACTTCCCAGACCATATTCTGTATAAGGGTCTCTCTCTTTTTCCTTTTTGTAGAGACAGAGTCTCACTTTATCGCCCACGGTAGAGTGCTGTGGCATCACAGCTCACAGCAACCTCCAACTCCTGGGCTTAGGTGATTCCCTTGCCTCAGCCTCCCAAGTAGCTGAGACTACAGGTGTTGGCCACAACCCCTGGCTATTTTGTTGTTGTCGCAGTTTGGCCGGGGCCAGGTTTGAACCCGCCACCCTCGGTATATAGGGCCAGCGCCCTGCCCACTGAGCCACAGGTGCCGCACAGGGTCTCTTTTTTGATAACAGGTTCAGACCCTTTCTGGCCTGTTTCCCAGTGTTCTTGAAAGAAACTTACCTGTTTGGGGTCTGACCCCATAAATAATGGTCCAGAACGGAATCCCTTTATAGAATTCATGACTGTCCTTGCGTCTTTCTCTTTTTCATTCTCGCAAGGTCTGATCTGATACCCTTACACACAGTCTCCTCCCCCACGTCAATTGCTACTGATGCCACATAGTAATCAGGCCACTCTGGTGATCATATGCATTGAAACAGGCCCTTCCTCTTACAGACGTGTAGCAGATACCTGTGGCAGGGGTGAGAGTAACAGAGAGAACAGCATAGCATGAAGAAAAATGAAGGCAGGGGGTCAAGGGGGGTAGCTACATAACAGGTTGCATTTACCAAAAGGTTTAAAAGGAAGAGGGGGAGAAAGCTCACTTATGAGAAGAACAATCTTCGCTTAAACAGCTCACAAAATTAGCAGTTTCACCAATATGCCAAAGGCTGACAAAGAAAACACATCAGTCCAAGCACAAAAAGAGAGAGCAGACCGGCAGGCTCCGTAGCTGAGAGGGCTAATTACCAAAGCTCCATCTCCATCCTGTTGATATCAATCCTGGCAGGGCACAGTGGCTGTTGCCAATGGAGAGGAAAAAATTACCCAGGCCAACGCCTCCAAATTGATAATTTGCCTAAATGAACAAATCGAGTAAGATTTAATTGTTGGCGGGGACCAGCAAAATATATAATTGCTTAGTTTTGCATATGGCTTTCCATGCGTTCCCCCCGATTTCTTTTTCTAAGTATAATTGTTTAATGACATTGATGGGGGATAGACTTGTGACATTATAAATGACACTTATGACAGAACTGTCAGTTGGTGACAGATCACTGACAGCCCCAGTGAGAAATTAATCATTTTAGATGCTTTACGATTTGCTCATTTAATGTCACAAATAAGATCTTGCTAACTAACCACATAGAATCTCTTCCCTGTAACCACCACCTCCTGGGACTCTCCCCTTCCCTGTTCCCTCCTCAGGGACACTTTGGTTATTTTCCTGCCTTTGGGCTGGGGGTTGGCTGGCTGGGTCTGGGATGAATTTTTTGGAATAGTTACTGGTAGCTCACCTGCAGGGAGAAGTTACAAAATTCCCTGGGGAACTCTGTACCTAAGCAGAGTCTGAAATTTAGTTTTCTCTCTTGCTTCTTGTTTAAGGAAGGTTTCAAGGGGAAAGAGCTAAACTATTGGGACTGATGCTAATAAAGACAGAAAGCTAAGGAAGCAAAGGGGCTATTTTTAGCTGGGTAATGGAGAGTAAATGGGGCCACCCTGTGATATGCTAAGATATGCCTGCACTCATTGCCACCTGGTACTCCCACACTCTCTGCTGGGCAGACATCTGTTAATTGCTTTCTGTTGGACTTCACTTTGACATTTGGAGAAATGGAAGGAGACTGACTAACTATTTTTTTCCTAAACGATGTCTCTGTGGAGTTTTAGAGCTGGGGAGGAATGGAAGTAAGTTTGAAGCTTGCTCTCTGCTTGGGTTTGCTAAAACCTTCAACGAGGTGTGCCCGGGGCACTTTGGCCTGGATTTTATTGAAAACCCTATGTGGGCTCCAGACAATCAGAGTCACTGAAGTTTTCCCTTCCACGCTGCCTTGGCCTGTGCTCCACTTAATCAGAACACAAGCTTATCTCTCTACCCACATTTCCATACATTTACTAATCTCCTAATAGATTCTTTAAAAATCATAAAATACACTTTCCAATCTATAACAAAACATTTTTCCTTGTGTTGTGCATGTATCAATGATTTCTTGATGAGGTAGCTCCTACTACCAAGCAGCAGGAGGCTAAAAAGCAAGCTACACAGGATGAAGGTGGTACTTTCACTCATGGGTGCATGCTCCTTTCACTGCCTTTTTCTTTAATTTAGGTACCTAAGTTCGCCAGCTCTCCCATTCAATTTCATTTGGGTAGGTTGAGCTATGCGGTGTAGTGCAACTAATGACCACGTGGTGGCAACAGAGGACCTCCTGGCCAGATCATTGGCTGTCCCCGTGCCTGAGAAAGGTGAAATGGGCCTGCCTCCTGTTACAACTTTATCAATAACAACTCATTGGATACTAACCACTGGCAAGCACCATCATTAAGTGCTGCTTTTACATTAACGCATTTATCTGCAGCAATCCTGTGAATCTTAGAGAAATATGGGAACCAACTCAACCAAGATCACATACCTACCAGCACGCAGAGCTAATTTTAGCCCCAGATCTGACTGTTGCCACAGACTATGTTCTTAGACATTGCACTTCACCATGGCCTTAAGAAAATACTCTTCTTGTTTTAGGACAAAGTTGAACAACCAAAACTAACGCCTTTCTAAGCTCTGAAGCTTCATTTATTTTCATGAGGGAAAAGGGTCTCGAAAGAGGAAACTTTTCAAGTCATGGAGAACATCAGAGCTGGAAAACTTTTGACCATCCAGTTTAGCCTTCCATTCAATACAGGAGTCTCCCTGGCACAGCTCTGAAAGAGGATCACTTGGTCTCTGCCAGACCACTTCTGGGACCAGGTTGCCAAACGAAGGTGACATGAGTTTTTTCTCTGTCTTCTCATGGTCACTTTCCTTTTTAAGAAGAGAAATTTGGAGGGAGCAGACAGAAAACAAATTCACAGCCCCCATCCATTAAAGCAATTTTAGAGAAAAATAGGGTATGATAGTGAATTTTACATGTCAACATGACTGGACCCTTGGGTGCCCAGATAGCTGGACAAATATTATTCTCAGTGTGTCTATGACGGTGTTTCTGAAAGAGATTAACACTGGAGTCCATAGACCTAGGAAAGAAGATTGCCTCTCTAAGGTGCATGGAACTCATCCAATCCCTCAAAAGAATGAATAGAACAAAAAACCAGACTCTCCCTGGAGAAAGAGAGAATTCCTCCTGCCTAACTAACTATCTTTCAGCTGGGACATCATTCTTTTTCCTTGCTTTTGAACTCAAGTCAGCTCATTCTGGGTCTCAAACCTGCTGGCATTCAGACTGGAACTTATACCATAGTCTCTCCTGGGTCTTCAGCATTGATGTTTGGGGTCTTGTCAGCCTCCACAGTCACACAAGCCAGGTCCTTATGATATATATATATGTATGTAAACACACACAGCCTATTGGTCTGTTTCTCTGGAGCACCCCGACTAATACAAAATTTCAACAAAAAGGAGAATATCAATTAAAAAATCAATAAAACCTGCATCTTTATTATATGTAGCACAGTGGTTAAGCACAAGGAACTCTTATGTCAGAAGCCCTGGGCTTTAGCACTGACTGCTCTCCCTCCTGCCTGTTTGTCCTAGGAAGCCTCCATTTCTTCAACGGTATGATGGGGAGAAGCATAAATGAGAAGAGGCAGATACAATTTTTAGCACAGTTCTTGGCTTTTACTGTTAGTTCCTGGTACATTACTTTCACCAGGAATTCATTGCTTCCCCTCCATCAGTTAGTTACCAAACAATCATGGTGAAATAACTTATTCTATCTTTTTCACAAAGGAAAAAAAAAAAATCCTAGTGGGGAAAAAATAAATAACTCTCCTCCTTTTTCCTCTTGGGAAGAATGTGTGAGGTTGAAATGCATGAAAAGGAGACAATGTCTTGATGAGTAAAAGTGCCCAGAATTGCCTGGGGTTGGGGGGCGTCAGTATTACTGAGCTCAGTAACAAAGCTGAGCCAGTGAATGGAGACACCTGCACAGCGACCAAGGCAAAGGCCAGTCATTCCCTGGAGAAGCGAGGGGCGGGCCTTCCCAGAAGGGGCCAGCCAGTGCAAACAGCAGTCCCTTCTGTCACAGCTCTTGGTTTATTCAAACAGGAAAGCACCATGGAATGCAGAATTCCTGGGAAAGTCATTCTTAGATCATGAAGCACGTAGCTTTTTTGACCTCCTTTAGTTTAAAAATTACTTTGTAAGAAAGAAAGATGTCTGTCTCGTGGGGTATAAAGTTCTTTCAGAAGCTTGTGCCCCCAGGAGACAGCATCTGGTTGGAGGAGGCTCAGGTGCCAGCGGTGCCCTTCTCAGCAACAAGGGCTCCTCTCCTTATTCTCCCCACCACCACCACATCAACACCACCACTTTCACTTCGCTCATGTTGCTGGGAGCTTGTACAGCCTCATGGCTTCAGCTGAGGCCTCTCAAAAGGAAACCAGAATTATCTTCCTCTAGCACATGACTCAACAATGGGCCATTTGTGTGTAGATATCAGACCATTTCCTACAATTCTATGATTTAAAGTTGAACTTTTCTATCTTAACCATTTAGGCTGCTGCCTGCCCCCTAACCATATTCCTCTCCCTGTACCTCTAGGCTCCTGGGCTGCAGGGTCTGAACTCACCTATAACTCACTTGCACCCCGGTCAGTTCCTGCCATGGTTTGCTTCCAAATGTCTCTCGGGTTTATCATCCCTTCTCCATCTCTGCAGTCCAGGGGGTTAATACTATATACCTGGAAGCCTTTGACAGCCTTCCTAGAGTCTCCTGCTTTTCATCTATTTTTTGTCATCTATTTTACAATGTTTTCTTGTGTCTTCCCCAAGACCCCATGGATACTTCCCACTGCCTCCTTCCCAGATCAAAGCCCCTCTGCCTCCTTTCTGAATTATGCTCTTTTCTGGCCTACTTAGTCATTTGCCAGATTTTCTGGCTTCAGCTATCAGGCCCTTCTCTGTCCTCCAGTTCCATTGTGTTCCTTCCAGACCCCTGCCTTCGCTTGTTCATTCAGCAGGGGCATAAGGAGTGCCAGGTACGTCCAGGCTCAGGGTTCAGTGAGTCTTCTGTGCCTTTCCCCTTTCTCTCTGCTGCCATCATCTGCAGCCCTCCAAATAACTCTCATGCCTTATCTGCACTCTGATCCCCTTTCTGATTTTATAATTTAAATTTTAATTACACAAGTGATATGATCTACATGTTTGTTAAAAATGAACTTTGTAGACAAGGCTAAGGACCACTTTGATTACTTATTCCAATCCTGGTCTTTCCCTCTTGCCGAGGTAACATAGATAATGCTACGTAAGGTGTATACATCCAGATAATTTTTGCCCTTTTCATATATATATAGCCATAAAATATATGTAGTATTATACTGTATACAACTTCTTACAATTAAGTTTGTCACTTCATTCTAGAAAAGTGCTACATACCTCATTGCTGTATGTCACTATGGTCGCCTCCAAAGTACTCCCTTTGGCCATCTGCTGACTGTAATGATATTCAGCAATGAGGTATGTAGCACTTTTTCTAGGAGGAGTGTGCAAACTTAATTGTCAGATCTCATATGACAACAGTTCTGATGGTCATTCCAGAAAGCGTTCCAAAATTGCTTTGAAGGGCAGACTAGGCACTGGATTCAGTGCATAGCTTCCCAAAGGCAGCACTTCAAAGGTGACCATAGCGATATTCATCAATGAGGTATGTAGCACTTTATCTAGATGAGTTCTTCAATTTAATTGTCCAACCTCATATGTCCATGTTTAAAAATATTAATATAAGTGGCATACATTTATGCTTTATAAACTTGTTGGACATCTATCCATGGGAGCCAATTAACCAATGCATCTGACTGTTGCCTTTTGGTGGGCATTGGGTTGTTCCAGTGTTCAGCTGTACAAACTCTGCTTGGCAGAGGACTGTGAGAACTGTTTGCTTCCTTTTGTCCATGTGTGAATTGTGTTTGCTGATTCTGTTTTCTTAGAGTCACCCAGTAAGATTAGAACCAAGCTGATAACTTACTCAATATTTCTTTCTTTTTTTTTTTTTTTTTTTTTGTAGAGACAGAGTCTCACTTTATGGCCCTCGATAGAGTGCCATGGCGTCACACAGCTCACAGCAACCTCCAACTCCTGGGCTTAAGCGATTCTCTTGCCTCAGCCTCCCAAGTAGCTGGGATTACAGGTGCCCGCCACAATGCCCGGCTATTTTTTGTTTGCAGTTTGGCCGGGGCCGGGTTTGAACCCACCACCCTCGGTATATGGGGCCAGCGCCCTACCGACTGAGCCACAGGGGCTGCCCACTTACTCAATATTTCTAAGTACCAACTCCTGAGATGGGGATTTTTACAGCAAATCTTGAGTTAGAGATTATCATTTCCCATTTTATAGATGAGAAAACTGAGGCTTAAAGAGGTAAAGTGAGTCAGGTTTTGAAATCACATTAAAATTAAATCCCTTGTGCTGATTTCTTTAACCCCCACACCTCCCACACACTCTGTGCTGTGAATCTGATGACAGTGACATACCATACTTCTTTTTACCCTCTAAATGTGTCCTGGTTACACAATAAATCTCAAGGAAACTTAATTGACTATTTGGGAGACCAATTAGTACTATTGTATTAACTAGCAGGATGTATTATTTAGGTATTTTAGCAACAATAAGAAGATGCTAGCCTCATCAAGTAGCTGGTTATAATATTATTAGAAGTTAATTCATATTTTAGCAGATAATTCCTAATTCATTTGCTGTAGTTATCTTGTTAAATGTCAATTAAACCTCTCCACATCCCTTACAGGTTTCTGCTATTCATAAAATGTAATTATGCAGCTATTGCTCATGTACTCTTTATTGCTTATACAATCTACCAGTTAAATGCAAGTCAAAAAGATTTATCTTCCAAGTTCTTAATAACATCACTAAATGTTCTAATTAATAATCAATAACTTATTTGCATAATTAATTGAGGAAAGACTCCTAATGGGATGGTGCCTTGCAGCTAGACACGCTGAGGCTGAAACTTTTATCTCCTGTAGCAATCCTAGCTCAGAGTGGAAGAGTTTATTTGGGAAACTCAGATTCCTTTAGGGCACCAAGAAGTGCTGGGCTTAGCACTAAGGATGGGAACTTAACTGATTCTGGTGGGAAATCCTTACTGACATTGTTTCTTAACAATGTGTAATAGAATTATCTCTATGCAACACAACCTATTTGTAAGATATGAATTTTTCACTGATATAGGCTTAGGTAAACAAAGTAAGTTTCTTCTTTTTCCTAAAAAGCAACTTAATTTTCTGAATCTGAACCCTCATTCCACCTGATGCAGAAACTTAATTTGGTCACTTTCGGGTAAATTTATTCCTGTGTCGTGTGTTCTTAGGTAAATAGTGTTAGAATCCAGTTACATTCTAGATTTGTAAAAAACAATTTCATTTTAGCTTCTTCCCCCCACCCCTCTCCTGATAATTCAGCTGGGAAGTAGGTGGTTATGCAATGGTTCCGCTTGTCTTGGTCCTGAGCTATCATTCTTTGAGAAGTTACATGAATGTCTGTTCTTTGGGGGAGCCCATTTCACAATGCCCTCACCCCAAAGCGCTCAGTCATACCCATCCCACATCAGCCTCATTCTCTGAAGCATTTTTGGGTTTGTTGCAGCCTCTGCCATACAAGTTCACAGCATCACTCTTCGTTTTCCTTTTTGGATTCCCACTATCTGGGCACCCATCACCATTCCTCAGCCTTCTCATGAGCTTGAAGGTCACCTGGTTCTGAGTCTTCCTGTGAAAGCAGAAAGACTAAGGGAAAGTCAGGGGTCCTCACTTTGCCCCAACATGTGCTTACAGCCTCTCTGCTTTGTTGTTGATGTGCCAGAAGGAACTGAAGACTGCCTCTCCAGGCGAGCACGGAAAGGGAGAGATCTTCTCTCTCTGATCAGAGAAAATCAGTGGTTACTATTCTACTCCCTTCTTTTTTTTTCTTTTTATTGTTGGGGATTCATTGAGAGTACAATAAGCCAGGGTACATTGATTGCAATTGTTAGGCAAAGTCCCTCTTGCAATCATGTCTTGCCCCCATAAAGTGTGACACACACCAAGGCCCCACCCCCCTCCCTCCATCCCTCTTTCTGCTTTTCCTCCCCCCCCATAACCTTAATTGTCATTGATTGTCCTCATATCAAAATTGAATACATAGGATTCATGCTTCTCCATTCTTGTGATGCTTTACTAAGAATAATGTCTTCCACGTCCATCCAGGTTAATACGAAGGATGTAAAGTCTCCATTTTTTTTAATGGCTGAATAGTATTGCAGGGTATATACATATACCACAGCTTGTTAATCCATTCCTGGGTTGGTGGGCATTTAGGCTGTTTCTACATTTTGGCGATTGTAAATTGAGCTGCAATAAACAGTCTGGTACAAGTGTCCTTATGATAAAAGGATTTTTTTCCTTCTCGGTAGATGCCCAGTAATGGGATTGCAGGATCAAATGGGAGGTCTAGCTTGAGTGCTTTGAGGTTCTCCATACTTCCTTCCAGAAAGGTTGTACTAGTTTGCAGTCCCACCAGCAGTGTAAAAGTGTTCCCTTCTCTCCACATCCACGCCAGCATCTGCAGTTTTGAGATTTTGTGATGTGGGCCATTCTCACTGGGGTTAGATGATATCTCAGGGTTGTTTTGATTTGCATTTCTCTAATATATAGAGATGATGAACATTTTTTCATATGTTTGTTAGTCACTCGTCTGTCATCTTTAGAGAAGGTTCTATTCATGTCTCTTGCCCATTGATGTATGGGATTGTTGGCTTTTTTCATGTGGATTAATTTGAGGTCTCTATAGATCCTGGTTATCAAGCTTTTGTCTGATTGAAAATGTGCAAATATCCTTTCCCATTGTGTAGGTTGTCTCTTTGCTTTGGTTATTGTCTCCTTAGCTGTACAGAAGCTTTTCAGTTTAATGAAGTCCCATTCGTTTATTTTTGTTGTTGTTGCAATTGCCATGGCAGTCTTCTTCATGAAGTCTTTCCCCAGGCCAATATCTTCCAGTATTTTTCTTATGCTCTCTTTGAGGATTTTTATTGTTTCGTGCCTTAAATTTAAGTCCTTTATCCATTTTGAATCAATTTTTGAGAGTGGGAAAAGGTGTGGGTCCAGTTTCAGTCTTTTACATGTAGACACCCAGTTCTCCCAACACCATTTATTGAATAGGAAGTCTTTCCCCCAAGGTATGTTCTTGTTTGGTTTATCGAAGATTAGGAGGTTGTAAGATGTTAGTTTCATTTCTTGGTTTTCAATGTGATTCCAAGTGTCTATGTCTCTATTTTTGTGCCAGTACCATGCTGTCTTGACCACTATGGCTTTGTAGTAGAGACTAAATTCTGGTATGCTGATGCCCCCAGCTTGATTTTTATTACTAAGAAGTACCTTAGCTATACGGGGTTTTTTCCGGTTCCATACAAAACGCAGAATCATTTTCTCCAAATCTTGAAAGTACGATGTTGGTATTTTGATAGGAATGGCATTGAATGGGTAGATTGCTTTGGGAAGTATAGACATTTTAACAATGTTGATTCTTCCCATCCATGAGCATGGTATGTTCTTCCATTTGTTAATATCCTCTGCTATTTCCTTTCTGAGGATTTCATAATTTTCTTTATAGAGGTCCTTCACCTCCTTCGTTAGGTATATTCCCATGTACTTCATTTTCTTTCAGACTATGGTGAAGGGAGTTGTGTCCTTAATTAGCTTCTCATCTTGACTGTTATTGGTGGATACAAAGGCTATTGACTTATGGACATTGATTTTATATCCTGAAACATTACTGTATTTTTTGATGACTTCTAGGAGTCTTGTGGTTGAGTCTTTGGGGTTCTCTAAGTATAAGATCATGTCATCAGCAAAGAGGGAGAGTTTGACCTCTCTGCTCCCATTTGGATTCCCTTTATTTCCTTGTCTTGCCTAATTGTATTGGCAGAACTTCCAGCACCATGTTGAATAGTAAAGGTGACAGAGGGCAACCTTGTCTGGTTCCAGTTCTAAGGGGAAAAGCTTTCAGTTTTACTCCATTCAGTATGATGTTAGATGTGTGTTTGTCATAGATGGCGTCAATCAGTTGAAGAAATGTGCCACCTATGCCTATTTTTTTAAGTGTTCTAATCAGAAAAGGATGCTGGATTTTATCAAATGCTTTTTCTGCATCTATTGAGAGGATCATGTGATCTTTATTTTTGCTTCTGTTAATATGGTGGATAACATTTATGGACTTGGGTATGTTAAACCAGCCTTGCATCCCTGGGATGAAGCCTACTTGATCATGATGAATGACTTTTTTGATGATAAGCTGTAATCTATTGGCTAGGATTTTGTTGAAAATTTTTGCGTCTATATTCATGAGTGACATTGGTCTGAATTTCTCCTTTTTGTTTGGGTCTTTTCCTGATTTTGGTATCAGGGTGATGTTTGCTTCATAGAATGTGTTGGGGAAGATTCCTTCTTTCTCAATTTTTTGGAATAATTTCTGCAGTAAAGGAATAAGCTCTTCCTTGAAGGTTTGATAGAATTCTGGTGTGAAGCCATCTGGACCAGGGCATTTTTTGGTTGGAAGATTTTTTATTGTTTCTTTGATCTCAGTGCTTGAAATTGGTCTGTTCAGGAGCTCTGTTTCTTCCTGGCTAAGTCTAGGGAGAGGGTGTGATTCCAAATATTGATCCATTTCCTTCACATTGTCAAATTTCTGGGCATAGAGTTTCTGGTAGTATTCAGAGATGATCTCTTGTATCTCTGTGGGATCAGTTGTTATTTCCCCTTTATCATTTCTGATTGAGGTTACTAGAGATTTTACTTTTCTATTTCTCATTAGTCTGGCCAATGGTTTATCTGTTTTATTTATTTTTTCAAAAAACCAACTCCTTGTGTCATTAGTTTTCTGAATGATTCTTTTGTGTTAAAATTCATTGATCTCTGATTTGATTTTGGATATTTCTTTTCTTCTACTGAGTTTAGGCTTATATTGTTCTTCTTTTTCCAATTCCATAAGATGGCTTGTGAGATTGTGGATGCACTCTCTTTCTGTTTTTCGAATGTAGGCTTCTAAAGCAATGAATTTTCCTCTCAAAACTGCTTTTGCAGTATCCCACAGGTTTTGGTAGCTTGTGTCTTCATTGTTGTTATGCTCAAGGAAGTTAATGATTTCCTGTTTTATTTCTTCCTTCACCCATCTGTTATTCAACAGAAGATTGTTTAATCCATGCCTTTGTGTGGGGTCGAGCATTTTTGTTAGAGTTGAGTTCCACCTTTAGTGCCTTATGGTCTGAGAAGATACAAGGTAAAATTTTAATTCTTTTGATTCTGTTGATATTTGTTTTGTGTCCCAGGATATGATCAGTTTTGGAGAATGTTCCATGGAGTGATGAGAAGAATGTATATTCTTTATCTTTGGGATGGAGTGTTCTATATGTGTCTATCAAGCACAGTTGTTCTAGGGTCTCATTTAAATCTCTTATATCTTTGTTTAATTTCTGTTTAGAGGATCTGTCCAGCTCTGTAAGAGGATGTTAAAGTCCCCTGTTATTATGGTCTTATCAGATATCATATTGCTCAGACTGAGTAAGGTCTGTTTCAAGAATCTGGGAACATTTAAATTGGGTGCATAAATATTTAGAATTGAAACATCTTCTTGTTGTATTTTTCCCTTGACCAATATAAAGTGACCATCTTTGTCTTTTTCGACTTTAGTTGCTTTAAATCCACATGTATCTGAAAACAAGATTGCAACTCCTCTTTTCTTCTGAATTGCATTTGCCTGAAAAATTGTCTCCCAACCACTGACTTGGAGCTTTAATTTGTCTTTTGAAGCCAGGTGTGTTTCTTGCAGACAGCAAATGGATGGCTTGTGTTTTTTAATCCAGTCAGCCAATCTATGTCTCTTCAGTGGGGAATTCAAGCCATTAACATTTATTGAGATAATTGATAAGTGTGGTAGTATTCTATTCATCTTATTTTGTGAGAGTCCATTGCTTAGTTTTATCTTTTGCATCAGTGTGGAGGTTAGGTTGTGTCCTTTAATTTCTGAGTTCTTACTTTGCTGTTGATCCATTGTGGTGGTCAGTGTGCAGAATAGGTTGAAGTATTTCCTGTAGAGCTGGTCTTGTTGTGGCGAATTTCCTCAATGTTTGTATATCCATAAATGATTTGATTTCTCCGTCAATTTTGAAGCTTAGCTTAGCAGGGTGCAGAATTCTGGGCTGGAAATTGTTCTGTTTAAGTAGATTAAAGGTAGATGACCATTGTCTTCTTGCTTGGAAAGTTTCATTAGAGAATTCTGCAGTCACTCTGATGGATTGTCCCCTGTATGTCAACTGGCGCTTATTCCTGGCAGCTTGCAGAATCTTTTCTTTTGTCTTGACTTTGGACAGGTTCATCAGAATGTGTCTTGGAGAAGCTCGGTTAGAGTTGAGGCGACCTGGGTTCTGATATCCCTCTGAAAGCAGTGTGTCAGAATCTTTGGTGATATTTGGGAAATTTTCTTTTATAATATTCTCTAGTATGGCTTCCATTCCTCTGGGGCATTCTTCTTCCCCTTCTGGGATTCCTATAACTCGTATGTTGGAACGCTTCATAAAGTCACATAAGTCTGACAGTGAATGTTCTGCTTTCTCACTCTTCTTTTCTGCCTCTTTTACTATCTGAGTCATCTCAAGAACTTTGTCTTCTACCTCTGAAATTCTTTCTTCTGCATGGTCTAACCTGTTGCTGATACTTTCCATTGCATCTTTAAGTTCCCTAATTGACTGTTTCAGTTCCTTCAGCTATATCCTTTTTATATTCTTCATATCATTCATCTCTTATTTGATTCTGTTTTTGGGTTTCCTTTTGGTTATTTTCCACTTTATTAGCAGTTTCCTTCATTGTTTCCATCATTTCTTTCATTGTTTTCATCATGTGTATTCTAAATTCCCTTTCTGTCATTCCTAACATTTCTTTATAGGTGGAATCCTCTGCAGTAGCTACCTCATGTTCCCTTGGCGGGGTTGTTCTGGACTGGTTCTTCATCTTGCCTGTAGTTTTCTGCTGATTCTTCCTCATGAGTGCTTTCTTTTATCTGTTTTCTTGCCCTAATTTTCCTTTCATTTCCTCTTGCTCTTTAAGTTCTCATGCCTGTGGACTAAGGGTTCGATGAGTCCTTTTGGTACAGGACCAGAAGGGTGAGAAGGGTGAAGAGCAAGAAAGGGATGAAAGAAAGGAGGACTGAGTGAAAAGAAAAAAAAAAAATAGAGAAAGGAAAGGGGGTGGGTAAAGGGAATATTGACAAAAAAAAAGAGAGGCACAGAAAGAGGGAGACAGAGCAATATAGGTGTACAGTAGGGTACTTTGACACAACCTTAAAAAACCCCACCTTCTGGGGGTGCCCAGTTGGGTGGTTCCCTTGAGGTCAGCAGCTCTTTGCTAACCTGATCAGACACAGTACCTCACCTCCACCAAGTAGAGGGGAAAGACAAAAATGCTATAAATCAAACCAAAACAAGCAGACAGAAAACTTTACAGTATAAAATTGGGTGAAAAACCAAATAATATTGGTAGAAACACTAGCAAAAATGAAGTTCTAGTTATTGAAAAAGGTAGCAATGGGAAATTATAATTAAACTAGAAAAATTGAGAAAGAAAAAGGATCTGTATGGAAAAGGTTAAAGTTAAAAAACAAAACAACATCAACAACATCAAAATAAACAAAAAAATAACCAAACAAACAACAAGAACAAAAAACACAACCAAAAACAAAGCAGTATGTATATGTTGTTCAATATTGTCTGGGCAACACATGGTCTTCTGGGGTATGAGATGTTAATCACAGTTCTGGTACGACTGGAGGCTGCTGATTTCTCAAACCCCAGCAGGTAGACACCCTAAATCTCTCTTCAGCCCACTTAAAAGGCACTTTGAACTTGTAAACTTGCTGAGCAGAAGCTTTCCCAGGAAAGTGCTTGTCGCTGGAATCACTGCTGAAGTGGCTATCCACTTACCCAGAGTGCCAAAACCAGTCTCACTCTGCCCATGAGGATTAGGTGTGTAAGGCGGCTCAGACCCCACCCTTAGGCTATTCAGTCACTAGGTTACCAGCTTCCACCCGATTCTAGCTCTGCGACCCTGAAGGCAGAGCTTGCAGGGTCAGATGGCTCACAATGGCTCCCTGTGACCCACAGCCAAACACTATTAGCTCCATCTGGCTCAGCGGCTCAGACTGGGGCCCTAGACAATGGCCAAAGTTCTCCGCACTCCCACTCAGGCTCTCCCCAAGGCTGTTCAACTGAGTGCCAAGTCCAAAGACACCAAAACAGTTCACAGGTAAGGCCTTTCCGGTTTGCAGTCTCGCTGCTACTGAATTCACAGTTGCGGGCGGGTTTAGACTGATTGAACATACGCGACCACTTGCCGTTTTTCCACTGTTTTAGTCCTCCTCTTGGGGTCCAGAAGTCTCTTGCTGACTCCCTGTATCCTCACAGGGGTGATGATAGGCAGATCCCACCAGCCAGAGATGCCTGGAGTCCTATCTCCCCAGACTCACAATGCCCAGATGCAAGGAAGCTGTTACTCGGCCGCCATCTTGCTCTCTTCCTCTACTCCCTTCTTTCAAATTATCTGGAGGTGGGAGAGCCTGAAAGGTGACCTAAATCACATCTCTGCTTCCTAGATTCACTCCAAGTCTTCTCTCCCACGTGTAGACAAAGAGATTAGGGCAGAGATGGCTCTATTTAGGTTGTTTCTTTCTTTCTTTCTTTTTTTTTAAAATATATTTTCTGTCTTACATTAGAAATCTGAATGGTTTATCTTAGAAGTTGACAATGTGACATCTTTGTTCTCTAGCTCTGGGGCTAATGGTAACCCTTTGTGAACAGCTGAAATGGGGATAGTCACAAGTGGGTAGAGAGAATAATATGCCAGCTAGTATCTCAAATTTAACTCTGCCACACCACTATTGTGTCAGGACCAAGGTTGGGGATGCTGAAATAGAGTCAATCAGTGTTCACCCTAAAGGGGATCAATCCTGAACAGTGATGCAGAGACAAGAAGACAAGCCCAGTTCTGGAAGGTTCCATGAAGTGGAATTGGTACATCTTGCTTAAAGCCAGGAGGATGGAAGAGTGGACCCGTCAAAGGGACTTTCAGTTTCTAGCAAGTTTCTCGTAAGGCAGAGAATAAGAGCTTTTCTGATTCTTTTTAAAATTTCAACTCAGGTTTTATCTAAAAAATAAACCTGTACCTTTGGGGCTCAGAACTGCATACGTTAAGAGTTTTCGAAGAAGTGAAAAAAAAAAGGAAATGGATTTAAAATTGAATCTCATCATTGTTCATTGAACTACAAATTGCAATTGGTGAAAGAAAATATTTTGTTTTGGAAGAAGAAAACTGCCAAATATGCCCCTCTTCATGCAGGTGCCTCTGATCAGACAACACTGCCTGCACTGCTGCACGTCGGCTCAGCCAGACACATCATCACTCCGCTGGAAAGACGATCGCTTGTCATCTTTTCCAAGGCGCCTGCCCCTTTCAGTTATCAACAAGGAGGAGCTCTACCCCTTCTTTCCTGCCTATTCTTCCTCCTGCCTCTTAGCACAGGGGAATTGCTTTCCACAGTGACCCTTCTCACAGAGAGGAGCTGTGGCTTCCATCCAGGAGAGCAGAAATAAAATGAAACAGGATGAGTGCATTTCACCAAGTTCCAAATGGACCGTCCATTAGCTCAGCACGAGCACATCAGATTCCAGCATGGAAAGTGCTGGAAAGAGCATCTTGTCCATCTTCTGTCTTCTGGCAAGATGCTCTTCAATTCCACCAAGAGGGGTCTCCCTCACCTGATGGTCTCTAGAAAAGGCCCCTCGTTAGCCTGCTTCTATGGACCATGACGATGTTTGTATTTGGAATGCTTGTACCTAATTCAAACTTTCTTGCTGCTGTTTGCTTTTCTTCCTCCTCACAAAGCTTGCCCATAAATTATGAAGTAGGTAAATGTTGTTTTCTGTGCCTGCTCTTCCCTGTTAACGCATCTTCTCTTCTTTCCATTTTCCAAGGCTTTCTAAGTTTTAATAGTGAGAAAGGAAAGTAGATGGATACAGATTTTTTTTCCCCTAAGACATTGGTCCCTTGTCAGATGAGCCCTGCAAGAAAGAGAGCAACGCTTAATACAAAATGTTGAATTATTAATGATGACATTTCAGGAAGCTTTGTGAAAGGAAGATTGGGGTTAGGGTGAACATTGCCCACATTCCTCATATAATGTCATGCAGGTAAAATCGGCCGTGGCTGTTGAGCATGAGCACTGGGAAACCCGCGTCTGGCTCTCCTGAATAGCTGTGCCATTTTGGTCACTTAGGGAATCTCTCTGAGCCTCATTTTCTCTGTCTACAAAATGGGGGTCATTGGCCCACTTCACGGGCTGTTGTGGAGGATTAAATGAGATGATGCGGGTAATGCGATTTCCATAATGCGGGAGAGGTATGTTGTGTTTAATACAAAGTGGCTATTGTTATGATGATAATGTTTGTGCATGGTTACTTTTTAATAGACACAATCAAAAGATTTGCAGATAGGCCAGTGGAATACTAAAACGTGTCAGTGGGAACAGTGCACTTTCTTCTGACTTCTTTTATAAATACATATTACTATGTGGCTAACAAATGCAAGGTAACATAGTCAGGATGCAGTGAGGCGAGCAGGGCATGGGAAATTGACAGGCTCCCCAAAGAACGAGAGGGTGGACGCCCAGAGCATGTGAGTGAGAACAGCTGCCCCGTCCTCTGCCTGCTATAAATTTTGTGGTTCCCATTAAATAGCACGAATGTCAGCGAGAGATGTGAATAGGGATGAACCTGTGTATGTTTCACATCTCTATATTTCATATTTCCCAGGACTGACCCATATGCGGTTTCTTTTATTCTACAATAGAGGTCTGTTTAGAATACAGTCTAGTAGAGAGACAAGTCGTGATTTGGCGAAACCTAGAAGAATTATGAACTGTGGCAAAAATAGCCAACTAAGGCATAGCTAAGGCATATTTTCCTTTCCTCTTGATAACAGTGGGAATGTGCATCTTCAAGCATCACAGAAATAATCACCCACTCTATATATTTTACCCTCTTTATGGCTTTTATTGGTATAGCAACATTATTCAAGCTAGGCTCTTCCATCTCCCAAGCCAATTTCTTTTGCATCTGTGTTTATATTGATGCTATTCAAACAATGATCCTCCACTTCCCCTGTCAGTTTCCATCGTGCATTTCACATATTATGAACTTATTTAAACAAAAATAATCCTCTGCAGGTACATTTCTTTCCCATCTGTTTCTCCCCTGCCCATACTACCAATTCTCATTTCAAAGCAACATTGTAATATCATTTATTGTTCTTCTCTCCTGTTTACCTAAACTGTTTCTATGGCATTCAGAGTGGGAGGGAGTGGAGATACACAGTATTAGTGATTTATCAAGAAGGTGTTTCTTATTCAAAATGTATCTAAAAGGATTCATATCAATTTTTAAGAGCATGGGATCTCAAAAGTGACTACACTTTATATTTGTAAGGTGCTTTGCAGTTAGTTTTTAATGTACTTCCCCTAAGTATCATTTTAGGGAGTTTGGGAAAAGAAAAAAAAACCATATATATAGCTTTTTATCCAGATAATTCTAAATATACAGAAGTTTGACAACACATTGTAGACTGTGTTGATGTCGAAATAAAGATAGAGACAAATCTCTCAAGTTAAAGTTTTATTTTGGAAATCATAGACTTGCAATTTGGGGTGTACACATAGGTCGAGTGGTCTTCGGTATGTTGAAAGAACAAAGAAAGTTGGGGGTTTCATTAGGAAGGGAAATGTTATTTCTTGTTTTGAAAGAAAGCTTATTGGCACTAGGGAAGTTCCAGGAGCTAGCAAGCTCAGTGGTGAGTGATGGAGGTAGGTAAAAACAAGGGCTGGCATCTGGTAGGTTGCTTCAGTAGTGATTGGGTAAAACTGGTCTTAAGGTTCTGACAGGCAGTTTCTGCAGCTTGGCTCTTGGAGGTAAATTCATCCAGCAGTGCTGGGTGTCCCTAGTGCTTCTATTCTCCTGGCTCCGTGACCCTGACTTGCTTGGGTATGACAAGAGTGACCCAATTCATATAATTCATATAATCAACTTTCACGATTCCAGATGTTTGAATTGTGTACTTTTTTATAAATGCTTGGCATTGTGGAGACACGGCGAGTTGTCCATTAGGATCAATGTGAAGTGGTGGGGGTGGGCTTGGAATTGTTCTTATTTTGTGAAATAATTTAAATAAGGAGAGGTGAATCTGTCTCTGAATATGAATACATTTTTAGCTTAATAGCATTTTCTTATAGTTTCCATTTGTTCAGAGATTATGTTCTGTTTCTTAGGCACCAGAAGACTTGTTATAAATACTCTAATCCTTTCTAAATCAGATGTCTGTGTACCTATTCCCACATAGCTATCTTAGGAGCATGAGAGATAATTTATTCCCATAATCTGCCTACAAAAAGATGAACATTCCTTCTTCCTCTGCAAGCCTTGCCCGGATGAAAGACCCAGAGCTTCCTGCATGCTTCTGAGGCCAGCAGTGGGAGATCAGCTAAGATTTTTGAAGAAAAATAAGCCTTTTCAGTCTTTGAAGAAATATCTGTGGAATCCACACTCTGGTAGACAACTTCCAGAGGTCACTTAATCCTGCATGGAGTTTCTAACTCAGCATTTATAAATGGGTCACATTTCTTTCTGGGAAAAGACAGATTGGGCAAGTTAATATTATCTTACAGAGCACTTATTCTTGAAATGAGAAATGTTTTTGATTTTTAGGTTGTTTTCAAGGGTCATGGGCTAGGTTAGAATCTTTCCCATGCAAAGAGGAATAATGGTGAGACATTGGTCCTGTTTGGCCTTAATCCTTTCTGCAGCCTTGAAGCTCAACACTCCTAAGTCGAACTTTAAAGCTTGCCCCAAATTAAAGATCCTGTCTCCTCGTTCCTCAGGCTAAAGAAAGCACGTGTTTCCAGTTGCTTTTCATTTGTGATGGTTTTGTAAGTGGGGAAGAGCCTGTAAGTTTCTTTTACAGTTCATTACAACTAACAAACCTTATTTAGTTGAAGGAAATTGCCCTTTGGGGAATGGTTCGAATTAGCAAAGAGCAAAATCTTCGAACACTCTGCATGATACAGAAAACAAGAGCAAAACTTCCAAACACGTTCTCATTTTTTGTATTGTATTGTCCCTAGTACAATTTCTCATTAGTAAATAAAATGTTTTTTTTTTCCCCTCATTTTAGCCCTGTGAACCTTACATCAATTTTGTTTCTGCTCTCCTGTCCTTGTTTTCTATTTTTCTTAGGTGAATCAACTCTGGTTTCAGAGCATAGACTTTCTAAATCTTGGAATATCCAAAGGTAAATTCTATAGCCTTCCGTGGGTTACTGGAGGTCCTATGCAGTCTCTCAGGTGGGTTAGGTCAAGCAAGTCAGACTTAAAAGGGAGTTTGGACTCTTATTACTACGAGACATTGGCATCCTGTTATTTATAAATAGCTCCTCCCCATCACAAGCCACCATAGACATGACCTTCATAGTCCTTGACACCATAATCTTCACTTCCAAACTCGTTTTCTCCTCCTCTTGTTCACCCTGGCCTCTTCAGCTTTGTGACAGCCTTTGTCGGGAACTTTGAGGTCCACAATTGTGTCTCCTTTTCCTAGGAAGTTCATGTTGCTTCTTTTTCCAGTCTTGATTACATTCTGACAGCTCCTTTCCACTGCACTGACCAAAAACTCTTCCATAGGTAAAGATAAAAGGATTTCTAAAATCAGGAGGCTCAGAGATTTAGCTCTGATGCAATGTGCTCAATTGTAGGACTAGGGCCAGGGGATAGAGGGTTTTGCAGAATTTCTAAACCCTGGGTGGAAAAGTAGAATTTCTGCTCAAAGTCTCCTTGTCAGGTTTAAGAAACCTTTTCCTGATCACTTTGACACATGAAGAGAGCCAGACAGATGTTACTCTGCACTCAGGCAGTGTCAACAGATACTTCATTATAAGTAGTCTCTTGGTTTCTGTCACTCATTACCTAAATTCATTTTGAGATGCAAAGGGTCAAGTCCTGGTTTTGGAGTCAGAAAGCTTATTTTCAAATGCTCTCCTTTGTGCTAACCAGTAGTGTGATCTTTGGTAAATCATGCAGTGGTTATGGGACAATTTCACATTCGGAGGAAGTTAAAGAGCCAGATAAGGACTGTGTTGTAAGTTTATTATCCTAGAATCAGAAGTTCCTATACTTTGTTGGGCTTCAGAATCTGTAAGGGCTTTATTAAATTGTAGGCTTCTGAGCTCACCCCCAAGTCTTACTCAGTAGCTTTTGGGTGGAGAAGCAGTCCAGCTGTCTGCAGGTTTGGTCAGTGCTAGGTGATTCTGGGGTCCCAACACCTTGCACTGTGAGAAACAGGACCTGGGAGGTACAATTCAGAGTCGCAGAGGACCTCTCTGCTCCATCTCACCACTAGCACTGGGAAGGTCCTTGTGGGACACAAAGGGAAGACTTCTCATTGGCTTGAAGCCCAAGGTCTGAGACACAAACACAATCACACTAAAATGTAAGTAACAGCATGAGTCCTTTCCAGAGTGGGCTTTGATGGGAAAAGAGGAGAAGTTTCAGGGCAATGGGTGACTTAGAGGGACACCAAGAGTGAACACGGGTGGAGGAACAGGCAGGACAACTCAAAGACAGACTTTACTGGCTCCAAGGTTTTTTACAAGCTGTCTTCATACATATTGACAAGGAGTTGGTGAGAGTTGAGACTGATACAATGACCGCATCCAGAAAATAAATGCCTGGGGGTGTTTTCTGAAAGACGTGAAAGGGAGAAATATGTGACTAAGAGATGGCTCGTTCCAGCAAATACCTTATGGTGTCTGGCTGTGCCTTGAAGACTCAAGCAGACTTATTTAATCATCTGACATCTGCGGGATGATGGTAACCATGAGCTTTAACTAGACAGAGCATGTGTGCTGGGGCAGGTGTGTCTGTGTTTGGACGAGAGATGAGGAGAGAGAAGAGTCGTGTATAATAGGTCCTAGAGGAGGAGAAAGGAGCTGAGCAATTCAATAACTCTGTCCTAGTTTCAGCTCCATTGGTGCAAGGGCAAGGTACTGAAATTAGCCTTCAATCCAGTTTATTTGTTGCTATCTAAATTCCAATTTATTTTTTTGTCAAGTGGGTCCATTTGCATGCAAGGTGCCTGTCTCTAATCTACTCTGATAATGACTTGGGTAAGCAGGTTGAACATTTCTTACTCCTCCCTAAAGACTCACACTGTGGGGTGGAAGGATAGTAAAGCAACCTTTTCATGATTAAACAAGGAAGAAAATTACATCATGTTCTTCTTCTTCTCATTTTTTTTTTTTTTTTTTATTTCTCACAACTTCATGCTGAACTAGGCTTGGCAGGGACCCAGAAGGGAGGGGATGGGTGATGTGTTTCTTGGAATTCAAACTTCTCTTTATCATAAGCCTTAGTAATGCTGCCCAGCCAATTTCTGCATTAAACAAACACAAATTGAAGGAGTGCAACATTATTTAATCTACACATGGCCAAGATCCATTAATAACCTAGATTTTCCTGAACCTAAATCTTATGGACAGCTTATTTTGTTGTCTATTTTTTTATGTTTGATTTTTTGCTAAGATTTATTTTCAAAGGTACTTAATTCTTTCAACTGATGAGATCGTCAGCCAATGAAATAGCTAAATGATATATTCTCTGTGTAAGAACTCAACCACATTCCTTTCAATTCCAATCTTTTCTATTTGGTTCTTTTCAGTTCTATCCCATTATTCCTCTTGCTTCAGTCTAGAAATCACTGGAGTTAGATCTAGAACTTAATGGCCACTTTGAATGCCTAGTTCAATTACCAAGAATCCATTTTGACGGTCAGTGTTAAATCCCTGAAAGGTTTAATTCCTTTACTTGTCCTGCTATTACCCTTCCCCTTGCCCCCCATCCTGTCCAGACACTACACATAAAGTGAGCAGGACGCATTCACTTAAAAGGCCTGGACCTGAGTGAGGGGCCAGAAACAATTAAATTGAAAGGAGAGCTAGCCCAAGGAGAAATTTGAAATAGATGAAATTTATTTAACTTATTTAATCACTGTTTTTCTCAATGTTTTTCTTTCTTCCTGTGGCTCCCATTCTCTTTTCTAGTCCTCTGGAGCACCCCTGCTACTTTCTCACTGCCCTGGACTGTGTCTATATAGGGTAGAACCTTCATAGTTGACCACTTCCCTACGCTGACCTCCTCAAGTTGACCTAATGTTCACAGACCGGACATGTACCACATGTATGTATTAGTTCAGCAGGCCTAGTCCCTTATGTCAATCACCTCCATATGTTGACCAGTTTCTTGCAGTCCCTTGGGTGGTCAGCTTACAGAGATTCTATTGCATATCTGCCCTATATAGCACCACAGTGGATACCTGACCCCTGCTTCTCCTCCAGACGCAGTGACAACACCCTTTCTAGTGTCCTAGATAAATGCTAATGAAATGATAAGCTAAACTCTACTGGAGAAAAAAAGGCTAACATGTTAATTTTTTCCTGTGGAATTTTGAATTTTAAAAAGAGATTTCCAAAATGATTTAACCCAGGCCAGCCTCAGTGGCTTATGCCTGTAATCCCAGAGCTCTGGGAGGCCGATGTTGGTGGATTGCTTGAGCTCAGAAGTTCAAGACTAGCCTAAGCAAAAGTGAGACCCCATTTCTAAAAATAGCCAGTATTGTGGTGGGCCCCCATAGTCCCAGCTACTTAGGAGGGTGGGGCATGAGTATTGAATAAGTCCAAGAGTTTGAGGTGTTGCTGTGAGCTATGATGCTACAGCACTCTACTGAGGGCTACAAAGTGAGCCGCTGTCTCCAAAAAAAAAAAGTGACTTAACCCAAAGGAATCTTTTTGTAGAATTCTAAGCACCTTGGTAGAAATTTTTGAGCGGAATGTCTGACTCCACTGTTCATATGCTACTAGGTAGGCCATTTTCTATTTTGTCCCTAACTGAAGTCAGTTCTGCCTCCAGGATTAGAAGGGAGAGATTTTAAATAAGTGTGATGATACCTGAGTGAATACTGATGGCTTTTGTTTACAGTCCCACAGCCATTTGTTTGCTTAATAGATACTTACTGAGCACCTACTATATTTCATCCTGCGTGAGGTTCCTTTGATACAAAGATGAAGAACTCCGTAAGACAGGTAATAAAATCTGAACAACCAGGGCTCACTTCCTGACTTCCCTCAGGCCAGGAATATTTGCCAAATCCATCTCATCCATCAAAAGGGAAAGAAAAAAAAAGAGAAAGATGGGGGAGGATATAACACACACTTGAACTTAATCCATGCAGCTTTCTTTCTGTGGCTCAAGAAGAAAGGGTTTGGAAAAGCAAGATAAATACTTCAGTCAGGGCAAGCTGGCTGCTGAAGCATATTTAAAAATCAAATTACCATTTTAATGGTATGCATAGTTTCCATATCAAATGATGACATTATTGGCAAAGACTAGAAGGTGACACAATTTTGATTGCTTTAACTGTCCCAACAATAGATAAAGCTATCTTAAAGGGACTACAAAGCCATTCTGCCATCTGGCACCCTCACTCCCCATCCTGGTGGGGATGGGGGGAGAAAGAGCACTTCCAAGTGGTGTGGTGAAATGAAATTGGCTCCTGCCTTGAGGGTGCACACGGAGGAGGGCCTGGAGGGCCATCTGACACGCTTCTCACTGGGACTGCAGAGAGGGGGGACTTCCTATGCCACAGTCTTAGAAACACACTATTTTTTATTATTTCTACAGGGTTACTGTAGAAAACACAGCAGAACAAGGCAAAAAGTGAAGTCATTCATGAAACCTGGAAATATCTAATAGTGATATTAGATATTTCAGTATCTCGATATCTAAGACACCTTTCCATCTTTTTTAAAATTCCTACGTGTGTTTGTGTGCATGTGTGTGTTTTCAAAGTAAAATTGAGATCAAACTGTAAAACTATTTTCCCTTTAATGCAGGGCTGGCTTCGTGAGCATGTGGCCTTCACTTGGTTTAATGCTCTGTTGTTGCCATCAGGAAATTCAGAGCAGATGGGTGCAACATGGGTGATTCTTCTTCTGGCTGCCTGATTTGCACAGAGTTCACCATGCTCCATGAGGACAGAATTCCAATGGGTCCATGACACCTGAGACTTTCATAAGACTGAATGCCAGTACCAGGTAAGCGCGTTACATCTACCGCTGGGTGCTCCCTGTCCCAAGAGGCCACACTCTCTGCTTGGACCAGAACTTGCTCCCAACACAGACAGAAGACAGTGGTGCTCTAAGAAACAAGAAGAACCAACAGAACGCTCTTCATATCCTTTCTTACTCATGTTACTTCCCTGTATTTAGCCAACCACTTGAAAGGATGATACACAAGGAAAGAGAAACGTAGGGCTGCCTGCAGTCCCTTTCCCTCTTAGTCCTTCCTAATTCATCCAGAGGCCAAAGGCAGAGAGGTTGTGTGTGTATCAAGAAGTAAAATATTAAATAGAAATAGTTGAGTTCATTTTGTGCAGCATTTCAACAGTTCTGGCAAGAAAGAAATGCATCTGTGTATGAGAAATTAAAAATAGGAACAGATTAATTTTAATGTTCTACAAACAAGTTAAATGGCTTTGTACTTACAAACTTGCATCCCACAATAGAAAGATAAATGGTACAATTTCCCATGCTCATAATTTAAATTTTTACCTTTTATTTTCTTAAGTCAACATTAAATAGCAAATAAAAATATGTCATGTAAAGACAAATGAGAAATTGGAGAAGAAAGGGAAGGTACATTTTTCCTGCATAGGGGCCCCATATTTTCATTTTCCACTAAGCACCACAAATTATGTGGCTTAGCCTTGAGTGAATGATAGATTGCCACCATTTGTGACAAGCCATTAAAGATAATTTTTAAAATTTATATGTTTTAATTGAGTTTATTTTATAGTAGTTTTAGTTTTACAGCATAATTGAGGGGACAGTATGGAGGATTTCCACATAAGCCTTGCCCCTCACACGCACAGCCCCCCTCGTTGTCATTATCCCTCACCAGAATTGTGCATCTGTTACAATCAGTGAGCCTGCACTGACACATGATTGTCCCCCAAAGTCCATAGCTTGCATTAGGGTTCACTCTTGGTGTTGTACATTCTACGGGCTTGGATGAATTTACAATGACATGTATCCACCATTATCGTATGCTACAGAATAGTTTCTCTGCCTAAAAATCTTCTGTGCTCCATAAACTGGACTTTAAAAGATGATTACTAACATCTGCATAATAAATGGATTCCACTGATAAATTTATTTACCTCGTCTCCTATAATGTTTTGGACATTAAAATGGTTTACCATGTGTTTCAATTAGTTAGTTATTATGATATAATGAAAACTTCTGCACCTAAATCTCTATATACATCTATGGCTATTTCCTTAAGGAAATTCCAAGAAGTCGGATTGCCAAGTCGAATGATATGTACATGTTTAAGGGTTTTGAAATACAGTGACACATCAGTTTATTCATTCATCGATGATTTCTACTCTGTGTCAGGCACCGTATCAGGAAGGAACTGAGGAAAAATGAGGAATAAAGTGGGGTTTGCCTTTATGGAACTTATAGTCAGGTGGGAGGAGTCAGACTGAATCCTACAAACTTAGTTTGTGATTCACAAACCACAATGAATTTATGTGAAGGAAAAGAGTGGAATGTTTTGACTGCTTTTAACTAGGGGCTTGATTTAGCTGGAGCATCAAAAAAGTTCTGCTGAAAAGTCACATCCAGGTAAGATTTGAAGGAAGAGCATAGGAGGCTGAGCACCAAGCTTTTAGGAGCGGTCACTGGTTCTCGAGGGAGGCACTGGGAGCGGGACAATCTCCTAGGCGGCTTGGAGATGTTTTGCAGCCTGGAGACAAGCCCTCAAGCAACTTACTGCTCCAATGAGATAAGATGGATCTCTCATTAGCAAGCAGATATGATACTTTGAGCATTCGTGGTGCATCAGGGGAAGAGTGGAGCCCGTGGGGAAAGAGCACGCAGGGATCATTAGGCACACAGTCCTTGTACATGGGCAGCCCATACCTGTTGTATATCGTCTCAATAAAAGGCCACGGCAGAGGTTACTCAGGGCTCTCCTTCACCTATGGGGAGTCCACCTCTTGCAAGTTTGCACTTAGGATTCATGTACCGGCTGTTTCTTGCATGCAGCGATGAGGTGCCATGGAGACACCAATAGGGGTGATGGGGTAACATAGTGGCACCAACAGAAGAGTAGGAAGAAAGCTGGTAAAGAAGCAGAAAGAGATTCAAAGCACTGTGGACAGAGGAGAACCAGCCTGAACCAGAGGAGAACCTCCTGTGGCAGGAGATGCCATGGAAAAGTCTTGGAACCAGAAGACCAGAGTGGCTAGAGTGCCGACAGCAGAGAGGAATGGAGAGAAATGAAGCTGGGGTATCATGGCGGACTAGGCCAGCAGTCAGCAAACTGCAGCCCTCAGGCCAGATCCAGCTTTCTGTCTGCCTGTATAAATAAAGTTTTATTGTAAAACATATGTGGTCATTTGTTTTTGCGTTGTCTGTGGTTGCTTTTGAGTTGTAATGGTAGAGTTGAGTAGTTCCAGCACAGACAGCTTAACCCATAAAGTCTGAAATAGTTACAGAAAAAGTTTGTTATTTCTGGACAAGACCACAGAAGGCCTTGAAGTGTGTGGAGAGATTTCAGTCTTTACCCTGGAGCAGTGGGACCTGATCGATAGGTTGAAAGCAGTGGGTACATGAGGAGATCTACGTGTGGGAATGGATGGGAGGGACAGAGGGAGATGTGATGAGACAAGTGAAGACTGTCACAGTATTCCAGGTGGGAGCAAATGGGCCCCTGGAACAGGGTTGTGGCTTCAGAGATGGAGATGGAGAGACATCGAGGAAGCAAAACCAAGAGGATGTAGGAGGATAGGTGAGGGAAAGAGGCAACAAAAATTACTGCTAGATTCCTGGCTAGTGTAATCGTGTGGACTGTGATCCTCTTCACAGAAATAGGGGAGACTGGAAAAGGACCTATTGGGAGTGCCCTGGGATATATTAATGAATTCAGTGTGAGGCACCTTTGAGATGGCCAAGAAGATTTTGAACAGGTAGTTGGATAAATGCTTCCATAGCTCAGAAAAGTGGTAAATACTCCCTACTGTAATTTAGCCAAAAACATGGTTAGTGTCCCAAAATATATTTACTACTGGGTTTATATTTACCACTGAGTTTTCAACGCAAAGAGCATTTATTTAGCAGTGTCTATGATGTGCTAAGCCCTTGTGAGTTCCTGGAAGGGGACACAGACATGAATAACACAGGCTTTCTGCTCTCCGGATTGCATATACTACAATATAAAGCAGTTGCTAGCGAATGACAACATGGTGGGAGCCAATGGCAAAAATAAAACCCAAATGACACGAGAAGCATAGTTAATTTGGTCAGGGGTGAGGAATCCACGAGGGAGGTGGTATTGGGAAAAGGATCAATGAGGTTTCAGATGGTAAAGGGGTGAGATGAATGCGCCCAGAGGCAAAGGGAACAGCGCGGGCTGGGGAGTGGGGCTGAGAAAGAATGTATTGGCTCTTCGTGGGAAGTTCTTCTAAAATAGAAGAAATATGTGCTTTTCCATTCTAACTAAGCCCAGGCACGCCTGCCTAAGTTTAGAACAATACTTGGCACCTTCATTCTGCTTTGGTTGACTCTAATCTTCATTTCCTGTGAGCATATGGTGCTTTGCCACCCATATTGTACATAAGCAATCTTATCTGACTGCTCCCCCACTCCCATGGCAGAAATAATTAATTGCTTTCTTGTCTGAACTCTCACATTGCTTTATCTTTTATGCTAAAATTGCCCTTGTCACACACTATTGGGGTTAAATACTTATGAGCCTCCCTATCTATGAAGACGTAAATTTCTGAAGGGTTTTGCTGCTCTGTCTTTTACGTCTTTGGACCCCCAGTGCCCAGAATGGTGCATAGGAACGATCTCAACAGTAGCAGCAGAACAGCAGCAGCAAAACCCACTGAATCAAATTAAACAGAAGCCAATAACTTCTGGCTCCAGTGCCAGCAGTTTGAGCGATCTGATGGAAAGTCCCAGACCACATGCTGGTGAGGACTGGGAGCAAGAGAAGAAATTGAATTTGAATAATTGAATTTTAAGAAGCAGGCATATGCTTCTGCTGTAACCTCCCCACACCAGACAGCGTAGCCCAGATGCAAGTCAAAATGCATTATGTATTTAATGTGTCTCATGGGGTTGGCATCTAAGATAATAGGAAGAGAAGGCAGGGATTATAATCAAAGTGGTAACATCTAAAAACATTTAGCCGGTGGTGAAAGGTCAGGGCACATCGTGCCAGAGAGGAGTGAATATGACTGGGGAGTGTGTGTGCATACATGTGTATGCATGTGTGTGTGTATGTGTGTGTGTGAAGACAGTTTAGAGATGGAAGAAACTAAGTAGAACGACCAGGATTGCTGGGGCAGATGTTTCTTGGGGCTTAGGAGTTGGATGTCAATTCTGATTGTTGATATTGATGTAAGGGACTCGAACTTGGGAAGAATAAAACTATGTTGCCCAGGAGACTGTGTGTTGTGTCTCAGTATCTCCTATAGTTAAGGCAAGAGGAAATGGGATTCTGTGGAACCAAGAGGAAATTAAGTTATCAGTAACAGGAAAGATCCAGCATTTGCCATGTGACAAACACTTTTTAAATCTTTTAACATACACCCCCAACAAAGTTACAAGTAAAGTATCAGCATCTGTATTTTGAGTAGAGAAAAAGGAGAATCAGAGAGGTGGAATAACATCCTTAATATCACACAGCTTGGAAGACATGGGATTGGGATTCAAACCAATGATTACAAAGCCCATGATTTCATCACTACCCTCTCTTGTCTTCCTAGATTCTGAGATCTGAAAAGTGTTTGAAAAAAAAAAATTTTTTTTTTTTTTTCAGTTTCTGGCCAGGGCTGGGTTTGAACCCACCACCTCCAGCATATGGGGCCAGCGCCCTACTCCTTTGTGCCGCAGGTGCTGCTCAGGAGTTTAAAACTTTTGTGAGATATTCTCCTGCATAGATATTTGAGGGGTGGGAATATGGGTGTTGTCACAAAAAGGACTCACTGTTAGAGAGGGGCAGGCCAATCACCCAGATGAGCTCTGAACACCCCTGGTATTCTTACAAGCAGGCCCTACATGCTCCATCATGCCCATTGTTCTAGAAGAGCTGTGATTGATTGACAGGAGTCAGCACTGCCCTACAGATTCCAAATGGAGGAGAGACAGAAGAGGGGCTAAAGGGAAGGTGAGAACAACCAAGGCACCAACGCTAACCAAACTGTGGTCCTAGGGGCTCACAAACTTCCTTCAGCTTCGCAAAAAATCAATGCAAAGCTTTCTTTTTGCAAATGAAAAAACTAAAGCCCAGGGATCTGCTCCAGATTATTTACTTTTAAAAAATAAGTTCACTGTTGTGATCCTTTTGGAATCCCTTTCAGCACCCTTTTCAGTTGTCTGGACATTTTTACTTCCTGGAGAGCACACAGCTCTTACCAATTTCCATAGGGCCTTTTCTCTAGGATAGCTTTCAAATCCAAGACACTTGGTAAGGTCTTAACATATTACCTCTATTACACTTTCTATGTTAAAAAACCAAGTATCCTCCATTTGAAAAATAATATAGTTTCATAAAAATTTTAGAACAAAAGTAAAATTAAAACAAGGAAAAATATCATTTTATGTTCTACCATTCAGACACGATCATTCTTAATATTTTAGTGAGAGTTTCTGAGTCTCTTTTTTATTCAGGGCATTTTTGTGTTTATGTTGAAGCTACTTGAATGAGAGAGTTGGGAACTGAATTCCAGGCATGTTGGACAGGTGTTTGGCTGGGTGAACGCAGGGATGTAGTGTGTGTTGGGGGGGGAGTGTGTGGGTATATCTAGGGGAGGGAGGGGCAAGGACGGTGAGATTTGGGGGGCGGGGCCCTAGCCAGCCAGCACCTTTGAAATCCCAGGGCCCGGGCAGCTGCCACAGCTCTCTGAGACCCGGAGCTGAGCGCTTACATCGCGCCTTTCCAGTGCCACTCAGATGGGGACCGCGTGATCAAACGGTAGCTGGATAACCACACTCTCTACTTCTGTCGCCTCCACTCATAAAAATCTGCTCAGAAAAAAGGAAGCAAGAAACAGAAGAAAAATACATCATCCAAGAGGGTGGGTGCCTTTGGGAACTCATCAATGCCATCTTGTCACTGGTCAAAGACGGAGCGCTGCAATCCAGAGATGGGGAGCCGAGCGGCTGCCTGTCGTCTGCTCCGAGTCCCGGAGGCAGCAAACCGGCTCCACCAGGCACAGCCAAGGGAGCCTGCTTCCCGGATCACACACGCAGCGCCTCGGCGTTTCTCACGTCTCCGCTGTGTTTTTCCGTTGACAATTCTGAAGCCTTGCCACAGCGACCAGCTGTCTCCGTCAACCCCAGCGTTTCTCATCTCTCGCGCTCGCTCTCCCGCTCCCCATTGCACAAAAGAGCTCTGTTAACTAGAAGCCTTTGCGGTGCTGCCGGGAGGTCGCGCTGGTTAGAGCCCCCGTAGGCCAAAGCTGCCGGTGGCTGTCTGGGGCTCCAGACATTTTTAAGATCAAAATCAGGGGAAAAAATATCAAACCGCTATTTGAAGCTGCTGCTCCAGCTTTCTTTGGAGGGCCAGGTCTCCTCCCCATCCACAGCCCCAGGCGCTGTCTGACCCAGCCTTTTATGCACTCACACTCCAGAACATTTCCAAAAATACACATCCACTTTAACAAAAAGTCAGCAGTGACAGAGTTCCCTTGGCGGGAAGAGGCTGTATATGTGCTCTAAGTCCTCCTGCTTCCAGAAGAATGTGGGAAGGGAATGAAGCCACAGGTCACAAGGGTGGGCAGCAGCCTGGTGCTTTTTAGACCTCTCACATTACTCCAGGTTCCCACTGGGTGGAGTGGTTCCCACTGGGTGGAATGGTTCCCACTGGACAGAATGGTTCCCATTGGGTAGAGTGGTTCCCACTGGGTGGAATGGTTCCCACTGGACAGAATGGTTGCCACTGGGTAGAGTGGTTCCCACTGGGTGGAATGGTTCCAACTGGACAGAATGGTTGCCACTGGGTAGAGTGGTTCCCACTGGGTAGAATGGTTCCCACTGGACAGAATGCTTCCCACTGGGTAGAATGGTTCCCACTGGGTAGAGTGGTTGCCACTGGGTAGAGTGGTTCCCACTGGGTAGAATGGTTCCCACTGGACAGAATGGTTCCCACTGGGTAGAATGGTTCCCACTGGGTAGAGGGGTTGTCACTGGGTAGAGTGGTTCACACTGGGTGGAATGGTTCCCACTGGGTAGAATGGGTCCCACTGGGTAGAATGGTTGCCACTGGGTAGAGTGGTTCCCACTGGGTGGAATAGTTCCCACTGGACAGAATGGTTCCCACTGGGTAGAATGGTTCCCATTGGGTGGAATGGTTCCCACTGGACAGAATGGTTGCCACTGGGTAGAGTGGTTCCCACTGGACAGAATGGTTCCTACTGGGTACAGTGGTTCCTACTGGGTAGAATGTTCCTACTAGACAAAATGGCTTCCTCTCAGTAGAAAGACTCCCTCTAGATAGAATGATTCCCACTTAACAGATGGTTCCTTCTAAGTAGAATGGATTCCACTGGGTACAGTGGTTCCTACTGGACAGAATAGCCCCCTCCAGGTGGAATGTTTCCCATTGGGTAGTTAGATCCTATCGGACAGAATGGCTCCCTCCAGGTTGAATAGCTCCCACTAAGTGGAATGGCTCTCTCAGGGTAGAATGGTTCCCACCAGAAAAGAATGGTCCCCACTGGGTAGCATGGTACCTTCTGGCAGAAATTTTACTGCCTGAAGACCCCTATGCCCATCCACTGCACAGGGACGCCCAAGATCACCAAGGCCATAGACAGGTAATAATTCTGGTACCTCCACTCACTGGTTGGTTACTTAGACCTTGGGTTACTTAGACTTCCTGAATCTCACTTTCCTCATCTACAAATTGAGACTAACAACACCTCTCTACTGGATTTATAAGAATTAAGGTAGCAACATAAACTTTATGTTTATGTTGCATAATACATAAACAGCATAATACACTGAGTACATGGTTGACTGGTGTTTTGTGATAGTCATTATTACCCTGTCTAAGTTTCCATATCTGGATCTCCCTCCTAGTTACAAATTCCATATGACTCGCCTAGCTATGTGTGTGGGAATCTATGGACTTATACACATAGGGAATAAAAACATCCAATGAGGTGCAAAGCTGAGCCCTAGGCTCAAGCCTGGCACAGTTCTGATACAGAGCCGGGAAAAGGGTCACTTGGGGTTTAGAAGGACCATGTCTCCAAAGATTCCTTTTCAGTCTGGCTGGCAAAAAGATCCTCCTCAGATCTTTTCTCAGAAAATATGATCTCTGTAAAAGAAAATAAATTTCCTAGGAGGGGTGACATTTTATCAGACCTTTTCCCCTGTTTGTGACCCTGCTTGTGAGTGTGAAGAATCCTGACAGGGAAAACCAAACCAAAATAAACACACCCCCCCCCAAAAAAAAAAAATCAAGAAACAAACAAACAAACAAAAAACCGTGGTTCCTTGATGGTCGAGGAGTCATGGAATCATGGTCAGTCTAGGGAGGAGCTTCCTATAACATCAACCCGTTTTTCTTTTGACAAGGAAGAATCGGAAACCCAGAGGCTACCAAGGTGCTGTCCAGTGGGGAAAGAGACACAGGAAGCAGAAAGCCAGGGGTCTGAAGACTAACTTCATTGAATTTTAGAAATGTGCCTCCAGGCTATCTACAGCCACATTTGCTCTTCCTGTTTCAGAATGAGAGTTTCAGATCAGCTTCAGCATCCTGGAATTGTGAAAAAATCCAAATGTCAACAGTACAAATGGCGTTTATACTGTACACAGGGAAACAGAGCTTAAACGTTATGTTAGGAATGTTCTTAGTCATTTCAACATGGGAAAGTTTTGATCCCCTAGTTTAATAATTGGGATCCAGGGCAAAGTCCATTTCTCTCATTTCCGGACCTCCTGATGTGTCTGGCATTGGGCACACCTAAGTGACAGCCTTGTCTGCTAAACACTCCCTCCCTCCTATACATGTTGGTGCTACAAATGCCCAGAAATGAACATTGAAGAAACAAAGGACACTTGCCCCCAGTATTCCTCAGAACACTCTCCTTTTCTTTTCTCTTTCTTCCCCACTAAAAGGGGAAAATTGGGGGACATTTTCTGCTGGAAATTGGAGGTTAATTTTATTAGGTCAGAGTAAATGGAGAACCGTCTTTCTACATGGCCTTTTAAACTGGGCCTTCTGCTTATCCACATTCCCTAAGTGCCCTGTGTGCAGCCCATAGAGGAGCGGGGTCTATCCACTTGGAAAGTTCTCTAGGAACCGTCTACAGGAGTGAACAGGAGAGAGAAGCCACCAGTTCACCAGGGTTTGTGAAGCCCTCGCCATGAGCCTGGAGCTGTGCTAGTCAGCAGGTGTGGTGAGCTGTGGCTGTCCTGTAGTTTGTGATGAAGGCAAGATGGGAATTAGGAATTTAAAGAGAGGATTAAGGGAGACTAAATTAGCCCCTGGCTTTCCCATAGGAGGGATGGTATGATCTGAGAAAACATGTGAGAGATCATGCAAGCAAACCAGTGGAAAGGAGAGTGCATTGCAGGCCTGCAGTACCCAGCCCTGCCCCGGGCATTATCAGAGGGCTGAGACTGAACTGCACAGCATGGATGCCCGTGAAGCGGCCCTTCCCTGAAAACATTGACAGGTGAAGAAGAAAGGGCATGGGGCAAATGTGGAGGAGGCCAGGATGGGGTCCCTGCCCAAGTCAGAATCCCCTTAGCCCCTGGTGGACGGTGGTGGGGATCTGCAGCCCTGGATTAGAGGTGTCAGCTCCAAGGCACTGAGGGAGGAAACTGGAGGGGGCAGAGTGCAAAGCTGCTTGAATTAGGGGGGGCTAATTTACACCTGACATATTAGACTCAGGGTAAAATGTGCCTGATTATTCCATAAATATTTATTATGTGCTTACTCAGTGCCAGGACTGTCTGTCCATTGGGATAAAAGTGATTAGGAATGTCAGTGAGCCGGGAGAGTGTACATTGGGGTGAGGGAGTCTTATCTAAACAGCAGGCTGGGGAGCCTGGAGGGATCCATCTCAGGGGGAGGACTGGGCCTGCCTAGTGACTGCAGGAGTTAAAAGGAAGAAGAAAAACTAAGAGAGGTTTTTTCCCCCAAGGAGACACAAGCAGGTCTTAGTGGTAGACTGGTGGGCTTGTTAAAGAAGACCAAAGACAGGAAGGATTCATGTGAAACTGTCTTTCTTGTGATCACTCCCCCTGAGCTGAGACGCAAACAAAAAAAGGAGAAAGACCCCTGGCTGAAAGGTAGAGGTTCCAAGTCACTGAACCTGCTATTCCTTGCTGTGGTGGCTCCTTATACAACAGCATCACCACACTCGATGGCCCTGGGAAAAGCAAAGAAGAACTTTCAGGGGTTCACTCAGAGGTTCCCCCTGCAATTTCAAGGCTTAGCAACCCCTGCCCTCCTGGAAGTGTGTGCTGGTGCAGCCCTGCTTTTGTCTGAAAAAAATAGAGAGAAAAGAGGGCAGATAAGAATCCAAGATTAAGTTGCCCTTCATTCATTCAGCCAGTGTTTATTACGGATCAACTTTGGGCAAAGGATCAGCAGCTCTATGTTTCTAAGTGCAAATGATGTCAGTCTCTGGGTGCTGTCAGATTCTGGAGATGTTTCTCCTAGTGTGCAAATGCCTTAGCCATATTTGTATCCCAGGACACTTACATGTATCTCAATCCGTGGGGGCATTTGCTTTGGCTTGATAAATGGACATACAGATGAAGGGCACGCCTAGGAGGACCAGAAGACTCAGGGACACCTCCTGGAGGAGATGAGCTGTGACGAGGACCCAGAGGATGGCCAGGATAAACCCTTTCCAGTTAGAATTGAGTCACAAAAGCAAAGAGGTAAAGATCTACTTAGCCTCTGCACGGGCTGCGGAGAGCTGCCTGGTGAATACTGATTCCTTACCTATAACTCAAATGTTCAGCAAATGTGTTCTAGATCTTACCTGGTTTTCTTTACGAGCTTGCATATATCCTCTGAGTGATGGCAAAGAGATTAAACCTAACCTACTATGCCTTAAAATTTGGTGCATTCTGTTAATTGCAACATTCCCTGAAGGTAATGCTCCAAATTTGGGGCTCATACTCAGGCTTCCCTGTTCTCTGTTGCTCTCTGAGATGGTCCCTGGGTGTGTGGCAGGGTGAGAGTAAGGGACTCGTTTAGCCCTCGGTCAGCACAGTGACGATGCATTGATATTGTTCCTGCGTCCTCTGTTGACGTCTAGTGATAAGCCAGTGGCTGGTGTCGCTGTGTGGTTTGTATCTGGGCCATGGCCCTCTAATAGCTGACTTGCCCGGCCTGCTTGTGTCTCGGCCATATCCTCCACCTTCCCCTCTAACTCCTGCTCGGAGCACCCCTCGCCTTGTTTCACTGAACCTCATGGCAGGCCTTTTGGCAGCCGGCTCAGCGGCCTTCCTTGTCTCTTTGTTGACACTGGCAGAGGAAGGGTGGTGCCAGGTCCTGTCTGTATCACTGAAGCTCAAGGAGACCTAGCAAAGCTATATGTGATATCTGGTCTGCACTGAGGTGACTGTAGCCAAGCAGCCAGCTTGTGCCACCGGCTCCCAGGACCAGAGCTCCCCAGCCATAAGTGAGCAAGATACAAGGGCACGGGGTTAATGCTAAGGCTAAACCCAGCTTCCCTCTCCCAGCTCACTTCCTCCTTCTATCCCTTCTCCTTCCCATGACATGCTGGACTTGCTGACAGATCCCTTTGTTCCTCTACAGAGCAGTGTGTTTCACAACTCCGTTGTCACACCCCAAGGGGTTGCTTTCTGCAAACTATAAGAAAGTGCCCTGAACTGGTAATTCTGGGCTTAACTTTTGCTAAACTTAAAAGGAGCATCAAAGGTTTCAGAAACAGCATTATTTGTCTGTACACAAATTCAATTCTTGTTTCTAGTGATAATACCAGACTCTTAATTCTTTGTTCGCATTTCTTCTGTAAAAAACGTTTTACAAAATCATCATTCCCACTGGATTTGGTGGCTCACATCTGTAATCCTAGCACTCTGGGAGGCTGAGGCAGGTGGACAGCTTGAGCTCATGAGTTAGAGACCAGCCTGAGCAAAAGCGAGACCCCATCTCTACTAAACATAGAAAGACTGAGGCAAGAGGATTGCTTGAGTTGGAGGTTGCTGTGAGCTATGATGCCAGGGCACTCTTCCCACAGTGACAGCCTGAGACTCTGTCTCAAAAAAAAAAAAAGAAAAAAATCATTATCCCCCCAGGGCAAATGGACTCCAGGAAAAATTTTAAAAAAGAAAGAAAGGGAGGGAGGGAGGGAGGAAGGAAGGAAGGACAGCACAATGAAACACACAGCGGGTGTTTCACAAGTTGTGACCTTTAACAGAGTGGGCCCTGCACTGCTCTGCAGAAGTTGAAACCAAGACACAGAACAGTGAAGAGACTTGCTCAAGGTCACAGGGCCACTTCTGAGTCTCCTGCTCTCCCCTGACGTCACAGCAGCCTACAGACAAGACCAGAACTGGGAGCCTGGAGAAAGAACAGATAGAAAGAGCAGGGCTGGACACTAGACAGAGAATCTGGGAATGGTTGTGGGAGGAGGCGGGACATGGGAGTCTATGGAAGGTTTTTAGAGAAAAGTAGGGTCAGGGTAGAGGCCACGTTTAAGGATAATTTACTGGAGAGTGGCTGCAGGAGATTTCTTACAGTTACCAACCTGGGGAAGCTGCCCCTTGGAAAACATTTCGGTGGGAGCATTTGAGAGATCCCTCCTGGGCTCCTTCTCATAAATCACCTGGAAATACCAAGAACCTGAAACCCAGCAGGGTGAGACTGAAGCCACCCAGTCTCCTCCTCACTAAGGTGGGCAGGGGTAGGGCTGAGCCCCTCACCGCAGGAGGGTTGCTCCTCAGCCTTCCCAGGGAAGCCTTGCCATGCAAGTGGCCGTTCTTTCTCCAGCCACTTGCATGTGACCGCTTGGCGCCGCTGAGGAGCAAGCACTATATAAATGCTAAACAGACAGGGCTGCACCTGTCCCAGGAATAAATAAACATCAGCTCCCACTGTGGACTGTGTACCTTTCATGAACACAGAGGCATCTCCCAAGAAGGGGAAATTATTGGTGTTGATTCTCCATTTATTTTTGTGAGTTTCACTCAATCTTGATAGCAGAATGTTGTGCTCTAGGGTTTTTTCCTTTGTCATTGTTGTCATTTTGTTTCTTCTTGATATTATTGATTTATTTCTTTTCAGAAGGACTTTATGGACTGTTATTTTAATTTCATGAATTCGTATTCAGAAAATGGAATGCTTTTCTTCTGATTGCTCTAGCAAAATAAAATAATAATGACTATAATTTGTATAGTGCTCCCACATGCATTATCTCATAGAGATTCATTAGACCGGGACTCAGATGAAACAGAATTCTGTTTTGATTTCACCTGACTCACTGTGTGACCTTGGGCATTTGACTTGGCCTCTCTGAGTCCTGGTTGTCTTATTTGTGCTATGATCACTGTGACAGATCTGTTCTTCCCAGCAGAAAGGCTTGTGTGAGGAGTAAATAGGATAATTTATATGAAAACTTGAGATAGGTATTGATTTTTAGATGAGAAATTTGAGGCACAGAGAAGTTAAGTGGTTTGCTCCAAGTGCTATAGGTTATAAGCAACAGAGGCCACATATAAACACAGGTCTCTGACAATAAGCAATCTATCTACAACCCACAGCTCTGAGTGACGACCATGACTTGGGCAGGTGAACATGAAAACCAATTATCACAAAATATAATAAGGGTTAGAATTTACTAACACTCACTCTATGTCAGTTATGCTTCCAAGAGTTTTAATGTATGAACTCATCTAATCCCGATAAGGCTATCATTATCACATTCATGTGGTGGAGATTAAGTCACTTCCCCAAGATCACAGAGCTAGAAGCTGGAGTTACCTAACCTGCACACAGACCACAGGACAGATGTCAGTAACTACTACCCTGTCCTATCTCTCTCTGATCATACCTGTCCAGGGCCACTGCAGGTCAGAGCAGACCTTTCTCCAAATCAGCTCTGAGGAGGATGAGACCCAACTGGCCTCTTAGCTTTTACAGGAAGGAGAGGACCAGACTGGGATGTGGGAGTATTAGGCCATTTCCCTCTGGAAACCTGCTATCCAGGGGCTTAAATCTTTATTTTTTTATTATTTTTATTTTTTGTAGAGACAGAGTCTCACCTTATTGCCCTTGGTAGAGTGCCATGGCATCACACAGCTCACGGCATCCTCCAACTCCAGGGTCCAGGCGATTCTCCTGCCTCAGCCTCCTAAGCAGCTGGGACTACAGGCGCCCGCCACAATGCCCGGCTATTTTTTTGTTGCAGTTTGGCCGGGGCCGGGTTTGAACCCGCCACCCTCGGTATATGGGTCCGGCGCCCTACTCACTGAGCCACAGGCGCCGCCCAAGGGGGGGGGGGGGCTTAAATCTTTAGAGCAGAGATTCTCAGACTTGAACGTGCATCTGAATCCCTTGCAGGTCTTATGACAACACAGACGGCTGCTCCACCCCCAGACTTTCCATTCTTCAGGCCTGGGCAAGGACCTGAGAATTTGCATTTCTAACAAATTCTTAGGTTATGTGGATGGTGCGATCCAGGGACCACATTTTGGGAAAAGTGACCCAAAATGATAAACCACAGGGCATCCAGGTCCCAGCTATGACTATGACTATGAGGAGCTATGACTTCCCCTCATCTGAATAAGGAAGACCTTGACCTGGATCCTACAAGTTGAAGGTCCATTCAATGGGGCTCTGTGAAAATGTCTGACACCCAAAAGGGCTGGGGTGTCCTCCCTGAGCCAGAGCTCATTCGCACAGGTGCTCCCTGGCTGAGAGCGGAGGGCCGCAGGGCCGTGCGTTCTGCATTATGGATGAGAGCGCTGAAGCCCCACTGCAGACTGAGTAAGCAAACAGCCTCTGCAGCTGCAGGAAAGGCTGAGACCAAGATACCTTAGCCCTCTCAGACGGACCTTTCCTTCAGCTGTTGTTATTTTGTTGTGCTGCTGTCTTCTCATCGCCTTGTACTGACAATAGTCGTAAATAACCGCAGTGCTGTAGAGAAATCATTTTAACAGCAGAAAGTCAAATAAATACATTAGACCTGACAGCTTAACTACGCGGAGTCCATTTGTATGGGGTGGTCAGCGGCTTCCCCAGATGTGCGGTGAACGTAGAAGCCACAAGAGGGCGCGCTGAGCCCACTTTGCGCGCGGCGAAAGGGCAGGCTGTCTCCCCAAAGCCCTTCCCAGTCCCCGGAGTCCAGGCTTCTGCCTCCGCTGAAACAAAGCTTTCAGGCTCCAAGTGTGTATGGGGAAATAATGCCAAACCTTGCCTCCATTCCCCACCCCTCATCCCCAAAGAGTAAAGATTTGTGTTTTAAACTTGGCTGGGAATTTAGGGTTACAGCTGGGATGCTGCTGTGACCTTTGTCTCTTGGACCTGCGTCATCCCCAGGAGTGGCAGAGTCACCAATCTCACCAGATACCACTGACGTGCACCCTGTTCCCACCCAGATGCTCAGGGCTTTTCTTTCTTGGCCCTGGTTTTTCAAAGTTAGCTGTCTGAGTCGCTCCGCTACTTCAGCCTACCGTGAGCACGCAGTTTGATTCGGTCATTCTCAGGAGTATTTATCTGCTCTTTCCCTTCCTGTTCTGGCACCCGGTGTACCCTGATTTTCAGGCTGCCCACTCTGTCAGGAAGTGCTGAGGGTGAGTCACCAGGGAGGGCAGTGTAGCCTTCGGTCCCATCTTCCTCTGGGCAAAGGAACATGGGCAGAGTCGGGGCTGGGGGCCCTGCTGCCTCTCCAAGTCTGGGTCCACTGGGTTTGCTTCAAACCTACCGCACCTGAGCTGCTGGAGGTGGAGGGGTGGGGCAGAACGGGCTGCGCGGTCTCCGAATCCTCCCAGGGTTCTTCTCACGGAACTGGGTCTTCAGAAGGGGAAAGAGAGACATAATCAAATGCTCTGATGCTAATTGGGTGGTTTGATTTTTCTTTGCTGTCTTCCTGGATACCAAACTTCAAGTTGAAGGTCCATTCAGGGGGGACCTTCAAACTCCTGGTCAGCATAGATTTGATCTTACTTGCTATTGAACCTCAGAACCCAGCAGAATACTCACTATGTGGCGGTCCTTTTGTCCGTGCTTGATTATAGAGGACAAATTGTAGAAATACTTAGTAGCTGTCTTTGAGTTTCTGGTCATGAGATGAATATTTCGTGTTCTCTAAAGAGGGTGTAGACTACAGCAGGTCAGACATAAAGAAATACATCTTGACAATAAAATTAGTAGATGCTATAATGAATTCCCAGTCGGATCGTGGTCTATCTCGTGGAAACAGATTGGGTCAGATCATGCCATCGCCTGCTGGGAGCTGCCGATATTTCCTTTCTGCTTTCTATTCTGCATCCATGGTGGAGTTGGCACATAGGGAACTGTCTGTTCAGCACCACATATTTTTTTAATAGGAGCATTTGACCCTCTGTCTATCCACCAGCTGCAGTAAAGTAGCCACATTTAAGACACCCCTCCCCCAAGACCCAGTTATATTATATTGATTGAGGAACTGGCCTGGGACCCAAGCTGATTTGAATATTGCAAAGCCCCATGGGTACAGCAGATTGTTCCACAGTGGACTCCTGATGCAACGTGAGTCAGTATGCATTCTTTCTTAGGAATTTCGTCACTGAAGTTGGTAAAAAGCCAGTCTCTCTTTGGGTTCTCAGATTGTGAGATTGAAAGCCAGATGTTCTTGGCCACCGTGTTCCTCATTTTAAGTACAAGAAAAGAAGATAAGACCTTGAAACAACACACATGCATCCCCAGCTGAGAATGAGGTGTGTGTGTGGGTGATGCAGAGGGAGCAGCAATTTGTGATGTGTAGATCACTGGAGACGTGCAAGTCCTACTTCCAGTTGTTTCTGTAGCTTAACTACATATTTGTTCTCAAGTCCCAGGGGATACCTGAGCATTTTTATAATAATTTCTCTTAAAATAAAAACGAAGTCAACTCTCTCCACCCCAAACCTGAGCTCCAGTGAGGTTATTGTTACCTGCATTCAAAAGGACTTGGCTAAATGTAGCAAATGAAGCAATTGACAGTAAGACCCCAGCCAACTTTATATCTTCAACTTCCAATAGTCATTAGAATCTATCATCTCCAGAAACAGGCTGTGCAATTTGTTGCTTTTGTACTTTGTGCTTGTCCTTCGTTCTCCCCCAATTCTGCACAATTCCTTTATCTCCTTCAGACTCTCATAAGATGTCCTCTCTTCTCTAAAATTCTCCCAGTCAGGGCAGATTTATTTGTACCCATAACACTTAGAACAGGTTCTTCTGTGCTGGAATGATAGACTTGTCTTCTCCCCAAGACTATGTATGACTTTCTCAAGGGCAAGGCCCATAACCTAGTTAGCCTTGTTTTCATAATGCCTGACACCATCTAAACACAAAAGGCGTGTTTGTGCAGAGAGTATAAGGCTTATAATCCTGCCACAGAGCAGGGATGTAGATCCTAAAAGGGCCAATAGTTCCCAAAGAGTGAGATAGTGATGCAAAGATAGGGAGGAAAGATACAGCAAACCGACAGAATGAACACAATGTCTCTGTCCCTTCTCCTTCCTTCTTAGCCCCATTTAACTAGCATTCTTTTGTCAACACACATGGAAACACCCATCACCCACACACACACTTCTTGCCACTTCCCTTTTGTGGCCTTCATCTCTTCTCAGGCTTTAGAACTAGCTCACACCTCAATGTCTCCCCAGCTAGTACATTTAGACACTTCTCCAAGCTCCGATCGCCATAGGAAACCCTTCAACACAAAGGCAAGAAAGAAAAAAAGGAGAGAAGGAGAGAGGAGATGAGAGGAAAAGAAATATCCAATTTCAACATTTTGTTCTTTGCCATTTAAACTTCTGGAGGCAGCAACTGCACAATTTGTATGTTTTCTATCATGTCTGTTTCCTCGTGGGAGTTTCATAAATTGATGATGATAACACAGCACATTTCTTTTAAGTCCTTAGACATTCAGTCTTTATTGCTTTATAAAGTCTGCTCCGGGCATAGATGAAATGAAACTGGTGAGGTTTTGCTCTGTCCATTCTACAAATTCCAACACAGAATTTGCACTTGCTATGCAACTTGCATTCTGAAGTAGCAAGTGAGGTTGCCAAAGACAGGTACCTGAGGTCAGCACTGGGAGGCCCGGGATAGTGGGTGACCCAGGAGACTGAACAGGGTCATCTCAGTGGCTGGCTGGACAGGAAGAGACTTGAGAATTAGTCTAAGGAATCAGCCATAACTTTCAATAACCTCAGCATGCAATTCAGATTTTTTGGAAATTATGCAAAATGCATTTCCCTCCAGCCTTATAATAAAATATATGTGATGTGTAAATAGCAGAGTTTCTAATGTGGAAATCATAAGACTCACCTGCTCTATTTAATTATTGGAATACAATGTGTTTTTTTTTTTTTTTCCACAGTTGAATAGCAACCCTAATAGGAATATTACATTGATGGACAAACTCTCTCCACAAGCTCGTAAGTGTTTGGTTTTTATGCCGATTTTATGAAATATAAATGTATGTCATTTCTAGTTCACAATAGAAAACAATGAGTTCTGCAGTATATCATTACCTGCCTATGTGGAGTCAGACTCTGAACTTCGGACTGGGAGAAAAACCTTCCACTGTTAATAAAAGGAATCAGACCTTTTCAGACTGCATTGTTACCCTGCGAAACAGATGAAAATAATATCAAACACGTGGATTTTCAGTTCTCTCACCCACCCTCAATCTCTAAAGTATCACCCCATCATGCCACACACACACACACACACACACACACACACACACACGCTCACATGTATATAGGATTCGTTCCCTTCTTGAATGAACTAAATTTATTCCTGAATTGTAAGAGTGACTTAACTCATGCTGGCTGTATGCAAATGACAAGATGTAGCTGGTTCTTTTTTTATGAGGCATAAACAGGCCAGATCCCCATGGTGTGGTGTTACCAAGCCACATGTGGAAATCCCATGCCCACAGTGCCCAGCCCGTGGCTTTGACCTTTCGGCTGCCCACCTCCCAAAGAGACAGAGCTGAAGTGATGCCTATCACTTGTTGAGTACCTTAAAATACTGCATTCGTTGCAAGACTTTCTGTAACAACTGTTTTCTTATAAAGTGGATGCAAATGGCTCAGCAGGACCTGTGTATGCATTGTTCATCAATCTAATGAAGTTGTGTTGTGGCTGGGCTTGGTGTGTGTGTGTACATTCACTGTCAAGTAACATCCTGCATGCAAAAGAGCTTTACCAATCCTACACTGCTTTGTAAACTATAAAACGCCTAGAAACACGGATTTGCTATTATCAGGGTTGTGACTATGAATCCCTGAAGGGCAGACAATACAGCAGGCAGACCTGGGGTGCTCTCAGACTGAGCAAGTTGGGCTTGCAATCAGAAATGAGCTTGAGATTTATTGACTTTATTACAGGGGATAAATGCTGAGAGACAGAGGGGGATCGTTTACGACCGCCACTAATATCTTACTTGGAAAATGCACATCGTGTTGCCTGCCATCTAGTGGCAGGAGAATACATTTGCAATTCCCTGAAGTCCCTGGGAAATGACTTAGGGATCATCAGTGAGCGTGGCAGGCATAGGGAAGGGAGAGCTGTGGGTGGGAGCCAGCTGGTTGTGCAGTGAGTGAGTGAGAGGGACTGTGACATCGCTGCCTTGCCAGCCCAAGGGCCTAACCTCAGGCCTGCGCCGCCGTTTTAACTTGCATCTCTGTTGTGTAAATCTTGAGAGCCCAGTGGGCCCTTTAGACATTAAGTAAGAATAACAACAGAAATGATCCGGATGATAATGATAATATTAAGAAGCATAAACAGTTATAATCACAATACCAGATTGCTTCCCCTGTTCCTTTTTGGGCTCTGATTAGTAAACAAACAAAGGACTGAAGAAGGAGAAGGAGGATGCCCGGAGGTTACAAACAGAACATAAAATCCTCGCCTTCCTTAACTCTGCGCCCTGGGAGAGTATGCCTCATTACAGCTCCACCATTGGGGCACCTGAAGCCCTCCAGGACAGGAGATCCACCTTCACTGGGGGGTCCAGCCAGACAAATGTTTTCTGCCCAGTGCTGCCGGCCAAGCATTGCCTCCTGTCTTGTGGAGGGGACTCAGCCAGTGCAGCACAGAAACTTCCAAGGAAAGGTCTGGGAACCACTTGCGATATAATAAGAAATAATATGTGGTCTTTGTTCCTTGTTCCTGGCACAGGGCTCCTAAAACTCTTGTAATTTCCTGAGTCATAAGGTGATAAGAGCATCTGTTGTTATTCATAATGAGCTCCTTTCAACCTAACCAGAGTTTATGCTAATGAGTGACTATGGTGGGCTCCTAGATAGCTTCAGGGTAGGGGCTGGCTGCCAGAGGAGCCAGCCAAGTGATTAGAGAGTTGGGATGTTCAAGCCCACCCCTCAACCTCCAGGGAAGGGAAAGGGGATGGAGATGGCGTTCAATCACAACAGCCAATGATCTAATAATTCTAATCAATCATGTCTACCCAATGGAACCGCCATCAAAGCCCTAAACATCGACATTTTGGGAGCTTTTCAGTTCATGAACACATCCATCAAAATACCCGGAGGGTGGTGTACCCAGCTCCACGGGGGCAGAAGCTCCTATGCCTGGGACCCTGCTGGACCTCACTCCATACCTCTTTATTATCTTTTATGATAAACCAAAAGATATAAATAAATGTTTCCCTGAGTTTTGTGAGGCATTCTAGGAAATTACCCAACTATGGGTAGTTAGTGTCAGAATTGAACTGGATTGAAAGACACCCAGTTGGTATCCAGAGAGTTAGAGAATTGGTTGGTATGAGAAAATATAAAAGATAATGAAAAAAAGAAAAAAATCCACGTTGGTGGCAGAAGTGTTGTAACAGAAGTTTAACATTGAAAGACAAACACAGTTATAGCACTTGCTTAAATTTTAAAACTCTTTTTAATTTATTATTTATGTATAGCCAGCCCTCCTTATCTGCAGATTTTATATCCGCAGATTCAACCAACTACAGATAAAAAATATTAAAAAGGAAAATAATAATAAAAATAACAATACAGCAATAAAAATGTTATAAATAAAAGTCATACATTCTACTAACTACTTACATAGCATTTGTGTTGCACTAGGAATTATGAAAAACCTAGAAAGTTTAAAGTTTATGGGACAATATGTATAGATTACTTAAAAATACTATGTCATTTCACGTAAGTGACTTGAACATTCATGGATTTTGATATCCTCAAGGGAACAATCCCCTCTGAATACCAAGGTGCAACTGTAATTTATTAACACGAAGTCACTGGTAAGAGCTATAATTTATTAGGTACCTACTATGTACTAGTATTAACAGGTGAAAAGCCTCTGGTGCTCGTCATTGTCCAGCTAATCTACAGAAACAGGGAATGGGTCTAACTAATTTCATTATCAGAAGGCCAGCAATTCTGGAGAACAGTGAGAGTAGCCTCTCCAAGACTATTCTTCTGCCTTTCCATTTCTAAACCCACAGTTTTATATATAAAAGTTCAAAGCAAAAACTTGTCAACCCTATCTTAAACAACAATAATTAATCCTGATCTTAAACAACAATAATTGGCATAACCCATGATCCAAAACATTTGTGGCCAGGTGTGGTGACTCACGCCTGTAATCCTAGCACTCTGAGACGGTAAGTCGGGTGTATTACCTGAGCTCAGGAGTTCAAGACCGGCCTAACCAAGCATAAGACCCCACCTCTAAAAATTGTTGGGTGTTGCAGTGTTGCGCCTATAATCCTAGCTACTCCAGAGCATGGAAGGGTGAGGCGAGAGGATCTCTTGATCCCCAGAATTTGAGGTTGCAGTGAGCTATGACACCACAGCATTTTACCCAGGGAAACAAAGTGAGACTTTGTCTCAAAAAAAAAACAACAAAAAAACAAAGATATACACTTTCAGGTTAAAGCTAAATTTACAAAACAACAAGGATGGAAGGGTGACACTGAGACTATCTGGGACTATCTCAAAAAAAAAAAAAAAGAAAGAAAGAAAAAAACACCATTTCTAATTCAAAAGTTAACCTCTAAATCAATCTTCCTAAACTACTCAGGATATTTTCTTTTGGCTGGGCATGGTGGCTCACGCCTGTAATCCCAGCACTTTGGGAGGCTGAGGTAGGTGGATTGCCTGAGCTCACAAGTTCAAGACCAGTCCATGGAGCTACAGCAAGACCCTCCAGGTCTAAAAGTAAAAATAGCCAGGTGTTGTGGTGGGCACCTGTAGTCCCAGCTACTTGGGAGGCTGAGGCAAAAGAATCACTTGAGCCCAAGAGTTTGAGGTTGCTGAGAGCTGTGATGCCATGGTACTCTACCCAGGGAGACAAAATGAGACCCTATCTCAAGAAAAAAAAAAAAAAAATATATATATATATAAATATAGATATAGATATACACACACTTTCAGGTTAAAGCTAGATTTATAAAACAACAAGGATGAAGAAATGAGGAGAAGGTCACAGAGGACCTAAACTGACCAGACCAGCTGTGTGGTCTCAGCCCCAGCCTGACTAACTCCATCTTATTCTCACTACATGTGCGCTCAGTAGGGCCTCTACCTGCACTATCTCAGGTCAATTTTAAAATGACCAGATGAGGAGGGATCAGTTACTACTCCTATTTTTCAGATGAAGAAATTAGAGGATTCAAGAGGCTCAACTATTTGGTGAAGGTCACATAGTAAGTGACAGACCCAAGACCCCAATGCCGTTGCACACCTCACTCTTTGCACCTTACGATCTTGGCCTTTCTTCTATCAACTACCCCAAACCAGAATCTTAGTGCAGAAAAGAACCTTAAAAATAGCCTAATTCAATTGCTCGTCTCAAGACAGAAGTTTTTCTAGAGCAGTGCTTTCCAGAATGGCCTTTTTCATGTGTTGCATTAAAATCATTAAACAAAACAAAATGAAACCAAAGCAAGCCAAATAAACAAATGCAAAAAACTGTGTGAGCCTCCCCAGCTCCACTCCCTGTCCTAACATTCACATCCAGTGACTTTCTGCTGAGGTTTGGGGATTCACTTCCTATGTGTTTCTCAAGTCCAGCCAGGTCCATCTCTAGGGCTCTTTGTGAGAGGGAGGAGTCATAAAGGGCTTGGGGCAAGGAGAAGACTTAGCTGTCCAAAGGTGTGGAGGAGGGAGGATGGGAGTACAAGGTTGTACAGGAACTGGCTTTCAGAAACTGTCAGGTCCATTTTCTTAAAGGGAGTGCAAAACGTTAACATTCAGGATTTCTTTGTTTTTATTTTTGTTTTTTAAGTGAAATATCAGCTAGGAGTGTGGCTCATACCTGTAATCCTAGCACTAGGAGGCCCAGACAGGAAGATCCCTTGAGCTCAGGAGTTCCAGACCAGCTTGAGCAAGAGCGAGACCCCATCTCTACTAAAAACAGAAAAATTAGCTGGGTGTTGTGGTGGGTTCATATAATCCCAGCTACTAGGGAGGCTGAGGCAGGAGGATTGCTTGAGCCCCCAGGAGTTTGAGGTTGCTGTGAGCCAGGCTGAGGCCATGGCACTCTAGCCTGGAGCAAAAGAGTGAGACACTATCTCAAAAAAGAAAAAAAAGATAAGAAAAAATAAAAAAGAAAAATGAAACATGAGGCAGAGCTCCCCCAGGAGCTAGTGCCTTGCTTCTCTACAGCACGCTAAGCAAACAGATTGGTTGTTCGGGCCAAATCTAAGGCAAACCTGAACTGATAGGAGTTTTGTTCTTCCATTTTTAATTGATGGCGGGGAGCAGTGCAGTGGTGGCGGCTTGTTGGAGTGCCCTTTACTCACTTGCTAATCTCATGGGCACGGTGAACTGCTGCTGCTTCTCAGAGGCTCTGTGGAGGGTTAGAGAAATACAGGCAGCTGCGGGAAATGGCGGGGGTGGGGAGGGCTCTCTGGGACACAGCTAGGAAATCACATGCTTGCAGTGCCAGAAATGGGCCACCAGAGAAGGGACGCCTCCCGGAGGGTTCACTAATGTAGGGTCAAAGAGGAAAAGTGTCCTCTTTGCTTTATTAATCAATTTATTTATGTAACATGAGTAAGCAAGGGGGCGTTGCAGGAAAATGAACACCTGCCAAGTCAGTGAGGCCCAGATGCTGTGCGCCCTCCTTCCCAGGGGACAGCAGTAAATGATTTTCAGGGGAAAAGAAGGAACCTATACAAAAATGGCCTGGGACAAAGTTCTTGCGAGTTCTCCGAGAGGGGGTGGGAAGGTGAGGGGTGGACCTCCTCTGATTAGAAGATAGAATGAACGGAATAGATAAAAGGTCCCTGAACGGAATAGATAAAAGGTCCGTCTGGGCATAATGACAACTCCTGGGGTCTTTTCTTCTTTGGTCAGTTTTTCTTTCCAGGTTATTTGATGAGGTTCCTAGGAAGGGGAAAGACTTTTTTCGATAGGAATATTCCAGAGAAAGTCTTTCCTGATGCTTTGGGAAAGAAAGAAGATGGGGAGAGGTGTTAGAGAGATACCTTGGCATGTTTCTGAGGCCTTTTAATTATTTTTAAATTCAAAGCACTCAGCATTCCAAAGGACCATATTTTGAGGTGTCATTTTCTGAGCCCTGATACTAACTCCCATGAAATGCGATCCCTGGATCATACCTCCTGGTGGTTGGGAAGTGATTCTGGCTCCCGGCTCAGCCTCTGGCTTTCTAGAGGTAAACTTGTGATTATTTGGGACCTCAGTATCTTTGGGACCTCAGTATCTTTGGGACATAAACTTGTGATTATTTGGGACCTCAGTATGTAGCTAGCATCTTTGCTTCCCATTAAAGTGAAAACATTTATCTGGCCAAATGAAGCCACCCTAGACTATTCTAAAAGAAAATGTCCTTTAGCTATTTTGTGTCTGATGTTTGTCTTCCTGTGAATTCTCTCTTATCTGGGGACTTTCAGGGTTTCCTAAAAATCAATATAGGAAGGAAGTTAGCACGAGCTACCCATAAGAGCTACATTGAAAAGAGAAAAGAGAAAGAAAGAGATGAGGTAATAAAAGGAAAATCATCCATCCATCAATGAAAATCTCTGTGCCTAGCCCTGTGTTAGGTACTATGAGAATACAGAAAGAAATGTAAGCTCAACTCTCATTTGAGAAACATGTGTAACAGAGGCTAACAGCATGGACTCAAATCAGAAGGACCTGGGTTTAAATCTTAGCTCTGACTTTTACTTACTGCATACCTAGTTACATACCTGAACTTGGCTTTTCTCATCTGCAAATGGGGGAAAAGAAGGATACCTAATTCAAGAGTAAGGAGACTTTACGTAAGACTTTTTAGTACATCCAGCCATCCAACATGGTAATCTTGAGCAAGCAAGATAGAGAAATGTTTATAAGCGAGGACTTCGAATTTGATTTCATGAAAATGGAAATTTGTGTATATAAAAAAGCCATGATTAAAAAGAGTAGAAAATCGGTTGGGCGCCTGTAGCTCAGTGGTTAGAGCGCTGGCTCTGTGCACCCGGGGTGGTGGGTTGGAATCTGGCCAGGGCCTGCCAAACAAACAAAAAAATAAAGTGAAAACCAACAATAAACTGCTAAGCTATTCTCAATACAAATCACAAAGATTTGTTTCTCAAATATATAGAAAAAAATTTGCAATGTAACAATAAAGCCATGATTTATTTTTGAATAGTTTAACTTCATATAAAACTGGGTAAAGGAGATAAAGAGAGAGTTCACAAACACACAAGTGAAAGAAACACAAATGACTCCCTTGAACATAGGAAAAGAAACCGAGTTTTATTTATGATAAGATAAATTCAAGTTAAAACTAGATGTTTGTTCAAACTTTGAAGACATACCAAATGGGTGGGGACGTGGCAGATAGCTCCACCATACAGTGCTGGTAAGCAATTGCCTAAAACATTATCAAAATTACAAACATATGTTTTTGATTCTGCAGTTCTACTTCTGAGAATTTATTCTACAGCTGTCTTCACATAAATGATGCATCTATATGGCAACATTGTTTATATCAAAAGACTACTGAAGGAGCACAGGGAATTTTACCCCAAAATATGGCTCCCTGGTAAGATAAGTACTTTTGAATTAAAAGCCTTTAGAGAAAAGTAGGCATTGGAAGAGACTTTTCTGCAACCCACATAAAGTAAAACTGGGCGGACTCACGATGGAGAGCAGTTGCCATCCACCCCACCCCATCCCACCCCAGTCCCATCATCTCTCAGTCCTCTGCCTCTCCCAAAGCACAGGCTGATGTTCTCTTATCTGTCTGAAGTCCAGACCTACCAAGGAAGAAAATAATTACCTCTGGTCCCTTCCCTGAGTTTGTATTAAATCCATATTGTAAGAAGAAAGACAAAAGTCTGACAATAAACCTAACAGGCTTTTGTCACAAACTGTTGCCTGCTCTGTAGGCCCAGACCACTGTATCTTCTTCAAGCCTCAGCCCATTGTTATCTTCATCAAGTCCATCAAATTCCTCTCAAACTCACTATCCCTCTAAAATCATCCAAGTTTCTCCATCTTCCTTTCCCCTAAGAAGTGTAACCATGACAGGTTCACTGGCCAATGCACACAGCACGTCACCGCACCAAGATGCATGGTTGCAGAAGAGAAAGAGGTCTAATTGTGTAGGGCTGCCAAACGAAGAGATGGGAGGAAAGCTCAGATACATCTCCTCAAGGAGTTTGGGGAAGGGATTTTAAGGGTTTTGGAGGGGGCTGAAGTGTGGCCATCAGAGTGTGGACATCATTGATTGGTCAAAGACTGTGGGGTGGTGTCATTGGTCAGGGAGATGAAGAAATTTCATTTTCATGAAGTTTCATTTCTCTCTAGGGATCTTCTAGCTGTGCCAGCTGGAATTCAGGGTCTGAAAAATACTTTACACAATTCTTAATAAAAGGTCATTTTAAAGTCTTTAAGATCCTATCTTATAAGAACAATGGGATGCAAATTAATTCTTAAACAGAAGCCATGTGATTCAATGTCAGAAATCCCATCTATAGGAACAATGGGAAAGCAAATGGTCAGTATCTAGTGCTGTGTGACTTGGTTACAAGGAAGTGGGCCAAAGTGCAGCCTTATTAATGCTTAATTATAATAATATTTCTGTCTAGAATTCTTGTTAACTCTGTGAGAACGCTTCAGAAGTGGGGCATATATGCATAAGCATCCTTACCCCCATTGAGTTATTGGGCAATCACTGTGATTCTGCCCATCCACACAGTTGGCTAAATGTATATGCCTTTTCTCTTATTAACTTGCTTTACTATGAGTTGACTTTTCAGCAAACTTTCAAACCTTGGCTTCTGTACTAACAATCTGGATAACTTCTAGTGGGTGTCTCCTTAAATAAATTGTGGTACATGTATAAAAATGTGATATAATATATTCATAACAGATTATTAAAGATCTTATAACTATTTTTCTTCATACAAGTAAAAAAAAAAAAGTACAGTGCATATATACCTTAGGGAAAGAAAGGGGGGTAAAAATTCAGAGAAGGGCCAGAGGGTTAATGCTTAAATACCCTCTTCACTGGGTCTGAAGACCAAAAGACAGTTTGTAAAGGTTGAAGGACAAACAGTAGTCCGTGGGCAAGTGAATTATGGAAAGCAGAAAGGTGAAACCGCACTGAGTTATGGAAAGAGAGAGAGGTGGAACCGCACTGAGGGAGCAAAGGCGGGCTCACTGCGCAGACGCCGTCTCCAGGGAATCTCCCAGGAGCTGCCCTCAGAAGAACAGGGGGAGTCTGTCTGGGCAGGGTGACAACTCCCTGTCTCTTCCTCTAATTTGAGCAGGGAAGGAGCACAGTCTTAAGATAAGTGCACTTTTGGAAAGAAGTCTTCTTAGTCAGATAAGGAAATTCCAGAGAGTTTCCTTCTAATGCTTCTGAGAGAAAGAGGGATGTTTGAGATTGGGAGCTGGGGAGATCAGGGATCTGGAGGCTGGTTCCTTAGTTCAGCTTGTCTTGTCAAAGTGCCATATTTTGGGGTATAACTTTATGAGCCCCAACAATACTAGACACGTAAATATATACTATATGAAAGGTATAAGTGATGGTGCTCAGAGACGAGACCAGAGTGGAGATGTTCAGGTCAGGGTTATAGAAAGGGGAGGATGACCCACCTGGGCAGTGCAAAGGTGACATTTGCACCTGGGGGCATAGAGACCTCTTTTATATGGGCCACTATGGGGGAAGGGTGATTCCACAACTTGCCTGGAAAGTTAGGGTCTTTTTGGAGCAAACTTCTGGGTGGGAGGGCTAACTGGGTCCTTTGTGACTGGATGGAGGAGAGGGGGAGGAGGAAGAGAAGGAAGGGAAAGGGTCCATGTGTGGCTACATTAGGCCCCCAACACTATATATATATATATATATATATTTTGCTATATCGGCTACCTTTTACGCAAAAAAAAAAAAAAAAAAATTATTTTCTTGTTTTTGCATAGAATATTTGAAATATATTTAAAAAAACTGGTAGGGAAAGCACCCAAACACCGTGTTTAAAAGAGGAAGGGCTTTATTCCAGCCATTGGAGCGATGGCAAACAAATGGCCAGAAACGGCCGTGCTCCCCAACTGACTCAATCTTCTCCTTTTTAACCCCCGTCAAAAAGTTCCAGCCCATGGGTACCTTTCTTATTGTTTAGATTGAATCAAGCTGGAGAAGCAGGCTCAGCTTTTACCGAACCGTGGGCTTTTAAAGAAGCACACGGAGTGTTAGTTTCCAGGTCCCAGGAAGTCAAGTTTCTACAAATTCCTAAGAGCTGAGTCACCAAGGGGAGGCCCTCACAGCTGTGTCCTTGGTCCCTCCCTGCGAAGGCCTCTGTTCTCTTAGACTTTACCTTTCCAAGGCAGGACTCTAATCTGATTGTCTATCAAAAGACCCTCATTCTAGGCTTAGCACAGAGGCTTTGTAATTCTAGCACTCTGGAAGGCTTAATAAGGATGCCTAGCCTTAATAAGGATGCCTCTCTCACAGGAGAGTTGTAGGATGGTTAGTCCTTTGGGGAAAAACTCTTCTCTGACAGGCTTTCTTCTGAATTCCACAATCATCAAAACAAAAGAGGACTTCTGTGATCATATGTGGGGATTTCATTCACATGAAACTAGCTGGGCATCTTCATCTAATTCAAACTCCCATGCTATCTGACACCATTTACCCAGAGATTCTCCTGTCTCAGCCTCTCAAGCAGCTGGAACTACAGGCCCCACCATCATGCCAGTCTAGTTTTTTTATTTCAGTAGAGATGGGGTCTTGCTCTTGCTCAGGCTGTGGTCGAACTCCTGGGCTCCCAGAGTGCTAGGCATCCTTATTAAGCCTCCCAGAGTGCTAGAATTACAAAGCTTCTGTGCCAAGGCTAGAATGAGGGTCTTTTGATAGACAATCAGATTAGAGTCCTGCCTTGGACAGGCAAAAGGATAGGAGGTCAGAAAGAGATTCTATCTCCTGAGGCCTAACATACTACAACACTGTAACAAGGTCTGTGGGGGTTATGAAGCTACACAAGAATGTGGATGGAAACTTATATAGACACATATTAATATATCATAGCACCACAATTAGCAGAAAAGGATGAAAAAGAGATCTTCATTGTATAATTTTGGGATGGCAGTTTCTGAAGCCAAATAACTCAGTGGTCAAATACATATTGTATTTTCCTTTTGGAAAGATTTTTTTTTAATGAGTACTGTGGCATACATATTCATTAATTCAATAAATATCTATGGAGCTATTCCAGGCCAGACATTATTCTGGTATTGGGTGATTTGCTGTGATATACAATATGTGCATGACCCTGTCAATGGACCAGACCCTACTCAAAAAAAAAGTTCTGCTTATTCTTACTCACTTAAACTTTGTAACACCTTGTGGTTGTGTTCCCACTATCCTGATCAGCCTTGCTCAACAGATGAGGAAACTGAAAATCACAGAGGTAGCAGCAACTTGCCTAGAGCTAAAAAGTCTTAAGTGGCAGAAGTAGGCTTTGCAGCTAGGAGATCTGTCTCTAGTTAATACCAAATGGGCTCCATAATTTACATGGGGCCCATTGACAAATGAAAATTTGGTGTCCTTGTTTAAAAATTATTCACCATTTCAAGATGGCAAGAGCAGAACATTAAGCTACAGGTAGGGGCCTCCTGAGCATCAAGACCTGGGCAACTACAGAGGTCACCCCCACACCCCCCAAAACTGGCCCTGGTCAACACTCCTCTGTCCTTCAGGGCTGACAAGACCTTAGCTTTTGTGGCACTGATCTTCTAATCAGTCAGAAAGGGTGGGTTGGTGATACATAATAAATAAATAAATATCATATCAGCATGTGCCAGGAAGAAAATATCAGTGCTGTACCTTAAATACAGAGCATTAGGAGGCCTGAGAGGTTTTGCAATTAAGACTCCTACCTGACTTTGTTTAACCCAATGTTTTCCTAATGTATTGAATATGCAATCTTTTAATTGAATTTAATTTAGTATTTTTTATTTTTTAACCTCATATTCTCACTATCCTATCAAACTAGACTTTTGGCAAGTTCATTGGGTAACTATGATTTGAATGAATCCCTTTATTCTAAAGATGAATAAATTCTAAAGATGATAAATCCCTTTATTCCAAAGGCCCAGAGAGGGTGAGGGGCATGGTCAATGCCAGGTATGACTAGAGGGTGCCAGGACCAAATCCCAGATCCGTCTCTTAGCTCCCCTCCACTGTTCTCTCTGATATGCTGGTGGTACCAGAAGCATTGCTAATGTATTCCATATTCATTTACTTGTATATGTTGTCAGAAAAGCTTCATAAAGAATCAGGTCATGTTTGGTTGTGCTTTGTAGGTAATATGGGTTTAATTTCTTATTGTTCAATCATTGCAAAATATTCCTTTCATCGGCTGGTAACATCTTTTCCTTTTAAAGCTTCTGTTCCTTCTCTTCCTTTTTGTCTTGTTTTCAATTCTAGGCCATATGTGTACCAGTGTTTTCTGAAATGCAAGTCCATGTTATACTTGATACCATCTTAAGAACTAAAGGATTTGCTTCCTAAACAAAAAAAGTAGGTTCCATTAAACAATGAATGTATCTGCTAAGGAAGGAGTGCAATCTTTGCATCTAAAGCTAGTACTTTGTTTTGTTTTGTGTGTGTGTACCGGGGTGGAGAGCAGAAATACAGGCAAATGTTTACAGAGTGCTAAATTCATCCACTGTTAAAAGGACACACAGGGAAATTGTGCCATAGGCTCTTTGGGCTGTTCAGATAGTAACATTTTTAAAACATTTGTCTCTCTCTGATATTTTGCCCTCAAGTAAAATCTCTTCACAGCCCTTTGCTTCTCGTTAAAATGGTAGACTTTAGGCTCTTCTTATTACATTTAGATCAACTTTTCTGACTGAAACAGTGATTTTCTTGACTTTATTTCATAAATCTCCTTGCTTGTATTGACCAATTCAACCAACTGTTTTTGGATTCATGTGAGCTGAGGGTCAAAATGCTGATGCAGCTGAAGAATTGTAGAAATTAATTCGGAAAATGGCAGCGAAAGGAATAAGAACCTAAGCCGGAATTCGTGCTTGGTAGGCTAAAACTGATCAATTTCCTGGTCCCTAATTAAAACAAGCCACCAAACACAACAGCAGCAGAAAATCCAGGGCTTTTTCTGGTGATGAATGCAACCAGCCTGCAAATTTCTCCTTGCTGGGGACGAGATTTCATGTGCAACAGCAGTTAAACAGAAAGCTCACCGGAAATTTATGTTTGGTAATATGTATGTATCTATACACTGCTCAGACCCTGCCCCTACCTACCTCTATCCCAAGCATGGGCTCCTGGTGAAATGAAACCAATTAAAGTAAAGAGGAAATTTCCTTCTTTCATGCCTGTTTTTGAAGGAGCCCATTCCTGGATATTGAAGGAGTAAACAAATATGGCAGGATATCTAATCTTTTATTATACCCCTTGAGTTGTGAAAATCTGTATATGAGCCATCTGCTTTTAAACTGAATCTTAGCCTTCCATCAATTAGCACTATAATTTCAGGTATGATGTAGGTTGACTTCTGATTCATCTTCAATTAACACTAGTTCTTAACCATTTACTTTATTTAAAACCAATTTTCCCCTCCTAAATATACAGGAGAATTGCTGGATGACTTTTCTGATTTGAAATGTTGACAGCCCTTCAGGATTAAAGAATCCACCTTCTTCCCACCCTCCCCTTATCCCTGAGTTGGTAAGACTCAGGCAATGCAAACTTAGCATAATTCTATATTACAAAAGAGCATCAGGGAAATTTCCAGGAAGACCTCATCCAATGCAAAAACGTAGTATGGCTTTTTATTTTTTCTTAGCTTTTTTTATTTAGAGTTTAGAGTTAAGAATTTTCAAAATCACTCCGACCATCCCAAATATGGCACTCATAGAACTGAAGAGACTTGGAGATCATTTGTCTCCTTTCCTAGGACACAAATTCTCAGAGTTTATAGGGGTCTCAGAAGTCCTCCTGCCAATACTCACTCAGGGCAGGTCTGCCCACTTGAGCATCCCTGCCAGATGGTTAGTGATTTTTCCTCTTTGCCTCCCCTGGGCAAAAGAACAATGCCTTGCCTCCCTGGTGAGGTTGTTATAGTGAAATTCTGGCAGCTGAATAATGTTATCAGTTGATGTGATTGCAGACACTTCTTTTGTAATCTGGAATGTACAATGTTATTCATAATTTCTGTATGTTTTCTGATAGTGTACCACTGTGATAGAGTTGTTATGTAATTAAACTTGTAATTTTATTGTATGTGAGGATTTTTTTCACAAAAAATATAATTGGTTTTCCAACGGTTATCATCACTGAAGTAGATTCACTTAACAATCATTTCTAGCATGGTCAGCTTACTGGAAGCTTTCTATGTCATTAAACAAGGGGTAGTTTTTAATAAAAAAAATATATAATTTTTACTCCCTATTATCGTATTTTCTTATATGTATCACTGCTTCTTTTATTAGTGTGCTATATTGAAAGTAGAACGAGAGTCACTCTACTAGTTCAACCAAATGATGTTGGCTGCTGTAATAAACAAATTAAAAATCTCAGTGTCTTGATACAATAAAGGTTTATTTCTCACTCATGTCACAAGCCATGTTTCCTGGTTGGTGTCCCATATCATGGTTCCATTGTTCTCCAGGGACATGAGATCTTCTTCATTCAGCTAACTTATTAGAAAAGAAAAAGAATGGAGGATGAATTGTGAGAGTTTTTATGGGCCTAACAGTGGCATTGGGTTAGAACTCAGTTACTGGTGACTGGGGGGCTGGCTGGGACAAACAGTCTGGTCACAGGTTTAGGGAGAAGAAACAGGGTCAGTGAACCATGACCAGTTTTTGCCATAGTTTCTGTTAGCATCTAGTTTGCCTCTAGACCCTGAAGATCTGTATGTCCAGAATAGTTTCTGGAATTACTGTATGTGTGCTGTTGAACTTCACCAAAAAATCAATGAAGAGAAATACGAAGCTCTTGTTAAGTGCCCTGAATTTGGGGGCATACACGCTGATACACAAGGAACCAAGAATTCCACTCTGCAGTGACCCCTGAGGGAGCTTTCTCTGAACCAAGGAGTATGTTAAAGAAAATCTCCGGACTTTAGGTTTTCAATGGCGCTAGGTCTACTTCTCTTTTCCCCAAAGAACTGCACAGGGCCATAGATGCTACTAGAGGGCACAGCAGGCACCACGCAGGAAATCACCCCTGGCAGGTGCAGAGCGGTAGCAGTCGTTAAAGTTGTGAGCAGCACCAAAGCCAAGAGTCATTTCAAACTTGCGATTCCTGGCAAGAGCAGCCTTACTAAAAACAGAAATTAAAGATTTTCTTAAAAGAAGTCTTGAAATCTCATAAACCTGGGCTGGAGGATCCAACCAACCTCAAACCTATTTGGGCTTCAAAGTGAGAGGCTGTTTTAACTGGGTAGATTTCTAACATTCAGAATCTATTTTAGCCTTTTGGCTACCTTGCTATACTATGGAAGCATGTTCTTTTCTGATCATTAGTTTTTAATTCCCAGTACACATGGGTGCTGTAATGTAATCTGAATAGCAACTGATACTCTTTGAAATTAGACATGACCAGTAGGCCAACTTCCTTTTCTTCAAATTGACTTTTTCACCAGTGGATTTGCCATCTTTTTTCATCTTACCATTTGCTGGTATTATGCCTTGTGATGTCATGGCTTCTGGCCTAAAAATGGCTGATTTTTATTTTATCTATTAAAAAATTTAACTTTATTTTTTATTGTGGTAGAATAGACGTCATATAGCTGTCATTTTAACCATTTGTAAATGCACAATGCATGGGCATCAAATACCTTCAAAATGCTGTGTAACCATCACTACTGCAATCACCCATGCAGATGGGTGATTGTTACACTGTAATTCTTAAAACATGGAGCTGGCGAGTTAGATGCAGTTATGCAATTGCCATGCCCAGTATGGAAGTGTGTAACAGGTGCCAGTTATAGCAAATGTCACCATTATCTGAGCTATGGAGACTCTATTTGCACACTGTCCATGGACCTGCTGTCTTGGACCAGAGAATCTCAGGATCTGGTTTCTGTTATTTCATTACCCTGCTGAGTAATTTTGACCAGTATTAATCCGAGTGAATGAGTGAAGATAATACATTCACTTTTGACTATTGATATGTAACTTGTAGATAGTCCCATTTTACTTTTTTGATAACTTCTAGTTATTGTCGAGAATATTCTTCTGGACTGTGGAAACTTTACTTCACTTTCTCTGCAACCCACTCACTATTCCCTCACTGGGACTATAAATTAGTTTCACGTTTAAACCAAAGTGAAACAGATTTGAGGAGACTATTCTGCTAAAATAAGATACAATATTGCATTGTCTCACTTTTCTGGGTTTGTATTGATAATAAGGGTTCCCCAGGGAAGTTTCCTATTTGTGAGAACTGGGCCTTCAAATTACTCCTTTTCCAATTAGGTACTAGCTTCTACCTTAAATAAGTTAAAGCTTGTAGATTTTAACTTAAAACAATAGGAACAATAATACTTGTAGACACCATTTAATAAGTTCTTACTCAAGCAGTGTTCCAAGTGCTTAGCTGGATAATCTTATTTAATCACCATTATTACATTAAAAAGAAGGTGCTATTCTACTCAATATTTTAAATGAAGGAATTAAGACACAAAATGATTCAACTGTACTATAGTGCTGTTATTTGAATTCAGGTGCAAATCCATAGTTAATTTGGAAAGATGTGGCTGGTTTTAAGGCAAATACAGTGCATATTTGGTGTAGATTCGTAGCAGTTGGACACCTACCCACACTTCTTAAGGGCATTCCAGGCAGCCACTTCTGTCTGGAGCATCCTAATATACCTGTCCATGCTGGAACTGGCTAACAGAACTAATGATGTTTCCTGACCAAAGGGTTCAGTACTGTTTCAAAATTCACAGGCTATCAGGACAATGACTGTTCATCTTCACTCTCAGCATGGTCCTTGCACCATTTGGTCCTGTGAGAGCCTCTTATTCAATGAGCTCAACTTACTGAAATATAGCCAAGAATAAATAAGCAAGGAAAGGAGACCCTCAGTATAAAGAGAGATGTCACCAACTGAAGTCAATAGTTAGGAAGAAAGAAATTAACCAGGCAAAGCCCTAATTCCTTCAGAGAAGGCCAAGTTCTTTTGCTTGGCATAGGCAGTTAATAGTTGGCTCTGCCTCCTTCTCTAGGATGACAGGAATGAAAGGAGCAAAAAGAGGGCTATGGCTATGAAGCCAGACACGTGGCCTGCAAGATGGAGTCTGAGGAGCTAAGCTGGAGCAATATGGCTGACCTGTCTGCTCAGCCTTCCCCCTCCCACCTTCTGTGACTATCTAGTTAAGGTTTCTCGGTGATTGTAAGGATGTTGACTTCAGGAAACTTAAGGAAGTAGTAGACCATGGGCAATAGGTGTTGTGATATCAGTAGAGTAAAGGTTACTTTGATGATAAGACGCTTTCCTTAATGATTCTCTTAGATGTTCTGTTATTTGAAAATAACCTTTCTGTTGTTTAAACATTTTGCATTGTCAGAATGAAGACTACTTTGATGTTACTTCCTACTAGAGAAAGGTAAACATTTTCTAGGTCTGTTTCCCTGTATTCCCCTTATAAAAACTATTAGAATTGTAACCGAGGCAGAAGAGAACTGAGAGTCTACTCTCACGGTTCTCCAGAATCACTGGCTTTCTGAAAACAAAGCTTGTTTGGATCTAAACCCTGTTTCTGCACATTGGCTGGACAGTGACAGGTGGCTGGACCCTCTTCATCTGCTAACAGCTCTAATATGAAAGTCACATCGCTTTCTATGTTTATGTACCAAAACCGATACCTTTAACACTGTGTTTAAAATTGTCTAATTGTCCTTCAGATTCTCTGCTTCAGAGGCGAATGTTACAGAAAGTAACATTTGCTTTTCCTTCAACAGATGATTCAGATCCAGTATTAAATCTCTTTCTTCCCTTTTTTCTGCCCATGAATGGAGAACTCCACCTTTTTATTTGACCATAATATATATTTTTTCTCCTTACAGGAGAGTATCTGTTTGTTCACTTCTCAGTTTGACTGGAAACAGTTTACCTATTTCCCCTTTTCCAAGAGGCAGCCAAAGATGGAGTAAGAAATAAATCCACTGAAGTTTAGTCTTAAAATTTTCAGTGATTGGGGTTAAGAAATTGACATTTAATTATTCCTTAGTGAGTGGCTTAACATTGTATAATTACTCTGACCAAGTGTCTGTTACTTGAAGGACATTGCAAGCAAATCAGGCGAGGCTGCTCCTGGGAGAAAGACTCACAGGTTGGCCTGGGGAATGACTTGGCTTTTTACAATGAAATTGTCTGTCTGTGATTTCAGACAAAAAGGAATGTGAGACAAAGAAGGCTCCGAGGTCCTTCATACCCCCCTGTGCCTATCACAGAGCCTTAGCCACAATGGACACTTAATTCAAGACATTTTTCAATGAGCTGATGGAAGCTAGCCCAGAGGTATGAGAACAAAAGGAAAGGAAATTACATAGGCGGGGGAGGGCAGAAAGGATGGTTTTTTCCATTTTAAGACACTGTGAAATGCTTGACTGGGATACAGGTCAGTGCGTTTTGATTTCTGGGGAGATGAAACACCCTAAATTGGACAAGAGAGGAGGAACTCCAGGAAAGCACAGTTAACCTCTGAGTTCATAAAGGACTTTGCAAGAATGTGTGAGGGTAGGAAGTACAGAAGTTGTGTCTCCTTCAAATCCCATTAGTGGAGAATGAGAACATTTTCACAGTCATATTTTTAAAAAGTAAACGGCAAGAAATAGGATTTTTTTCTTTCCCACCCCTATGGGGGCTGAGTGAGGGGCCCTGAGCCAATACATTCAGAATAATGGTGCAAGAGCAATAATGAGACCTTTCTCTAAGGACTGATTTGTCTGCAGAAAGGGGGAAGTCGTCAGGTATCCATTGTGAGAGCACTGCCTTCTCTTAACAATGGCTCTGATGAAACTGCTAGAAGGTTCTTATCAGAAAGAAAAGCCTCCCAGCAGTAGGAGAAAGGGAGAGGGGAAAAAATAATAGGCTACAAAACCCCAAATCATCCTCTAGGCTCAGTGCAGCAGAGGGGGTGGCGGGGAGGTATGCTTCCTGAATGCCAAGTGACGCTGGCTGGTCAGTTAAAATGAGCCTCTAAGGAGACACATTAAAAAAGATGAGAGAGAGGGCCAGCTCTCCTCGGGTGGCTGGTGGCAGCGAGTGCCCTGGCTGGTTGGCTTTAAGCTATGGAATTCAAAGTTCCTCAGACTCAAGTAAATAGCTAGAGGTCAGAAAAGCTTATCCTCTGGCCTCCACCTGGGGATTTTCCAGACCCAGGTCACAGAGTGACCCCTTCTTTAGCTGGATTATGGGGAAAAGAAATAAATTGACAGCCAGCCAGATCTTAACAAGACTCTGGGCCCATTTTTTGGAGGTTATAGATATCCAGATTCAGAAACAATGAGAGCTATAAAAGGCAGAGAGAGTTAGAATTAATTTTGTACCTACTAAATATGGTCACTTGCTTTACTGGTTTGGACTCATGCAATCCTCCTCAGCTCCCAAGATGTGAGTATTATTATTTACTACATGAGTAATGGACATGGATCAAGACTCTAACCATGTCTCACTCACCCTGTTCAAAACGCTTTATCAGCCCTTTAAACTGAGTTAACTTCCATCCCCATCTTTAAAGTTTCCACAGTACTGTGTATGATCACAACACACCCCTCTTTTTTCTCCCACTCCTCAAATACATGTGTAATTTAGTGTAATTGAAGTTGACTCCTTGATGTTTTCCAATCAAGACCTCACTTTGTCATCTCTGTGCCTTGGATGCTATTTCTTCCACCTGAAATGTTCTCTAGACCCTCCCCTTGCTCAGGTGCCCTTGCATGTTGAATTCCTACCCATTTTTCAAAGTTGTGGAAATTCTCCTTCATGAAGTCTTTATCAGAATGGAAGTACCTTCCCTCCCACCCAGAACTCTTGTATGGGGCTTCTCTTACTGCGCCTTATATTGTGCAGGCTTACCTTGGAGACACTGTGGGTTCAGTTCCAAGCCATCACAATAAAGTACATATTGCAACACAGCAAGTTACATGAATTTCTTTGTTTCTCAATGCATGTAAGTTATGTTTACAGTAGTCTATTAAATGTGCAATAGCACTATGTCTAAAAAAAGATGTACTTTAATTAAAAGATCCTTTATTGCTAAAAACTGCTTAAGAAGATCTGAGCCTTAGGGAGTCATAATCTTTTTGCTGGTGGAGGTTTTGCCTCAGCCTTGATGGCTGTTGACTGATCAGAGTGGTGGTTGCTGAGGGCAGTGAAGTTTGCTGTGTTGATGGACTCTTCCTTTCATGAAAGGCTTCTCAGCATATGATGCTATTTGAAAGCGTTTAGTAGAATTTCTTTCAAAACTGGAGTCAATTCTCTCCAAACCCTGTGGCTTTCAACTAAGTATATATTATAGATACTTTTTTGTCATTCCAATAATGTTAAAAACTAGATTTGGTCTCAAGAAACTACTTTCCTTTCTCATCCATAATAAGCAGCTCCTCATCTGCTCAAGTTTTATTATCATGAGATTGCAGCAGTTCAGTCTCATCTTCAGGCTTCACTTCTGATTCTAGTTCTCTTGCTATTTCTAGCACATCTGCAGTTACTTCCTCCACTAAACTCTCGAACCAGAGTCATCCATGAAAGATGGAATCAGCCTCTTCCAAACTGTTGTTAATTTTTATTTTATTTTTTTTGTTGTTGTTAATTTTTAATCTTGACTTCTTCTCACCAATGTTTTTAATAGCATCTAGAATGGTGAATCCTTTCCAAAAGATGTTTCCATTTTCTCCATCTAGGTCCATCAGAAGAACCACTGTCTTCAGTAGCTATAGACTTACAAAATGTATTTCTTAAATACACTTTCCAGGGGTGATTAAGGAAGATGATTAAAAAAAGAAAAAAAAAGAAAAACCTTGAAAAGTAGAAATTATTTTTTGATCCATAGGTTACAAATGGATGTTGTGTTAGGAGGCTTCAAAATAACAATTTTCACATACATCACCATCAGAGCTCTTGAATGACTATAGGCATTGTTGATGAACAATAGTATTTTGAAAGAAATCTTTTTTTTTTGTTTGTTTGTTTTAAGCAGTAGATCTCAATAGTGAACTTAAAACATTCAGTAAACCATTCTGTAAATGGATGTGCTGTTATCCAAGCTTTGTTGTTCCATTTATAGAGCACAGGCAAAGTAGATTTAGCCCAAAATTCTATGGCCTCTAGGAAATAGGCTATGTGAGCATTAATTTTAACTTAAAGTCACCAGTGGCATTAGCCTCTAACACAGGGGTTCTCAACCTGTGGGTTCCGACCCATTCTTAACAATGAAAATACACTGTGGCATTAGGAAGGTTGAGAACCACTGCTCTAACAAGGGAGTCAGACTGTCCTTTGAAGTGTTGAAGGCAGGCATTGACTTCTCCTCTCTAGCTATGCAAGTCTTAGAATCTTTTTCCAATATAAGGCCGTTTGGTCTACACTGAAAATCTCTTGTTCAGTGTAGCCACCTTCATCACTGATCTCAGCGAGGTCTCCTGGACAACTTGCTGCAGCTTGCCCATCAGCACTTGGAGCTTCACCCTGCACTTTTACTTTATGGAGATGGCTCCTTTCCTCAGCCCTTGTGTATCTACTTCTGCTAACATCCAACTTTTCTTCTGCAGCTTCCTCACCTCTCTCAGCCTTTATAGAACTGCAGAGAGTTGGGCCTTGTTCTGGGTTAGGATTGGCTTAACAAGGTGTTGTGGGTGGTTTTATCTTCTATCCAGATCACTCAGACTTTCTTCACACCAGCAATAAGTTGTTTTGCCACAGGAAATAAGGCATTCATCTGCCTGCCAGCCTGAAACTCTTTTGGTGGGTGGAAGGTAGATACATGAAGGTAAATAAAAGAAAGGCTGTTAAATACAGGAAGCAGTTGCATGTAGTAACACTAATATATTTAAAAATAAGTCAACAGTTAACCACTGAAAAATATAAATGTATATATACACCCAAGATGGGCATCTTTTGTATTAAGAAAGGCAGCATTGTAAAATAAAATAATAATAATAATAAGTTGTTTTGCTTTCTTACCATTTGTACATTCACTGGAGTAGCAGCTTTAATTTCCTTCAAGAACTTTTGTGTTCACAGCTTGGCTGACTATTTGGCACCAGAGCCCTAGCTTGTGGCCTATCTTGGCATTTAACACACTTTCTTTACTATATTTGTCTCTAGCTTTTGATTTAATGTGAGACATGTGATCTTCCTTTCCCTTGAACACTTAGAGGCCAATTTAGGGTTATTAGGTGGCTTCATTTTAACATTTTTCTATCTCAGATAATAGAGAGTACTGAGCAGAGGGAGTAAGAGACAGGGGAATGACAGGGTGGAGCAGTCGGACACACACAGCATTCATTAAATTTGCCATTTTATATGCGCAGGGTTTGTGGTATCCCAGCACAATTACGATAGTGACATCAAAAATCATTGGTCTCAGGTCACCATAACTGAAAGAGTCATTATGAAAAAGTTTGAAATAGGGTGTGAATTATCAACATGTGACACAGAGGGGAGGACAGGCTTTTGGAAGAACAGCCCAGTAGGCTCGTCCGAGGCAGGGTTGCCACGAACCTTCAATTTGTGAAATACACCGTTATCTTCAAAGTGGAATGAGATGGAGTCCGCCCGCAGTCATTTCTGGTTTTATCTAATCCTCTCTAATAAAGCGTGGGTTCCTCAAAGGGAGGGGCTGTATCCTGCCTATCTTTGTTCACAATCCAATGACTAGCACATAGTAGGTAATTATTAAACTGTGATTGGATTTTCATTAGCCTCTGGATTTCTGATTTTGAAGTAGCATGAGCTTTGTTCTGCCACGTCTAAGATGATTTGGAAGGCAAAGTCGTGAGAACATCTGAATCTTAACATTTGAGGGCTGGGTGGAAGGTTCACATGGGAAAAACAGCCACGGACTAGGATCCTTAGCAGGCACGGGCTGTTTAAGTGGGTTTGGATTTTGTCTCTTTTTATTTCTTTTCCTTTTCTGTAAAGAAAGATGGGGATAGAGCAATGTAAGATACAATTTTTATTGCACACTTACCTTGTGCCTAGCACTTCTTTGGCTATTTTACATCAGTAATTTGTTTAATCTTCAGAATCTTTTGTTTAATCTTTGAAGAAGACATTATTTTCATTGCCCAATTGAGTAAACAATAGCACAGCAACGTTAAATAACTTGATTAAGACCCTACAGACCTCAAAGATTTCAGATCCTGGCTCCAAACTCACGTGCTTGCCCACTATAATCATGCTGCGCCCAGACGTGAGCAAGGGGAATCTCTAGGAAAGGAAAAGCCAGGGAAGGCATGCAAGATGCAGTGCTGTGTTAAAAATGAATATTTTAAAAGTCTCTCAAGGATGGAAAAGATGTGTAGGGAGATGCAGCAGTGGGTAGTCTGCCTGTTGTTCTGCACAGTACTCGAGGCAATTTTAATTATCCTGAGATCTGGGAGCCACCATTGGTAGACAGAATGTGACTATGGTAGTTGGAAAACTGCAGTCCCTAGTCCGTCACTTCCTTTGACTAGTTAAGGGAAGTTTAAGCTAGTTAGATAAACTTCGTGGCCTCAAGGCTGTCATCTGGAGAATGGAGAACATAATTCCTTCTGGAATTTTTTTTTTTTTTTTTTGTAAGGATTCAAAGAAGGGCTTAAATGACCACAGAAGAAGTTGTCACCAGGGTGTTTGAGAACTAAGCAATTAGAACAGCCTTTAGACATGTTTTTTTTTTTAGTACGTGTTCTCTCCAGGTGATCAAATATTTTCTTTATTCCAGTCCATGTCTATCTCCGTGCAGGAAGTGCTCCGGATCCAGCCTGGTGACTGCCCTTTCCGGGTCTTCCTGGAGCATCTTATGTACAGGTGTTTGTCCCTGCCCTGGCTCACTCTACAGGAATTATCTACAGAAGGATCTTGTCATGATGGCCCTGAGGCGGAGTAGGAGAGGTGACAATATCCTCCTTTTTAACAATAGCAAACGATGTTTAATAACCTGGGTAAGACCATGTGATTGGTTAGCAGCAAAGCTGGGGAGGGGGTCCCAGAGTGCGTCCTAGAACATGAGGGCAGCGGTTCTCAACCTGTGGGTTGCGACCCCTTTGGGGGTCAAACAACCCTTTTACAGGGGTGGCCTAAATACATCCTGCATATCTGATAGTTACATTACGATTCATAACAGTAGCAAAATTATAGTTATGAAGTAGCAACGAAAATAATGTTATGGTTGGGGGTCACCACAACATGAGGAACTGTATTAAAGGTCGTGGCATTAGGAAGGTTGAGAACCACTGCATTAGGGAATAGCCACTTAGAAGGGAAACTTGTCCTGGCACGGGGAAGCGGTGACAATCCAGAGGTAGGTGAGGATGGTTTTCTCTTCATTTCTAATGTCCTTGATTTCTGAACTCTGGTTACATGTTAATGGCTAGGCAGAAACTTTAAAATTAAAGACTTGTGAGAGCCGTCCCTATTATTGGACCTCTGGGCAATTATAGTAGCTGTCAAAAGTTTTAGAGCCAACATTCAACCTGAACCTTTCTAAATAACATAAAAATGACATGTTAATGAGAAACAAAAGCAGACAAAGGTGATTTTTTTTTTCTAAACAGAAGATTTGTGTGGAGAAACTGATACTGAATTTTACTGCCCGTCCAGGGGTATGGGTGAGATGGGGAGCAGAGTCCCCGGCCAAGGACTTCTGCTGGTTATTTCTATTCACTTAGCCTCCTCCACTGGAGCCTCTCCTGGGAGGTCACACAGAGGGGAGCTAAGGAATTGTCCCTCTAGCAAGGCTTTGTGCTCATGAGTGCACATGGGACAGCTGAATTACCAGCTCCAGTAAACCCCTCTTCTTCTTCATCTCCTGTCCTGGTCAAGGGAAATCTACTGGATACCAATACTGAGCTACTTTTCTTTTTCTAAACAATTCATATTTGTTTGTTTATTTATTTCTTGAGATAGAGTCTTGCTCTGTCACCACACTAGACTACCATGGCATTAGCCTAATTGACAGCAACCTCAAACTGCTGGGTTCGAGCGATTCTCCTGCCTCAGCTTCCCAAGCAGGTGGGACTACAGGTGCCCACTACCCCATTCAACTAATTTTTCTATTTTTAGTAGAGATCTAGTCTCATTCCTGCTCAGGCTGGTCTCAAACTCCTGAATTCAAGGGATCCTCCCACCTCTGCCTCCCAGAGAGCTGGGATTATGGACATGAGCCACTGTGCCTGGCCAAAATTCACCGTTTCAAGGTATACAATTCAGTGAGTTTTAGTATATTAAAGTTATGTCACTATCACTACTAATTCCAGAATTTTTTTCTCATTTTGGAAAGAAATCCATGTCCATTGCAAGTTACTTCCCATTTCTTTCTTCCTCAGCCCCTGGCAATCACTAATTTACTTTTTGCTTCAATGGATTTGCCTTTTCTGGACATGTCATTAAAATGGTATATTGCAGGGCAGCGCCTGTGGCTCAAAGAGGTAGGGCACCGGCCCCATATGCCGGAGGTGGTGGGTTCAAACCCAGCTCTGTCCAAAAACTGCAAAAAAAAAAAAAAAAAAAAAAGTATATTGCAACTTGTAAGCTTTCGTATCCAGCATATTTTACTTAGCATATTATTTTCAAAGCGCCCCACTCCTTTGAGTCACAGGCACTGCCCTGCCTGGCTATTTTTTTGTTGCAATTTGGCCGGGGCTGGGTTCAAACCCATCACCCTAGGTATATTGGGCCGGTACCCTACTCACTGAGCCACAGGTACTGTCCACCAGGAATGGACTCTAATTTATCCACATCCTTGCCAATACTTGTTACTTTATTATCAGTGTAGCCATCCTAGTAGGAGTGATGTCGTACCTCATTGCAATTTTGATTTTTTTTTTTCAGACAGTCTCACTCTGTTGCCCTTGGTAGAGTGCTATGACATCACAACTCACAGCAACCTCAAACTCTTGGGCTTAAGAAATTCTCTTGCCTTAGCCTCCCAAGTAGCTGGGACTACAGGCACCTGCTAGAATGCCCGGCTATTTTATGTTGCAGTTGTTTTTGTTGTTTTAGCTGGCCTGAGCCTTGTTCAAACTGCCAGCCTTGGTGTATATGGCTGGTGCCATAATCCCTGTGCTACGAGTGCTGAGCCAAGTAGTTTTGATATTTGATGTCCTTAATAGATAATGATGTTGAGCATATTTTTAGTACTTGTCATCCATTTGTCCATCTTTGGAGAAATGTCTGTTTAGATATTTTGCCCATTTTTAAGTTATTTGCATTTTATTGTTGAGTTGTAAGAGTTCTTTATATAGTCTACACACAGTCACTTATCATATACATGATTCGTAAATATTTTTTCTCATTCTATGCATTGTCTTTCCATTTTCTTAACAGCATTCTTCAAAATATGGAAGTTTTTAAATTTTGGTGAGGTCTAATTTATTTGTTTTTATAAATTTGGTTGCTTGTTTTTTGGTGCCATATTGAAGAAACCGTTGCCTGGTCCACAGTTGTGAAAGCTTCTGCTTCTGCTTTTCTCTATGATTTTGATAATTTTAACTTTTACATTTAGGTATTTGATGTATTTTGAGGTAATGTTGTATATGTTTTGGGTAGGGATCCATCTTCATTCTTTTCCATTCATATATGTAGTTGTCTCACCACTATTTGTTGAAAAAGTTAGATTTTTTCCATTAAATTGTCTGTCACTAATATAGAAAATAAATCCAGTTTACCATAAATTTAAGGTATTTTGTTTATTTGCTTTAGAGACGAGGACTTGCTTTGTCACTTCAGCCAGAGGAGGGTGGTGCAATCACAGTTCAGCACAGACTCTAACTCTTGAGTTCAACTCCTTTCTGCCTCAACTCCTAAATATAAATACAAATGACTGAAGCTACATGCCATTATGTCCAACTAATTATTTTTATTTTTATAGAAATGGGGGCCTCACTATGTTGTCCATCCTGGTCTCAAAGCCCTGGCCTGCCTCAAGCATTCCTCCTGCCTTGACCTCCCAGAGTGCTAGAATTACAGGCATGAGCCACCACACTTGACCTAAGGTCTTATTTCTGAACTCTCTATTTTACTTTATTGTTCTACATGTCTTTCCTTATGTCACTAACACACCATCTTGATTATTGTAGCTTAATTCTTTTCTATGATTTTGTTTGTAGTTGTGAAATCAGAAAATATGAGACCTTCAGCTTTGTTTTCTTTTTCAAGATTATTTTGCTTATTCTGAATCTCTTGTAAATTTTAGGATCAGTTTATTAATTTCTTCAAAAAAGTCAGTTGGAATGCAAACTAATACGTTTCTTTTGGAAAGATGTTTGGAGAACACGTAGAGATCTAAAAATAGATTTACCATTCCATCCTACAATTCCTCTACTAGGTATATATCCAGGTTACAAAATCAACACTGGTATATATCCAGAAGACCAAAAATCACATTATAACAAAGATCTTTGTACCAGAATGTTTATTGCAGCCCAATTCATAATTGCTAAGTCATGGAAGAAGCCCAAGTGCCCATCGATCCACAAATGGATTAATAAATTGTGGTATATGTACCCCATGGAATATTACGCAGCCTTAAAGAAAGATGGAGACTTTACCTCTTTCATGTTTACATGGATGGAGCTGGAACATACTCTTCTTAGTAAAGTATCTCAAGAATGGAAGAAAAAGTATCCAATGTACTCAGCCCTACTATGAAACTAATTTATGGCTTTCATATGAAGGCTATAGCCCAGTTATAACCTAAGAATATGGGGAAGGGGGAGAGGGAGGGAAGAGAAGGGGGAAGATGGGCAGAGGGAGGGTGATTGGTGGGATTACAACTGTGGTGCATCTTACAAGGGTACATGCGAAACTTATTAAATGTAGATTATAAATGTCTTAACACAATAACTAAGAAAATGTTGTGAAGGTTATGTTAACCAGTTTGATGAAAATATTTCAAATTGTGTATAAAACCAGTGCATGGTGCTCCATGATTGCATTAATGTACACAGCTATGATTTAATAAAAAAAAAAGTCAGCTGGTTTTTCATAGGGATTACATTGCATCTGTAGATCAATTAGTGAAGTATTCTCATGTTAACAATATTAAGTCTTCAACCTGTGAGTACGGGCTGTTTTCCATTTATTTTGGTCTCTTTTAATTTATTTAAATGATGTCTTATAGCTTTTAGTGTAGAAATATTGCACTTTTTTGTTAATTCCCAAATATATAATTCTTTTTGATACAAATAATTTTTTTCTTTTTTTTTTTTGCATTTGTTAGGTAAATTCCTTCTTATAATTTTGTCCCACCCCCAAGAGGTGTGCCATACACTGTGATCCCCCAACCTCCCCGCTCCTCCCCTCTCTCCACTCCCTCATTCCCCTACCCTCAACCATGTATTAGGTCATCCACTGCCTTCATATTAATCTCAGTTCAGGTTAATATAAAAGATATTAAGTCTTCATCTCTTTTAATGGCTGAATGGTATTCTATGGTATACATATACCATAGCTTGTTAATCCATTCCTGGATTGGTGGGCATTTAGGTTGTTTCCACATTCTGCTGATTATAAATTGAGCTGTAATAAACCATCTAGTGCAAATGTCCTTATGATAAAATGATTTTTTTCTTTTGGGTAGATGACCAGTAATGGAATTGCAGGATCAAATGGGAGGTCTAATTTGAGTTGAGGATTCTCCATACTTCCTTTCAAAAAAAGTTGCATTACACTTTTTTCTTAATTTCATTTTTTGATTGTTCAACGTTAAGTATATACATTGTACAATTGAATTTTGTCAATTTGTCTCATTTATAGGTACTAATAGTTCTTGTGTGTTCATGTGTGTACATGCAGGCATGCATATTCTTTAATGTTTTCTGTATTCAAGAAACAGTTTTATTGTTCCTTTACTATTTCTGTTCCTTTTTATTGCCTAATTTCTCTGTCTAGCCTCTTTAGTACAGCATGAACAGAAATAGCAAGAGGGATCATCTGGCTGGGCGTGATGACTCACGCTTGTAATCCCAGTCCTCTGGGAGGCCGAGGCAGGTGGATTTCTTGAGGTCAGCAGTTCAAGACCTAAGCAACAGCAAGACCTCATCTCCACTAAAATTAGAAACATTAGCCAGATGTGGTGGAGGGTGCCTGTAGTCCCAGCTACTGGGGAAGCTGAGGCAAGAGAGTCTCTTGAGCCCAAGAATTTGAGGTTGCTGTTAGCTATGACGTCAAGGAACTCTACTTAGGATGACAGAGGGAGAGACTGTCTTAAGAAAAAAAAAAGAGTGACTATCCTTGTCTTGTTTCCAACATTAGAGGGAAAGCATTTTTTTTTTTTTTTTTTTTGTAGAGACAGAGTCTCACTGTACCGCCCTCGGGTAGAGTGCTGTGGCGTCACACGGCTCACAGCAACCGCTAACTCTTGGGCTTACGCGATTCTCTTGCCTCAGTCTCCCGAGCAGCTGGGACTACAGGCGCCCGCCACAATGCCCGGCTATTTTTTTTGTTGCACTTTGGCCAGGGCTGGGTTTGAACCCGCCACCCTTGGCATATGGGGCCGGCTCCCTACTCATTGAGGCACAGGCGCCGCCCACATTTGTTTTTTTCTACTGTTAGGTATAAATATTACTTGTAAGTTTTCCTTGGATGCTCTTTATCAGGTCAAGGAAATTGCCTTCTATTCAGTTTGCTGGGTGTTTTCATCATGAAAAGGTGTTGTATGTACTCTCTCAGGTCTTTGTTTGTGAGAATGATGGCAGCCTTGACCACATTCTTTCCCACTGACTTGCAGTATGGAACATAGGATGAGTGTGATGAACATTTATTAAATGGGCTAGAAATAATAGGTTGAATAAAAAATAAGCGAGATGAGTTTAGCATAGCAGACCCTGACTTAGAGGATCTGAATATTCTGCCACATTTTGTGTTTAAGTAAATGACATGTCTTACCTTTATTTTTTCCCAGGAAATTATTTAGAAATGATCCTATCTCATATTTTTTTCATTTTAAGTTATGCCCTATACTCAAGGTATAGACCATGTATCAGTGGCATAGGTGTCACCTCAGAGCAGAGTCTTGGGCTCCTCTCCAGACCTACTAAGTCAAAATCTGCACGTTAGAGAGACTGATTCCCATGTGCAGCTGATTCCCACGTGCAGCAAAGTTTGAGAAGCAATGTGTTGCCACATGCTTGCTCTAGAGTTGTTTCAATTTCAAACAAATTTTGGTATGTATAGATACGGTTCAACTTGAGATAGGAGAAATCACAGCCTAAGAGTTCATCTCCTATTAATGAAATAAAATCCACAAAGAGTTATGGAAACACTATTCAAAGGGGGTAGGTGTTTCTTTATGTGCTATGAAGAGAAGAGGCAACAGAGTCACTCCTTCTTAAAAATACCTCCATAGTGCCCCACAAAGGTCCAAAATTCTGTTATAGTCATTTTCTTGGATTCTAATTATTTTGTCACATCATGTGGGACAATGAGATAAACTGTTATGTAAATTACTTAACAATAATTAAGAAAAATAGACATTAAATAGAGGAAAGTCCGATTTTAATGTGGGAGGAAGCAAGCAAAAAATTTCTAGAAGGCAGAGGCAGCAAAAAGAGATGGAATTGCTTATGGGAATGTGTGGGGACAGTGCCAGAATCTGGGTGTACCACATACTAGTTAGGTTTTTCCAGATATACAGGACCAATGAGATAGATATAGACAGATACAGACATACAGATATAGATATAAATATAGAGATATGAGATTTATTATAGGAATTAGCTCTAAAAGAAAATAAAATTTTAGGGCCCTCTAAATTTATTATGGCAATGGGGAAGTTAAGCCCTGGAGACTGAATCTTGTAGCAGCATGTTTCTGTTTCTTAGATCATACCTTGACTATCTTCCTCATTGTTCTTTCTCTGTAAATGACTAGCAGACGCCAAAAACCAGACCTTTCTCCCTTTTCAATCACAGATCTTTGTTATACATTAACTGCCTCTTATATTGTCCCCTATCTAACTCAGACCAGATGGTAACCAAGAATCTTCTGTGTGGAATTGTGGCGCCTATGGCTCAGTCGGTGAGGCGCCGGCCCCATGTACCGAGGGTGGCGGGTTCAAACCCGGCCTCGGCTGAACTGCAACCAAAAAATAGCTGGGCGTTGTGGCGGGCGCCTGTAGTCCCGGCTACTCGGGAGGCTGAGGCAAGGGAATCGCTTAAGCCCAGGATTTGGAGGTTGCTGTGAGCTGTGTGATGCCACGGCACTCTACCGAGGGCCATAAAGTGAGACTCTGTCTCTACAAAAAAAAAAAAAAAAAACTCAGTCGGAATTGTTAAATATATCATTCCCAAAAGAAAAAGACCACCTTAGCTAATCAGACCATTTAACTATGCCTTAAGCTTTATAAAGAATGACATCTTTGACATTTTTTTAAACTTCCCTAAACTTTGTCTACATAAGTGATCCCAACCTTCTACACTTTAGAAGACTGACTTCCATTCTTTGGAATCTGTGCTTCCTGCATGGCTTATCTTCAATCTTTGCACTTGAACAAACTCTCTTTAAGCCAGGTTCTGATCCTTTTGATTATTTAGTGCTGTCATGACAATGCAAATATGGAAGCTGAGAAGGCTCACAATATGCCATCTGCAAAGTAGAGAAAGAGGGAAACTGGTAGCATAGCTCAGTTCAAGTTCACAGGCCTGAGAACCAGAAAAGCTGATGGTGTAACCCTCAGTCTGAAGCTGAAGGCCTCAGAACCTGGAAAACTGGCCAATGGGGCAAGTCTCAGAGTCCAAAGCCTAGAGAACCTAGAGTTAATGTCCAAAGGCAGGAAAAGTTGGGTGTTCCAGCTCCAGGAAAACAAAAGTAGAGAAGAAAACCTTTTCTCTGCCTTGTTGTTGTATCCAGGCCATCAACTCAATTAGATAGTATTCACCCATATTGGGTGAAAGTGAATCTTCCTTTTTTTTTTTTTTTTTTTTTTAGTCTCCACTTTGTCACCCTCATAGAGTGCTGCAGTGCTGTCACATGCCTGGCTATTTTTAGAGACAGGGTCTCACTCTTGCTCAGGCTGGTCTTGAACTCTTGAGCTCAAGCAATCCACCCACCTTGGCCTCCCAGAGTGCTAGGATTACAGGCACTGTACCTGGCCTCAAAAGCTTATCTTACAGAAACACCCTCAGAGATACATCTAGAAATAATACTTTACCAGCTATGTGAGTATCCCTTGACCAAGTCAAGTTGACACTTCAAATTAACCATCACACTGGAGTTGCTAGAGTAAAAAGGAATCTTTTGCATGGGGAAGTGAGAAAGAACCCAAGATTTACTCCATATGTATCACAGAATTATATCTGTCTAGGTTTGGCTACTAATGCAATACATTTTTACTTTTCTAACTCAGGCTTGATTTTTGATTTTCCTTTATTGAAAACAACCCAAAGGATTTTTTTTTTTTTTTTTTGAGATGGAGTCTGACTATGTCACCCTTGGTAGAGTGCTGCGACGTCATAGCTCACAGCAACTTCAAACTCTTGGCCTTAAGCAATTCTCTTGCCTTAGCCTCCCAAGTAGCTGGGACTACAGGCAGCCACCACAATGCCCAACTATTTTTTTGTTGTAGTTGTCATTGTTATTTGGCAGGCCTGGGCCAGGTTCAAACCAGCCTTGGTGTATGTGGCCACTGCCTTAGCTTCTGAGCTACAGATGCCGAGCCCCAAAGGATTCTTGTTATGGGACAACATGGGAAACCATGAAATAGGATATAATTTCTTATCCAATTCCTCTGGGGAGCGAGGGAGAGACATTGATGAAAAACAATACAAACACCTTCCTGGTACAGATGAATAATGCATTTTGCTTGGGGCAACTAAGTCTTAGCACATTGGAGATAGTTCCAAGAACCACATCAGAAATGCTTCAGGGAATAAAGAAATTGGCTGGAAAAGGAATAGCAACAGGAGCTATATATGGACTGGCTGGCTAGTCATCTCTAAAGGGGAAATCAAGCAGTGTGGTGATGATCTTGTAGGCAACATGATAAGGGGAATTTGCCTAGGCCGTTACCAATAATAAGAAGCAAATATAAGGTGAAGGGCCATCCAGGAAGAATACCTCACACTAATGGGTTGGAGGGGAACTGACCCCTTATCTCTTCTTTCCCTTTCCTGGATGGTACACATTCCTCATCTTCGTTGTGTGTGCATTTCTAGTGTAAGAAATCTGAAAAGACAACTTGAAAATTGCCTGAAGAAAGACCACATGGAGTGCACTAACTTAAGCAGATGATGTCAATTGCAACACTTAGGCTTCCTCCCAAGTTTATGCACCTGGATAAGCAGACATCCTTTGGAGAAGGCCTTTTTCAAAAAATGCTGGAGTCTGTAGGGAAGGAGCATCTTTCTTTTGCTCTTGCTGAGAGAAGAACAGTAAAATAATGAGAGTTCTCAGCTTTATTTTTAAATCCATGGAACAGTTTGGTGGGTTGAGACTTCAGTGGTTCTTTTATCTAGATAAGAAATTGTTATCATGATAATATTTCAAACTTAATCATTTTTCTTATTTCTTTAAATAAATTTGAGTTGACAATGGATAATGTCTTATTTAAAAAATCCATAACTTTATTTGCAATTGTCTTAGTTTAAGCTGCTCTAACAAAGTACCATTGATTGGGTGGCTTATAAACAACAGAAATTTATGTCTCACAGTTTTGAAAGTTAGAAATCTGAGATCAGCATGCCAGCATGGTTGGGTTCCAGTGAGGGCACTCTTGCAGGATGCAGACTGCTGCCTTTTCACTGTATTCTCATATAGCTGAAAGAGAGCAAGCTAGCTCTCTGACTTCTTCTTATAAGGGCACTAATTTCATTCATGAGGCCTCCAACCACATGACCTAATTACCTCCCAAATTCCCTATTGTTACTGGAATTTCTTTCTATGTTGGATCCATGGTCTGTGGTTTAAAGTGACAGGATGGAGTTTATTGACAAGGGTGTGGGGGCAAGCTTGATAAGCATGATAAGCAAAAGAAGGGAAATAGAACCTTTGGAGGATTAAACATCATACTTACTACAACAGCCACCAAAATCATAACTCATCTGAGGAATTACTGAGAACAAGACATTCTCCTGGCAAGCCTGGAAATCTCTTGTGACTTAGAAGGCAAGCCATCAAGTAACTCCGTAATCCTGGAGGAGCAAAGTTCAGTCCTGTAGTAGTAAGGCTAATGTTAAACATTAAGCATTTTATGACAGTTCCTTAAAGGATTAGTGGAGAAAAATTGCATGTAGTATTTTGAAGATCATTTCCTTACCACTCTTGAAGATCATTTCCTTGAGTACATACTCTCTTGGCACCTATGAGACCATTTCCCTGAGCACACAGCCCTTGCATGTCTTTGCTTAGTAATCTTTCCACCCATTATGAATCTTCTCAATAAAAGGACTCTGCGAGAAGTGCTCAATGCTATCCTGCACCTATGGTTAGCCTCACCTCTTGCAGCGTGTACTGTCAATCCATATCTTGTGTGATCATTTATGTGGTTGTGACAAGAACCTCTGGCAGTGTATCGAGGAATCCAAGTCAGAAGCCCATCCCCAGTCTTCTGGGTAGGGGGTTTAAATGCTGTTTTCCCTATCCTGCAGGGAAGGGGTGTTAGGGACATAAATCACAATTGGCCAGAGGTTTGAAGGCAGAAAATAATCCTAAAATTAGCACAGAAATTCAGTCCTTGCAGTTTTTGCCTCAGGCAAGGAATGGGGGTGTGTGTTTGCCCACTCCAGGAGGAAATGAACGCGGTCCTTGTAGTCCTTGCTCCAGGCTAGGAATTAGGATGTGTGCTCCCTACTCAAGGAGGAACAATCCAGAAAAGGCAGCCTGTTCGTGCTTAGAGATGGGGGTCTGCGATGAGACTGAATTCTGAGCTCACTTAGAGGGGTGAGCTCACTGATTTCTGAGCTTGCCCCCCCAACAAAATGGGGGGTCCATGTCCATCCCTGAGTGGGGGAACACTATGGCACCATCTCTAAATATTATCACACTGTAGATTAGATCTAATCATGTGAAATTTGGCAGGAATAAAAATGTAGAGGCCACGGGAAAAATTCTTCTTCACCCTCTTAAGTTTTGCTGAAAAAATGAACTCACAAGTATTGAGGGCCTAATGCAGCCACACATGAACCCTTTCCCTTCCTCCTCCTCCCCCTCTCTTCCTAAGATAAAGATAGAAAGGATCTGGCTAGCCCACTCTCCTGAGAAGCTTGTGCCAAAAGACCCTAACTTTCCAGGCAAGCTGTGGAATTTGTCCACCCTCTATGGCCCCATATAAAAAAGGTCTCTAACTTCCCCTGGGTTCAGATGCCACCTCTGCACTACTCAGGCAGTTTATCTACCCTTTCAATAAATCTGGCCTGAACATCTCTGCTGCAGCCTAATCTCTGGGCACCACCTCTTACACCTTTCAACAAAAGGCATACCAATTTATTAACGTATATACAGGGAAAATCCCAGAAACAGTTATGGTTGGTAAATTCCCTCATGGTGGCATGAGAGGTTGTGAGAGGGAGAAGAGGAGGCCTGGCTAGCAAAGCCAGGTCTTGTTACATAGGTGGAACCTCACAAGTAGCAGCTCTTAGCGTGACTAGATGGCAAATATTTCTTTTCAGACTTTCAAAGGTGTCAGATTCTTAGTTACTCTTTCCTGGATCTAGAGGGCTCCAGAGAAAGTCTGCTGCTTTGGAGTATATTCTCCCTATAGACTCAAATCTCCCCGACAGAAGACAACTTCCCTGTATTTCTAATTCTTCTGAATAGTCATTTTGAAATATGTCAAAGAAGTATATTTTGGAGTGAAAATTCTGGTTTCCTTCTAGAGAATGAGAAGTGAGATGCAAGATGAAGGGGGCAAAAACATAGAGCTAGCAGCATAACAGCAGTAAACCTTCCTGGCAGTGGCCCTGAAGCTGGAGGACTGCTGGGCTTTTGAAAGGAAAGTGGATGTTTGTGCTTAGTTATTTATGGGGAGCACCCCTGGAGCCTCGTCTGGAAGAAACAGCCCCATCCTATTACTCTGTGGACGTGTTGTAAACATGTACAGATCCTGAGCACTTTGTGTGCACGGCAGGCAGGGTTTTCAGAAGAAGATTGTTCACTTGCCAGCACACCGCAGGCCACTCATAAACACTGTCTCCCTGGAAAACACCACGACTTCCATTTCTTACCCTCCCACCTCCACTGGACTTTAAGAACTAGAGTTTCAACCAACCCTGCTGTCCAGAGGTGGTAAATCTCAAGAGTTAAAGGGCCAGGTGGCATATTAGGTTTTCCTGCAAGCAGCCCCCCTTTGTGAAGAAGGCCTCTGTCTGTCTCCCGGGCAGGGAAGTATTCATGGCCCTGTGAAAGTGAGCTGGCTCTTCATGAGGTAACCAGACTCCTCTGGAGTAGAAAATATGAAGCTGAATGACACGCATCCAGCCACAGATGTACTAATTTAATTTCATGCCCTGACATCAGCTGCTCCTCTCCACTTAAAAGGAACATTTGCATCCATCTGGCATCATCTCTCCCTTTCATTTTAAAATCTCTTTTTTCTCTTTTCTTTCCCTCCACTCCCCCCTACTCTCCCCCACAACTTGATGAAATAATGGGGCACATTTAAAATCCAAACTCAGGCAATTCAAATTCTGAACTGATGTGATTTTGCTCCATTCTAAGTGAACCTCGAAGGGTGTCTGGGGAGTAGAAATCAAGGGGCCAAACAAAAAAGCAATGGCTAGAGAGATTTCGAATGCAAATCAACCTCTTCAACCCATTTGGAACAACCTGCTGTGAACTGGGCTAGAACGTATGGCCCATTAGCACCTTGTTAGGCTGTCAGAGCCAGAGCAGCTGAACAGGGCGATAATGGGAAGGAAATGGCTGAGACCTTGCCGAGCCCAGCCCCAGCTTCTTGGTATTCCACCCTACTTGCTTTTGAGACCTTAGAGGCAGGGCTGGTAAAACAGCTACTCCAGAGAAAAGAAAGGTAGGAGAGAACAACTTAATTAAACTTGTTAATTTTTTTAAAGCACCTTTCTATCAAAATATAGAGAAATATAGAGGTTCATTTACTTTTTCCAGGGTTGAGGGAGACAACTGAATTTGTTTTGGTGGGAATCCCTATTTGCTTGCTGTCTCCTGCTTCATTCTATATTAATTTGAGATTTAACAAAAACATTACAAAATGTTAAAAACTGCATGGTAAATTCTCAGTGATAAAGTCTTAATCATCATAAAGCAGATCCTTAAATATAAAATCTATAGTTAACATGCGTATCTGTAGACATTCATTTGCAAATGCTTTTAAGAATTCAATACTTGAGGATTCAGAGAGGGACATTCTCACTAGAATATCCTTGATGCCCTTCTCTTCCCAAGGGCTGAGAGCCAAGTTAGTGACTTTGTCTCTAACACCATGACATGTAGATTATAGGAAGCTTATAGCTCTTACTAGTGAAAACACTTTCTAACGCTAGGCTAGTGCTGCTCTAACTCCCTGAGCTCCAGCTGAAAGAAAAGAAGGAAGGTAAGTATATACCATGGCTCTTGCAAAGCAGACTGCCTGCAAACCCACAGGTGATAAAGCACCAGAAGCAACCGGTTACAAAAGCCACTCACAAGAGTTTGCCCTCCGCTGGAGGGTGAAGAAACTTTATCGCTGCAGGCCTGGCATCCTGGTGCTGCGTGAAATTAGACATTATCAGAAGTCCTCTGAACTTCTGACTCTCAACTTCCTTTCCAGTGCCTGGTGCAAGAAATTGTTCAGGACTTCAAGACAGATCCACTCTTCCAGAGCATACCTACTGGTGCTTTGCAGGAAGGAAGTGAGGCCTATCTGCTTGGCCTTTTAGAAGACACCAACCTGTGTGCTCTCTGTGCCAAAGAAGTAACAATTATGTCGAAAGACATCCAGCTAGCATGCTGCATACGTGGAGAATGTGCTTAAGAATACACTATAATGGGAAAACATTTCGTTATAAAAAACAAATTCTCTTCATGTTATTGATAGTTCTGAACATTAGATATTTTTCCCCCAGGGGCTCAAAAGATATCTAAGTATATGATTGCAAGTGGAAAAATCAGGGACAGAAATCAGGTATTGGCAGTTTTTCCATCTTCATTTGTGTACAGATTTTTAATGTAAATGCAGGATGTGGAGCATTAATGTGAATCAAAATGTTTCAGCGAACAAATTTCAGCAGTTCAACTTTATAACAATTGTACATAAACCTATTAAATTTTTCTGGACAATGCCAGCATTTGGAATTTTTTTAAAACAAGTAAATTTCTTATTGACAGCAACTAAATGGTGTCTATAGCATCTTTTATCACATAGAAGATTCCATCCAATCACTGTACTTCTGAATTGTCCTGCCTGAAAGTACAAGCTTTTAATGTTGTCTGTCTGCTGTGCTGTTCTGTAAGCTTGCTATTCAAATATATTAAACCATAAAAAAAGATATTAGATATTCCACTATTGGGCAACAGAAATATTTTCTTTCCAGTTTAAAAATGCACAAAATAAACTAGAAGATTTACTGACTTAATGACCCATTAGAGATGACCATGGGGGGGGGGATCTGTTACAAGGTTTTTGCCAAAAAGTTGGATTGTGATGGTAATGCCTTTAAGGTCACACTTAATGAGCTTGGACTAACTTAGGGTCACTGACCTTACAAACTTAGGACTTGTACACAGACAGAAAACCCCACAAAACAGCAACCACACAAATTAATGTGGAGGCTGGAAAAAACAGTTACTCGAGAATTTGTGGTCTCCCAAATGCACACTGCCATTTTCAAGCCAACATTCTTTGAAAGTATTTACAAATTATTGTGTTGTCATTACCAGAACAGTTTTAAGTGGTTTTTATTTGGAGTAAGGGGATAGAGCTCATGACCTCCTAAGGTCACCAGAGAGTTTCTGTGCTTTCAGATACACTTAAAAACCAATAAGAGATAAAATAACCCAAGGGTATTTTAGTTTTTATTTAAGTCTGGAAGTGGAGATTAAGATTTCCAATACTGGGACGACTCTTTTGTCTCTCTGTCAGGATAAAAAAATGAGTAATAAATAACTATCTTATACGTAATTTTATAAAAGTGCAAAGTAAGTGCAAAATTTCACAAGTTTTAAAATAGTGCAATGTAAGTGCTAAACCTGAATAGTCTTTTGCTTTCATTCCTAAGGGAGATTTCTCCCACTTTTTTCTATAGGCAGGATCCCTGAGTGCTAACTGACATCCTGCTTTTCTTAAGGGATATGGAAATTTCCCTGGGACAGCTGTGCTCTGCTGGCTAAGGAGCCTACAAGGTTAATGAACACCCACAAAGACTGAGGAAGAGAGAACACATTCTTCACCAGATGATTAGCTTGCCGGCATTCTTTCCTCTGTGGTAATGATGGTCAAAAAGGTGCCTGGCGATAGAGGGGAGAACGGAGGGTTGCTGCTTCTTCTGCCTCAAATGCTTATTAAAATTCATTTCCATTCAAATAGCCATCCTCTGATTTTCATCATCAAATAAGCACACACTGTACATACTTAACAGGCAGGAGACCTGTGCCGAGTTCATGTCTTTCTGAAGCAAGGCTTGTTCTCTTAATGAGTGTCCATGCTTATCTCTGTATGTAAATTTCTCCCCTCTCCTGTCTCTTACCCCTCCACTTCTCTGCTACCCCAGTTCTGGGACCTTTGATGGGCAGCCTAGATGCCTATTATAATGATAATTCATTTGGAGAGAAATGGAATCTTCTAGTCTAGCTCATTATAAAGGTGAAGCCCTAGAGAGGGCAGGCTGGGAATGAACAGGTTTACAGAGTTATTTTTTTTTTTCCTCTACAAGAGGCAGAGGCAGGATGAGAATGGTTTCTTACTTCCCTCTGCTTTGGGTTTCTCTCCCTTTGGAACTGGCCTCCATTCCCAGACACGGTAATTGTCTCCTGGCATGCCTGGGGACCACCGTGGCTGGAAGGCATTTCAGCTTAGGCATTTCCACGCTGAACAGCTGCTGGAGACAGCTGGGCCTGCCTTTGTGTTGTCAGAGAGAAACCAAGTGGTGAATGTCCGTGTACTGGGCTTCCTTAAGAGGTTTGAGTGCTCTGATAATTCGGTACATAAGAAAGATGTTAGCTTGGCTGGTAGTATGCAAGGTAGGGAATGCTTATTTTTTTATTTTTTATTTTTTTATTAAATCATAACTGTATACATTGATATGATCATGGGGTATCATACACTCGCTTCATAGACCATTTGACACATTTTTATCACAGTGGTTAACATAGCCTTTCCGGCGTTATCTCAGTTACTGTGCCAAAACATTTACATTCTACATTTACCAAGTTTCGCAAATACCCCTGTAAGATGCACCACAGGTGTGATCCCACAGATCCCCCTCCCTCTACCCACCCCCCCCTTTCCCACTTCCCCCTATTGTTAAGTTATAACTGGGTTATAGCTTTCATGTGAGAGCCCCGAATTAGTTTCATAGTAGGGCTGAGTATATTGGGTACTTTTTCTTCCATTCTTGAGATACTTTACTAAGAAGAATATGTTCCAGCTCCATCCATGTAAACATGAAAGAGGTAAAGTCTCCATCTTTCTTTAAGGCTGCATAGTATTCCATGGTATACATATATCACAATTTATTAATCCGTTCGTGGATCGATGGGCACTTGGGCTTTTTCCATGACTTAGCTATTATGAATTGGGCTGCAATAAACATTCTGGTACAAATATCTTTGTTATGTTGTGATTTTTGGTCTTCTGGGTATATGCCCAGCAGAGGAATTACAGGATTGAATGGCAGATCTATTTTTAGATCTCTGAGTGTTCTCCATATATCTTTCCAAAAGGAATGTATTAATTTGCATTCCCACCAGCAGTGCAGAAATGTTCCCTTTTCTCCGCATCCATGCCAACATCTCTGGTCTTGAGATTTTGTGATATAGGCTAGTCTCATTGGAGTTAGATGATATCTCAAAATAGTTTTGATTTGCATTTCTCTGATGATTAAAGATGATGAGCATTTTTTCATATGTCTGAAGGCCGTGTGCCTGTCTTCTTCAGAGAAGTTTCTCTTCAAATCCCTTGCCCAGCCTGCGATGGGATCCCTTGTTTTTTTCTTGCTGATGCGTTTGAGTTCTCTGTGGATTCTGGTTATTAAACCTTTGTCAGAGATATACCCTGCAAATATCTTCTCCCATTCTGAGGGCTGTCTGCTTGCTTTGCTTACTGTGTTCTTAGCTGTGCAGAAGCTTTTTAGTTTGATCAAGTCCCAGTAGTGTATTTTTGAAGCTGCTTCAATTGCCCGGGGGGTTCTCCTCATGAAATACTCACCCAGACCAATTTCTTCAAGGGTTTTCCCTGCATTCTCCTCTCATGACCAAGTTGGTTTTATCCCAGGGTGTCAAGGCTGGTTCAATATACGTAAATCTATAAATGTAATTCAGCACATAGACAAATTAAAAAACAAAGACCATATGATTCTCTCAATTGATGCAGAAAAAGCTTTTGATAATATCCAGCATCCCTTCATGATCAGAACACTCAAGAAAATTGGTCTAGAAGGGACTTTCCTTAAACTGATAGAGGCCATCTACAGCAAACCCACAGCCAATATCATATTGAATGGAGTTAAATTGGAATCATTTCCACTCAGATCAGGAACCAGACAAAGCTGCCCATTGTCTTCATTGCTTTTCAACATTGTAATGGAAGTTTTAGCCACCGCAATTAGGGAAGAAAAGGCGATCAAGGGTATCCATATAGGGTCAGAAGAGATCAAACTTTCGCTCTTCGCAGATGATATGATTGTGTATCTGGAAAACACTAGGGACTCTACTTCAAAACTCCTAGAAGTGATCAAGGAATACAGCAGTGTCTCAGGTTACAAAATCAACATCCATATATTGGTACCCTTTATATACACCAACAACAGTCAAGTTGAAAAAGCAGTTAAAGACTCTATCCCATTCACAGTAGTGCCAAAGAAGATGAAATATTTGGGAATTTACCTAACAAAAAACGTGAAAGATCTCTATAAAGAGAATTATGAAACTCTAAGAAAAGAAATAGCTGAAAATGTTAACAAATAGAAAAACATACCATGCTCATGGCTAGGAAGAATCAACATTATCAAAATGTCCATACTACCCAAAGCAATATATAATTTCAACACACTCCCTATTAAAGCTCCACTGTCATATTTTAAAGATCTTGAAAAAACATTACATCATTTTATATGGAATCAGAAAAAACCTCGAATAGCCAAGACTTTACTCAGAAATAAAAACAAAACAGGAGGAATCACACTACCAGACCTCAGACTTTACTACAAATCGATAGTGATCAAAACAGCATGGTATTGGCACAAAAACAGAGAAGTAGATATCTGGAACAGAATAGAGAACCAAGAGATGAATCCAGCTGCTTACCGCTATTTGATTTTTGACAAGCCAATTAAAAACATTCAGTGGGGAAAAGATTCCCTATTTAACAAATGGTGCTGGGTGAACTGGCTGGCAACCTGCAGAAGACTGAAATTGGACCCACACCTTTCACCATTAACTAAGATAGACTCTCACTGGATTAAAGATTTAAACTTAAAACATGAAACTGTAAAAATACTAGGGGAATGCTTATTTTAATTTTTTTTTAAACACAAAATTTTTTGAGGGCTTTGGAAATCTCAGAGGATATAATCTAGAAGGGTATCGATAAAGCAAATAGGTAAGTAGTAAGAGTTCAATTTTTTAAAATCCAGTTTAATATTCTAATTTAATTTATTTACTCAATGAGATTTAAAAAATCGATTTGTAAATATTTATGGTATTATAAGTGTTATTTTGCTACATTGACATGATGCATCGTGGTAAGGTCAGAACCTTCAGTGTGTCTGTCACTGGAGTAACACACATGCACCATGTCACCTGTCACCATCACTCCCCTTTCATCCCTGGCCCATCCAAGTTTCCATCGTCCGTCATTGCACATGCTTCCTTCCTGGGTACACATTATTTTGCTACCACTTTGTCTTCTTGTGACTGGGGTCTTTCATTTCATACAATGACCTCCAGTTCATCTATCCCCAAAATGTGGTTTTATTCTTTTTTATGGCTGAATAGTATTCCATTTTGTACATACACTACATTTTCTTTATCCAGTCCTCCACTGATGAATGCTTAGATGGATTCCCTATCTTTGCTATGGTGATTAGTGCTGCAAGATACATAAAAGCATAGGTGACTTTTTTAATGTTTTGCTTTATTTTTCTTTGGGTAGATAGTAGTGAGATTGCTGAATTACATAGTAGTTGTATGTTTGCTTTGAGAAATCCCCATACTCTTTTCCATAGTGGTTGCACTAATTTACATTCCCATTAAAGTGAACTTGGGTCATTATGAAAGTTTTGAGGTACACAAAAATTAGGAAATGTAAAATCCACATAGACAGAAACAAATGAAGCCCTCACAGCCACAACAATAAGCCAAGTAAGTTGACACTTGCATGGGTGAGTCAGAAAGGATACTGTCAGCTCTGTTTCTTGGAAGTAAAATAAAGGACCCTAACATAGTATCTCTCATAAGTTTCACAGTAACCAATGTATAAGGGTTTCCTTTTCTCTGCATCTTTACCATCTGTCCTTTTTTGGGTCATTTTAGTAATAGCCATTCTGTTTAGTATAAAATGGTATCTTATTACAGTTCATATTTCTCTGATTATTAATGATGTTGAATATTTTTTCATATACTGTTGGTCATTTGTCTTCTTTTGAAAAATGTCTATTCATGTCTTTAGCTCACTTTTTAATGGGATTATTTTGGGTGTTTTTGTTTGAGTTGTTTAAGTTTCTTGTAAATTTCGGATGTTAGCCCCTGTTGGATGTATAGTTTGCAAATATTTTCTTCCATTCTGCAGATGTCTGCTTATTGTCTGCTTATTATTTCTTTCGCTATACAAAAGCCTTGTAGTTTAATTATATTACGTTTGTCTGTTTCTTTTGCCTGAGCTCTTGAGGTAATAGTTATGAATTCTTTGCCTAGAGAAAAGTCCAGAAGAGTGTTCCCTTGGTTTTCTTCTAGTATTTTTATAGTTTCATTCTTACATGTAAGTTTATTTATTTATTTATTATTTTATTTTTTTATTGTTAAATCATAGCCGTGTACATTGGTGCAATCAAAGGGGTACAATGTGCTGGTTTCATATACAATCTGAAATATTCTCAACAAACTGCTCAATGTAGCCTTCATGGCATTTTCTTAGTTATTGTATGACATTTGTATTCTGCATTTAGTAAGTTTCACCTGTACCCATTCTAAGATGCACTGTAGGTGTGGCCCCACCCATTACCCTTCCTCCACCCTAACCTCCCCCCTCCCTTCCCTTCCTTGGCCCTTTCCTCATAGTCTTGTGCTATAGTTGGGTTATAGCCTTCATGTGAAAGCTATAAATTAGCTTCATAGAAGAGCTGAGTACATTGGATACTTTTTCTTCCATTCCTGAGATACTTTGCTAAGAAGAATATGTTCCAGCTCCATCCATGTAAACATGAAAGAGGTAAAGTCTCCATCTTTCTTTAAGGCTGCATAATATTCCATGGTATACATGTACCACAATTTGCTAGTCCATTCGTGGATCGATGGGCACTTGGGCTTCTTCCATGACTTAGCAATTATGAATTGGGCTGCAATAAATATTCTGGTTACAGATGTCTTTGTTATATTGTATGACATTTGTATTCTACATTTAGTAAGAATTCTGCATTTTGGTCTTCTGGGTATAAACCTAGTAAAGGAATTATAGGATCGAATGGTAGGTCTATTTTTAGGTCTCTAAGTATTCTCCAAACATCCTTCCAGAAGGAACGTATTAGTGTGCATTCCCACCAGCAGTGTAGAAGTGTGCCCTTTTCTCCACATCCACGCCAACATCTCTGGTTTTGGGATTTTGTTATGTGGGCTACTCTTACTGGAGTTAGGAGATATCGATATCTCAAAGTAGTTTTGATTTGCATTTCTCTGATGATTAAGGATGATGAGCTTTTTTTCATGTGTTTGTAGATTGTGTGTCTGTCTTCTTTAGAGAAGTTTCTATTCAAGTCCCTTGCCCACCCTGAGATGGGATCACTTGTTCTTTTCTTGCTAATACATTTGTGTTCTCTGTGGATTCTTTAGATCTTTATCAGAGGTATAACCTGCAAATATTTTCTCCCATTCTGAGGGCTGTCTGCTTGCTATGTTCTTGGCTGTGTAGAAGCTTTTTAGTTTCATCAGGTCCCAGTAGTGTATTTTTGATACTGCTTCAATTGCTTGGAGAGTCCTCCTCATGAAATATTCACCCAGGCTGATTCCTTCAAGAGTTTTCCCTGAACTTTCTTCAAGTATTTTTATAGTCTTATGTCTTAAGTTTAAATCTTTTATCCAGTGAGAGTCTTAGTTAGTGGTGAAAGGTGTGGGTCCAATTTCAATCTTCTATAGGTTGCCAGCCAGTTTACCCAGCACCATTAGTTAAATAGGGAATCTTTTCCCCACTGAATGTTTTTAATTGGCTTGTCAAAGATCAAATAACGATAAGTAGCTGGATTCATCTCTTGGTTCTCTATTCCGTTCCAGACATCTACTTCTCTGTTTTTGTGCCAGTACCATGCTGTTTTGATCACTATCGATTTATAATACAGTCTCAGGTCTGGTAGCGTGATTCCTCCTGCTGTGTTTTATTGCTGAGTAATGTTTTGGCTATTCGAGGTTTTTTTCTGATTCCATATAAAACAAAGTATTATTTTTTCAACATCTTTAAAGTATGACAATGGAGCTTTAATAGGAATTGCATTAAAATTATAGATTGCTTTGTGTAGTAAAGACATTTTAACAATGTTGATTCTTCCCAGCCATGAGCATGGTATGTTTTTCCATTTGTTAACATCTTCAGCTATTTCTTTTCTTAAAGTTTCATAGTTCCCTTTGTAGAGTTCTTTCACATCCTTTGTTAGGTATACTCCCAAATATTTCATCTTCTTTGGCACTACTGTGAAAGGAATAGAGTCCTTGACTGTTTTTTTTTTTTTTTGGCTTGGTTATTGTTGGTATATAGAAAGGCTACAGATTTATGGGTGTTGATTTTGTAGCCTGAGACATTGCTGTATTCCTTGATCACTTCTAAAAGTTTTGTAGTGTTTTTCAGATATACGATCATATCATCTACAAAGAGTGAAAGTTTGATCTCTTCTGACGCTATGTGGATACCCTTGATTGCCTTTTCTTCCCTAATTGCAATGGCTAAAACTTCCATTACAATGTTAAAGAGCAATGGAGACAATGGGCAACCTTACCTGGTTCCTGATCTAAGTGGAAATGATTTGAATTTAACTCCATTTAATACGATATTAGCTGTGGGTTTGCTGTAGATGACCTCTATTAGTTTAAGAAATGTCCCTTCTATACCAATTTTCTTAAGTGTTCTGATCATGAAGGGATGCTGGATATTATCAAAAGCTTTTTCTTCATCAATTGAAAAAATCATATGGTCCTTATTTTTTAGTTTATTTATGTGCTGAATTACATTTATAGATTTATGTATATTGAACCAGCCTTGAGAGCCTGGGATAAATCCCACTTGGTCATGGTGTATAATTTTTTTGATGTGTTGTTGGATTCTGTTTGTTAGGATCTTATTGAGTATTTTAGCATCAATATTCATTAGTGATATTGGTCTATAATTTTCTTTTCTTGTTGGGTCTTTTCCTCGTTTAGGGATCAAGGTGATGTTTGCTTCGTAGAATGTGTTGGGTAATATTCCTTCTTTTTCTATATTTTGGAAGAGGTTTAGTAATATAGGTACTAGTTCTTCTTTAAAGGTTTGGTAGAATTTTGACATAAAGCCATCTGGTCCTGGGCTTTTCTTTTTAGGGAGATTTTGTATAGTTGATGCTATTTCAGAACTTGATATAGGCCTGTTCACATTTCCACTTCATTCTGGCTAAGTCTTGGTAGGTGGCATATTTCCAGGTATTGGTCGATTTCTTTGAGATTTTCATATTTCTGAGAGTAGAGTTTCTTGTAGTATTTGTTAAGGATTTTTTGAATTTCTGAGGTGTCTGTTGTTATTTCATCGTTACCATTTCTGATTGATGAAATTAGAGATTTTACTCTTTTTCCTCCTTAGGTTGGCCAAAGGTTTATCTATTTTATTGATCTTTTCAAAAAACCAGCTTTTGGATTTTTTGATCTGTTTTATAATTCTTTTGTTTTCAATTTCGTTTAATTCTGCTCTAATTTTGGTTATTTCTTTTCTTCTGCTGGGTTTGGGGTTGGAGTGTTCTTCCTCCTCCAGTTGCTTGAGATGTCCCATTAAGTCATTAAATTCCTCTCTTTCCGTTTTCTTGAGGAAGGCTTGCAGTGCTATAAATTTTCCATTTAGGACTGCCTTTGCAGTATCCCAGAGGTTCTGATAATTCTTGTCTTGATTGTTGTTTTGTTCCCAAAATTTGGTGATTTCCTTCTTAATCTCGTCTATAACCCATGTATCCTTCAGCATAAGGTTGTTTAGCTTCCATGTTTTTGTATGGGTATGCAGGTTCCTGTTGTTATTGAGTTCAACTTTTATTCCATGATGGTCTGAGAAGATGCAAGGAATAATTTCTACTTTTTTAAATTTGCTGAGGGTAGATTTGTGGCCCAGGATGTGGTCGGTTTTGTAGTATGTTTTGTGGGCTGATGAGAAGAATGTGTATTCAGTTTCGTTGGGATGAAATGTTCTGTAGATGTCTGTTAAGTCCAGATGTTGAATAGTTAAGTTTACATCTAAAATTTCTTTATTTAGCTTCTTTTTGGAGGATCTATCCAGCACTGCTAAATGGGGTGTTCAAATCTCCAACTACTATGGAAGTGGAGGAAATCAAGTTGCTCATGTCTGTTAGAGTTTCTCTTATAAATTAAGGTGAATTCTGGTTGGGTGCATAAATATTAATAATTGAGATCTCATCATATTGAGTATTACTTTAACAAATATGAAGTGTCCATCTTTATCCTTCCTTATTTCGGTTGGTTTAAAGCCTATTGCATCTGTGAATAGGATTGCAACACCTGCTTTTTTCTGCTTTCCATTTGCCCGGAGAATAGATGACCATCCCTTCACCTTGAGTCTATATTTGTCTTTTAATGTAAGATGCGATTCTTGTATGCTGCAGATATCTGGCTTGAGTTTTTGTATCCAGTCAGCCAACCTCTGCCTCTTTAGAGGACAATTTAAACTATTCACATTAATTGAGAATATTGATAAGCCTTTCGAGAGTCCAGTGGACATTTTTAATCCTTTTGTGACTGTGGAAGTTGGAATTTGATCAGAATTTTCTGGGTGGGTTTACTTTTGTGGTGGAGGATAATGGTGGTCTTTATGGAGGACAGGTCTCAGAATATCCTGGAGAACTGGTTTAGTTATGGCAAATTTCTTCAACATGTGAATGTCATCGAAGTATTTAATTTCTCCATCATAAATGAAACTCAGTTTAGCTGGGTACAGGATCCTGGGTTGAGAGTTATTTTGTTTTAAGAGATTAAAAGTCGATGACCATTCTCTTCTGGCTTGAAAGTTTTCAGCAGAGAGATCTGCAGTTATTCTAATATTATTGCCTTTGTAGGTGATGGTTTTCTTTCATCCGGCTGCTTTCAGAATTTTCTCCTTCATATTAAGTTTAGTGAAATTGATTATGATGTGTCTGGGGGAATGTCTTATTTGGGTTGAGTCATGCTGGAGTTCTGAAACTGTCTGCTATCTGAATTTCAGAATCTCTTGGCATGTCTGGAATGTTCTCCTTCATAATCTCATGGAGAAGAGACTCTGTGCCTTGTGAAGTCACTTCGTAGCTTTCGGGGATACCTATAAGACGAATATTGGTTTTCTTTGAATTGTCCCAGAGCTCTCTGAGAGAGTGATCTGTTTTTGCTCTCCATTTCTCTTCCTCTTTGAGAGTTTGGGAGCATTTGAAAGCTTTGTCTCCAATGTCAGAAATCCTTTCTTCTGCTTGCATGTCAGAAATCCTTTCTTCTACTTGCTCCATTCTGTTGCTGAGGGATTCTACTGTGTTTCTCAGATCTTTGAGGGCTGCAACTTCTTGTCTCAATGTGTCAATATCTTTGGTCATTTGGTCTTTGAATTCGTTGAATTCTTGAGATATATTTTGGGTTACTGCTTGGAATTCTAATTCGATTTTATTTGCTATCCAGATTCTGAATATGATTTCTGACATCTCAGCTATTTGTTTGTGCATGGGATCTTGTGCTGTGTCTTCCCCATTGATCCTTGGGGGAGTTGATCTACTCTGATTATTCATATTGCCAGAGTTTTTCTGTTGATTTAGCCTCATGATTGTTTTTCACTGTTGCCTCTGGCAGTCCTCAGAGTTGGGGATGTGTCTCTCCAAGATTAGACCCCAGGGGTATCACTCTCTTGTTGCTGGATCTTTGTAGGGAGTGACCCTGTGTTGTTCCTCTGTGGCTGCCCCAGGTAGGGAGTTCTGGTTGTGGAAGCAGCCCCAGAGTGTGACACACCCAGATCCAGCCACAGGGCGGGAGGTGGTGCATACAGTTCTGGGAGTGCCTGTCGCCCAGTGAGTTTGGCACAGAGAGCCCAAGGCTCCAGTCTCTGGCCAGGAGAAGGGCTCTGTGCAGAGGCAGGGAGGGCTCCAGAGGGCACGCGGCTACCAGTGTCCTTGGTCAGACTAGTGGGCTGGTGTGGAGGCAGGGAGGGTACAGCAGGGAGAGAGGATGCGGGGTTGTGTGGTTCCCGTAGTTCCTGGTCAGGGAATGCGAAGGCCCAGTGGGCACAGCTCTTATGGAGGTCTGGGTGGTGCCAAGCCCAGGAGTTTGAGGTTGCTATGAGCTGTGATGCCACAGCACTCTACCCAGGGCAACAGCCTAAAGCTCCAGTGTGCCAAAACCGGTCTCACTCTGCCCCTGAGGGTTAAGGCTGTAAGGCAGTTCAGTCCCCACCTTTAGGCTGCTCAGTCACTAGGTTACTAGCTTCCGCCCAATCCTTGCTCTGCGACGCTGAGGGCAGATCTTGCCGGGGCAGTTCTCTCACAACGGCTCCCTGCAGCCCACAGCCGAATACTATTATCTTCATCCGGCTCAGCAGCTCAGTCTGGGGCCCTAGACAATGCCCAAAGTTCTCTGCACTCCTGCTCAAGCTCTCCCTAAGGGAGTTCAACTGAGAGTCAAGTCCAGAAACACCGAAATAGTTCACAGGTAAGGCCTTTCCGGTTTGCAGTCTCACTGCTGCTTGTGCTTATGGTTGCCGGTGGGATTAGGTTGATTGAACACACGCAACCACTTGCCAGTTTTCCACTGTTTTTGTCCTCCTCTTGGGGTCCAGAAGTCCCCAGTCCCTCTTGCTGACTCCCTGTATCTTCAAAGGGATGGTTATAGGCAGATCCCACCAGCCAGAGCTGCCTGGAGTCTTATCTTCCCAGACTCACCATGCCCATTTGCAGGGAAGCTGTTACTGGGCCACCATCTTGCCTACATGTAAGTTTTTAATTCCTCTTTAGTTTATTTTTGTATATGGTTGAGAGATAGTGGGCTAGTTTCACTTTTCTTTTTTTCTTTCTTTTTTCTTTTTAGCAACAGAGTCTTATTTTGTCACCCTTGGTAGAGTGCTATGGTGTCACAGCTCATAGCAACCTCCAGCTCTTGGGCTTAGTTGATTCTCTTGTCTCAGCCTCCTGAGTAGCTGAGACTACAGGCACCCTCCACAATGCCAAGCTATTTTTTGTTGCAGTTTAGTGGGGGCTGGGTTCAAACCCAGCACCTTCAGTATATTATGCTGGCACCCTACTCACTGAGCCATAGGCACTTCTGTAGTTTCATTTTTCTGCATATGGCAATCCAATTTTCCATAAATTGAAAAGGGTGTCCTTTCCAAAGTGTATGTTCTTATCAATTTTGTCAAAGATCAGTTGGCTGTAAATGTGTGGCTTTATTTCTGGGTTCTCTACACTTTCCCATCATTTATGTGTCTATCTTTATATGATTACCACGTTCTTTTGGCCACTATACCCTTGTAGTATAATTTGAAGTTCAACAATGTGATGCCTCCAGCTTTATTCTTTTTGCTCAAGATTGAATTGACTATTTGGACTATTTTTTGTTTCCACGTGAACTTGAGAATTTTCTTTTCTAATTCTGTAAAAAATGACATTGGTGTTTTCATAAGGATTGCATTAAACCTATAGATTGCTTTGGGCAGTATGGCAATTTTAACAATACTAATTCTCCTGATCTATGAGCATAGGTTGTTTTTTCATTTGTTTGTCATTTACAATTTCTTTCATTAATAGTTTTCCTTGCAGATATCTTTTACTTCATTGGTTAAATATATTCTGGATATTTTTTTTTAGTAGGCACTGTAAATAGGATTACCTGGTTGGTTTAGCCCTTGGCTAGATTTCAAGGTGTATAGAAATGCTACTGATTTCCATAAATTGATGTTATATCCTGAAACTCTACTGAATTCCTTAATAAAATATAAGAGTTTTCTTATTTTGAGACAGAGTTTCATTTTGTCACCCTCAGTAGAGAGCCATGGCATCATAGCTTACAGCAACCTCAAACTCTTGGACTCAAGTGATTCTTTTGCCTCAGCCTCCCAAATAGCTGGGACTACAGCACCTGCCACAGTGCCAGGCTATTTTTAGAGATAGAGTCTTGTTCTTGCTCAGGCTGGTCTCAAACTCCTGTGCTCAGGCAATCCACTTGCCTTGGCTTTCCAGTGTGCTAGGGTTACAGGCATCAGCCACTGTGCTGAACCCATAAGAGTTTTTTTGTAGAGTATTTTGAGTTTTCTAGATATAAGATCATATCATCAGCAAACATTGACAATTTGACTTTCCCTTTTCCTAATTCTGTGCCTTTTTCCCCTCTCTTGCCTGATTGCTCTGGCAAGAACGTTAACGTTCAGTACTATGTTAAGTAAGTGTGAAAGTGGGCATCATTGTTTTAGTTCTTAGAGGGGATGCTTTCAACTTTTCCTGTAAAGTATGACGTTGGGTGGGGGTTTATCATATGTAGCCTTTATTATTTTTAGGCATGTTCTTTCTCTAATTTGTTAAAGATTTTTTTTTTTTTTTTTTTTGCAGTTTTTGGCCTGGGCTGGGTTTGAACCCACCACCTCCAGCATATGCGGCTGGCACCTACTCCATTGAGCCACAGGCACTGCCCTTTGTTAAAGATTTTTATCATAAAGGAATGATAAATTTTATCAAATGCTTTTTCTATGTCTATTGAGAAGATCATATGATTTTGTCCTTAATTCTGTTTATATTATATGGCACTTTTATTGGTTTGCATATTTTGAACTATCCTTTCTTCCCTGTTATAATACCTACTTGCTTATGGTGTATTATCTTTCTGGTGTGCTGGGGTTTTTTTTTTTCCCCTTTCACTTTATATATTTTTTTAATTTTTACAATATGAGGGGGGTACATTTATGTGCTGTTGGACTTAATTTTATAGTATTTGAAGATTTTTGGATCTATGTTCATCAGGGATATTGGTCTGTAGTTTTCTTTTTTGATTGTGTCTTTGAGTGGTTTAAGTATCAGAGTGATATTACGCTTATAGCATAAATTAGGGGAAATTTCCCCCTTGATTTTTATTTTCAGTAGGATTGGTATTAGTTCTTTTCTGTATGTTAGGTAGAATTCAGCTGATTCCATCTTTTGTTTTGGCAACTTTTAAAAAAAATCTGTTCTCATTATTGGTCTGTTCAGGAGTTCTGTTTCTTCATGGTTCAATCTCAGGAGGTTGTTATCTTTCCAAAATTTTGTACCTTTTTGTGCCTTTTTCTCTACGATTTCTAGCATGTGAACACATAGTTGTTCAAGACAGGCCTTGTTGGTCTTTTGATATAGGTTGATCTTTCTGTGATGTAGGTTATATCATCCCCTTTTTCTTTATGATATTGTTTATTTAAATCTTCTCTTATTTTCTTTGTTAGTTAACCTAGTGGTTTATCATTTTTGTTTACCTTTATGCAGAACCAACTTTTCACTTTGTTCACTCTTTGCATAATTTTTTTTTTTCTTCTTTTTCTGGTCTCTATTTTACTTAGTTCTGCTCTGATCTTTGTTCCTTTCTTTTCCTAATTTGGATTAGATTTGTTCTTGTTTTTTTATTCCCTTGAGGTGTGGTATTATTGTTAGATTTTGATTTTCTATTTTTTCGATATAGTCATTTAATGATATAAACTTCCCTCTTAGCACTGCTTTTACTATATCCAATAGGTTTTTGTATTCTGTTTTCAATTTCATTTGTTTCAAAACATTTTTTAAATTTTTGTTCTAATTTCTTCATTGACCCAGTGATCATTTAGGAGTATGTTATATAATTACCATGTATTTGTATAGTTTCTAGTGTTCCTCTTTGTATTGATTTACAGCTTTATTCCATTGTGGCCTAAAAGATACTTGATATGATTTTAATTTTTAAAAATTTATTAAAACTTGTTTTGTAGCTTAACATGTGGTCTGTCTTGGAGAATGTTCCCTTACTAATGAAAAGAATGTATATTCTGTAATTGTTGAGTAGACTATTTTGTAAATGTCTGTTAACTCTATTTGATCTAAAGTACGATTTAAATCCAATGTTTCTTCATTGATTTTCTATCTTGATGATATGTCCAGTGCTGTTAGTGGCATCTTGAAGTCCCCCACTATTATCGTATTGTCATTTATCTATTTCTTTGGGTCTAGCAATATTTGTTTTATGAATCTGGGTGCTCGAATATTGCACACAAATTTATTTGGAATTGTTATATTCTCTTTCTAAATTGATTTCTTTACCATTTTGTAATAGACTTCTTTGTGTGTGTGTGTGTTTATGAATTTTGATTTAAAGTCTGTTTTATATGATACAAGTACAGCTACTCCTGCTAGCTTTTTTTTTTTTTTCTATTTGCATGGAATATTGTTTTTTACTCCTTTGCTTTCAGTTTGTATGTATCTTTATGGTTAAGTAAGTTTCCTATAAATAGCAGGTAGTTTGAATTTTTTAAATCTGTTTTTGCAATCTATGTATTTTAGGTGGAGTACTTAAGTAATTTATGTTCAAGGTTAATATTGATATGTGAGGCTTTCTTTCTGTCATATTGTTAATTGTTTTCTAGTTGATTTATAATTTTTTTGTTTCTTTGTCTTTTTATATTAGTGGTTTATTGAATTCTATCATGTTGTCATTTGATTACTTACTTTTTCTCCTTTGTATAACTGTTCTACTGTGAGTTTTATTTTATTTGTGTATATTTTTTATGATTGCAAATATTGACCTTTATTTTTCCATGTTTAAGACTCCATTGAACATTTTCTGTAGGATCCACTAATGATGACGAATTCCCTCAGCATTTGCTTATCTGGGAAAGACTTTATTTCTCCTTCATTTATGGAACTCATTCTTTCAGGATATAAAATTCTTAGCTGACATTTTTTTCTTCCAGAAGTTTGAAAACACTACCTCATCCTTTTCTGGCCTGTAAGGTTTCAGCTGGGAAGTCTGTTATTAATCTGATGGAGTTTCTTCTATAGATGACAAGATACTTTTTCTTGCTAATTTTAAATTCTTTTTTCACTTTGATGTTAGACATTCTAATATAAGTTACCAGGATGAAGTTCTTTTTTCAAAAGGATTTGTCTGAGCATCATTGGGCCTCCTGTATTTAGATGTGTAACTCTCTTGGTATATGTGTATTTGGGAAATTATCATCAATTATTTTCTTGAATAGATTTCCTAAACTTTTTTGTCTCTGTTCCCCTTGGGAATGGAGGGTGGTGGGTATTGTCCTCAGTTTGCTTGGTAATTCATAATGTTGGTATCTATGTAGTTCCAATGTAGTTCCAGACATCTTGAAGGCTTTTTTCCTTCTTTTGTATTTTTTTCCTTATATTTTGTCTGATTGGGTTATTTCAACAGACCTGTGTTCAACTTCTGAGATTCTCTCTTCTGCTTGTTCTAGTTCATTATTGAAGCTTTTAACATTCAAAATGTATTTTGTATTTCCTTCAATAAATTTTTCATTTCCAGAATTTGTTTTTTAAGACATCTCTATTCTTAATAAATTTCTTATTCATATCTGTAATTGATTTTCTTTTCTTTTCTCTCTTTCTTTCCTTTTTTTTCCCCCTGAGAGTCAGAGTTTTACTCTATTCCCCCAGGTAGAGTACCATGGCATCATAGCTCACAGGAACCTCAACTCTTGGGCTCAAGCAATACTTTTGCATCAGTCTCCTGAATAATTGGGACTACAAGTACCTGCCACAGTGCCTGGCTAATTTTTCTATTTTTAGTAGAGACAGGGTCTTGCTCTTGCTCAGACTGGTAGAATTGATTTTCTGATTTTTTTGATATTATTTTTTAGATTCCTCTTATATTTTATTGAACTTCTATAAAATCCACATTTTGCATACTTTATCAGGAATTTTAAGGATTTCCTTTTGATTGGCATCTGTTCAATTTTGGAGAATATATTTGTTATGGAAGAATTTTCTTTCCTTTTTTTTTTTGGCCGGGGCTGGGTTTGAACCCGCCACCTCCGGCACATGGGACCAGCGCCCTACTCCTTGAGCCACAGGCGCCACCCAAGAATTTTCTTCTAATGCTGTCTCATAAATGTATTTGGTTGAGCATGACACTTTGGCTTTAATTTAGGGTACCTGAAAGGGCTTGAACTTTGTATGATTTATTCAGCAGTACACAATGTTAGCAGTATTCAGCATTTCTGCGATATCTGTGATTTCCTCTATGGCTTAGGGTATAATTATTAGGTGATAGTCTTGTGAAATCTTTCTAGGGCCTTTAACATGGTCTGAACCAGTCTTCAGGCCCTGGTGATGGCAGCTCTGGGCTCAGCATGCCTGTTTTTAGGCCCCAGAGCAGTTTACACTGGCACCTATGTTAGTAGTTCCTGGAAGGTTGATTCTTGGGCTACCGAATGGCTTGCTCAGAAGCTAATGGTGAGAGTGGTAGGCTAGGTATATGTGTAGGTTCTCATGCTCCTGGACATTTAGTATGATGTGGGTGATGACAGTAGTGTTGTGGAACAACCCACTGGTACCCGAGTGGTCTGTGTTTATGTTGCTGGTAGTTGCAATGGGTTAGGCAGGCTAGTCACTAGTCCCATAGCTCCCCATGGGAGGGTGGTGGGTATTGTCCTCAGTTTGCCTGGGAAATCGTGGTCTCCCCTGTTCTCTCCTATCTGAGTGGCAACAACTGTAGCTTCATCTGCCCAAACTCAGCTTGAGGACAGAGCATAGCTTACTGTTAGCTTCTCAAAATGGTGCTTTGAGTCTGCTACCAAAGAAGGTGGGGTCCCTCCTAGGTAGGCAGCGTGAGAAATAAGCCCTTGAGAGTTTAGTCCACTCTGTCTTATTCTCAAGTGTAACTAACCTGCAGCAGGGCAGTGGGGACCTTCTCAGGGGTATGTGGGAGTGCCCTGCCTCCACTTTCCCTTTTCAGAGAAGTACAGCAGTGTAAGCCACATTTTAAATCCCTTTTATCTAGATTATCAGAATGGCACCCAGCTAAAGCTGCTCTAGGCTCAGACACCTGTGAAATTCTGGGTGTATTTCCTTTCTGGAGAAGGATCTTTATGCAATTTCTGGGCAGCTCCCTGAGTTAGGCCTGAGATCCACATTGGTTGAGGGGTTCTCTTGTAGTCAAGATTGTAAAATACTGTTTTGGAGTATGGAGCTAAGGGGGTTTCTTTTTACTGTTTATTGTTTCTCTCTTACTGCCAAGCCCACTGCCAAGAATAAGGGGACACAGGCTGGGGGACAGACAGTCAGTGGGAATAACTGGCAGCACAGCACTGGTGTGGTCAGGTGGCACAGGCTGGGTTTGTCCCCTGCTGCAGGTGTTGATATATGCAGATCACCATTGCCACAACTGCCACAGCCTCTTATACACCTGAGGAGCAGAGTCCAGCTGAGGTCAGCAAGTAAAGCAGACTATTGTGGCCATCTAGGCATATGCTCTCAGGCTTCTTCTCACTCAGCCCAGGTCCTTAGAAAAGTCCTGGGTAGTCAAGTCCCAGAGGGAGATCCAGTAGCACAGCAACTGCTGGTATAGCAGCAGAATAGTCAGAGAGTTCTATTAAAGTCACAAGATTGCATTTTCTAGCATGTATCAGTTCATAAATTACTCTATTATAGTTAAAGACCAAGTGCAGGATAACAACTAGCTTTCTCTTATTTTGTTTTTAGTTTTAGTTTTATTTTTTTTTTAAAAAAAACAAACTTTGAGATCTAAAATAACCTAACTCATTCTTGTGGGTTGAAAAATCATGGCTACATCTATGAAGAGTCCTCATGGGGGAAGAGGGGGAAGGAATTAATTATACAAAGCATATGTCAAAACAAAATATAAAATAAGTGAGATTTGGGGTAAAGCAAAGAAAATATTTCTTGCTCAGGGTTTGGTTCTTGTGATTGCTTTCTTCTGTTGAAGCATATTGTGCCTCCTAATTATAGAAACTTGATTATTCATAGGCAATTCAATCTGATGAAGCAGTTTTGCTGTTTTTCAACATCGAAATTGAACAAATTTAGAAAGTTTGATGTCATCGGGAGGGTATACCTGCCTCTGGCATCCTGCAGCAGTTGTCAGGCAGGATAACTTTCTAACCCTCAGCCCAGACCCCACATAGCTTAGGCATCAAATAACCTGACAATATCTGATTCTTTATTGCTTTGACCACATTGTTTTTCACTTAGGAAATGCCAGTCACTGCTCGTTGAACAATAAGAACAAAGTTCTGTAGGTGTAGACTTATTAGAATAGCTGTTTTTGTCTCATCAATATCAAGGTTGGCAAGCATCCCCCTTTCTTATCTGTAACAAAAACCAACCAAGGCAATGTGAAATATTCTAAGAGAGGCAGTATGGATGAAACCATTTATTAGATTTATAAGAGCTGAAGGAAAGTGCTAAAGCTGCCCATCTTCTATACTTTATTGAGAACAGGACCAATGACTCAGACTATCAGGACAATATCTCCAAGGCAGAATTGAAATCTTAAAGTAAGCAGAGAATAAGTGCATACATTTTAGGAGAAGAGGGATCAACGGCAGGAGTAAGAGAGGCATGTAAGCCTCCAAACACATTGGATACAAATCTGTCTGCAACAGCTACTCGGATACACAACTTTGTAAATAAAGATCTCATTTCAGAAGGCCTTAAAGATTTTTTTCCTTAGTCCTTTTCTCTGTTGGATATCATAGCTTTAAATATCAGATGACAGTAGGCAAAATTATTATTTGGGTCATATGAGATGCATGTGTATGTGTGAATAAATAAAACTAAGAATGAGGTAAAGAACACATAATGGCATTTATTTGAGAATCTTCATGAGGTAGCTCTCCTCTTGCTAGGCTGCAATGATCAGAATAAGACAAATTGGCTGAAAACATTTTTTTCTGTGGTTTAGAAGTGTACCAAGCACATGAGTTTGGAAAGTTATGTAAATCTAAAGACAAGTTTGCTTTAGAACCTTGACAATATAAAGTTCTAATCTGTTTATTTAAAGGTTTCATGGATTTGATTCTTTCATTTTAGACACTGATTTCAAAATCTGTTTTTTTTGCCTACGTTCCATTAGACATAACTGATTTCAGGCCACACTGTGCTGTTGAAAAGCTATGTGACTTGGGACCAGTTTTACTTATCCCTTGTTTAGCTCAATTTTCTCAGTTGTCAAATGGGAATAATAATAGTCCTTACTGCAAAAATGAAGCTGATCGTGAAATTAAAGCAGTTAACTCAGTGCTCAATAACAAATGTTGGCTATTATTATTATTTAGAAAAGTGAGTGACAGACCTCTGGACCATTCTAGAGGAGTGTTATCATAAAGCAGAAGAGGGTATTGGGTCAGGAATTATCCAGGGTGTTTGGTCATTGCAAAGAATTGAGGCTAAAATTTTAATTCCATTGAAAAAATATTCACTAAACACCTACCAAGTTTACGTTATGTAATCCCTTGCTTTTCTGTAGACTGTATTCAACTAATAGAAATAAGATTTCTACCAAACTTCCATTGTTCCAAAAATGACATAAGTGCTCCAAGGAAGTTACACACACATGGAGTGATGTGAACTTAAAGGACAGGCATGTCATTACTGGAGCTTAGAAAATGATACCCCAAAATGCAGGCCTCAGAAACAAAGTCTCTCTCTGACCTCTTCCTCTACTGTCTCTTGCCCCTCATTTTCTCCTGAGATAAGCCATGGAAATGAGAATTCTTCTTCTTGAGGTGGGTTATAGAAACCTGAATCTCTTTTCCCCAGACCCAGCCATTAATCAAGCCTAAAAATATTACTCTAATATTCCTCCATCTTTCCATGTGAAAGCTGGCTACAAAGAAATTAAGATCCTCATTCCAGAGGAGTCCTAACCCACATCCAGAAGGAAGGAATGCTATAGCAGAGAAGCCAAGAAGAATCTACACAGACAGGCCTGTCTGGGATTCTTCTAGTCAGTCTATTACTATTAGATCATATCCTTTTCATCCAATGACATTTCTACGTGGCTTTCCCTGCTTTATCAAACCTAAGCATAACATCAGATAGCTTCCATGTATCTTTGGAACTTCATTCTGAAGGCTCCCATGTCATGTAAAACTATAAAACAAATACATTTGTTATGCTTTTCTCTCTCTCTTTTTTTGAGACAGAGTTCACTCTGTCATGCTGGGTAGACTGCTGTGGTATTATAGCTCACAGCAGTACTTTTGGGTTCAGGTGATCCTCTTGCCTTAGCCTCCTGAGTAGCAGGGCCTATAAATACCCTCCACAACATCCAGCTAGTTTTTCTATTATTAGTGGAGATGGGATCTCACTTTTCTTGAGTCTGGTCTTGGACTCCTGAGCTCAAGCAATCCACCTGCTTCGGCCTTCTAGAGTGCTAGGATTATAGGCGTGAACCACAGCATCCAGCCTATACTTTTCTCTTGGTAATCAGTTTTTGTTATAGGGTTGTCTTCTATGACTTTTATGATGAGGAGGAAAGAGACCACCATCCTTCCACCTCTATACTACCTTTAGCAGGCATGGAGGTTGTCAGAGAAAGATTAGAAAGAGCAAGTGAGGTTCCTTCTTTATGAATAGGGTATACATTCGAAAGGCAGAAATCAAAAACACTCTTTTATTTAATAAGAATGTATTGAATTTGGGCGGCGCCTATGGCTCAGTCAGTAAGGCGCCGGCCCCATATACCAAGGGTGGCGGGTTCAAACCCGGCCCCAGCCAAACTGCAACCAAAAAAATAGCCAGGCGTTGTGGCGGGCGCCTGTAGTCCCAGCTACTCGGGAGACTGAGGCAAGAGAATCGCTTAAGCCCAGGAGTTGGAGGTTGCTGTGAGCTGTGTGAGGCCACGGCACTCTACTGAGGGCCATAAAGTGAGACTCTGTCTCTACCAAAAAAAAAAAAAAAAAAAAGAAGAATGTATTGAATTTTTGCTATATGCTCATTTATGTGATAGAGATTCAGCAGTGAGCAAAGTAGACGAAGTGCTTCACTTGCTGAAACCAGGAACATTTGAATAAATGCTCTTTGATTTTTAGAAGAAAAAATTCAAATTTTATGACAAAAAGTAAGAATGATTTCCAAATAAATATCTTCAAGTCACAATGCCTCACTTACCTGTATTCAATAAGCATAAAATTTTGTGATCCATTTCTCAAAATTGGAAGATTAGAGGCAAAATATTATAGATAGATATAAAGTGATAAAATCTTAAGGCAAAAAGTATACTTTTCACTCTGTTTCTTTGACTCATCCTCATATCCATTAAGTTTTTCTATACAACATAAAGATAATAATTTCTTCTCTATATATCCATTTCTACATTTATATCTTCCTCTCCATCTCTCAATATAAATTTTCCCAAGATTAGTATATGCGAGCTAAATTCCTTCATAACTGAGAGTCTACATTTTATATTCTAACCTGTCCACTTGACACATTTCAGCTCCTGGTTTTTTATTTCTACTTTCAGTTTATAGCATGGTACTCCTGAACATTCTTTTCACAGTACTGCAAACAGTTTATGTGATGGAAATGAATCTAATTATAAAATAGTTCTCGATTGAGCTCTATTAATCTCCCTGAGGGAACAAGGTGGAAACCTAATGTTGATGGAGCCTGTCATCAACAGGCCTGTCCCCTAAATACAAAATTATTAAGTTAAAGACAATATAATTATTAGCAAAGTTGGCAACACCATGATTTTCAAGAGTACTGTATTTTGTTTCTTGGACAGGTGCATTTGTCCTTGGTTTGCCTGAAGGCTTCATGTGTCCTGGGCAATATCCATCTTCATTGAGTTTTGAAATCCCAGAAGTATGAACAAACCAGATGTCCCCCCCCAATGAAGATGAATGTATATAACTGTCATTCAAAAACTCTCAATATTTGATATTGCCATATGCAGTGAGGCCTTTGCTGCTTGTGAAAGAGGGGAGTGATGTGTTTCTGTCCATGGTCCTGAAAAGTCTACCTTGACTTTAGATGACAAGCCATTAATGAAGACAGTAGTAAAATTACAAATCATATTTAAAAGGAGAATTCTGACTTAGTGCTATATAACTTTTTCACAGTGCTGATTTACTAACTGTCTCTTTTTAATTATCCTCTTTTTCTTACTCTCTCTCTCGACTTTGGGTCATGGGAAGAAAATGTCAAGGTTTGCAGGGGGAAAGGAGCATGTATTTATTAAAGGCAGATGGTTGAACTGCAGCTAGAATTCGTCGCTTCCTATTATAAAATCCTATTGCAAAGATTTTACAACTAAACTATAAAAAATTATACTGTTGGACAAAACTTAGGAAAAAATGACTCTTTGCAGGCTAACTAATTAAGGAAAAAATCCTATAATCTATAAGTTATGCTCATGGAAAATACAGTAATGCTGAACTGTAAGTACCTAACTATCCACCACCCATTGTTTGAATTCTAATTTGAAAATAGATAACTAATAAAAAAAATAGATAACTAAGTAATGTATTTAAGACTTCAAATCCCAGAGTTGTACAATGTTAGCCAATTAGGATTGGTATTCAGGGAAAAACATTGATAGTGGTGCGAAGAAATGGTGGAGATGTTGAAGTTCATGAGCCAGCTGTTATGCATCTGTTCTATTTTCTACCAATATCATTATGAGGAGTTGGCAAGCAAACCCAATGCCTGATGCTTTTGAAATCATTAAATAAGATGACATTACTTAATCTCATATCATGGCCACCTGAGCCTTTTTACAGTAGGTATAGAAATTTCACTAAGTGATGGAATTTAAAAGTAGAAAACTGAGCTGATCCAGATTTAAGATATTTGATCTTATACTACAAAGTGATTCATATATTTCTATCTCAACAGAAAAAAATAGGAGGAAAAAAATCTCTTTTTCAGGAAGTGGTCAAGAAAATAAATGCTAGAATTCTGTGAAACGTGTTTGAAACTTGCATTTCAGATATCTAAAACTATCAATATGTTTGCCCTAAAAAATAAATTATTAGAATTTGATTGTATGGTAAATTCTTTCAGCTATGACTAGTCACTATTCAAATAAAAGAACACAGAAATTATAATTGTATGATAGTGCTTCACTAATTCTTGTAAAAGAATAAAAGAGTTTATTTATTAAATATTATACAACAAATACTCAGAACAATAACTGGCACATAGCAAGCCCTTCTATTGCAAATGTTTTTGGTTGTTGCTGGTGTTGTTTCCTTGTTACTACAATCAATGGGGTCAAAAGCATAGCTCCTAGGCAACAAAACCCATATGTCAGTTAAAAATAATCACCAGAGGTGCTTAGAAAACCTTCTTCTCTCCTTTTCCTTCCCATCCCATTACCTTACCTATAGATCTCAGTATGTGTTTTTTTTTATCCTGATAATCTCAGGTTAAGTTACTATAGTTTTTTTTTTTTAGAGACAGAGTCTCACTTTGTTGCCCTCAGTAAAGTGTTGTGGGGTCACAGCTCACAGCAACCTTCAGCTTTTGGGTTTAGGCGATTCTCTTGCCTCAGCCTCCCGAGTAGCTGGGACTATAGGTGGCCGGGTTCGAACCACCCTCAGTATATGGGGTCGGTGCCCTAATCACTGAACCACAGGCGCCACTCAGAAGTTTTACTTTTTAAAAAATTTTTATTTGCAGCTGGCCCAGTCTGGGTTCGAACCCGCCACCCTCCGTGTATGAAGTTGGTGCCCTAACCACTGTGCTATGGGAGCCGAGCCAAGTTACTTACAGTTTAAATGAAAGCTAATAGTGAAAAGGCACCAATGTGTCTCTGGATGATCTAAGGGTGACAAAGGTATCTTTGATTCAAATAATAAAAATATATTAAAAGGATCATCAGGCTTTTTAGTCTGGAATCCAAGGATAAAACAACAACCAAAGTTTCCTTGTGTGGAAATGAGAATAATAAGACCTATTTCACAGAGTATAAGGAGGATTAAATTAAATAGCTTCAAAGTAGTTAGCACAGAGCTTGGTAGTTGGTGTCTAAGTATTTTTAAAAAAATTATTTCTTTTATGGCTCAGTGCCCATAGCTCAGTGGTTAAGGCACTGGCCACATACACTTGGGCTGGTGCGTTTGAACCCAGCCTGGGCCTGCTAAAAACAACAATGATAACTACAACAACAACAAAAAAATAGCCAGGTGTTGTGGTGGGTGCCTGTAGCTCCAGCTCCCCAGGAGGCTGAGGCAAGAGAATCACTTAAGCCTAAGAGTTGAAGATTGCTGTGAGCTGTTATGCCACAGCACCCTACCAAGGGCGATAAAGTGAAACTGTGTCTCAAAATAAATAAATAAATAATTATTTCTTTTGGTGCTCCCTTCAGCGGCACATATACTAAAATTGGAATGATACAGAGAAGATTAGCATGGCCCCTGCTCAAGGATGACATGCAAATTCATGAAGTATTCCATATTTTAAAAAAATGAACATAAATAAATGATTATTTCTTTGGAATTTTGTTCTCATTCTTGCTCTTATTTATCAACGGAACAAGAATAGCTGAGGGGTTACAGAGATTCTGAAATTGTTCTGCAAGTAGACACCAGAAAGTAAAGCACTGCTTCAGTAACTTCTATCTGAGATGATAAAATTAACTCAGTCTTTAAGGCCTAGGGAGCTTCATGCCAGGACCCACTTTGTCTCTGGTGTCTTCCTCCTAAATAGTGAATACGCTTAAAATACGCTCAGTCAACCATGGTGCAGGTGAAGCTACTTTATTCATCTCAGGGCAGCAGTTCATACCTGGTAATAATTTGTAGACTTGGGAGTCATTGAATCCAGAAAGACTCTGTTAAAGAGAAGGCTCAAGATTTCAGGATAGTCTCTGCTCAGTTTTGCACCCTAATTTTTCTATGGCTTTTACCTCTGCTCCAAACTAGAGGGCATCTCTTTCTCTTTGCATGAAGATGGAGAAAGCTGGGATGTCTAGTATCTGGCTGGATTGAATAAGATTTACATATAATCTAGGCCTTCAACATTCTGAGACTCTCTCCTCCCTTCGTTTCCTATGGGTAACCATTTTCTTAAATTTGTTTTGTTTTTCCCAATACATACATTTTATGAACATCTCTTAGTTTCACATCTTTTCTGGGTGGGTATCTCCCTGTAAGTCTCAAATTGCAGTGGCCTGATTTATCCATTTCCCTTCTGTCAAATATTTTTTGTTTTACTTTAATTTTAGAATTTGTTTTACTTAGGTATACAAAAGCGACTAAGCACATACATATGTGTTTAATTCCACATTTATATTTTAATTATTTTTGCAGATATTCCAAATGTGGGGGTGTTTGCACTTCAACCCAAAGCAATCAATGTTAGTATTCATAACTCAGGTGATTTGAACTAATCTTTGGATAAATATTATTTATCTGTCTTTTCTGTATTAATTAATTAATTAAGACAGAGTTTTATTTTGTCCTAGATAGAGTGTTATGGCATTATCATAGCTCCCAGCAACCTCAAACTCTTGGGCTCAGGCAATCCTCTTGCCTCAGCCTCCCGAGTGGCTAGGACTACAGGTGCTCAGCTAGTTTTTCTCTTTTTTAGTAAAGACAAAGTCTTGCTCTTGCTTAGGCTGGTCTTGAACTCCTGAGCTCAGGCAAACCACCTGCCTCAGCCTCCCAGAGTGTTAGAATTATAGGTGTGAATTACCATCCCCACCACTTCTTCCTTTATTTTCTTTTTTCTTCCTTCCTTCCTTCCTTTTTTTTTTTTTGAGACAGAATCTCTGTAATTCTGGGTAGATTGCTGTGGCATGATAGCTCAAAGCAACCTTGAACTCTTGGGTTGCAGTAGTCCTCTTGCCTCAGCTTCCCTAGTAGCTGTGCCTACAGGTACCTGCCATGATGTTTGACTAATTTTAACAGAGTCTTACTCTTGCTCAGGCTGGTCTTAAACTCCTGAGCTCAAGCAATCCAGCTAGAAAAACTAGCTGAACATCTTGACCTTCCAGAGTGCTAGCATAACAGGCATGAGACAATGGGCTTGGCCATTTTCTTCTGTATTTAACCATTTTTTCCTAATAAACATACATTGAACACCATTCAAGGTTTGGGTATGCTAGCTTAATATTCTGTAGTTAAATATCAGAAAATGATGCACAAAGTCATATTTCTTCAGTACCTGAAATGCAAACTTTGTTTTGGTAACTTTTTTTTTTATTGTTGGGGATTCATTGAGGGTACAATAAGCCAGGTTACATTGATTGCAATTGTTAGGTAAAGTCCCTCTTGCAATCATGTCTTGCCCCCATAAAGTGTGACACACACAAAGGCCCCACCCCACTCCCTCTGTCCCTCTTTCTGCTTTTCCTCCCCCCATAACCTTAATTGTCATTAATTGTCCTCATATCAAAATTGAGTACACAGAATTCATGCTTCTCCATTCTTGTGATGCTTTACTAAGAATAATGTCTTCCACTTCCATCCAGGTTAATATGAAGGATGTAAAGTCTCCATTTTTTTTAATGGCTGAATAGTATTCCATGGTATACATATACCACAGCTTGTTAATCCATTCCTGGGTTGCTGGGCATTTAGGCTGTTTCCACATTTTGGTGATTGTAAATTGAGCTGCAATAAACAGTCTGGTACAAGTGTCCTTATGATAAAAGGATTTTTTTCCTTCTGGGTAGATGCCCAGTAATGGGATTGCAGGATCAAATGGGAGGTCTAGCTTGAGTGCTTTGAGGGTTATCCATACTTCCTTCCAGAAAGGTTGTACTAGTTTGCAGTCGCACCAGCAGTGTAAAAGTGTTCTCTTCTCTCCACATCCACACCAGCATCTGCAGTTTTGAGATTTCGTGATGTGGGCCATTCTCACTGGGGTTAGATGATATCTCAGGGTTGTTTTGATTTGCATTTCTCTAATATATAGAGATGATGAACATTTTTTCATGTGTTTGTTAGCCATTCATCTGTCATCTTTTTTTTTTTAATAAATCATAACTGTATACATTGATATGATCATGGGGCATCATACACTCGCTTCATAAACCATTTGACACATTTTTATCACAGTGGTTAACATAGCCTGTCATCTTTAGAGAAGGTTCTATTCATGTCTCTTGCCCATTGATCTATGGGATCGTTAGCTTTTTTCATGTGGATTAATTTGAGTTCTCTCTAGATCCTAGTTATCAAGCTTTTGTCTGATTGAAAATATGCAAATATCCTTTCCCATTGTGTAGGTGGTCTCTTTGCTTTGGTTATTGTCTCCTTAGCTGTACAGAAGCTTTTCAGCTTAATGAAGTCCCATTTGTTTATTTTTGTTGTTGCAATTGCTATGGCAGTCTTCTTCATGAAGTCTTTCCCCAGGCCAATATCTTCCAGTGTTTTTCCTATGCTTTCTTTGAGGATTTTTATTGTTTCATGCCTTAAATTTAAGTCCTTTATCCATTTTGAATCAATTTTTGTGCGTGGAGAAAGGTATGTGTCCAGTTTCAGTCTTTTACATGTAGACATCCAGTTCTCCCAACACCATTTAATGAATAGGGAGTCTTTCCCCCAAGGTATGTTCTTGTTTGGTTTATCAAAGATTAGGTGGTTGTAAGATGTTAGTTTCATTTTTTCGTTTTCAATTCGATTCCAAGTGTCTGTGTCTCTGTTTTTGTGCCAGTACCATGCTGTCTTGACCACTATGGCTTTGTAGTACAGACTAAAATCTGGTATGCTGACGCCCCCAGCTTTATTTTTATTACTAAGAACTGCCTTAGCTATACGGGTTTTTTTCCAGTTCCATGCAAAACGCAGAATCATTTTCTCCAAATCTTGAAAGTACAATGTTGGTACTTTGATAGGAATGGCATTGAATAGGTAGATTGCTTTGGGAAGTATAGACATTTTAACAATATTGATTCTTCCCATCCATGAGCATGGTATGTTCTTCCATTTGTTAATATCCTCTGCTATTTCCTTTCTGAGGATTTCATAGTTTTCTTTATAGTGGTCCTTCACCTCCTTTGTTAGGTATATTCCTAGGTATTTCATTTTCTTTGAGACTATGGTGAAGGGACTTGTGTCCTTAATTAGCTTCTCATCTTGACTGTTATTGGTGTACACAAAGGCTACTGACTTGTGGACATTGATTTTATATCCTGAAACATTACTGTATTTTTTGATGACTTCCTACGAGTCTTGTGGTTGAGTCTTTGGAGTTCTCTAAGTATAAGATCATGTTGTCAGCAAAGAGGGAGAGTTTGACCTCCTTTGCTCCTATTTGGATTCCCTTTATTTCCTTGTCTTGCCTAATTGTATTGGTTAGAACTTCCAGCACCGGGCGGCGCCTGTGGCTCAGTGAGTAGGGCGCCGGCCCCATATGCCGAGGGTGGCGGGTTCAAAGCCAGCACCGGCCAAACTGCAACAACAACAAAAAAAATAGCCGGGCGTTGTGGCGGGCGCCTGTAGTCCCAGCTACTCGGGAGGCTGAGGCAAGAGAATCGCGTAAGCCCAAGTTAGAGGTTGCTGTGAGCCGTGTGACGCCACGGCACTCTACCGAGGGCGGTACAGTGAGACTCTGTCTCTACAAAAAAAAAAAAAAAAAAAAAAAAGAACTTCCAGCACCATGTTGAATAGTAAAGGTGACAGAGGACAACCTTGTCTGGTTCCAGTTCTAAGAGGAAAAGCTTTCAGTTTTACTCCATTCAGTAAAATACTAGCTGTGGGTTTGTCATAGATAGCTTCAATCAGTTGAAGAAATGTGCCACCTATGCCTATACTCTTCAGTGTTCTAATTAGAAAAGGATGCTGGATTTTATCAAATGCTTTTTCTGCATCTATTGAGAGGATCATGTGATCTTTATTTTTGCCTTTGTTAATATGGTGGATAACTTTTATGGACTTGCGTATGTTAAACCAACCTTGCATCCCTGGGATGAAGCCTACTTGATCATGATGAATGACTTTTTTGATGATAAGCTGTAAAGTTTTGGCTAGGATTTTGTTGAGAATTTTTGAATCTATATTCATGAGTGAGATTGGTCTGAAATTCTCCTTTTTGTTTGGGTCTTTTCCTGGTTTTGGTATCAGGGTGATGTTTGCTTCATAGAATGTGTTGAGGAAGATTCCTTCTTCCTCAATTTTTTGGAATAATTTCTGCAGTACAGGAATAAGCTCTTCCTTGAAGGTTTGATAGAATTCTGGAGTGAAGCCATCTGGACCAGGGCATTTTTTGGTTGGAAGATTTTTTATTGTTTCTTTGATCTCAGTGCTTGAATTGATTTGTTGAGGAGCTCTAATTCTTCCTGGCTAAGTCTAGGGAGAGGGTGTGATTCCAAATATTTATCCATTTCCTTCACATTGTCAAATTTCTGGGCATAGAGTTTCTGGTAGTATTCAGAGATGATCTCTTGTATCTCTGTGGGATCAGTTGTTATTTCCCCTTTATCGTTTCTGATTGAGGTTACTAGAGATTTTACTTTTCTATTTCTCATTAGTCTGACCTATGGTTTATCTATTTTATTTATTTTTTCAAAAAACCAACTCCTTGTTAATCAATTTTGTGAATGATTCTTTTGTTTTCAATTTCATTGATCTCTGATTTGATTTTGGATATTTCTTTTCTTCTACTGAGTTTAGGCTTCGATTGTTCTCCTTTTTCCAATTCCATAAGATGGCTTGTGAGATTTTTGATGCACTCTCTTTCTGTTTTTTGAATGTAGTCATCTAAAGCGATGAATTTTCCTCTCAAAACTGCTTTTGCAGTATCCCACAGGTTTTAGTAGCTTGTGTCTTCATTGTTGTTATGCTCAAGGAAGTTAATGATTTCCTGTTTTATTTTTCATACACCCATCTGTTATTCAACAGAAGATTGTTTAATTTCCATGCCTTTGTGTGGGGTAGAGCATTTTTGCTAGAGTGGAGTTCCACCTTTAGTGCCTTATGGTCTGAGAAGATACAAGGTAAAATTTCAATTCTTTTGATTCTGTTGATATTTGTTTTGTGTCCCAGGATATGATCAATTTTGGAGAATGTTCCATGGGGTGATGAGAAGAATGTATATTCTTTACCTTTGGGATGGAGTGTTCTATATGCATCTATCAAGCACAGTTGTTCTAGGGTCTCATTTAAATCTCTTATATCTTTGTTTAATTTCTGTTTAGAGGATCTGTTCACCTCTGTAAGAGGAGTGTTAAAGTCCCCTGTTATTATGGTCTTATCAGATATCATATTGCTCAGACTGAGTAAGGTCTGTTTCACGAATCTGGGAGCATTTAAATTGGGTGCATAAATATTTACAATTGAAACATCTTCTTGTTGTATTTTTCCCTTGACCAATATAAAGTGACCATCTTTGTCTTTTTTGACTTTAGTTGCTTTAAATCCACATGAATCTGAAAATAAGATTGTAACTCCTTTTTTCTTCTGAAAGCCATTTGCCTGAAAAATTGTGTTCCAACCCTTGACTTAGAGCTTTAATTTGTCTTTTGAAGCCAGGTATGTTTCTTGTAGACAGCAAATTGATGGCTTGTGTTTTTTAATCCAGTCAGCAAATCTATGTCTCTTCAGTGGGGAATTCAAGCCATTAACATTTATTGAGATAATTGATAGGTGTGGTAGTATTCTATTCATCTTATTTTATGAGAGTCCATTGCTTAGTTTTATCTTTTGCATCAGTGTGGAGGTTAGATTCTGTTCTTTAATTTCTGAGTTCTTACTTTGCTGCTGATCCATTGTGGTGGTCAGTGTGCAGAACAGGTTGAAGTATTTCCTGTAGAGCTGGTCTTGTTGTGGCGAATTTCCTCAATGATGATTTGATTTCTCCGTCAATTTTTAAGCTTAGCTTAGCAGGGTACAGAATTCTGGGCTGGAAATTGTTCTGTTTAAGTAGATTAAAGGTAGATGACTATTGTCTTCTTGGTTGGAAAGTTTCATTAGAAAAGTCTGTGGTTACTCTGATGGATTTTCCCCTGTAGGTCAACTGGCACTTACTCCTGGCAGCTTGCAGAATCTTTTCTTTTGTCTTGACTTTTATCAGGTTCATCACAATGTGTCTTGGAGAAGCTCGATTAGAGTTTAAGTGACCTGGGGTCCGATATCCCTCTGAAAGCAGTGTGTCAGAATCTTTGGTGATATTTGGGAAATTTTCTTTTATAATATTCTCTAGTATGGCTTCCATTCCTCTGGGGCATTCTTCTTCCCCTTCTGGGATTCCTATAATTCGTATGTTGGAACGCTTCATAAAGTCCCATAATTCTGACAGTGAACGTTCTGCTTCCTCTCTCTTCTTTTCTGCCTCTTTTACTATCTGAATTATCTCAAGAACTTTGTCTTCTACCTCTGAAATTCTTTCTTCTGCATGGTCTAACCTATTGCTGATACTTTCTATTGCATCTTTAAGTTCCCTAATTGACTGTTTCAGGTCCTTCAGCTCTGCTATATCCTTTTTATATTCTTCATATCGTTCATCTCTTATTTGATTCTGTTTTTGGATTTCCTTTTGGTTATTTTCCACTTTATTAGCAGTTTCCTTCATTATTTCCATCATTTCTTCCATTGCTTTCATCATGTGTATTCTAAGTTCCCTCTCTGTCATTCTTAACATTTCTTTACAGGTGGAATCCTCTGCAGTAGCTACCTCATGGTCCCTTGGCGGGGTTGTTCTGGACTGCTTCTTCATGTTGCCTGCAGTTTTCTGCTGATTCTTCCTCATGAGTGATTTCTTTTATCTGTTTCCTTGCCCTAATTTTCCTTTCACTTCCTCTTGCTCTTTAAGTTCTCGTGCCTATGGACTAAGGGTTAGATGAGTCCTTTTGGTACAGGACCAGAAGGGTGAGAAGGTTGAAGAGCAAGAAAGGGATGAAAGAAAGGAGGACTGAGTGAAAAAAAAATAGAGAAAGGAGAGGGGATGGGTAAAAGCAATATTGACAAAAAGAAGAGAGGCACAGAAATAGGGAGACAGAACAATATAGGTGTACAGTAGGGTACTTTGACAAAACCTTAAAAAAACCCCACCTTCTGGGGGTGCCCAGTTGGGTGGTTCCTTTGAGGTCAGCAGCTCTTTGCTAACCTGATCAGACACAGTACCCCACCTCCACCAAGTAGAGAGGAAAGACAAAAATGCTATAAATCAAACCAAAGCAAACAAACAGAAAACTTTACGGGATAAAGTAGGGTGAAAAACCAAATAATAGCAGTAGAAACAGTAGCAAAAATGAAGTTCTAGTTATTGAAAAAGGCAGCAAGGGGAAATTATAATTAAACTAGAAAAATTGAGAAAGAATAAAGATCTGTACAGAAAAGGCTGAAATTAAAAAACAAAACAACATCAACAACATCAAACTAAACAAAAAAACAACCAAACCAAAAACAAAAACAAAAAAACAAAAAAAAAACAAAACATAACCAAAAACAAAGCAGTATGTATATGTTGTTGAATATTGTCTGGGCAACACGTGGTCTTCTGGGGTATGAGATGTTAATCCCAGTTCTGATATGACTGGAGGCTGCTGATTTCTCAAACCCCAGCAGGTAGACACCCTAAATCTCTCTTCAGCCCACTTAAAAGGTACTTTGAACTTATAAACTTGCTGAGCAGAAGCCTTCCCAGGAAAGTGCTTTTCGCTGGAATCACTGCTGAAGTGGCTATCCACTTACCCAGTGTGCCAAAACCGGTCTCACTCTTCCCCTGAGGTTAGGGCTGCAAGGCGGCTCAGACCCCACCCTTAGGCTACTTGGTGCTGGGTTACCAGCTCCCACCCAATTCTAGCTCTGCAACCCTGAGGGCAGATCTTGCCAGGGCAGATAGCTCACAATGGCTCCCTGTGGCCCACAACCAAACACTATTAGCTCCGTCTGGCTCAGCGGCTCAGACTGGGGCCCTAGACAATGGCCAAAGTTCCCCACATTCCCGCTCAGGCTCTCCCCAAGGCAGCTCAACTGAGTGCGAAGTCCAAAGACACCAAAACAGTTCACAGGTAAGGCCTTTCTGGTTTGCAGTCTCGCTGCTACTGAACTCACAGTTGTGGACGGGTTTAGACCGATTGAACACACGTGACCACTTGCTGGTTTTCCACTATTTTAATCCTTCTCTTGGGGTCCACAAGTCTCTTGTTGACTCTCTGTATCCTCGCAGGGGTGATGATAGGCAGATCCCACCAGCCAGAGATGCCTGGAGTCCTATCTCTCCAGGCTCACTGTGCCCAGATGCAAGGAAGCTGTTACTCGGCCGCCATCTTGCTCTCCTGTTTTGGTAACTTGTTTATGTTTTAGGAGTTTAATCTGTCCATAGATACAGGATGACAGATTGAGAGATACAAAAGGGAAGAAGAGCCATTTTTCCTGGGTACCAGGAACAGAGGCCCAATTTTTCCAGAGGTGGCATTGTAAGGAGTTTGCTAAGCCCTCCCATCTTCTGAATCCAGTTCCCTGGCATAACTTAGCAGGCTGACTATACACACATCACTAAGAAATCATATTTTATTCTTCTGAACACTTTTCAGAACTTGCTTATAAAGAGGGGGAATGCGAATCCTGTTTGTTTTAGTACTTTAGAATTTCACTTGTATTGCTAAGTTGTTTTAAATAGTCAACTGTTGAATCTTTGGCTGCCCCTGCATGTAGAGTAAGAAGATAATTGCTCTGATCCCAGGGTGAACCATCTGCTAGTACAAATTGCTCTGCTATCTGCTTTATTGAAACGCTTGTGTTCATTATATTATGTTGAAATGTTCATGAAACGTGGTTTATACTAAGCTGTGTTCCTGGAAAATTTAATTCTATATATGGGCAGAACACCCTTAATTGCAGAGGCTCTTCTCTCTTTAGAGTTCTAAACTGCTTTGCTGATTTGATCTGGGGCCCTAGAGAGCCAACATCCTGTGTTATCGGCTGATTATTGATGCCTGGGAGCATACAGCAGTGACAGTCCAAATTTACAAGACTCATAACAGCTTTCAAAATATCATTCAGAAAAAGATGTTCCTGAATTCTGGAATCTGAAGAAAATATGTCTGGTTATTATGATATAATTCTAATGGTTCTTGTTGATGTGGCTATAAGAGAGTTCAGATAGTGCCTCATACATCAAAGATATGTTTGTATTGTCATACTGGTGAGGGGAAGGCATGATTTGTTAAGGGCCCATTCTCAAATCTTTTATTTTAGCATGCTAATGTAAGATTAATGACCATAATGATTTGAGATAGAATTTTTTTATTTGTTGCTTTCTTTATGTCTTTCAATATCACACTGATTTGCAAAAGACATGGCATAAAGGAGAAAATAATGATTTAAGTAGAGGATAGGGATAGGGCCTTCTCTTAACAAGACTTTGTTGACATTTGTAGGTGAATTTCACAATTCTCCAGGCATGCCTGGTAGAAATTTTGGAAATACAAACTATGGAAAGGCAGAGAGACCATATTAGGAGCTTAACAGTTTGTTCCTGCCACAATATTTCTTATATCGCCATGAATAAATCTAAATGCTAATTTGTTTCTCTGTTTATCCTTTGAAGTACAACTGAAATAGCCATAAAACAAAGATTAAGATAGCATGGAAAATTTTCTTAGATCGAATACTGGGATAATTTTCACCATCTGGGGTCCATTGACATAGCATGGATATTAGGGAACCTGGAATCACCAATTTGGACTTCTCCCACTGTCGTCTTCATGATCCATGATAATGTGTACATGCCAAACATTTGAGTAGAATGACTTTACAAATGATGCTTGCAGATTCTATCTACAAGGCTGAGAGTGGGTAGATCCAATTTTAAACAAAAGGCTATGTACGGGACCAGTGAGAGTCTTTTATCATTCTCAAGTAGGCTAGATGAGACAGAAAAGAATATAGGACCCTGTGTGGTGACGTTAGTTAAAAAAAATTCCTCCTTTATCTTCTTACCTGCTTTGGACAGCCAGGACCAAAAAGAAGAGCTATTTATTTGAAGCCTCTCTCCTCTCTCTCTTCTTCATCTTTCATCACTTTGATTCCCTTTTTATTATCATTATTTATGTTTTGTATAACTAGACAAATAATTTGTCATGGATTACATCTTATTTGCAAGCGGCTCCAGCAAGATGGTAACAAGGCATGCGCAATATATCATCATTTAGCAGCTTCTCTTGTAACTATACTGAACTAATGGTGGAAGAAATACATATAAACAACTCTAAGGACAAATTTTGAATGATCCAGTAATTTTGATTTATACATGGTATTTGATGGAACTGTATTAGCTGTTAAAGTCAATGGCTAAATAATTCCCAGCACAAAATGAACCAGAAGTACAAAAGAAGCTTTACAATGCATGTTAGAGAGCTCTGAGCCTCCTGCTTAAATTTCCAAAGTGCAGTATAAATTACAGGACTGGCTGTCAATTTTAACTAACAATTCTACCCGGTATGGTCTAGCTAGGTAATTTGTCCATTATTCCTTTATGAAACAGTAAACACCAGCTTAATTCCATTGGCTTTTCTAAAGCAAATTGCCTTATCTTTCATATCTACTGAAGAGGAGAAGTGACTCTTCTACCTCTGATGACAATAAGTCCCACCCAACAAATAACATGTACAGGCCGGTGTTGGTGAAAAATACTTTCCATATCTCCTAATAACACTGGGTGCTGGTCATCTTGAGAGGATTTTAACCTCTCCATGTTCTCTTGGTATAAGACTCTCATATTCTTTTATTTCCCCTCCTTATCCAATATTCTCTCTCACTCCCAAATAATCATTTTCTCTTCACTTGTTTCCTACGTCTTTTCCTATCACAAAGAAGAAATGAATGAAAACTTCGGAAATCAAAATCCAGTATTTACAGAAAGAGAAAAATATTCCAAATATCAATAAGAATCTTAAATCCAATTAAACAAAATATGCATTTAGGTAGGCAGATGCTGGCTTGGCAGCCATTGGTTAGACTGATTTCTATAATTCTACTAATTCATTCATTTGATTTGCTTGCTCTGGGCAGTTTGATCATAACTTCACAGTATATTTCTTAGCCAGAAATAGATATCCAAAGATTATAGTTGTTATGATGGAAGGAGCATTCTAACACGGGATTCTTGATCTTTCTAGGCTAAGCGGGAAAGCTAGTAGATTTTGCATAAATGCTTCCTAGGTATTTGTATTTACAGTGATGTGAAAAGTTTTATTAGAGAGTTTGGATTTGGCCAGCATGGTGGCTCATACCTGTAAACTTGGCACTCTGGGAGGCAGCTGCAGAAGGATTGCTTGAGCTCAAGTGTTTGGGACCAGTGAGATCCCATCAGCTGGGCATGGTGTTGAGCACCTGTAGTCTCAGCTACTCAGGAGACTGAGGCAGAAGAATGGCTGAGTCCAGGATTTTGAGGTTACCGTGAGCTGTGATGACACTCCTGGACTCTACCCAGTACAACAGAGAGAAAGTATCTCAAGGAGAAAAAAAAGAAAAAAAGGAAGAATTTGGATGTGGACTGCTGAACCCTCTACCTTTGATCTAATCACAGCATTTATGGCAGTGTGGTCAGTCCCTATGTTTACCTACTGGTCTTTCTTGCTCTATTTTGAATTGAAGAATACAATCACTGATGCTATTGTCCATTTAAAAAGCATCTTTGGAATCATCCAATCATTTATTCAGTCACCAGGTTTTTACTAAGCTCTTACTTTTGCTAAGCATTGTCATGGGCATCAGAGATGTAAAACTGAACACTGCTTGGTAAGTCTTTGTAGAACTCCAGGCCTAGAGGGAAAGTCTTCTGTAAAGTAGACTGTTAGAATCACAATCATCACAATAATATATACAAATAATAGACATGAAAACCATGCAGTGTTGGAGGACTGCAGAGAGAGTTAGGGCTACAGGAACAAGTGATATTTCAGAGTGTTTCCAAAAGATGTCTAGGGATTTGCATCCTTTGAGAGGGAGTTTATGTGTTGGTGAGCATGGGTGTGTGTGTTGCCATCAGGAAGATTTTATTGAGCGATTACTGTGTTTTTAGCCTTGTGTTAGGTAAATTCATTATGCTGACACAAGTCTGTTACTCAGTATCTGATCGGCTAGACATCTCCTCCAAGATGAAAAGCAGAGGATGGAGTTGTAGGGTGGAGAGGAGGAAACATTCAGGTTCATTACCTGAAGGTCATTTGGAAAAGAAGGTGAATGTTGATGCGGCTCCTCTTTGGAAGTGCATTTTCTACTAAGGTGGCAAAATGCTGCCATTTAAGAAGACGCTAGCCGAGTTTTACTCTTTAATTTCTCTGCTCATTAAGTTTTCACTTTTGAGGTGTGAAAATGACTTCAGGCAGGTAATAAACCGCTGGAGAAGTCATTATTTTAAAAATGATCTTGCTCCCAGAGGGGATGAAGTGGTACAAAGCACAATTGCTCCAAGATCAGCTCCTCTGTAGGACAGTGATTGTTCAAATGTTTCAGTTATCATAAGAATAAAAAAGGGCTGGCTGGTTACAGCAAGAAAAGATGAAGCACAAAGTAACCAGACTTACTCAATAATCATGCTAGACTATTTTTTTTGGAGAGAGCAGAAGGCACATTTCAATGGGGGGGAAATTATAGTAACTGTATTGTCAGCCTGTGTATTATAATGCAAAGAAAATGGGAAGGGTACAGAAAGAAGACAGAAGTCATTTTCAGAGACTTTTGTGATGCTAAAGACAGGACCTGGAATAAGTTGGAATAACAATAATGTTATTAATAATAATAACAAAATCTTCCTAAAGGAGTAAATGTCACTTACCATTACTCTTGAGAGAACTGAGTCCTATATAGACAGAACCTCTTCACTTTTCCTTTTTCATGTGGTGCTCATTTTACCTGCAAATTAGTGAGGAACAGAAAAGTTTCTCTTGGCTAATCAGTGAGTCCCAGAACTTGGGACTTTATTTCTGTGTTATTTTCTCTCCCTCCCTTCCTTTCTTTTCTTTTCTTTTCTTTGTTTTCTTTTTCCTTTCCTTTTTCCCTTCCAGTTGTTCATTCAATATTTTTAGCTGCATTTCTCCCCTGACACCACCAGGTAGAATGCAGTGTCTGCATTCCTCTTTAAATAAAGTGAATTAAGACAAATTGATTGAGCAGACTATAGAGCCCAGTGAGATAATTAGAAAGCCCTTGTGTTGTGGCCTGAATGTGGATTGTGGGAAGTTTAGAGTGAAAAAATGATTGATTCAATGTGGATAAAATGTTCTTCTAAGGATTCTGCTTTTCATCCACCATTTTTAAGCCTTTTAATAATCAACTCCCTCTGTTTGAACCATCTAAAAGAATGATGAGAGGGAAATTGGAGTTGCTGGCTGGTGATGTGGGGATAAAGTTTCTCTGCAGGGGACAATCTAATCCCTGTGGATGGGAATTCACTCGGTCACCTCACCTGTGACCCAGAGCCAATGGAGCTCTGAGAGGGAGAAAGAATAGTAAAATCCTTATGGCCCATGCAAAGTTCCTGGCTTTTCTCCTCAGGTTACTAAATATCTCCCTTCATGGCAATTTGGTCTTCATATCCTCACTACAGATTCACTCAGGGACTTGCCCTTCACCTCCAAAGCCCCGTTCTCAGATTTCCTTCAAGCACAAAGTATATGGACTTTTTTTGAAGACATAGCAGATGTTTCTCAAGGCATAAAATGACTAACTGTGCCCTTTGGGTAACTGCTCTGGGATTTCATAATACAAATACTACTAATAAGTAGCATCCTATAGCTCACATTTTCTCAAACCCTTTACTTTATATGGCTAATTTCTAGGTGATCAGTTATTCTTCATCCTTTAACAGTCAATATGGTACCCAATGAGGAAATGAATATTGTGGATCTAAATAGAACTCAAAGCCTTCTGCCCAGCAAAGAAAATAATCAGAGTGAAAAGGAAATCTAGTGAATGGGAGAAAATATTTACAAACCCCGGTTAAGAGGTTAATGGCTAAAATAAATAGGAAACTTCTACAATTCAAGAGGAAAAAGAAATTAAAGAATGGGCAAATGACTTGAATAGACATTTCTCCAAAGAAGATATACAAATGAATAACAGTTATGTAAAAAAGATACCCAACATCATTAAACATCAGGGAAACACAAACCAAAACCACAATGCGATATCCTAGCCACCCCACATGCTAGGATGGCTTTTATTGAAAAAAATAATAATAATTGTTGACAAGAATGTGAAAAAATCGGAACCCTTGTGCCTTGTTAATGGAAGGGTAAAATCTTTCTATGCAAAACAGTATAAAGATTCCTCAAAACATTAAAAATATTACTATCATATTTTTCAAGCAATACCACTTCTGGATATTTCTCCAAAAGAACTGAAATCAGGGTCTTAGGGAGATAGTTGTATTCCCATGTTCATTGTAGCATTATTCACAGTGGAAGCCAAAATCTGGAAACAACCTGAGTGTTCATCAGCAGATGAATGGATAAAGAACATGTGGCATATACATACAATGAAATATTTTTCAGTTTGAAAAAGGAAGGAAATCTTCCTTTGTGGTAATATGCATGAACCTTGAGGACATTGTGGCAAGCAAAATAAGCCAGTCACAGAAGGGCAAGTACTATATGATTCCGCTTAACATGAGACGTTTAAAGTCATCAAACTCATAGAAGCAGAAAGTAGAATGGAGCTTAGGGGACAGGGGAAAGAGGAAATGGTGAGCTGCTGTTTAGCATGTATGTAGTTTCCGTTATGCAAGATGAAAATAGTTCTATAAATCTGTACAGCATTGTGTTGGTAGTTGGCAACAATGTCCTGTACACATAAAAATGCATTAAGAGAGTAGACTGCCTGTGTGTGTTATAACTACAAGAAAAAGATGTATTAAGTAAAAAAAAAAAAGAAGAAGAAAGAAAGAAACAAAAAAAAGCACCAAAACAGGTCCCAAGACAAAGAATGGAGAACCCATGGTGGACTTAACTGGAATGATATAGCAGAGAGTTCTCATCGTTTTTGGCCCATATTGATGAGTAAGGTTTGCTTGATGTCTGGGGAATTTGGCTAATAGAACCTCTCTTGGAGGAGCTCCAAGGGCTTTGCTATCATCATCAATCCCTGGCAAACCAGCGCCTCTGCCTTCACCTCCATCATTGTTGCCTCTATCCCCATCTCCACCAGCACTCTGACTACTTTACTAACTTCATGTCAGTAATTGAGCAGGCAGTGGTGGCAGGTGGCAGTGGTGTCCTCCTTGTATTCCACCCAGGCATTTGTGAGTCTGCCTACCTGTTAGGTATCTTTTATTTCGGGGATTTTAGTGGATCATTTTTTTATTTAAAATTTTTGTTTACTTAATTTTCAAAAAAAAAAGGTGACCCTTGTTTAGAGTTCCTAAAATGGAAAGGGTACAAGCAGTGAAAATTCCTTCTTATGCTTGTCCTCTGATTACCTTCGTCACCGCTCATCTTCCTCACTGAAAGCAATTTGTATGGCCCTCCAGAGAGTCTCTACAAGCAAACTCATGAACATTTTTCCTTTCTCTTCCTCTTTCTATCTCTGTCTCTTTGTTTCCCTCTGTCTCTATTTCTCTCCATATACATATAAATAAAATCATTTTACACAGATGGTAGCAGACTGCCTACATTATTTCTGATTCCTCCTTAACAACATGTTTTAGACATCATTTCAAAGGAGTTCATAAAGAGCCTCTTCAATATTCTTTTATATGTTTTAAATTAAATTTTAGCTCTTACTTAAATTCATTTTTTCCTTTTATGTTATTTTGGTTCATTTTGGATTTTTATTCCAACTTCTCAAGAATGCTTCGCTCATTGATTTTCAGTCTTTCCATTTTTCTAATATAAATAATTGTGGCAATAAAAATACATATATATTTCATTAGTTTCATCCCAGGTCATAATGTAGAGTATCATTTTGTTATTTTTCAGCTAAAAATATTTAAAAGTCTCTATTATGCTTTATTCTTTGACCTGTTTAAAAGTATATTTCTTAATTTCCCAAACCAGGGCTTTTAAAAGTTTTCTGTCTTTGATTTTTAGCTTGATGTCAAAGAATATACTCTGTGAACTTTGGTTTTTTAAAACTTATTAATATTTCCTTTATGTCCCAGCATATAATTATTTTTAAAATGTTCTACATATTCTGTAGCTATGGGGCAGAATCTTTTACATATTTCTATGAGCTTTATTTTATTAATTTTCTTATTCAAATATTCCATTTTTTAACTGATTTTTTTAATTCTATCAATTTCTTATCATTGTGCATTTTTGATTTATATATTTGGAGGATATGCTACTAGGTCCACACAATTATAAAATTATGACATTTTTCTACTTAAGTTTAACTTTTATTATTATAAAGTATCTCTCCTTATTTCTGGCTATTCTCTTAATCTAAAAGTCTATTTTCACTGATATTTAATACAGCAGCATGAGCTTCCTTTTGTTCAAAGTTACTAATATTTTTAAAAAACATTTTGCATTTTTAAGTTTTAGATATGTTTCTTTTCAATAACATATGGTGTTATCCTTTTTGAAAGCCATCCTCTTATATAAAATAGTCTTTCCATCCATACCTAATAGGGATCCTGGAGCAGTTGGGTTTAAATCTAGCATCTTATTTTCTCCTCTGTGCTTTGTGTTTGCTATGCCTGTTCTATGTTCATTGTTTCTTTTCTTGCCAAATTTTTTATTGATAAATTTTGATCATTATCTTTTTTCCCCTAGATATTAAAAACATATCTTTTTTTTCATTAGGAATCTTACAATTTATAATATATATGTATATTAGCTAATTCTAAAATTAATGCTTTTACCTACATTGCAGGTAATTTAAGAACCTTGGAACATATTAATACTATTTAAACTCCTCATAAATTATGTAGCTCTTTTGTTTGTATTATGTTTTTTAAAAAATCACTCCACTTGGTAGTATTATTACTGTTTTATACCTGTCATATTCAAGTGTATTTAGACACCTTAATTTCATTCATTTGTACATCTCAGATTTTCATTCAGTATTCCTTTTTATATCTTCTTTACTTGCCATCTGGGATGACTTTTCTTTTGGGAGTTTGCTATTTATTTTGCCTTCATTCTTAGAAGATATCTTTGCTAGGTGTAGAATTTTAGGTTGGTAGTTATTTCGTTTGGCACACTGAAGAATTTGTTCCGGTTTTCCACATTTCATCGTTGCTGTCTTAGTCTTATTGTCAACATCTTTGAAGGCATGTTGTTAAATACTACCATTTTTCTTTTTAAACCTGCCATTTTCCCTTTAAAAAATTTTATCATGAAAAATTTTAAATATATATGGCAGTGGAAAAATGGCATAATAAACTATGCACCATCATCCATGTATTATGCACAGTCTTCCTGCTTTGATACTGACCAACTCACACCCACCATATTTCATCCATAACTTTACCCATAGTTTCTTTCACTTTTTTTCTTGAAATCTATTTGTTGAAGAAATAGGTTGTTTGTCCTATGATGTTTTGAACATTCTAGACTTTGCTAGTTCTGTAGCTGTGATTTATTATGTTCATTTAATATGTATTTTTTTTGAAATTGATCTGAATGCTTTTTTCTTTGCTTATAGTGTTCTGCAGTTTTACAATGATATGTGTGATGTAGATTTTCAAAAACTTATCTTTTTTTAATTTTTTTATGTTTTTTTATTAGTATTAGATCATAGCTGTGTACATTAATGCAATCATGGGGCACCATACACTGGTTTTATAAACAGTTCAACACATTTTTATCACCCTGGTTAACATAGCATTCCTGGCATTTTCTTAGTTATTGTGTTAAGACAATCATATTCTGCATTCACTAAGTTTCACATATACCCTTGTAAGATGCACCACAGGTGTAATCCCACCAATCACCCTCCCTCTGCCAAACTCCCCCCTCACTAGCGTCCCTCTCCCCCTTCCCCCTATTCTTAGGTTATAACTGGGTTATAGCTTTCCTATGAAAGCCATAAATTAGTTTCATAGTAGGGGTGAGTACATTGGATAGTTTTTCTTCCATTCTTGAGATACTTTACTAAGAAGAGTATGTTCCAGCTCCATCCATGCAAACATGAAAGAGGTAAAGTCTCCATCTTTCTTTAAAGCTGTATAATATTCCATGGTGTACATATACCACAATTTATTAATCCATTTGTGGATCGATGGCCACCTGGGCTTTTTCCATGACTTAGCAATTGTGAATTGGGCTGCAATAAACATTCTGGTGCAAATATCTTTGTTATGATGTGATTTTTGGTCTTCTGGGTATATACCTATTAGAGGAATTATAGGATTGAATGGCAGATCTATTTTTAGATCTCTAAGTGTTCTCCAAACAACTTTCCAGAAGGAATGTATTAATTTGCATTCCCACCAGCAGTGTAGAAGTGTTCCCTTTTCTCCACATCCACGCCAAAATCTCTGGTCTTGGGATTTTGCTATAAGGGCTAATCTTACTGGAGTTAGATGGTATCTCAAGGTAGTTTTGATTTGCATTTCTCTGATAATAAAAGGTGATGAGCATTTCTTCATATGTCTGTTGGCCATGCACATGTCTTCTTCAGAGAAGTTTCTCTTCAACTCCCTTACCCAGCCTGCAATGGGATCACTTGTTCTTTTCTTGTTTATACGTTTGAGTTCTCTATGGATTCTGGTTATTAAACCTTTGTCAGAGACATAACCTGCAAGTATCTTCTCCCATTCTGAGGGCTGTCTGCTTGCTTTACTTACTGTGTTCTTGGCTGTGGAGAAGCTTTTTAGTCTGATCAGGTCCCAGTAGTGTATTTTTGAAGCTGCTTCAATTGTCAGGGGGATCCTCCTCATAAAATACTCACCCAGACCGATTTCTTCAAGGGTTTTCCCTGCACTCTCTTCTAGTATTTTTATAGTCTCGTGTCTTAAGTTTAAATCTTTAATCCAGTGAGCCTCTATCTTAGTTAATGGTGAAAGGTGTGGGTCCAGTTTTAATCTTCTACAAGTTGCCAGCCACTTCACCCAGCAACATTTGTTAAATAGGGAATCTATTCCCCACTGAATGTTTTTAATTGGGTTGTCAAAGATCAAATAATGGTAAGTAGCTGGGTTCATCTCTTGGTTCTCTATTCTGTTCCAGACATCTACTTCTCTGTTTTTGTGCCAGTACCATGCTGTTTTGATCACTATAAATTTATAGTATAGTCTGAGGTCTGGTAGCATGATTCCTCCTGCTTTGTTTTTATTTCTGAGTAATGTCTAGGCTATTCAAGCTGTTTTCTGATTCCATATAAAACGAAGTATTATTTTTTCAAGATCTTTAAAGTATGACAGTGGAGCTTTAATAGGGATTGCATTAAAATTGTACATTGCTTTGGGTAGTATGGACATTTTAACAATGTTGATTCTTTCCAGCCATGAGAGTGATATGTTTTTCCATTTGTTAACATTTTCAGCTATTTCTTTTCTTAGAGTTTCATAGTTCTCTTTATAGAGATTTTCACATCCTTTGTTAGATAAACTCCCAAATATTTCATCTTCTTTGGCACTACTGTGAATGGAATAGAGTCTTTAACTTTTTTTTCAGCTTGACTATTGTTGGTATATATAAAGGCTACCGATTTATGAATGTTGATTTTGCAACCTGAGACACCGCTGTATTCCTTGATCACTTCTAAGAGTTTTGTAGTAGAATCCCTGGTATTTTCCAGATATATAATCATATCATCTGTGAAGAGCAAAAGTTTGATCTCTTCTGACCCTATATGGATAGCCTTGATCGCGTTTTCTTCCCTAATTGCGATGGCTAAAACTTCCATTACAATGTTAAAGTGCAGTGGAGACAATGGGCAGCCTTGTCTGGTTCCCGATCTGAGTGGAAATGATTTCAATTTAACTCCATTCAATACGATATTGGCTGTGGGTTTGTTGTAGATGGCCTCTATCGGTTTAAGAAATGTCTCTTCTATACCAATTTTCTTAAGTGTTCTGATCATGAAGGGATGCTGGATATTATCAAAAGCTTTTTCTGCATCAATTGAGAGAATCATATATTCTTCGTTTTTTAATTTGTTAATGTGCTGAATTATACTTATAGATTTATGTATATTGAACCAACCTTGAGACCCTGGGATAAAAACGACTTGGTCATGATGTATAATTTGTTTGATGTGTTGCTGGATTTTGTTTGTTAGGATCTTGTTGAATATTTTTGCATCTATATTCATTAGTGATATTGGTCTATAATTTTCTTTCCTTGTTGGGTCTTTTCCTAGTTTGGGGATCAGGATGATGTTTGCTTCATAGAACGTGTTGGATAGTCTTCCTTCTTTTTCTACATTTTGGAACAGGTTGAGTAATATAGGTACTAGTTCCTCTTTAAAGGTTTGGTAGAATTCTGAAGTGAAGCCATCTGGTCCTGGGCTTTTCTTTTTAGGGAGATTTCATATGGTTGCTGCTATTTCAGAACTTGATATTGGCCTGTTCAACATTTCCACTTGATTCTGGCTAAGTCTTGAAAGGTGATGTGCTTCCAAGTATTGGTCAATTTCCTTCAGATTTTCATATTTCTGAGAATAAAGTTTCTTGTAATATTCATTAAGGATTTTTTTAAATTCTGAGGAGTCTGTTGTTATTTCGTCTTTGTCGTTTCTGATTGATGAGTTTAGAGATTTTACTCTTTTATTTCTGATTAGGTTGGCCAAAGGTTTATCTATTTTATTGACCTTTTCAAAAAACCAACTTTTTGATTTATTGATCTGTTGTATTATTCTTTTGTTTTCAATTTCATTTAATTCTGCTCTAATTTTGGTTATTTCTTTTCTTCTACTGGGTTTGGGGTTGGAATGTTCTTCGTTCTGCAGTTGCTTGAGATGTCACATTAAGTTGTTAACTTCTTCTCTTTCTGTTCTCTTGAGGAAGGCTTGCAGTGCTATAAATTTCCCGCTTAGGACTGTGTTTGCGGTATCCCAGAGGTTCTGATAATTTGTGTCTTCATTGTCGTTTTATTCCAAAAATTTGGCAATTTCCTTCTTGATCTCATCTCTGATCCAGCTATCATTCAGCATAAGGTTAACTTCCATGTTTTTGTATGAGTATGCAGGTTCCTGTTGTTACTGAGCTCAACTTTTATTCCACGGTGTTCCAAGAGGATGCAAGGAATAATTTCTATTCCTTTAAATTTATTGAGGTTTCATTTGTGACCTAAGATGTGATCAATTTTGGAGTATGTTCCATGGGCTGATGAGAAGTATGTGTATTCGGTTTTGTTGGGATGACATGTTCTGTAGATGTCTGCTAAATCCAAATGTTGAATGGTTAGGTGTAAATCTAAAATTTCTTTGCTCAGCTTCTTATTGGAGGATCTATTCAACATTGCCAAATGAGTGTTGAAATCTCTGACTCTTATGGAGCTGGAGGAAATCAAGTTGCTCATGTCTGTTAGAGTTTCTCTTATGAATTGAGGCACATTGTGGTTGTTTGCATATAAATATTCATGATTGAAATCTCATCGTATTGAGTACTACCCTTAACAAATATGAAGTGACCATTTTTGTCCTTTGTTACTTTTGTTGGTTCAAAACCTATTGTGTCTGCAAATAGAATTGCAACGCCTGCTTTTTTCTGGCTACCATTTGCCTGAATATGGACGACTATCCTTTCACCCTGAGTCTATATTTATCTTTAAGGTGAGATATGACTCTTGTATGCAGCAAATATCTGGCCTAAGTTTTTGTATCCAGTCAGCTAACCTGTGCCTGTTTAGAGGACCGTTTAAGCCATTCACATTAATGGAGAATATTGATAAGTCTGGTAAAAATTTGGGTATTGAGTTTTTAGAAAGTCCAGTGGACATTTTCAATCCTTTCACCACTGTGGAAGTTGGAGTTTGATCAAAAGTTTCTGATTGAGTTTATTTTTGTGGCAGAGGATTGGGCCGGTCATTATGGAACATATATCTGAGAATATCCTGAAGAGCTGGTTTGGTTATGGCAAATTTCTTCATCATATAAATGTTATTAAAGTATTTAATTTCTCCATCATAAATTGAACTCAGTTTAGATGGATACAGTATTCCGCGTTGAAAGTTATTTTGTTTTAGGACATTAAATCTCGATGACCATCCTCTTCTGGCTTGAAAATTTCAGCAGAGAGACCTGCAGTCATTCTAATATTCTTCCCTTTGTAGGTAATGCATTTCTTACGTCTGGCTAGTTTCAGAATTTTCTCTTTCATATTTACACTAGTGAAGTTAATTATAATATTTCTGGGGGATGTCTTATTTGGATTGAATCAAGCTGGGGTTCTGAAACTGTCTGCTATCCGAATTTCAGAATCCCTTGGCATGTCTGGAAAATTGTCTTTCATAATTTCATGGAGAAGGGTCTCTGTGCCTTGTGAGTCCACTTTATCACTTTCAGGGATTCCAATGAGGTGGATATTAGTCTTCTTCGAATTATCCCAAAGCTCTCTGTGAGAATGATCTGTTTTTGCTCTCCATTTCTCTTCCTCTTCAAGAGTTTGGGAGCATTCAAAGGCTTTGTCTTCAATGTCAGAAATCCTTTCTTCTGCTTGCTCCACTCTGTTACTGAGGGATTCTACTGTATTTTTCAGATCTTTGAGGGCTGCAAATTCTTTCTTCAGTGCATTGAAATCTTTGGTGGTTTTGTCTTTAAATTCATTAAATTCTTGAGACAATTTTTGAATTTCTCCTCGAATTTCTAATTCTGACTTTTGAATTGCTCTTCGAATTTCTAATTCCAAATTTTCCTCCATGCTATTAATCTTGTTTGCAATCCAAATTCTGAATTCGATTTCTGACATCTCAGCCAGCTGTTTATGAATGGGATCTTCAGTTACATCTGCCATATGTTTCCTTGGGGGGGGGGGGATCTATTTTGGTTATTCGTGCTGCCAGAGTTTTTCTGCTGATTCTGCCCCATGATTATTTTACACCATTTGACTTTTCCCCTGGAGCTTTGTTGAGGACCCATACAACGCTATGGCCTGTGAGACTGGGGACCTATTTGGTGTGGTGGGGCTAAGTGGTTCTATCTTGTTTTCAGGTGGTCTCTGTTCGACCCTAGTGAAACAGTTGCTCTGGGTTTAAGATTCAGCTGTGGAGAAAAACCAGCAATTAAGTCACCCTGCCCCCCACAGGCAAAAATTGGAAAAGGAAAATCAAACCTTCCTACAACCACACACCCAGGGCATCACTTGAATAGTCCTCAGGCGATTGGCTCAGTTCAAAAGGTCCAAATCAATTGTCTCAGTCAGCACCTGTCTCAGGTGTGAGAGTTTCAAAGGTTTCTGGGAATTGAATTGCAGGGGTCTGGTGACAACTCAAATATGACTTGCTCCAGTGCTCCGTGAAATCAGGAGGACCCGCCCAGCAAATAGAGTAGTCTGGCTGGTTGATGCCTCCTTCCCCACCTTGCGCCTCTGTCATACCTAGTCACTGATAGCCCCCGCAGGGCTGTGACTAAGTTGCCTCCAGTGAGCAGATACTCCAGGGTTTTGTACCTGCCTGAATCACAAAGAAATCTGTATCTGCTCAGCCAGGCCACTGCTCTCTGCCTTTAACCAACAGGGGGTGGTGCAGCCTGACAACCTCGGGTACTTGATGGGGGTTGGGGGGTGTTCACTCAGTTCCAGCCCCACCCCTGATTGATGTTACTGACAGAACAAAACAATTTTGTGGGAGTTTGTTTCTGTCCCTGCTAAATTCCTCTGCAGAACAGAAACTGTTTTGAGTTCCCAGAACCTGCGCCTCAGGCCCTGTCTTTGCTCCTGCAGGTTTGTATTTGTTTACCTGTCAGTTCTAGCCTGCTGACTTCCCTTGTCTATAGGCTGACGATCCCCTGAGGGCTGGGTGTTTCTTAGGCTCAGTAAAGCGGTCCACTGGGTCAGCGCTGCCCTGGGAACTTCCTCGGTTTGCCAGTGCGTTTCTAATTCCTGCACCTAGGTTGGTTCCACCTCAGGCAAACCCTTTACTCATGAGGCCTGCGTTTCTGTCCCAGATGTGTTCCATGGTGGTTGCCACCTGAGTAGATACCTGGCCTCAGCTGGTTGCCCAGGGAGACAGGGGTTGTGGCTTCAGAATATCCGGGAATGGAGAGGCTGCAGCAGCGGCGGCGGCGGCGGCAGTAGCGGCAGCGCTCCAACTGGCTCCTCGCTCCCAACTCCGCTGTCTAGCCAGGAGAGAGCCTCCGCCAGCGGCCAGGCACCGGGCTGGATGACGCCAGCAACCCGGGCCCCTCGGCGGCACCGCGCTCACCAAAGGGGCGGCACAGGCACCCAGAGCCGGGGATCTACACGAGGCGGAGCAAGATGGCAGCCAAGTAACAGCTTCCTTGCATCTGGGCACCGTGTGTCTGGAGAGATAGGACTCCAGGCATCTCTGGCTGGTGGGATCTGCCTGTCATCACCCCTGAGAGGATACAGGGAGTCAGCGAGAGACTTCTGGACCCCAAGAGGAGGACTAAAACAGTGGAAAACCTGCAAGTGGTCGCGTGTGTTCAATCCGTCTAAACCCGCCCACAACTGTAAGTTCAGTAGCAGGGAGACTGCAAACCAGAAAGGCCTTACCTGTGAACTGTTTTGGTGTCTTTGGACTTGGCACTCTGCTGAACTGCCTTGGGGAGAGCCTGAGCCGGGAGTGCGGAGAACTTTGGCCTTTGTCAAGGGCCCCAGTCTGAGCCGCTGAGCCAGACGGAGCTAATAGTGTTTGGCTCTGGGTCACAGGCAGACATTGTGAGCGATCTGCCCCGGCAAGCTCCGCCCTCAGGGTCGCAGAGCTGGAATTGGGTGGGAGCTGGTAACCCAGTGACCAAGTAGCCTAAGGGCGGGGTCTGAGCCGCCTTGCAGCCCTAACCCTCGGGGGCAGAGGGAGACCAGTTTTGACACACAGGGTAAGTGGATAGCCACTTCAGCAGTGATTCCAGCGACAAGCACTTCCCTGAGAAAGCTTCTGCTCAGTAAGTGAACAAGTTCAAAGTGCCTTTTAAGTGGGCTGAAGAGAGATGTAGGGTGTCTACCTGCTGGGGTTTGAGAAACTAGCAGCCTCCAGTCGTATCAGAACTGTGATTAACATCTCATACCCCAGAAGACCACGTGTTGCCCAGACAATATTCAATAACTTATACATACTGCTTTGTTTTTGGTTGTGTTTTTTTTTTTTTGGTTTGGTTGTTTTTTTTTTTTTTGTTTATTTTGATGTTGTGGATTGTTGTTTTGTTTTTTAAGTAAAACCTTTTCCATACAGATCCTTTTTCTTTCTCAATTTTTCTAGTTTAATTATAATTTCCCATTGCTGCCTATTTCAATAATTAGAACTTCATTTTTGTTAGTGTTTCTACCGCTATAATTTGGTTTTTCCAGCCAATTTTATCCCGTAAAGTTTTCTGTTTACTTGTTTTGGTTTGATTTATAGCATTTTTGTCTTTCCTCTCTACTTGGTGGAGGTGGGGTACTGTGTCTGATTAGGTTAGCAAAGAGCTGCTGACCTCAAGGAAACTACCCAACTCGGCACCCCCAGAAGGTGGTTTTTTTTTTTTTAAGGTTGTATCAAAGTACCCTACTGTACACTTATATTGCTCTGTCACCCTCTTTCTGTGACTCTCTTCTTTTTGTCAATATTCCCTTTACCCACCCCCTCTTCTTTCTCTATGTTTCTTTTTTTTTTCCTTATCACTCAGTTCTCTTTTCTTTCATCCCTTTTTTGCTCTTAAACCTTCTCACCCTTCTGGTCCTGTAACGCTTAGTCCACAGGCACAAGAACTTAAAGAGCAAGAGGAAGTGAAAGGAAAATTAGGGCAAGGAAACAGATAAAAGAAATCACTCATGAGGAAGAATCAGCAGAAAACTCCAGGCAACATGAAGAACCAGTCGAGAACAACCCCACCAAGGGACCGTGAGGTAGCTACTACAGAGGATTCCACCTATACAGAAATGTTAGGAATGACTGAAAGGGAATTTAGAATGCACATGTTGAAAACAATGAAAAAAATGATGGAAACAATGAAGGAAACTGCTAATGAAGTGGAAAATAACCAAAAGGAAATCCAAAAACAGAATCAAATCAGAGATGAACGATATGAAGAATATAAAAAGGATATAGCAGAGCTGAAGGAAATGAAACAGTCCATCAGGGAACTTAAAGATGCAATGGAAAGTATCAGCAACAGGTTAGACCATGCAGAAGAAAGAATTTCAGAGATAGAAGACAAAATTTTTGAGATAACTCAGATAGTAAAAGAGGCAGAAAAGACGAGAGAGAAAGCACAACGTTCACTGTCAGAATTATGGGAATTTATGAAGCGTTCCAACATACGAGTTATAGGAATTCCAGAAGGGGAAGAAGAATGCCCCAGAGGAATGGAAGCCATACTAGAGAATATGATAAAAGAAAATTTCCCAAATATCACCAAAGATTCTGACACACTGCTTTCAGAGGGCTATCGGACCCCAGGTTGCCACAACTCTAACCGAGCTTCTCCAAGACACATGGTGATAAACCTGTCCAAAGTCAAGACAAAAGAAAAGATTCTGCAAGCTGCCAGGAGTAAGCGCCAGTTGACCTACAGGGGCAAATCCATCAGAGTAACCGCAGACTTCTCTAATGAAACTTTCCAAGCAAGAAGACAATGGTCATCTACCTTTAATCTACTTAAACAGAACAATTTCCAGCCCAGAATTCTGTACCCTGCTAAGCTAAGCTTCAAAATTGATGGAGAAATCAAATCATTTACGGATATACAAACATTGAGGAAATTCGCCACAACAAGACCAGCTCTACAGGAACTACTTCAACCTGTTCTGCACACTGACCACCACAATGGATCAGCATCAAAGTAAGAACTCAGAAATTAAAGGACAGAACCAAACCTCCACACTGATGCAAAAGATAAAACTAAGCAATGGAGTCTCACCAAATAAGACGAATAGAATACTACCACACTTATCAATTATCTCAATAAATGTTAATGGCTTGAATTCCTCACTGAAGAGACATAGATTGGTTGACTGGATTAAAAAACACAAGCCATCCATTTGCTGTCTACAAGAAACACACCTGGCTTCAAAAGACAAATTAAAGCTCCGAGTCAAGGGTTGGAAGACAATTTTTCAGGCAAATGGAATTCAGAAGAAAAGAGGAGTTGCAATCTTATTTTCAGATACATGTGGATTTAAAGCAACTAAAGTCAAAAAAGAAAAAGATGGTCACTTTATATTGGTCAAGGGAAAAATACAACAAGAAGACATTTCAATTCTAAATATCTATGCACCCAATTTAAATGCTCCAGATTCTTGAAGCAGACCTTACTCAGTCTGAGCAATATGATATCTGATAATACCATCATAACAGGGGACTTTAACACACCTTTTACAGAGCTGGACAGATCCTCTAAACAGAAATTAAGCAAAGATATAAGAGATTTAAATGAGACCCTAGAACAACTATGCTTGATAGACGCATATAGAACACTCCATCCCAAAGAGAAAGAATATACATTCTTCTCATCACCCCATGGAACATTCTCCAAAATTGATCATATCCTGGGACACAAAACAAATATCAACAGAATCAAAAGAATTGAAATTTTACCTTGTATCTTCTCAGACCATAAGGCACTAAAGGTGGAACTCCACTCTAGCAAAAATGCTCTACCCCACACAAAGGCATGGAAATTAAACAATCTTCTGTTGAATAACAGATGGGTGTAGGAAGAAATAAAATAGGAAATCGTTAACTTCCTCGAGCATAACAACAATGAAGACACAAGCTACCAAAACCTGTGGGATACTGCAAAAGCAGTTTTGAGAGGAAAATTCATTGCTTTAAATGCCTACATTCAAAAAACAGAAAGAGAGTGCATCAAAAATCTCACAGGCCATCTTATGGAATTGGAAAAAGGAGAACAATCGAAGCCTAAACTCAGTAGAAGAAAAGAAATATCCAAAATCAAATCAGAGATCAATGAAATTGAAAACAAAAGAATCATTCACAAAATTGATAAACAAGGAGTTGGTTTTTTGAAAAAATAAATAAAATAGATAAACCATAGGTCAGACTAATGAGAAATAGAAAAGTAAAATCTCTAGTAACCTCAATCAGAAATGATAAAGGGGAAATAACAGCTGATCCCACAGAGATACAAGAGATCATCTCTGAATACTACCAGAAACTCTATGCCCAGAAATTTGACAATGTGAAAGAAATGGATCAATATTTGGAATCACACCCTCTCCCTAGACTCAGCCAGGAAGAAATAGAGCTCCTGAACAGACCGATTTCAAGCACTGAGATCAAAGAAACAATAAAAAATCTTCCAGCCAAAAAATGCCCTGGTCCAGATGGCTTCACTCCAGAATTCTATCAAACCTTCAAGGAAGAGCTTATTCCTGTACTGCAGAAATTATTCCAAAAAATTGAGGAAGAAGGAATCTTCCCCAACACATTCTATGAAGCAAACATCACCCTGATACCAAAACCAGGAAAAGACCCAAACAAAAAGGAGAATTTCAGACCAATCTCACTCATGAACATAGACGCGAAAATTCTCAACAAAATCCTAGCCAATAGATTACAGCTTATCATCAAAAAAGTCATTCATTATGATCAAGTAGGCTTCATCCCAGGGATGCAAGGCTGGTTTAACATACGCAAGTCTATAAACGTTATCCACCATATTAACAGAGGCAAAAATAAAGATCACATGATCCTCTCAATAGATGCAGAAAAAGCATTTGATAAAATCCAGCATCCTTTTCTAATTAGAACACTGAAGAGTATAGGCATAGGTGGCACATTTCTAAAACTGATTGAAGCTATCTATGACAAACCCACAGCCAATATTTTACTGAATGGAGTAAAACTGAAAGCTTTTCCTCTTAGAACTGAAACCAGACAAGGTAGTCCTCTGTCACCTTTACTATTCAACATAGTGCTGGAAGTTCTAGCCAATACAATTAGGCAAGACAAGGAAATAAGGGGAATCCAAATGGGAGCAGAGGAGGTCAAACTCTCCCTCTTTGCTGACAACATGATTTTATACTTAGAGAACCCCAAAGACTCAACCACTAGACTCCTAGAAGTCATCAACAAATACAGTAATGTTTCAGGATATAAAATCAATGTCCACAAGTCAGTAGCCTTTGTGTACACCAATAACAGTCAAGATGAGAAGCTAATTAAGGACACAACTCCCTTCACCATAGTCTGAAAGAAAATGAAATACCTGGGAATATACCTAACGAAGGAGTTGAAGGACCTCTATAAAGAAAACTATGAAATCCTCAGAAAGGAAATAGCAGAGGATATTAACAAATGGAAGAACATACCATGCTCATGGCTTGGAAGAATCAACATTGTTAAAATGTCTATACTTCCCAAAGCAATCTACCTATTCAATGCCATTCCTATCAAAATACCAACATCGTACTTTCAAGACTTGGAAAAAATGATTGTGCGTTTTGTATGGAACCGGAAAAAACCCCATATAGCTAAGGCGGTTCTCTGTAACAAAAATAAAGCTGGGGGCATCAGCATACCAGATTTTAGTCTGTACTACGAAGCCATAGTGCTCAAGACAGCATGGTACTGGCACAAAAACAGAGACATAGACACTTGGAATCGAACTGAAAACCGAGAAATGAAACTAACATTTTACAACCACCTAATCTTTGATAAACCAAAGAAGAACATACCTTGGGGGAAAGACTCCCTATTCAATAAATGGTGTTGGGAGAACTGGATGTCTACATGTAAAAGACTGAAACTGGACCCATACCTTTCCCCACTCACAAAAATTGATTCAAGATGGATAAAGGACTTAAACTTAAGGCATGAAACAATAAAAATCCTCCAAGAAAGCATAGGAAAAACACTGGAAGATATTGGCCTGGGGAAGGACTTCATGAAGAAGACTGCCATGGCAACTGGAACAACATCAAAAATAAACAAATGGGACTTCATTAAACTGAAAAGCTTCTGTACAGCTAAGGAGATAATAACCAACGCAAAGAGACAACCTACACAATGGGAAAGGATATTTGCATATTTTGAATCAGACAAAAGCTTGATAACTAGGATCTATAGAGAACTCAAATTAATCCACATGAAAAAAGCCAACAATCCCTTATATCAATGGGCAAGAGACATGAATAGAACTTTCTCTAAAGACGACAGATGAATGGCTAACAAACACATGAAAAAATGTTCATCATCTCTATATATTAGAGAAATGGAAATCAAAACAACCCTGAGATATCATCTAACCCCAGTAAGAATGGCCCACATCACAAAATCTCAAAACTGCAGATGCTGGTGTGGATGTGGAGAGAAGGGAACACTTTTACACTGCTGGTGGGACTGCAAACTAGTACAACCTTTCTTGAAGGAAGTATGGAGAAACCTCAAAGCACTCAAGCTAGACCTCCCATTTGATCCTGCAATCCCATTACTGGGCATCTACCCAGAAGGAAAGAAATCCTTTTATCATAAGGACACTTGTACTAGACTGTTTATTGCAGCTCAATTTACAATCGCCAAAATGTGGAAACAGCCTAAATGCCCACCAACCCAGGAATGGATTAACAAGCTCTGGTATATGTATACCATGGAATACTATTCAGCCATTAAAAAAAATGGAGACTTTACATCCTTCGTATTAACCTGGATGGACGTGGAAGACATTATTCTTAGTAAAGCATCACAAGAATGGAGAAGCACGAATCCTATGTACTGAATTTTGATATGAGGACAATTAATGACAATTATGGTTATGGGGGGGAAACAGAAAGAGGGAAGGAGGGAGGTGGGTGGGGCCTTGGTGTGTGTCACACTTTATGGGGGCAAGACATGATTGCAAGAGGGACTTTACCTAACAATTGCAATCAGTGTAACCTGGCTTATTGTACCCTCAATGAATCCCCAACTATAAAAAAAAAAAAAAAAAGAAAAGGGGATCTACAGTGCAGGCCATGTGAAGCTCCTGTGCAAATAAATAAATAAATAAAAAGGAGAAAAAAAAAAAAAGAATATCTGGGAATGAACCCTATTTTTGCTAAAAGACGGCTGCTGCTCTGCGCCTCAGGGCACTGCTGCTCCGGTGTGGTTTCCTCTAAGCTGACTGTCCTCTCCTCACTTCCATGCCCCAGAGTTAGCACTGACCAGCTGCAGTTTAGACACTGTCCATACCCCTCAAAAAATCACCCAAGTATCTGGATTTCTGGGGGACAGGCCTCCAGTCCTCAGAGTGAGAGTGGAGGGGGAGTGCTGGGAGCTCAGAGTTTCTAGTAGAGAATATATACAGTTTTATGCCTGGCAGGAGAATGCCATGGCCTCCTACTAGGGGAGGTAGGTCCAGTTTTTAGAGGGTCTCTCCTGTGGAGTGTAGTGGGAGGACATTTGAACTCTGCTCGTTTGTTTGTGGGGCACTCTGCTCGTTTGTTTGTGGGGCACTCCAAGCCGTTCTCATTGGGGAGGAGACTCCCGTCCGCTTGGTGATGGATTTTGTACCTTTTGTTTGTATCCTTGGGGTCACAGCTTGCCTCAGAGGGGTTGATGTGCGTTCTTCAACCTTCTCTCTTGGTGCAGCTCAAATCCATCAGGTTACTTGCTAAATTCCCCTCCTTCTGGACGGGAGCCTCTGTGGAAAGCTGGTTTCAGTCAGCCATCTTGTCTCCACCCCCAGGGTCTCACTTTTGAGTCTGGAGATTTGAGTCCAGGCTCCCGCCAGTTTATTGCACAGCCTGAACTGCCATCCCACACCAGTATTCCCCACCCGGAATGATCTGGTCTATTTAATCACTTTTGTTGTTCTTGGGGAAGGTGCCCGCCATTTCTTTTTGTGTGTGTGTGTGTTTTTTTTTTTTTTGGCCAGGGCTGGGTTTGAACCCGCCACCTCCGGCATATGGGACCGGCACCCTACTCCTTGAGCCACAAGCGCTGCCCCGCCATTTCTGACAATTCAAAATGTCTGTTTCCCGGGCAGGATCCCTTCTCTTCAAATTTCCATCGGTTTGCTTAGTCCCTTGTGGCTCTGAGAGGGACCCCTTTCGGGTTGCTAAACTTGGCTCAGGAATAAATTTTCATCAAATGGGTTTTGCCAGGAATTGCACGCTGCTGTCCTCTGTGAGGGAGGGGCCTGCCGGCCAGCATGGCCCAGCAGGGAGAATCTCTACAACAGAGTCGGTGGTTTTAAATTACACCTCAAATACAGCAATCTGCCAATTTACTGCGCGTCTCCAGCTGTCTGTGTACAACAATAATCCACACAGGGAAAAGGTCCAGACCCCCCTTCCTCTCACCTGATGACTTGGGAGAGGTGGGCTACACATCCGTTCCATTCACTATCATGCTCCGTCTCTCAAAACTTACCTTAAAAGAGTTTGTAGGCTATCTTAATTGTATGATTTGATATCTTCCTTCAATTCTAGGGATTCTTAAACATAATTTTTCTTTAAAGTTTTCTGAGTGGCTTTTATAATTAATTTATATTAATTTATAATTAATTGTAATTATAATAAAGTATAATATATTAATTTGTAATTAATTATAACATTTGTAATTAATCCAAGTCTCCTTTTAAGTAGCATTTTACTGCATTATAACAGAGTATTCCCAATCCTTCCCTCATTCTTTTCACTTATCCCCAAACTATAATCACTGAAATACATTGTGGATATTTTGAGTAAACTATTATATATTAATCAAGTAAGAATAACAAAAATGAAACATCTAAGTTTATTTCTTCTCCAGCACTTTTTTTCTTTTTTTATATATCCACATTTTTTTACTTATATCATTTCCTTTCTTTCTGGAGGTTTTTTTTTTTTTTTTTTTTTTACCATTTCTTGCAGGCAAGTCTACTGCTGACAAATTTTCTCAGAAAGTATTTATTTCTCCTTCACCTTTGAAAGATAAATTTGCTGGATATAGGACTCTAGGTTGGTGGGGCTTTTTTCTTTCAATTATTTAAACACTTCTCTTCATTCTCTTTTTGTTCACGTGGTTTTTAAGACATCAACTGTAATTCTTATACTTGCTCCTTTATAAGTAATGTTATTTTTTCCCTCCTTCCTATGACGTCATTCAAAATTTTTTCTGTCCTTAGTTTTCTGTAATTTTGTTTTTTTTAATTTTTTTATTTCAAATTAATATGAAAGTATAAATTTTTAGGCTACATTGTTTTCACTTCTGAGATAAAGGGCAAATTTGTAGTTGAGCCTTTCACGCAGGGAGTGTGCTAAACACCCTTACATAGAGCACATTAGATGAGATCCTGCTAATTATCCTACCTACTCTCACCAATTTTCTGCAATTTGAATATGATATGCTTAGGTGTAGAATTTTTGGTATTTAACTTGTTTGGTGTTCTCTCAACTTTCTGGATCTGTGGTTTGGTGTTTCTCATTAATTTTGGAAAATTTTTAGTCCTTATTGCCTCAAATATATCTTCTGTTCCTTCCTTTCTCTCTCCTGGAGTTCACACTACATGTACTTACACCTATTATAATTGCTCCACAGTTGTTGCCTATTTTGTTACATCTTTTTCATTCTTGTTTTTCCTCTTTGCATTTCACTTTTGGACATAACTAATGAAATTTAAGATAACTGATTATTTTTTCAACCCTCCAATCTAATGAGCTTTCTGAAGGCATTCTTTATTTTTTTTATAATGTTTATTCTTTTTTTTTTTTTCTTCTTCAAATTTAAGGCTCTGGGACATACAAATATTTAATTTTTTTTTTATTTCTTTTATTTCCTTTTGATGCTTTCTTAGGTTTTCATCTGTCTGCTTACTCACCTGTCCTTGCTTATTTTTCACTTTTCCCTTCAGCATCATTAGCATGTTAATCGTACTTATTTTAAGTATTTATTTTAGTGATTCTAACATCTCTGCCATATCTAAGTCTGTTTCTGATGCTTGCTCTGTTTCCTCAAGTTGGGTTATTTTGTATTTTTGTATGCTTTGTAGTGTTTTATTAAAAGCCAAACATGATGTACTGGGTAGAAAGAAACTGAGGTAAATAGGCTTTTAGTGTAAAGTTTTATGTGTATCTGGCTAAAGGTCAGGGAGCATTTATTTGTTGTAAGTGTGAGAGTCTAAAATTTACTGTTTTTTGTTTCCCTTAATTATTTTTTGTTTTCTTTAGATATTACCTTTGTTTTTAGATAGGGTCTCACTCTGTCACCTGGGCTACAGTGCAGTAGTGTTGTCACATCTCACTGCAACATCAAACACTTGGGTTCAAGTGGTCCTCCTGCCTGAGCCTCCTGAGCAGCTGAGACTGAGCTGAGGTATGTACCACCATGCCTGCGTACCTGGCTACTTTTTCTATTTTTTTTTTGTAGAGATGAGGTCTTACTCAGGTAGGTCTCCAACTCCTGGCCTCAACTGATCTTCCTGCCTCAACCTCCCAAAGTGATAGGATTACAGGTATGAGCCACCGCGCCTGGCCAAGCTTTAGTTTTTAAAGGTTTCAGTGTCTGAAGTGTCTAGGGATTAATTTATCCTCTTTGTTATTTCTATTAGTTCCTATTTCTTGTTACCTTATTTTCTTGTGTAATTGAAAACTTGTCTGTGCCACCCATGGCCCTTAAAAATTAGTTGTGTAGATTCTCATAGGCCTGGGATGAAAATACCTTTCTCCAGAGTTGATTTGAATTTACTTTCTCAGCTACCTGGCAAGAGTATTATCAGACTTGACACTTTTTTGACCATCCTGATAATGCAAATTTGAACAGTTTCCATGGGATTTTTAGAACTTGTTCATAGCTAGTTTCTCTCTCTTCCTTGCCACCATTCTATTTTCTCTCCCATTTTTCTTTTTATCTGTTTATCTTTTCCTCCACCACTACCTATCCTTTCTCCCATTTTTCCCATCAGGATGTGATAGATTTATTTCTAAGGAGTCTTTACCTTGAAAAGGGATAATTGTTTGATATTCTGGCTTAGTGTTGCAGGTATGTGTGTGTGTGTGTTAGAGGGGATGGAAAGGTGGTTCTGACTCTCTTCCTGAGTTAGGACTTGGGTTTTCAGTTCATCCCTTTCCACCTAAAGAATCCACCAAAACTTTAGATCAGTTTTGCAGCCCAGTTCAGTATGGAGTGCCTTTCTTCCTCAACTCATCCTCTATTTTAAGCCTAATTATAACTCTGTATCCTCTCAGCTCTTTGATACTCTTAAGAAAATATTTAAAAAATATTTTACCTAGCATTTTGTTTCTTTTTAGCCAAAAATTTAGTCTAAATAGCTTAGCCTAAGATTACTAGAAGCAGATGTCCCTAGTATGTTTTCAAATTGTGCCTTCCTTACTCTTTGGGACGTTTATTCAAAGATCTGTGAGTATAGCTTTTTTTTTTTTTTTTTTTTTGAGACAGAGTCTCACTTTGTTGCCCTTGGTAGAGTGCTGTGGTATCATAGCTCACAGCAACCTCAAACTCTTAGGCTTAAGCAATTCTCTTGCCTCCACCTCCCAAGTAGCTGGGACAACAGGCACTTGCCACAATGCCCGGCTATTTTTTGGTTATAGTTGTCATTGTTGTTTGGCAGGCCTGGGCTGGATTCAAACCCACCAGCTCTGGTGTATGTGGCTAGTGCCCTAGCCGCTGACTACAGGCGCCGATTCAGTGAGTATAGCTTTTTAACTCATTTAAGAAGCCCATTTTTCAAAATCACTTGAACTTGGCATTCTTTAGAGCAAAGTCCAAGCTAGATTAATGTCTATTGAGTTTTATTGTGTTTTTATTTACTTTTTTTTTAATTGCATTATGTTTATTTTTTAAAACTCGGTTTAAAAAGACTAAAACATTCTTTCAAAAGAGGCATCCAAATGTGTTCCTATTTTTTTTTTTAATTAAATCATAGCTGTGTACATTAATGTAATCATGGGGTACCATATGCTGGTTTTATATACAGTTTGAAATATTTTCATCACACTGGTTAACATAGCCTTTCTGTCTTTTTCTTAGTTATTGTGTTAAAACATTTATATTGTACATTTAGTAAGTTTCACATGTTTTTGAGACAGAGTCTAACTCTGTTGCTCCAGGCTAGAGTACCATGGCATCAGCCCAGCTCAGAGCAACCTCAAACTCTTGGGTTCAAGGGATCTTTTGCCTCAGATTCTCTAGTAGCTGAGACTATAGGTACCCACGACAACATCTGGCCAATTTTTCTATTTTAAGTAGATACAGAGTCTCTTAACTCAGGCTGGTCTCAAATAACTGCTCCTGTTGATGTTTATTCTTATCCATTTGCTTGTTTTGGTCCTGGGAGGGGTAGGGGGGAGGGATAGTACTGTGATCCTAGCCTCACCTGGCTGGCCCAGCTGAGGTGTAGGTGTAGGGCTCTTAGGTATGCTGTTCCATTTGTGCGTTTATATGTCTCTACCATCCTCTTTTCCCTCAGGTTTTACTCCACTGGAATTTTTCTATTTTGGGGTTATCATTGCCTTCCAGTTTTCTTCACATCTCTCACATTGAAACTATCTCTTATATGTTGTCGACTCTTTTTTAATTTTAGACTACCCACTAGTTTACTACTCCTTCTCTCTGCACAGAATTAGCAGTCTTGAATGCCTGGATCCCAAACAAACCTGTTCTACCCTCTAAGCTAAATCACCTTGTCGAGTTACAAAGAGTGACCTTTCTTGAGTGCCTACATATATTATGTATGTTAAGTGTTCTAGTCGTTATCTTGTTGAGTCTTTACTCACCTATTGTGTATAATTATTTTGGTTATTTTTAGAGCTAATATTATATGTGAGAGAACTATGTTTTAGTTGGCTTGGGCTGCTCATAATAAAAATACCATAACCCTGTGGTTTAAATAGTAGGAATTTATTTCCTTATATTTGTGAAGGCTGGGGAGTCCAAATGCAAGGTGCCAGCTTTGTTGACTTCTGGTGACAGCTTTCTTCTGGCTTACAGATGGCTGCTTTCTCACTGTGTGCTCATATGGCCTTTCCTTGGTGCTTGTTTGTGGAGAGACAGAAAGAAAAGTAAGTTCTCTCCTGACTCTTCTACTGTTTTTTTTTTTTTCTTTGCCGGGGCTGGGTTTGAACTCACCACCTCCAGTATATGGGGCTGGCGCCCTACTCCTTTGAGCCACAGGTGCCACCATCTCCTATCTCTTCTTACAAGGTCACTAATCTTATCATGAGGGCCCACTCTCATGACCTCATCTAAATCTAATCATTTCCAAAATGCCCCATTTCCAAATACCATCTCATGGAGGGTTAGAGTTTCAACATATAAATTTTGGGGAAGATATTATTATTTTCTTATCTTTTTTTTTTTTTTCTCTTTCAAAAGTATCTTTTCTCTTTAAACCAGTTTGGATATTGGGAGGTCATTTGATCTAAAAATTTTCTTTTCACAGATGAAGAAACTGAAACTCAAAGAGGCTTATTAAATTTTTCAAGATCATGCAGGTAATCAGCAGACGAGTTAATTTTAAGCTTACAGAGAGTTACAAAAACAGTGCAGAGAGTCTGTAACTCAGATTCCTTTAATGTTAACACCACAAATATCCATTTTACAATGCTTGAAACTAAGAAATTAACCCTGGTATAACACTGACATCAAACTAAGCTATAGATTTTCTTTAGATTTTACCAGTTTTTCCACTGATTTCATTTTTCTAATTCAGGTTCCAACCTGAGAATCCACGCTATATTTAATTGTTGTGTGCTCTTAATCTATAATCTCGGATAGTTCCTTAGTCTTCTCTTGTCTTTCATGACTTCGGTGGAATTGTGACTAAGCTATTTAATAGATTTGCCTTACTTTTTATTTAGCTGATGTATTTTTATGATTAGATTGAGATTATTTTATAAAAGATTTCATTTCAAAATGATTCATATATTCCTCCTATCAAGGAGTATATGATATTGATTTGTTTTATAACTAGTGAGCCTGATCTTTATCACTTGGTTAAGGTGGTATCTATAAGGTTTCTCTACCACAAAGGTGCTATTTTTTGTCTGTAATTAATACGTATTTGGTTAGAGATACTTTGAGACTATGAAAATGTTGTGTTCTTCCATGAACTTTTATTCACTAGTTTTAGCATCCATCGGCTGCTTCATATATATTTTACCTTTTATAAAGCATACCTCAGTGAGCAGGGTGCCGGCCCCATATGCTGAGGGTGGCGGGTTCAAACCCAGCCCCGGCCAAACTTCAACAAAAAAATAGCCGGGCGTTGTGGCGGGCGCCTGTAGTCCCAGCTACTCAGGAGGCTGAGGCAGGAGAATTGCCTAAGCCCAGGAGTTGGAGGTTGCTGTGAGCTGTGTGATGCCACGGCACTCTACCAAGGGCAATAAAGTGAAACTCTGTCTCTACAAAAAAAAAAAAAAGAAAGCATACCTCCTCTGGATGCTCTTCTCGATGTAACAGAGTGCCAGTATATGTTAGTTTAGGTTGAAATCAGAAGAGAAGTTTGATATATGAGTTTGAGCTGATGTAGAAAGGCAACATGCCAGCGTAGAGTATAATTTGAAAATATGAATCAAAAGGATAGATGAAACCCAGATGCAACTGTCATCCAGAGTTAAGACCAGAATGGCTCACTGGCAAAGAAATGGAAGAAACTTAGACAAGACATATGACTTAAAGACATGTGAAATAATAAAAAGAACTCCTCCATTTGAATATATGGCTAGAAGGTGAAATGTCAGAAAGAAGAGTGACCAGGACGACCTAAATGGTATGAAGAGTGTGCTAAGGAGGAAATGATGTTTGAGAAGGAGGATTATGTGAGGATTTTGGCAAAGGTACATTTCAACCAATCAGCATGAGGTTTTGTAATAACAGAGAAGCCATTGATTTAAGCAGATATTATTTATGCAGGATGGTGTATCCATTAGGAGATGAATAACTGGCACTTGATTGTCACTGTTCTTGCTTTACTTATAGTTATTGACCTCATTCGTTTTCCCTTCTCTCTTTTTCTTCTAATCTCAGAGTGAGACTCTGATGAGGATCATGAATAAAATGACCCAGAGGACACAGCACAAGCTAATTCCGTCTCTCTTCCTTCTCTGGATAGGGGCTGCTTTGCTGGGAGAAGTGAAGAGATGGTTAGGGTATTTCTCATTACTTGCTGGCATCCCCTTTCCCCTTTTCTGTTAGAATGGGAGCTGGAGCAGAGCCTGTCATCAGCTGAGGAAGTGTTTTAAACTAGGTAGAGAGAAATCTGAAGAGAGGAAGCAGAGCAAGAGGACATATGGAGCCAGGGAAGGGAGAAATACAAATCTGGCCAATCCAGACCTTTGGGGCAGAATAATTGTGAGGGATCATAGGAAGAAGGATGTGCATTTGGCTGGGGCTTCCCTACGGAGTATATCTCAGGATTCTAAGCAGTGGGGTAGAGGGTAGATGGCCCTGACAAGGCAATGTTAATCCCATGGATGAGGAATCCTTCAATTTTTACTCTTACCCTTGTGCTGCTAATGGCATTCCTGTAGATTTTGTTTGACAGTGGAGAGCAGGCCTCCTTCAGGATGGCTACCTGTGTCTCAAAATATTCCATTTTTCCAAACTGCTTCTATGTTTGAAAATGCAGCTTTTCCTGAGAAGGCTGGTATAGCCAGCCTAAAGCATCTTAAAATTCACCTGTTTATCAGAGACAAATAGTTATTTTTGAAGCACTTAGGGTTCTGTATTAATTTTCTCTTGCTGCTTTAACAAATTACCACAAATTTGGTTGCTTAAAATAACACAAATTTATCCTCAGTTTATTAGTTCAGCTACCTGAAATGGTTCTCACACGGCTGAAATCAAGAGGTCTGTGTTTCTTACTGGAGGCTCTGAGGAAGAATCCACTTCCAGGCTCCTTCAGGCTGTTGGTAGTTCTATGGGACTGTGGGACCGAAGTCACTGTTTCTTGTTGGTTGTTGGCTGGGAGTTGTTCTCAGCCATAAAAGACTACCCAGGTTTCTCAGCTCATGTCTTCCATCAGCATCAAAACAACCAAGGCAGGTCAAGTCCTCAGTCTTCAGATATCTCAGGCATCTATTGCTGCCTTGTCTTTTCTGATTCTCTTTTGTCACATCTTACTGACTCCAGTTGGAGACATTTCTCAGCTTTCAAGGGCTCAAGTGGCCTGGGTCTGCCTGGATAATGCAGGATAATCTCCCTATCTGAAGGTCCCTTTTGTCATATCATGTAATACATTCACAGATTATAGGATTTAAAGCATTGGCATCCTTCTTTTTTTAGATAGAGTCTCACTTTGTCACCTGAACAAGAGTGCCATGGCCTCAGCCTAGCTCACAGCAACCTCAAAGTCCTGGGCTCAAGTGATCCTCTTGCCTCAGCCTCCCAAGAAGCTGAGACTATAGGTGTTGCGTGACCGGAGACGTGAACGAACTCTATTATCTATTAGTTTCATCATTATCTTATTTTACCTATCTGAAATTAACTTGAAAGGAAATATTTTGTTATCATATCAATTGAATCACCTTTGTAGTAAACCTCTTCTTCTAAACATTGACTAATTTCTGAGCAGGTATCTAAAGAAAGATCACAAAGAAGAAAGTAGCCACAGGGGAACAGAGTTAATAGAAGAATATCTTCAAGCATTCACTCAGTTTACTCAGTATAAAGTAATGACTGTGTCTTTCCTTCACGGCGGGGTACCTATAGACCTCTGACAATATGTTGTTAACATGCATCAACCCTCTGGCCCTTATCTCTGAGGAAGGGAAGCATGCCCTTTGATCTCAGGCTTCAACGGGTGTACAGCTTCAGAGAAATGACTTAAGGAATTTACAACTCCAAGGAAGCCAAGTCTGTGTGTAACCCAGGGGGGTCCAAGTCCCTTAAGCCTCTGGAAGAAAAGCAAGTCATTTTAACTCACACTGAATTTACTTTGTGTGCTTGATGTAGGGTATGTTTATTTCTAAATATTATCCTACAATAGGTACCCACCACAAGCTTGGCTAATTTTTTATATTTTAATAGAGACTTGCTTACACTGGTCTTGAACTCCTGACTCAAGAGATCGTCCTGTCCTGGCCTCCCAGACTCCTGGGATTACTAGCATGAGCTACCACACCTGGCCTAAAGCATGGACATTTCTGGAAGGGCCATTATTTGGCCTATCAAAGGCTCAGACAACATAAGAGGAAAGTTTTAAAAGGAGGTGAGGTAAGAGATATACGGTCAAGGCAAACCTTGGAAAATGCCACCGTAGTGGGGATGGGCAATAGAGAGGCAGGAAGGTGCTGGTACCTTGAGTGTGTGACAGATGAGGCTCTAGAATTAGACAGCCAGCAGGCACAGGGTCTTAAACCTGTAATACTAGCACTCTGAGAGGCTGAGGTGGGTGGATTTTTCGAGCTCAGGATTTCAAGACCAGCCTGAGCAAAATGAGACCCCATCTCTACTAAAAGTAGAAAAACCAGCTGGGCTTAGTGGTACACATTTGTAGTCTTAGCTGTTTTGGAAGCTGAGGCAAGAGGATTGCTCAAGCTACAAAGTTTGAGGTTGCTATGAACTATGATGCCACAGCACTCTACCCAGGGCTACAGAGTGAGACTCTGTCTGGAAAAAAAAGAAAACCCAAAAAACTAGAGAGGCCCAGCTGGAAGCAGTGGTACTAGAGGATGGCATTGCCTTCTTTAATGTGCCAAGGCTGCTTCTGCTGGGAAAGCCAAGGGGACATGGTGTGCAGTTGATCTTTGGAGTACTTGTCTGATGCGTACATGGAACTCTTTCCAGCCCCAGATCGGCCAGCTGCAGAAGACAAAGCACGACTTGGAGAGTACTTGAATGAGGGACCTGCTGGTTGACCATCTGCTTGCTTTGCTCCCTGTTTTGTGCTAGCCCTTCCAGTCCTCTCACTCTGCTGTCAATAGCACTGGCCCTGGGGATGGCTGGCTTCTAAATAGCTCTCCCACACCCCATGCACATGCTGTCTCTAGTGTGGTCCTGTCATTGGCAGGGCATCAGGCTTAGACATGTGTCCCATACGGTATTCTTCATGTGCATCATCTCACATCTGCTTGGCCCACTTCTTACCCTAGCCAGTTTCACAGACCAGCAGCCTGAGCTCTTCCTTCCTTTCTGCCTCAGGATCATCTAACAACATGGTGAGAACATTGCAGAAATTAATTGGCATCTACATATACAACTTAGAAGTAGATGAGAGTTATAACTCGTGGAACAAACTTTGGCCAATGAAAAATGGGAATCTGAGATAAATGGCTCCAGGTTGTCATTTCCATTCCCTCAGGTGGATGATTCTATACCAGCTCCTCAAAGGGTCCTGATGAAATAGTATCTAACTGTCTGCAGGAGTAGCCAGCTCTATAATATATCTTTGTACTAGCTTTTCTCCCATCCTAATTTTATTCTCTCTGCTTCTTGATGTCTGTTACCTGGAATCACTTCCTAGAATAAATTGCCTGCATGCAAGCCCTAGTTCAGGTTCTGCTGAAGCATGTGCTGACTATATTAGCTGTAAAATCTAAGGAAAATCATAGTTGGGATAAAAAAAATTTAATAAAAGTTTTGACTCGGTGCCCATAGCTCAGTGGTTAGGACACTGGCCACATGCACTGGAGGTGGTGGGTTCAAACCCATCCAGGGACTGCTAAACAACAATGACAACAATAACAAAAAAATAGCCAGGCATTGTGACAGGGGCCTGTAGTCCCAGCTACTTGGGAGGCTAAAGCAAGAGAATAGCTTAAGCCCAAGAGTTTGAGGTTCCTGTGAGCTGTGATGCCATGGCACTCTACCGAGGGTGACATAGTGAGACTGTCTCAAAATAAATAAATAAGTAAATAAAAATTAAAAATAGAAAGTAAAATAAAATAAAACTTAGTCTCTCTTTACTATACCCGTCTATTAAGTTAGAAGCCAGACCTGGGGAAAAAACAGCCTGGAGTATCTTTTAGCAGACTACCTGGCTCTTGGGGAGATACGTGGTTCTGCAGTGCCCTTTTAACAGCAGGCCAGCTTGTAGGTGACTCGGATATGTAAATAAAAGGGGCAGAGAAGCCTAGAGGTGGCATTATACTGATGATGTGAATAGCCCCCATAGAAATCATGAGGAAATAAAGTAAAGACAGCCTCTGACCTATCAATTAGTAAAATGGACCGATTGCTGTATTTTAAGCCTGTTCTTTGAAAGGAATTAGGAGAGAGAAGAACAAAGGCAAAATCCACACACCTCTTTTATCTGAAAACATGTGCAATAGGAGCTTAGGAATGAAAAATCTTCAGGCATGCTTGAAATGCTAGGCAACTTAAGGCTAGAACAAAAACAATCACCCCTCAAAAAAAGAATACTAGGAGGAAGACTAGGCCTTGAGTAAATGGTTTTTCAAGTACTGGGTCCACTTATTTCTAGTGACTTAACATATCTGAACTGCAATTTTCTTATCTGAAATTTGGAGAGAGTAATACGTTTTTTTCCTAATGACATGTTTTAAAAATCTAATTACATGATCAATATATATACAGAAATTAACACAACACTAACATTTAGTAAGAACCTACTATCTACCAGGACTGTCCTAGGTACAGAGATGAGTGACATTATCCTTCCCTTTGAGCAGTGGTCCCCAACCTTTTTGGTACCAGGGACTTATTTCATGAAAGATAACTTTTCCACTAACCAGGGGTGGGGGGGAGAATGGTTTTGGGATGATTCAAGTGCATTATATCCCCACCTGAGATCACCAAGTATCCGTTTCTCATAAGTAGTGTGTCACCTAGATTGCTCGTATGCATCATTTAAAGTAGAGTTCTTGCACCTATGAGAATCTAATGCCACCATTTATCTGACAGGAGGCGGAGCTCAGGCAGTGATGCAGGTAATGGGGAGAAGCTATAAATACGGATGAAGCTTTGCTTGCTTGGCTGCTGCTCATCCTATAATGTGTTACCTAGTTCTTAATAGGCTATGAACTGGTGCTGGTCCACAGCCTAGGGGAGGGAGACTGACTGCATCCTTTGAGGAGCTCCCACGTTATGAAAACAGAGACAGGCACAGGTGTGAATACATGGAAGGCAACGCCACTAATGTAACAAAGAAAAATCTGAGAGATCTGGAAAATAAGCAATTGATTTTTCTGGGTGTAGGATATGAGAAGTTGACATCTGAGCTAGAAGATTAGTAGGTTTCTTCAGGTGTAGCAAGGAGTAAAATGGGAGGGAGATGGTAAGAGCATTCCAAGAAGACTGAAGAGCAGAAGTAAGGGTATACGATGAGCAAGTTAGAAAAAGTGAATGAAGGAAACAGTAAGCTATTTGGTACTTGTTACAGTCAAAGTTCCCTTGGGGCCCCTAGAGTTGTATTATTCCATTAGTAGTTGGAATCAGAAATCAGAGACTCGGGAGTGGGAATAGAAGAGGACATAAGGATTTGGAAGTATTTTGTATGCACAGAAGTGTTGTTGAGAGAGTGAAAAAACTGCTCAGAGAAAGCAAATGTGTTGAGTAAAGCTATAATTGGCTGAAGGACAGAAACCCATGGAATACCAATATTTAATGGAGGAGGAAAGAAGATGAAGTAGGATGTTTAATTGAAAGTTTTCCCTGAGACATAAAGATACAATAGATATAAAAAAAAAAATTACAAAGGAGCTGTCATATTACCAGGCAGAAATTGAAAAGTAGGTGTTTGAGAATGTTTTTGTAGCTCTTATTTTATATTTCATTCAAAAATAAAATGAAACGGTCTGTAGAGATTGATAGAAGAATTTATAATGAGGAATTCTTTGGGAAAAATTGGTTCTGTGATTCCTAGTATTTTTCATTTAAGTCTGTGGTAGGAACGTCAAAGAAGATCACTTGGAGAGCTTAGTATGTAAACTTTGTATTTAGAGGAGAACTATTGATTGGTATCTACCGTATGTGTAAGGAATCATAAAGTGGGGGAAAGGTGACCTGAGCTGGCCCATGGTAGCAGCACAGTAGAGGTAATTGCATTTCCTTATGATAGTGTGTCCAAAATGCATGAGTCTGGAGAAGGGATGCAGAACTCATGGTTAGAATATTAGTGTAGTATCATTTAAAAAGTTACCTTGACCAAGAAACCTCATACAGGTTGAGCAGTGGTTCTCAATCTCTGGGTTGTGACCCCTTTGTAACAATGAAAATACATCCTAAAATACATTCATAACGGTAGCAAAATTACAGTTATGAAGTAGCAATGAAAATAATCTTATGGTTGGGGGTCACCACAACGTGAGGAACTTTATTAAAGGGTCGTGGCATTTGGAAGGTTGAGAACCAATGTACTGGAGGATTTTTTTAGAGATTTATATAGGAGAGCTTAAAAAAATCCACTAATTTGTTCATGAGAAACATTAAACCCACTAATGTTTAAATTCCTGTCAGGCCCTGAGATTACATAACCACCTTAAAACAGTACCAGTGAAGCATTCTTCTTTTTACCCTATTCTGCAATTCAACCATGGCATGTTTAAAAAGAGAAATTAGGAGAAGATAAGAAAAAAAAGAGCAAAAGGGAATCACTTTTTTTTTTGAAGGTAGTTAATTTGCTTTCAGTCATTCCCTATTTGTGATGTGAAGAGAAGAATAGGGGCTTATACCTTTGAAGAGTTGTAAGTGTAAATAAAGATTGAAATGCAAATTAATATATTGAACCAGACGTTTCTTTTTTTTTTTTTTGAGATAGAGTCTCAAGCTGTTGCCCTGGGTAGAGTGTTGTGGTGTCATAGCTCACAGCAACCTCTAGCTCTTGGGCTTAAGTGATTCTCTTGCCTCAGCCTCCCAAGTAGCTGGAACCACAGGCACCCGCCACAATGCCTGGCTATTTTTTGGTTGTAGTTGTCATTGTTTGGCAGGCCCGGGCTGGATTCGAACCCGCCAGCTCTGGTATATATGGCTGGCACCTTAGCCGCTTGAGCTATAGGTGCCGAGCCTGAACCAGACATTTCTAAGATCCAAATTAAGATTTACATCATTCTTTGACTTCATTTACTTCCCGAAAGTGACTACTCAAGGTTTTAATCTAAGAACAATAGGAAAGGTATCTCCCAATAAAAATGCATAAACAAACAGTGAAATACAAAAGAAAAAAAATGCATCTCAGAAATCGTGCCTTCTCAAGGGTTTACTTGAAGAGAATTTAGACAAAGAGAGACTAAAAAGCCAGAAAAGAGGTCAATGAAATTATAGTTGTAGAAACTAAGAAAAGGAAAATTATCAAGAATAGGTCTGTTTGCAAGAGATACATGTTTTCATTCTAACAATGAAGATAATGAAGTTGGATAAACTATAAAATCATAATGTTCTTTTTAAAAATCCATCGTATATCTTAAATTTTAATGTGTCTTAAATTAACTAAATTTGGAAAAAGATGAGTTCTTTCTAGAAGAGGAGAACCTCATAGTGTCTTTAATTGATGGAGGCATGGCAGAAAAAGGAGTGAGCCCACCTGTGAAAGAGGCAAAGTGAAGCTAGTCTGACTCAGAATGCACTTTTTGTGGCTGCATGTGGAATGGCATGATGGACCTGAATTTTGGAAAGTCCCAGTCACAGAGTTTGCATACACTCACTAACTCTTTCCCACAGACCTTCACTGAGTACACTGGGGCTGTGTCCTATAAGTTGGGAGAAGGGCAGAAGAACTGAGAGTGAATTTGTTCTTGGTATAAGGGGTCTTGTCTAAAAGCAAGGCAGCCCACCTGGGCGTAGGCCACAGAGAGGTGACTTTCCAGTGGGCCTTTGCTAAGTACAGTACAGTGGCCCCGTGAAGACTGGGGATAGATTTAGAGAATTTATATATTTTTCCAACATACAAGAAGCCAAAATCAGAGCTTGAGAACAAAGAAAACTCCCCACTGACAAAAAAACAAACAAACAAAAACCCCCAAACTGTCAGAAAGACTATCAAAAAGAGAGAGCCCACAATCTGGAAAAATAGTGCCATAAGGGATCTACAGATTATCATAAATATGCATATTCTAAGCCCTGCTGAAGGGAAAGATCTGATTCCACCCTCGAAATAATTGAGACAATTATTAAGCTAAATATTGTAAAGTTGCCAAAATCCCAATCTATCTCAAGGGCAGATTATAGATTTGCTCTGTCCTCAAACTCTTATAAGTCTGGTATAGGGAGAGGTATGCTTTCTTTCTGGGAATAAATATTATTAAATTTTGGCTGCACTGTCCTTTTACAGATGTCTTATTTATAATAGAATTTATAAGATATAGAAAGAAGGTAAAAATTGTGAGCTATAATAACAAAGCCAATAGGAGATCTACAGATGGTTCAGAGATTAGGATTAGCACATAAGGACTTCAGATAAACCATTATAAATATATTCAATATTTTAGCAGAAAAAGTAAAAATATAAAAAAGAATCACATGGACATATTAGAAATGAGAAATACAACATCAGAAGTAAAATATTCATTCAATGACCTGAATAGCAATTTGGAAAAAGCAAAAGAAATTATCAGTAAACTGGAAAATAGATTAGTAAAATTACTCAAAGTAAAAGTCAAAGAGAAAAAAAATAATGGAGGGGTGCAAAAATAAAGTATCTGAGACCCATGAGAAAATTTCAGAAGATGGAGAATGTCTATAATTGGAGTCTCAGAAGGTGAGGAATAAGATAGTAGGGCAGAAGATGCACATATATTGAAATAGGTAATGGTGTGGAATTTTCTTTTAATTGGTGAAAGACATCAGATCACAGATCTTTAAAGTTCAGCAGAGTTTAAGTAGAATCAATGCAAAGAAATGACACAAATACATCATAATCAAACAGATGGGTACTAAATACAAAAATTATATCTTAAAAGCAGCCAAATAAAAATGACACATTATGTACTGTGAAAAAGTATAGGAATAAGGGCTGACTCCTCATCAGAAATAATGGAGGGAAAAGGCAATGGAACAATACTTCTAAAGTGCTGAAAGGAGAAACAAACTATCAAGCTAGAATTTTAGATTGTATGTTCAGTAAAATTATTTTTGCTTTTTTCAATTGGACAAGAGCAGAGATAATTCCTCTTCATTCATCCTAAACTACAAAAATGATAAATGATATTTATCTGATATCAGATGGAAGTCTAGTTTTTCAAGAAAGAATGAAGAGCTCTACAAGTAGTAAAAGTGTGGGTAAATATATATGCACAAAATATGTTATTATTTGGATTCTCTAAAAGGACTATTGACTATTAGCACAAAAACTTACAATAATACAGGGTGACTGTGAAAAACTCCATTGGGGTGGTTAATAGAGTTGGACCAAGGAGGCAATTTTGGGTGAATAGAACCAATATGGTTGTGGCCAAGAAAGAATCTGAGACTGGTTAACTGAAGGGAGATTGAGAAAATGAGTAAATATTTTAAGTATAATAGCATTCAGTTTCTTATTGTCGAAAAAAAAGAGTTTCAAATATGTAAGGAAGAAAAGCTACAATAAACTGTCTGTTGTTGGGTTGGAATTTGAGGTACTGGTGTGAGCTCATGGTCTATGTATTTACCTGCCCACTAGCTGACCACATAGATACAGAAATGCATGTGTAGGTCTGCCTATAGAGAGGATTTAGAGTCAGTGACACCCAGGATAAATAAACACACCTATAATTTCCTTTTTAAAGAACATAATCCACTCAAAGAAAGTAGAACTTCTTAAAGAAATAATTGATTCTTAAACTGGGTCATGAAAAGTTCAAGATAAGTCTGCAGCATCTTTATGTATCAGAAAGTACAAAAGTGGCTCGTCACCTGTAACTCAGCAGCTGGGATGCCAGCCACATACATTGGAGCTGGTGGGTTCAAATCCAGCCCGGGCCAACTACAACCAAAAAATAGCTGGGCATTGTGGCGGGCACCTATAGTCCCAGCTACTTGCGAGGCTAAGGCAAGAGAATTGCTTAAGTCCAAGAGTTTGAGGTTGCTGTGAGCTGTGACACTCTACCAAGAGTGACATAATAAAACTCTGTCTAAAATAAATAAATAAATAAAAAAGAAAGTACAAAAGTGCTCAGACTGATGGGGATATTACAGAAGGATATTAGACCCTGCTTTTTTTGAACTTCCATTGGCTATATATGGAACAATTTGGACATCAAAGTAAATAGTTATGACCTATTCAATAAAATAAGAATCCATGATTCCATACTAATATAAATGAATAGATAAGAAAGGAAAGTTCTGCCTTAGAGTTCAATGGTAACTAATTGATGTTGGAGTAATAATAGGCTATTTTTCAGCCACTATACTATTAAGTGGGTCGGGCAGGAATCTCCAACGGATGTTAAAAATCGTGGGTAATAGTTTAAATAGGGACAAAATATTTTTGCACTATTAAAGTATCTCCCCACCAATTTAGTTATTAATTAATATGTACAAAATAATTTACCAATTAACTTTACAGTAGGGCTACCTGGTAGACCCCATTTTAATTGGGAGATAAAATTTAATATCATCAGTACTAGGACAAATAGCCCTTACATGTATGTGCTTCCTAGTGTCTTTCACTGACAAGAACACAGCCTCACTTCTGTGATATTCCTACAAAAAATATACAAGCTAAATGTAATTACAAAGAAACATCAAACGGATCCAAATTGAGGGATATTCTGCAAGGTAATTGGCTGTCTGTGTCATAAGAGCAGCCAGATGATCTGCCAGCTTCCATTCCAGTTCAGGATACAAATGAGAAGTTTTCAATGGAGCAAGATAAAGGGGAAAGTGTTAGCCAGAGTAGGCAAGGTTTAGAAATAGCCCCTCTTCTCTCCATACAGTTTAAACATCAATTAGGAACTTACTTTATGGTTAATGAGCTCCTCCTCTAAGATGAAAAACCATTATGAAAGTTAAACTTCATTGTCTCACCTTAGTGTAAATTTCTTTAATCAGATAATTAAACCACTTTTTTTTGGAACACTTAATTTCAGAATTACAAACCGAAAATCTTTTTTTTTCTCCCTTTTTAATTAAAAATTTTGGGATGGTGGTGGTAGCTTGGAGCTCGTGGTATTCAGAGAGTGGGGAAGCTTTGGGTAGCTGAAGGGCAGTCAAAAGACACTGCTGCCTGAAAAAGTGAGGATGGGGAAAAGCTGAGCACTGGAAGGAGAGAAGCTCCAACCAAAATTTTTCCTCCTTGCAATTTTTTTTTGTAGACTCAGCTATCTGTCTTCACGCCCTGAAAAGTCACCCAAATGGCCATTGTCCTGTGGAAAGAAGGTAATCACCAATCCCTTGAACAGAACTAATGACCAGTCAAGATAGTTTCCCAGGGAATAAATGGTGAGGTTGTAGCATTCACCCATCCTATCAGAGTCTCCCCCGCTCCAAAAAAAAAAAAAAAAAAACAGACTCATTCTCCTCTTGGGTGGGGTTATTGTGCTATCAGAGATATGTGCCTGGAAATGTCATCAGGGTCCCAGAAGGATTTTACAAAAAGCTTTGCTTCTGGTTGTTCTATAGCCTCAGAAATCTGTCCCTCTACCCACTCTCTCCATACTTTCTGATCATCCTGAGGCCAAGCCTTTAAAGGAACACCATCCCAGAATGGGATCTGGGATATTGAAATCTCAGAAAAGTAAAAAATAAAACAAAGCAAAAACCTCGTTCTGTACTCACTAATGCTTCCTATAAGTAGGCAGGAAGAGAGAAGTGGTTGCTCTTATCAAACCAAGGCTAAGTGAGAGAAAAATGTATTTTTAGAACACATTGTTATGTCCATGTAGCTTTTAATTACATTGTCTTCTCACATTCTGATATTGGAAAGAGACTGTTAGCATGGCTGCGGTCACTTGTCTACAGAGCCATCCTTTACATTGTTCAGTGGCATCTTGTGGGGCAGGATGAAGACCTACAGTTATAGGTGACAGTTCCAGCGAGGCAATTTACTAGATGAGAATGTCATAAATGCTCTTGTGCTAAAAAAATTCATGTTAGAATACTGAGGGTGAGAGAATAAATTTAAGCTTCATTTGGGGGTGGGTTAGGGTAACCAACTCTTCTCAGATTGCCTGGGGCCCTCTTGATTTTAAGTTTCCTGTTGGGAATCCTCCCTCAGTCCCAGACAAACTGATCCTCTACTCAGCAGAACAGCCTTTGTGATGTTCAAGGATTTTTCCCTACCCTAAAATCCTTTTATTCTGATGCTTATATATGTAAGTCCAGTGTTGCTTTCAGGAACTTTAGCCTTCCCCTAATAGAAAACAATAATGGTGTTCCTAGCTTGGTCTAGAGGGCAAAGGTTTGGACTGGGAACTGGTGGTTTTATCAATCAATAAACAACCGTGTGACCTTGGGAAGGATTTTTCTTCTCTGTGTCTTATTTTCCTCAATGTGAAACAATTCACAGGGATGTTTTATAAGCTGCTTTTTAACTCTATCATTCTAAGGCTTTTTCCTTATACATTTAAAGTGTCTCACACTAATCTTGAGAAGGTGCACTTGGCATACCAATCTCCCACTTACCTGGGTGTATGTAAGGACCAGAAGGAGCATGTAGGGAGGAGGGTGAGGAAATCGAGGGAGTAGAAAGATTTTTTTCTGTGGAAAGGATGGGAAAAAAAATTAGAAGAAATTTCAGCTTTTAGTCTAAGGAAATCAGAGGACATACTATAAATCCAATCAGTTACTACCACAGAATTCCTTTTAGGTGCCAAACGAGCAAGCCCCATCTTTTCCTATCTGAGGCCCAGAGAGAAAAAGAAGTTTGCCCAAGGTTACAAATTAGTGACAAAAGTAAGAAGTAGAGTTTACATCTCCAGGGCTGGCCTGTTTTCCTGCCAGGCTGTGCTGTCTATGAAGTGTTCCTAATTAGAGTACCTGCTCTTTTCTCCTTTCATTTGAACCAAAGAAGGAAACATTATGCGTGATGAAAGAAAACACAGCAGACAGGGAATAATTTTCAGGCTCTTGCTCTTCTCTCAACTCATTGTCCAACCTTTGACATTATTGACAATTTCAGATGTGGGTTAAATACAGCAAGGGGAAGCCAATGCTACACCTTAAAAATTAATTGTTCAAGTACTAGGTCATTGCAGAGTAATGCACCGTGAAATTATGTTATTCTCCAGAAGAATTTCCATAAAGATTAACATGCCATGACACCTTCTTTTTTCCATTGGAGTTAGTTTTTTAAAAAGTACATAAAAGGAGTCTTCGGAATCCAGAGGTGTGTGTAAACCTCACTGCAGACAAAGCAGGACGTGTCAGGCAGGGCTTTCGGAGCAGCAGATGCCGCCGGATCGCTGCTAAGGGAGACCCCCATTACCAAAGCATAGCCCATAAAAGCCCGGGCTGGTATCCGTGGAGGCAAGCGCGAAAGAAGTCATTAGTCTTGGTGCTTTTTTACTGTTATTCACACTGGGATAATGAGATTATTGGAATATTTTTTTTCCTAATGAGAATGAGACAGAATACCTTGGTCTCTAAATGATTTAGTCACAGAGGGAACACATTACTCTTCCCTTGATTGCTGTCAAATGCTGGAAAATTGGAATATTATACTGATATTTATCATGATGGGTGATATTTTTCCTGCCTTCTTGGTGTCAAATGAGATGGGCAAAATATTTGTCTGAAAAGCAGACTCCTTTACAAGGTTTGTAGAAAGGAAGACAGATGAAGATGCTGGATAAGGGACCAGGGGCGGGAGTTGGAAGGAGGATAATTGGAGGATGGCTTTTCTCTATTTCTTCTTTTTTCATCAGTAAAGCTATCCCCTTGTTTTAATTTCCTACAGACTTCTCTTCCAGTTAGCTCACCAGTGTTTGGGGCTAATTAGACATTGTTTAGATTCCGAAAAGAAGGTTAATTTCAAGGGAAAATGGGTTTGTGCCGGTCTGCAGGTTATTAATGGCAGCTAGTTAATTTGTGTTTCTTGGGAAGGAGTAATATCCTGGGGATGAAGAATTCCTCGTGGAGGGTGGTGGGTGGCGAAAAAGGTATTTTTCAGTCTTATTCTCAAGAACCCTTCACCTAATACTTGTCAGCCCAGTGTTTATGGGGCCAGTACAGACTAATTGGCTGGCCTGGTCCACCGAGATACAATCCAGGTCATAGGTGGCTAATGTAGCCAAGGCAGACAAAGAAATCTGGAGTTCTAACTCCTGGTCCTGCCCCACTTGTCCTCTAAGAAGGTCTGAAACAGCCAGGAAAAGAAAAAAAAAATGATAATAAGTGAACTATTCCATGTCATCATTATGTACTGGCTTCCAGAAGGGAGACATAACCGTATTTCTACAGCCTAACCAGGAAATTGTAGTGTTCTCCATGTAACAGGTGGAAGAATCTTACAGAGGGAGTATGGATCCTGTGATTTATAGATACCACTCTTTGTTAGACTCAGTCAGGGATCTTGTTATAAATATAGAAATGCAAGCTCCCCACCCCCCACCCCCCCACCTGCCCCGGCTCTAATTCTGTTAGCTGGAGTAAGGGTCTTTTCATCTGTATTTTAACAGGCTCTCAGGAAATTTTGTTGCAGGCAGGACACAGCATTTGGGGACTAATGACATCCAATAGGTTGGTGATTAGAGATGAGAAAAGGGTTTTCTAGGACGTAAATTGACTTGCCTAAGGTAACACAATGAGCAAGTGACAGAACTGGGACTCGGTCTGAGAGCCAGGTCTGCTGGGATTTGCTTGATCCAGGCTGGAGGCTGTGTTCTCTTAACTCCTCAGCAATTTGGTCTGTACCTTCCTCCGTTTCCTCATTTAACAATGTGGTGTGCGCAATGTGAGTAATAATAGTCCTGTGACATTTGTTTAGATCCAGTTGTCTGCCTTACTGTGAGGCCCTGAGACCCAATCCTTACTCTCAGGGAGAGAGAAAACACATATCTGTGGGCATAAACACATATCTATGGCTTTTACAGGGGACGGAGATGCTCTCTCTGTCAGGGCTGTCCACCTGCGGCCCGTACGGTATGCTGATTTTGGGAGGACTTCCTTTGCTTATCCATGCTGTCAGACAACCCAGAAAGTATGCGTGGACCTTTTTCTTTTGCTAATCAACTTTCAAAGTTGGTGTTTGTGTATTTAATGTGTAGCCCAGGACAACTCTTATTCTTCCAATAAGTATCATTAATAAAAAAAAATAAAAAGGTTGTATACCCCTGCAAATGCTTTAGGCCAGTTGAAGAGAGGGCTAGAAATAGACGGAGAAGACAACGTGGGAATGGGTGAGATGCGTGACTGTGGCTGCATCGTGTGGTCAAAAATACACCCAGAAACTCCTAGAAGCATTTCATTATCAACTCATCTGTCTTTATTTCACAATGTCCTCAGAGATCAAGGATCGTATTTTCTGACTATGATTCCCCAGAAAGGCAAACTTCCTTAGTTCCAGGAAAGAGAACATTTGTTTAGTTTGGATGATGCTCAAATGCTCGTTCTTCCATGAAATTCCCTAACCTCAGATAAACACTCCTTCTTTAAAGCCTGAATGTATAGCTCTAGTGTAAATGCAGTAATGGCCAAGTGGAGTCTTGGTATTTGTGCCTGTAATTGAGCTCCTGTTTGCAGTTTGAGAACCAAAACTATGTATCTTGCTCATTTCTGTGTCCCACCACTGAGGATTTCTAGAGGGTCTTTCCTAAACTGGTGCTCTGTCTATTTGCATTAAATAATTGTTAAGTGAGTAACAAATGCCACAGCGAGGGACTACCTAATGCAGCGAATGGTCCTCTCCTGTACCCTCCCATACACCCTCTTTTCTTTCTTTTTTTTTTTTTTGTAGAGACAGAGTCTCACTTTATGGCCCTCGGTAGAGTGCCGTGGCCTCACACAGCTCACAGCAACCTCCAATTCCTGGGCTTAAGCGATACTCTTGCCTCAGACTCCCGAGCAGCTGGGACTACAGGCGCCCGCCAGAACGCCCCGCCATTTTTTGGTTTGCAGTTTGGCCGGGGCCGGGTTTGAACCCACCACCCTCGGTATATGGGGCCGGCACCTTACCGACTGAGCCACAGGCACCTGTGGTGCTATAACAGAAGGCTGTAATAATTCATTACAGATAATTCATTACGAACACAGTTTTGGAGGCTGGCAAGTCCAAGGTTAAGGGGCCAGCATCTGGGGAGGGGCTTCTTGCTGCATCATTGCATGGAAGAAGGCAAAAGAATGAGAGAGAGCAAGACAGGGAAATCCACTTCTGAGATAAGGAACCCTCTCCTGCCATACTAGGATGAATCCATTCCTGAGGGCAGAATTAAATTTCACCTTCACCTGCATCTTGAAGGGGGCAAACATTTCAACCATAGCACCTCTTTGTCTCCTGCTACTTCCTTCTTCTTCTAGTGTGATTTCCACTGCCCCCACTCTGCCCCAGAGTTACTGTAAGTTCCCAAATAAGGTCTTGTCTTTCTTATTTCCCTCTCCCTTATTTTTTTCCTTGCCCAGAATCACCAATAGGAACATTACTTAGCCCATTAGTGGATCCATGAGACGTAGAAAACTACCTATTGTGTTTTTCACTGCTCCAACATAGTCACTGCAATAAGAATCCTTCACTTCTCATCATCAAATGACGTGGGGATTCCCCCCCACACACACACCAACCAAGTAGTTCTTCTGCAGACATCACCTGGATGTCCTGTAATTCAGTTCAGTTCTGGCACCGTCTACCTGGGGATATCTTCAGATCCCCCAGGTGGAGGGATCAGTCTCACAACTGCCCCCACTTCAGATGCAGGTGAAAGTAGTAAATTGTCACCCACGCATTTGATTAAACAGTTAAAAATCAAGAATTCTCATGACTCCCTCTTTAGGCTTGATTAACTTGCTAGAAAGTCTCACAGAACTTAGGAAAACACTTTACTTACCTTTACCTATTTATTATAAAGAATCTCACAAAGGCTGCAGATGAACAGCCAATGGATGAGATGCACAGGGCGAGGTGTGGGGTAGGGGGCATGGGGTTCATGCTCTTCTCAAGCACACTCTTCTCCAGGAACCCCCCATGTCCAGCTCTCCAGTTTTATGAAACATCATTACATAGCTATAATTGATTCAATCACTGGCCATTGATGATCAGTTTAACTTTTAGCCCCTCCCTCCTGCCAACCTTTTAATCATGCCTTGATCTTTCTGGTGGTCAGTTCCTATCCAGTTGCCAGCCACCTGTCATCTCATTAGCATACAAAAGACAATCATTACTGCAGAGAGTCTAAGGTTTTTAGAAGGTGTGGACCAGAAAATATGAAATGAGAGATCAAATATTTACAAGAAAACCTCCATAGTTGACCACCTCCCTACATTGATCACCTCCCTGAAGTTGACCTAGTTTTCATAGACCAGAGGTACATCACATGTAGATATCAGTACAGTAGGCGTCGCTCCTTATGTTGACCACCTCTATAAGTTGATGGGTTTGTTACAGTCCCTTGCGTGGTCCACTTATAGAGGTTCTACTGTATTTTATAATCCTAGTGGGTCAGTGGTCCCTATTACCGTTGAAGACCACAGTGAAACCCTGGGAGTCTACCATCATTTTGCATCAGAATGCAAATGACTTCCTGGGAGGTGAGGGATGGTGTACTGTTGTCACGCTTAGTTAGTTTCAAGATAGCTTATATTGCATCCTCAGTCAAACCACTTATTCGTAACATATCAATGTATTGATGCAAATTCCAAGGGGGTGAGCACTAATTGTTGCAATGATTATTTATTTATCGGCTAGGACATAATTACTCCCTTTGGGGTCACACATCTGCCTCAGGTTACTACATACTTATGCCAGAGCAGAGCGTAGTCACTGAGATTCAAACTCCCAACAGTCAGTAAGAACTTTTTAGAGACGGGGATGGCCCTTTCTCCCGAGGGGTGCATGGCAGGAGCATGGATTCTGATTCCACTGTGGAGGCTTTCCTAGTTTTCTTGAAGTAGCAAAAACAGCATGTAGGCCCAATTGTGTGGCCCAAATAGTCATGAAGGTAGATGGGTAAGTGGCTACCTACTCAAATGATAAGTAGGAGCCTTGTCCTGGAAAATTAGCACTGGGCTTGAATCAAAAATATAGGGCAGGCATTGCTTATTGTACACCTTTACTTTGTAAGAACCTAAAGTTCCACAGCTATATAGCTAATGATGAACGCCTGAAGGGTAATGCAGGGATTATTTTCTTGTTTTCTTTTTTTATTTATTTATTTATTTATTTATTTTATTTTTTTTTTTTGTAGAGACAGAGTCTCACTTTATGGCCCTCAGTAGAGTGCCGTGGCCTTACACAGCTCACAGCAACCTCCAACTCCTGGGCTTCAGCGATTCTCTTGCCTCAAGGGATTATTTTCTTATTTTATTTTTTAATTGACAGATGGAATTGTATATATTTGTCATGTACAACATGATGTTGTGAAATATGGTGTATGTTGTGAAATGGCTCAGTCAAACTAATTAATGTGTGTATTACCTCACATAGCTGTCATTTTTATGGTGAGAACACGTATAATCTACCCCCAGCATTTTTCAAGGATATAACACATTTTATGAACTACAGTCACCATGTTGTACAGTACATGCTTAAACTTATTCCTCCTATCAAACTGTAATTTTGTAACTTTTACCTAACAGCCCTCTAACTCCTTTCCCTACCATGTCCACCGTAGCTCCTGGGTAACCAGCCTTCGATTCTCTGCTTTTATGAGATTGTAGAGGAGGGAAGACTTTCCCTCTACCTCTGAGGGTTCATACTTGAGTTTATGAAGTAGACTAACAGTAAGCAGACTCACAGGAGAAAAGATTTATAGTAGTTCCTCCAAATCCTCAGTTTTGCTTTCTGAGGTTTCAGTTATTCTTAGTGAACCATGGTCTAAACATACCAAACAGAAAATTCCAGAAATGAATACTTGATAAGTTTTTTTTTTTTTTTTTAAGAGACAGAGTCTTACTTTGTCACCCTCTGTAGAATGCTGTAGCATCACAGCTCACAGCAACCTCCAGCTCTTGGGCTTAGGTGATTCTCCTGTCTCAGCCTCCCAAGTAGCTGGGACCATAGGCACCCGCCACAATGCCCGGCTATTTTTTTTGTTATTGTTTTTGTTGTTGTTGAAGTTTGGCTGGGGCTGGGTTCAAACCTGCCACCGTCAGTATATGGGGCCAGCACCCTACTCACTGAGCCACAGGCACTGCCCCTTGATAAGTTTTAAATTGTATGCTGTTCTCACTAGCATGATGAATCTCACCCTATCACCTTCTATGCATCTAGCTCCATCCTGCTAGGTGCATGAATCATCCTTTTACCCAACCTATCTACAGTGTAACAGAATAGTAATATATTCTATTACTAGGATAGGAAAAAAAAATAGGAAAAAAGTATACAAGGATTGAGTTTAGCACTGGCTGAGGTTTCAGGCATCCCCCGGGGGTCTTGGAATGTATCCCCTATGGGTGATGGGGGACTACTGCATAGCTTATCACGTGCTCAGTGGCATCATACGAAAGAAAAATGAATACCCCAAATCCCAATGAAATTTAGAAGCTTATACACATGTGTCCTCATCATAGAAGACAGGGGAGGGGAAATGTAGTCAATTTAGGAGAGAGTAAGTGTTTGTGGGGAAAGATGAATGGCCCTCTAGAGGAACAGGTGACAGTCTGTGACAAAATCTGTCTGGTCTTGGCATCAACCTCTAGTCTCCAGGGTTGTGGTCTGAGTTTAATCTTCCCAGTTAGATGAGATTCCCAGAACGGGGTTCATGACAATTATGCTCCTTGTGGAGGATCTGTCTTTAGGCAGATCAGGGAAGTCCAGAGAAAGCCCTTCTGTGCATTTGCTGTGCCTTAAATGCCCTCAGTTTTTTTATGTCCAAAATTGCAGATTGTGGGGTGATATTTCCTGCATTCTTTCAAGATGAACTTTTTTAGATTCCACCTATGTGTGAGATCATGCAGTATTTCTTTTTCTGTGTCTGGCTTATTTTGCATAACAGTATTTTTACAGCAGACTCAGTGACCTCTGTAGATAGATCCAGTTGCAGAGAACACATACCAGGCTCTTTCCTGGGTGGTCAGCAATCACTCCTGGCAGGATGGCTGAGATCACTCTGGACCCCTCGGGAACTTACTGCTATCCTCGGGATTGGTGCAGATGAGACACTTGGGGTTTGTCTGCCACAGCTGAACCCCAGGGCTTCAGCATGAAGATGGATAGGTCTGTGATTTTTCCAGCTGAAGCACGTTTGCAAGGGTCAGCACAAAGCCTGAAACCCAGTGGGCTCTGCCGGCTGAGCAGCCTGTGCCCTGCAGGAGACCCAAGTTTGGGCTGTGGTGAGTTTTGTTTACCCTGTTGTCTTATTTGGCCGGAGGCTCTCCCGGGGAGAGTGAAGAGCTGATGCAGGAAAATGGCTGAGGGTGGGAGAAATGGGGTTTCCACCAACGCGATTTACCCATTTCTTTTCTTTATTTCCTTATACATTTTTTTACTTTTTTTTATTAATATTAAATCATAGCTGTATACATTAAAGCGATCATGGGGCACCATACATTGGTTTTATAAACAGTTTGACACATTTTCATTAGACTGGTTATCATAGCCTTCCTGGCATTTTCTTAGTTATTGTGTTAAGACAATTATATTCTACATTTACTAAGTTTCACATGTACCCTTGTAAGATGCACCGCAGGTGTAATCCCACCTGTCACCCTCCCTCTGTCCATCATCCCCACTGCCTCCCCTCCCTCTCTCCCTTCCCCATATTCTTAGGTTATAACTGGGTTATAGCTTTCATATGAAAGCCAAAAATTAGTTTCATAGTAGGGCTGAGTACATTGGATACTTTTTCTTCCATTCTTGAGATACTTTACTAAGAAGAATATGTTCCAGCTCCACCCATGTAAACATGAAAGAGAGGTAAAGTCTCCATCTTTCTTTAAGGCTGCATAATATTCCATGGTATACATATACCACAGTTTATTAATCCATTCATGGATCGATGGTCACTTGGGCTTTTTCCATGACTTAGCAATTGTGAATTGGGCTGCAATAAACATTCTGGTACAAATATCTTTGTTATAATGTGATTTTTGGTCTTCTGGGTACATACATACTAGAGGAATTATAGGATTGAATGGCAGGTCTATTTTTAGATCTCTAAGTGTTCTCTAAACATCTTTCCAAAAGGAATGTATTAATTGGCATTCCCATCAGCAGTGCAGAAGTGTTCCCTTTTCTCCACATCCACGCCAACATCTCTGGTCTTGGGATTTTGTGATATGGGCTAATCTTACTGGAGTTAGATGGTATCTCAAGGTAGTTTTGATTTGCATTTCTAAGATGATTAAAGATGATGAGCGTTTTTTCATGTCTGTAGGCCGTGTACCTGTCTTCTTCAGAGAAGTTTCTCTTCAAGTCCCTTGCCCAGCCTGAGATGGGTTCACTTGTTCTTTTCTTGTTTATATGTTTGAGTTCTCTGTGGATTCTGGTTATTAAACCTTTGTCAGAGACATAACCTGCAAATATCTTCTCCCATTCTGAGGGCTGTCTACTTGCTTTACTTACTGTGTTCTTGGCTGTGCAGAAGCTTTTTAGTTTGATCAGGTCCCAGTAGTGTATTTTTGAAGCTGCTTCAATTGCCTGGGGGGTTATCCTCATAAAATATTCGCCCAGACCGATTTCTTCAAGGGTTTTCTCTGTACTCTCTTCTAGTATTTGTATAGTCTCATGTCTTAAGTTTAAATCTTTAATCCAGTGAGGCTCTATCTTAGTTAATGGTGAAAGGTGTGGGTCCAGTTTTAGTCTTCTACAGGTTGCCAGCCAGTTCGCCCAGCAACATTTGTTAAATAGGGAATCTTTTCCCCACTGAATGTTTTAATTGGCTTGTCAAAGATCAGATAATGGTAAGTAGCTGGATTTATTATGAATATTTATGCACCCAACCAGAATGCGCCTCAATTTATAAGAGAAACTCTAACAGACATGAGCAACTTGATTTCCTCCAGCTCCTTTGGCAGTGCTGGATAGATCCTCCAATAAGAAGCAGAGCAAAGAAATTTTAGATTTAAACCTAACCATCCAACATTTGGATTTAGCATACATCTACAGAACATTTCATCCCAACAAAACTGAATACACATACTTCTCATCAGCCCATGGAACATACGTCACAAGTCTAACGTCAGTAAATTTAAATGAATAGAAATTATTCCTTGCATCCTTTCGGATCATCATGGAATAAAAGTTGAATTCAGTAACAACAGGAATCTGCATACTCATACAAAAACATGGAAGTTTAATTATCTTATGCTGAATGATAGCTGGGTCAGAGATGAGATTAAGAAGGAAATCACCAAATTTTTGGAACAAAATGACAATGAAGACATGAATTATCAGAACCTCTGGGATACTGCAAAGGCAGTCCTAAGAGGGAAATTTATAGCACTGCACACCTTCCTCAAGAGAACGGAAAGAGAGGAAGTTAACAACTTAATGGGACATCTCAAGCAACTGCAGATGGAAGAACATTCCAACCCCAACCCCAATAGAAGAAAAGAAATAACCAAAATTAGAGCAGAATTAAATGAAATTGAAATCAAAAGAATTACACAACAGATCCGTAAATCAAAAAGTTCATTTTTTGAAAAGGTCAATAAAATAGATAAACCTTTGGCTAACCTAACTAGGAAAAAAAGAGTAAAATTCCTTGTACATTTTTAAAGCAGATTTATTGTGAGTAAAAGTGCTGGCTGGACAAAGCTCTCTCATGCTGTGCATTTGCTTTTTCTTCTCTTGAATGTTTTTAAACCTCTATGGGTGTTTTGTCTTTTTGACATCGACTGGCAGAGAAACCTGGGCAGTCTGGATTCCCGTTTCACTACCAGGGAGGTGTTGTTGGCTCACTGGCCGCCCTGCCTGGCCAGCTCCGGCCCACAGACCCCACGTGGCGGGTGGGCAGCACCAGATGGAGAGAGGGCAGGCAGACCCAGTGAGAATCCCCACGCAGAGGAGTGAGCGGCCCAGGGAAGCGAGCGATCATGCTGGACCAGTTGGACAGGAGCCCAGCTCTGAATAACTTCCGCATTCAGGGAAAATAAAATCACACATGACAACAGCAGAGGGCCAAGAACTAGTTGGAAACAAAGGGGTGTTAGCTTCAGGCTGGGGGCTGTGAGACAAGGAAGGCTCTAGTGAGATGTTCAAAAGTCTGGCCTGTCCTGGACAGCTGCCACCCGAGCTGCAGGCCTGGAATGCTGTCACGAGCCCAGTGAGCCGTGCTCAGCCCCAGACCCAGAAAGACTGATGAGACAAGGAGGGCCTCAGGCCTCCTCCTGCCTCCCACATCTTTTAGCCTTCTCTGAACACACTCGGCAACTTAGTGGGCCAAGATCCCTTCCCTTAAGCGACCGACAGCAGGAGGAGGATGGGTGAGGAAGAGGAGGGGGGATGAGATGAGACCGTGGGCATTTCAGAGCTTCTCCTCACCACCCTCACCCCTGGAACAGTGGCTCTCCACCAGCCGCTGACATGGTCATTCCGGAGGGTTATGGGCTCACCAAATTTCAGAACATTGAACAGAAATCAAGAGCAGGGGGATGGCCTCGGCCTGCCTGTCCCCGTCCTGGGGGGCATGCCATTGGCTCTGTCTCGTTCTTGATTAGCAAATCATCCCTGCTTGCATCCTGACAGAACTTTTCATCCTGAAAGATCACACGGCATGCTCCAAGTCAGAGAGCATCTCTCCTCTGCCTATTAGCACCTAACTCAGAAGATAAAAGCCTCCCTCCTCCCCCACCCCTGCTCAGAAACAAGAGGAACAGGAAGTGCCATTTAATTATTTATTTGCATTAACTGGTGATCATCTCTTGATCTGACTTAACGCTTCCAAGGCATTTTTCCTACCTGGATAAAGATAGACAGGGCTATCTTTAAAGATAGACAAAGAAAATCTCAGTATATGGAAGGTTAGTTTCTCTTAAGCATATTTCACAGTTATGATTTAATTTAAAAAAGCATATTTCACAATACACACACACACACACTGGGTGTGCAATTTGTATATACATGCATATGTATGTATATATCCAGGTATAAATGAAATATTTATATAATATTACAAATGTTCCTAGAATGCTTTCTATTTTAAACATCAAAGTATTTCCATATCTGTTATTACATTTGTTGACTCATGTGACAACCTTGCAAGATATGTAACATATAACTACCATTTTATAGAAAAATTAAAGTTTAGCGAGCTTGGAACTCGGGTAAGGTCACAGCTACTAAGCAGCAGAAGTGAAATTCACACCTAGTTTTCTTTTTTACCACAAAATTTCACGTTCTTTTCATTGTGTGGTCCCCCCCTTCAGATATGAAGTGGAAGGATGGGAGTAGGACGGGGGCTAATAAAAGTGATTCCCTCATCTTTACCAGATAAGGCCCTAGGGACTATTTCACCTAACTTAAAATGCTAAAATACTCATTCAAGTTAGAAGTGATTCTTCTTCAGTATGTAAGTGGTAGAGACAGGATTGAACCACGATCTGTATGACTACAGCCACGCTCTGTGCAGTACTCCCAGGAATGGACAAGGTAACACTCTGCAGAGCAGTAGGGCAGAGTACCCAGTAGGAAAGCAGAAGGTTTGCTATCAGACGGGCCTCGATTTGAGCTCCAGATCTGTCATTTATCAGCTCTGAGAACTTGGGCAGTGTCCTTAGTCTCTTAGAACCTCAGTTTCTCAACTGTGACAGTGGGTTTTACCATTCCCATCTTATTATGTGTTAAAAAGATTAAATAAGTTGAGGCAGATCTCTGGTGTATTGTCTGACACATAGTAGGTGCTCAGTAAATGGCACTACAGGCGTTCTGTCCATATTGTGTCTATTTCTGTCAATGTTCTGCCTACATTGCTGATTGGGATGTGATTCCCTAGTCCTCACTTGGATCAAATAGCCCATATAAATCAAGAAATTTTCTAAGCAAACAGAACATTGAGATCCAGAAGAGGACTTGTGAGGCCAAAACTAAGACTCTAAGAGAAGAAGAGGGCAGAGAGGTCCTGAGGAATTTCACGCTGGGTTCTCCCTTCCCAACTTTATCTGACTTCCTGCCTGAATGAGTGGAGGACAGCATGAGAGAACAGATACAAGGAAGCCTCAACACTGCTCTGCATTCTACCCAGCCCTGTGGGGGCATGACGACCATCGCCTCCTCCCTCCACCCCACCATGCAGGCTTGGGGACTGGTTTGGCTTTACACTCCCGAGTGGAACAGAAAGGCAGCAAAGAAGCTACAGTAGATGGGGGAATTCTAAGATGAACCCTCTTCTCCCAATCCAGCATGATCTCACCCCTCTCCCTGACTTTGTGCTCCTGGGAAAAGTTATCACAATCTTTCAGCAGTGACAGAGACATCTGGAACACAATGAGCTGTGCCTAGAGTAAGGGACACTCCTCACTTTCTCTTCTTTGCAGATCCTATATCCACTGGAAGCTTCAGCATAACAAGGCTTTCAGCTTCTTTTGTTACTTTATGTCAAATTATTTTTTGCCTTTTCTGTCTTAAAAAGAAAATGTCAAATTTCTTCTCTCACCCTTCCCTCCTCTAACACGTGGAGAGACTGCATTTCCAGGCCTTTGCATTGCTTTCTGCCTCTGCTGCACGTGACGTCTTAATAATTCTAACACCAGGGGTGGAGAAATAAAGAAAGAAACAGCATGACAAAATACTTCTGGGCCATTTTGGAATTAGTGATATTTTTCAGGAGTGATCAATTACGTTACTTAACTGGAGAGCTCAGATTATAAAGAGAAATATAATTAGTGGGAAATGTCCTGAGATATATAAAGACAGATAGGCCACCCAAGGAATGGGAGCTCATCAATTTGCCCTGGTTTCATCAGGAGGGCAGTTGCTTGACTGCAAGACTCCATCCGAGTGATTGCCGAGCAGAAGCAAGCGCACTCTGGGCAGTGTCAGCTTTGGAAGGAAAGAGCATCCTCTGAAAATCAGCCGGTCTGTATCTGGCCTGCTGTTGATTACCAGGCAATTTGCTGGTCCTCCCTGTGCCTCAGTTTCCTCCTCTGCAAAAAATGCTAAGAATGCCTATCCTTCCTGCTTCCCTGGGGCCTTTGTAAGGCTTAAGTAAACCCTATGGATGTGGACTTGCTTTGAAAATTAAAATGCAATTTTAATGTGTAAATGCAAAGGAAAATTAGGAAATTGCCACCCTTTGAGCTGGATCTTTCAGAATAGGGAAGATTTGACTGTCTAAAAATATGTAGGTATGAGGGACATGAGTTAACGACACAACCAAGGCATTAGGTAGATATATTAGTTTGGCTGTAGCATACAATATTTAACCAGAGAAGATCATATTATATCTAAAATTAAGGCTGAAGCTAGGACCTACGGGCTTGGGAGTTTCGGCTTCCTTTTTTCCAAAGCAGAAACGACTACTGACTGATCTTATTGGGGAATAACATGATCCAGGCAGTTTTGCAGAAAGACAAAGAAGGTCAAAGTCATTGTCAGGGGAAACTGGTGAGGAAGCTAAGGCAAGAAAGAAGGGAAGCATTGTGCAAGAACTACTGGGCACAGTTAGCAGGAGCTGGGGACGAGGGAAGGGAAGGATCAAGGATTAGCTCATGGATTGAAAGTCTGGGCACTTGGGAAGATGGCCAGATGGAAATCTAGAATGTAGCTCCTGGGGTACTTTGGATTAGGATGAAGGCATAATAAATATGTTATGCTAATGTTGTTTCAAGGTGCTGATAGGACCTACAGCTAAAACTGCCACTTACATGGTAAAAATTGCCAAGATTAGAGCTCAGGAGATAGGTCAAGGCATTCAGAATCATACAAAAGAGGAGAAGCCATTAGAATTGAGGACTCTGGATAGAAAGAGAAGTGAGGGAATTTTCAGGAAGTTGTCTGGAAGGGGAGGTGGGTGCTTGGAGTTAACTTGCTCACTGAATTTTCTACTTCTCTCCAAAAACTTCCTCCCTTTCCTCCAAGGATAGTGAGGGTGAAGGCAGTGTTATCTCCCTCTCTGAGGGGGAGACAACCTGCTGGGCACAGAGGTTCCAGGAATGTTTAGGAGACCTTGTCTGTTCACTCCATGGCACTTGAGAAGGGGCAGGGCTGGTGGCTCTGTCTGGTCCACTAAAGCCACGGTCAGGTGCTCTGACCTCAGGGGAATCTAGGAGATTGCTCTGCAGCTAATTAGAAATCACTCTTGAGAATCAATACAATAGTTTTGATTTCCTGTATCCAGAGCTAGAAAATTAGCTCTTCCCCGAGAATATGGATGACTTGAGTAGCTGCTTTATTAATAGAAAGCCACATTTTAATTTTTTTGACTGGAGTGCTTTTCAAACCAGCAGTTTCTAGATATGGAGGAGCCATCAGTTTGCATCTCTCTTCTCTGAAACATAGTCACAGGATCAGCGCTGTCATAGGAGGAAGGAAACTAATTGCACCAACAGATTGGAAACTACAGTCGCACTGCTTTCTGCTTCCTGGCTAAAAACTCCACCCCTGATTCACAACTCCAGAAATGGCATCTTTGCTTCCATCTCTCCCAGTGCCTGGGTATTATTTTCACTGCCTTGTTTATGTCTGTGCATGTGTGCGAGTGTTTATTTTTGAAATCTCAGACACCTATTTTACAGGAAGAGTATTGGTATTACAGAAGTCATTGATGTTTTGGGTTATTATATACGAGGGATGTGGGTCTCTGCTGAACAACTTGACATCAACATTACCAGGCTTGCAAACCTGTTTTCAAGTGAGAAGTTCTAAAGTAATATTTATAGCAAAATTATGACCTCGAGGCATCTAAATGTGATCCGTTTTTAAATCTCATTTTTTTCCCTCTGAATCTTTCAATCTAATTAGTCTCATATCAGTATATTATTACAGAGAGTAATCATTCCTTTCTTCTAATAACATTCATGGATAATTTTATTTCTCATTTCCAGCCTCCTACTCCTGTGGTGTAATTAGTGTCTTTGGCACCTCGTGATGCTCAGAATGAGTTGCAGCTGCTAATTGCTAATTGAAAAATTAGAAACTCAGTTAGAAAAAGGATCTAATTAAAATGAAATTAGATAAAATCCCTTCAAACCAGCTCCCCCCACTCCTCTCTCACTTTTCTTTGTTTTTCTTTTTCCCCTTCTGCCTTCTTTTTTCACCACAGAACTATTAGCACTTGCAAAATATGTGTAATTGCTGAAAGCCAAATACCTATCCCTAGCGAGTTATCCAATGCTCTTTATGAGGGAGCCAGGGAGAGCTTTAGAACAATTGAATTAAACTTCGAAACTTGCACTTTCTTTCTATTCATGATCTAGCCCTAAGTATGAATTCAAGATTACCAGTAAGACATCCAGGCTGTCTTGGAAGAATAAATATGTGCCCAGCCCTGTGTGTTTGTCCTGTGTGTTTGGAAGAGTTGTCACCAGCCTCATGACAGTGGGAGAACTACTTCTTACTAAAAATCCATTTCCCTCTTCTTCTCTATTGCATCATCGCACCTGACAAATAATTATCTAATAAATGCTGAGCCCTCTAGGAGATTCGAGAGTAAACCACTTCTGCCTTCAAAGTATTTACAATCTGTTGGGAAGTCTAGGCAGGTAGGCAAGAACAACAGGCTAAGAGAACACACAATCAAATGCAAGATCACATTACAGATACATGTGATATTTAGTTCAAGTCTTCAAATGTCTATGAGCACCTTCTCAATATCTGCCATGCACCGTGCTAGAGCCTAAGCATGTAAAATGCACACCACGTGGTTTCCTGCCCTCAAGGGGTTCATATCTGGACATGTGTGAATAAATGATTCATAATAGTATATGATGAAGGTAATAATAACAAATGCATGAGTTGCCAAATTAATGGAGAAATGTAGGTGATGACTTTTGGTGGGCCGGAGGGAATGACCTTTCATCTTGCAGGATTTTACAGGATGAGTAGGAGTTCACCAAGTGGACAAGCGTGACAGACAAAGAAACATGTTCCCCTAAACAGACACGTAAAACAATACAGCAGCTTCTGGAGACAGAAGTGATTTCTCACTTCGGAAGCCAAAATTGGGAGATACGTGACAGGAGATGAGCTGGGTAACTGAGTAGAGGCTGGATTATAAAGAATCTTGCATGCTATTGATGTCTAAAGGAATGAGAGGTGGGCTTTACTAGTTAGGGGACAGTTTCAACATGGGACTTAATGATAGTAGGAGGGGATTTTGTATGGTGAGAGAAACATTCTAAATAAGACGAAAAGAAAGTAGTACCTTGAATAGCCCTACAACAGAGGGAATAATTTAGTGATACATAGAGAAATATAAAATAAGTTCAGGTTATAATTCAGCCAAACAAGTTGATTTAAAAAACAATAAAAATAACTACTTTTCATTGCATACATCCCCGGATAGATGGAAATCAACTCTCTTTTTTAAGATGTAGAAAGTGAGGCTCAGGAAGCACCAATAATTTATCCAAGATCACAGAGCTAATTTGTGATGTAGAGGGGTTTCAATCCAAGTTGGCCTGGCTTCTGAAACTCTTCCCTGGACACTCTGCCAGCCTACTGCTTCAGGTTCCCAACATACCTCGGGGTCATTACCTCACCTTCTGCTCTCTGCATATTCTGAAGGGCAACTTATGCTCTGCGCAATTGTTAAATGCATCCTCCCGGGACTGTAGCAGACACAGGGATGGGTCCTGGCATTCCTTTGGCTTGCCAGTCCTTGGTTCAGCAATAGAGCAGCCACAATCAACTGTCTTTGTGCTGGCATTTAGGGGAAGCCGTTCTATTTTCTGAGAACGCTCAGTTAACAAAAAGCAAGGAGATGAATGAGAAAAAGTGGTGGGTTCATGGACTAAAGGAGTCCTTCCTTATATGGGCTATGGGAGGAGAGAGCCAGAAGTGACTTATACCAGCAATTCATTCACCAATAAGGCAATGTGTGGAAAGCACCAGTCATCGATTTTTCTACTCTAGGAATGACTGCCCAAACAACCCTGAACACATAGGTATAAACGTTCTGTCTCTTAGGACTTACTCTGATCCCAGAAGATAACAGGATGGCGATTTTAAATGAGCCTTGTCTTTAAGAAGTCCTTCTTCATTGCTAACCTACATTTTTCATGCTGCAATTCATTTTACTTCCAATGCTTTCAATCAATCTATATCTTCCAGAATAATAAAATGGCTTTGGTTGGCTATTGCTTCACCAAGTTGAGCAGAGCTAAGGTAAACTGGTAGGATGGTGAAGGGTGAGCTTTGGATCAGACTATCCAGACTCAGATCCTAACTCACTTATAGTGCAAGTTTATAAACCTCTCCATGATGATGATGATGATGATGATGAAAATAGTTTATTTATTAGGATAAAAATTATTTATAGGGCTTAGGGACATTAAACGAGAGAGCACATGAAGTGCTCGGCCCATGTTCAACCGTGTTCAGTGAATATTAGCTATTATTATTGTTATTGGGACAAGAGGATAGGAATGAAAGAAAAACGTGGGGGGTTAAGGAAAAAAGGATGAGGAAAGAGATGGCTGGTTCTATTTGTAGCTCTCAGCACCTGTCCAGCAGAGACTAAGTCCTCTGTGCTGATGGCTTGGGTACAGAGCGGATGCCTGAACAGTGCCAATTCTTTGCTTGATTTGCTGCATGTCACTTTTAGTCATCTGAGCTACATGGGCCTCGTGCTATTCTGGTGGAGTGAGATGTTCTAAAGCACACTGTGATAGAAAATGATATACTGGCCATCTCTTGTTTAACACTTCTGGAAAGAGACTGAACAAGTAAGAAAAAAGGATTGGGAACTGGTCAAGGGAATCAGCTTAAATTCAATTTTAGGAGCTGACACAGTGGCAGCTGCGTCAGCTACTTTAGTTACAGGTTCCAGTCTGCCATGCTTCTCCATCCTGTGGTTCTCCTTTACCCTGTGGCTCTTCCGTGAAATTCCCTGGAAGCTTATTTTTGTCCTCCTATAACCTGCCTGCTTCTGGGAAGAGCCTGTTAACTGATTAATGTATAAATAAAAACTATGAGAAATTTAAGTGAAATGACCGCTTCCTGGGATGGAAAGTTAAAAGAGAATTTCCTGCGTGTACCAACTTATTCTAAGAGATGTTTTAAAACAGGCTCATAAGGCCATTCAAGGGAGCATCTGCAGATTGCAAATTGCAACACCCTTGCAATTCAGTAGCCAGAAACTCAAGTCTCATGAAATAGATTGAGTAACTTGCCTCAGTCAACCTAAATGAAAGAGGCTGAAGGATATATATATATACTCTCTTTCAGAGAGTCTAGGAATAAGAATAAACTCTTTAAATCATTCATATATATATATGAATATATGATTTAAAGAGTTTAATGTGAATATAATGATTTAAAGAGTTTACTTGAGACAAAGTGAGGAAAGCATCCCAGAAAACTCAGACCTGAGTGGCTGGCTTGGGCTATGAGCTCAGACCTTGGCTATGAGCTCTTTTGGCCTTTGTACAAGCAAGTTTTTAAAAGAAAATGCAGGACAGGGAGTGGGATGATACCAAGTTATTGTCAGGAATTCTTATTGGTTTACAAAAATAATATTGATTAGTTATTGTCTGTAGATTATTAAGCCACAGGGTGTGGGTAACAGTGTCCTTTGTGGCACTGTAGATTGATTGACAGTTGCTGTGGCAATAGCAAGCACCTCAAGAGACAAACACAAAGGGCAGGGAAGGATGTAATTGCCATCTCATTTTAATGTCTCTTTGTGCTAATAGTTTAAAAGCATTTGCATTCCTCAGATAAAAGTTCTTGTTTTTTCTCACCTCTTTCCTAAAACATTCCTCTGTCCAGCTCCTCTTTCTTTTCCCCTCCCACACCAACCATCATTGCACATCAGCACAAACATATTTCAACAATTACATACTGGGGAGAAGCATTCCCCCCACTTTCCCCTGAACTCTTTCCCCTCAAATACACGTCAGGGAACTCCCCAGTTTCTCAGGCCGGATGCTTGAAAGGGAGAAATAAGAAATTGAACATCACAAAAGACTGTATGTGAAACACATCCATATTCAAGGCATGAGCCTGTTGGACAGGTCAGTTCTTCTGGGGTTCAACTCACTTCCACCTCAATGTACCCTATGAACTTCGTCCAAGATGGCAAAGTTATTGTTATTCTGTGTCACAGTGAAGGGATTTTCAAAGAAAGGTGACTTTGAAGGATTCAAGGTGAAAGTCACTGTCAGCTAACAGAGCTGGCTGTTTGCAGAAAAGGAATTCACCAGGAGATATAAGAAGGGCTGGGGATGTTAAGTCCTTGATATGGCTAAGCTTCCCAGCTCAGAGAAACAGGTCGTCCTGCTAATTATCTGTCATGTCACCCTGGCTCTCCATACAGACAGATAATTTCCTTCTCTGAGTTTTCAAATCCATCTATAGTCATGGAAAATCCTTCCCACCCCATCTTTCAGAGAGTCTAGGAATAAGAGTAAAGGTGATGACCACTGGAATAGTTTCCTTCAAGGACTTTTGAGTATGTTAATATCTTCACAGGAAGACAGCTACTCTAATGGAGTCCTCATCATATTGCATAGCAAATAGATATAGTTTTGTGGTTTAGTTGCCTGGGCAGGGAGTGGGGATGGTAGGCATAAAAGTAGGGCTAAGGGCAAACTTACTGATGGGGAATAATACAGCGCATTATGAGACTTGGGTAAATGTTGTACATGGGACTTTGCCTGGCTCAAGGGGGTATGATACATCAACTATTCTAATAAAGCTAGATTTTATCACATGCAAATATCTTGAGTGGTATAGAAGTTATAATGGAGAAAACAGAGTAGAAGGGAAGCGAGAGGAATGTCACCAGGGGAGTCCAGGCTTCTAGGAAGCTTAATAAGAGTTGGGTGAATTCATCAAGTTCTAGAGACCACCCCTTAGTGTTCAGGGCCAGACACTCAGTTTTGTCAGTATCTTAGAGTTCATTAGGAGGACTGATACTCACCATGAGTAGCAACACCAGAGTGTTCAATGTAGCTGCACCTGCTGTGTGTGCTTCTCTATGGTAGAGGATGACAGAGTCCACTGTTGGGGAGAGAGTAAACCCTTGGGGAAATCATCTGGGTACTATTTATCTCTGAGGCTTCAGTGTCCAGCTGAGTGCCTTGTCCCTAATGCATTTTTTTCTGGGTGGTAAATGAATATGTTTGAGTATGTTAATATCTTCACAGGAAGCCAAATGCTCTTAACTTGGTCCTCATAATACTGCATAGAGAATAGATGCAGTTTTATGGTTTCTAGTCCTCTGGGCAGGGGATGGGGATGGCGAGCATGTAGTGTATTAGTAGTCTAAATGCCTGAATGGGTTGGCCTAACTGGCTGGCTGGCTGGGTAGATGAGTGAGTAGATGGGTGGAAAGATGAGAAGCAGGCAGAAGAGGGAAGAGGACATAGAGATGGTATCAGCTGACATTTACTGAATAGCATTACGTGCCCGGCGCTATACTAAGTACTTCTACATGCTTTGATCACTATGCCTTCACAGCAAGCCTAGGAAGTTGGGCTATCTATCCATTCTGTAGACAAAGAAACTGAGATTTAGAGGAAAGTAACATGCCCAAGAACACCTAGATAGTAAGTGGTAGGGTCAGAATAAGTTTACAAGAGACTCAGGCATAAGAGTAGAATTTTCCTTAGTACATAGCAACAACTAAAACTTCCAAGGTGACACTACATTTGCTTTTTCTGGCATGCATAATCTCTTACTCCAGACAAGCTACGTGGGAAGCCAACTAGTGATTAGAAGTGTTCTTGTGGAGCTTAGCCTCAGAAGGAGGAAATATCTATGTGGCGTAAAGGTTTAATGTTGTCCAGTGCTTTCCCCTGCACGTGCACAGTAGGGGTACACCTGCTGGGTGCATCGACAGCCTTGTGTAACCCAGCAGAGCACTGTCTCCCCTCGATAATTCTCAGATGAATTGCTCTGTTTCTGTATGTTTTATATTTCCTTTGCTCATCTTGTAGATTTACATTATCTTGGAAATCAGACTCCCTTTAAGATCATTTTAAAGATTTCTACCCTGACATACATTGTGTGAAATTTATAGTTATCAACAGCTACTCCTGTTTCATTTTTTTCAATTCCTGGGGCACACCTCAGTGTCATCTATAATTAGCACTGTGTGAGTGGTGGGGGTGTGGGAAGGGAAGTGACCTGCTCAGCCAGGTGGGGCCAAGTCTCTCGATGTCAGAGAGAGATGGTACTTTTCCATTGTGCTACACTCATCAATCGGATGGATTAATATCATCTACAAAATCTTGTATCCATCAAATTAAAGTTGATTTTAATGAAATGTGTCATGGTACTTAAATGTCCTGTGAGGTCAGTAGAACACAGGATCTTGCAGCTCTAAAGGCTTACTGCCTGCTCTCCTAACGGGGACCTGGCCCTAGCTTGTTGGCTTCTGCATTCTCCTGCCCAGTCTGAGTGGGTCTCTGACTCATGGCTTAAGTACTTTGGAAACCAACTATAAATCATAAAAATGACTCCTCATGTGAAATAAGGAGATGCCATATGGACACATCTCTTAAATCCACATACCTGCTTCCAATAAATCTATTTTGACATTGAAATGTCAAGATTACTGGGTGTTCTGGACACCTGTCAACGCCACAGTTAATCATAAACTCTCCCTGCTACAGTAAGATTGCCACACTTGCTTCTTAACCTTGCAAGACCTTGAAGGCAAATTGATGACACCAGAAGTTCTAAGAAGACTGAGGTTGTCTTCTGAGAGTGTTTTTGTTTTAGTTTCCCCAGTGAGGAAGCTAAATGCAAATATGTCTGCCATGAGGGACAACTTGATGGGTCAGGTGACTTTCTGCAGAAAACAAGGAGCAGTTCATAGGGACTTTCCCTCCTGTGCTCTGTCCCTCCTCCTCCACACACTCCTCCAGTGGTAAGCCTGAGAATAATCTAGCCTGGCCTTACACAGCTAAATAGTCCTTGTTTTCATTTTTTTACCCATATCTTTTTCTATTTCTGGGTTACGCTGCACCCTATAAGCTCTCCAAGTACTTTATTTTCTGTTTGATTTACCCCCTTCCCTGGCTAGAAATTTTAGTGGTGCAGCTCAAAATTACTTCTAACAGTTTTTCTTAATTCATTTTAAAACACCTCCTCTTCCCCAATCTATTCATGCTAGATTTGGCTTTCTTCTAAACTGATCTGTGTGGGAGACAATTAAGGTCAATATATATTAAATATACCACTAATCAGAGTTTATAATGAGAATTCTTCTACTTATTGGTTTTATTTTAAATTAAATGGGATGATAAATAGAAGGGACTCAGTGCACTGAGGATCATGATCTAAATTCACTCATCCAAAAATTGGCAGGAGTTGGTGGCTTAGAGATGAAGAAATTTCAGACATTCTGATGTTAGTTCAGTCCGAGCTAAGTTGCCTTGTTGGGAATAAACATCCCTCAACCTGTCTATGGTTTCTGGAAAAACTTCCTGAAGGTACAGAACTCCAGGGGGTAAGTACCAAAAGGAGGCTCATATACTACATATCTTCACATTTAAACTTTCTAAATCAAGCTAACTAACTGTTAACTAAATAATGTTCTAAATTCTGCATTGGCAATTATACCAAAGTAGCAATCTGGAGACCAGATTTGTGGTCAGAATTCCTAGACTCCTCTGGGTTCTCTCTGTGACTATGAGGACATGGTGACATAGTGAGGCCTGGCTCTGGCCTGTGGTCGTCCTTCTTCTGTCCATGCCTGGCTCTGACTGGTGCTGTGAGTGCCCTTGTGAGAGTTCATGTGACAACCATAGCTTGCATACCCAAGTGCTGCCCACTCTTCACCTCCAAACCTCTTTCTTCCTCTTACTTCGAGGCATAGGGAAACAAAGACTTGGGAAGGGGCCTGCTTAGAGGCTGATGGTGAACCTAGGCTAATGGGGCAGGTGTTGTGGGTGTCTAAGTACTCTGAGTGTGGTCTATAGAGACAGAAGCAGGGACCACGACTCTGCGTGGGCACGTCCTCTCTGCTCTGTGGCCTTCTCATTCCATGGATTGGGGAGAAGTTGGCAAAGTTGGACAGGTAGAGCATAGGGTTAAAAGTGCTAGGCACTAGAAATACGGTGATCTAGGCCAAAAGCCAACCATCACTGCTGGCCCTGAGTACTAAACACAATACTCAGTAGACACAGCATGCTGTCCCAACCCTAAGTCATATTTAAGAGTGGTAAGAAAAAGGCAAGACAGAAGTGCAGTAAACAGAATGTGTTAAGATCAATCATACAGTTAAAGGTAAACTCCTTGTTTCGTAACCTTTACCCTCTCTTTGAAACTTTCTGCTGTGCTGTATTTTTTTCATGTCTAACTTTAATAAAGGCCTCTGAAGATCGTTGGGAGCAGCTGCAGCCTTTTCTCTCCATGGGGAGGGCTTGCTGTTTTTGGCCCCCTAGGTCCCCTCAGTTCAATGCAAAATGGACTGAGTAGGTGTTATTTATTTGTGTCTTGTTGCACCTACAGAGAGGGGTCTTCTAAAGTACAGGGCTCAGGGTAGAGACCTCTCTTAAGGGGTCAGTAGGTAGCACTGATGTTACAGACTCAGTGGAGTTTTGTCCAGAGAAGTTAATGTGAGAAGAATCAGAGCTGACACCAAATTATTACTTTAAGGGTATTTCCATCTTATTTTTATTAGGTACTTTCCATTATCATAAGCAATAACCATTTTTATTAAATTAATAAGCGTTGTATACTCACAAGAATTCTCATAAGTGATTCAGACTGCTGCAGTTTTAGCTAGATGCAGTAGGCTGTCAATTCAGTAGTATCTGCCTTTGTGCCTGTTCCACCCAACCCACATCCCTCACACACACACACACAAACACATAATTAATGTCAGAGAGAGGTTAAGTTTTAACCTAAATTGACCCTTAGAGGTAAAACTCATATAGTAAGTTTTCCTAAACTGGAAATGCCCTGGGAAATGTTTATATCCCTCCCCTGCCCCCCACCAACCCTTTGTACAAGGTTATTGCTGAGGTCAAGAGGAGGGAGGCAATTTGTTTTGTTTGCTTATTCTCATTTCTTAAGAGTCAGAATAGTGCTTACTGTGACTATGAAAAAAGAAATATTGGGTGGCACCTGTAGCTCAGTGGGTAGGGTGCTGGCCACGTACACTCAGGAGGGTTCGAACCCAGCCAGGGCCAGCTAAACAACAATTACAACTGCAACCAAAAAATAGGCAGGCATTGTGGCAGGCACCTGTAGACCAAGCTACTTGGGAGGCTGAGGCAAAAGAATCACTTAAAACCCAGTGTTTGAGGTTGTTGTGAGCTGTGACACCACAGCACTCTACCGAGTGTGACATAATGAGACTCTGTCTCAAAAGCCAAAGAAAGAAAGAAAGAAAGAAATATCAAAGCCACTGACAAGACCAACTCAGAGGAAAGAAAAGTAGTTCAGTGTTCCTTGACCAGTGGCTAATAGAGGTGATATTCTATAATCTACCCATTTTATAAAACTTCTGTCTGCTCTTGTGGGAGGTTAACTATCAGAAGGAATGGACATGTTTTCATTTGACTCTAGGAGAGGAGCTAGGTTAGAGACTTTCCAAGAACTGAAAAATTCTTACCCCAGGAGGAGTAGGAAAGAGCAAAGAGTAAATATTTTAAAAGAACCCAAACAAAACAATTAATTATAAAGATTAATACCACCACTTTACAAGTATGCACTGACGAGTTTTGCCAAATGTTTCCAGTCATGACTGACTACCATCAAAATCATGATACAGACCATTTCCATGCACCCAGAAAGCTCCTCCTATGCCACAGTTGGTTTATTCCTTTGTCAGTTGATGGATGTTTGGGTTGTTTCCAGTTCTTGACTGAACCTTAAAAGAAAAAAAAAAAAAAAAGATCATCCCCTGAAGTTTGAAAGCTGGGCTGGCACTCACAGCTAGGCCATGTCATCTCCTTCAGTCTCCCAAAACACAAACCTCAGAAGAGTTTGGGGTGAGACATGATAACAAGAGACCAAGCAAGTCCACGTCATAATTTCGTCTAAACACAGGCAGAAACAGTGTAACTGTGCCATCCACAAAACACTAAAACCTCCCCTAGGATGAATGACTATTGCTTTTTGCTAATTATAGGTGTATGCTCATCTATCCCCTCTGTAGATAAGATTCATTTAGATACCCAGTCACCCCACTGCCCTCATCTTCTGACAGTTACAATCCAGTCAACGCCTACTTCCTTCGGCTACTCCCTAAATCATCCAATGTCCAAATCCTACAATAGTTTCTTTCTAATGTCCTCTTTCTGAGACACTCCAGGGCTTCCATGGTCTACGCTCTCCCTCACTGCAATGAATAAGAAACCCAAGTTAGGGTCAGCAATAGGTCTATTTCTGGGGAGTTTGGGGGTAGGGGACTGTTATTTTAAATATTTATGACAAGTGTTTGCATGTACCTATATTTTCCTTTCTTTTAGATGGATCTAGGAATGAAATGGTTGATCATGTTGATAAGAGTATGCCTAAATTTATGAGGACCTACAAATTGTTTCGCAAAGTGATCGCAACGTTTCATGTTCCCATCAGCAGTGTTTGAGTATTTCAGTGGGTCCACGTCTTCCTGAGGACTCTTTGTTTTCAGTCTTTTAAATCTGGCCACTCTAGCAGGTGTATTCTGGTAGTTCATTGCCATTTTAACTTTTATTTCCCTATTCACTCATGTTATCAAGCAACTTTTAACATGTTTATATATATGCATATATCTTCTTTGGTGAAATGACTTAAAATCTTTTGTTTATTTTAAAAATTGGGTTGTCTTTTATTGTCTTCTAATAGTTGTTGAGTTCTTTCTCTATTTTGTACTCAATTCTTTTATCCTCAGATATTCCATATCCTTATCTTTGTGTGTTAGAGATTTCAACACACAATTGAGTTGTATATTTAGTTATTCTATGAATTACTGAGAAAGAAATGCTGAAATCTCTAACAATAATTGTTAATTTGTATATTTCTTTCAGTTCTATCAGTTTTTGCATTATGTTTTTTGAAGTCCTTTTGTGATGTTTGTACACATTTAGAAAAATTATTCCCTTATGATGACTTGGCCCTGCTATCACTAGGACCTATATCCTGGTTAAAATTTTGGTTCTAAAGTTTATGTGTCTGTACTAATGTATCATTTCAAACTTTCCTTTCATTAGTGTTAATTCAGCATATCTTTTATCCTTTGTCTTTATATAAGGTGGGTTTCTTATAGGCAGCATATAATTAAATCTTGTATTTTTAATCCAGTCTTATAATATCCACCTTTTAATTGAAATAGTCAACCCATTTACATTCATTTAATGTAATTATCAATATAAATTGGTTTAAATCTACCATCTTGCTATTTCCTTTCTATTGCTACATCTGCTGTTTTTTCTTGTTTTTCTCTTTTTCTATCTCCTTTTAGATGAATTAAATTTTAAACATAATTTCATTCTAGGTCCACTGTGTGGTTATTATCTATAGTTCTTCACTTTTTTACGATTGTTTTAAAGTTGTTTTAAGTATTATTAAATGACCTCATGTGTAGTGTATGAACTTTATTTACAGTGCTGTAGTTCCCTTTTCTCTCTTGTGTTTACTGCAATTCCGATCATTCATTTTACTTTTACTTATGATATAACTACACATTACATTGTTATTACATTTGCTTTAAATCATCATTTATTTAAAAAGATTAGAAAATAAGATTAAATGTACTTTATATTTAATCTCATATTTACCATATACTGCTGCTGTCCATTCCTCTGTGTAGACTTAAATTTGTTTGTAATATAATTTTATTTTTTCTTGAAAACCCTCTTTTAGCATTTCTAGTAGTTCAGGTCAGCTGGCAAGATGTTATGTAATCTTTTGTTTGTCTACCTTGTTTATCTTCATTTTGGAAATATATTTTTCCTAAATATAGAATTCTAGGTTAACAGCTGTTTCTTTCAATACTTAAAATATATCATTCTATTGCCTTCTACTTATATAGTTTCTGATGATAAATCTATTATAACTTTGTCTTTGTTACTTTGTAAATAATTGTCTTTTTTCCTTTCCAACTTCTTTTAAGGTTTTCTCTTTATTACTGTTTTTCAGACATTTTATTGTGATTAACCTTAGTCTGTTTTTCTTTATGTTTTCTGCTTGAGTTTCTTTGAGCTTGTATGTATGTGTTGATATTGTTCTTCAAATTTTGGAAACTTTCAGCCATTATTTCTTCAAGCATTTTCTACCTCTCTCCTCATCCATTTGGGACTACTATTTATACACACTGATATTATTCTAAAAGCATGGATATGGAAGTTTTTATCTGAAGTTTTTTATTTTCTTTCTACTTTATTACATAGATTTTATTGTTGTATCTTCAAATTTACTAATCTTTTCTTAGGTTTTCTTTAATTTACTATTTGCTACATCCAATGTCTTTTTTATTATAAATATTTTTGTATTTTTCATAACCATACAATTAAATACTACTTAAATTTTTAAAATGAATTTTACTATATGCAAAACATGAATGAATCTCATAAGCATTATGCAAAGCCAAAGAACCAGATACAAAAATCTGTATACTCTCTGATTCCATTTGCATGAAATTCTAGGAAAAGCAACATAACGGTGGTGAAGAGCTGATCACTTGACAGACACTGGAGGTAGATTAAAGAATTGCCTGTAAAAGAGTTGGAGGGAATACTTTTGGGAATACAAAAATGTCTATGTCATGACTGTGATGGATAGTATAACTGTAAATATTAGTTAAAACTCATTCAATTGTATTCTTAAAGTTGGAGAAAGAATGGTTCAGTTCTTAGAAATACTCTAGACTGTCTCTTTTATCTAGGGTCAAGCGAAAACATTTCCATGCTTTGTTATTAGTTAACTTTCCCCAAGAGTAGACAGAAGTTTTCTAGTTTTCTAACTTCTTCACCTGGATCTCCGGAAGTTCCTATTGGGGAGATATATATATACACACACACACATAGATATAGATAGATCAACAGATAGGAACTCGATTTCTTTTCTCATTATGTTCATGTTGTCCTTTACCTTTTTGATCTTATGAAGCATATTTGATAGCCATTCTAACATCATCGTTGGCCAATTCTATCACTTGGCATTTCTAGGTTTGTTTTAATTCATAGTGTTTTCTCCTGGTTGTGGGTCTTATTTTTCTACTTGTACATTTTGAATGTTGATGTTGTGAAATTTTTATGTTGGGATGTTGTATTTTGTCATATTATTTTAAAAAGCATTACATTTTCCCTCAATGAATCCCCAACAATAAAAAAAAAAAGAAAAAAAAAAAAGCATTACATTTTATTTTGGCTTGCATTTAATTTACTTCAGATTAGTTTGATTTTTATAAGGCTTACACTTAAACTTTCAGACATTTTATTGGGTCATATTTAGAGCAACTTTTAGAATATTGCTAATTTAGTTCCACTACTGAGGCACTTTTATTTCTAGGACTTTATCCAGCGTATCATGTATTAGGAATCTTTCTATTCTGGCCAGTGTGAGAATAAATTATTCCCATCTCCATTTGATTTCCAGACGCTGCATGCCTTCTGTTTTCTGGTGATTCTTTCCCCAGCTTCAGACAGTTTTCTTTCATGTATACTCGCAGGAGGAATAGTACTTAGTCACTAAGACTTGAGGGGACCTTTCTTCAGATCTCTGGATCTCCATCTCTGTGAATATCTTATTTACTATAGTCTTCTCACAAATTACAGCTACTTCAGTCTCCCTGAATGCCAATCTCCATTGGCAACTCAGCAAGACCAGCAGTCTTTTGCTGGGTTCCTTTCCCCTAAAAAAGTAGCCTGGAAACTGCTTTTAGGCAGGAATCTGTGCAATCATAGGAGCCACCTCATTTGTTTATACTTTTCTGCTAAGGACTCACAGTTCTGTGCTACATGTATTCAATGATTGAAAATCTTTTATGCATATTATATATGTACATATTTATATATGTATATGTAGAGAGAGTCTGTTTTTCTGGTTATTTAAGGGAGAAGGACAAATCTGGTTTCAATTATGGTCAGAAGCAGAAGTCTTTGGTAAACAGTGTTTAAGTCATCACCTTTTCCTGTTAAAGTTATTAATGTTTTTCTGATTGTCAATACATACCTGTTGTTGAGGGAAAGGGCAGGAACTGAGTAAGAGCCTTAGGGGAATAGAGGTAAAGAAAAGACATTGCATTTTGGGCTTTAAGCTTATGGGTTCTTTCCATGGTCACAGGGTCCTTCAGTGGCCTAGAAGGGCTGAGGCTGGTGGACTTGGTGTGGAGTCCCTAGTGAAGACATGGTATCTGTGTTTGTTTGAAAAAGAGCCACCAGGACACATGCCATTGTTTTAGCTGAGGGCAGAGCAATTTCACCTGTTATAAAGTTTGAGCACGCTGTAAGATTTGCATTTTGCATTAATTTTGGAAGATAACAAAATAATTGGTGTGATAGGTAAGGAGTTTTCTTTCCCAAGCCTCTACTTAGGAGCCAGACTAGGGCGTATGAATGTACCCTTACTACAGAAGGAAGGTTGCCTGGGAGTTGAGTTGGGGCTGTTAAGGTTTTCACTGAAAAGTGTTCCAGTCCTTCCTGAGTTGCAGCACTGGGTGACAATAGAAGGATAAGTTAATGTGTGAAGCTCAGGCTTACGGTACACTTTCTCACTTTAGAGATTGAACAAAACATAGACTAAGAAGTTCATTATCCCTAATGAGATGCTTATTGATTCTTTTTGAATATAAATATTTATCACTTTCAAACTTAAATTATTTTCATCTTTTTTTATATTCCTCATTGTTTCATAAAATTTGAGCCTGCTTGCCTATGAATATATTTCTGATCTAACTTATTAGTGAACTAATTCCTGTCTATGTCTTATATATGTACTTTGGATAGCTTCTTCCATATTACGGATTGTGCTATTTTGATTCATTTGGATTACAAGAGAAACAGATCTTTGTTACTTCTGATTACCCTATAGGATTTTTGGCCATGGAACTAAGAAAATTAGGAAGACAGAAAAACTTCTCAAGAACCACTCAGCTGAAGACCAAAGAGCAGGGGTCCTCAAACTGTGGCCCGCGGGCCACATGAGGCAGTGTGATTGCATTTGTTCCTGTTTTGTTTTTTTCACTTCAAAAGAAGATATGTGCAGTGTGCATAGGAATTTGCTCAAAGTTTTTTTAAACTATAGTCTGGCCCTCCAATGGTCTGAGGGACAGTGAATTGGCCCCCTGTTTAAACAGTTTGAGGACGCCTGCCAAAGAGAATGAGACATACTTTAGGATAGACCATAGTTAGGACAAGCAGGTGTTCTATTCTTGGTAGCTCTGGGATCCTTTGTTGTCCCTGTCTATCTACCCACCCACGCTGCCATTGTGATCACAAAGTGCCTCAATGTACTTCTGTCTTGACTGTGTTTTACTCATCGCTTTTGCTTATTTGTAGCTTCGCTGCATCAGGCTTCTCCTTGCCTTCCCTCCATCTGTACCTCCTCTGCACTCTTTCTCTATTGTCTGTTTAGCCTTGCCATGTTCTGTGTTGGCTGAACTCTCTCTCTGAGTTGCGCCATAGGTCACTGATCAGATAGCTGTTTTGGAACAAATATCCATTCCTGATCTGATCACTTGTAAACACACAGCAGAAATAGGTAGCCGCAAACTCGTGACTCATCCATAAACAACCATGCAGAGGAGCGCGGAGATGTTTGCAGGCATTCAGAATGGAGAATCATCAGTGTCAGGCATTTTGTGTTACCCACATAATGTGTAGATGTTGACTAAATTGTTATTGAATGAGTGGATTAATTAAATATGAGATCTATTCTGCCTGGAGTGGATGTGCATAAAGAACACTCAGCTAAACATCCTCTATGCTTTTATCTTATTTCCTGTCTTTCTTTTACTCTTTTCCTTTTCTTTTTCCTCTTTGTAACTCAATCTAGAATTAGACAACCCCAGACAGAGCAGATCCTTTGTTGCTGACTAAAGTAAGATGTTTCATTTTCTATAGCATCCTGTCTCCTGGCAGCTAAGTACTTCCTTCCTCATTTGCTTTATAGAGTGGCTATGAGGATTAAACAAAATCCTTTATCTGGGTTCATCAAACTCAGTATCTGTGCCCTAGAAAGTGCTTAATATTAGTTGCGTGAAATTTTTCTATGCTCTTGATCATAGTTGGTTTCTCACTCAGGCATGACACAAACCCCAAAATTACTTAAATTTTTTTTTTTTTGTATTTTACATCAGGAGGTTTTCTCTGTTTCTACGTCATCACTGGTATTGGGGTGTGGCTAGTAAGTTAGGTAAAATGATCATACTATGGGGTTAATAATTTATGTTCTTTCTTCATAAGATTTTTGTTTTTAAAAGAAGAGTTTGTTAACCCAAGATTTTAACTAAAATGTATATGCCTTCTACAAGATAGGCTAAATAAAGGGCATCTCTTCCACGCATACTCAGGAAAATGTAGTAGGAAATATTCTGGCTTATTTGACTTTTCAATTCAAGCACCAAATGAATATAATCAATAATGTAAATGTCAGGTTTAATTTCTACAACTCCTAGAAGTCAAGGACCAGGTTCATGCATTATCTTTGCTGAGAACAATCAGCAATCAGCTACTTAGAAAACATTTATGATAATTAAATTTACAGTACTGTAGTAAGAAATATTTTCCTGTTTTAGAAAGCGGTAACTGAAAACCTTAAGATCCTTGGTCCATGTGCTTGGTAAGACAGAATAAAAATATGCGCCCTTATTCCTGGACTAAGGAATGAGAGTCTCTCTTTATTATTAATGCTATCAGCTGTGTAGCGAACACTCTTCCCCTGTTTGGAGCACAGTGGGAAAGTGGGATCTGGTGAAGCTGAGTTGCCACATGCGCCGACAACTTCTCAAAAAGTGGTCGCCTTGTCTTCCTTGCTTGAAGTGAGTAAGCCGCCGCAGGCAAAGTTCTGCAGGGCCCTCCTGTACAGCTGCCTGCTTTGGGGACATCTTGCTCACTGGCTATTTTAGCAGCATTTCAGCAGACTGCGCAGCCAAGCAGAAATACCACACTCTTTGCGAAAACCCAAGGTCAGCACAATTTCTTCCCAGGGAAATTGTAACCTTTTGTGATGAGAATGGGATGTCTGGGTTAGAGCAGGGGAGTGAAAAACTAGTTTTGGGGGTCCCCAAAGCCCTTATCTCTTTCCAGAGCACTAGTTAAGATCACAAGTGCATTCTTGGCACAAGGGCAGCCTCCCATCTCTCAGGGCTGCTAAAAGAATGCAGGGCTTTTTGCAAGTCACGCTGCCAGGAACACTTACATCTAAGTGACATGCAATTTTGGGTTCCCTGATGTCTTGCTCTCACCTCTGTGCCTTTTCACGTGCTCATCCTTCTGTGTGGAGTGCTCTGCCTCCTCTGGACTAGTTCCATTCCATCCTCAAATACTCAGGTCTTCCAAGAAGTGTTTTGTAAACTCGTATTTTGCATGCCCTTCTCCTTCCAAGCCAATTTGAGGTAGGTGAACTTCAGTCTCAGTCTCCTGTGAATCATGGTCTTCCATGTACTGTTCACCTCTCCCAGTGGTTCAGGAGAAGAAGGACCACTTTTCTTCATCAGTGTGTCTTGAGGGTCTTGGGTTTTGTTTAAAAGCTTCTGCGTCTAAGACATCTGGATTCAGTCTCACTTTGTCTTTTAGAATCTTCATGAATTTCATTTTCTCATCTACAAAATAAAGATAATAATACCTTGAAGGCTGACATAATGCAGAACGTGTGTGTGTATTTGTGTTAGTTTGTACAGAGTTTTTTTTTTTTAATGAATGTTTGCTGAACATTAAGACCCTCTCTGAAGGAAAAAATTCACAAAAAATGACTACACAGGTTGAGGGGCTGTAGGAGAGAGAGGAAGGTGTGGACTGTAGAGTAGCAACCCACTGTGACATGGGAACAGCAAGGGTTTGTAGGGGCTGATTCTACTAACAGGGTCTACCAGGTCTAGTGCAAGCCAACTAGGCGATGACCTTCTTGTCAGTCCAAGGCTGCTTTGCTGCTATCTCTACTCCCTCTGCCCTCCAGTGCATGGCCTTAGTATTATCAGGTTTTATGAACAGACATGTGGTCAAAGTAAGGTTTCTGAAGAAATGGCCTTTAACTTTTTGTTTATGTAAAAACTTTGGTGATCTAGGCTGGACCCTGTCCCTTTTTTAGAAGGCTTAGATGAGTCTATTCAAATTAATTTCTGTTTGTTCAGAAACATGCTAATCATAGAGGTCTGTTCTTCATGCCTCAACTTTTTTTTTTTTGCGGTTTTTGGCCAGGGCTGGGTTTGAACTCGCCACCTCCAGCATATGGGGACAGCGCCCCACTCCTTTGAGCCACAGGCGCTGCTCCATGTCTCACCTTTTTGAAGAAGAACATTGACAAGACTTTGTCAGTTCATGACCACACTTGGGAAAGTATCAGTTTAGATGCCAAGAGTTCTGGGGTGGTGAGGAAGTGGTAGCTCTCAATGTCTGCTTCTTTAGCAGGCAGTAAACAAGTATTTCACGAACATTTCTGACATTTAGCCATTTTTTTAATGTTTACTGTTTCCCTTACTCTTCACAACACATGAGATGGGTATTATCATTGCAATTTTGTAGGTGAAGAAATGGAGTCACAGTGGTAAATCAACTCACCCCAAAGTACACAGGGAGTAAGTGGAAGAGCTAGGATATTAACATGAATTTGTCTGTCAAGGTCAGCTTTTTTTCCTTACCCTTGGTAGTTTCTCCAGTATTGAGACATACTTTGCCCCAAGGAAGTACAAATTCTGAAATCTAGTATTGCATGATTTGAATATTTGCCCATCCCCTAAAATTCATTTGAAATCTAATCCCCAATGTGGCAGTATTGAGAAATGAGGCCTTTAAGAAGTGATTGGGTTATGAGAGTTCTGACCTTAGGAAAATATTAATCCACTCATGGATTACTGGATTAGGGGATTATCATGGGAGTGGCATGTGGAGCTTCATAAGAAGAGAAAGACTTGAGTCAGTACACTCAGCCCCCTCTCTAGTGACACTCTGAGCTGCTATAGAGCAGTAGTTCTCAACCTTCCTACTGCCATGACCCTTTAATACGATTCCTGTGGGTCATGACCCACAGATTGGAAACTGCTGGTATAGAGAGTCTTCACCAGCAAGAAGGCTTTCACCAGAGGTGACCCCTCAATGTTGAATTTCCTAGTTCCAAGAACTTTAAGCAATAAATTTCTCTCCTTTATAAATTACCCAGAGTCAGGTATTCTGTTATACATAACAGAATGATGGAGTAAATCATACTGCAACATTCAATTTCATAAATTTGGGGAACCCTGGGCTCACTTATGAATCTGCAAAAGCTATGATTCTTCCTAGCATGCGCACACACACACAAAAAATAAAATGGATGAGTATACCAGATTTAGCATTTAGTTTCTGGGACTTAACAAAGGCTCCAAGTTCCATCCATGGACCTTGGGTTAGAAATTCCTGATCTGATCTAAGTCGTTGGTTTACCAATACCAAGAGAGCAGAGAAAGAAATATTGATCAGTTACCTAGAATTAAAACTCAGACCTTTCAAATCTTAACCTAGTTTTATTTTATTACCCAGTTGGGACTCTCATACTCAACTGTGTACTAAGGAAAAAAACCATACTCTGGGAAAGAATCAAGGTGAGGGAAGGAAAGGCTTTAATTATGTAAATACAGATTTCTAGGGCCAAGTTACTGCTAGCTGTGAAAGCATTGGCCTGCAGAGGGAAAGCAGAGCATGCTGGTGACTTTTACTCTTTCAGGTGGTTATTAGTCCAAGGAGCCTGGATTCCCAAGACACCTCATTTGCTAGAGAGCAGCTTGTACATAGAGAGAATCTGCGACATCAATATTCTAGCCTTCCCTCATGCCCTGTAGATCAATGGCTTGTTCTTATCTGACAGCATCCACTGACATATTTCCCCAGGATCGAAGAAGGAAGAGAAGAAATTGCAGGTAGGATTTGCAGCTGGCTAGCATATTGTGTTTTTATTGAAAGCTTTACTGTCCCCTATTGCCTAGATCCCCAAGATCCATGCAGTCAAGAGTCTCAGCATGCATGGGAAAGTATTAGGAGGGCCCTGCCAGGGAGTTTCCACTATTGTACATTAGTTGGTTCCTTACCATATTGAAATGTCATCATCAAGGGCTCTAATCCTGGTAGCTCCATATTTTTGTTAGAGAATAAGCAGAAGGAATCCATGTCATGTGTAAGAGTAGATCCATAGGGTGCTCCTTAGGATGTACTGCACACATTGTTAGACTAGATTCAGGACTTATACAGGGAGAAAATGCAGAAAGGTACACTATAATTTTGATCAATTGCACAAAAGCATCTCTCAAGTAAAATTAGTTATACAAACTTATTACTATGTGTCTGGGACTGTGCTAGATGATGGGGATGGAAAATGAATAAGAGGTCATTCATCCATCTATCCATTATTTCAGAAAAAAATAAATTGTTCTAGATATTCTACAGGACCACAGAAGAAGTAAATGTAAATCAAATACAAAGAAGTAAATGTAAATCAAATCAGGAAGTGGCTGTGAAGCTGAATTTTAGAACTGAGTGCAGGTACCCTGGAAATACTGAATGAAGACTGAGACAGGATGAGAAGGGCATTCATTCCATGCATGGGGACAGCAAGTGCACTGGCATGGAAGCATCCCCTGGCATGATGGGTGCTATGATTTCAACTGTATTCCTTTCAAAATTCAAATGTTGAAACGTAGTGGCCAACATGATGGTATTGGGAGTTGAAGAGCCTTTAATAGGGAATTAGATCATGAAGGCTTCTTTCATGAAAGCCATTAAATCCCTTATGAAAGGGGCCTTACTGGGGTGTTTGGTTTTGGTTGTCCTTTCTTTAGCCAGGTGGGGACGTAGTATTCATCCTGTCCAGGCGATGCAGCCTTGGGGGGTCATCTTGGAAGTGGAGAACAGCCCTTACTAGACACCTCGTCTGCCAGCACCTTAACCATGAATGTCTCAGCCTCCAGCTTTGTGAGAAATAGATGTCTGTTCTTTACATATTCCTCCGTCTTAGGTATTCTGTTGTAGCAGCATGAATGGAGTATGAGAATGGATTTAGGAAATTGCTTGTACTTCATTATCATTGGAGCATGGGATGCATGAAGTTGAATAGTAGGGCAGGGAGGGAAGAGGCCAGAGAATGATTCAGGGGAGATCACAATGAGCTTTATGCGCTAAGTGAAGGAGTTTGAACTTTATCTTGAAAACTAAGGGGAGCTATTGAAGGATTTTAATAGGGGTGAGTAGCAAGATCAGATTTATATTTTGGACAGATTCCTCTGTCTGCAGGGAGGAGGATGTGTTGGAAAAGGGCCAGACTGAAGGTTGGGAGATGGGTTAGGAGGCTATCGCTCTAAGCCAGATGGGATTCAGAATAAAGCAGTAATAGTTGCTAAAGACAGGAAAGCAGATGTATTAAAAAAAGATATGTAAGAGGTAGGAAATAAAAGTCTTCAACTCTTTGTATGTAAGGATAAAAGGGAAGGAGGAAGCCGTGATTCTGCTTTGAGAAATCATTTGTTTGGTGGGGCCATTTAACAAGATTGTGAATACAATCCGAGAAGTACGTGGCAAGGGCAGTAACTGCATCAGAATAATTAATTCTTTTTAGGATAATTTGAATGCAAAGTTAGAAGAATGTTCCAGTGGGGACACTAGCATAGCAGCTGTAGATGTCTCAGGGAAGAAATCTGGGCTAAAGATACAGATTTTGGATTTATCATTTCTAGATGGTTATGGATAAGATCATGTAATGGAAGTCTAACACAGAGAAGACCAAAGGATCAGGACAAAGTCCATGAAGGTAACCAAAGTATGGCCAGAAGGGTAGAAGGAAAACTGGAAAAAAGTGATATCAACAGACCCCAAAAGATTAGAACATTTTACTAAGCAAGAATTATACAGAATTAAGTGCCTCAGAATACCAAGACAGAGAGGTTAGTCATACAGCGGGCTTTGGTGTCCAGGAAGGATCAATATGAGGAGAAAGGTAAAGTTGGAAGTTGAGTGGGAGACATTAGAAATCATAAGGCATTAGGATCAGCTGATGTTGATACTACTTTCCAGAAGGTAATAAAGGGAAAAAGGGAAGGAGAGAGGGCGTGCCAAAGGGTATTGTTTTAATTTGTATTGCTTTTTGTTCTCATGGGAGAGATCTGAGGATGTTTACTTGCTGAATAAGAAGAACCATTGTAAAGGAGACATCGAATAAACAAGAGATAGTAATTGATGGAGCAACATTCGTGAAGACATAAGAGGGGACTATTTAACACTGGGAGGAAGAGGAAAGAGTAAGCTCAGGTGGAGAGTAGGCACAGTGCACTTCTCAGTGTACTGGGATGGCAGGTCTTGAGGTTGTGGGGACACCAAGGCACGCCACAAAGTGGCCAACTGTGGAATAAAGAGCCTGAGCACTGCCTCCCGTCAGCTGCAGCCACCTCGGGTCTGGAATGTGATCCCATCCCGCCTCTGTGTCAGGGGGCAGCGTGGGTATGGCAGATGGCACCCTGAGCAGGGAGGTGGAAAATCCTGCATCTTACGCCGACCAGACCACATCTGAGCTATATGACCTGGGGCTAGTCACTTTACAATCTGAACTCCATTTTTCTTTTCTGTAAATAGGGTAAAGTTGCATATCTCAGAGGGTAATTACTATGTATGAGAATTCACCCTGTTAATTGTTTAATGATATGTAAAAATGCCGGATGTGTTTCTGAAAATGAAAAATGAATACAGCGCCTTTGAAGATTTTAGCATCTGACAGAATAAAAATACTGGATGCAAGTGAGGGAGTTGAAATGCCAGTATAGAAGGTACAGAATAAGAAAGACCTTTGAGCTTCAACACGAAGACATAAGAAAGTTTCTTTTTTCCTTTTCCTGGCAGCAAAATTTTAAAAGTTACAAGGTAAGTTGGACTGACCGACCAAGGTCCAAAAATTATCTTTACTCCTGAATCCCACGTGACAATGATGATTAAAGAAACTCCTGCTAGCTGACTAGCTTGCAAACAAATATAAAAATTATTAAGGGAAAATGGAGGGTGATATTGGGCCAGAGAAACTATTCCCAGAAATGTGTTATCTAGAACACGTTTCAGGCCCCTTGTGGCAAGAAAGGAGCAAGGAGTCTACCATTTTTAGGAAAACTCCAAGACTTTTTCTGCAGCAACTGAGAATAGACCCTCTTCTCTCTCACAACCAATAACTTGGTATTATCCCACTTTGAATGGCACCAGAGCATAATATCAGATGATATGTGTATGTGTACACAGAGGCGGCTGCAACTCATCTCTATTTATAAAATCGATTCCCTTTCCAAAAAGCACTGTATGTTCTGAAATGCCACTTTGTGCAACACATTTCAAGAAGAAAACAATTATAGAACAATAGAAAGTGGCATTGTAACCCAGAATGAAATTGTGAGTCACAGATGATCACAACGACAGAAATTGTTGGGATGGATTTGTTATCAAAGGTCTAGAAGACACAAGTTGTAAAAAAAGAAATAGCAAAATTGGAAGGGTTCCAGAAAGAACATAATTTGACATTTTTGCCCCTTTCCCAGCTCAATTCCATTTTACAGGTCAGGAGACTGAGGCTCAGAACGGTGATGACACTTGCCTGGGGTCACAGTGATTGAGTGGCAGAACTGTGCTAGGACAAGTCAAAGGCAGCAGAAACAGCCAAGAGGTGGTTTGTCAAGGTCAAGAAGGACTAATATTGCAGCAACTATTATTGCGCAAACAACTTCCACCGATGGAAAACTTACTCTGTGTGTGTTGCTGCATTATTATATAAATTTTATTCTCTTTTAATACATATGACAGCTCTGTGAGGTAAGTTGTACATTTGTCTTTTTAAAAATTTGGCTTTCAGACTCTGAGTCCCTTTATGTTTGAAGAATCTGTTGCTTTTGGAGGTAGACAGTGACCTCTGCAAACGCTGAACATGCCAAGTGAAGAACAGAAAGTATTCCCAAAGATGATAGAATCTGGAGCCAGATAACCCAGGACTTAATCCTAGCCCTGCACCTATTGGCTGGGACCTTAGCCAAGTTAATTGGCTTTCCTTTGCCTCAATTTCCTAATAGATATCTTAGGAGGATGAAGTGAATTAATATATGGAAATACAGAAAAGTGCCTGGCTCCATAGTAAATGATCAATAAATGATAGCTACAATTATCTTCTTATTTTCTAGTCTCCACTCTCCCCACTCCCTACCCCAGAAACTAGGGCTTGGGCCCATGACTGGTTCCACCAATCAGACATCTTCTCAGACAAGAAAAAGCTGAGCTACAAAAGTTAAAAAAAAAAAAAAATCCTTTTCAGTTATTATCAGGTGGCTGCAATAGCAGCAACTCTAGTTTCTAAAACATGAGTGGCAGGTTGCTTTGCTGGTATACTAGAGAATATCCATTTCTTACAATGAATCTCTTTTTTCCTTAAATTATCAGCTAGTGTCAATTGCTTCCATCTAAGAATGCTGACTCATTAAAGGAGTATTATTATTTTTGACTCTTAGCAATTAAGAAGTTTATTCAAGGCAGCACCCATAGCTCAGTGGGTAGGGTGCTGGCCACATACACTGAGGCTATTAGGTTCAAGCCCAGCTTGGGCCTGCTGAACAACAATGACAACAGCAACCTAAAATAGCCAGGCATTGTGGTGGTACCTATAGTCCCAGCTACTTGGGAGCCTGAGGCAAGAGAATAGCTTAAGCCCAAGAGTTTGAGGTTGCTGTGAGCTGTGATGCCAAAGCACTCTACCAAGGGCAACATAGACTCTGTCTCAAAAAAAGAAAAAAAGGTTACTCAAGGTCAAGCAGCTAGTGTATAGTGAAACTGGAATTCCAATCCAGATATTCAGGTTTTCCTCATTTCAAACCCTTGTTCTTGCATCATGCTGTTCTGCTACAGAGATTCATGGACTCCCAGTGTTTATGGACATTAGGTAGTCATCTGGTCCACCAGCAATACAGGAAACTCCCATATAGTGCCCTAACTAGTAGTCATCCTGTCTCTCTTTTTTATTTTTTTGAGATGGAGTCTCACTTTTTCATTCTCGGTAGAGTGCTGTGGCATCATAATTCATAACAACTCAAACTCTTGGGCTCAAGCGAGCCTCTTGCCTCAGCCTCCCAGGTAGCTGGGATTATAGGCTCCTGCCATAACATCCAGCTATTTTTAGAGATGGGGCGTCTCGCTCTGGCTCAGGCTGTTCTCAAACTCATGAGCTCAGGCTGATCACCTGCCTCGGCCTCCCAGAGTGCTAGGATTACAGGCATGAGCCCCTGTGCCCGTCCCCATTCTACCTCTCTTTGAGCCCTATTCATGACAGTGGAATCAGTGCCCTTCAATTTTATTAATTGTCAGACATCTTTTTGGTTGCCATTCCTTTGTAGACACACACAGAATGGTGAATCGAAAAAGGTTTTGGTCAACACTGTTGTATTACTTTCCTAAGACTGCAGTACCAAATCACCACAAACTGGGTGACTTAAAACAATGAAGATTTAATGTGTTCTCTCATGGCTCAGGAGGTCAGAAGTCCACAGTCAAGGCATCAGGAAGGCTGCTTCCTTCCGGAGGCTCTGACGGAGGGCCTGCTCCCTGCTCTCCTTCCTTATGGAGGTGCAGACCATCCTTGAAGTCCTTTGTTTTCTGGCTTCATTGCTTCCATCTCTGCCTCTCTCATCATGCTGTTGCCTTCTCACATTGTGTGTGTTCTTCGTGTCTCTGTGTCCAAATCTTCTTTTCTTTTCTTCTAGAGCCCACCTTAATTCTGCATGACCTCATGTGAACATGCTTACGATGACAAAATCACTATTTTCAAATAAGATTACATTCATAGGTATGAGGATTAGGATTTCAACATATATTTTTGAATGACAATTCAACCCACAACAACTGTGATACACAAATTAAAATACGAATATATTTCCATTAGAACATATACAGATTTAGCCCTACAAGGTTAGACAATGTGAGGAAGAGGCATCTAGGAAAATGGCAGGGCATGGCTGGCAGGCAGATCTGTCTGCTGGAGACAAGTCCTGTCCCTGTCTGTAAACTGCAGCTGATGGAAAAGGTTCTGTCACTGACAGATGTGTATAGATTAGAACATGAACAGTCACCTCCCTGGTGCCCTGCCTTTCTCAGAGGTAACCACAACTACAGGATTTCTTTCAGATCTGTTTAAAAAATTGATTTCCTCTGCTAATACATATACGTATATGTATTTTTCAAAAAAGAAAATATAGGTTCAGGCTATGTGCAGGGGCTCATGACTGTAATCCTAGCATTTTGGGAGGCCAAAGTGGATCAGTTGAGTCCTGTAGTTTGACATCTGTGTGAGCAACACAGTGAAACCCTGTTTCTACAAAAAATTATAAAATTCACCAAAGCAGGAAGATTGCTTGAGCCCAGGAGTTGTAGGCTGTAGTGAGCTATGATGCTGCCGCTGTACTCTAGCCCAGGCAGCAGAGTAACTCTCTGTCTTAACACATATATGGATGGGTTTGCTTTGTTTTGTAAGTTTTCCATCTTGTTTTCTCTTAGATTTGTTTATCTTATCGGCAAATACGTACACATCTACCTTATTGTTAGTCATTTCACTTTTGGGCTACAATTAGTGTTTCTACATTTTTTCACCAGTGCAAGCAAACATCATTTAGCAAACTTATACCAAAAGAAATCTTTGCGCACAGATATAAGCATTTCTTTAGAAATGATCCTGATCCTTATTATGTCAAAGGGTGTGCATTTAAAAGTCTTATAAGCTACTACTATCTTCTAGAAATCAGTTTCCTAACTCCTTCTCTTATACACAGTAGATAAGCACCTGTTTTTTTGTCCTTGCCCATGCTATATTTTATTTTTTGCTAATCTGATTAAAAATATATATATTTGCCTTTCCCTTATTACTGATGAGGTTGAGCAACTTTACTTTGTTGGCTATTTGTTTCTGTGATTTGCTTGTTCATATTGTTTTACATTTTTAATAGTCAATTTATTCTTATTTTATAGATTATAATTTATATATTTTAGATATTCTTTGTTTTGTATGATCATTGCAAATACTTTTTCCCCATTTTTTTGATGTTTTACCATTACTTTTAGTCCTTTGAGGATGGAAGATTTCAAGTTTTTTTTTTAATTTATTTATTTTTATTGTTAAATCATAGCTGTGTACATTAGTGCAATCAAGGGGTACAATGTGCAGGTTTCATATACAATCTGAAATATTCTCATCAAACTGTTCAATGTAGCCTTCGTGGCATTTTCTTAATTATTGTATGTAGGCATTTGTATTCTGCATTTAGTAAGTTTCGCCTGTACCCATTCAGATTTCAAGTTTTGTTATTATATCTATTCACTTTTTTCATATTTCCAAGTCTTCTACAATTTTTCTGATAATTTCATGTTTTTATTTATTTATTTTTTTTGTAGAGACAGAGTCTCACTTTATGGCCCTCAGTAGAGTGCCATGGCCTCACACAGCTCACAGCAACCTCCAACTCCTGGGCTTAAGCCATTCTCTTCCCTCAGCCTCCCGAGTAGCTGGGACTACAGGTGCCCGCTACAATGCCCAGCTATTTTTTTGGTTGCAGTTCAGCCGGGGCCGGGTTTGAACCCTCCACCCTCGGTATATGGGGCCGGCGCCTTACTGACTGAGCCACAGGCACCGCCCATAATTTCATGTTTTTAATTTTCACATTTAGCTATTTACGTTTAAATAGAATTTGTTTTTGTACATAATATAAGGATTTAGATTTTTTTCCCAAATAAAATCTAATTTCAACACCATTTATTGAATAGTCTATACAAGGGGTTGGTAAACTATGGCCCATAAGCCAAATTTTGCTGTGTCTACTTTTGTAAATAAAGTTTTATTGGAACATGCTGTTTGTTTAGTATTGTCTATGGCTGATTTTACACTGCAGTGGCAGAGATGAGTAGCAACAGAGACTTTATGTCCCACAAACTTTAAATATTTCTAATCTTGTCCTGTCAAAAAAAAAAAAAATCTGTCCCCTGACTTCCCACTGATTTGAAATACCTTCTTACATATACTAGATGTCTGTTTGTATAATGACTCTGAGTTCCATTTTGCTCCATTGATCTATGTCTTTATACCTTAGTCAATGTTGTCCTATACAATGGTAGGTTTATAGAGTGTTTTTGTATCTGACATGGCAAATGCTCCCTTGTTTTTCTAAATTCTTTGCTCTTTTGAATAAATTGTTTTATATATAAACTTTAGACTCACCTTGTCAACTTTAAAAATAATGGACAAACTCTCATGATTCTGATCAGAATTTCAGTGAATTTGTAGAATTAGACAAGATTGACCTTTTTACAATATTGGTGCTTCTCCTTCAGAAACATGGTATGCCTTGTCGTTAATGTTAGGCATCTTTTACTTTCTTATGGAAAAGTTTTATTCTACAGGTCTTGCATATTTTTTATTAGACTTGTGCATGTGCATTTAACAGATTTTTACTGCTGTTGCATATTGGACATTTGAAACTTCATTATTTTTCTACACATCCTCTTTTTCTACGTTGGGGCAATCCCAAGATAGGGAGGAGATTCCTCCCTGTATCTCACTACAGAAGATAAAGTAGGGACAATATTTTGTCCCTCTCCCCCTGGCAGCTAGAGAATGGACACATAATTTAAGCATGGGCAATGAGATGCCACTGCCAGGGACTTTAAACCTGATGGGAATAATGCAAAGGGTTACAGACTTTTTTGGTACAGCAGGTGTTAGGAGGCCAAAGTTCCACTCAGAGGCACGGTGGTGAGGCTGCTGGGGCAGAGCAGTGCAGCAGCATAGCAGCGAGTGTCCAGTGATGGTAATGTCACGGTGGCATGCTACGTACATTACCTTTGGCATGATGTCTGTGCCTTGCTTGGCTTGGTTCCGTCTAAACCTCTTCTCTCAATCATTTCAGTGAGCTACACGATACCCTTCCAACTCCAGAATCAGTTTTGGTTGTTTATAACCAAGAACCCTGGTGAGGGTTCATCTTGCCTTACGATTTATCCTTGGTTATTGTTCATGTATATATAAGCCATAAGGTAGTAGTTTCAGACGTCATCGTTTTACCTTCATTACATTTGTGTTTAGAAGATTTAAAGCTATAATAATCCTGAGAGCTCTTGGCTATTAAACACCTACTATGTGGTAGACCTATATAGTCTTTAGTGTTTTCTGTAATAATCTTGTAGAACTAACATTTTTTTTTAAATTAGGAAATGGAATTTTAGAGACATTAAGTAACATGCCCATGGTTATGTAATTAAGAGTGGAGCCTAACTTTGAACTTGTATTTGTTTTATTACTAAGCCTCTGATGTTTTCAGTTCATCAAACTGACTTTCTAAACAAGAATTATCTTTTAAATAATTACTTCCCAGATATGTACATGCAGTATTCATCGCTTTTTCCCTAAGAACACTGTCATGGTTCATAGGTCCTCACTTCAGACCTCTTACCTTTATTCACATCCTTGTCTTTGCCTTCCACTCCCCTGTACCCATACCTAGACAATTTTTGCTCCATTGTTACAAACACATCACTCTTTCCCTCCCTTTCTCCCTTTTACACATTTGAATTCTCCATGAAGCCTTCTGTGAGTCCTCTGGCCCCAATGTTCTCTCTTCTTCCCATGAACTCCTGTAGCATATTTCAGTTCCACTCATTTGGCACTTAAACTAATACAGCTTTGCATTTTTATTGGCTTTTTAGGCACAGCTGCCTTATCACCCATACAAAACTGTTCTGATTCTAGAGGAAAAAAATTTACCCTATTCATCCTTGAGGTCCCCATCACATCCAGGTTAGATGGCGTGCCCATGGTAACTCTGTGAGCACCAACACTCTTCAGGGCCTGAAGTCTTAAAAAACAACTGACTTTTCTATGAGCCAATTCAATGCATGGATAGTCTGTCTCGAAGGCATAGTCTTCTACTCAGGGAGTTTTCTGATTCTGTCTTTAAATTACTTCAGTGAACTTTATTACAAGTGCCTAAGGTGTGCGTTGTGACTGGCTGATAATCTCCAGCACATGAGCACATGGTAGCACCAGAGCCCTGGGTAAGGAGGCTGCGATTCAGGCTGTACCTCACTCTTATACCTGGAGCCCTGACTCGGGGCTGTGCCACATGGAGGTAAAGGAACCTTCTCCTAATTTGCATAGAAGTTTTCTATAGGCTCGCAGAGGCCCTGCGCACGGGTTCTGCCTAAAGCAAAAAGTACTAGTAGTAGACAGCATGATATGCTTTCTTACTCAGAAATCGATATTGAACATTAGTGGTAGTTTTTCCTTCTGTAGATATTCTAACAACAACAAAAAATGATCATAACTTAAGAGGACTTTACTTTTATTTTTATCTAAAGACAAGGGGAATAGTTGTGCTTAAGGATTGCTGATGTGAGAAAATCACTTAACTTTCGAAGGGTTTTTAGATTCATTGTTCAGAGAAGTTGTAGAAGAACAGCGATGGGGCTCAATGTGCCAAGGATGCCTCTGACTGGAACTGGAAGGCATCAGCATCCCCTATATCCCCTATGTCCTGGATCCTTTTCTATGTGTACCCCATCATGTGCACCCCTCTCATCTCTCCTTGGGATGGATAGTAAATTATGATGTTCAGATTTCAGTTAGTGCAGCTGTGGGTTACAGTGGAGCCTCTGGTCTCCCTCCCACAACTTTCCTCTTTATCCATTGCCCTTCCCAGCCCCCTAGGTCATCACTGTGGCTGGGGGAGGCTTTTGGAGGGGTTGGGGACCCTACACACAGGCTCTGAGGCTGCTCCCCTTAGAGTTTCTTCTGCTCCATCAGTCAAGGAAAAGGATCTGCCCTATCTGGTTTTACGAATGTCTCTCAGGGCAGCATAAGTGACTCTGATTTTACAGTCATTTTCCTCTTTCTAGAGGTTTCTGTAATTTCCATTCATAAGCTCTAACTTCACCCTAAAAAAGAAAGGATTTTCCTGAAACGTATTCATCGATACTATCAAGGCTGGTTCTCCTGCCTAAACAAATACACTGATCTATTGTCCTAAAAACTTGGTGGCCACATTTTCCAAATGCGCTATTAGGATACATGGTCTGACAAGGTGATAGAAGATTTGAAATTGGGACTGACCTAGAAAATTCAGGACACGCAGCTGTCATACATAATGGCAACGCGGCCTAGATAACACACACCATTTTCCCTGCAGCCTGTCTGCATCATGACAGCTTCATTTGATGGTCCAAGATAGCCTGTCTCTTTCTGTTTTGGGTCACCCCGTTAGTAAATCCCCATTTCCTCTCGGAGGGATGAATCCTGCCTTCAGCTTATTTACAGCACAGAGATGACTGACAAGCCGTGCACCCAGCTCCACCCCCTTCACCAGGTCAACTTGCCTGTGCTCAAGGGAGGGGTCCTCCGGAATCTCTGATGCTGGAGGGAACCAGCCTGGCTGCCCTGAAACTCAGAGCATGCTGGGCTGGCAATTTCTCTGTCAGCCTGTTTGCATGTGTTGGTATGTGAAGGGTGCAGAGAGAGACTCTGGTGGGAGAATAAAGGAAAGGTTTCATGCGTGGGCACCTGGGGACAGACAAGGGAAGTGAGGAAAGCAAAGTAGGGGGATGTGTGCTGGCCATTCCCATGCTAGATGATGGGGAGCTGAAATGGGTCTTCTGGATAGAGGCAGCTGCAGGACTCATCTTCTTGGGGAGCTTTATGAAACTCTAGGCATGAATATTGTGGCCTAGCATGTTCTCTGCCCGTTTCTGGAGCTCAGGCACCTCCAGAATTTATGGTTTGGGAAGTATCAGAAGAAAATAGGTGCTATGGATGGACGTGGGTCTCCCTCAGATTCATATGTTGAAACCTTAGCCCCAAGTGACTATTTTGGAGATAGGGACTTTAAAGAGGTGAGTAAGGTTAAGTGAGCTACCATGGTGGGGCCCTGCTCTGATAAAACTGGTCTCTGTCTCTGCTATGTGAGGATGCAGAGAGAAAATAGATATCCAAAACCCTGGAAAAGGACCCTCAGCAGAAAAAGAATCCTGCCAGAACTTTGATCTTGGACTTCCCAGCCTACAAAACTGTGAGAAAATAAATCTCTCTTGTTTATGCCTCGCAGTCAGCCTGAGCTGACGGAGACAACTCCCTTACTGCGGGCATCGCTGTTTCTATAGCATATATTGGCAACCCAGGTGTAGAGAGCAGAGAGCAGAGAGCATAGGGGTTCAGCAGATAGGATCCAGGGCTAGACTGAGTGGGTTTGTATCCTGTTGTGGCGCTCACTAGCTCTGCAGCCTTTTGCAGGTTACTCGACCTCTCTGGGCCTTGATTTCCTTACCTGAAAAATGAGTGTAATATTTGAAGATTAAATAAGCAAAGATGCGTAAAGGGCTTAGAGCAGTGTCTGGCATGTAGAAAGTTGTTAGTGTATGTTTGTTATACTGCTGTTACGCTTTTGTTGTTACTATAAGGAAGTCAGAGTAAAATGATAGCAATAGAATTATTTCTGAGCTCATTAGGTGTCTTGCTGGAGCTCCCCAAAACAACCTGCATAGGCTTTCATAGAGGGCATCGATGATCTGTAGCCCTCACGTCTTTGCAAATCTGGGCATAAATATTAATGTCGTCTCATTTATATCTACGGGCTGATGAGGCCTGTGAGCCTCAGTGTAACATATAATTACAGTTTTATAATGCTCCACACAGCAGGAACTGCTAGCTTCTCACTGAAGCCCATGCTTTCCTTTTCTTCCCAGGCAGACCATGATGCCAGCCTCTCTTGCTGGTGGGTGCATCTAGTCCACCCAGGGGAAGGCGACACAGAGGTGATGCGTGCCACTCTCAGGCTTGGCCTCTGAAAATGTCCCATGGGCATGTATTGTATGGGAGGAAATAAGAACACCTATGAAGAACAATACCTATGTTTTGAAAATGGCAAAGTTTCCATTAGCCTGGGTACTTGAATAATTGCCAACTGTTCATCCAACCAGCAAGAAATAATTTGTGTGTGTGTGTGTTTTGGTATTATACGTTTGTGAAGGTTTATTTGCTACAGCAGTTAGACTAATATATTTCACATATCGTAAGCCTATCACAAGCATAAAATACCTCTTTCACATTTCTTCAAAGGTTATTTATTCACAGCCTCATAGATGTAGTGTAAATATGCATAAGGAGGACTCATGGGATTTGATCAGAAAGCACTTTCATATTTATCTTCTGCTGTTCCTTTATACCCACAGTGGAAGTGGCCTTTCTTTCCCATGGATACAAGCTAGAAGAACTTGCATGACTTTTCTGGTGAGTTCTGGGGAAAGAAAAGCCCTATGTTTGCATAAAACAGCAAGCTATTCAATAACTGAAAATATCTATTCCTAGATAATAACCAAAGTCCTCCTCAACTTCATCAAATGATCACATTTTACTTTTCTACTTCCTTCTCTGATAGTAGCCTGTTACCGATCAGATTCTTACCATGAGGAAAGATGGGGCGGTTGGTTAATTCTCTTTTTCTGTCTGGCCCTCCTGGATTACACTGGGTTGTAGAATATGGGAAGCGGCAGGGGTGTGAGGAGAGATAAGAGGAGCAGGGAAGTTCTTAGCTTATGGACACTGGCCTGAGAGATGTTACGATCTGTTCTTTTCTTCAGTGAGGTTCTTTTGTACACTCTTTGGAGACTTCCCATCATGGATAGTCTCTCCATTTCCTTATCTGGATATATGCTTCTCTGTCTGACTTTATAACTCCTCCGTCCTTAAAAATCCTTAATCCACCTCTAGATCCTCTTTGTTAAGATCTCAGTGCCCTTTTAGGTGAGCTATTTTTTTATTTTTGTAGAGTCAGAGTCTCACTTTGTCACCCTCGGTAGAGTGCCATGGCATCACAAAGCTCGCAGCAACCTCCAGCTCCTGGGCTTAGGTCGATTCTCTTGCCTCAGCCTCCTGAGTAGCTGGGACCACAGGTGCCCACCACAATGCCCAGCTATATTTTTGTTGTAGTTTGGCCGGGGCTGGGTTTGAACTCGCCACCCTCGGTATATGGGGCCAGCACCTTACCCACTGAGCCACAGGCGCCGCCCTCAGGTGAACTATTTTGAAAAGCATTAAAAAATCCAGTTCTGACCCTCTCTTTGGTATTTCTCAATCTGCCAAACTTTGGGCATGTCAACACAGCAGAAAACCTTCTTTTTTTCTACCAACTTGTCTTTGTCTTACCAGCTTATCTTTTAGCCTCTAGATTTCCAGGCTGAAAATAAGACCTCAGTCCACTGCAGAGCACCTCAGCCCCATCCAACCACAGGAACACACATTAGACTCATTGGCGAGCCCACTTACTCCTCCTCTTGTGCAGTTAGGTGATGGACAAAAGAGGGTACTCACAGTACCACTATCCCCAAAGAGATTCTCACCATTGACCTTTGTGTGTCCTTAATGTGGGCCGGAATGGGAGTGTCTAAGAATTATGACACTGTTTCCTATCATTTCCTCTAAAAGTTTGCAGCCTGACTGTGCACTAGAACTAGGTGCCCAATATAACTGTAACTCAGATAATACTTCTAATCTAATATCCTGCTACAAAGAGGTTAATAAAGCTAGTATGTCAAAAAATTGGACAAGAAGTTCAGAGGTCTTGGTAAGTAGGCAGCTAGTGAAACAATGAACAGAATTTAGGATTTGTTAACTCATTCAATAAACACTGAGTATTTATTAGGCAACAACTTCAGAAAAGGGGATCAGAGGTAGAGTAAAATGGAAAATGTGCTGTCATCACAGAGGTTATAGTCTAGATAAGGAGACCAATATTAACTAAATAATGAAACAAAATAATACAGTTCACCTTTGACCCACATGGGTTTGAACTGGACAAGTCCATGAATAGATGGATTTTCTTCTGCTTCTGCCACCCCTGAGACAAGGAAGATCAACTCCTCTTCTTTCTTCCCCTCCTCAGCCCACTCAATGTGAAGACATCAAGGATGAAGACCTTTATGATGATCTTCTTCCCCTTAATGAATAGTAAATAGATTTTCTTTATCTTGTGATGTTTTAAATAAGTTTCTTTTCTCTAATTTACTTTATTACAAGAGGACAGTACATAATGCATGTAACATGCAAAATGATACAGTTATCCACTGTTCATTAGTAAGGCTTCTGGTAAATAGTAAGCTATTCATAATTTTGGGGGGAGTAAAAGTTATACATAGATTTTTAACTATGTGTGTGGGAGGGTTGGCATCCCTAATCTGGACACACATGCAAGAGTCAACTGTATATAACTTAAAATAATGATTGCATTAAGAAACATTTTAGAGTGTCACGAGGGAGAATGAAAGAAACATCTGAGTTAGATGGAGGATTTGCAAGGAGAAGCCTTTAGGAGGTGAAGGTGGCCTGGTGAAAATTTGTGTGAAAGGTGTTCTGAGGATAGGAAAGATTATTTTTAAAGTCTGTACAGGATTACAAATAGCACAGTAGACTTGAAATATTAAAAGAAGAGCACAGACCAGTGTTTCCTAAGGAAGCTACCTACTCATGCCACAGCTTGGAAATCATGTAGAAGGTTTTGGAATTTAATCCTTAAAGCAATGAAAATGCATTAAAGGATTTTAGATAGGCGAGTGAGAGGATCAGATCTGTGCTTAGAAAGGATCACATTAATTACTGTGAAGAGAATTAATTAAGGCCAGGAGTAAGTCTGGAAGCAGAGACATCTCTGTGGTAATCCAGAAGGAATGTACTATGGACTAGATGATAGATGGAAAGTAGAAGGCTGATTTGGGTTATATATTAGAGGTATAAACAATTGCACTGGATAAGAGAAAAGAAGGTGTTCAGGATGACTCCCAGTTTCTGACATGGGTCAAAGGGTGAATAGAGATCAAATTTGCTTGAACTCTAGGTGGGAGCCATTTTAGATGAGAGGAAGATAAGAAGTTGAGTTCAAGATGCACTGAAGTTGAGTCTGTGGGACATCTGAACATAGATGCTAAATACAGCTATATATATATGTCTGGAACTCAGATGAAAAGTGTAAACTGGAGATATGAATGTGGGAGTTGGTGGCAGAGAGTTGTCATTAAGGCTCGCATAGAGGTGAGGGGGGCTCACTGCACTGAGATATCAATAAGAGGAGGCAGTGAAACCAGTGCATTGGGTTTCTGGTATGACAGCCATTCGTGACCATAATGAGAACACTTATAGGGAATGGTAGTGTCAGAAATCATGGGAGAAAGAGCCTGAAAGAACAGTTGAGTAGGTAGCAATCATTCCAAGATCATATACTGAAATTATGAGCGTTTACAATTAAATAGTCAGAAAGTGAGATTCAGAAGGAAGGATGTAAAATAAGTAAGGAATCAGGTATCCCAAATGAAGCCAGGGCAAAATACTACCCCAAAGTAGCAGAACAATTTAGTGTAAAAGGATTCCTAGTGATTATTTAATCAAAATCTAACCCTATGGAAGAGTACCCTGAGGCTGAGAAATGACTTTGTCAGGGTCAGACAGTGAAAGGACGGTGGAGCCAGGATTAGAACCCTGTTCAGAATCAGCATCCTTTGTTCTTCCTGCTGCCCCAATTGCCTCTTGTGGTTTGCTTATTCCAGACAAAAGATGAAGAGGAATAAAGCTCAGTTGTCAGACTGCACCTGACACTCCCAAGTGGAAGAAACTCATTGGAGCAGACTTAAGTGACCTATAACTCACAACAGGCAGGCCAGGGTCAGAAATAATCAAGCCTCAGCCTCATAATTTATCAGCACCTGAAAGTCCGCGTCTGTGACTGCCTGTCTCTTTGAGTTGCTCAGGCATTTGGGCCACACAGCTCTTCCTCCGGTGGCAGGAGGACTTCATAAATGACATTTGATTATGCTCAACACAGCAGCCAGGGGCTGTACACCAACTTCAATAAAGACAGCAAACATTACGATCTCCATAACACACGGGAGCCAGGGGGGAATGGAATGGAAATCTTAATGCAGAGATCCCAGGCCACTAAGGCAAATGACAGCAAAATGCGGAGAAATTGCAAAACCAATAATAATAAAATTCCTGCTTGTGCTGCCTGTAAGGCATCAGCTCTCCACTGTCACCCCCAGGGAGCAAAGTCAACTCTCCATGGGGTCAGTGGAGACTGTCAGAAGCCTGCTTGCTGGGCTTCGCAGCTGGAGCCCAGGCTCCTGAAATAGCTTTGTGTTCAATTGAGTTCCAACCCTTTAATCCCCACTTCTGCCTGAGGGGAAATCGCAGGCAAATTTAGCCCTGTTCTCGAACCAGGAATATCCTTTGAGACAGGTGATATCTTGATTTTTCTTTTTTTTGATTTTTCAATTATGACCAAGTCTTGAATGAAATTTTTGAACTTTAATATCAGAAAGATCTTAGAGATCATTTAGCTTCTCCCTGCCCCCCAACATATACACAAACTAAGACCCAGAGAAATGGAAGCATTCATCCCGAATCACACAGCTCACGACAGAGGTGGAATTAGAATCTGGGACTCTGAACAGTCACTGCTCCCAGGCAAACGCAGCAAAGGGGAACTTTACAACTGAATAAGGAATTAAATATAGATAATATAGATGCATTCTTTTTTCTTTCATTCTAGGGAAGTTATAACATTTATCTCAGGGGAAAACTTACTCTTTTGTTTAGGAATACACTCCAATATATATATGTGTGTGTGTATGTATGTGTCATAAAAGGCATATGGGTCTCATCTAAAATGGGGAAGTTAAGTCATCGGTATAAAACTACATCGTGAAGTGTAGTTTTACTATGTGTACTCTCCCTCAGGCTAGAGAGATGGTTCTGATGTGTTCTGATTAGGAAAATTTCCCCTGGAGTAGAGCTCCCATGGATTCTTTGCTTGTGAATGGAGGGAGGACAGATGAGCTTGAGTGAGAATTGGCTGTGGGTTTTTCAGATTCAGACAAGGAGGACAGAAATAGACCCCTTGCAGCATAGGGAGACTCTACGAGGTGGAATACCTGATGTTGCCTTGATGTTATCTCTGTGAACCTTCAATGACAAGAGCTGTTTCCCAGCATGGAATAGCATTAGCAGTACTGAGTGGAACTCAAGCCATGCCTTCTGTGGGCTTCTGCCAGTGAAGAGGGGAGCAGCCTTCCTGGCACCCCCTTTCCTCCAACCTTGGAGGCCTACAGGTGACAGCATCATGATAGCAAGAGAGAACTATGTCACAGGACTCTGGGCACTGACAAGCAAATGGAGGCCAGTGGGGAAAGTGGGCAGGGATGAACCAGGCCGTGGCAGAGAAGCAGGCCATTGTGTGAGTGGGCAGGACCAACTTGTCACAAAAGCAAACCTACTGGGGGAAGGGAACATTTGAGGGGTCATGGGAATGGGGTAAACGGAGACATTAGATTCTACTTTATGTAACTAGAAACTGCAAATAGTAAGTAAATACCCAAGGTGATCTTGGCTTTGGGTGCTTGAGGTCATCATTTAACTTTGTTAAACTTCCTTGTCCTCATGTTAAAATAGGGTCAGCTATATTTATTGGTGATTGTTCTGACTTAATTTAAACTGGTTTAAAGTGACATAGAAAAAATCATCATATCACTTAGCTCTGTTCATATTTCTGCTTCATGGAGATCTGGACGCCAAAGACAGTCTCGGGTGGTGTAAGTATAGTGGCCTGACGTCTGGGCTCTAGACCTGCCCCTATCACAGCTGCACTCACTGGCAGAAGCAAGTGAGTAAAGGGGTGTGGTATAGAGGGAATTCCAGGCCCAGTCCTCAAAAGACGGGCACTTCTCTCCTTTAGTCTCCTTTTTTATTTGGGGTTTTAGAATGGGAGACCCGGGCACTGTAATCTCTCTTTGCTGCATTTTGAGGTGAAGACCCCAGAGATATCCCCAGTGTTTAAAAAAAAAAGGAAGAAGAAGAAAAGTAAAGCTGTCCCACCCTAATCACCAGATACTGGCCTATGGCCGAAAGCAGTGGGAAGAGCTAGAAAGATGGATAGGAAACCAGAACTCACAGCATATGTGCAAGCTTCTTTTATTGGGAGTTCTCTGGAGCTTGTGGGAAAACACCAATATGTATTTTGAGCTGTGTACATCTCATTTCACTGTTTAAAAGAAAATAGCATGCCTAGGCCACAAGGGGCCCAAACAAAGAGAGGGGGCCTTGGGGTATACACACACTCAATACTGTGACCTTCTCAAATACAAACATGCCGGGGATGAATAGTTTATGACTTCTGCTGGTACCTGAGATGGCTTCATAAATGAATGAATTAGGTCTGGCCACAGCAAATACCAAGAGTAAGAAATCTGCAAGACTAGCAGAGGAGAAGCAAGGGAGGGAACCTTCTAGCTGGCATTGTAAGAAATGCGATTATGTCTCATTTGTAGCCTATGGAATACGTTGATTTTTCACTGTAGCTTGGGTCTGAAGAAAGAAAAGGATTCATGCTCTTTATGGCTGGTACTGCAAGTTGTCTGGCTGATACCCCCTCTCTCTATTTTCCTTAGTAATACAGTCCTAACTCTGTTTTAGGTGACAGGAAGTCCAGTCACACCTATTTCCCAGCCTCTCTGTGCACGTAGGACTGGCCAATAAAACAGTTCTGGCCAGTGAGATGCACACGGAAGTCACTGGATGGAACTTCTAGGGGAGGTCCTGGGGAGGGTACATCAGGAACTTGCACTTTTCCCCTCACTTCCCATCCTTCTAGGGATTGAACTGGGAGGCACAGAGGCTGCCTTATGACTAGCAGGCTGGCAGATGATCACTGAGGTGGCAGTGCTGGAGAAAAATGAACCCCTGACTATCTTTGCAAATTTGTCTATTGAAGCCAACAGCAATTTTAACAGAGGTAGAGGTGATTTTTAACTTAAAGGCATGCTCAGAGAACAATTAAAGAAGCAGTCAGTAGGGCAAATTCACCAGAGCATCCTCTGAGGCTGCACAGGGGGAAGTGCGTGACTGGCTGTGATGCTCTTGGGGTTTGAGCTCCCGTAGGCATAGGCAGCTATACCCCAGGGAAAGGCTGCCTCCTCCAGACCTGTACTTCAGGTCTCCCTGGAGTTAGAGAGGCACATCAGCTGTAGTGCTCCCAACCCACCTCCAGAATGCTGTGGTCTGTAAGGCACAGGATTGAACCCAGGCAGGATCCCTGTCCATCATGTATATATGTATACGCCAGGGGTGCCAAAAAAAATGTATACACATTTTAAGAGCAGCTGCCTATGTATTACTTTTTGAAGCTGAATTGGATTACAGTAGCAATGTGTAGTATGATACTCACTCCAAAGATGGCATTAATCAAATGATGCTGGCATCACCATGTGACAGTGAGGGCAGTCAAAGAATACGATGGAAGCACAGTGGCCATCCGAGGAACACAAGCCCATTTTGAAGTGGCATCTGAAATTCAAGAACGTTGTGGAAGTACGATGACATTGGAGGTGTGAAGAGGGGGACTTTAAAGGATATGGTGTACCATAGACAACCAGCCACACAGTGGTACTTCAGGGGGGATTGAAACGGCACATGCAATGATACAAGTGGACACTGCGATCAACGTTGCTCAGGTGGGAGTTTCCCATAATGGGAAGGGTCTGGACACAGATGGTGAGTGCCTCTTGTACCATGTAATTGCAGAAGTCAATTGTGACTTGTATTTATTTTCTGTTACTGGTACATGTTAAGTATTACAATTTTAATATATATTTCTTTCCTTTCTTAAAATATGTGTATCCTTTGTGGTCCCCATACACATATATAAAAGGCCAGGACACTGAAGAGTCAAGGATAGCCCATGGGGTCAAACGCCACCCTTATGTGGACATCAACAATTTTTCTTTCAGGGCAGACAAAGCTGCTGTTAGCTTGGTGAAGTCTATAAGTCATCTCTACCTTGATACAGGAGAAGGTGACTAGAGTTTAATTTATAAGTTGAGTCAAATTTGAATATATTTCATATATGGAAGAATCTTTTGTAAAAAGTGAATCTAATCCTCTGTCTCACTTCACTCAATGTCTACCTTTCCTCCATCGACTTGCATATCTGCCTTGTACATTTTTGATGATTATAGCTCAGGTTTCCTTAAAGGAGGGATGTTACTGGCAATTCGTTTCAGTAACTGGCAGAGCAGGTTCAATACGGCACTAGAGAAAACACCAGCCGATGAGTAGCTGAGGGAGGCTTTAGCCAGTAAGGAAACACAAGCAGTTGTGGGCAGCTTTTACAGCTTTCTGAAAGTCTGGAAAGCGATGCTCTCCTCTGACTGCTAAGCTCAGCCTGAATGATGAGGAAAAGGTAAATATACTAACAAATTGTTCTCCAAACCTGGCTGCAAGGTGACTTTTTTCAAAGGAAGCATATTGGAGATAAAATGAGGCGACCTTTTAATGTTCTGCTCCCAGTCAAGTTATTATGAGTTGCTTTATAACAACACCAAGAATAGCATCCCCGGGCAACTTCCCTAACATTGCCCCCAGAAATCTAATTTGTAGATCTGATGGAGACCCACTAGAAAGGGCAGGCACCATCTGAACAACTCCCAGCCTCTCAGACACACACACACACACACGGAATTAAAATTGATTTTCAATGTTTTGGCAGCCACAGGAGACTCTAGTCCCTCCAGCAGTATTTCCCAAAGAAGGCATTACTTATCAGAGCTGGTCAGCACCAGCAGTCTCTCAGATAAATAATTTAGATGGGGAGCTAATAAAATAATGGAGAACTTCAGAGGTTGGTAATAAGCGGGCAGAACGAGGGCCTCCTGGGCACACTCCAGAAACGGCATGGGTCTGAAGCATAGGTGCGCTTCCCCTCCACAACTGCTCGCTGCTCCCACTTCCTTCTCTCGCCCACAGGATGCCAGCCCCTGGTTGTACTTTCTTGTCCTGTAAACTTGCATAAATCCTCTCCATACTTTGACAATTATCTCTACTCTTTTTTTGTGATGTAGCCTTTCCTATCCCTCCAAACTTAACTTCCCTCTCCTTCAAATCTCCGTAGACTTAGGTTTATATAATTTGTCTGATACTCCTGTGAGACAGCAATGTACTTACCCCTTGTATTGCTATTTTGTTTATTGATTTTTATGCTAATTAGACTAATTATGCTCTTTGGAGGCAGGGGTGTGTTAAGTACCCTCTGGGTTCCCAACAGGGTACAGCATACTACTGCCTCCCTGCCAGTTGAACGCATTTGCTGACTCACCTCCAGGGCAGGAATCCTCTCAGAAAGCCATTTCTTCTATTGGTGCATCTAATACATTACAGATGGTCTAGATGTATTGGATTTTGGTAGCAATTTCAAAGATAAGTATTGTTTGGTTGTGAGGAAGTATATAGTCTATGCCCAAGAAATAAAAATATCAGATGATCCTGTAAGAAATTATTCAAGAGCAGGAGAAAGTGTGATCAACATTGAGTTGAAAACAAAATTATCCTTTCTAGAAGGAAATCTTTTTGTCCCAGCCTGCCTTTGGGCCAATGGGATGGTATTGAAGAATAAGGGCACAGAGGAGATGATGGGGCCTGAATGGAGCTCCATCTCAGCCCACTAGGAGGGCTGTTCCTTGACGTCTGCAATGGCTGGCTCTTCATCCTCACCTTTTATCTAGAGACAGATCATCTTCGCATGTCAGGAAACTTTCTTTGAATCTTTGGTTCTAAGAAGAAGTGATAAATCTTTCTGTCTTAGAGCCTTGAGATGGTTTCTCTCTTATGTTTTCCCATCTTCTTTGCCTGTTCTGGAAACCCCGAGATCTTGGGGAGGAGCAGATTCTCTGATGCCTCAGGTTCTCATGTTCCTCCTCCCCAAAGCTCTCTAGACTCACACCAGAGAGCCAGAGTTCGTGGTTCCTGATCCACGGGGCTTCACAGTCCTTTGAATACTAGCAGTACATATAATTCTGTATATAAGCATGTTGGTGCCCAGCAACAGAAAACTAAGAACATCTAAAATGAACATTGAATGCAAAGAAATATACCAGAGTCCTACTTAGGTTCCTACATTGCTTAGAAAGGAGGAAAGAGACAGTTTCTGACAATGAAGGGTATAAAATATTAGGGAATTTTACAGTTTTTCTGTAGAGCTTTTGAGAGAAGTGACAATAGCTTTTAGTCTACAAACAATTCAAAGGAAATCTTTCAATGGGCAAGCTCACAATTTCTTCTCCTCTTCCTCTGCTTCAGGTGGGAAAAGTAAAACACCATTATTCCCACTTGGGAAAATTATATTTTTGCAACTGGGAGGCTGGTTTGTTTCTTTGACCTAGTAACCATAAAGCAGCCCAAACTTCTCATCATTTTTCCAGTATAGTACAGAGAGGGGTGGGAAAGTACTTTGTGATTGTCTTTCACAAGCTTGGTCCAGGGAAGAAAGCCCTTTATTATTTAAATTATTGGCTTTTGGGGCATTCTTCAGATCCTTGGGTCATTCTACATAATTCACAAAGTTATCTCAAAACTGACATCACAGCAAAAAATAATGGGAACAAGCTAAGAATGATCTTTTAAGAACAATGAGCATGTGTTGTCATAGTTGGCATTTTCTGGGCAGAGGCTCTAAATCTTTTTGTCTTGGGAAAGTACATCCTCCATGAAAAATGGGCCATAGCCCCAACAGTGATTAAGTAGCCCCAACAGTGATCCTGATGTAGGATTGGGGTGTCATTTCTTCAGGAATAAAATGGCTCAGATACACTTGGTTGGGATCTACTGTCTGAAGGCTATGTTTTAAAACACAAACATTCTTTGACTTTCCCCTCACATTTACCAGAAGAGTCTTTCACATTTGCAGTAATTTAGGGTTTTGGACAATTAATTCAGTGAATGTCACTGTGACCTCTATATACCGGTTGTTACACCATGCACAGAGGGTACAGTGAGAAGTGGGGCAAATGTCATCTGGTCCTTTACTGAGCTCACATCCTAGTTTAGAATAATAACAAAACTATGCTAACTTGTATCAAGTGCTATGCAACCAATAAGGAAGGTCACATGAGGAAAAGTGGCCGTGCCATGCTGAGCACACTGGGTCGCAGCTGATCTCAGAAGCTAAAGAGGGTTGGGCCTCCTTAGTACTTGGAGGGGAGGATACATGATGGTGAGAAATTGGGAAGCAGCTCCTTTGAGCAGGATAGATTCTCCAGGAAGCTGGAATTTAAACTAAAGACTAATGGACAAGCATAGCCAGCTAAGCAAGGAGCAGCGGACTTGCTGGGGTACCTGCACTACACTGGTGAGCCTCCCTTCCCTGACCATTCCCTGTGAGTACATGGGTTGGGAAGCACTGTCTTCTCTTCCAGGTGGTTGGAGCTTCCAGGGTTAGCCAAAGAGAGTCTTAGCTGAAGCGTTACTATCAAGAGTAGTTACTATCAATAGAAAGGATTTTAAGGGCATAGAGGATCCTTGAGAAAGAAGATCTTCAATACTACTGAAACAATCTCAGTAAAAAGTCTGGGTGAAATGTGGAGAATACAAAGACCAGTCACAAAAGCTTAGCCAAACATTTCTAAATGTGAGTGCGTTGGACACACGTGTTTTCCCATTCTCTAGGTGTGTCCATAAGGACTATGAAGAAGTCAAGGGGTGGTGGGACATGTTAGTCAAGAGGCAGGGGAACAGGGACATGCACAATTCATGGAAGGGAAGGTCACTGCTGAGCTGCAGGAGATCCAGGAATGCTGCCCTGGGTTGTCATATGGAATAATTGTTTAAGACAAGCTAACGATCTGGATTTTCCTGTGAAATTTACTCATTTCTAAATGTTAATGACTGATTACACAAGCATTTTGTGGACTAAGAAATTCCCATCTGTGGATTGTAGAGGAACTTGTTGCCGTGCTAGGTCAGGACTGAAAGCGATGTGAGGGATAGGGCTCTTCCCCAGCTCCACATGGGGCCCGGTGCTTAGATGTCTCTAACAGGCCCAGGGAATGGATGCCTCAGTGCCCTTCCTCCAACCATTGTCACAGCCAGCTCACCCAGACACACACAGTCTTCTATTGCCTCAAGCCTTAAGAAAATTTGTTAGCAAATTATAATCATATTTTCTTTCTTTTTTGGGGGTGGGAGGGCGGTGTGTGTGGACTAGAAGTTCCAATATCTGATTTCTCTCAAACTCTTACCCAAGTACTTCTAAGGGCTCTCTGAGTCAGATTGAGCTTTCTGATGGATTTCAGCCTTTTCTTTAAAGCAGCCATCAAGAAGCAGTTACTTTTTCCCCAGTCAGGCATCTCAGAGTGTTTTTTTTTTCCAAACATCTAATTAATTAACCCTAATTAATTGGAATTTAAAATTGTCTTCCAAATCCACAGTAACGTAAAGCTGTCCCCTCCCCTCTCTCATAAGAAGATTCAGTAGAAAAGCCTGCATTAGCATTAAGAACATAATATTCTCAAAGCATGCCTCTCATGAAGACTGTGAAATTGTTCAAAGAGAAAATCAGGAAAAATTGTCTCTATCAAGTGGCACAAAGCTATTTAGATAGAATTACTTTGTCAAGCCAGCTTTGAGCTAAGTTATTCTTTTGTGAGGTTTCTTCTTCTTTTTTTTTGCTTTGAGTTTTTTATCCACCCCCTCCCCTGATTCTTGTAAAAAAAAAAAAATAAATATTTTCTGGAAGCACAGAGATGAGAGCCTTTGGAGAACTTCACCTCTTGTTTGCTGCAAAAACATTAATAAATGTCACCATCAAAGTTGGGTACCAGGGGAAACTGGATGACCTCATGAATATATTTTCTAAAGAGCTTAAAATGTCCATCTTGTGTATTATTCGTCCCTTAAAAAGTCTAAGAGCTATTGATCCCTTTGACTGCTGCAAAAAGCAATTTAAATGCACCAAAAGCTCTAAGTATATGTGTATGGACAGTGGAGGTCTGTTTAACATGGCTTCTAAATGTTGCCTTTCTCAAACTGGAGCTCCAAACTGCAGTCAAGAGTGCCCCATAGCAGGGTAGATGGTATCAGTAAGTCTGTTATAACAAAATAAAAGGAAATTAGTGCTGCCTTTGCTTAAAATGGTATCATTGTATAGTTCTGTTGGGATTCATCTGCTGATAACCATTGTTTTTTTAAAAATTAATTAACATCATTACTGGGCTACCACTGGTCTGCTAAAGGGGCAATCATCTGACACCATCAGCAATTGTCCTCCGTCCACATGTTCTCGATGACAGGTGCAGTGTTCCAGAGCAGCACTCAGGTTGAGGAGAACAAGGGCAAGAAGCTATAGACAGGGATCCAGGTGGTGTGGGATATTAAGTGATACATTCTTATCTCTGCCAGAGACCATGGTCCTCAACCTCCCCTGTCCACCCCGGGCTGGTCCATGGCCTGTTAGGAACCAGGACACACAGCAGGTGGACAAGCTTCCCTAAATACACAGGGAAGCTTCCTGTGTATTTACACACTCTCCACTGCTCACATCACTCCCTGAGCCCTGTCTCCTGTCAAATCAGGAACATTATTAGATTCTCCAGGAGTGCGAGCCCTACCGCAAATTGTGCATGTGAGGGGTCTATGTTGCACTCCCTGCATGAGAGTCTAATGCCTGATGATCTGAGGTGGAGATGTAACATGCTTGAATCATTCTCAAACCATCTGCGGAAAAATTGTCTTTCAAGAAACTAGTCCCAAGCACCAAAAAGTTTGGGACCACTGTCCTAGGGGATACTGGATCACCTGCTTTATCTGCTAGATATGGTTTCTCCCCATTAAATGTTTCCCTGAGTCCAGGGAGTAGATAGAGGGCGACCAGTAAATGTCCTCTCAGATTAGTAGCATACTTTGTCAAGGTGAAGCAACTGGAGGACTGAGCCCGCTGGTCAAAGAAAGAATACTTTTGACCTTCAGGAATTTCAAAGTGCTTTGATGTGATTGGTTCGGGCTTTGGGCTGCCACCTGAGAACCAACAAAGGCCTTTCATAAGCTCTCAGTCCCAGGAACAGGCCCTTCTATTATCATTCCCTTATTTATTCGCACCGAGACATCATAACAATGATATACAAATAGGCCTGTCTTCCTGTGCCTTAAGTAACATAAGGAATTGGAGGAATCTCATACCACAGCAGGGGCAGGGGCTGACAGGGCTGTGCGGAGGAAAGAGTACAAATTCAGGACCCAGAATATCTGCTCTCCTGTTCCAGGAGACAGAATCTCACTATGTTGCCCTTGGTAGAGTGCTGAGGGCATCACAGCTCACAGCAACCTCAAACTCTTGGCCTTAAGTGATTCTCTTGCTTTAGCCTCTCAAGCAGCTGGGCCTGCCACAATGCCCAGCTATTTTTTGGTTGCAGTTGTCATTGTTGTTTAGCAGGTCTGGGCCAGGCATGAAACCTGTGGCTGGTGCCCTACTCATTGAGCTATAGGCACTGAGCCTGTACTGTAAATTTTTAAAAAAGGTCTTGAGTTAGTAGAGAGATGATTTTACTCTGTACCCTTCAGTTAGCCTCTATGTCAGATGGTACATTCTTTCTCACATGACTGTTATTCTGCTGCCTTTGTATTTGTTGGGTTTTGGATAGTAGGTGCATAACCATGTAAAATCTCATGAGTGATACTTTCTAGCGGGACAAAGCCCATTCAGGTTCACAAAAGTTCAATGTTGGAAAAGGGCAATGCTTCCCTATTGTAAGAGGGCTGCTAGTTTTCTAATACACTCATGGACACACTCATCTCAGGCTTTGCTCTAGGTGATCGAGTGTGTAGCAAACTGTACACCCAGACCTGCTTGGGCCCTGGCAGGTGCTTAGCAAGAGTAAACCAAGCAGTTTATTATTCTTCCCTAGCATTCTGGTATTGTTGACCTCAAAGGTACTGGGATCACCTATAAATTCTTCTAATTTTCTTTTATTTATTAATTCATGAAAATATTTTTGAACATAGGTATTTCTTTCCTAGGTTGCATTACTCCCATAGCATAACAAATGCTGAGCTATTTTTCTAAAATGCCAATGTGATTGTGTTATTTCACTGCTTAAAAACTCCCGTGACTCTGTCACTTATAAACCCCTTGGTGTTAAATACATAAATAAATAAATGAACTCCTTGGCTCTTCCCACCGGAGATGGAGCCCATCTTGTGGGTCTGCCATTAGTCCTGCAAATGTTCCTTACAAGATCATCTATTTTCATATATCCTTGTGTTTTACGTATGCTTTTTTTTCTTGGACAAGAATATTCTTGTCCACCTTGCGTGATGACATAATTGTACTCATTCTTCAAATCCCAGACCAAATGTCACCTCCATTATGAAGTCCAATGACCCCTTTCTCTTGTTACTATAGGATTTTAATAATGCAATCATTCCTATTTTTCCATAGCTCTCTCATCAATTAAATTTCCCATCCAGGGCAGGGCTGTATCTTATTTATCTGGGTATTCTGAGAAATCCCCATGAATGCCTGACACATAGTAGGCATGTTCCATAGCTCCTCAGGAAATACTAATAATGAAATATCAAATATTGACAAATACTGGCTCTTTTTTTGGTTTCAGGTTTTACATTTGTAAGATTCAAGAGTTAGCTCCTACATCACACATATACATTTTATAGTCAACGGATACTTTATGTGACACACCATTTTTCACACTCTACACAGTTTAAAGCTTTCAAAACACATCCCTGCTCAACGTTTTTCTTTCCAGATGGTTCTAATCTTTCTGATTCATTTTCATATATTGCATCCTGTTGATAATTTTAGTTGTTTTCTCTGGAGCTTTGCAGTGTTACTTCATCATTTGTAAAATAAGGGCAGGTTAGGCCGCTCTAGCTGAATCCAGGATTCTAAGAGTGGAAGATTTATGGTTTGTACAAGGGTGCAGGAATATTTTCTGTCTTATTACAGTATCTCCTTGACCCTAAAGGCCATTGGCTCTCCTCAGGAAATGATTATGATGTCTCCTGAATCCCCTTGTGGAGTTATAATAATCAGTCAGAGCCCATTGTTCTTTGAGTAGAGATGGATTTTTTTTTTTTTTCTCCTAAGTCATTGCCTTACTCTTGTTTATGTCAAAATATACATCCACCTCTTCACCTCCATTTGGTTTCTTCTGACATTTTTTGGAAGTACATCACAGGAGTTTGTTTTTCCCACATGAAGAAATTCTCTGTTATCTGCAGACTTGGAGATCTAACTGGATATTGCTCCTTCTTATTCACTGACTAAAATTTTAAATAAGAATGATCAAGAATCTAATGCCCATCTATTTCATTCCTTTCATTCTTGGATCTATGCCAGTTCCCTAACTGAGAAGAAAAAAGATCTCTTTAATTCTGTGATGTTGTGGGAAAAAAAATCACTTAGCGTATAATTTAGTCGAAGGCATTTTGAAAGTAGAAATAATTGCATCTTTTAATTCTATTTTACCAAGTTCTAATTTATTCTTTCAGAAACACCACAAGAATCGGGTAGCTGGGCCAAGCTGGATGAAGAGTAGATCTAGCTGCCTCTATCGCCAGAAATGCATTTATCAATAGGAAGGTGAGAAAAAAGAACAGGGAGAGGAAAAAGCAAAGCAGTGAGGCCAAGAGTTTTTAGAGAATTGAGAAAAGGAGCGAGGTTTGCCCGGAGACAAGTAAGACAGAACAACGTTGGGGGAGACAGGTGCCCTTGGGACCAGGAGAGATAGAAACAAACAAATAGCCAAAGGATTCGCTAGATACAGGGAGTGAGAAAAAAGTGCTTGGGACAGTGGTTCTTTTTAGGAGCTGGGACATCATTATTTTAGGATTTGCATCTGCCTTAAGTGTGTGGATCTCTGAGGTTGACTTCTAAAAGCAGATATTTCTAAAGTATGGTTTTTCCTCTTGCTGAACATGTGGGCTATATTTTAAATTTACTTTATTCCTGTTCAATGAGTCTACCCAGTTGATAGATACTTAGTGAATGTCTAGAATTGTAGATCATTGCAGAAAACAAGAGAGACACAGAGGATGGAGCTCTCCCCTGCCCTTAAGGATCTCACAATGTAGCAGGGAAGATAAAACAAATACCAACAAAATAGAAGGTAGACCAGAATAAATTCTACAAGAAAGAGAAAATAAATAAAATATTCTGCATGCTGGCATTTCTGTTTAGAAAGTTCTTCCCCCCATTACCATTTCTGTCAAAATACAGCTTATCTTCCCAAACCAGCTCAAATGCCACTGGTGCTGTGCAGTCTTCTCGGATTGCCTCTCTCAATAGCTTTTTGTTTATACCCTTTTTAATGGCAAGGTGTGTGCCACGGAAGTACAAGGATTCCAGTATTCAGTATGAACATATGGCCCTTCATCCTGGATATTTTTCAATGGTCCCAATTTTATGTAATTACAGTAGAACCTCTCTAGTTGACCCCCTCCCTACATTGACCACCTCCTTAAGTTGACCTAATTTTCAAACACTGGACATGCACCATATGTACTTTGTTCCTTATATTGACCTCCTCTGTATGTTGTCCAGTTTGTTGTAGTCTCTTGGGTGATTGACTTATAGAGAGAGGTTCTACTGTAATACAGTTTTTAACAGAATGAATTTAATATTTGTATGATTTAACATTTAAGCCTTGCCAATTGTTAGATCACATGTTCTGACCCTGACCTTTGGTTTGGACAATGTGTCACTGTGTTTGAGTCAGAGGCAGAGCTCACCTGATATGATTTGTACACCAGTGTTTATGACCAGCATCCATCCTGATTGATTTGGCAAAGTATACTCTGGACAGAGCCCATGCCTTGTAAATTGTTAGCTAATTTGAATAACACTATAGGTAAATGGCAGTCATGGAAGTGCACAATGGGTTCAGAAAAGTAGAAACTTATTATACATTAGGTTAGAAAATAGGGGCTTTGAAGGGTATTATAGTACCATTTCTGGTTTTGCACATGTCTGCCTAGCTAAAACAATCCAATGGTCTGTAAACTCCAAAAAAATCCCTCTTTCTCAGTCTAGCCATTCTTTTGCATGTTTCCTTGTTCACTTATTCAACAAGTACTTATTGAAAACCTATTTGCAAAACCTATTTGCAACTATTTTCCAAAATCAATTTCTTCCTTCTGGTAATAGCTAAACATTTCTCTGCCTTCTTGGCAATGGGGTGTGGCCATGGGACTAGACTCTGATATGATATAACTGGGATGGAGAAGCCCACTTGACCTTGGAGCCCAGGTGTTTAGTATGGCCAGGTGCTATCACCCTGGGCTATGAATAGCTGTAGAGTGGTGTTTCCTGCATTCTCGCCTCACCAACCTGGCACAGTCAGTGAGCAAAATCTAAACTTCTATTTTACTAACCAATTAAGAGTTTGGATCTATCTGTTATTATAGCTAAGCTATAGCGATTAGAATAAGCTAGGTTATAATGTGTTCTTTTAAAAACACCACAGTTTAAACCACAGATGTTTCTTACTCATGTTACTTGACAAGTGAGGGCTGTCTGAGTGATCTTCTCCAATATTGTACTCATTTTGTCACCCTCCCTCTGGGCTCCAGCCTAATGGAGAAGCCACTGTCTAGATTATTACTGGTTATCTGGACAGAGGGAAAAGAGTCCTGGAGAGTTTTGTATCAGCCATTAAACAATCAGCCTATGAGTACGCATCACTCCCACCCACAACTAATTGATATGGCCCACAACTCAATCATATGTCCCTGAACAGAGCCAGGAAATATAATCCTACAATGGAGGATGAGAAAAATTCAGAGAGTATCATTAAAGACTACCACACCGGCCCCACTGGAAACAGCCTACTATGTGTTAGACTCTATGCTAGAGATTGGCCTTTAAAGGTAAATATGTCAAAATTCCAAGTTTATAATTTCACAATGTATTTTTTCTGAACTGTGTGTGGATATATCTGAATTTGGTTATTTTCCATATTTAAAAAATGGAGTGCATATATTTATAACTCATTAATTTATTCTATTTATTAAATATCCACTTACTATATATACTTGTTCTGGAAGCTATGGAGGATAAAAGGATAAAATTGACATGAATCCCACCTCCCATCAAAGAACTCAGAGTGTAAGAAATGGGTTATTCTTTTTTTTCTTTGAGACAGAGTCTCACGGCAACCTCAAACTCTTGGGCTCAAGTAATCCTCTTGCCTCAGCCTCCTGAGTAGCTGGGACTACAGGCACCTGCCAAAACACCTAGCTAATTTTTCTATTTCATTAGTAGAGATGGAGTCTCATTCTTGCTCAGATTGGCCTCAAATTTCTGAGCTCAAGCGATCCATCCCTCGCAGCCTCCCAGAGTGCTGGGATTACAGGCATGCGCCACCTGGCCCAAGAAATGGATTGTTCTTATACCTCCAAGTTGTCTCTATGAAATATATTGCTGGATATTTTATCAATAAAATTAAGGCAGAGATTTCACTTTGTCACTTTGCTCTTTCCACATGGGAACGGAAAGTGAAGATGGCAGAATGACTACTGTCCTGTCCACAGCACAGGGAGAGATCCTCCACCTTTTGTTCTTAAGCCCTGCGCTCATTTTGAGGTCCTGTGAGCCAATCTATGTGACAAGGGCCTCCACCAATATACCAGAGGAAAAAAGGGCAGGGCAAGGGCTGAAAACAACGTGTTCTCCTTTAACTCATTCTTCTTCAGGTGCCCGGCTCTATTTATTTTTGAAAACCATGTTCAATTTACAAATCTCTTTGAAAGGTAATAGATCAGTCTCTTTTTAGATTATGTTCTAACTGTGGCCCAAGGGGTAAGGGAAAGGTGCATTTGATACAGTCTAAGCAAGAAACTCCATGCCTTCTTCCTCTCCTTCAACCAGAACTGCTTCACCATTAACTGATGTGTGTATTGGAATTGTACATATGATTCTATTGTTAGATTGTACTTCTTTAACAATATTAGATAATCCAATGAGCTGCTATTTAAAAATGTTACTGGGTGGGGGCAAGACATGATTGCAAGAGGGACTTTACCTAACAATTGCAATCAGTGTAACCTGGCTTACTGTACCCTCAATGAATCCTCAACAATAAAAAAAAAAAAAACCAGGAGGGGGAGATAGAAAAGGTTTTCTAAATTAAACATTTTATAAAGCAAAAAATAAAATAAAATAAAATAAAAACGTTACTGGGAACCCAAGAGAATTAACAAAGGCACTTCCCTAATAAATCCCAGACAGTGAAATCTGGATGGGACTCAGAATATTTCAGCTTCTTAAGAGAGAGAAATTCACTATGTCATCTGGAAAGTACACTAAATCTCACAGACTAGACCCCATTCCTTGGAGGCCATGAGGCCCCCAAGGAAGCATTTAGTCCTATGCTTTGTACATTGTGCTTGGTCAAAGAGCATCTGTAAAGTAAACAAAGGAAAGTCTCAAAATTAACCTTCCATATAATGGGTATGAAAACAAAGCTCAGAGTGGTGAAGGTTTTGGCCCAAAATCATATACTAAACTAAAAGCAAAGTTAAAAGAAAACTCTAAGACTTTTTACTCTGGATAATGTCATGTAACTCCTAAACAGCAGTAAAACACGTCCAAACTCAACCTCTCACCTCCTACCCTTTGCTCCCTCTCTAGTCTCATCCTAATGAAGTAACACAGAGACAGTCCAAGTTCCAATTCAAATGATCAATAGCCTTTTCTTTCTCCTATTTCTGCTAGTATGAGCTGTGAAAAAAAGCCCCTCTCTTACATCCTTCCATCCTCCCCACAAGGGCAGGGGAGACACTGTCCAGCAGCAGTGATCTGTGGGTGGTGCTGAGCAGAGGACAGGGACACAGTAAAAGGACAAGCTGTGCCAGGGTTAGGTTGTTCCAGCTTCTCCTTCCCTTCTGCCTTGCCTTTCTTTGCATCACCGGTGATGTTATTTATGGAATGCCAGCATGTTTCTTTTTTTAATTAAAAAGAGGAAAGATTGAGTCTTGTATAAGAGCAGGAGTTATGACTCAACAGGATTGCTCAGTGCCAAATGACTTCCTGTAATCACATCTGTAACAGGGTTTCTAGCAGAAGCAAGCTCTGGGTGCATGGTGAGGTTGTACCACAGGATGCCCACCTGCTCAAATGACAGTGCACAGAGTTGAGTAATGGCTTACTCAAACACAGCCGAGAGTGCTTGACATGTCTGGCACTGTCATGAACTCTGGCCTGCCGAACCTGAGCTGGCCCAATCTTGCTGATCTGTGAGCAGGGAGTAGAGATAAACTATCTGGAATAATGCAATTTTTGATAAATCTTCTTTCAGGTAAAATATTAGGATTTGGGGGCATTTAGTAACAACACATCAGATGATCATCATTTTTTTTTTTTTTTTTTTCTGAGACAGGGTCTCACTATGTTGCCCTCAGTAGAGTGCTGTGGTGTCACAGCCCACAGCAACCTCCAACTCTTGGGCTTAAGCGATTCTCTTGCCTCAGCTTCCCAAGTAGCTGGGACTACAGGCATAATGCCTGGCTATTTTTTGTTGCAGTTGTCATTGTTGCCTCAGCTGGCTTGAGCTGGGTTTGAACCCGCCAGCCTCAGTGTATGTGGCTGACGCCGTAACAACTGTGCTACAGGCACTGAGCCAGATGATTATAATTCTTAATAATGTAAATCATCTGGAAATTTATCTATTTTAACTTATTTCTGTTATAGGTAAAGAAACCAAGACCTGAATCTGTTGAGCAAGTATTCATTGACCAGGGACTATGAATAAATAATTGTTCTCAGACTCTGTAAACCAAATGACTTTTTCAAGGTCTCCCACCTTATTGATGACAAACAAAATTAAATGCTAAATGTTCTTACCCTTATGCAAGTATTTTTCCACCATAGGAAACTAAAGTTTGAGTTATTGTCAGAACTATTGTACTGATCTAAAAATATTAAACTGATATGTGGAGAAAATGAGTGAGTAAGAAAGTGAGTGTGTTTTAACCCTGTGCAAATAGCTAGAGGGTTATATCTAATCCAAACTGAAAAGAGTGAACTTAGGTGGCAGCCTGGTAAAGTTAGAAAACACTCCCTTTGGATTCCTGCAGACCTAGCTGTCAATCCTGGTCCCTCCATCTAACAATAGCTCAGTTTAAAAATCATTTTGAGCCTTACTTTCATCATATGAAAATATACAGTGAAATGTTTGATATTTATTTCAAAAGGGTATATGCAGAAAAACAGACATGTGGATAAATGAAGCCAAATAGAGAACTCAGAAATAAATCCACATAGTAGTAGTTAACTCATCTTCCCCAAGAACATACATCAGAGAAAGGGCAGGCTCTTCAATCTTCGGGGCTGGGAAAATAGATATTCTTGTGCAGAAAAATGAAACTAGATCACTACCTCTTACCATGCACAAAAATCAACTCAAAGTGGATTAAAGACTTAAATTCAAGACTGTACCAGGGGTGTCCAACATTTTTTTTCCCTGCTGCACATTGGAAGAAGAAAACTTGTCTTGAGCCACACTTTAAATACACAAACACTAACAAAAGCTGATAAACAAGAAAAAAGTTTTGTGCATAAGTTTTGTGATACCCAACACCACAGATAAGCAAAATAAGATTCTAATAATCCATAGGTTGCACATTGGACACCCCTGCAAACTATGAAACGACTAGAAGTAAGTACTGGGGACAACTCTAGGACATTGGTATGGGCAAGATTTCTTGAGTAAGACCTCAAAAGTACAGGTAAGCAAAACATAAATGGACAAATGGGATTACATCAAACTAAAGAAACAATTGACAAAGTTAAGAGACAACCCACGAAATGAGAGGATATATTTGCAAGCTACCCATCTGACAAGGGATTAATAACTAGAATATATACAGAGGTCAAACAACTCCATAGGGAAAAATAATCTGATTAAAAAATTGGCAAAGGATCTGAATGGACATTTCTCAAAAGAAGACATATAAATGGCTAGCAGGTATATGAAAAAATGTTCAACATCACTAATCATCAGGGAAACGCAAATCTAAGCTGTGGTGAGATATTATCTCACCTCAGTGAAAATGGCTTTTATCCAAAAGACAGGCAGTAACAAATGCTGGTGAGAATGTAGAGAGAGGGAAACCATTATACACCGCTGGTGGGAATGTAAGTTGGTATAGCCACTATGGAGAACAACATGGAGATTCCAAAAAAGAACTATCCTGTGATCTAGTTGGGTGTATATATGAGAGAAAGAGAGGGAGATGGAGGGAAAGAAAGAAAAAGAAAGAGAAAGAGAACAAAAGAAAAGAAAGAAAGAAAAAAAGGAAGGAAGGAAGAAAGAAAGAGAAAGAAAAAAAAGAAAGAAGAATCTAAACCAATGTCTGCACTCCTGTGTTTACCATAGCATTCCTCACAATATCCATGGTATGGAATCAACATGCGAGCCCATCAACAGATGAATGGACAAAGAAAAATGTGGTACATATGCACAATGGAACATTATTCAGCCATAAAAAAGAATGAAATCCTGTCATTTGCAGTGATGTGAAAGGAACTGGGGTTCATATGTTAAATAAAATAAGCTGGGCACAGAAAACCCAATATTGTATTTTCTCATTTTTATGTGGGAGCTACAAATAAATCGAGCTCAGAAATAGAGAGTGGAATAATGGTTATCAGAAGTTAAGAAGGGGAGAGGAGGATGAAGAGAGTTTGTTAATGAGTACAAAATATAAATAGTTAGAAGGAATAAGATCCGATGTTTGGCAGCACAAAAGTGAGGCTATCATTAGCAATTTATTGTATATTTCAAAATAACTGAAAGAGTGGAATTCAAATTTTCCTAACATAAGGAAATGATAAATGCTTGAGGTGATGGCTCACCTGGATTTCATCACTGTACATTGTGTGCTTATATTAAAATATCCTGTGTACTCCATCCATATGTGTAACTACTATGTATCCATAATAATTAAAATAAATTTTAAAAGCAGTTGAAGATTATTTGAATCATGCCTTTTATTTTCTTATGCTCTGACATCTTGGGGACTTGGTGATGGAGAGACTACCTACCCCCTAAGACTCCAATCCAGAACCCACATCCTCAATTACCTCCTCTATTGGGTTTTCACATTCCTGGCTACTATGCCCCTAATCACCCCAAGGACGGGTCTCAGTTTAGTAGGAACAGCTCTTCTGCCCCCAGAAACTACTAACATTATTTTAACTAGCCAATCCTAAGTTTCTTCTTGCCCTGCCTCCCCATTTCTTCCCATGGAAACCACAATAAAGACTTCTTCCCATGCTTCCCTTTCATTCCCTCTGCTACCTGAGCAGCCTTGTTACTTCCCTGTACGGCTCTCTGTGGTGTAGCCTTGCCCCTTCTTCTTGGGATCTGAGAGTAACAAACTATCTTTTCAATGGCCATCCTCTCCTGATCTGTTGGACTCGCCACACCTGAATTCTAATATAACCTATTTTTAAAACTCAGAGTGCTTGAGAAAGCACCACACCCATCAAAGTTCTTGATAAATTCCTTTAAGAACATGTTGTATTAAGGGCCTACTATATATAAAAGTCCCTGAGTATATCGATGTGAATAATAACTAGACCCCTCCTTCAAGGGATATAGGGTACTGAAAATAGCAGCTTATCAGAAGTGTGGACATCAGAGACATCAAATGACCTGTTTAGGACACAATCATGATGGAGCAAAGAGGACTCAAATTGAGGGTTTTCTGAAAACCAGCCCAGGATTTGGCCATCAGTGGGATCCATAGCTTCTTAGAGACAGCAAGTCTTCGGATGTTGACCCTGGCCTCTCTGTAGCCAGAGGAAGCACAGCACGCTTGGTTGCCCCTGAAACAGTCCCCGTGGGCCTCCACCTGCTGATCTGTGAGTTTGTTTGTGTGGTGCTTCAGAGAAAATATTCATTTCTTCTTTGGCTTCCATTCTACATTCCATATTCATTTATTTTCAATAAACAGTTTCAGATTCCTCATTTTTTCCCCTAAGCTTACAAATAAATTTCTCTGTCTTGCCTGTCTTGCTACATTTACATAAAAGCCAAACTGAAAAATTTATAGCAGTAATGGAAATCTTGGGGAAAAGGCTCTAAGAACAAATGTTGTCTTAACCCTTTGCTAAGGAGCAGGGGTACCAGGTTCACAGGCCCACAGAGAAGACAATCACATGGGGACAAAAATGCACCTGAAGATAGCTGGTGTACCTATAAGAGGATCATAATAGAATCACTTGGAGGCAGGGGTCTCTGTGACTTCATTCACCAAATTCTTTTAGTCTACATTCTTTTATTGCTGCGGAAATAAAAATGAACTTCATTGCTAAGTTTTGAAGCAGTCATGTAATTTCTATGAAAGTTTACTGTTTGGAAATATTGAAAGGGTAGAGTAGAGCTTAGAGTGAAATATAACTTCATGTAAAATTCAATACCAGTATTTTATAAGGACTACAATATAACCACTTTAAAATATATTGCACATGAAAGAAAAGATAAATTCAATCCTTTTATACAATGGAGTTTAATGAGCATCTACTGTGAGTCAGTTCTCTGGGATACAGAAAATTCAATGCCCTCCTTGCCCCCCCCACAAAAAAATATCTAGCCTAATATTCATTCATAGAAAATTAGTACTAATAAGCAGAATAAATTAGTCAAGGTTCCTTTTTATTTTATAATGTAGCAAAAACATGAAAATACTTGAGGACTTTGTAAGTAATGTTTAAATGCCTGAAAGTAAAAAAAAATATATATCTTTAATTTATGCCTTTTTGGTTCATAAAGATTTCAAATTCTAGGTTGAATCGCTTTCATTCAGAGAGAGACATGATTCAAACATTTGTAGACAATTCAATTGCACACACCTTAAGTGCCATAACAGAACTGCCATTGAGTCCACGTTATGAAAGGCGAACTTCTCCAGGCTTTGTTGACAGTCCCGACATGGTTATATCCAGGACTTTAAATCTGATATATATAGTCTCCGCATCTGGTCACTTCAAGCATTCCTTTCCTGGGGCAAACATGCAGATGTAAAGATTTTGAAGGCCCTAAAAAAGATATGAAATGAAAGCTTCTAACTTCCTGGCTCCAAACAATAAAATCGTTCTTTTAAAAATTGCCAATGTTGGGCGGTGCCTGTGGCTCAGTCCATAAGGTGCCGGCCCCATATACCGAGGGTGGCGGGTTCAAACCCAGCCCCGGCCAAACTGCAACCAAAAAATAGCCGGGTGTTGTGGTGGGCACCTGTAGTCCCAGCTACTTGGGAGGCTGAGGCAAGAGAATCGCTTAAGCCCAGGAGTTGGAGGTTGCTGCGAGCTGTGTGAGGCCATGGCACTCTACCGAGGGCCATAAAGTGAGACTCTGTCTCTACAAAAAAAAATTGCCAATGTTTAGGACCCTCAACTTAGTTGCCCCAATCTTCCTTTCTTTACTCTCCCCTGGCCAATACCTCAGGCTTTGACTCTGGGTTCTTCCACTCACCATGATAATCCAGGGCAAGCTCCTTCTGAGATCCTTAATTCAAACCCATCTTTTACTATGTAAGATAATGTTCACTCTTTTGTCACATAAAGTGATATCCATAAGTTCTTATCTTTCAAGAAGTTACCTTTAAATTCACTTCAAGCAAGATTCAGCACCTCATGTTTGTCATACACACAACAGGAATAATAATTATCTCCCAGCCTTGTAGTAAGGATTAAATAAAAGGACTTCCATAAATGGTAGCTGTTATTATTAATTCATCAACAATGACCTTATCTCCTAGATCTCATAAACACTGCTGGGCTATGAACTGTATCAATCTCTGATTGTTCCAGCCCCAATCAGATGCCTTTAAAAAAGTCTGTCACTTGTGGCCTTAGTGCCACCTGGTCCTGGACCGTGCATTGGGAGGCCATGCCCAGCTGAGTGGTAATGCCCACGAGAGTAGCCTTGAGGAACATCTGGCACTGTTAGGCTCATTGTCCCATTGCTTTAGGGTGGATTTAGTTTTCTAGTTAGTCTAATAGCAGTTGCAACGTCTTTTCTTATCTAAATGACCTTTGGGTATAGTTTCTGTTTCACCCTTCAGCATCTACCCTGGATTTTTTTATTTTTTTAAAGAATTTGGATTTTATTTTATTTTATTTATTTATTTATTTATTTTATTGTTGGGGATTCATTGAGGGTACAATAAGCCAGGTTACACTGATTGCAATTGTTAGGTAAAGTCCCTCTTGCAATCATGTCTTGCCCCCATAAAGTGTGACACACACCAAGGCCCCACCCTCCTCCCTCCCTTACCGGCCCGGTCTCTGCCGGTCTCCTTCCCTGAGTGTGAGTCTGCTTCTCTACGGTCTCTCTTCTTTGCAGGAACTAGCGCTCAGTCTCATTCTCTGCCTACTCCCTCTGCACCTGAGCCGTTCTCTAGCCCCCTGCTTCATTCTCTGTGCTCCTAAGCCAGATCCTGTGTTCCCGGGAAGCACCCTTCTCTTTCATCCCTATCCCTTGCATGTGCAATTTCATTTTTCTGACATGCACTCTCTAATTTGTTCATCTGATTACTCCTACTCGTCCTTGAAAATTATCACCAAGGAAATCTTTCCAGAGGAAGTCTCCTCATACAGGGATCGATGTTCCTCCCCTGTGCCTCCTCCATGCTTTCAGACTGGATCCCGCTTGGTTTTTAGCATGCTTATCTTCCCTAGGAAGCTGTGAGCTTTGTGAGAATGAGATCGTGTCTTTTCCTCCTGTTGGACTCTAACAGCACCTCAAGATATTAAGTACTCAAAGAAGAATGACTGAATGGCCCTCATGCCAAGAACCATCATTTCTCTAACGTCTGGATGCTGAATTGTTTGAATTAGACCCTTTTAACCGATTTATGGGCTCCACTTGGACTTTATAGCACTAAGTGAAGTTGTTTTACATATCCAGGGTACTCTGAAAGATCACCTCTGCCCTTGTAGCTAGTTCTTAAACCTATCTTAGGCCAAATCCCAACAGACTCCCAATTCTGTACTTCTCGGTAGAGGTTCTTAAGATAGGCTGAAGTGGGTTTGTGATACATTTAAAAAATCGAGACCTTTAGCAAAAGAAACTCCTTGATCTAGGTAAATGTACTCAGCTAGCAATGAACTCATCCATGTCCTCTACTAAACCCAGAGATGGGTCTTATGTCTGTTATTACTAGCAATAACATAGTGCTCCACAGTTTATAAAAGTGCTTTCTCGTGTATTATGTCAGTTAAGCTTCGCATTAACCCTGGCAGGTAAGTATTAGCATTATTATAGTCTCTCTCTCTTTTATCTAGACAAGTACATGGCACCAGAATAAGAAGGAGTTGGGCTGGGCTCTCACCTCTGTCAATTAGTAGCTGTATGTCTTTGGGCAAGTCAGCTAACCTCCCTGAGCCACAGGGTTCTTAAGTAGCAGGATATTTTAACCATACCAAATTGAAACTGCCACTTAACTCCATCATTTAAACTTCAGGCATATTTCAAATCTTGCTGTAAAATTGAAATGGAAAAGAAATAATGCTAATGAAAATGGGAAAAATTACAAATGATTAAATTGTGCAATATGGAACATTGATTAAGGAATTAAATTGGCTTAATGGAGTTCACAAGAAAAAAATACTCTCTCCACAAAAATTTATTGATGTTAGCATAATTCTGATTAAAATATTTGTATTTGAAATGTACTTGGAGGTCAAAATAGGGTTGAAATGGTGAGTACAAATAGCCTGGTCCTCGATGATCATAATAGTAACTAAAATAACTTTCATTGAGCACTATTTCAAGTACTTTGCATTCACTACCTTTGAATCGTTATAAAGTCCAGTGGGTAGGGCCGTGTCATAGGGCTCTGTTTTACAGAGATGGAACTAGGTCTGACCCACTGCATATTACCTTCCCCATGATCACCACATTCATACTCATCCTCACCACCATGACTCCATGCTGATACCGTACAGGTCTCAGCTCCATCAGAATAATATACAAACTCTCTGCCATGGTCCATAAGGCCCTCTCTCATCTGTTCCTTAACTTCTTTAGGATTTTTCTTCACACTTCCCCCTGCTCATCTACTCTCATATCTTGTGCCCGTCATGCACAACAAGCATATTTCTCCTTCACGCCCTTTCTAGTCCTACTTACAGCATATTCTTTCCCCGGATAGGTGCCTGGATCCCTCCATCTTCAGTTCACTTCCCAATTACCCCTTTCCTGGCGAGTAACCACCCCCACTTTGTCAGTCTACTTACTTACGTTCTTTTTTATGCCTTCCTGCGATGTAGCTAAAATTCTATTTTTATGTTTTTTATGTATGTATGTATTTATTTATTTACTCATTCATTTATTGCTTGTCTTCTCTACTGGGATATAACTGTCACAATGGAAGGAATTATCTCGATTTTGTTCATTGCTTTTTTCTCCAGTGTCTAGGACAGTGTCTGCCATGTAGTAGGTGCTCAGTAAGCAATATTTGAATACATGAGGAGATAAATAAATAAGGTGCTTGCATACAAACCCATTTCTAAGGGCTTAAGTTCCTGCTTCCCACTTCAATGACTTCCTAAGACCCCCCAGCCAAGAGGTCCCTGAGGGGCAGTCAGTGCTCCGCCCAACTTTCTACTTTCATGGCACTGCCCAGGCTTTCTGCCATCATGCAGTGCTCTTGACCTAAACTGTGTCCTTACATTAGTCAGAATTCTTCCTGTGATCTCCAGTCCTGCCATCCTGGGAGCCACGCAGCTGGATGTCTATTGACAACCATGAAGTCACTCCCATGAAAGTCCTCTCCAGTGCTGTTGTGTTCTGTTTACTTAATAGATTTTTATATTTGGATTATGGGCAATCTCTAAGGGGCTTCGGAATAGGTTAACAGCCTACGACTCTGGGGAAAGACAGGGGAAGCAGCAGGGGAGGCTGGCTTCCCAGTGGGCCTGTCCGTGACATTGGTCTAGGAGCTGGCTCTTTGCTACCTCACAGATTGCCCGTCTCACTCCTACTGACAGATGTTGCAGCCTCATGGATGTAGTACGTGCACTCTCCCAGGCAGGCATTGATCTCAACTGAATAACCAGAAAGTTGGATTTACATGACTGGCAAAAGCAACCACCTTTTCTATTTAGATTCAAAAAATAAATAGAAGAGATAACAAACAGGATATGTCAATGTGCCAGGAGAGAGATGAAGGTGAGTGAGAAGAAAAGAAAATCAAATATTGATTAAAATCAAAGAAAAATATTGAAAATAGCCAAAGATCCTTTATCTATCTGCACAGGATAAAAAAACAAGAAGTTTTTAAAAAGTAGGTAACATTGAGTTGGAGCGGAAGTGTCATGGTGGAATTGAAAAATAGCCTCATGGTCTTTCTTGGGGATTCCGAAATATTTATTTGTGTAAGTGAAATTCTAAAGGAGAGAATGGAGAAGAGGATCAAAACAAAGATCCCCTAAATCAACACAAGAAACAGATCCAGGCCGTGGAATGGGATTTTGGCTTTGAAGTTCACAGCTTTGATCATGTCTTTAAACAGGTTCCTTCTGACCTGGCCCAGAAGCTGTATTCGAAATAAATGTGACTTGGTGTCAAATTGATCATTCCGTCTCTCAGGCATCCACCAATGCTTTGTACCACAACCAACCACTGGGTGGGGCAAAGTGCAGAAACAATGAAATGAAAGGAAAAAGGGAAAAAGTCTAAGGCAGTTGAGGAAGCAGGATTGGAACATGAGGGAGCAACATCAGAGTTAACTAAACGTATCAGGAGGGCACTGGCCCAAGTGTATTTAAGATGTGGATGAAGATCCAGGAAGGGAACCTGCAACGAATAACAAGGTGGCTGGAAGAAAAGACCTGAGGAGGAATATAAGTGGTCCAGGCACAGTCCTCTAGACCTAAGTTTCTTTGGTCCTTTGACACTTCTAAAAATAAACAATGGAATAAAATAAATTTAATCAGTTACTTTTTGCACAGTTTGTTGTTGTTGTTTTGTTTTTTGTTTTTGAGACAAGGTCTCACTATGTTGCTCAAGCATGAGAGCAGTGGTGTTATCATGCAACCTCCTGGGCTCAAGTGATCCTCCTGCCTTAGTCTTCTAAGTAGCTAGGACTACAGTTATGCACCACCATGCACAGCTAATTTTTCTATTTTTTTGGTAGAGATGGGGTCTTGCTACGTTGCTCAGAATGATCTTGAACTCATGACCTCAAGTTTTCCTCCCAGAGTGTGAATATTACTGGCATGAGCCACTTCACCCGGCCACAGAGTTTCTTCTAAAAGGTATTAAAGACACTATTGATATCTTCTAAACATGACTCAGTTCATTTTTAAAAGCTGATCCAGCATTAGACCCTTATCATACAAATATATTATTTACCTTGCCTCCGTGTTAAGTTAGAATATAAACTTCAATGGCAGGCTCAGCACCTGTAGCACAGTGGTTATGGTGCCAGCCACATACATCCAGGCTGGTGAATTTGAACCTGGCCTGGTCCAGCTAAACAACATTGACAACTGCAACAGAAAAATGGCCAGGCATTGTAGCAGGCAGCTGTAGTCCCAGCTACTTGGGAGGTTGTGGCAAGAGAATCGCTTAAGCCCAAGTGTTTGAGGTTGCTATGAGCTGTGACATCACAGCACTCTACTGAGGGCAACAAAGTGAAACTCTGTCTCAAATAAATAAATAAATAAATAAACTTCAATGGGGATAACTGTTGTATAATTCAGTGGCTTCACATATAACAACATTATATTTTAAAAATAATATTTTGAATCTGGATCTACCTGATTCTGTCTGTTTTTTGTCTTTTGTTTTTATTATTTCATAGACTTAATACATATCTAGTATCTTCTTTCAGGGTCAAGTTTGTTGGAATATGAATGCAGGACATTTCCTAACATGTCTAATGTTCCGAGAAGATATTAATAATTCCTGTGTACCTCCATTTTATAAGATTTTATACATATTAACATGGCAGCCTTAAGAGAAAAAAAATATCATAAAAGCATAGCATTCAACTTAGGTTCTGTGTGGCTATGTGAGTGTGTGGCCAGAAAAGTAATACAAACAGTCCCCTGGTTATGAAAAGGATAGGTTCTATAGGTTTGTTCCTGAGTTGAATTTGTATGTAAGTTGAAACAGGTACATTTACCTATTACCTGTGATAGCCTCTATTCTTAAGTGGGCGTCATAAGTCAATCTGATCTTTATGACTCAGGAACTGTCTGTTTTGAGATTTATGTCAGACATGTCAACATTGTTTCTGGCCCCTCAATCTGAAACAAGCCATAGGGCTTTATTTAGGTTCTACAATAAGAACCCCTCTTCTTAGCCCACAGCACAGCTACTTGGACTTCGGGTAGAATCTGACCCAAGAGCAGCCAATATCCAGGGTAGTCAAAGGCCTGTAGCATGTGCTAGGGTAAATCAGATTTATTTCCGGTAGAATTTGAATTGGGAAACAGCATAGGTTTCAATAGAGATGAAGGTTGGAGAGGTCAGGTGGAGGCTAAACTATGAGGAGACAGAGGCAATGACCATGGAGAAGTCTGGAGGAAAGAATCAGCGCGTCAATAGGAGAAAAGGGTACGTGAGCATCACGAGAGACCGCTCACCCGGCCCTTGAGGAAGAGAAAGTGATTTCTAGAACTCCACTGCTTCTGATAGAATGACAGAACCACTTTCTGTTCTAGTCCATACACATAAAAATAACTAGCACAATCTCCTTTTTATTATTTTAAGATAGTTTCAATGATTCTCTGCCCCTTACAATCACTCCCCTCTCCCCCCCCCAAAAGCTAATCCTAAATAAAGCAGAGGTAATGTAGGCAGAAGTTAAATGCTGTTACCTCCAGCAAAGCAGGAAATTTAGGGCTCACATTTCAAGCATTTTCTGTGACAGAGAAACTGATTTCCATCAGCTTGAAGTTGTATCAGTTAGCATGCAAGCAAGGAAGCAGAAACTAATCTGGGTATTTCAAACAGGGGAAATTTAATTTGGAGACTTGGTTACAGAATTATTGGAAGGATTGAAGAAGCAAAAATGGTAAACAAGACGACCTGTCATTGTAAGGAGTTTATCACACCTTGAGCTGGAAGAACAGGATGAAGGACGCTGGTCCCGGAGGCTGCTGAAGCATGCTCTGCTACTGCAGCCCTTGTTAGAACCCCTGGAACCACTTTTCAGGGTCCACAAGGCATGAACACTGCCCCAACTTGTACTAATTAAAAATCTATCTGTGTGTTGAACTTGTCCACCATGATATACTTTTTAAGGGACCAGCAACGCCCGGTACCCCGATGCTGACAACTAGGACGACTAGTTCAAAGAAGTCACTTAAGGTCCTTGTTGTGCCAGTATCTTCCCTAAGGATTAAAGTACTCCAATAATTTTCTGACCAATTCTATGCATTGAATTCCTTTTCCTTTGAATGTCTAAATTGGTTTTGTTTTCCTGTCTGAAAACTGCTTTACGCACTTCCCAATTAATTATGTCTCAGCACACAATCACAACTGGAGATTCACTGCCTTGGGAGAAAAAGTCTTTCTGCTATCACAAAATAAAAGGCAGGAGGAGATAAGACTCAATACCAAGAAGTGTAAGCTTACAGGTTATTAATTTAAATGGAGAAGACTTTTCTTTGGTAATAAGGCCTTTTATCCAAAGATCCTTAAATTTGGTGATGGATAAATTTTCCTCCCTAAGTTATATAAATACCAAGTGTGGAGTCACTTTGTAAATACCCATTGAATAGAAGGTATGTTAATCATCCTTACTGCCATAACCTTTATTGGACATCCACTGAGAGATAAGGCCAGGTCTACTGCCCGTGAGTGCTGTTACTGAGGCTGCAGGGGTGTTCACTATTGCCATTTCTGCTGGAATTGTGCTTTCTAAGCAGGAACTCAGGAGCCCACATTCTCCAGTATCTGCTGATGCTTCTGTTGAAGACACTGACAGAACCCAACAACTAATGTTTTTCGCTTTCCTCCTGCCTTTCAGTCTCTCTGCAACTCCTCATCCTGTAGGGGAGTCTGACGGTAAGCCATTTGGGATAGAGGTCAGGGAAATGGAGTTTACAAGTTTACTCCCCACTATTGTGTTGCAAAGGACCTCAAAGAAGGGTGAAAATCTGGAGCTGAGAGCCATGAGACAAAGGATTAAGAGACACACCTCCAAATGTGTTATTAGCTATAAGACATGGAACTTTGTAGATATTTAGCTTTGCCTTACAATAGTCTATTGCACAATGCTAGTTGCCTACGCCCTACTTAAAACTTCAACCTTGTGTCAGCCAATCACTCATTGCTGTGGGTTGCATGTATGTGTGCTTCTAAAATTCATATGTTGAAACTTAATCCTCAATGTGGTGGCATTAAAAAATAAGGACTTTTGTAAAGTGATTAAGTGACTCTGTCCATATGAAAAGGATTAATGCCCTTATAAAAAAGGCTGCAGAGATGGCTTGGCCCTTCTGCCTCTTATACTGTGTGAGGACACAGCATTCCTCCCCTCTAGAAATTGCAACAACCAGGTACCTTCTTGGAAGCAGAGCTCAAGCCCTCACCAGATACTGAAAGTGATGGCACCTTGATCTTGGACTGCCTTGTCTCCAGAACTGTGTGAAATAAAGTTATATCATTTACAAATTACCCAATCCAAGGTATTTTTTTAAAGCAGCCTAAGGAGACTCAGATACTTATCTGTATGGGACTCGCGGAGAAACTCCATCTCCAGCTCTGGGAATGGACTTGGATGAATCTAGGCCTAGTTCTTAGATTAGCTTTTTATTTATTTATTTATTTTTATTATTATTATTTTTTTAGATTAGTTTTTTACCTGTGATAGATTTTGAATAGGTATGTGACCCATTTCTGGTCAGCTGATAGTCCACGAAAAAGTTGCCGAAGAAAATTCTTCCTAGTTCTTGGGAAGAGTAAGGAGAAATCAGCCTTTCTCTCCCTGTCAGACATGTTAAAGAAAGCAAATAGCCATGCTTGCTGCTGGCAGCCATTCTATAGCATGCAAGCAATCAAAATTAACTGATGGTGTAGATGGTCAAAGAGAGATCTGGGAAAAACCAGGATCCTTTATGAAATCATTGCATCAGATCAGGCAATCCTGAAGTCCTATCCAACCTCTACATTTCTTATTATGTGAGCTTCTACTCAAAACAAAATTTAACTGATTTGGAGTTTTTTTGTTACTTATAGTTAAAATCACCATAATAGATCCAAATATTCAAGATGGTAATAATGCCAGAGTTTTTTCCTTCCCCATAAACCTCTCTAACGGAAAATAAAGGGGTAGAGTTGTATCTAGGACATTAGAAAGTATATGTAACACCAGGCACCTCTGTGTGACCACAATCCATTGTGTCTACTGTCACGGTTAAAAAACAAATAAGTGTTATCCTAACAAATGAAGAGTGGATGCAAAATCATGCTCCGCTGAGAAAATGTTTAGTGGAGAGCTGAATAGATTTATGGGATGACTTTCTTTGAGCCTCCTCTGAGATATGAGAGGATTCTTCCACATTGTTTCAGCAGTTGTAGCTGGGATGAAACTGGCAGTACTTACATGGAGAAAAGTTTCAGTGATTTTGAAAAATAAAAGTGTAGTTTCAGAGCTGTCCAGAAATGGATGGGGCTTCTTAAAGACTGGAAAGTGAATTTCTTATCTTTGGAGATATTTGAGCAGAAACTGAATGACCACTCTCAGGGTGTTACAGAGGAAACCCATGTTGGGAGAAGGGATTAAAGAAGATGACATGAGAAGGCTTTCTAGTTCTAAGACTGCGTGATTTAACTCTGCGGTATTTACCATGAGGCTTATGGAAGGGCACTGCACCCAGTCAGTCTCCCAGAAGGTGAATTGCAAATTGCAAGCTCAGCTTCTTGACAATCCCAAGTTTAGAGCTGCCAATATATTGTGTACTTTGGAAATGATTATTTGCCTTGGGGAGAAAATTGAACCCATAGACTAAAATGAGATTTTTAGATTTTCCAGAGGCTTTCCTTGTACTCAACATCCTTGACTTCTCAGGAGGGGTGAAAATTTGGTACAAACCACACCACAAACTTTAGGGAATATCTACAAAGCTCAGACAAACTAATGTCCACACAGTTCACCCACAAACCATGCCTGTAAGTTAGCACAACAGCAACAATTAAAATATCACAAAATGAGCTGGAGACCCCATCAGGTAGAGCTCCTTTGTCTAATGACCTTTCTTCTATGCGATAGCAACTACAATAGGCTGGCCTCATAAATCATACCTCCAGAAAACATCCACAGGGCAGACTTTGACACTGTTTGCATATTCAAATGTCACCCTGTTCATAAGAGGAAAGACTAAACACTTTTTTCCCTCTCAAAAATGTCAGCGTGGCTGGATTAGAAAAGATAATTCGGAAGTACTTCTAGACCATAATTACTTCTGGCACCTATCTGCAGTGTACTTAATGAATGGGAAGAGAATTTTTTTTTTATTTTTAAAAATTATGATTATTACAGTAATTAATCAGCTGCTCAGTGACAGCTTCCTTGAGGGGGGAAAAGTGCCTCAAAGGCCATCTACCTTCTGTAGGGCATCTTGTTGATTTCACATCACATATGCAAAACATCCTATTATTATTAGCAACGAAAGTGCTTATGGAAGTAGAATTTGCCTCAATTTCCTAAATAGTAAGGAAACTCTCACATTTCACAAGCAAGAGGAAAAAAAATAAAAAAAACCCACTCTTAATCCCAAATGCTAGTTAGGGAAAAAAATGTTTCAGACTTACTCAGCTGTAGTTGTTAAACCAATTTCTTACTCTTAATTACATGCAAAAGGTTCCTGGTTCTAATTACGGACCTTGGGGAAATAGCCCATCTCCCCAAACCAATAACGCCTCATGTTAACTCCAGCTCTTTTGTGTTTAATATCTTACCGCTGGATTTCAGCTTCCCTAGATGATCTGTAAATTTAGCTTTTTCCACTTCATTTTCCACAGTGCTGCTCAGAGCAGGGGCTAGGAGACCTCACTTTTCCCAGTGATTCTTTTATAACATTTCTTGCTACTTGAGTACAAAATCCTCTAACCTAAGATATCCACATCAGAGGCAAATTCTTTCCTCCACTATGTTCCTATCTCTCATTCTATAGCTCACGGTTCTCAGTTACTGCCATCAAAGGCCCTGGAAGTGGTGTGAATGCAGCATGCTTGTGGGGACTCCCTGGCAAGGATGGAAGTGGATGGTGTTTCAAGAGTTCAGCTAGCCCAGGTGCCTTTCCACGCTGAGCGGAGCTCTGCTGAACATTCTGATGACTAAGCAGAGAAGAATGCAGCATGATCTGACTGGGAGCTTAGAAACAGAGACTGTTAGCACTTGGGGGTCATTGAGGAGCATCAGGAGACTACCCAGTCCAGACCCCTCATTTTTCAGAAAAGGCTGCAATCTAGAAATGGAAAGGAATTGTTCATAACTACGAGAGGTAGTTAATGACCAAGCCGGATTGTGCTTGATCTAGGCTGTACACACCTGGGCTTGTGCTTGGGCATTGTTGTCCAGACTCCATCTAGACTCATCTCAGTGCCAAGGTCACCTTCTCCTTCAGATGAGAAAAGGAGCACTAGAATAAGCTACTCCACCACTCGGGCCCTCGGTCTTTCTCTAGCTCTTGTGTGAAAACATTTTTGACTTCATAAATCTCAGTTCCTTCACCAGTGAAATGAAGATTATACCACTCACTATTCAATAATATTGTTAAAGAAAGGAAGGAGTAGACAAATCTTAAAGGGTCTCTGGGAGAGTGAAAATTTGAAAGGAACTGTTTTCTGTAGGTTTCACAAATATACCAGGTAAGACTACCTCTAACACTTTAGAATCTATGCTTGGGTAGATCTTATCTAAAACATTTCAGCCAGAAAGCACTTTGAAAATCTTAAAATAATGAGGAGGCCCTGTGGAGTGTGTCTGTGTGTTATTTCAGACAAAAGTACTTTGAGGTGGCCAATTGTGGTGGCTCACGCCTGTAATCCTGGCACTCTGGAAGGCAAAGGTGGGTGGATTGCTTGAGGTTAGAAGTTTACGACTAGCCTGAGCAAGACCAAGACCCCCATCTCTACTAAAAATAGAAAAACTAGCTGGGTGTTGCGGTGGGTGCCTATAGTCCCAGTTGCTCAGGAGGCTAAGGCAGGAGGATCTCTTGAGCCCAAGTGTTTGAAGCTGCTATCAGCTATGCCACAGCACTCTACTCAGGGCGACAGAGTGAGACTGTCTAAAACAAACAAAAAAAGCACTTTGAGGACCTTAAGATAATGAGGCAGTCTTCTGGAATGTGTCTCTCCATATATACTTTGTAAGGAGAAAGTCAGTGTTTACAAAGTGGTTATAACGTTTTGTAGTTTATACAGGGTGCACATGAACTTTATGCCCATCTTATATGTAGCCAGTGTTTATTAACTTTGCACATGGTAGGTACTCAGCTCACCAGTTGCAAGATTTATCAATGCCATGGGGCCCTTGAGAAAAACACAGCATCATTTCTGTGATTTTCTTCCCCCAAATACATAATCTCATTCAAATCATGAAAAAGCATCAGATAAACCCAAATTCAAATGTGGCCCATGAAACACTCGATGCCTCAAAAGTGTCAAGGTCGTGAAGATCAAAGAAAGACTGGGAAAGTATCATAGATTAGAGAAGAAGAACATCCAGACATCGCTAAATGCAGTTTGGATCTTGGAACAGCAAAAAGATATTAGTGGAAAAACTGATACAATTCATACAAGATCTGTAGTTCAGGCGGCGCCTGTGGCTCAGTGAGTAGGGCGCCGGCCCCACATGCCGAGGGTGGCAGGTTCAAACCCAGCCCCGGCCAAAACTGCAACAACAAATAGCCGGGCATTGTGGTGGGCGCCTGTAGTCCCAGCTGCTCGGGAGGCTGAGGCAAGAGAATGGCGTAAGCCCAAGAATTAGAGGTTGCTGTGAGCCGTGTGACGTCATGGCACTCTACCCGAGGGCTGTACAGTGAGACTCTGTCTCTACAAAAAAAAAAAAAAAAAAAAATCTGTAGTTCAGGTAACAGTATCACTTCAAGGTTAACTTGCTGGAGTTGATAATTATACAGTAATTATACAAGTGGTTAAAAAGGAAAGCTGGGTAAGGGGCATACGGGGACTAGTTGCATTATTTTGTAAATTTTTTGTAACTCTGAACTTTTTTTCAAAATAAAAAGTCAAAAACTATGTAAGAGTGTGCACCTTTAGACAGTCAAGCTGTTCCATCTTGGTCTCTGGCCTCATGTCTCACCCAGTTAGAGCCTACGTAGCTCCTGCTTGTTCACAGTCTTGTTTGGTGGCTTCTGTGGCACGATGTTCTCCTGGTTTTTCCTTCTCTACTCCTTTGCGAATTAAACATCCTCCTCTATCCAGATAGTAAGTGTTATAATTCCTTCGCCATTTATCCTTTTTTTCTCATCTTTCTCTTTCACTCTACCCTGTTTTTAAATGATCTCATTTATGCTCAAAGCTTCCATTACCATGCAAATCTATAAACTCATAATTTTGTATTCCAAGGCTCAGTTTCTTATTTGAATACCCTCTCTACATATAATTGTGATTTGCATTTCTTAATGGGCCTTCAACCTCAGTAGGTTAGCAACTAAACTAATTACCCTGCACCTACCTCCAATGACGTTTCAAAATGTGTCCACCATTTGTTTGATTCACTTTTCAAAATGTGGAACCTAATTCCACCCTGAGTGTGGGTTTGACTCAGTGACTGCCTTCTAATGAGTAGAATAAAGCAGAAATGAGCATATGAAGTCAGAGATTAGGTCATAAAAAGCATTTCAGCTTCCTGCTTTCTCTCTCTGGATCACTAACTGGGGAAGCCAGGTGCCAGTTATGAAGAAGCCCATGAGCTAAAGAAGTGAGACCTCCGGCCAACACACACATGAGCAAGTTTGGAAGCCATCCCAGTCAAGCCTTCAGCTGAGTGTAATTTCAACCAACGCCTTGACTGTGACCTAATGAGACACCATGAGCCAGAGCCTGATCCTCAGAAACCAGGATATAAATGTTTGTTATTCTAAGCCATGAAGTTTGGAACAAACCATTCCAGGGGTCCTCAAACTACAGCCCGCAGGCCACATGAGGCAGTGTGATTGTATTTGTTCCCATTTTGTTTTTTCACTTCAAAATAAGATATGTGTAGTGTGCATAGGAATTTATTCATAGTTTGTTTTTTTTTAAACTGTAGTCCGGCCCACCAATGATCTGAGGGACAGTGAACTGGCCCCCTGTTTAAAAAGTTTGAGGACCCCTGCATTATGCCATAATAGTTGACATCCTTCCCACACCAGTGAACAATTAGGTCATATTCTACTCCTTCTTTAGTGAATTACTTACTTTTCTTCCACTGAACGGCCAGAAAAAGAGCATCACTCTTGACAACTAATTCTCTTACTCGTTTCCCCATTTGAAATCCAGTAGTAGGACCCATTGATTTAAGCTCCTGATTCTCTCTCTAATATGTCCACTTCCCTCTCATCTCCATTCCCTCCATACTACTACAAACTACCATTATTTCTTGTCTATATAGCCACATAACAGCCTCCTGACTCTGGAAACTTTCTGATACACTCTTCACGTTGCTGTCAATGTGATCTTCAAAAAACATTCACTAATCACCAATTCTAAGCCAGATGCTCTAGTACAGGTCCCCAGATAGCTAGAACACCTCCAAGGGCAGAAGCAACAAAGAACATGCAGCGGTAGGAAAAATGTCTTCCTCAACCTCTCCCTTGCCTCTGCCCTGAACCATCTCAAAGGCCACTATTTGGGGATGACACGTATTCCTTCGTCAACTTGATTATTCTTAATGATTTGGATGTTTAAATGTTTTTTCATAGGCTCACATTACTTTTAAATGTAATACATGCTCACTTCAAAAAATTTGGAAAATGCCTAAATGCTAAAAAGAGCAAGAAAAATCATTGCTAATTCTACCATCCAGAAATCTTGGCTTATTTCCTCTAAATTTCCCTCCTCCATGCTTTTAAACGTAATTAAGCTCATTCTGTATATTAATGTAATTTTCAATTCCACTTTTTGTGCTTAAGGTTATAAGATTTTTTTCCATATCATTAAAACTCCATGTAAATATCATTTTAATAGCTACTTAACATTCTATATTAGAAATTTCATTTTGAAATCTATCCTCTTGCCTAGTATCAAAACAAATAATTTTACTTTTGAGGGAGGGTAGGTAGTGGTGGTGGTGGTGGGAGGTCTATCTCTACGGTTTGATGACACTTGGAGGTGGCTGTTTAAATATGCAACAAAATTGCACTTCTGTCTGTAGCTATGGCCTCAGTCCAAAAGGTAGCAGCCAATCTGCTTGGTGATCCCAGCACTTCCTAACAATGTTCACTCCTTGAGGCTTCTAAAGCTAATGCACGCTAGGTTTTCTAGTGAGGATGTAACTCAGGTCAAGCACCCCTGAGAGGGGAAGAGGGGAAGGCGAAAAGCCCCAGAGGAGGCATTGCTAAAGTATGCAAGCTCGCATATTTGCCTCTTAAAATGCCTGAACCTAGCTGCATATCTCTTCCTTTCAATATGCAGTGATTAGTAATCCATAATTTATGGCCCTAATTAATTCTTCTCTTTATCATGGAGAGAAACTCACCCAAGCGTGCCACTCTGACAAAGCTCAGATATCCTATTCCACTCAACCCCTGAATTTCCTTGCTGGGAACTCATTTTGCAAAAACCATTAAGCTGGCAAGAGATCCTGAGGACTAAAAAGGGAGGCATCCTCCTCTGCCCTATTCTACTTTATTCCGTAAAGAAACAGACTAACAGAAAGCAAAGCTGATTCGGCCATTTAACTGAGGCCACACCTCCTTCAGGAGAACCAGGTGGGGCCTGAGAATAAATAAGGTGTTACCATGCCAGGGTGCCATCACTGAAAGCAGTTATTCTGGATGCTTAAGGCTTTTAGGCAGGTTCCCAAAAGAAAGAGGGGAGTTGGTCAGATAACCAGGTTGTTGTCCCTAACACATCTCTGTCTACAACACACATCCTCAGCTCCTCACTTGGTTGACTCTGAGAGATTCCCACCTCTGAACGCACGTATAGTGAGAATAAAATGGAGTCTGTCAGGCTGGGGTGGACATGACGCAGCTGGTCTCCCAGTTTTACTGTTTTGTAAATTTAGCTCCCACCCTAAAGATGCCCATGTTGAATAACTTAGGAATTAACTTTTGAATTGGAAATATTGTAAGAGATTGTCACTGAGTTGTGCTGATTATTATTTAAAATAAGGATTATTATAGTCTTTACTATGAACCATTATGTTTAAAACTGTAATTTTGGGAATGGAAGAAATGGTCTTAAAGAGGCTACTCTCACTGTTCTCCAGAATTGCTGGCGTTCTGAGCAAGTTTAGTGCACCTATCCCTGTCTCTGTATATTGGCTGACAATGACAGGCGACCCACTGGACAGGCGCTCTTCATCCTGTAACATTTGCACCCTGTCTTGCAGCCTATAGGTCTGATCCAAGTGGATACAAGTCTTTTAGAACTTCAGGAGGTGGTCTCTCCATAACCTGGCTGGAGCCCTGTGTCTGTGATTTGAGCATGGGCTGAAGAGGCTGCTAGTAGTATGCCTTTTTGTGTGAATGATATCGTTCACATTTATAGAGGACTTGTTGTATACCCAGGATGTGTTCATTCATTTAATACTTCTGGCCACTCATTCAGGCGGGTTCTGCAGGGCCTTTGTTTGGTTTCCAGCTGTATCCCCATCTCCCAAAATATGTCTGGTTTAGTGCAGGTATTCAATATTTGTAAAAAGAATGAACACTCATTTAACAGACAAGAAAACTGAGGCAGAGTTATTAAGTGGCAAAGTGAAATCTAATCCTTTGCATTCTGATCCCAGAGCCCATGCTAACCTTGGCAGAAGTGTGGTTTTATTTCCACCTTTTCAGAAGTATAAACATAACAAATGTCCTCAAAATTTTTTTGAGTTCAAGGTGTAATGCAGACACCAGGTGTTAATTTCCACTGGTATAGAATCAGGGCAGGAGACAGGGGTAGCAGGTGATCGACGAGGGCATGGCCATTACTATTATTGAAATGATCATGACCTGCCTGTGGAGGAGACATTTATGTTTCTCTAGCTTAAATTTTTAAAGTCTCCTTTCTTCTGACAGGCTTCATCAACCTTCGGACAATTTCACCCACAGGACAAAAAAAAAGGCTCATCTCGACAACCACAAGGACAGATGCCCTTTATTTTGGCCTCTTAGGTTTGATTTTATTTCATTTCTTTGGGATCTGCAGATTGATGAAAATCTTACCTCTTCTCCAACCTGCTTGAGCCCCAGCCTGTAGCCTGGGTGGGCCACGCGAGAGCAGGTAGAGCCTACAGCCACGGCAGAGAGAGAGAGAGAGAGAGAGAGAGAGAGAGAGAGAGAGAGAGAGAGAGAGAGAGAGAGGCGTTATTTACATATTTATTAGAAATTCTGTCCTGCTGGCAAGAGACGCTCACTTCTGACTTTAATTCCGATAAGTAAACAACCCCATTGGCAAGGAAGAGGGGGGAAAACAAACCAGAGTAGTTTGCACAAGATAATACAGTAAAGCAGAAAAATATCCCTAATGCAAAACCATTTGCTGTGCAAAGCAAAAGAGGGAGAGAGAGAGAAAAAAAATCCATCTCCAAAGCCTAGCTTAGGTTAAATACTCCAAAAGAAATAATTACAAAGTAATTCAATTATATTTGGTATCACTTGCCTCACAGGCCAGTGGAATGACAATTAATCCCAGGGTGTCTTTTTTTTTTAATACTTTGTGGTTTGTTCAGAATTGCCCTCCAGCAGTTAACTGCACTCAGCAATCCTCTGGCTGATTGTGTCTCTCTTCCCTTTCTCATCCATTCTGGCCTGATAATGCCCCACACTAGGGAGCTGTTCTGCAGAGTTCAACCTTCTCTGACCCCTCTCTCAAACTGTCCAGCATCCTAACATTTTTGCTTAGGTGCCCTCCTGCTTCCTCTTAATTCTATTGCATTGTGAGAATTGCAACAGTGGGAGAGTTTAACATCCTATGGCTCTCTCCTAACATCCAAAATTGAGCCAACATCATCATCCCTGTGACAACACAATGAATTAAATCCTTCTCAGCATCGCATGTCTAGCTATCCCCAGAAAAAAAAAAATTACATTTTAGGAACATTAAATGGGCTGACTTTAATCCGCAATAGCAAAGGAAGCAAGAGATAGAGCTTAAATCCTGCCTGATGTTCTGACCTGAACTTACTCTGTTGATAAAAATCACACTGAATTCTTTGCATTTCTATAGCTTCTTTCAGTCAGGGATTGCAAGGTACTTTACACATAGTAATAAGCTCCATAGCCTTTCTTTGAGGTTGCTTCCCAGCTCCAAGAAGGGTTCATGCATCAGAAAACCAGAAAATGATGGACAGAAAGGGACTGGCCCAGGCACCTCCCCCATTGGCCAGGATGGAGAAATGAGAATTGTAGGCATTTGGGCTGCGGCACTCAACACCAACAATAAAGAAAGTCATTGTGCTTATAAACCACACATATACAAAAGCAAATGTTTGTGAGATGAGGGTTGTGCATTGTTCTTTAATGATCCAGTTGGTTAAAGGGCATGTGAACCTAACAACTTAAAGAGGAAAAATTATTTGTGCTATTAACACACATCTATTCCCTCACAATGATCTTTAAGTTCATTAAAGAGATATGTCCTCAACAACAGAATGCTGCCAATATATTTTCACTAAGTATAGAAATAAAAAAGAGGTGTGTTATAGACAAATTAGTTTATAGGACAAAAAAGTGTCATTGGATGCTAACTAAACCTGTGTTCACTGCTAATAGCTGTAGTTAATTTAGTGCCTGTTATGGAGAAGCCCTTGTGGCAGCACTACCCAATGATGGATTCCATTTGACCCTAGCATCCATACCGAGCACTCTTGAACATGACAGAGGATATAGAATATATGTCTGGAAGTACTTGGGGTGAAAGAAGAAAGTGGGTTCAAATGGGAGTGGTTGGAAGGGTGATTAAGAAAATTGTCTTAATCCTGCACATAGTGACTCTTGTTCTTAGAAGAAATTTTTGCTGGATCTTCAAGCTCCCATACTTTTAACAAAAGAGAACCAGTGTCTTGTGGTGGTTATGAGTGTGGGCACTACGCTGGACTGTTCAAGTCTGGTTTCCTGGTCTGCCTCTTTCTAGTTGTGTGTCGTGGCTCCGAGGTGTCTTCCTCTATAAGATGCAGGTAATGGTTACTATCTCGGAGGGTCTGGTAGGTGCCCCACACAAACCCTCCTCTTCGCTCTCCTTTCTTGGAACAAAAGACCACAAAGGGCCTAGTTATTCCCACCCCAAAACTTTGTACCAAAAGACTCTAGCCCACAAGAATCCTCCAAAAGGCAGTGGAATTTTCCACCCCTTACAGCCACATATGCAAAGAGGTCTCCAACTGCCTTTAGCATGGATGCCATCTTTGGTCCTGCCCAGGCAGTTCTCTATCCCTTTCATTAAGCCTGGCCTGAACCTCTCCATTCTCTGGTCTCCTCTCTGGGTTCACATTAACTCTCAGTAAGGATTGAGTTGATACCTGTAACCCACTGAGAACAGTGCTTAGTAATTAGTATATGAATATTAATACAATTTATAATTATTTTACAAAGCCCTCTAGGGGAGGTTTGTCTACTAGTCAGCATGTCTTCTTTTCCATCACAGTGAGCAAGTAAGGAGAGCTATAGAAAGAGTGAGCAAGACAGAAGTCACAGTCTTTTATTACCTAATCTGGAAAGTTTCAGCTTGTTGATTTTTCTATATTCTGTCTGTTACAATGAATGCTAGGTCTATTCCACATACAGTGGCAGGAATTACACTATGTTGTGACTACTGGGGACAAGAATCATTCATTGGAAGTCATTAAGAAGCAACATCTCTTTCTCTCCCTTTCTGCTTCTCTTTCTCAATTCTTTATACCCATCTGCCTATCCATCTCTCTTGAGATCTATGTCGATAGCTAGAAATATATTATTTTCCTGTAGTTTTCTTTTCTTTTTGGTAAACAGCTGGCTACACAGAAGCCCACTGTGTGAAGCAGACAGAAGTATTTGTTGCCACAGTGATAGACTGGGAGAAGTGGCAGTAGAAGCCTGGGCTGCAAGAGCCTGGTTGACAGACACAGTCTGATAATTTCTGAATATTTTGGGTTCTGTACTACTAGTTTTCCCCTAGGAATAGGAGGGAACTAGGAAGTCATGCTAAAAAAGGACAACTACTTTCACTCTAGGTTCTTTGGATCTAAAAATTGGTCCAAATTACAACTTTGGAAAGGTAAATATTACTTTTGGCTCTGGTTAAGAAATCTTTCTTAACATTAGACACAGAGTGGCTCCAGTTCTTGGAAGAACTATCTTTGCTGGACCTTCAACCAAGCTTTGCCTTGGTGCCCCACTTGTAGACACGTTTCCCCCAGTTCCTACTGCTTTGTCCCCAGAGAAGCTATATGTTTGCACCAGCCTAAGTCAGCTTGAGTTGCATTCTAGAGTGCTTGAAGTGCTAAAATTACTTTGCTTTTTCAGCTCACTGCTACCCCATCACCATTTTTAGCCTACCCTCATATCATTCCCATTTCTGAAGCAAAAGAAATCAATGGTATAGAATGAGGGCAGTGTATCTGTCTGAACAGTTACATCAAGAGGGGAGTGCCTGAGGGGTTGAGTGGCACTGTATACATTTGACAAACAGATGTCCAACCTATGGAATTCTAGTCCGTATAACTAATGGAAGTAGGATTTTCAAGTTGTTGAATTATATTTTTTGGTGCATTTAGTTTTACATGTCAGGTTTGTCAGAGGATCATTTTCCTTAAGTTGATATTATTGGTACTTTCCTCCTTTTAAAAAGTTGGTATTAAGTTTATGGGATCTAAGTGCATTTTTGTGGCATGTGTTGATTGTGTAGTGGACAAGTCAAGGTTTAGGGTATCCATCACCTGAGTTTTAGGGTATCCATACTGTTCCATTAGTAGTTTCTCATAATCCACACCCCCGGCATCCTCATCCATCCAACTCTCTGTTGTCTATCATCCCACTCTCCACATCCATGTGTATATATTCTTCAGCACCCATTTATGAGTAAGGATATGTGATATTTTGCCACCTGTGTCTGGCTTGTTTCACTTAAGATAATGACCTCAAGTTCCATTCGTGTTGCTGCGAATGAAAGTATTTTATTCTTTTGGATGGCTGAATAGTACTCTATTGTGCGTACATACTGCATTTTCTTTAATCATTTATTGATAGACACTTAGGTTGAGTCCATGTCTTTACTATTGTGGTTAGTGCATGATATGTTTTTGATAAATTGATTTATTTTCCATTGGGTAGATATCCAGTAGTAGGATTGTGGGATTGAATGCTAGTTCTATTTTTGGTTTTTTGAGAAATCTCCATACTGTTTTCTATTGAGTGTGAGGTTGTACTAATTTATTTTCTCTCCAAATGTGTGTAAGAGTTCACTTTGCTCTGCATTCATGCCAACATCTGTTATTTTCTTTTTAATAATAGCCATTTTGATGGTGTAAGGTGATATCTCATGTAGTTTTAATTTGTATTTTCCTGATGATTAGTTATGTTGGGTATTTTTTATATACCTGTTGACCATTTGTATATTTCCTCTTGAAAAACATTAATTTTCATGTTTCTCTCTCTCAATACTTATCTATATCTATATATGCATTATTATATCCATTTTTATTAATATCTATTTACTTTGCCCACTTTTTAATGGTATTATTTATTATTATTGTTGTTGTTGAAGTGTTTGGGTTCTTGTCTATTCTGGATATTAGTCCTCTGTCAGATGAATAGTTTGCAAATATTTTATTCCATTCTAAAAGTTGTCTGTATCCTCTATTGCTAATTCTTTTGCTGTCCAAAAGCTTTTTGTCTCATTTAATTATTTTTGTTTTTGTCACTTGTGCTTTTGAAGTCTTAGTCACAAATTCTTGGCTTAGATCAATGTTTAGAAAAGTATTTCCTATTATTTCTCCTATTGTTTTTATAGTTTGGGGTCTTACTTCCTAAGTTTTTAGTTCTTTTTGAGTTGATTTTTATAAATGATGAGAGAGGTGTCTAGGTTCATCCTTTTGCATATGGCAATTTAATTTTCTCAGAACCATTTTCTGCAAAAGTGTCTTTTCTCCAGTGTATGTTTTTGTTGGCTTTGTCAATGATCAATTGGCTTTAAATATTTGGCTTTATTTCTACATTCTCTATTCTGTTCCATTGACCTGTCTGTTTTTGTACCATGCCTTTTTGTTTACTGTAGTCATGTATTAAATTTAATACCGGATGATGTGATGCCTCTAGCTTTGGTCTTTTTATTTTTTTATTTATTTATTTTTTTTTTGTGGTTTTTGGCCGGGGCTGGGTTTGAACCCGCCACCTCTGGCATATGGGACCGGCGCCCTACTCCTTGAGCCACAGGCGCCGCCCGCTTTGGTCTTTTTAATTAGAATTGCTCTGCCTATTCAGGCAATATTTTTGTTCCATATGAATTTTAGAATTTTTTTTTTCTAATTCTGTGAAAATAATGTTGGTATTTTGATAGGGATTATGTTAAATGCATAGATTGCTTTGGGCAGTATGGTCATTTTATTTATTTATTTTTTTGAGATAGAGTCTCACTTTTCACCCTTGGTAGAGTGCCGTGGTGTCACAGCTCACAACAACCTCAAACTGTTGGGCTTAAGTTATTCTCTTGCCTCAACCTCCCAAGTAGCTGGGACCACAGGGTCTGCCACAATGCCCTGCCATCCTTTGCTGTAGCTATCATCTTAATATTATTATTCTCATTTATTAGCATGGGATGTTTTTCCATTTGTTTCTGTCATCTACAATTTTTTTCATCGCTATTTGGTATTTTTTCTTTTAGAAATCTTTTACCTTTTTAGTTAAACTTATTCCTAGGTGTTTTGTTTGTTTTAGAGTTTTTATAAATAGGGTTGCTATTTTGTTTTTGTTCTCAGATAGATATATTATATAGAAGTGCTATTACTTTTGTGCATTGATTTTGTATCTTGCGATTTTATTAAATTTAAATATAAGAAGTTTTTTGGTAGAATCCTAAAGTTTTTCCAGATATAAGATCATGTCATCAGCAAACAGGGATAATTTGACTTCCTTTTTTATCAATTTGAGTGCCTTTTATTTATTTATTTTGTCTGATTACTCTGGCTACAACTTCCAGTATTATGTTGAATAAGAGTGGTGATGAAAGTAGGTATCCTTGTCTCATTCCAGTTCTTAGAGGAAGTGCTTTCAACCTTTCCCCATTCAATATAATTTTGGCTGTGAGTTTGTTGAATAAGGTCTTTTTTTTATTTTGAGGTATAATTCCACTATGTCTAGTTTAATGAAGGTTGTTATCATGAAGGGATGCTGACTTTTGTTAAATGCTTTTTCTTTGTTTATTGAGATAATCATGGTTTTTCTCCTTAATTCTGTTTATGTAATGTATCACATTCATTGATTTGCATGTGTTAAACCACTCTTGCATCCTTGGTATAAAATCTACTTGATGATGGTATAGTATCTTTTTGCTGCTGTTGGCTTCGATATTCTAGTTTTATTTTATTTTATTTTTGAGGATTTTATATTTATATTCATTAAAGCTATGGGTTTATAGTTTTCTTTTCTTGTTCTTTCCTTGTTTGGTTTTAGTATCAGGGTGATATTGACCTCAAGGAATAAGCTAGGGAAAGTGTCTTTTCCTTGATTTTTTGAAATAGTTTTGAAGTATTGTTATTATGTATTTGTACATTTGGTAGAATTTGTCTGTGAATCCATTTTGTCATAGGCTTTTTTTTTTTTTTTTTTGGTAGGGAGATTTTTTACTACTGATTCAGTCTTGCTACTCATTGTTGGTATGTTCAAGTTTTCTGTTTCTTCCTGATTCAGCCTCAGGAGATTGTTTACATGAATTTTTTCATTTCCTCTAGGTTTTCTAGTTTGTGATTGTGTAGTTGTTCATTACAATCTCTGGTGATTTTTTGTAATTCTGTGATATCAGTTGTAATGTGTCCTTTGTCATTTCTGATTTTGTTTATTTGGATCTTCTCTCTTATTTTCTTGGTTAGTCTAGCTGGTGGTCGAGCAAGTTTTTAAATTTTTTCGAAGAATCAACTTTTCATTTCGTTGATCCTTTGTGTTTTCTTCATCTATTTCATTTAGTTCTTACCTGATTTTGTTATTTCTTTTCTTCTGTTAACTTTGTGTCTGGTTTGTTTTTGCTTTCTAATTCCTTGAGGTACATTGTTAGATTGCTAATTCAGCATCTTTCTGCTTGTTTGATGCAGGCATGTAATAACTCTTAGTTATTAATTTATTTCTTATCTTTAACTCTTAGTCCTGCTTTGGCTTTACTCCACAGGTTTTGGTATATTGTGTTTCTATTTTCATTTGCTTCTTCTTCTTCTTTTTTTTTTTTTTTGAGACAGACTTTCATTCTGATGTCCTAGGCAACTGCACCATGGTATCAGCCTAGCCAACAGCAACCTCAAACTCTTGAGTTTAAACAATACTCCTGCCTCAGCCTCCTGAGTAGCTGGGACTATTTGGGACTATAGGTGCTCAGCATAATGCCCAACTAATTTTTCTATTATTAGTAGAGACAGGGTCTCTATCTTTTTCAGGTTGGTTTCAACTCCTGAGCTCAAGAAATCTTCTCAGCTCAGCCTCCCAGCATGCTAGAATTACAGGCATGAGCCACCATGCCCAGCCTATTTTAGTTTTTTGATTTTTGTTTCGATTTATTCATTGACCCAATGGTCATTTAGGAGCATGTTGTTCAATTTCCATGTATCTGTATAGTTTCCAAAATTTCTCTTGGCATTGATTTCTAATTTTATTCTACTATAATCTGAGAAAAATACTTGATATGAGTTCAATTGTTTTTAATTTTTTGAGACTTTTTTTCTGGTGGACTAACATACTGTTTATCTTAGACAATGTTTCATGTGCTGATGAAAAGAATGTATTTAATATATTCTGCATTCATTGTGTAAGTCCAATTTAAGTTCAATGTTTCTTTGTTGAATTTGTCTACATAATCTGTCTAATGCTGTGAGCAGGTTGTTGAAGTCCCCCATTATTATTGTATTGCTGCCACTCTCACTCCTTATTTCATAATATTCATAATATTTGTTTTATGAATCTAGGTGCTCCAATTAATGTTGCTGTTTGATTTCTCTCTCTCCTTTGTATTATGGTTTTATAAAACCTGTGAGTTTTATATTTTTATTGTCTTGTGGTGATGAATATATTTTGTACTTCCTTCAACAATTCTTTTTTCACAAGTTAAATTTATCTGTCACAATCTGAAATTCACTTTCTTTCCTTACCATCTTGATGAATTTTCTGAAAAATAAACCAAAAAAGTAAAACTAATATGGTAAAAAACATGTTTTTTGAACAGCTGCATGGCTTTTAATAAATGTATCTGGCACCAAAGTTCTGTACAGAAATATACCAGCACCCAGATTTGGACAGCTGTTCCTCCTATCATATAATCCCTAGAAATCACTGATAAATTTTCTTTTCTCAGAGTTTTCGTATTCCTAGAGTATCCTATAAGTGGAATCATAACATGTAGCATTTTGAGTGTAGTTTCTTTCATTTAGCAAAGTGAATTTAAAATTTATCTATGTTGGTTGTAAATCAATAGTCTGTTCCTACTTATTGATGTATGGTATCCCATGATACAAATGTCCCACAGCTTATTTATGTATTCATTGGCTGAAGGGCACCTGGATTGTTTACAATTTTTGAGGAATATGAAATAACGGCTGTAAATTATCATATACATGTTTTTTAGCAGCATAAGTTTTAATTTCCTTAGAGTTGATAGCTAGAAGTGGGATTGATGGATCACACAGTAGGTATATGTTCAGTTTTTTGCAAGAACGGTTTCCCCAAAAGGCTATAGTATTTTTCCTTTCTACTAGCTATGTGTTAGAGTTACAGTTGGTTTGCATTCTTGTCAACACCTGCCATTGCCATTTTAAAAAATTAATAATTTTAATAGGTAGGCAGTAGTATTTCATGCTAGCTTTAGTTTGCATTTTCCTGTGATTGATGATGTTGAACATCCTTTTGTGGGCTTGTTTTCCATAGGCACATCTTCTCTGATTAAATGATTTAAATATATTAACCACTTTTTTTCCTTTATTTCCCAACTGACCAAAGGTATCTTTATAAAGTTTTTGCATGACTTCATTCTAAATATACAGAATAAAAACTGATTTCAGCTCACTTGTGAGACACCAACCAATTTTTCCCTATATAGTGTTTCAGAATTTAAAGATTAATTTCCTCAGAGAGTTTGAAAAGAATCCCAAATTCATTTTTATTTTTGAGATTTGGGGGAAAGGTTGTACAGGATGGCATATTATAATAAATTGTGTCATGATAGACATGCAAGAATGTTATTCAGTCTACATAATTAATATACATTTTGATATCTTAGAAAAATAAAGCAATCATTTATGACAAACCCAAAAATCTTGATGTATTTATCATACTTAGGAACTTTCTTTGTATGGGCATGTGGGCCTTTTAAAAGTAACAAATTGAAGGCCTATTTTTATTAAGTTTGCTACTGAACATCACATTCTGTCCTAATATAATACAATGCGGATTGAGTTGGAGAGGGATACTCTCCCTTAACAGACAAGGGAAAAGTATGTCAGTTCAAAATATGGACTAAGCTGCATCCAGGGAAAATGGTTTTAAAATTAATGTAAGTTGGAAAAGAGACTATTTCTTCCTCATTTACAGTCCTTTCGATTTAAGAAAGAACCCATACATTCTAAATTCTGTAGTGAAAAACATTCTCTGCGTAATTAGATTTCTCCTTTCAATCTTTGCTGAATTCATTTGGGAAAATGTTGTGCCATGGAGTTAATGATAGATAGGATGGAGTAACACATCATCACAGTGAACAACTTCTCAAACATCTAGGATAACCAGCTTTCTCCCTCCTGGCCTCAAAGAGCAAGGATTGGAATAAGGAAGAGGAATAAAATACCACAATCAGAGAACTTCCAAAATCATGTGAATTCTTTTTAGTGGATAAAAATTCTTCCTTCTTGCAACTGTTTAAAGGAGCAAAATCTACCCACCAACACATCTGGGAGAAACTAAAAGCTGCAATTCAGGAGTGACTTATAGCAGAAAAGCCAGTCCTCAGAGGATGGCCAGCTCAGCTGATACTGATACTGTGTTGTACAAAGGATAACATCTAACCACTTTTTAAATTGGGTTGCTTGATTTCTTATTGCAAGGTTTTGGGAGGTTAGAAGTTCTTTGTCAGACATGTGATCTACAAATATTTTCTCCAATTTCTGACTCTATCTTTTGCAAAACAAATACTTTTAATTTCGATGAACTATAATGTATCAAGCTTTTCCACTTATGCTTCATGCTTTTGATGATATAATTAAAATTCATTGACTAATCCAGAGAGGAAGGAATATGGCAAACTAGAGGCAGTTTTCAGCAGAGACTCCTGTCCAGAGGGAGAGACACTGGACGAAAGTGGACTCAGTAAAGCCAAAGGTGGGGAGCTGAGCTTAGAAAGAAGATAGACAAGTGCACATCATCTCTGCTGAGGTAAACCATGACTCCAAGAAAGAGGATCCAAGAAAATAGATTTCAGGTACAAAGCCCATCACCAAGAGGATGAAATACCCCTCCTCCAAGGGAGAGGCTTGCTGTGGGCTCTCCGCAAGCGAGCCCAGAACAAAAGACCTCTCATTTTACCCTACAGGAAAAAGCCACTGAACACCAGGCCTCCTTCTCCAGGGAAGTCCCAAATGTGAACCTAGACATCATCCTGCCTAGCATAAAATTGAATAAATATTTTCACCATAATCCTGAACTCCCAGTCCATCCTTCCCCATGCACCAGGATGTCTGAAGGTCTATCCCCTGCAGAGCCCAGAGTGTTTGGAAATTCCCCGAGAGGCCTGGGCATTGTGTGAACCACTGGATTGTAGCATGGAAACAATAACTCCTGTGGAAGCTGGAGGTGCAGGGGAGAGAAGGACGTGTAGAAGGGAGAAAAGGATGGCAATGGTGCATGGACACCCCTGTTTTGACTTTGGCTGGTGAACTTTCTAACTCTGTCACTCACCAGAGGGAACCAGGCTCCGGCCAGTTGGGGATGCTAGTGCATGTGGGGGCAGAGGCACTGATACCCGGTCTGACTTTGGTGGGCACACCTTCTTAACTCCATTGTTCACTGGAGGAGACCAAGCTCCAGCCCCTCAGGATTTCAGGGAGGGAACTGCCTGTGGATTTCTACTATCAGGCCACTGGAGATGCTTTAAATTCTCCTTATTAAGCAGTAATTGTATTGCCTGGGACAATCAGATTAGAACTCTTCACCTGAGCTGTCCACCTGGGGACTCTCGGAGGTAGAGTGGCAGTTGTTTTATAGTGGGGAGGTACTGATTCTTCTCCTCCAGCTATTGCAGGTAGGGTGTGGGGCACCACAGTTGCTTCTATCTCTCTCGAAATCTCAATATCGAGATTTCGCCCTAACACCATGACTCATTAGGATTGGGTAGAGGCTGGCTAACTTTAAGAAAGAGCTGGCTTGCACCATCTCACTAAGAAGGTCCTCAGAGTCTCTGGCTGCAGCCCTGAAAGGGACTTTTGTAAGGCTGTAGGGGAAAAGGCAGAAGTACCAGCCCCAGTAAAAGGCTGGTTAATTCCACTTCCTTGGGCCCCCAGTCCTATCTCACCCTACCAGTTTTAATGTCCAAATTTTGGGAAATATTTATGGCCAGAACCAGCAGAAGAACTCTGGCAACATGAATAATCAGATTAGATTAACTCCCCCAAGGAATGACAAAGGAGATACAACAGAAAATGTCATTCATAGACAAACGGCTGAATTGTCAGAAATAGAATTCAGAAGATGGATGGCAAATAAAATAGAATGGAAGAAAAGATGGAAATAGAATTCCAAAGTGTATTTCAAAAGTTTCCTTAAGAAATTAATGAATTCAAAGACAAGGTCATCAAGGATATGGACATCATGAGAAAAGATATAGCAGAACTAAGGAAGTGAAAAAGTTATTTGAGGAACTTCAAAATACAGTAAAGTCCCTCAGTAATAGAGTTGAGCAGGCAGAAGAAAGGATCTGAGAAACTGAAAATAAGGCTTTTGAACAATCCCAAGAATTTAAAGAGGCAAAAAAACAGCAAATAACATAACATTCCCTGAGAGAGCTGTGGTATCACTCTAAAAAATCAAACATAAGAATAATATGTTTTTCTCCTGAAGGAGAAAACGATGGTCCTAAAGGCAATGATGCTCTACTCCAAGATATTATGGAGAAGAATTTCCCAAGCACTGCAAGAGATACAAAAATTCAGATAATAAATAGTTTCAGGACCCCAAAAAGACTCAATCTAAATAAAGCATCTCCTAGACACATTGTGATTAGCTTTACCAAAGTTAATACGAAGGAGAAAATCCTGCAAGCAGCCAGATGTAAGAAAACCATTATCTACAAAGGGAGAAGTATTAGATTGACTGCAGATCTTTCAGCTGAAACTTTCAAGCCAGAAGAGGATGGTCATCAACCTTCTAAAACAAAACAATTTTCAGCCCAGGATGCTGTGTCCAGCTAAATGAAGTTTTATTTGTGATGGAGAAATCAAATACTTTACTGACACACACATGTTGTGGGAATTTACCATAACTAAACAAGCTCTCCAGGAAATACTCAGACCCATTTTCCATAATGACCAGCACAATGGTCTACCACCAAAATAAACTCATCCAGAATTTATCGAACAAAACCTAACTTTCACAATGTGAAAGGATTATAAATATGCACTGGACCTTTGAATAACATGGTGGCCAAAACACTATCATACCTATCAATTCTCTCAATTAATGTGAGTGGCTTAAATGGTCTTGTAAGAGGCACAGATTGGCTGACTGTATATAAAATTCTTTGACTAATCCAAGTTCACACAGATTTTTTCCTGTTTTATTTCCAAAAGTGTTATAGTTTTTTTGTTGTTGTTGTTTATTTATTTATTTATTTTTTTGAGACAGAATCTCAAGCTGTCACCCTGGGTAGAGTGCCATGGCATCACTGCTCACAGCAACCTCAAACTCTTGGGCTTAAGCGATCCTCTTGCCTCAGCCTCCCAGGTAGCTGGGACTACAGGTGCCCGCCACAATGCCTGGCTATTATAGTTTTACACTTTACATTCATGTCTATAATTTATTTAGCATTAATTTTTATATTGGATGTGAGTAGGCTGAGATTATTAGTCATTTTTTGCATATGGAAATCCAACTATTCTTGCACCATTTGTTGACGATGCTATACTTTCTCTACTGAACTGCATTTGCACCTTTATCAAAAAATCAATCAGTTGTATTTTATTTGTGTGAGTCTATTTCCTATCACTTTCTGTTCTGTTGATTTATGCATTTATCCTTTCACCAATACCACACCATCTTGATTATTGCAAATTTAATTCTAGAAATAAAGGAAAGTAAGTCCTCTGACTTTATTATTCTCATTCAAAATTGTTTTGGCTATTCTAGTTTCTTTGTCTTTTCTTTCTTTCTTTCTTTTTTTAGAGACGGAGTCTCACTTTCTTGCCCTCGGTAGAGTGCTATGGCATCACAGCTCACAGAAACCTCCAGCTCTTGGGCTTAGGCAATTCTCTTGCCTCAGCCTCACGAGTAGCTGGGACTACAGCCACCCACCACAACGCCTGGCTATTTTTTTGTTGCGGTTTGGCCTGGGCCGGATTTGAACCTGCCACCCTCGGTATATGGGGCCTGCACCCTACTCACTGAGCTACAGCCACCACCCTTCTTTGCCTTTTCATATACATTTTAGAATCACCTCAATTTACCAAAAACAAAACAAAACAAACAAACAAACAAAAACTTGCTGGGATTTTTGTCAAATCTATACATTGACTTGAGGAGAATTGACATCTTAGCAATATCGAGTCTTAAAACCTATTAATGTGGTATGTTGCTAAATTTATTTAGTACTTTACTTTCTTTCATCAATATTTTGAAGGTTTTAGCACACAAATCATATGCATAATTTTAAGATTTATACTTTCATATGTTTTGCTGTTAAAGTAAAAAGTATATTTTAAACTTTGAATTCATGTTACTTTGTATTCTATGATCTTGCTAAGCTCTTATATTAATTTTAGAAGTATTTTTGCAGAATTAGCATTGTCTACATAGACAATCATGTCATTTCTAAACACAATTTTCCCCCCTTCTGTTTTCTTCTTTTTCTTACTTTATTACACTGGCTAGAACTTTCAGAATGATGTTGAGAGTCAGTACATCATTGCCTTATTTTGGGTAATAGGGGGAAAGAATTCAGTCATTCATCGTTTAAGCATGGTATAACTACACCCTGGTGGATATTGCTCATGCACTTTATCAGGTTAAGAAAGTTCTTTTTGTTGTCGTTTGTTTGCTTTTTTGAGACAGAGTCTCAAGCTGCTGCCCTAGGTAGAGTGCCGCGCCGTCATCACAGCTCACAGCAACCTCAAACTTTTGGCCTCAAGCAATCTTGCCTCAGTGTTTTTTTTATTTTTAGTAGAGACAGGGTCTCACTTTTGCTCCAGTTTGGTCTCAAACTCGTGAGCTCAAGCAATCCACTTGCCTCTGCCTCCCAGAGTGCTAGGATTACAGGTGTGAGTCACTGAACCAGGCCAAAAGTTCTTTTTTATTTCTAGTTTACTGAGAGTTTTTCACAATGAATGGAAGTTGAATTTTGTCACATGATTTTTCTGTAACTATTGATGGTCGTATAGTTTTTCATCTCTTAAATTCATTTCTGGTCTTATTTTTATTATTTAATTTTGCTCAGTTGCTTTGAATTTACTTTGCTTTTCTATTTATACTTTTTAAGGTAAAAGCTTATATTATTGATTTGAGATCTTTGTTCTTTACATTATAACCATTTTATGATATACACTTCCATATAATCACCGTTTTAGTTGTATCTCACACATTTGGGGTTTGCATGTTCACTTTCGTTGATCTCAAAATTTCTTAAAATTTTATTTGAGACTTCCTCTTTGATCCATGGTTATTTTGTTAGAATTGTGTTATTTCATTTCCAAATATTTAGAGTTTTTCTAACTGACTTTCTGGTTTTTATCTCTAGATTAATTCTGTTATGGCCTGCGGGCAGACTTTCCATAATGTCTGCTCTTTTACATTTGTTCAGGTTTATTCTGGGCCCACATAGGGTCTTTCTTATTAAGTGTTCCACAAGCACTTAAAAAAGAAAGTGTATTTTGCTGTTGGTGGTGGAATGTTTCATAAATGTCGATTAGAGTCTAATTGGTTATAATGTTGTTCAGGGCTTCTATGTTCTTACTGATTTTCTCTCTACCTGTTTCGTCAATTACTGAGAGAGGAGTAATAAAGTCTCCTGCTACAACTGTGGATCTGCTTATATTTCTCTTCAGTTTTATTTTGATTTGTCTAATGTATTTTGAAACTGTAAAAATTTAGGATTGTTATGTCTTCTTGGAAAATTGATTATTTTATCATTCTACAATGCCTCTTTACCCTGTAAAGTTTCTTTTCCTATAGCCTATTTTGTTTGATATCAAAATCAATATTATATTTGAGATTTTTTTGGTTAATGTTTACATGGTATATTTTCTTCATTCTTTCTACTTCTAATTTATAAATGTCTTAATATTTAATGTTAATTTCTTGAAGAAAGCATATTGTTGGGGCTTGCTTTTGATCCAATCTGACAGCTTTTTAAACTGGTGCATTCAGGCGTTCACATTTAATGTGATTATTGGTATGGTCGGATTAAAATTTACCATCTTGCTAGCTGTTTTCTATTTCTTCCATCTGTTCTTTATTTCTTTTTTGCTTCTTTTTCGTCCTTCTTAGGTTAATTGAACATTTTTAATGTTATTATATTTTATTTCCTCAGTTAACTTATTATTTATACCAATTTAAAATGTTTTTAGTGATTGCCCTAGGGTTTATAAATACAAATTTAATTGCATGAGTTTTGCGAAAAGTATCTCACACCTAATAGAAAAAAATAAAAAAACTAGATGGAAAAATCACTGAGCTCCATTATAGGCCAGTATAAATGATATTTATTGAATGTCTGTCATCATTCAGATATTATTATAAACACTTTACATATATTAACTGATTTATTGCTCACAGCAACACTAAAAATTGGATTCAATTGTTATCCCCATTTTATAGATAAAGGAATTAAAGCATAGAAGTCATTTACCATGCTTAAGTCATTTTCCCATGGTCACAATAAGACTTGTTGAACTCCAGAGATTATGCTTAAAAGTATTATGTGATGCTACTGTGGCCACTTAGCCCTTTAAAATCCAAACTCTCAACTTCCAGAACATCATTGGAGAATATTTTCCCAACTATACCACAGGAAGTTGACCTCTAGAGGGAGTAGGGATTGGGAGAAACAACTGATGCTTAGCTTATATTTCTACATGCTGAAATTTGTAAATACAGTGTTTTTAAGTCAGTGTGGTACCATAAAATGATTGCATTTTTAATCACTTAATTTTAAAACTGAGAGCATACTTGGATATTATCCAGCATCCTCATTTTGCTGATAAGGAAAATGAAGCCCTGAGAAATTATACTTCTTGCCTAATAATTAGTGGCAGAGTCAGAATTAAACCCATTATGGACCCCCACCCCCACAGAGTTCTTCTGCTATACCCCTTCTCTGTGTTCTTATACTATTTTATGCTTTCTTCTTAGCATTGAACATATGACACTGTGGCCTATTTGTTCTTTTACATATTTGCATCTCTTATTAAACTTTTTTTTTCTTTTTAGAGATGAGATTTTCCTATTGCTTATGTTGGTCTTACCCTCTTAACCTCCTAGGCTCAAGGAATCCTCCTGCCCGAGCCTCCCAAGTAGCTTTGATTTTTGTGAGTGGTAGCTTCCTTTCTTTTTTCACTTAATCCTTAGAAATGGTCTTTGAGTATGACACAATGTAATCACATCTTTTAAAAAATTTGTTGAGTGAAAAGTCCTTCAATTTTTGTTCCAGTCCTATACCTGTAGGAGACCAAGCACCAGGCTTATAGAAGTAGCCACCAGTTCTTGAGGGAGGAGCTGGGAGCAAGACAATCTCCTAGCCAGCATGGAGATTTTTTGCAGCCCAGAGACAAGCCCTCAAGCAACTGCATGCATTCAGGAGATAAGATCACTCGTTAGCAAAAGGGTGTTATGCTTTAGACATTTGTGGTGCAACAGGGTGGGAGTCTAACCCATGGGGAAAGAGCACTTAGCAATAATTAAGCATGTAGCTTCTGTACATGGCCCCCCACACCTGTTGTATAATGCTTCAATAAAAAGCTACAGCAGAGATTACTCGGGTTCTCCCTGCACTTAGAGGAAACCCCCCTTTTGTAGGCTTGTACCTTCAATCCATGTCCTGACTATTTTTATTCATGTGGTGATGGGGTGCCACAGCGGGCACTCACAATACCTCTGTTTTTAAGGTCATTTAATGTTCCATAAAATATAAGAAACCATGAATAGCCATCCAATCTCCAGGAAGGTGATACATAAGCTAGGGTAAGATGTTGAACTTCTTTTCACAGAAATTGAACCTTATCTCAGAAATAGCAGAAGCTTACCAGGACTCAATTGCATCCACTTCTAAATTGTCTGTAGCTCTTTCTTCTGTAGGACACAAATGAGGGTGACTCATACACCTTGATTACATTCACACCCATAGGATCAGTGTGGCATGTCAGCCTCTTCCTGTGTTGCTCCCATCTATCCCTGTAGTCGATCTCCAGCCACATGACACTGAACTCCTTGTAGTTACCAGAATGACTTCCATTGATTTATGATCCTTGTCTTTGCTTCATTCTACTTTGTTATTGTTGTCCTTGAGACAGAGTCTCACTACGTTGCCCTTGGTAGAGTGCTGTGGCATCACAGCTCACAGCAACCTCCAAATCTTGGAATTAAGAAATTCTCTTGCCTCAGCCTCCCAAGTAGCTAGAACTACAGGTATGCACCACAACATCTGGCTATTTTTGTTGTTGTTGTTGCAGCTGTCATTATTGATTTTAGCTGGCTTGGGCTTGGGTTTGAACCTGCCAGCCTCAGCGTATGTGGCCGGCACTCTACCTACTGAGCTACAGGCACTGCCCTTCATTCTACTTTTTCTATCAGAAATACTTTGACACTTTGGTTAATTTCTTCTTCTTCTAACACTCAATGGTTTGTTTTTGTTTGAACTCCTTTTCAGAAAAAATGGAGTGCATGTCTGTCTTACATACTATCATAATATCCTACATACTAAATGTGGTGACTGTGGGCATTTAAATTATACCTGGCCTAAAGAAATATTTGCTGCATATTTAGATGGCAGCATGGCATGGTAGCACAGATCCAGGCTATGCGGCTCAACTCCCAGTTTCACTATTCACTAGTTGTGTGACTTTGGTAAGATAATTTGCTTCTCTAAGACTCATTCTTTCCCATCTTTAAAAAAGTGAAATGAGGAGCAATTACTTCCTAATGTCATCAAGAGGATGAACTTAGATAATACATGTGAACATTTAGCAAGTGACTGGAACACATATAGGTAATATTTAATTATTATGCCATTGCTATTGTATCATTATTATTAATCACAATATCAAGGTGTACAAGAAGAGCTATAATGACTTTTCATAGTTTTAAACATATAATCTTTTTTTTCAAATAATCTGACACAAGGGAGTAATTATCTTGGTAAACTTAAAGCTTATTAGGACCTGGGCCAGGGCCACTCAAAAATAAGAACTTTTCTTTTTGAGCTAAAGACTAGAAGGAAAATTAGGTGGGTTTTTAATGCCTGTCTTAGGTGTGACAAAGGAACAGTTCAGCTGCAAACCTGTGTTTTGTAAAGAGAAAAAAGAAAATCTTTGTAGAGTAAGTAGAAAAGTGTTTGTAGCTCAGGACCCAGGAGGCCCCAATTATTGGGTCTCTGTGAAGGAGCCATAAGTGTCAGAGGGCTGATAGAAAACAAGCTCTCAGAGGCTGTTTCCAAAACCTGCTTAGACGAAACAGAACTCTAACAAGAAGCAGCTAATGTTGACCACCTGGGACCTGCCTGGGAGTTCAGAGGGCCAGCTCTGGGAGTCTGATGGAGGTCAAGTGCTTCTGGAGGAAGGTGTGCAGAGAGGAAACTTGGGTGACTGTTCCTTCTTGATTTTCTATTGCTTTGCCGCACCTACTAGAAAGACTTAGAATATTGCTAAAGCCATATTGATTTCCTGCATTTCTTACTCAGTGGCCTCTGGGAAGGAGTGAGAAACACTGTGAACAATGAGACATAGAAAGTGAAAGCAAAACAGCACCTGAGCTGACTTCATACCAGATTAAGCATAGATCCCTGAGGAACATGTGGGGCTATACCTGAGTCCCAGAGGGAAGAGCCCTGGTCAACTCCAACATAGTCATTTCCTAACCACTTCTGTGTTTTCTAGAGCTTTTCAGAGAGAAAGGTAGAGATAGAGATAGAGATGATAGAGATAGAGATAGAGATAGAGATAGAGATGATAGAGAGAGAAAGACAATGAGAGAACACTGCTGAAAGTGTTGATGTGTCATAAGGGAGAGGAAAGGTTAGGGTCAGTGAAAAGTGTGGTGGAATTTCTTGGCTGAAATGAATTTTACATTTCTTGATGAATTCAATTGCACAGCCTTTCCCTAAGGTCTTTTCCTGAAATCAAAACTCTTCTGTCATTGCTAACAGAGGAAATTCTCAGCCAGTCTGCCTCATTTTAGGAGAGTATTTATCCTCAGGAATATTTAACTAAACGAGATAATTACAGAGCCTCTAAGGAAAAGTGCACCCTCTCATCACCCTTTCAACCACAGAATAAACATTTCCTGGAAATATTAAAGTGAACTTTCCTATCTCCAGCCTTTAGTACATGCTCAATAAAGAATTATTAAATAAATATTTGGCATAGAGAATTTTCTATGGACAGGATAGCTTTCAAGAATTGAAAACAAACAAAGAGTAATAATAAGAGGAAGCTTCTAATCAATATGGCGGACCAAGCGAAATGATAAACTTTCATCCTGTTCCCAATACTGACTTAGATAGAACATAAACTTTCTATTAAAGTATATAGCTTAATGAAAGCAAGAAAAAAGAAAAATACCACAAAGTCTTAGACATCAAAAGGAAAGAGTGGTAGAATGATAAATCTGCTAATCAAATTATATACAAGGATGAGATATGTACTAAGTCAAAGAAGAATGAAACTGCAACACAAAAAAATATTATGGATTATCGGGAGAAATTCAAAGTTGAATTACTTTAAATTCCTTATTCCAAAGTATGATAGAGATATCGATCAATCCTAGATTTGGTTAACTCTGTGCATTTAACTTTGTGTCCCCAAAACAAAATGGGGATGGGGGTGAAATATGTAACTCTAAACGAATAGAGAAGAAAGAAGAAAAGAAAGAAAGAAAGAAAGAAAGAAGGAAAGAAAGAAAGAAAGAAAGAAAGAAAGAAAGAAAGAAAGACCAACACAATAAAAAGAAAATCTGGTAGATAAGGAATGTCAAATAAAATGGTAGACACAAGTACAAATACATCAGAAATTACAGTAAGATTAAATAAATTACATTCACCTATTAAAAAATAGATTAGAAATAAAAATAATACCTGCTATATGTAGACGTTTCTAAAGTAGAATGAAAATGAAGAAAACTTTTAAAAATCAGGAACAGATATACCAGACAAATACTAATAAAAAGAAATAATGTTAGGATTAATTGGTGGGATATATTGGATTTTAAAAGATATGGGAGAAATTGTAACCATAGGGAAGAAAGAATTTGGTGGCTATTGTTACTCAACTAACTGCTCTGAAAAAAGATAATAGAAAGCTAAGCATGATTAATTAGCAATTAAAAGTCAAGTGTGAAAGTTAAAGGGTCTCTATGGTCAAATACAAAGAAGCTGTGATCTCTTGGAGCAAAGTGGCAGAGAAATGTAAGGACGAGGCCCAGGACTTAATTACTTGGGTCACTACAAAAGTTTTGAGACAGACTGTGTTATGGTCCATTATTTCACTTCCAAGAAGTACAGTTGGCAGTGTCCTTTCTGATTCATGCATGCAAGTTTCGACTTGCTTGGCTTATTGGTATTGCTGGGAGGGCTTCATTTGTTTCTCTCTGTATAGATTTTACATTTCTTCGTTTTTATGTAACTCAAAACTTTCATAATGACCCACACATAAATGGAGATCAAGGTCAAGCTCTAAAGGTTAGCCTCCTAACCCTGGCAGGGTTGCTATGCCAAAGTCAGGACACTGGCCATGATATATGACATGGGGCAGAGATAGCACAGGTATCTTCACCCCACCCACAGGTTCTGTACCCGTCTGTCCCAAAGAACAATGGGCCTATAACTAGGGTTGAGACTATAGCATGACCATATTAAGTTATGATAAAAATTTATGCAAAAGGATCTTGAGCCTATTAGGGAAGGGATAAGGACTAAGCCCTAAGAGAACTGTAGGATTTACTAGCATGTGGCAGAGGAGATGGGAGAGTACACTTGGGATTGGATTCAGATACTTCTGATTCAAGAAAAAGGAAGAAATATTTGCATAAAAGTAATATTGAGGTGCACTATAGGGATGCAGCATTAACACCCTGGCTAGGACTCTCAGGAGAACTTGTGAATAAGGAGGTATGATGGTTTCTTAAAACTTGGAAAAAATGATGCTGTACATAAAGGGAAGAATAAAAGCCATAATGGTTATTAGAGGTAGTTAAAAGGAATTAAAAGGCTCTTAGAAATGGCCAATTTAGAGAGGATATTTAATGTAAGACCAGAAAAACTATTAGAAGACTATGTCTCATACATCAGTTATTGGAATTATTAGCATACTGGTGGGGAAAAACATCAGCATAACCATGAAATTCAGTAGTGGCTCTCTTCTATAAGACAGGGCAGATGGTAGGAGAAAATATTACAGAAATTCATTAATACAGAGAAAAGAGGATACTGGGATCACCTGATTCTAAACAATACAGGTCAAATAGCAGCATTTTATACTCAGAAACAAGATGAGTAAAATTGTTATAATAAGGGACAAACTTAAAGGAGAAACCATGGGGCCTGACTTTTACAAAGTTATGGAGATGGTTAATGGAAATGTGGCATTTCTAGGCATAAAATATACGTGCACCTGTCTTAGTATTGTTTTGTGTCACTATGATAGAATACCTGAGACTGGGTAATTTGTAAAGAACAGAGATTTATTTCTTATAGCTCTAGAGGATGGAAAGTCCAAGGTCAAACAGCCTCCATCTGGAAAGGGTCTTTTTGCTGCATCATCCCATACAGAAGGCAGAAGGGCAAGGTGCTTGTGCATGCGCAAGTGAAAGACAGAAGGGGTAGTGAAGAGGAAAGGGGACAAACTTATTCTGTTATCAGGATCCCACTCCCATGATAACTAACCCACTCCTGAAATAATGGTATTGATCAATTCATGAGGACTCTGCTTCTTTAAGGTTGTAACTCTCAATAGAGTTGCATTAGGAATTAAGTTACAACACATGAACTTTGCGGTACACATCCAAACCATAGAAATAGCCAATAAGAGTGCTGTTCTATCTTTAAAATCAAAAGAATTCAAGGATGATGATCAGAAGGCTGAGAGCAATCATTCCAATAAAAGTTATAATCTCCTATTCAATATCTAGTTTTCAGACTAGAACACGTTGACTAAAGAAGAGAGTAACACTTCAATATTACAACAAATGTGCATCAAAATGGCTACTTCAGACTTTTTCCCAAGGGACCTACTGCCTTTTATTGAGTAGCTATATTCTTGGGAAAGAGAAATATTCAAACATTTTGAGGACTTTTGGAGACAAGTTGATATTAATGCCAAAGGGTCATCATGATACCTCTGTCAGAATGAGGACCAGGAATAGCCAAGTCCAGTGGGTCTATCAAAGCTGTGAACCTATCCAGTGGTCATTTCTATAGACCTCAATTTGTAATTTGTAATAGATATGCTTGATAGCTGACATGCTGAGTTTTTAGCTTATAGGATAATAACTTTCTAGTGGAAAATGTTAAGTCAAAACCTATGAAACTACCTCACCCCCACACCTATTTTAAGATAGTAAATTAAATAAGAAATCATTGTCCAGTATGAATGGCTAAAATTAGTGCCACCTTTAAAGTCCACTAAAAAGTATAAGATTAATGGTCTCATCAGTCTCCATTTAATTCACCAATTTGATTTCTGCAAAAAAAAAGAGATATCCATTATAGTGGACCACTGCAAATGAAGCCAAATGTTAGACCCAATGGTGGATGTGGCATTTTTGCTAGAGCAGGCTAACATAGGGTCACATATATGATATGAAGCCATATTTTCACTGATCTGGAAAATACTTCCTGCTTCATAATTAAGAAAAGAGGAATTGAAAGAATTTTCATTTACTTAAAATGGAAAGCAGGATACATTACAAGTTTGGTTCAGGACTGTGTTAATTCTTCTGTCCTGTGTTAGAATATAGTAGAAAGAGAAGTAGGCCATCTAGATGTACACACAGAATACCACATTTGTTCACTATATTGGTGACATCATGATAATGGAACCAGGTAAGCAAAAAGTAGATGCTAGTTGAAGGATTTATTAAGAAGCATGTGCTCCAGAAAGTCAGAGATAAACCTAATGAAGATTCAGGGCCTATTATAGTAGTAAAATGATGAATTGATGTTACAACATGATGAATATGTTTATGGGACATGATGTTTATGACATCATCTCTTTTCCCCAAATAAAGAACAAATTATTGAAACTTGTATTCTTGTCATGAAGAAGGAAGTAAAATGCCTGACAGGCTTCTTAGGGTTCTGGAGGCAACACATTCCATGTCTTGGAACTGTATTTGGGATTATTAATCTGGTCTAAACATGAGATGCTATGAAAGATGCTGAATTTTTTATTATTTTTATTTTATTTTATTTTATTGTTGTTGCAGTTTGGCCCGGGCTGGGTTTGAACCCACCACCCTCAGTATATGGGGCCAGCGCCCTACTCACTGAGCCACAGGTGCTTCCCAAGGCTGCTGAATTTTAATGGGGCCCAGCTATCACTCCTATCTTGTACTTTGGATGATTCGTATTCATGGATTAGCAGGTAAGAAAATGAATTACCATCTTGGCAGAAGTGGGCAAGATGCTGTAACACAATGAGAGCAGGAAGAATATATTTAGCAGCTAGATTTGCATGTTGTTTACTACTTCTATACAAAATTTTGATGATATATAAACAAGTGTATAACTCTGATCTGAGAAGATCATGAGAACCGGGGAGGGAATTAGATCCCATAGGGATGAAGTTTTGGTACACATCACCAGGTCAGTCTCCAAAACCACTACAGGTGCTAGCTGAGGGGGAGGAGTATTTATAATAGATAGTGGGAAAGGGAGATGATAAACATCAGTCATAACCTTGACATAAGCAACAGTTGTGGGGACTGTAGTTACAACCTTGACATAAGCAACAGTAGTGGGGACTATAGTTTATCACAATATTTTTTCTTTTCTAAGTTTTTCCATCAGAATGCTAGAAGAGCTACTCCTAGAATCTATATGAAGAAGTGAATCTGGGCAACTTAAGGTGTGATCTGCAGTGAATACTGTCACATGCTGCCTAGCTCCCTTTTTATGAATGAAGGGCTTACCCTATAAGTTCCCAGGAGTGCTGAGGGAAGACGGCTGTCAGCTGTAAGCTTTCGGGAGTCACCTTTCCTGAAAAAACCTTCCTTATCCCAAATCACCCTTCTTTCCATGGAATCCCACATCCAAAGATTGACCAGCTAGAGGGTAGAAAGTCCTGGTACCCTTGCCTGGGGAGGGGGTGACTCTGAAGGTCTGTCCCAGCTCTAGAGCTCATCATGGGGTCATCTTAGGTCCTTTATGAAACTGCATGACAGCTTAACATCTTTTTCTGCCCTATTCCATCTTCTTTCTCTTTCTTCTCCAGGTTTTGATCCCAATTATCCTCCCTATTAAACCTCTTGGAGGCTAACCATCATCTTCATGTCTGTTTTCCAGAGAACCCAAGCTGTATCAAACATTGCATACTCATAACTGAAACTATAACTATCATGCATTTTTATATGCGTATGTATGCATTTACAAATTTATAAAATAAATGTTGATAGAATTACAAGAAGAAATCTAGAAATCTATGATACCTGAGTAAAGATTTTAACACTTATTTTAGAAACTGAAAGATCAAAAAGAAGTCGGTACATGTGTATTGTAAGGATGCAGAAGATTTAAGCAACATAATGTATCCTATTATAATGTAACCTGGCTATATTCTTATGTCCAAGGAGTAGGGAGCACATACAATTTTTAATCATACATGCATCATTTTTAAAAGCTGACCACATATTAGTTTATAAAAGGTCTTAAACACCTCCAAATAATTTATGTCATACAGAAGATTTTCTATTACTATAGTATAATAAAATCAATATAAGTAGGCCTTCCCAAATATTGGGAAAATAATGATCTGTAACAAAAATGATTGAATCAGTAATAAAAATTTCTCCCTACAAAAGATACCAAGCCTACACAACTTTATAGAGATTTTATCGCCAATCAGAAACTTATAATTTCTATCTGATATAATCTCAGCAAATGGATAAAGAGTACAAAATATTGTGTGATATCAAAAATAGACACAGAAAGTACAAAAAACGAAGTGTATTGTTCCATTTCACTATGGCATAGAAGAACAAACTATAATAATTTGTATTTTACTTAAGAGTACATCCTGAGGAAACTATTTATTCCAAGAATACAGAGATGTATCAACATTAGAAAATCTATTTATGTAATTCAATACATGTATAAAAAAGGGGAAAAAAAAACAAATAAGCATCTCAATGAATGTAGACAAAATTTGATACAAGTCAATATCCATTCGGAACTTAAGGAAATTATCAGCACATTAACAATGGAAAGAAACTTCCTTAACCAGATAAAGAACATCTATCCTAAACATATACAAACTGCCATACTTTGCAGTCAGATTTTAGAAGGATTCACATTAAACTCAAGACAAGAAACTTTATTATGCTTCTATGTAGCAGTTACTGGAAGCCCTAGCCGATTCAAAAGTGCAATAAAAATAAATTAGTGATATAATTATTAGAAAGAAAACAGCATAATTATTATTTGCAGATGGTATCATTGTTTGCATACAAAATACAAAAGAATTTGCAGGCAAACCTTTTAGAAAAAAATGTTCAAGAAGATTGCTGAAAATAAGATCAACATATGAAAATTATTAGTGAGATTTTATTTAACAGTAATTGGAAAACAGAGAATGTTATTTTAAAATGAGCCCATTCCCCAATGCATTCAAATTTACACAGTCTTTGGAAAAATATCTAACAAATGGTATTCAATACTTTTATTAAAGAAAATTACAAAACTATACAAGGTCAAAAAGAATCTTGGTTACTATATGCAAGCTTAACATCAGGAACAGGTACTTTAAATTGATCTATAAATTTAATGTAATTCCAATGAAAGTTCCAATAAAGTTTTTCCCACTGAATTTGATAAACTTATTTCAAAATTCCTGTCTATGAGAAAATGTTTAAGAATAGGCAGGAGAGTTATGAGAAAGTATTAAGAGAACTTACTCTCCTGAATAATAAGAAATATTTTAAAACTGTAGTAATTAAAACAGTGTGGTATTTTACAGGGTTAAAAATACATTAATTAGAAAGACTTGAGAGCTTAAAAATAGACCATGGGGCATATGAGAACTTGATTTATGAGCAAAGTGGCCTCACAAATCAGAGCTTATTAAAATAATTAGTTATCCATATAGAAAAAAAGAAAATTGAGTTACCTCTAAGTAAAAATAAATTCCAGGTAGATTAATGGCTTAAATTTGTTTAATCTAGTTTTAAAATATAAGAGGACAATTTTATGACTCTGTGAAGAAAAAATGTTTAACTACATAGAATAAGGACTGTCATAAAGAAAAATAGATAAATTTACATTAAAATTTCAAATATCTGCAAGACAAAAATTAACAAAGCTAAAAGACAAACAAGGGTTTTGTAACATCCATAATAAAGAATCAATCTTGAATATATAAAGAACATTTTTCTACTAATAAGATAATAATAATAGCTAACATTTATTAAGGATTTGCTCTTTGTCAGGGTTCTTTTTAACTGCATAATACATATTAATTCTCTTAAACCACCATAATAATCCTATGAGATATTATTTTTATCTCCATTTTACATTTGAAGACACTGAGCCACAGAGAGATTAAGTCACACACCTCAGTACACATAGCTATTAAGTGACAAATTTATAACTCATGCAGACCAACTTCAGAGTGTTTGCTCCTGAAAAAAAAAAAATCATCTAGCTGAACAGAAGGCAAAAGATTTGAACAGATTATTCATGGAAGAGAAAGCCAAAACTGCCAATAAAGATGAAATTGCCTGACCTCACACTAATCAGGGAAACACAGTTTAAAACCTCAATGAGTTTTCTCACCCATCCGATAGGCAACATTTTTTAAAGTCTGAGAAATACCAAATGTTGACCAGATTAAACAAAAATAGAAACCCAGATATTCTGTGAAAGGAGGTGTCCACTGGCACGCACCTTGGAAGCACACTGGTAATATTTAGTAAAGTGGCACAGTACGTACCTAGTCAGGCATATGCAAACAAAACATGGATAAGGATGTTCAGTGTGATTTTTTCATATAAACAAACAACTGGAAAGAGTTTAAATAGTGAGGAAAATCAATCGGAGTCTGTAATAGGATATGATGCTCCTTAGCAATGAAAATTAATGAATTAAATGTGTATCTATCAACTTGGTGGGTCTCTAGGATTGCGCTGTTGAAGGAAAGAAGTACTAGGTGGTCCAAATAAATACATGGAGCATGACACCATTTATGTAAGCATTTAAGACATAAGAAAACATTGTGTGTTGTTTAGGGTACAACAAATACATGTCTACTCCAAGTGTAACGCAAACTCTCTTCATGACAGAGGCTGTTTGTAGAGAGGGAGGGAGGTAAATAGGACTGCAGAGGCATCCACAGAAGATTTACAAGATTTAGTCACATCTTTAATATTTTATTAAAAAGATAATATGATGCATACGTAACAATTTATTAATTCTGGTGGTGGCTGTAGGGGTTGATTACTCTGTACATTTCAGTATATTTCTAATAAAGGAAACAGAAAAAATGAACAAGAAAGATGATTAAGACATAATCCTTACAAAGAACTCTTCTTCATTCTGTTTCAGAGCTCTGTAGGTACCCCTTTAAAGAATAAGGACACAAACTGAAATATTGTTTTCTGCCTACCAAACTTGTATTCCTTCCTTCCAGGTTTCTGCATTTCCTATAGTTGAGAGATAAATCATAGTGTAGGCAGGACCCAGAGATCATCTAAACCTTCTTGGAATAGATGAGAAAATAGATTTATGATGAGAGAACTGGCTGAAGATCAAGGATTATATAAAGATAATGAGTCATAGAATTTAGGCCAGAACTCAGACCTCAGGCAGGTGTTATAAAGCAGAGACCACAGACTGGATGCCAGTATGCCCAATTAGACCCACAGACAGGTTGTTTTTGACTCATATGTGGTTTCATTACTTTTTAAAGAAATGAGAACATTATTATATATTCTGTGTATGTGTAGCCACAATCTCTCCATCTCTCTGACTCTTATAATTTTATGTGAGCGCTTTGTACATTTATGTTATCTGCCTGGTCCTTAAATATATTGACATTTGTGGCCCTTACCATGGAATCTTTGACCGGGAAGTGGCCTTAGAAGGATCACCTACATTCTCAATGTAGCAATTGACTCAACAGCATCGCTGACAAGTGTGATACACCTTCGTTTGAACCCGTCCTCTATGAAGGTGATGCTTACCAACTTTCACCATACCCCATCTAATCTGTTAATCCAGCTCTGAGTTTTAGAAAGTTCTGCCTTTTATGAAGTCCAAATACATGTGCTTTGCGACTTCCCACTCATTCCTAGTCCAGCCTTCTAAAGGTGCATGAAGCAAAAGTCTCATTGCTCTTCTGTAAAATATTTGAAGACAGTCATCACTATTGAACAAATTTATTTCTTTTTCATAAAAAAAAACTCATCTATAGTTGCTTGATTTTCAGCTGTCTAACTTATTTGACCCTGGAGCTGCCACACTGGATGCAGACCATCTCCTTACTACCAGAGAATTGTTCCAGATTATCACTGTCAACACTCTTCATCCACTGCCTAACTACCCAGCAGTGTAAATAGCTTCTTTGTGACCAGAAGGGCAGATGGCTTCCCTCCTCCTAACTTCTCCAGCCTTTCCCCCACTTACTCCATTTTCCCTTTCCTTTGCCTTTACCCCTTTCTGTAGTCACACATTGTTTTCACTCTAGCAACAGTGAATAATCTTTAAGTTTCCCTAAAGAAAGCAAGCTATATAAAGTAATATCACTATGTTGTTTCATATCCTGTTTTCTCTACATGACATATTTCATTGGTAATTTCCCCTTGGACACTATTCTTTAAAACCAAGCTTTACTCTCACTGTCTATGTGAAGCTTTCCTGTGCTTTCAACCCTCCTCTTCTCCTTGTTCACACTCCAATTTCAGTTAATGCTTCTCTCCTGTGTGCAACCTCCCTGCACTATGCATACTTAACCTATTACAGTCTCTTGGATGAAAGGAGCTATGTCTTAATCCTTTTTGTAACTCCAGTGCTAAGCACAGTGACTGGCACATAATAGGTACTCAATAAACACTTGGTGACTTGAATGCAATTCAAGAGAGTTGAATGCAATTCAGAGGTCAATTGGAATTGAGTTGCTTGAAAATAGGAATCATGTTTTCTTCTTTCCTAGCACTAAGCAAAACTCCCATTATCACTCAGATGATTATTAAATGAATAGAGATGATTCCTTGGTATAAGGTGTGCTATAAGCCTAGGGAATTTTTTTTTTTTTTTGGCTTTTTCATTGTAGAGAAGGAAAACTATGTCCATTTAAACATCACATTTGTATTCCCACATGCATGCACACAAATACTTGCATACAACTAGCTCCGCACATATGGATAAATGAAATAGTATTGCCTCTGTACCTCCCAGCACATATACATCTTCTGAATTGCACAGTGCACTCTGCCTTATTTGAAGTCCTGCACAATATGTCTAACCTTCCAGGCAAAGTTTCTTATTAATTTCCTTTGCTTCTATGAATGTATGATTTATTTAACAAAACTGCCATGCAGCAAATTAAACAACATTTGTTCTACCTAGAGGGACAGTTCCTCAACATTACAGAATTGACAGGCCCAGTTACAGAGTTCATGTAACAACAGTGGTCCAAGAACAACAGTGTCTTCTAGCCTATTCTCACTAGACAGATCCCAATGTCTAAGTAACCAAGGATGGGGGAGATGAGGGAAAAAATCTAAAACAAAATCAAAACTGTGGATATAGTAATGCTTGAGGTTGTTAACTTTTCCCCCATTTCTTCCTTTTCCTTTGTCTTCAATCCCCACCACTTCATAGGGCTGTATACAGAAACTAATGTAATTAACTGGGAGTCTGTCTTTCTCTGTCTTTTTTCTTTCCTCCACCCTCCAAAAAAAAAAAAAAAAAAGCCCTATATATTTGTTATTTAATCAGTGAATATCAAACAGTTAGCCATCTGTTTCAAAATTTTTACATAGAAATAGACCTTGAGCCATTTCAGTCTGAACCTCTGGGAACCTGTCCAAGAGAGATGAGAAATGGATCATACCTGATCTGTGCTCTGCTTTTTTGCAATCCCAGCCCAAATTAAAGAAATCATAAAATAAATTGCAAAGTAAGGGATCTATAAATTATTAAATATCAACAATTAAAAATCTTTTTACACATACATATTACCCTAAAGCAAGGCCTTTCTGATGTGCCAAAGGCATTTGTTTGACAAATTCTCATAATATTTTAACTTTTATTCCAGTTTCCCTGGGACTCAGCACCTTAGGAGAGGTTTTGTGTCAGGGGTTTACTCTTAGCACATATAATATCGGCATTCATGTATCTTAATCCCTGGTTTGTTTATCTGTATGCATTCATCCATATAATCAACACATATCAAATGTAACTGACTTTGAGTAGTATGGTTGGTTGGTTCTTATCCTTAATGGTATTCCAGTTAACTAGTGCTTTATAATGAACCACCCAAAGTTTCATGCCTTATAGATTTTGCTCACAGATTTTGTGAATAAAGAATTCAGAGTTGTAGGTGGAGCAAGATGGCAGCCGAGTAACAGCTTCCTTACATCTGGGCACCATGAGTCTGGGGATATAGGACTCCAGGCATCTCTGGCTGGTGGGATCTGCCTATCATCACCCCTGAGAGGATACAAGGAGTCAGCAAGAGACTTCTGGACCCCAAGAGGAGGACTAAAACAGTGGAAAACTGGCGAGTGGTCGCGTGTGTTCAATCCGTCTAAACCTGCCTGCAACTGTAAGTTCAGTAGCAGCGAGACTGCAAACCAGAAAGGCCTTACCTGTGAACTGTTTTGGTGTCTTTGGACTTGGCACTCAGCTGAACTGCCTTGGGGAGAGCCTGAGCGGGAGTGCAGAGAACTTTGGCCTTTGTCTAGGGCCCCAGTCTGAGCCGCTGAGCCAGACGGAGCTAATAGTGTTTGGCTCTGGGTCACAGGCAGACATTGTGAGCGATCTGCCCTGGCAAGCTCCGCCCTCAGGGTCGCAGAGTTGGAATTGGGTGGGAGCTGGTAACCCAGCGACCAAGTAGCCTAAGGGCGGGGTCTGAGCCTCCTTGCAGCCCTAACCCTTGGGGGCAGAGGGAGACCAGTTTTGACACACAGGGTAAGTGGATAGCCACTTCAGCAGTGATTCCAGTGATAAGCACTTCCCTGAGAAAGCTTCTGCTCAGTAAGTGAACAAGTTCAAAGTGCCTTTTAAGTGGGCTGAAGAGAGATTTAGGGTGTCTACCTGCTGGGGTTTGAGAAACTAGCAGCCTCCAGTCGTATCAGAACTGTGATTAACATCTCATACCCCAGAAGACCACGTGTTGCCCAGACAATATTCAATAACATATACATACTGCTTTGTTTTTGGTTGTGTTTTTTTGTTTTTTTTGTTTGGTTGTTTTTTTTTGTTTATTTTGATGTTGTGGATTGTTGTTTTGTTTTTTAAGTTCAACCTTTTCCATACAGATCCTTTTTCTTTCTCAATTTTTCTAGTTTAATTATAATTTCCCATTGCTGCCTATTTCAATAATTAGAACTTCATTTTTGTTAGTGTTTCTACCGCTATTATTTGGTTTTTCCAGCCAATTTTACCCCGTAAAGTTTTCTGTTTGCTTGTTTTGGTTTGATTTATAGCATTTTTGTCTTTCCTCTCTACTTGGTGGAGGTGGGGTACTGTGTCTGATCAGGTTAGTAAAGAGCTGCTGACCTCAAGGGAACCACCCAACTGGGCACCCCCAGAAGGTGGTTTTTTTTTTAAGGTTGTATCAAAGTACCCTACTGTACACCTATATTGCTCTGTCTCCCTCTTTCTCTGCCTCTCTTCTTTTTGTCAATATTCCTTTTACCCACCCCCTCTCCTTTCTCTATTTTTCTTTTTTTCCCCTTATCACTCGGTCCTCCTTTCTTTCATCCATTTTTTGCTCTTAAACCTTCTCACCCTTCTGGTCCTGTAACCCTTAGTCCACAGGCACGAGAACTTAAAGAGCAAGAGGAAGTGAAAGGAAAACTAGGGCAAGGAAGCAGATAAAAGAAATCACCCATGAGGAAGAATCAGCAGAAAACTCCAGGCAACATGAAGAACCAGTCCAGAACAACCCCGCCAAGGGACCATGAGGTAGCTACTGCAGAGGATTCCACCTATACAGAAATGTTAGGAATGACAGAAAGGGAATTTAGAATACACATGTTGAAAACAATGAAAGAAATGATGGAAACAATGAAGGAAACTGCTACTAAAGTGGAAAATAACCAAAAGGAAATCCAAAAACAGAATCAAATCAGAGATAAATGATATGAAGAATATAAAAAGGATATTGCAGAGCTGAAGGAAATGAAACAGTCAATCAGGGAACTTAAAGATGCAATGGAAAGTATCAGCAACAGGTTAGACCATGCAGAAGAAAGAATTTCAGAGGTAGAAGACAAAGTTTTTGAGATAACTCAGATAGTAAAAGAGGCAGAAAAGAAGAGAGAGAAAGCAGAACGTTCACTGTCAGAATTATGGGACTTTATGAAGCGTTCCAACATACGAGTTATAGGAATTCCAGAAGGGGAAGAAGAATGCCCCAGAGGAATGGAAGCCATACTAGAGAATATTATAAAAGAAAATTTCCCAAATATCACCAAAGATTCTGACACACTGCTTTCAGAGGGCTATTGGACCCCAGGTCACCTCAACTCTAACCGAGCTTCTCCAAGACACATTGTGATGAACCTGTCCAAAGTCAAGACAAAAGAAAAGATTCTGCAAGCTGCCAGGAGTAAGCGCCAGTTGACCTACAGGGGCAAATCCATCAGAGTGACTGCAGACTTCTCTAATGAAACATTCCAAGGAAGAAGACAATGGTCATCTACCTTTAATCTACTTAAACAGAACAATTTCCAGCCCAGAATTCTGTACCCTGCTAAGCTAAGCTTCAAAATTCATGGAGAAATTAAATCATTTACGGATATGCAAACATTGAGGAAATTCGCCACAACAAGACCAGCTCTACAGGGAATACTTCAACCTGTTCTGCACACTGACCACCACAATGGATCAGCAGCAAAGTAAGAACTCAGAAATTAAAGGACAGAACCTAACCTCCACACTGTTGCAAAAGATAAAACTAAGCAAAATAAAGATAAAACTCTCACAAAATAAGACGAATAGAATACTACCACACTTATCAATTATCTCAATAAATGTTAATGGCTTGAATTCCTCACTGAAGAGACATAGATTGGTTGACTGGATTAAAAAACACAAGCCATCCATTTGCTGTCTGCAAGAAACACACCTGGCTTCAAAAGACAAATTAAAGCTCCAAGTCAAGGGTTGCAAGACAATTTTTCAGGCAAATGGAATTCAGAAGAAAAGAGGAGTTGCAATCTTATTTTCAGATACATGTGGATTTAAAGCAACTAAAGTCAAAAAAGACAAAGATGGTCACTTTATATTGGTCAAGGGAAAAATACAACAAGAAGACATTTCAATTCTAAATATCTATGCACCCAATTTAAATGCTCCCAGATTCTTGAAACAGACCTTACTCAGTCTGAGCAATATGATATCTGATAATACCATAATAACAGGGGACCTTAACACTCCTCTTACAGAGCTGGACAGACCCTCTAAACAGAAATTAAACAAGGATATAAGAGACTTAAATGAGACCCTAGAACAACTGTGCTTGATAGACTCATATAGAACACTCCACCCCAAAGATAAAGAATATACATTCTTCTCATCACCCCATGGAAATTCTCCAAAATTGATCATATCCTGGGACACAAAACAAATATCAACAGAATCAAAAGAACTGAAATTTTACCTTGTATCTTCTAAGACCATAAGGTACTAAAGGTGGAACTCAACTCTAACAAAAATGCTCAACTCCACCCAAAGGCATGGAAACTAAACAATCTTCTGTTGAATAACAGATGGGTGAAGGAAGAAATAAAACAGGAAATCATTAACTTCCTTGAGCATAACAACAATGAAGACACAAGCTACCAAAACCTGTGGGATACTGCAAAAGCAGTTTTGAGAGGAAAATTCATCGCTTTAGATGCCTACATTCGAAAAACAGAAAGAGAGCACATCAACAATCTCACAAGAGATCTCATGGAATTAGAAAAAGAAGAACAATCTAAGCCTAAACTCAGTAGAAGAAAAGAAATCTCCAAAATCAAATCAGAGATCAATGAAATTGAAAACAAAAGAATCATTCAGAAAATTAATGAAACAAGGAGTTAGTTTTTTGAATAAATAAATAAAATAGATAAACCATTGGCCAGACTAACGAGGAATAGAAATGTAAAATCTCTAGTAACCTCAATCAGAAATGATAAAGGGGAAATAACAACTGATCCCACAGAGATACAAGAGATCATCTCTGAATACTACCAGTAACTCTATGCCCAGAAATTTGACAATGTGAAAGAAATGGACCAATATTTGGAATCACACCCTCTCCCTACACTCAGCCAGGAAGAAATAGAGCTCCTGAACAGACCAATTTCAAGCACTGAGATCAAAGAAACAATAAAAAATCTTCCAACCAAAAAATGCCCTGGTCCAGATGGCTTCACTCCAGAATTCTATCAAACCTTCAAGGAAGAGCTTATTCCTGTACTGCAGAAATTATTCCAAAAAATTGAGGAAGAAGGAATCTTCCCTAACACATTCTATGAAGCAAACATCACCCTGATACCAAAACCAGGAAAAGACCCAAACAAAAAGGAGAATTTCAGACCAATCTCACTCATGAACATAGACGCAAAAATTCTCAACAAAATCCTAGCCAATAGATTACAGCTTATCATCAAAAAAGTCATTCATCATGAACAAGTAGGCTTCATCCCAGGGATGCAAGGCTGCTTTAACATACGCAAGTCCATAAACGTTATCCACCATATTAACAGAGGCAAAAATAAAGATCACATGATCCTCTCAATAGATGCAGAAAAAGCATTTGATAAAATCCAGCATCCTTTTCTAATTAGAATACTGGAGAGTATAGGCATAGGTGGCACATTTCTAAAACTGATTGAAGCTATCTATGACAAACCCACAGCCAATATTTTACTGAATGGAGTAAAACTGAAAGCTTTTCCTCTTAGAACTGGAACCAGACAAGGTTGTCCTCTGTCACCTTTACTATTCAACGTAGTGCTGGAAGTTCTAGCCAATACAATTAGGCAAGACAAGGAAATAAAGGGAATCCAAATGGGAGCAGAGGAGGTCAAACTCTCCCTCTTCTCTGACGACATGATCTTATACTTAGAGAACCCCAAAGACTCAACCACAAGACTCCTAGAAGTCATCAAAAAATACAGTAATGTTTCAGGATATAAAATCAATGTCCACAAGTCAGTAGCCTTTGTGTACACCCGTAACAGTCAATACGAGAAGCTAATTAAGGACACAACTCCCTTCACCATAGTCTCAAAGAAAATGAAATACCTAGGAATATACCTAACGAAGGAGGTGAAGGACCTCTATAAAGAAAACTATGAACTCCTCAGAAAGGAAATAGCAGAGGATATTAACAAATGGAAGAACATACCATGCTCATGGCTGGGAAGAATCAACATTGTTAAAATGTCTATACTTCCCAAAGCAATCTACCTATTCAATGCCATTCCTATCAAAATACCAACATCGTACTTTCAAGATTTGGAAAAAATGCTTCTGCATTTTGTATGGAATCGGAAAAAACCCCGTATAGCTAAGGCAGTTCTCTGTAACAAAAATAAAGCTGGGGGCATCAGCATACCAGATTTTAGTCTGTACTACAAAGCCATAGTACTCAAGACAGCATGGTACTGGCACAAAAACAGAGACATAGACACTTGGAATCAAATTGAAAAGCAGGAAATAAAACTAACATTTACATTAGAACATTCCAGTTCTAATCTTTGATAAACCAAACAAGAACATACCTTGGGGGAAAGACTCCCTATTCAATAAATGGTGTTGGGAGAACTGGATGTCTACATGTAAAAGACTGAAACTGGACCCACACCTTTCCCCACTCAGAAAAATTGATTCAAGATGGATAAAGGACTTAAGCTTAAGGCATGAAACAATAAAAATCCTCCAAGAAAGCATAGGAAAAACATTGGAAGATATTGGCCTGGGGAAAGTCTTCATGAAGAAGACTGCCTTGACAATTGCAACAACAACAAAAATAAACAAATGGGACTTCATTAAACTGAAAAGCTTCTGTACAGCTAAGGAGACAATAACCAAAGCAAAGAGACAACCTACACAATGGGAAAGGATATTTGCATATTTTCAATCAGACAAAAGCTTGATAACTAGGATCTATAGAGAACTCAAATTAATCCACATGAAAAAAGCCAACGATCCCATAGATCAATGGGCAAGAGACATGAATAGAACTTTCTCTAAAGATGACAGACGAATGGCTAACAAACACATGAAAAAATGTTCATCATCTCTATATATTAGAGAAATGCGAATCAAAACAACCCTGAGATATCATCTAACCCCAGTGAGAATGGCCCACATCACAAAATCTCAAAACTGCAGATGCTAGCGTGGATGTGGAGAGAAGGGAACACTTTTACACTGCTGGTGGGACTGCAAACTAGTACAACCTTTCTGGAAGGAAGTATGGAGAAACCTCAAAGCACTCAAGCTAGACCTCCCATTTGATCCTGCAATCCCATTACTGGGCATCTACCCAGAAGGAAAGAAATCCTTTTATCATAAGGACACTTGTACTAGACTGTTTATTGCAGCTCAATTTACAATCGCCAAATGTGGCAACAGCCTAAATGCCCACGAAGCCAGGAATGGATTAACAAGCTGTGGTATATGTATACCATGGAATACTATTCAGCCATTAAAAAAAATGGAGACTTTACATCCTTCGTATTAACCTGGATGGACATGGAAGACATTATTCTTAGTAAAGCATCACAAGAATGGAGAAGCATGAATCCTATTACTCAATTTTGATATGAGGACAATTAATGACAATTATGGTTATGGGGGGGGAATCAGAAAGAGGGAAGGAGGGAGGTGGGTGGGGCCTTGGTGTGTGTCACACTTTATGGGGGCAAGACATGATTGCAAGAGGGACTTTACCTAACAATTGCAATCAGTGTAACCTGGCTTATTGTACCCTCAATGAATCCCCAACAATAAAAAAAAAGAATTCAGAAAGAGTATGTTGAAAATAGTTTGACTCTCCTCTGTAATATCTGTGGCCTCAGCTGACAAAAACTCAATGAAAGTGACCAGATGGCTAAGGGTTGACATCACCTGAAGGCAGTCAATGTGTTTGTGAGCAGGATCTGTTGATGGGCTGGGAAATCAGCTGGAGCTGTTGATCAGTGTTCACAAAACCTCTTCATGTGCATGTGTTTCCTCATTGCCTGGTGGCCATGTAGTAGTGGAACTTCTCATAGGCGTTAGGAGAATGTCCTACCTGTAAGATACGTTTATCAACTTTCCTGACCTTGTCTTAGAGGTCACTCTGTGTAACTCTACTCCATTCTATTGGTTCAAAGCAAGTCATGGCTAGAGTTTAGGAAAGAGGATGTAGATCTCATCTCTTAATGGAAGGTATGTCAAGGTCATGTAGAAGAACAGGTATGATAGGAGATATTTTCATGGTTATCTTCGGAAAATGCAACCTCTTGTAATAGCTTATAGTGTAGTAGGAAGTTAAAAATGGAAACAAATCAGTTCAAGAAAGGGTTATAGTGAGATAAAAGAGGAATTTGTGAAGTACACCAAAATACCTGGTCAATCATATCTGGAGAAAATAAGGTCAGAAAAAAGTTTTAAAAAGGAAGTGACTCTTAAAGTAGGTAAGTTAGACACATCTGTACACATCTAGGTGGAAGTTGTTGAATTATGGATTTTTGAGGCATAACTTACATAGAACAATTTTTATCAGTAACAAACGATCTTTAAAACATATTTATGTTAATTAAAAAAACAAATAAAAACCTAAATCAGAAATTTCCTTGTACTCTCCAGTGCCTTTCAAAATCCCTTTGCTAGTTGGGGAATGAATTTGAGGTTAGGTGACAATACCTGCAAAGTCTGATGGCCCTGGGGGCTGCAATGAGCACAGATGGAAAATTACAAGGAGCCAGACCCTGCATGAGGACAACCTTGGGCCCTCGCAGGCACTCTGGAAGCTGTAAGGGTCAGAGGGAGAAAGCTGGCTGGACAGGACATACACCGTCCTCTCCGGGGGCATCTTTATTCTCACAGAGCAGCTGTTCTCCCAGGGGTCATCCAACCCACATTGCCTTAAGCTTGGTGTGTTGCCTACCTTCCCCAGGTTTTGGACTTGATAAAATTGTATGAAAATGTGTCAAACTGTTTATAAAACCAGTGTATGATGCCCCATGATAGCATTAATGTACACAGCTATGATTTAATATTAATAAAAAAAATTGCGGATTTGTTGAGTCTTCAGGGGTTCCCAAGAGATCCAACCATTTTCTGACTTAAAGAATAAGGTCAATCCTTGCAGCTTTATGGTGGCGCAAAGGCAGGAGGAGTATATCCGATGCTCCTGGATGGGAGGCAGGCAGCACACGAGCGCATTAATATCCCCCAAAGCAAAGCAGAAAACCTTCTCCATGTTTTATTTACTTTGTGTTATTAAAGGAGCATCACTGTGTCATCTGTGCTGAGCCAGAACCTCTAATTCAGGGGAAATGAAATTCCAACCCAGTGTGTGCTTAACTTCCCGGCACAGTAAATCCATTTCTCTTTTTGTCTCTGTCTCCTCGCTCCCTTTGTAGTGAAGAGAAGTTCAGCGCAGCCATGAAGTCTGTCAGCGGGAAACCACTCTGGCAATTTCTGAGTGATGTCTGAAGAAACGAGTTGAGCGTGCTGGCCTGGGGCGGAGACGCGAGTCAGACGGTGCTTTGATGGTCGCTGCTGGGTTTGCCATTTTGCTGTGTGCTGCTTATCTATGTAGATTCTTTTCTGTTCCAACACATAAAGAAAAACATGCCCAGCCAGACACTCTCCGGCTTATCACTCCGCATCAACCCAGAAACAACATAGGTTTTCAATTTCTCCATTTGCAAGTGCAACTGAAAATTGGCAGAGGCTGCTGCGGGATTGAAATAAACAGTGGTGCAAACTGGCCTCTACAGAAAGAGATGGCATGGGGGGTGGAGGGATGGGTGGGCGTGGGGAGGGAGTGGGACACAGGATCTGGGAATCATCTTACCCACATCTGATGGCTGGAAGCTCTGGCTAGCCGCATTATGCTAGGTTTTTTTGCACTTGAGCTGGCTCTCTTTTGCTTTTGAGCATATTTACCCTTGTTATTTGCCTCTAGTTGAAACACACTCTCCAGCCCCCCTTATGCCCCATCTCCCTCCCCACTCCCTCTTTACCTTTTACTTTGCCCTTCACATTTCAGTTTTGACTTTACTTCTTCCTGGAAGCCATTCCTTCCCTTCTTACACTGTATTTGGCCATTCTGTCATTGTACTTCCTTAGTCCCTGAACTGATTACTTGTAAAGTCTCCTTCTTTATTCCTCCACTAGATTATAAGATACATGAGAGCAGGAAACCTATTTTTCTCTGCTGTTCTATTTCTATGCCTTTAACACTATGCCTACCACATTGTGCATGTAGGTACTCAAACAAAATTGGGGATTATTAAGGTAAGAAGATGTAAGCTAAGAGTTACAGGTAAATGTGTGGTCACAAAGTATGAATGGATCAGTGAAAGAATGGGAAAAGGAATGAGATTTTACTACATATTCCAACCAGATGTGAAAATAGAAAACATAGTGTATCACTAGTCAGATCAGACTGCCATGATAAAATACTATAGACTGGGTGGCTTAAAAATACCAGATATGTATTTGTACAGTTCAGGAAACTGGGAAGTCTAAGGTCATGGTACCAGTAGATTCTGTTCCTAGTGAAGACTCTTTCCTTGAAGATGGCTGCTTTCTCTTTGTATTCTCACATGGTACAGAAAGAAACTTAAGCAAGTTCTCCTGAATGGTCTATATTTCTTTGGACTATATAAAGGCACTAATCCCATCATGAGGGCCCCACCCTAATAACCTAATCACCACCCATAGACTTCATTTACAGATACTATCACATTGGAGTGTAGAGCTTCAACATATGAATTTTGGAAAGACACAATTCAGTGTTTACCACACTGGCATTAATGGTGAGATCTTGGTGAAATTGTTACATACATTCAAATGACAGCAATAGGATATTTTAGGAAGAAATACATAAGTGTGAATTAAAAAAATCCAAACCATTTATGTCAAATTGACTCTGTAATCCTATTTCTGACAATACAACCTAAAGGAAATAGCCTTAAACCATGTAAAAGTTACACACATTAAGATAATTCATTGTAGCATTGTTTATAATAGTGAGAAATTGAATACAATTTCAAGAGTATAGGAATGGTTAAATAAATGACAATATTATGCAATATAATACTATATTATGCAACCATTAAAATGATAAATTTGAAGCTTATTTGGCATCATAGAAAAATATTTATTGCTAAATTTTAGGTTAAACAATAAAATTGCATCTATATTATAGCTAAATTGCATAAAGTTATGTTTTTGTACAGGCAAATTCAAATAGGAATAAGTGAAAATAGCTGTATTTACTAGGGTGGTTGGATTTGTGTGCAGTTTTGGGCTTTCTTTTAGCTTTTTTAGTGTTATAATGTTACATGTATGACTTTAAAATAATTTTTTAGAAGAAATATCTTGAAGAAGCTACTGAAAGCTGAATCTTAAGGCTAATAGCTTTTTCTTTTAAAGCATCCACTGGGAATGTGTTTCAGATAATCTTGGCTAATGGATGCTAAGTTTTCAATTTTTTTCTATGTAGAAACCTTAAGATTAAACTGGAAGATTAGTATCTGGGTGTTTGGATGATTTTGCTTCCATTTTCTCCCTCTAGTGAGGCCAACTACAGGTTGAGAGTTTATCCTTCATTGTCAAACAACTGCATATATTTGTCCAAATACAAGGATCTGCAAATTTACAAAGGCACTTATTGTATGACCAACCATGGATCAGCTATCAGACCCTATTTCATCTCCTCCTCCTTGTTCAAAGGTATTTTTGAGCACAGACCTGAATCTTTCTAAACCTTCATTCAAGAAAGACTGCATCAGAGATTTTGTTTTTTATGAGTTAATATGAGGGTACATATCATTATGTTACATTATTTGCATTTGTAATGTAAAGTCCAAAGTCTGACTGGTAGTTTAGTTCTTCACCCAGGAAGCAGGCCATATACCCCTACATTGTACTGATAGGTGGGAACTAATCAAGCCCCTGCCACCATTTTCCCCTTTTGTGTTTTCATTGTGTTTTCCTCTCATATGGGCCTATAATTGTTGGCCTACTATTTTCAGATTAGTACTGAGCACATGGGATTCTTGCTTTTCCATTCTTGAGAGACTTTACTTTGGGGAATGTTCTCCAAATCCATCCAGGTAAATAAATACGAAAGATGCCAAGTCCACCTTCTCCATGGTATGCATGTACTGCAGTTTATTAATCCATTCATGGGTTGATGGACACTTGGGTTGTTTCCATATCTTTGCAAATGTAAACTGAGCTGTTATAAACATTTGAGTGCAAATGTCCTTATGGTAAAATGATTTTTTTTCTGGGTAGATACCTAATAATGGGTCAAATGAGAGGTCTATTTTTAGATCTTTAAGAATTCTCCATACGTCTTTCCAAAAAGACTGTACCAGTTTGCAATCCCACCAACAGTGCATCAGTGTGCCTTGTCTCCTCACTTATACCAGGTTAGGGTTAGGGTTTGGGATCTGCAGCATCTGCAGCTTTGGGACTTTGTAATGTGGGTTATTCTCATGGGTGTTAGGTGATATCTCAAAGGGGCTTTGATTTGCATTTCTTTGATAATTAGGAATAAGGAGCAATTTTTCATGTGTTTGTTGTCTGTTCGTCTGTCTTCTTTTATCTATGTTGATTTGAATGTAGAACAATCTGGCCAGGAGCATGGGAGACAACTTGGGATGGTGAAAAGATGGTGTCTTCCTTTGGCTTACTTAGGAATGGGGCTATGGGCAAGTTAGGTGGTCTTTCTAGGTCTCGATTTTCTCATCTGAAATATTAGGAGATTAATACCTCCCTTATGTGATTCTTATGAAATAATGTATTTCACACAGCTTAATAGTAGTCTCTTCTTCAGTTCAACAAACACTTATTGTGCACCTCCTATATTCTATGCTAACTTGGAAATATATAATATCGATGCTGGGCTACCTGAACCAACTGCCCATTTCAGTCTGACTGCTTTGTATTCATGACAAAGTCAGGATCTCTCTTTAGGGCTAAATTGTAGTCAAAAGACAGACAAAGATAAGTTCATCATGAATGTATGGATTTATTTCTGGGTTCTATATTCTGTTTCATTGGTCTATATTTTATTTGTATGCCAGCATAATACTGTTCTTGTTATTATAGCTCTGTAATATAATCTGAAGTCAGGTAATGTTATTCTTTCAGTTTTGTTCTTTTTACTGAGCATGGCTTTAGCTATTTTGTGTCTTTTGTAGTTCCATATAAATTTTAGGATTTTTTTTTCTATTTCTATGAAGAATATCATTGGTATGGGGGCGGCATCTGTGGCTCAAAGGGGTAGGGTGCCGGCCCCATATGCCAGAGGTGGCGGGTTCAAATCCAACACTGGCCAAAAACGGCAAAAAAAGGAATATCATTGTTATTTTGATTGAAATTTGAGGTTTGCTTTGGATAGTATGAACATTTCAATAATATTAATTCTTCTAAGACACAAGCATGGAATATATTTTCTTTTTGTGTGTCCTCTTAAATTACTTTCATCAATGTTTTATATTTTTTATTATAGATATTTTTATTTCTTTGGTTAAGCTTATTCCTTGCTATTTTATTTTCTTGACAGCTGCTGTAAATGGGATTACTTTCTTGATTTCTTTTTCATATTGTTTACCATTAGCATATAGAAATGCTATTGATTTTTGTATGTTGATTTTGTATCCTACAACTTTAATAAATTTCTTTTTCCATGCTAATAGGTTTTCTTTTTTTTTTGGCATGAAGTTTTTAAGTTTTCTCTGGTTATGAGATCATATTATCTACAAACAAAGATACATAGAATTTTCCTTCTTCCTTTCTAATTTGGATGTCCTTTATTTCTTTTTCTTTTCTGGTTGTCTAGCTAAAACTTTCAGTTCTATGTTGAGTAACAGATGAAAGTGGGGATCTTTGTCTTATTTCAGATCTTAGAGAAAACGCTTATAGTTTTTCACCTTTCAGTATAACATTATACTAGCTGTGGGTCTGTCATATGGCTTTTAATTTGTCTTTTATTATGTTGAGGACAAGGGTGCTAAGAACATAAATGGGGTGAAGGACAGTCTCTTCAGTAAATGGTGTTGGGAAACTTGGATATCTATAGGCAGAAGAATGAAACTAGACCCTTATATCTCACCACATACAAAAATGAAATCAAAATGTATTGAAGACTTAAATCTAATGTCTGAAACTATGAAAATACTAAAAGAAAACTTTGGGTAAATGCTTTAGGACCTTAGTCTGGGCAAGGTCTTCTTTTTTTTTTCTTTTATTTTTTATTTTTATTTATTTATTTATTTATTTTTATTAAATCATAACTGTATACATTGATATGATCATGGGGCATCATACACTCGCTTCATAGACCATTTGACACATTTTTATCACAGTGGTTAACAAAGCCTTTCCGGCGTTATCTCAGTTACTGTGCCAAAACCTTTACATTCTACATTTACCAAGTTTCGCAAATACCCCTGTAAGATGCACCACAGGTGTGATCCCACCGATCCCCTTCCCTCTACCCACCACCCCCTTTCCCACTTCCCCCTATTGTTAAGTTGTAACTGGGTTATAGCTTTCATGTGAGAGCCCCAAATTAGTTTCATAGTAGGGCTGAGTACATTGGGTACTTTTTCTTCCATTCTTGAGATACTTTACTAAGAAGAATATGTTCCAGCTCCATCCATGTAAACACGAAAGAGGTAAAGTCTCCATCTTTCTTTAAGGCTGCATAGTATTCCATGGTATACATATACCACAATTTATTAATCCATTCGTGGATCGATGGGCACTTGGGCTTTTTCCATGACTTAGCTATTATGAATTGGGCTGCAATAAACATTCTGGTACAAATATCTTTGTTATGTTGTGATTTTTGGTCTTCTGGGTATATGCCCAGCAGAGGAACTACAGGATTGAATGGCAGATCTATTTTTAGATCTCTGAGTGTTCTCCATATATCTTTCCAAAAGGAATGTATTAATTTGCATTCCCACCAGCAGTGCAGAAGTGTTCCCTTTTCTCCGCATCCACGCCAACATCTCTGGTCTTGAGATTTTGTGATATAGGCTAGTCTCATTGGAGTTAGATGATATCTCAAAGTAGTTTTGATTTGCATTTCTCTGATGATTAAAGATGATGAGCATTTTTTCATAAGTCTGAAGGCCGTGCGCCTGTCTTCTTCAGAGAAGTTTCTCTTCAAATCCCTTGCCCAGCCTGCGATGGGATCCCTTGTTTTTTTCTTGCTGATGCATTTGAGTTCTCTGTGGATTCTGGCTATTAAACCTTTGTCAGAGATATACCCTGCAAATATCTTCTCCCATTCTGAGGGCTGTCTGCTTGCTTTGCTTACTGTGTTCTTAGCTGTGCAGAAGCTTTTTAGTTTGATCAAGTCCCAGTAGTGTATTTTTGAAGCTGCTTCAATTGCCCGGGGGGTTCTCCTCATGAAATACTCACCCAGACCAATTACTTCAAGGGTTTTCCCTGCATTCTCCTCTAGTATTTTTATAGTTTCATGTTTTAAGTTTAAATCTTTAATCCAATGAGAGTCTATCTTAGTTAATGGTGAAAGGTGTGGGTCCAATTTCAGTCTTCTGCAGGTTGCCAGCCAGTTCACCCAGCACCATTTGTTAAATAGGGAATCTTTTCCCCACTGAATGTTTTTAATTGGCTTGTCAAAAATCAAATAGCGGTAAGCAGCTGGATTCATCTCTTGGTTCTCTATTCTGTTCCAGATATCTACTTCTCTGTTTTTGTGCCAATACCATGCTGTTTTGATCACTATCGATTTGTAGTAAAGTCTGAGGTCTGGTAGTGTGATTCCTCCTGTTTTGTTTTTATTTCTGAGTAATGTCTTGGCTATTCGAGGTTTTTTCTGATTCCATATAAAACGAAGTAATGTTTTTTCAAGATCTTTAAAATATGACAGTGGAGCTTTAATAGGGAGTGCGTTGAAATTATATATTGCTTTGGGTAGTATGGACATTTTGATAATGTTGATTCTTCCTAGCCATGAGCATGGTATGTTTTTCCATTTGTTAACATTTTCGGCTATTTCTTTTCTTAGAGTTTCATAGTTCTCTTTATAGAGATCTTTCACGTCTTTTGTTAGGTAAATTCCCAAATATTTCATCTTCTTTGGCACTACTGTGAATGGGATAGAGTTCTTAACTGCTTTTTCAACTTGACTGTTGTTGGTGTATATAAAGGCTACCGATTTATGGATGTTGATTTTGTAACCTGAGACGCTGCTGTATTCCTTGATCACTTCTAGGAGTTTTGTAGTAGAGTCCCTAGTGTTTTCCAGATACACAATCATATCATCTGCGAAGAGCGAGAGTTTGATCTCTACTGACCCTATATGGATACCCTTGATCGCCTTTTCTTCCCTAATTGCGGTGGCTAAAACTTCCATTACAATGTTGAAAAGCAATGGAGACAATGGGCAGCCTTGTCTGGTTCCTGATCTGAGTGGAAATGATTCCAATTTAACTCCATTCAATATGATATTGGCTGTGGGTTTGCTGTAGATGGCCTCTATCAGTTTAAGCAAAGTCCCTTTTAGACCAATTTTCTTGAGTGTTCTGATCATGAAGGATGCTGGATATTATCAAAAGCTTTTTCTGCATCAATTGAGAGAATCATATGGTCTTTGTTTTTTAATTTGTTTATGTGCTGAATTACATTTATAGATTTACGTATATTGAACCAGCCTTGACACCCTGGGATAAAACCAACCTGGTCATGATGTATAATTTGTTTGATGTGTTGCTGGATTCTGTTTGTTAGGATCTTGTTGAATATTTTTGCATCTATATTCATTAGTGATATTGGTCTATAATTTTCTTTTCTTGTTGGGTCTTTTCCTGGTTGGGGGATCAGGGTGATGTTTGCTTCATAGAACGTGTTGGGTAGTCTTCCTTCTTTTTCTACATTTTGGAACAGGTTGAGTAATATAGGTACTAATTCCTCTTTAAAGGTTTGGTAGAATTCTGACGTGAAACCATCTGGTCCCGGGCTTTTCTTTTTAGGGAGGTTTTATATAGTTAATGCTATTTCTGAACTTGATATGGGTCTGTTCAACATTTCTACTTGATTCTGGTTAAGTCTTGGAAGGTGGCGTGCTTCCAAGTATCGGTCAATTTCCTTCAGATTTTCATATTTCTGAGAATAAAGTTTCTTGTAATATTCATTAAGGATTTTTTGGATTTCTGATGAGTCTGTTGTTATTTCATCTTTGTTGTTTCTGATTGATGAGATTAGAGATTTTACTCTTTTTTTCCTGATTAGGTTGGCCAGAGGTTTATCTATTTTATTGACCTTTTCAAAAAACCAACTTTTTGAATTATTGATCTGCTGTATTATTCTTTTGTTTTCAATTTCATTTAATTCTGCTCTAATTTTGGTTATTTCTTTTCTTCTACTGGGTTTGGGGTTGGAATGTTCTTCCTTTTCCAGTTGCTTGAGATGTCCCATTAAGTTGTTAACTTCCTCTCTTTCTGTTCTCTTGAGGAAGGCTTGCAGTGCTATAAATTTCCCTCTTAGAACTGCCTTTGCGGTGTCCAGAGGTTCTGATAGTTTGTGTCTTCATTGTCGTTTTGTTCCAAAAAATTGGCGATTTCTTTCTTAATCTCATCTCTGACCCAGCTATCATTCAGCATAAGGTTATTTAACTTCCATGTTTTTGTATGAGTATGCAGATTCCTGTTGTTACTCAATTCAAGTTTTATTCCATGATGGTCCGAGAAGATGCATGGAATAATTTCTATTCCTTTAAATTTACTGAGGTTAGACTTGTGACCTAAAATGTGGTCAATTTTGGAGTAAGTTCCGTGGGCTGGTGAGAAGTAGTGTATTCAGTTTTGTTGGGATGAAATGTTCTGTAGATGTCTGCTAAATCTAAATATTGGATGGTTAGGTTTAAATCTAAGATTTCTTTGCTTAGCTTCTTGCTGGAGGATCGATCCAACACTGCCAAAGGAGTGTTGAAATCTCCGACGATTATGGAGCTGGAGGAAATCAAGTTACTCATGTCTATTAGAGTTTATCTTATAAATTGAGGTGCATTCTGGTTGGGTGCATAGATATTAATAATTGAGATCTCATCATATTGAGTATTACCCTTAACAAATATGAAGTGACCATTCTTGTCCTTCCTTACTTTTGATGGTTTAAAGCCTATTGTATCTGCAAATAAAATTGCAACACCTGCTTTTTTCTGATTACCATTTGCCTGAAATATGGATGACCATCCTTTCACCCTGAGTCTGTATTTGTCTTTTAAGTTGAGATGTGACTCTTCTATGCAACAAATATCTGGCTTGAGTTTTTGTATCCAGTCAGCTAACCTATGCCTCTTTAGAGGACAGTTTAAGCCATTCACATTGATGGAGAGTATTGATAAGTCTGGTGGAATTTTGGGTATCGAGTTTTTCAAAGGTCCACTGGACATTTTTAATCCTTTCGCCAGTGTGGAAGTTGGAGTTTGATCCGAAGTTTCTGAGTGAGTTTACTTTTGTGGTGTAGGATTGGGTTGGTCATTGTGGAGGATAGGTCTGAGAATATCCTGAAGAGCTGGTTTACTTATGGCAAATTTTTTCAACATATGAATGTCATTGAAGTATTTAATTTCTCCATCATAGATGAAACTCAGTTTGGCTGGATACAAGATCCTGGGTTGAAAGTTATTTTGCTTTAGGAGATTAAAAGTTGATGACCACCCTCTTCTGGCTTGAAAAGTTTCAGCAGAGAGATCTGCAGTTATTCTAATATTCTTACCTTTGTACGTAATAGTTTTCTTTCGCCGGACTGCTTTGAGAATTTTCTCTTTCATGTTAACTTTAGTGAAGCTAATTATGATATGTCTGGGGGATGACTTATTGGGGTTGAATCGTGCTGGGGTTCTGAAGCTGTCTGCTATCTGAATTTCAGATTCTCTAGACATGTGTGGAAAATTTTCTTTCATAATTTCATGCAGAGGGCCTCTGTGCCCTTGGAGGCCACTTCATTGTTCTCAGAAATCCCTGTAATTCTTATATTGCTTTTTTTCGAATTATCTGAGAGTTCTCTGAGTGAGTGATCCGTTTTTGCTTTCCATTTCTCTTCCTCTTTGAGAGATTGGGAGCATTTGAAGACTTTATCTTCAATGTCAGAAATCCTTTCTTCTGCTTGCTCCATTCTGTTGCTGAGGGATTCTCCTATATTTTTCATATCTTTGAGGGCTGTAAATTCTTGCTTCAGTGTGTCTAAGTCTTTGGTGGTTTTGTCTTTAAATTCGTTAAATTCTTGAGACAACTTTTGAATTTCTCCTCGAATTCCTAATTCCATTTTATTAATCTTGTCTGCAATCCAAATTCTGAATTCGATTTCTGATATCTCAGCCAGTTGTTTATGAATGGGATCTTCAATCACATCTGCCGTATCTTTTCTTGGGGGTGTTGATCTATTCTGTTTATTCATGTTATCAGAGATTTTCCGCTGATTCCGCCCCATGGTTATTTCACTACCTTTGGTTTTTCCCCTGGGGCTTTATCGAGGGGCCGTACAGTGTTGTGGCCTGAGAAATAGGGCCCTGTCTGGTGTGGTGGAGCAAAGTGGTTCTGTCTTGTTTTCAGCTGGTTTCTGTTCGATCCTATTGCAACTTCTACTCTGGCTTGAAGTCTCAGCTGTGTGGAAAAATCAGCAATTAAGTCACCCCACCCGCCCACCTCTGGCCCCAGTTGGAAAAGGAGAATCAAACCTTCCTACAACCGCACACCCAGGGCACCGCCTGAAAAGTCCTCAGTCTATTAGCCCAGTTCAAAAGGTCCAAATCAACTGTCTCAATCGGCACCTGTCTCGGGTGGGAGAGTTCAAGAGGTCTCTGGGAACTGGATCACAGGGGCCTGGTGACTCCTCTGACACGGCTCACCCCAGTGCAGCGTGGAGTCAGGAGGAGCCACCCAGCAAACAGAGCAGTCTGGGAAGGTTGACGTCTCCTTCCCCACTTTGCCCCTCTGTCGGACCCAGTCACTGGTATCTCTGCAGATGGCTAACCCAGTTGCCTGCAGTGAACAGACACTCCAGGGGTTTGCACCTGACTGAATCGCAAGGAAGTCTGCCAGGCCCCCGTAGACTGCCGCTATCTAGCAGGAGGAGATGGGGCCTAACATCTTTGAGTGCTTGATGCAGGTGATGGGAAGGAGGTGTTCACTCAGGCTTAGCCCCGTCCCTGATGGATGCTGCTAACAGAACAGAACAGAACAGACAACTTTGCGGGGTTCTGTCTCTGTTCCTGCTGAAATCGCCTACAGAAGACAGGCTGTTCTGAGTTCAAACGTCTTTGCTGCTGGAGGTTTGTGTCCTCTTTGCTACTGGAGGTTTGCCGATCACCTCTCTGGGTCAGCCCTGCCCTGGAAGCTTCCCAGGTTTGTGAGCAGTGTCAGGAAATCCCCCGCTTACCGGTGGCCTCCTCTGGTTGCCCAGGGAGACAGGGGGTGTGGCCTCAGAATATCCAGAAGTGAGCGTTCTTCCATTAAAGAAAAAACGGCTGTTGATCTACCTCCAGGGAACTGCTGCTCTGGTGTGGGCACTCAGCCGACCCTTTTCTCCTCTGTCTCACGCCCCAGAGTCAGCACTGAGCGGCCGTAGTTTATGCTGGGTCCATACCCCTCAAGAGATCCCCCAAGAATCCGAACTCTTGGGGGATAGGCCCCCAGATCCCGATTGGGAGTGGGGGGGAAGCTAGAGTTTCATTCAGTTTTATGCCCGCCCGGGGAGGGCTGTTGCACCGCACCACAGGGAAGTGCAGCCAAGTCTTAATTTCACCTCAGCAGAGTGCCCTCTCCTTGCTCACGTGTCTCAGAGTCAGTGCTGACCTGACGCAGCTCGGGCACTGTGCACTCCCCTCGAGAAATCACCCAAGGATCCGAACTCCTGGGGGATAGGCCTCCAGACCCCGAGTGAGAGTAGGGGCTCTCACCTGTCAGCGGGAAGCTAGAGTTTTATTCAGTTTTGTGCCCGGCCCCGTAATGTTGCCCAGAGGGGGGCTGCTGCACCTAATCCGCAGGGAAGTGCCACCGAGGCATGACTCCCCCTCAGTAGAGTGCTTTCTCCTCGCCCGCGTGTCTCAGAATCAGTGCTGACCAGTCGCGGCTCGGGCATTGTGCACTCCCCTGGAGAAATCACCCAAGGGTCCGAACTCCTGGGGGACAGGTCCCCAGACCCCGAGTGAGAGTGGGGGGGAAGCTAGAGTTTCATTCAGTTTTATGTCTGGCTGTATTGATGCATGGGGAGGGCTGTTGCACCGCACCACAGGGAAGTGCCGCCGAGGCATGACTCCCCCTCAGCCCGGTGCCCTCTCCTCACTCGCGTGCCTCAGAGTCAATGCTGACCAGTCGCAACTCGGGGACTGTCCACTCCCCTTGAGAAATCACTCAAGGATCCGAACTCCTGGGGGACTGGCCTCCAGACCTCAGTGGGCGGGAGGGGAGTGTTGGGGATTCAGGGTTGCCGGCAAAGGATTTTTAAAGTTTTATGCCCGGCAGGAGAATGCCACGGCACCCCAGTAGGGGAGGTAGGTCCAGTTTTTAGAAGGTCTCTCCCGTGGAGTGTAGTGGGAAGGCCTTTAATTTCTGCCCGCTTGTTTAATTGTGGGGATCTTGAGTCGGTCCCATGGGGGAGGGGGACTCCCGTCCGCTTGGTGGTGGATTTTGTACCTTTTGTTTGCGTCCTTGTGATCACAGCTTGCCTCAGCGGTGTTGATGTGCGTTCTTCAAACTTCTCTCTTGGTGAGGCTCAAGTCCACCAGGATACTTACTAAATTCCTGTCCCTTAACTCTCCTTCTGGACGGGAGCCTCTGTTGAAAGCTGGGTTCAGTCTGCCATCTTGTCTCCCCCCCAAGGTCTTCTTGAGTAATACCCCCTAAGCCCAGGCAACCAAAGCAAAATAAGACAAATGAAATTACATTAAGCTAAAAAACTTCTACATAGTAGAGGAAACAATCAACAAAGTGAAGAATACTAGAAAATATTTGTAAACTTCCTATCTGACAAGGGATTAATAACTAGAATATACTATAAGGAGTTCCAACAACTTAATAGGAAAATATCAAATACTCTGACAAAAAATTGACAAAGGATCTGAATAAACATTTCTCAAAAGAAGACATACAAATGGCCAAGAGGTAGATGATAAAATGCTTAATATTATTAGTCAAAAAAGGCATGCAAATCAAAACTAAAGTGCAATGTCATCTCACACCAATTAAACTGGCTTTTATCAAAAGGAAAGACAATAATAAATGCTAGTGAGAATGTGGAGAAGGGAAAACCCTTGTACATTGTTGGTGGGAATCTAAATTAGTGCAACCTCTATGGAGAATAGTCTGGAGATTCCTCAAAAACTAAAAATAGAACTGCCATATGACTCAACAGTCCCACTGCTGATTATATATCCAAAAAGGGAGATTTCATTATATCAAAAAAATCTGCATTCCCATATTTATTGCATCACTATTCATAATAACCAAACTTTGGAATCAACTTAAGTGTCTATCAATGGATAAGCAGATAAAAATTGTGGTACATATAGATAATGTAATATTATATAGCCCTAAAAAAGAATGACATCTCGTCATTTGTAGCAACATGATGGAACTGGAGAACATTTTGTTAAGTGAAATAAATGCCCAGCACAGAAAGACAAATCTCATATGTTCTCACTTATGCATGAAAGCTAAATATTAAAAACAATCAATCTTGTGGAGACACCGAGGAGAATGATGGTAGCGGGGATGAGGGACAGAGTGTGGATGGCTAATGGGTGCAACAATAAAGTTATTTAGATACACTAAACAATATTTTATAGCCTAACAAAGTGGCTATAATGAATAGTAAGTTAGGGTTTATTTAAAATAACTAAAAGAGTGAAATTGGAATGTTCCTAACACAAAGAAATGATAAGTGCCTGAGGTGATAGATATCCCAGTTATAATTTGATTAGTTTGCATTACATGCCTGTATCAAAATATCACATGTACCCTAAAAATATGTACATCTATTATGTACCCATAATAATAAAAAATAAACTTGAAAAAACAACAACAACAAACCAGCAGGCAAATGCAATATAGTGAGCAACTGAGACCCTCATAGGGATGTTGTGTAACAGTGGGGTGATGTTGACACGACCTCTCGAGGAACAGATTCAGATGCTCCCTCTTAATCCAGTGGGCAATCCACAGGGGAGAGTGCTGCAGCCTGTATGTAAATGAGGCAATAGCAGCATTTGTAGAAGCAAGATGTGCAATTAACAAAACATAGACAAACCCAAGTCTCATTGACCCAGATTTGTCTCCATTCTGGGACTATTCTCTTTTTAGCAGTGACTTTTGTTCTGGTCAGAAGTGCTTCATCCATACAGAAAAGAATCTAAAGAACAGCTTCCTCTCCAAGCTTATGCCTACCATTTGGATAATTAAAGGTATTTTGTTGAGCACCAAGGGATCTGATGACAGAGTATAAAGGGAAAACAAAGAATTCCAGTTGTGGTCTTTCTTGTCCACAGATTCCCTGTGTGATTTAAGGTGTATAGCTGAAGTTTTTGAGTCTCTGCAGCTTTGTGTTTCAAATTGTTCTAATAATTCTATCAAATCAATTCCTTCTCCAACTTCCTGTCTGTTGAGGGCACTTAGATCTATGGAGTCACTGTGTCCTCATTGTGCTTTTTGACTGCCACCCTCCTGAGCATCTGACATCATTTTCTGAAATATTACGTGACCTCTTTTCCATTTCCGTTGAGTCTCACCCTACCCCAAGCCATGTCAGTTCTCCCCGAGGAGTTCTGTAATGGACCCTGCACTTTCCTCTCTTCAGGCACAGAAGCATGCTCCTCTTTATGCTGGATTTGTCCTGCTTCTCTTTAGATAAAGAAACTCCAGCCACTTCCTGTTTTCTCTCCCATCGTCTCATTTCCTCTCCCTGGCTTCTCAGAGTCTCTGCAGCTCCTTCACTCCAGCCTTGCCCATCTCATCACATTCCCATTCCTCTGCTCTCCCACAACCTCTTCTCTCCCCAGAGTAATTTTTCCACCCCTGTCCTTCAGAACCTCTTGGTCTGGCCCATTGCTATGTCCCAGGAGCACCTCTCAGAGCTGAGCACTTCCAAATGCAGTGATGTGCCTGGTCACTGAGCCCTACGTGGAGGGGAGACTGGAAAACCAGTCATACTTTATTTTTTCATGCCACTGGTCTTGGGGACTCAGGCGATGATCCTTTCATCTTTTAGGAACACAACCCTCTTGCAGGGCAATAAAATGTTGGACAATGTTTTTGGAGGTGTGCTCTCTGATCCATCACTTCTCTCTCTGTGATTATTTCTTTGTTATGATTTCTGAAAGTGATGTGCGCAAACCTCCCTCTTTGGTTGTGCAGATGGAGTCATAAAATCAATTCTCATGACAACTTGGAAAAATTAATCTTCTTTATTTTGTCTATAACTCCTGTGGCTTTCCTCTCAAGACTCCAACTCTTAGAATAGAAAGAAAAAATAATTTTATACAGCCTAAGTTTGTCTAAAAAGCAAAAGTGGCGGGACTGCAGCTCTCTGACCAAGCTTCCTACCCTGTTAGTGTAGCTGTGACCCAGGTAGTCACAGGGGCAGGTTAGCAGGAATGGGGAAGAGAGCAGAGGGTCACTTTGTCTTCATGATCTGATGTATGTATGTATGTGCTCACTCCAAGCCTCAGCGTGGGAAGCAGAAACACAGAGACACCTGCAATCATCCTGCTCCTCTCCTTCTCCCTCTCTTTGCCATCCACCTTTAGGGACCTGATGTGGGCCTAAAGGGGGGACTTGGCCCACTTCTTGGGACGTTTGTACCATTTATGGATGTCCAGTGTCTTTGGACAGCACTGTGTTTTTGTGTTTGTTTTCTTTCTCTCTCTACATTTCCCCCATCTGTCCCCAAATCAGAAACCAAAACTTGGTTTTCCTGTCTCCCCTCCACGTAGGGCAGCTGTCTGGGACTCGGGCTCAGTGACCAGGCACATCACTGCATTTGGAAAACAAAGGTATGGGGAGGGTGCTACTCTCTGCCATGGTCTCCTGATGAGCAAGGTCTCCTGATAGACAGTCACTGAATCACAGAGGCCCTGGTGTATGTGCCTTGCCTCTGCCCTGCAGCTGCAGGGTCACTCTTATGCATACTCTGGTAGTATGCTTGAAGAGTTGTCCCTGGAGATGTCATTTCTGAGCCTGATTCTCTGGCTTTTAAGGAAATTCCACAAACTATTTCATATTCTTTAATAATTCTTTTTTAAATAGCCAGACTGTATTCACTTTAATATACTAATATAACATCCTCTGTCCTCAGATACACACTGACCTCCCTACCCAGATCCCTCTTATGTATTATTTATGGGTCTGTTTTGATTCCTCATATACATGCTAACTGGGAGCTTATAAGTATCTGGCTTTTAAGCCTAGTCTTGGTTAGGAAGTTAGTTTCTGTCCACTCCTGCTATGTAACTCATAGCCCTAGAGTAGTTCTGGAGGTAAAAGGTTGTAAGACAAAAATATTCTGAGAATAATATTAAAATGCATCACTTAAAAACATATGGCTCCCCTAAATATGCTTTTAGGGAAGTCTATGCTTACCTTTCTCTCCTTGGAAGTCTCTTTTCTCTGGGAATTGCTGAAGAATTTAATGACACAGGTAAGTCACATTCCCATAGCAGAAAGGACCATTTGCATGACTAAGGAAAGCCAGATTGGGTAAAAGCTCTTTTTGCTTTGGGGTGTCTGTTCAAATCTTCGCTTGTTCTGTGTTCTTCCCCATTCCTGCACTTCTGCTTCTGTTGTCCGCCCCCCACACCCTGCTAGGAAATCCCAGCCATGCCCCCATGTTACTTACCAAACCACCTGTCCTTTGCAGAGATGATGTAGTACTCCATCTGCTTGCAGCTTCTCCTGGTGACTCTAATTTCCATTGACTTCTTTTCCCTCTACACTGGTTTAGCAGTTACAATAAGTGTCACACAATTTAGCACTTAATCAGTGCAATATGCATCACACCCTGGCAAACATAAACTCTCGAGAGAGTACTCTAAGGAGTGTACTTTCTCTATTTTGCCCCACTTGGATTAAAAATCTTGATTATTACAGATAAAAAGAGTCAATGCAACCAGTGTCTCATATTATAATAAACATATCCTGAGGGGGTTTGGTTTTTCATCTTAGAACTCCAGGCTCGTATATCTCCATTTGGATGTTTTATACGTGTCTTAACACAATATGTCCCAAACTACACTGCTTTTCTCCCCCAAACCTACTCCTTACGTAATCTCCCCATCTAAGTAAATGGAAACTTTGTCCTAGTGGCTTTGAGTAAAAGCCTTGGGCTTATTTTTCCTTCCTGTTTCCCTCCCAACCATATTTAATCCACTCGAAAACTGTATACGTAGGATATGATCACTTCTCAACAGCTTCACAGCTACCATTGTTTCTCTCCTGGGTTATTGCAATAGCTTCCTAAATGGCCTTCCCAATTCTGCCCAGGGGACAGAGTGGAACTTTTAGAATGTATGCATTGTCATGGAACTCTCGTCTTCCAAAGCCTCTATTGATTTCCCACATCACTCAAAGTAAAAGCCAAAGTTCTTCCAATGGCTGAAGACAATTATGGGATGAAGCTCACAGTGTCCTTCCTGACCTTATCTCTCACCCTCCCTGGCCCAGTGTTCCAATGTTGTCAGCATCTCTTCTCTTTCTCAGCTAAAGAGAGCCCGTTGCCACCTCAGTATTTGTCTTTGCTTGTCGTTTTGTTTGCAATGTCCAGATTTCCAAATAACACCTTCCTTAGAGTTTACTCTAATGTCACCATGTCAGTGAGACATTCTCGAATTAACCTATTTTTATGAGATGACTCCTTAGCTTTCCTCCCTCTTTTCCCAATTTCCTCCATAGTACTTATCATTATCTGACATACTGTAAAAATGCTGGATTATTTATTTCTACCTGTGTCCTCTCATTAGAATGTAAGCTCCACAAGAGCAGAGGTGGGAATAGTGCTGGGGAACAACAGGTGCTAAATTACTAGTTCTTACAGGAATGAATGAATAAATAAATGAAAGAACAGGGCCAAGTATCATTTGAGAATGGCTGAGCCTATACTTTGCTATGTTCTAGCAAGAAATCATGGAATTTTCTACGTAATTAACTTTGACATAAATTTTTAAAAACCTATAAAAGCTATAGTGTGTAATTTTAGTAACAACTTCTAATCTCTCCTCACTAAGTATAATAACTTGAGAATCCTTCACTACTGTGACCAAGGGAAGAGTCTCAGATTTAGATAGATTGGGTGCCTGTAGCTCAGTGTCTAGGGCACCAGCCACATACACTGGTGCTGGCAAGTTCTAATCCAGCCTGGGTCTGCCAAACAACAATGATAACTGCAACCAAAAAAATAGCTGGGTGTTATGGCAGGCACCTGTAGTCCTAGCTACTTGGGAGGCTAAGGCAAGAGAATCACTTAAGCCCAAGAATTTGAGGTTGCTGTGATCTGTGACACCATGGTACTCTACCCAGGGCCACATAGTGAGACTCTGTCTCAAAAAAAAAAAAAAAAAAGGTGGATTGCATGCTTCATTCTGCCCTGTCCTGGGTATGCATGTGAAGTTTTTTCCTAATCATTTTCTTTCTCTGCCCCCAAGGAGAACAGTCCTGGTACACTTGGGATTGTGGTGGCTGATGCCTTCCTTTGAGGACCCAATTACAAAGTCCTATTTGTGTTGGCTTACATAGTTGGTTTATGTAAATTTTTATGGAAGCTTTTTATTTCCCAAGCAAGCTCTGTACAGTGTGGCTGGCTGTATTATGTCTTACCCTTGGAATGCTCTCATTCTCTTTCTCTCTCTCTTTCTGTTATCTGTACATTTTTATTTGTATACTGTGGCTCATGCCAGACCTTTAATATTTTCTTCCTGCTGTATTCTCCTGAATTTTCTCTGGTATTCTCCAGGGAAAGAAAAAGTTTTATTTTATTCCCTTTAGTGAGAAGAGTCATTTGCTTATTAATTTCCAAGCTGAACAAAGATTCTCCTTTCCATTTAGCCTCATCAAACATCTCTCTGCTAAAGTTAGAGTCCATTACTGTGCTCTAAACTTGACCCTAGTCCTCTAGGCCAGAAAATATTGATATAGAATTTTATAGTAATCTTGTTACATATCCAAATTTATAAGTTACTTAAGGACTTGGGAATAAATATCTGTTTTTCCCATATCACATAGAAGAGTTCTGGGTACATCATCAGTTCTCAATGAATACTTGTTTGATTAATTCACTGATTTGGTCAGGTCTTTATTCATTTAACAAGTATGTGTGGGCTCACAATGTGCCAGGCATTCTTCTATGTACTAGTGGCACAGAATTTTAAAAAAAGATGCAAATATCTGCTCTGATGAAGTTCCTATGCCAATAGAGGGAGCAGACAATGAGCAAATAAGTGAATATGGAATATGTCAAATAGTGGTAAGTGCCAGAGAGATAACTGAATTGAGTTACAGAAATAAGAAGTGCTTGGAAAAGGGGAATTGAAAGATCATATATGGCAAACCCATAGCTAACATTATACTGGATAGAGAAAAGCTGTAAGTCTTTCCTTTAAGAACAGAAACAAGACAAAGACATTCACTTTCACCACTCTTATTCAGTGTATTACTACAAGTCACAGCCAGAGCAATCAGACAAGAAAGAGAAATAAAAGGAATCCAAATTGGAAAAGAGGAAGTCACATTGTCTCTCTTTACAGACGACATGATCTTATATGTAGAAAAATCTAAAGATTCCACCAACAAACGCTTAGAATTGATAAGAAAATTTCGTAAAGTTGTAGTGTACAAAATCAATATATAAAAATCAGTAAAATTTTGGGACACCAATTACAAAAGAAGTAAAAGACAATTCACAATAAGTGCAAAGAATGAAATAAAAACATAAGAATAAATATAACTGAGGAAATAAAATATCTTTGTAACAAAAATTACAAAACATTGCTGAAAGAAATTGAAGTGGACACATTGTTAAAATGACCATATTACCCAAATCAATCCACACTTCAATACAATCACTATTAAAATGGCAGTCTTCATAGAAGTAGAAAAAAAGCAACCACAAAATTTATATGCAACCAAAAAAGATCCCAAATAGCCACAGCAAAAAAGAAAAAGCTGAAGACATTATATGACCTGACTTAAAAATATACTACCAAGTGATAGTAACTAAAACAGTGTGATACTGGTATTAAAAAAAAGACACATAGACCAATGGACCATAATAGAGAAACTAGAAATAAATCAACATATTTATAGCCAACTGATTTTTGACAAAGGAACCAAGAATATATATTAGAGAAAAAGAAATGTCATCTTTAATACATAGTGTTTATAAAAGTGGATATTTATTAACAAAAGAATGAAACCAGACCCTTATCTCTCACCATATACAAAAATCAACTCAAAATAAATTAAAGACTTATGTAAGACCTGAAACTATAAAACAATTAGAAGAAAACACAGGGGAAATAATTTATAACATTGGTTTAGGCAAAGATTTTATGCTAAGCCTTTAAAAGTATAGATAAGTAAAAATAGACAAATAAGACTATATTGAAATGAAAAGCTTCTACACAGTAAAGGAAACAATCAATTGTGAAAATGGAATAAAATATTTACAAAATATTTATCGGACAACTAATACCTAGAATATATAAGGAATTCAAACAAATCAACATCAAAACACCAAATAATCCTATTAAAAAGTGGATAAAGGCTCTGAATAGACATTTCTCAAAAGAAGACACACAAATGGCCAAAAAGTATATGAAAAAATGCTTAATATCATCCATCATCATGGAAATGGAAACAAAAACCACAATGAGATATCATCTCATTCTACTTAGAATGACTACTACCAAAAAGAGGAAAAATACTAAAAATTGACAAAGATGTAGAAAAAAGAGAATTTTTGTATATCTGTTTTGGGGAGCATAAATTAGTACAGCTACTATGAAAAGAACATGGTGGTTTCTCAAAAATCTAAAAATAGAACTACCACACAATCTAGCAATTCCACTACTGGGTATTTATCCAAAGGGGGAAAAGCATTGTATCAAGGGGCTATTTGAACCTCCATGCTTATTTCAGCATTATTTATAATAGCCTGGATATGGAATCAGTCTAAGTGTCCATAAATGGATGAATGGATAAAGAAAATGTGGTTTTCACATACACACACACAGACACACACACACTCACACATACAAAAAATGAATTACTATTCAGCCAGAAAGAATAAAATCTTGTCATTTGCAGTAACATGGATGGAACTGGAAATTTCATTTCCTTATATTTAATGAAGTAAACCAGACATAGAAAGACAAATATCCCACACACAGGTGAAATATCTCACCTGTTTGTGGGAGCTAAAAAAGTTGATCTCGTGGAGGTAGAGAGTAAAATGATAGTAATCAGAGACTTGGAAGGGAGAAAGATAAAGAGAGGTGGGTTAATGTAGATAAACATACAGTTAGATATAAGGAATAAGTTCTAGTTTACACAATAGGGTGACTACAATTAATAATATATATGTCAAAATAGCTAGAGTAGAAGTTTTGAAATTACAAATAAACAACAAATTTTTGAGGTGATAAATATTCTAAATACCCGAACTTGATCATTACACATTGTATATGTGTGTCAAAATATCACATGCTCCTTATAAATATGGACAATTACTATGTATCAATTCAAAAAACTGAATAAATTTACTTAAAAACAGCTCACTAATCACATATGGGGAAAGATCTGAGGATGTGTAAGTGCAAACAATAAGGATATCTGTGAAAGACAGTATTCTAGGTCCCCAGAGTGACAAAGGCCAGGATCCTTAAGTGGGCATATGTTCCTTGAGGCCAGGGAAAATCCCAGAAGCTAGTATGGCCATAGAGTGGGATGAGCAAGGTTGTAGTATTAGAGAGAAAGTGAGCAAGACAGTGGTGGAAACAGACTTGAAGGCATTAAAGAAACTTTGTATTTTACTCCTGGTCAAGTAGGAGCCATTGGAGATTCTGAACAGGGGAGCAATTTTACTACTTTACATTAAAAAATTCTCAGAATAATTCTCAATGCTCTTTTGGGAATAAACAGAAAAAAATAAGGAAAAGATTAGGGAAATTTGTTAATAAATCACTGTAATAATCTCAGCAAGAGATAGTGTATCTTGAGCCAGGGTGGTAGCTGGTACAAAACTATTGGATTCTTCATAGTTGTTGAAAACAGAGCTTGTCATATTTACCAATGGATCAAAGGTGGGGTATAAGAAAAAGAGTAGAGTCAAGGACAATTCCTGAGTTTTTTTGGTCTGAGTTAAAAATAATTGCAATTATAAGATGATCATGCAATTATGGGAGTCATCGGTCATGAGTGAAAATTTGATGATGTGAGAAGAAGGGGAATTGCTAGATGGATAAGAAGGGGTGGGAAGGTTGACAAACACACAGCCAAGTCAGCCATAAAAACAGAGTAGGGCAAGTATTCAGTGACAGATGCACGCGGGAGCTCGGAATGCTTTTCTGATAACTTCGGTTATCTTAGTCAAATGTCATTACCTGAAGGTGATAAGTGAGGAGGAGATAATAGAAGTTTGAAGAGAGAGGAAACAGTGTGGAGTGGTCGACAAGAAAAGTGGGACAATGAGAAGATTTGGGAAATATTGTCTGGCACAAGCAAGGGCTTATTTAAAGTCTTGAATGTATTCAGCAAATGTGTTTTTCTCTAGACACATTGAAATGCTTAGGTTGGAATTTGCTGGGTGCTAAGAGACAGCCAGGGTGTTAAGGTTGCATACAAGGAAATGATTGTAACTATTCAATGATGAAATGTATGTCCACGTAAAGAAAATGATGTCATGAAGGGAATGAGGGATACTAAAAGGGTTGTGGTATTGACAGATTTTTTTAGGCACAGTTTGCCAAGTTTTGTAGGGAGAATTATTTGAATGGTGGCAGTTAGATGGAGTTGGAAAGACCAGAGGTGCTGAGAGGGTAAGAGGATGCTTAAAATTTATATCAAGGAAGAGATGCAATTGATAATGGCAAGGTCTAGGGAATGACGGTGGGATTGGGCAGCTGAGACAATGGAGGAGAGTAAGTCATGGAAGTGAGAGGCCAGGGATTGAAAGGATCATCTCCAGGTGTACTGAAATCGGGGGGAATTGTGACAGGGGTTGTACTGGAGAGAGTATCAATAGACCAAGATGGAGAGAGTATCAATAGACCAAGAGGGGGCATCATAAAGGAATGAGGAGGCTTAATCCATCCTGAGACCTATAGATGAGAAGTAGGGGTGTGATGTAATTTGATAGAGAGGAGGATGAGGGAGGAAGTCATGCATGTGTGTGGGCTAAGGGTCTGGAAGTGGCAGTAGGAGGTATGGAGCTGAGACAATCTGCCTCTGGACAGTTTTGCCAGTGGTATGGAGGCCTTGGGTTTTCCAGAATTTTCTAAGTTAAAACACTTGAGAGGGCTACAAGGAAGGCAGTATCTTCATGAAACAGCCAGATGTTTGTCAAAGCAAAAAGTTTCAGAGAAGAAATTGTGTATATAGAAGTTTCCACAGATGACTCCAGAAGTATTTCAGAATATGTTTATGGCCTCAGAATTTTTATTCAAATTTTGATGGTCCTTGAACTCGCTCTCTATGTAAGTGGTAGCAGTGGTAGTTAATAGAGAACTCTGAATAACCGAGTTACTTGCTTTATTAATCTCACAGTTCTGGGCCTTTATCACATAAAGAGCACTGTAAACACCAGAGCCTTTCCCTGTACACCACAATAGGAATTGCATTTGACCTTTCATTCTAGGAGACTACCAGACTTTTCTCCAAAGCATCAAGGCTCTGAGAACCACATGTCATTTCCCCTGGACTGGGACCTCAAAGCCAAGACAAAAAACAATCGACTTTCAATTTTCTGTGCTTGTTTGCTTTCTGCCCTGAATACACAGAGAAAGCATTTGAGCAAACTTTTGGGTTAAGTTTTCAAGGGCATCTTTTCATTTCTGAGTACAAAGGATTTGGGAGCCAATTGCTCCAGGGCCCCAGGAGTTTGTTTTTATTATTTAAATATGGGTGTCTTCACCACAAAACAACCTCAAAAATTCAACCTAAGCCCCTCAACCCACCACTATTTGCTAAATGAAGCAAAACACTGTAATAGCCTTAATGATGTGGATTTATCTCTTAACTGTTGTTTTGAGATCACAACAGATCATTAAAATCATTAACTCTCCTAGCTAAATTAGAGTACTGATCTTTCCGAATGTGTGGCCCGTGTGATATTTTTTTCTAGAACCACCCCCCTCCCTATGTCCTCTTTATTTCTGCTTTATTCCATGCAGATTTATTCTATGTAGAATGAACTAGCTTAATATATTCCAAGTCACACTTTGAGATCGTTTTGTTACCTCCCTCTATGCTCATTCCTCCCCTGTGCCCAGAGCCACTTCCCTAAGAAATGCAGGCAGGATATACAGATAGGGGTTTGGATCCATGCTGACTCCAGGAGCCTGAACATCAAAACTTAAACACCCAGTGGAGTTCTTCCAGGTGAGCAGAAGCCCTCACCACCAGATCTGGCAAAGGCAGAGGACATCTCAGCAGATGCCACTCTTAGAACCAAGATGGGGCAGAGTTTGGATTCACTGTGTTTCTTCTTAAGGTTGTTACTTACTGTATCCCCAGTCTATTCAGTCCTACAAAAATAGAGATAGGAAAGCAGGTTTTCTGTTCTGGCCTAGACAGTGTGGAGGGGAGAAAGAATATGAATCATGTGATCATGTGGGTATTGAATAAGTAGACAGGCCTCTCAGATCTACCTGTGTTGGAGAAGTTCAAACCCATTCTTCTGAAAGAGCCTCATGAAAATAGAACAATGTGGTACTCTGGAACTTGAGGATGACTGTTTATTCATCCATCTTCTAGACAGAAAGAAGGGGATGATAAGTACCATTCAGTGAAAAGCTAGGTTAATACATCAACTGCTTGATAAAAATAGTGAATTAAAAGGGGTATAGTAGGTTGGTTAAACTCAGCTGGATGAGGTGATTCAGGCTTACCTTACACTGACTGATGGACTAAGTTGCTGTTAAATAGTAACACAGCTCAGTATTGCTCAAGTACCAGAAGATGTCCAATCAATATTCATTGAATTAAAGATAGTATCTAAGGCTCAGTGCCCATAGCACAGTGGTTATGTTAGGATATTAGAAATAGGCCAACCCCCCCCTCACTAAGATGACTCAACTATCCACAGACAGTTGGATAACTGCCCCACCTGCGTGTGGGCTAGGCTATGTCTTCCGGAACGCTGTAACCGCTGAAACTGCCCAACTGCCCCACCTGCGCATGGGCTATGCGGTTGGTTTGTTCCTTTAAAAGGGGCCTGAAACCCCAAACCGGGGCAGACTCTTGTAAAACAGTCCGTCCGGGTGCTGCACTCGAATAAATTCCTCCTGCTTTTGCATCAAGGATCGGCTCCGCGTTTGATTGGGTGTTCTTCTCAATCCGAGGGCTCTTTGAGGCCCTTACATTTGGGGGTTCCACCGAGATTGAGACGACCACCCCCTCAGGCGCTGGACCCGCTATCCTTGGAGGTAAGAGGCCTCTGTGAGTCTGTGTGGTCTGTCCGTGTCTGTGAGTCTGTGTGGTCTGTCCGTGTCTGTAAGTGGTCTGTCCATGTCTGTAAGTCTTGTATCAGGTGCCGGCGTCAGGTTTATCAAAGCGGTGCCGCTGTCAGGCTGAGGGACGCCTCAGAATCAGGCTGAGGGACGCCTCAGAATCAGGCTGGGGGACACCTCAGAATCAGGCTGAGGGACGCCTCAGAATCAGGCTGGGGGACGCCTCAGAATCAGGCTGAGGGACGCCTCAGAATCAGGCTGAGGGACGCCTCAGAATCAGGCTGGGGGACGCCTCAGAATCAGGAGGGGACCAACTACTGTTGGTCACCGTCAGTACGGCGACAGGCCCTTTAGGGTCCGGCCGTGTCCGGTCAGGAGGGCTTAGCCCTTTTGAAGCTGTAAGGTTAACGTGTCGGCCCTGGTGGATTCGGTGCCTGTGTTTTCTGTTTGTCTTCCTCTTTGTCAGTGTGTTGTCCTACGTTCATTTGTTGTCTCTTAAAATGGGTCATGGGATGAGTACGCCTCTATCTCTCACCTTAGATCACTGGAAGGAGGTTAAGAAACGGGGGTGTAATCTCTCGGTCCTCATAAAGAAGGGACTGTGGCAAAATTTCTGCACCTCTGAGTGGCCTACCTTCAATGTGGGCTGGCCCCCTGAAGGTACCTTTAACCTCTCCCTTATCCTTACCATTAAAAAAATTGTCTTCCAAGCAGGTCCTGGCTCGCGCCCGGACCAACAGCCATATGTTATCATTTGGCAAGATCTGGTGCGGAACCCGCCCCCCTGGGTCCGTCCATGGCTAATACCAGCCACCTCACAGGTCTTAGCCCTCCACTCGCCAGGAGCTAAGAAGCCTTTGGAAGACCCCCAAAATGACCAGCTCCTCCTAGAGGATGTTCCACCTCCTTATCCTCACCCCCCGCCACCTCCAGGCGCCCCACAGGAGGAGGTCATACTACCCTCCGCGCCGACCCTTCCTCCCCCAGGAGGGCCGGTACACGGAACCAGAAGCGCCCGCGGACGACGAGGAGAGTTTCCCTCCCCAGATTCCACTATTACTTGCCCCCTCAGAGCCTATGGACCCCCTCCTCCTCCCCCTGAAGATGAGGGTCCCGCTCCCCTCCAGCCCCTCCAGTACTGGCCTTTTTCGTCCGCCGACCTATACAATTGGAAAACTAACCACCCCCCTTTTTCCGAGGAACCCCAGCGTTTGACTGGGCTGGTGGAGTCGCTGATGTTCTCGCACCAGCCCACATGGGATGACTGTCAGCAATTGTTGCAAACCCTCTTCACGACAGAGGAAAGAGAGCGGATCCTCCTTGAGGCGTGCCCGGGGTGGACGGGAGACCAACGCAACTCCCAAACTGCATCGAGGAGGCTTTTCCCCTTTCCCGACCAGACTGGGACTACAACACGGCTGACGGTAGGGAGCGACTGACAGTCTATCGCCAGACTCTAGTGACAGGCCTCCGGGGGGCAGCAAGGCGCCCTACTAATTTGGCTAAGGTAAGGGAAGTGACCCAGGGAATCACGGAGTCCCCCTCCGTCTTCCTTGAGCGTCTCATGGATGCTTTTCGCCGCTATACCCCTTTCGACCCAACGTCAGAGGGGCAAAGGGCCTCTGTTGCTATGGCATTCATAGGGCAATCCGCCTCAGATATTAGGAAGAAGCTACAGAGAATAGAGGGCTTGCAGGACTATACCTTGCAGGACCTAGTTAAGGAAGCCGAGAGAGTCTACCATAAGAGGGAAACTGAGGAGGAGAAGGAGCAGCGTAAACTAAAAGAAAAAGAAGATAGGGAAGTCAGGAAGGAGCGCAGACAGGAAAAGAATTTAACTCGCATTTTGGCCACAGTAATAGGTGAGTCAGGTCAAACTGCGTTTAGGAGAAGGCAGGCAGGGAACCTGGGCAACTCAGGAAGACAGACTAGCCAACCACCACTGGATAGAGACCAATGTGCATTCTGCAAGGAAAAAGGACACTGGAAGAATGAGTGTCCCAAGCGGAGGGGTAAAGGAGACCCAGTTATCCTGACCCTCGGAGGGCATAACGCCTAGGGGCAACGGGGCTCGGAACCCCTCGCCGAGCCCAGGGTAACCTTATGTGTGGAGGGGAAGCCCATTGACTTTTTAGTAGACACCAGAGCTCAACATTCTGTCCTGACTACACCAGTTGGGCCGGTAACAGGAAAAAAATCTTGGGTCATAGGGGCAACGGGACACCAACAATATCCATGGACCACCCATAGGACAGTTGACCTGGGTATGGGAACAGTAACCCACTCCTTCCTGGTGATTCCTGAGTGCCCGATGCCACTCTTGGGACGAGATCTCTTGACCAAAATGGGAGCCCAAATCAGCTTTACCTCCGAGGGGCCCCAAGTAACTACAGCTTTAACCACCCAACTAAGTGATGAGCACCAGCTTTTTGAAGACACCAGGCCAAGCACCCAACCCCCGCCTGACTTACTTGCCAAGTACCCCCAGGTCTGGGCTGAAACAGCTGGAACGGGACTGGCGATAAATCGCCCCCCCCATAGTGGTGGAACTGAAGGCAACTTCTACCCCTATTGCGGTCCGCCAGTATCCTATGCCCCGAGAGGCACGCGAAGGGATACGGCCCCACATCCAACGCCTTCTTCAACAAGGTATCCTACGAGCATGCAAATCCCCTTGGAACACCCCCCTCCTCCCTGTCAAGAAACCAGGCACCCAAGATTATCGTCCAGTCCAGGATCTAAGAGAAGTGAACAGGAGAGTGCAAGACCTACACCCCACAGTGCCAAACCCCTATAATCTGCTTAGCTCCCTCCCCCCAGATAAAATCTGGTATACCGTCCTAGACCTCAAGGATGCCTTCTTTTGTTTACGCTTACACCCTTCCTGCCAGGACATCTTCGCTTTTGAATGGACAGATCCGGATAGCGGCAGCACGGAGCAACTCACCTGCCGCTACGGATGGAAGCAGCTACCTCCTAGAAGGTTAGCGAGTCACCAGGGCTGCCATAGTGGACAGGGAACGAACTATATGGGCCGAGCATCTACCCTGAAACATTTCAGCCCAGAGGGCCAAACTAGTCGCTCTGACTCAGGCCCTCTGGTTGGCAGCAGGCAAAAACGTAAACATCTACACTGATAGTAGATATGCCTTTGCCACGGCCCACATACATGGGGCTATTTACAGGCAACGGGGGCTGCTCACCTCAACGGGAAAAGACATTAAGAACAAGAAGGAAATTTTAGACTTACTGGAGGCCATACACCTCCCTAAGAAGGTAGCCATAATTCACTGCCCCGACACCAAAAAGGGGCCTCCAGCATAGCCACCGGGAACCGCCGTGCAGACCTCGCAGCCAAGCAGGCTGCCCAAGGCATTCCCACCTTCTCAGTGTATCTGCACCCCCCTATCGCAGCACCTCCCACCTTAACTTTTAACTATGCGGAAGCAGACTTCCAGAGGATGGAGGATTTGGGACTCAGACAAGAGACCCCTGAAGGAGTCAGACAAACCCCTTTGGAAGACAAAATCCTACCGGAAGAACAGGCCCGGTCCTTCATCACCTACCTACACAAGCTCACTCACTTGGGACCCAAGCACCTCCGAGCTCTACTCTGATCCTCCCCTTACTATGTCTTTAACCTGAATAAATTAACTGAAGAAATAACCAAGACTTGCCAACCCTGCCAGCTAGTAAATGCCCACCCCAGTACAGCAACCTACAACAAACGCCTCAGGGGAGACCGCCCTGGCAGCTACTGGGAAGTAGACTTTACTGAAATAAGACCTGCCAAATACGGGTACAAATACTTACTAGTGTTTATAGACACCTTTTCAGGATGGGTGGAAGCTTTTCCAACAAAGGCAGAAACCGCCCAGATCGTGGCCAAGAAAATTTTAGAAGATATCATCCCACGGTATGGCATACCTAAGGTACTTGGCTCAGATAATGGCCCAGCATTCGATGCCCAGGTAAGTCAGGGACTGGCCAAAATCCTGGGGTACAAATGGAAATTACATTGTGCATATAGACCCCAAAGCTCAGGACAGGTAGAAAGAATGAACAGAACTTTAAAAGAGGTCCTGACTAAATTATCCGTAGAGACTGGCATAACAGACTGGACAGTCCTCCTCCCCTACGCCCTCTTTCGGGTATGAAACACTCCTACCCCTTTCAAGCTGACCCCTTTTGAACTACTATATGGTGCCCCCCCTCCTTTAACTGCCTCTTGTACCCCTATACCCGATTCTCATTCTTATCCGTTTCTACACACCAGACTAAAAGCCCTAGAAACAATACAGAAAGAAATCTGGAGCCAAGTAGCTGAAGCATACATCCCCGGTGATCTCCAAGTGCCACACCAGTTCCGAGTTGGGGACTCAGTCTACGTCAGACGACATCAAGCCGCCACCCTGGAACCCAGGTGGAAGGGACCATACATAGTCCTTCTCACCACCCCGACTGCAGTCAAAGTCGACGGCATCTCATCTTGGATCCATGCATCCCACATCAAACCCTCCCTGCCGTCTGCAGGCCAGCAATGGACGGTGGAGAAGATGGAGAATCCCCTCAAGCTTCGCGTTAAACAAACTTTTCCTCCTGATTCTAGGCCTCCCTCTGATAAGTACCCAAAGCTATAACCCACATGAGCCCAAACGCTTAACCTGGCAAGTCCTTACCAGTCGAGGTCAGGTAGACTGGGAAACCAAGGGGCAACACCCCTTACATACCTGGTGGCCTCCCCTCACCCCGAATGTGTGCGCCTTAGTCACAGGTTCAAACACTTGGGATATCCCTGAACTAAGCATTGAACAGGCTCTAGCTCGTGCCTCCGGACCCCCGGCACACATCCAGTATTTCCTAGGGTCAGTAGACACGGGAAGCGGTGGAGCCATAGGATGCCAGACAACTGGGCATCGCACTTTTTTGAGCCGCACTCACTTTTATGTGTGCCCCAAAGAACAACCCCCAACCCTTAAACGGGCTTGCGGGGGACCCGATCAATTCTTCTGTGCACAATGGGGCTGTAAAACCACCAGTGACGCCTATTGGCATCCCTCCTCACGGTGGGACTGGATCACTGTACGGCATAACAGCTCAGGGCAATGCACCCTCAATATTACCTTCACTGAAAAGGGGAAAAAGCAACGAGAAAACTGGTTACTGGGCCGTACTTGGGGTCTCCGCTTCTACCTTACCTACGACCCTGACCCTGGACTACTGTTTAAAATTAGACTCCTTGCCCAACCGATCCTCCCTCAGCCCATAGGACCTAACCCCATTCTCCCTAAAAGAAACCCTTATCCGCCTCTAGCTGAGTCGCTACCATCCACCAACCACTCTATCCAACCCATAGAGGCTGCCCCCTCCAATACGAGCATAAGCCAGAGACTTTTTAACCTAGTCCAGGGAGCCTTTAGCACCCTCAATACCTCAAACCCAAACCTAACCAACCCCTGCTGGTTATGCCTGAACCCAAACCCCCCTTACTACGAGGGAATTGCAGTCCGTGGTACCCCTGCATTCGACAACTCCTCCACCCTCTGTGCCTGGGGACATGGAAAACTCACCCTCCCCGAAGTCTCCAGACAAGGTACTTGTATCGGGTACAACTCTTCCCTCACACACTTGTGCAACCATACGATTCCGCTACCCCGCAACTCGAGCTGGGCAATTTCCCCCAACGGCACTTGGTGGGCATGTACAACAGGGCTCACACCCTGCCTCTCTATATCAGTCTTCAACACCTCCCGAGATGCTTGTGTTTTAGTCCAAATACTCCCACACATCTCATATTACACTGCTGAAAACTTCCAATCCTTTTTCTCAGACCTACCACCCAGAATTAAGAGAGAGCCTATCTCCCTCACCCTAGCCGCTCTCTTAGGCATAGGGGCCGCTGCCGGTCTTGCTACTGGCACCGCTGCCCTAGTCCATACCCCCACTCTCATCACAGAATTACAAACAGCCATAGATGAAGATTTAAAATCCATTGAACTCTCTATAACGAAACTAGAAGAATCCCTGACCTCACTTTCTGAAATGGTTCTCCAGAACCGACGAGAATTGGAACTCCTCCTTCTCAAGGAGGGTGGACTTTGTGCAGCTCTTAGAGAAGAATGTTGCTTTTATGCAGACCACTCGGGAGTAATTCGAGATTCTATGTCCAAACTTAGAGAGCGTCTCGACACCCGTAAACGGGAACGAGAAGCCGCACAAAGCTGGTTTGAAAGTTGGTTCAACCGATCCCCTTGGCTCACCACTCTTCTGTCCACACTCACAGGCCCCCTCGTCCTCTTATTCCTCCTGCTCACTTTCGGCCCTTGCATCCTAAACAGGCTAATCAACTTTGTAAGAGAACGCATCAGTGCGGTCCAAGTATTGGTACTTCAGCAGAGGTATCAACCACCCTAAGATCCCTCTCAGTTTCAGGATTGAAACTCCCAACAAGACAAAGGGGGGAATGTTAGGATATTAGAAATAGGCCAACCCCCCCCTCACCAAGATGACTCAACTATCCACAGACAGTTGGATAACTGCCCCACCTGCGTGTGGGCTAGGCTATGTCTTCCGGAATGCTGTAACCGCTGAAACTGCCCAACTGCCCCACCTGCGCATGGGCTATGCGGTTGGTTTGTTCCTTTAAAAGGGGCCTGAAACCCCAAACCGGGGCAGACTCTTGTAAAACAGTCCGTCCGGGTGCTGCACTCGAATAAATTCCTCCTGCTTTTGCATCAAGGATCGGCTCCGCGTTTGATTGGGTGTTCTTCTCAATCTGAGGGCTCTTTGAGGCCCTTACAGTTATAGCACTGGCCACATGCACCAAGGATGGAGGGTTTGAACCCAGCTGCAGCCAGCTAAAGAACAATGACGACTGCAACAAAAAAATAGCCAGGTGTTGTGGCAGGTGCCTGTAGTCCCAGCTACTTGGGAGGCTGAAGCAAGAGAATCACTTCAGCCCAAGAGTTTGAGGTTCCTGTCAGCTGTAACACTATGGCACTCTACTGAAGGCGACATACTTGTGTTTTGTTTCTAAGTTAAATTCACTTTATAAGGAGATTGATTTTTTTTTTTCAATTTGGTCACCAGTGTACCTTGTATAGTTGAAGGCTGTAGACCTGTTAAAAATTGGCTAATGCAACTTTCTCATAATTGAATAGTTCGAATTAAGGTGCCAGATTTATGTTTAAAATCTAAATTTTGGGCAGCACCTGTGGCTCAAGGAGTAGGGCGCCAGGGGTGGCCAGGTTCAAACCTGGCCCTGGCCAAAAACTGAAAAAAAAAAAATTGGCTTTGCGCCTGTAGCTCACGTGGCTAAGGCGCCAGCCACATACACCAGAGCTGGTGGGTTCGAATCCAGCCTGGGCCTGCCAAACAACAATGACAGCTACAACCAAAAAATAGCCAGGCTCTGTGGTGGGCACCTATAATCCCAGTTGCTGAGGCAAGAGAATCACATAAGCCCACGAGGTGGAGGTTGCTGTGAGCTGTGATGCCAGTACTCTACCCAGGCCTACAACTTGAGGGCTCTGTCTCAAAATAAATAAATTAATTAATTAAATCTAAGTTTTGTGATTTGCTCTCAGTCATGTACATTGAAAGAACTGATTGATTACTTTTGATAGGAATGCCCTGCCTTGGACCTCTGGCCATCTCTAACGTACCTGGGGAGCCCAACACTGAACTCCTGGGTCCCTTTCCGGTCCCTTTCAGCCTACTCAATCTATGCTTGATAAAGACTGTGCGTTAGAAGGAGAAGGATGTTTAAAAGAACTTGCTGGAATGGAGAGAAACCCTCATCTCTTGGCCATGGTTACAAGTTCTGCCTATTTCTAATCCATTGGGTTTCCAGAAGAGCCAGAGTGACCAATAAAGCTCTCTTATGTGTTAATTATACTCTGTGAATTCGAGTATATGTGTGTGTGTGTAATAGTCCATTTATCTCTAAATAGAAGAACCTGCTCTAAGCTCTATCTTTGGTGCTAGAAAATTAGTCTTTTATCAGGCTGATTCAAGGGCCAAGTGAAGTACTATGGAATATAAAATCAATGACCTTTTATAGACAGGCAAAGTCAGAAGGATAAAAGGCTTTTAAGCTGGGCAAAAGGAATATATCTCTGTTCTGCATTGCTGCTTGTGGGAGAGAAAAACATAGGCCGATGTAAAGGAAAAAGATTTCCTACATCACGGCAGTTCTGTGCTCGGCCTCAGAGAGTGAAGTCTGAGTTCAGTACCCTCATATGAGTTCATTTCTCTGGGCAACCTGGGAGCTCTTGCTTCAGACTCATTTCCACTGTGGGCAAACATTTCACAGCACAGCCCTGCTACTTCACTCCCAGAGCTCAGACTGTCCTGCCTGCGCTTTCTCAGTCCAGCAGCTGTGAGAAAGGCAGTAAAGGGACCCAGCAGCCTCCAGCAAGGATAAGAGCTAAGAAAGGCTGCTCTGTGTGGCCGCTCCATGCCTGCTTCTCCCCAAGCCCCACAATCCTCTTCCAAGCCCTCCACATTTTCTAAGTGAGTCTGAGTGGTTCCTGTGGCCTTCACCTCTGTACTGTAACTCTGAGGAGCCATGAGTGGCAGCTGGCTGGTTCTAGAGCCTCTACGGCGCCAGGCTAGGATTAGTGCCACCCTGTCCCTGGCCCTGGGCCCTGCTGTTGTCTCCCACCAACCTCCAGAGCTGTGATAAGGAAGAACACCAGAGCCTTGGTAAAGATGGAGAGACAGTGCTTTCACAAGACAGTCTTTGCTTCTCCCCACCGAGTCTGTGAAGTGACCTGAATTTTACAGCTCAGGAAAATAAGGTAAGAAGAGATTAAATGATGTGGATAAGGCCATAGGGATTGTGAAAGCAGGGTGGAATTTAAATCCAGACTTCCCTAGCACCAACTGTAGGACTTTGCCACCACATGTGGCCTGGGCGAGTCTGTTAAAATAGAGATCATATGTAAGATGCTGGCTGAGCGCAAAGGACAAGCAGGACAAATTGTCATGCCAACTCTCCCAGAGAAACCACACACACACACATTTTGCCCTGCCTTTAGTTCAGTCTTCTCCTTACTGAGAAAATTACCCAAATATGCAGGCTCGCATTGTCCCTCTGTAACTCTCCTCCCTGAAGGAAGTATAGGGCAGCAGGCTCTGCTGTAATGACATGGACCTCACCAAGGACATCAGCTGGCAGCTGTGACTTTTCCTGTCTTGTTTATTTGTTTGTTTTGGGCAATACAAGCAGGCCGAGCAATCAGAACTATCTCTATCCTGATTCTGTAATAGAATGCAGATTATTGCCATAGCAGGGGTCTCTTTTACCTCCATTCTAAGCCCATCTTCCATTGAGGTCATGTGTTCCTACTTATCATAGGGCATGGTGTGTAGTGATAGCTTATTAATGATTCTATCCAAAAAATCTTTTCAAAATATCACTTCTATTATATTACTCTCTTGACAAACATACAGTAGCTTTTTATTTCCTGCCCCAGGGCCATGCACGTGACTTCCACCTTAGTGCTTCACAAGCCAGACAAGGTGTAACACCTTCACTGCCACCGCCATACCTTTCTCTACAGGAGCTCGGGCTAGAATTCCTCCTTCTCCTCCTTTAAGACTAGAAGTTAAAGCCTCAACGCTACAGTCTTTCCTTACCATTCCAATCCCCCTGGGATTGTCCCTGAGCTAAATTTCTAAGCACCTGACTCAGCAACTCTAGGTATTTTACCACATACTATCTTATTTTGCTACTTAAATAGTTTTATAAGTAACTCTTAAAAATTGTGAAACTATTGAATACCAAGACCATAAAGTAAATGTTTTGTGCAGTACCTGGAGTGCTAGCCCAGTGTTAGGAATATAATAAAAATTTAAAAATATTTTAATTAATTTAAATTAAAATTCTTTTCTAGTCAAAGCTTATACAGTATAGTATTCATCAGTCCTGAATGCATGAACACCCTTTAGAGAAGAAAATATTTCTCATAAACACCCAATATTTATTTTTATGTCATTTAAACATATAAACGTAAAACTAAGTATAAATGACTAATAAAAGCTTAAGATTCTTAAACCACTATAAATCTCAAATGAATTTATAAAATTAAATATAAAAATAGTATAAACACTATAAAATTCAAATTAAAAGTCTATGTTTTCATGATGCATGATATTTGCCAAACCACAAAATAAAAACCAAACCACATCACAGCTAATGGAATTGCTAGAAACCTGATTCTTTTGATTTTTAGCTTGGCATGATTTATTTTTTAAAATACTCTATTCTGTTCAGTCCACAGCCCAGCAGAAACTTCATTTCTAAAGTGTTTTTTCAGGCCAATGGGACCCTACTTAGTACAATGGTATCACTATTATTAAGGTTTCTCTTTTTCTTACCTGAGTCCAAGGCATGTTGTGCTGCAAACATGTCATTCAGAAGATTTATATGGTCATCAGAAAGATCCAGTATGCTTCTGTTAACTTTTTAGAAGTATCATTGAAATTATACATCCAAATTAAGATACTCTATAAGAAAAGTTTGGGGTCATCACATTCTGTCCGTAGATCCCTGAGAAGTATTGAGTAACATCGTTAAGGCACTAATGGATAAGGAATTATTTTAAGCAGAAAAAGAATAGAATCATTCTCCCCCATTCCATGAGAAACTGTCAATCTGATTTTTTTTTCTATTACTTAGAAATTGAATCCTTTAAAATGATTACTAAAATCGACATTTTCCTAACAAGAAAGCAACTCACGTATCAGATCATTTAAAAGTCATTTGTAAACCAAGAAAAGAAATTAAGACCCCAGAATCCACCTTCAAAGGATAACCACTGTGGTCCATATGATAGTACTTTTTCGCCTTCCATTACTGCTAATAAGAACATTAGCACTGGACAGATAATGATTACCATAGGGCAGGACCGTTTTTAATGTTAATTCATTTACTGTGCACAACAACCTTGTGGTGTAGGTATGTTTGTTATTCTTATTTTACAGATAATAAAAGGGAGGCTAAAAACGTAAGCCTTAAGTAATTCTTAAACACATACGTAGTAAGTTGTAAAGTGGGATTCTAGTTGAGGCAAAAATATAATTCAAATATGGGATCACACTGAATTCAGAGTCTGGGGTTCTGCTTATTTCCCTTAAAAACACCATAAACATCTTTTTGTTTTGGTAACCAATTAGTGTTTATAGATATCAGGTAGGTATATTCCATTGTAAAATTACATCACCTTATTCAAAAAATACTCCATGGAAAGCCTTCCAGGTTGTTTTCAATCTTTAACTATTATAAACAGTGCTGAGATGAACATTGTTCATTTGAACCTTTGAGCACATCTTTACTTAGGGAAACATTTTTATTTCTTATGTGTTACTAAACAATCTAAGAAGAGTATACAAAAATCTCAGCATGTTCACTCTAACGTAGCTGTAACTGTTGATTTTATTCACTGGATAAGTACTTAGCTTCACACAATGTTCAATTATATGTATTTGTTTAGCATTCAATCAAATTTTAAGTTTTCCCCAATGCTAATAGGTGCTTTCAGCTCTAAGTACACATGGGAGCAAGCTAGTATAAAACATACAGTAACATTTTAAATTATGTGTCCTAAATTTTAGAAATTAAAAAGCCTCTATTTAGTTGTTCTAAACTAAATTGTTGTTCTCCATGTGTAGGAAGCACTTTATTAGGTAGCACTTTATTAGGCATTTTTAAAACTGTGTTTTAGCTGTTTATTTGGGAGGATTGGTTTTATTTTTTAAAATAACCACAAGTCTTTGTGCTTTTGTAAGCCCAACTCTAAGTCTTATTTTTTGGAAATTTTAACTTATTTTATCAAAACAATGCATAGATAAAGCTAAATACTACTAAAAGTGTCTGTGGGTGGGCATCTCCTCAACTTCCTGTTTTGATCTCTAGAGAAAACAACTTCTAACTTCCCTGTTCTGTTGTTGTTTGGAGGATTTTCTTCCTCTGTTCTTCTCCTGTTCCTCTTCCTCTCCCCACACCTCCTTCTTCTCCTCCCCATCTTCCTAAGGGTATAGAGAATGCAGCATCCTTATAATGCCTCTTGTTCTCTCCTCTTACCAATATAATCATATTACAATATTCAAATGCTTCAATTTTTCTTTCGTTTACTTGTTTTTCTTTGAAATTTCCCCATGTCTTTGTATAACCTCCAATAGCCTCTGATTATAATTTTCTGCATAGTTAAATGTATCAGATGATTTGTAGATTTCTTACTATTACTAATTTTCTAAAAATATCCTTTCTGGGTCTCTCTGGACTGCTGCTATAATCTGGACAAGTTAGCCTCTGAGCCTCCTCTCTAACCACCATCGTAGGCTGCGGCAGAGTCCGTATTTCTTGACTTTTACATATCCTTCTTTCTTGATTTTCTTTCCTGATTTGAAACAATCCTTCTTCTAAAATGTTTTTGATAAAAGGAATACATGAGAAGCAACTTTTTTGGGACACTGACTATTTGCAAGTATCTTCATTCCATTTTAAACCTAATTTGTCATTTAGCAAAGTTGAGCATTTTAAGTGAAAATCATTATCTCTCAGAATTTTGAAGGCACTGCTCAATTTTTTTTTTGACTTCTACTTTTGCAATTGTGATAACTAATGTCATTCAGATCCTGGATCCCCTTAGATATGATTTTTTTCTTATCTCTGTAAGTTTATATGGTCCTCTTTTTCAGTGATGTAAAATTTGATCATGCTGTGAGTTGATGAGATCTTTTTTCATTCTTTGGTCTCAGTATATTTTTCCATACCAATAAATATTCTTTTAATTCTGGTATAAATTACATTTATTTTCTTACTTTTTCTCTGTTATCTCTTCTGGAATTTCCTACTTACTTACTTTGACTTACCTCACTAATCCTCATTTTTAATGTTATCATTTCTATCAAGTATGCTTTTGGTTTATTGTTATACACTCTTATAGATTATCTGAGTTCCATCCTTTAATCCTTCTACTTACATTTTTTATTTTTAATTAGTTATTATGTTGTTAATATCCAGGAACCTTTCTTATTCTAAGATTCTTCTTTTTCCTCCACTTCTTTTTCTTCTTTTTCTCCCTCATCTTTTTTAAATCTTCATTATGGCATCTGTCCTGGTGTCATAGGAGTAGTATCTTCCTTTATCTGTCTGAGAATATTCATTGTAATTTACTTTGCGTTTGTCTTATGTTTCCTGCTTTATCTCTCTTTCTATTGAGTTCTTTTTTGCCTGCTCGTTTGTTCATATGTTTCATGTGAGGTAATATTTGCCTGTCTATTCCTGTTCATGACTGAAACACTGAAAAGTTCATTTAAAAATGATAGATTTTAAAATAGCTTTCCAAGAATCTGATGCATATTGGTAATAGGGTCTACTATAGGATGTCCTATATCAAGGAATAATAAGTATTAGTTGCTGAAGGTCTTTATTCTGAGTCTTTAGGTTTAATAAATTGAAGGGTCTTCTGATCTTCTGTCACGGTTGAAGAACTAGTTGATTGTCTTGGCAGGGTCAGGATGGAGACCTAACATGGAAACAGAATTTCAGTGAATACCCTCATTTATACCCCACACCTTATTCCAGTTCATTTCATCTATTGTTTACCATTCTGAGTTTTCCTGCGGTTCTGGTAGATGAGAAGGCTTGCCTCTTGTTGGTATTCCTTTCTGTGTATAATTAGTTTTGAATTTATTATGATTTTCATTCACTTCTTTTCACATATTCGGCTTGTGAGTTACAGGTGTTGTGTCCTACATTCTTTGATTTCAGAATTTATGTGTCTGCCCCTTTTTTATTTATCTGTGTGTATGAGTTGACATCTGACATCTTTACCCCCTTAAATCCAAAATGTTTCTTTCTTTTTTTTTTTTTTTTTAGGTTTTTGCAAAGGGAAGAAAGAAACCTATTAAGAAGATATTTTGGGGCGGTGCCTGTGGCTCAGTGAGTAGGGCACCAGCCCCATATGCCGAGGGTGGCGGGTTCAAACCCGGCCCCGGCCAAACTGCAACAAAAAAATAGCCGGGCGTTGTGGCGGGCGCCTGTAGTCCCAGCTGCTTGGGAGGCTGAGGCAAGAGAATCGTGTAAGCCCAAGAGTTAGAGGTTGCTGTGAGCCGTGTGACGCCACGGCACTCTACCCGAGGGTGGTACCGTGAGACTCTGTCTCTACAAAAAAAAAAAAAAAAAAGAAGATATTTCGGAGTCAGGACTAGTGCTCCATGATACTAGACCTTAGGAAAAAAATCTAGATAGACAATAAATCAAATGAGTAATCACTTCATGCAAAATGTTTTTGCCTCTGTGACTTTGCTCTATTCCCCATCACTGTGTAGATGACTTTTACCTATATTTCAAATCCCTGATAAAATAACATCTCCTCCATGAAGACATACTGATAATTATAACTAATAATAATCTCTCCATTCTCTGAAGTACATAATATTTGATTTATCATTTCTTATGGGGAATATTCATTTCATACCCAGACTTGTCAATATGTGTGTGTTTCCAGCAAAAATATTCTCATTAATTTATTATTTCCTCTATCTTTGAGAATTGGATTCATTTGTTATTCATCTTTGAGTTGCTCCAAGCTCCTAGTACAGTGCCTGGAAAAGAGCATGAACTCAATAAATGTTGAATGAATGTATGAAAGTATAGAGATTGCAATGAGTCTTGCTCCTGGAAAAATTAGAAGGCCCATTTTGAAGTTTCCTCTTTTTCTGTCATTCAGAAAGTTTATAAAGAATGAGAAAAATTTACTTTTTAGCTGTAAGTTTCTGTGTGCTCTACAGCATACAGTGCAAACTATTACACTGTATTGCGAATGTTTCTCTGAAATTCCTCCCTGGAATTATTACCTTCTTAAGAATAATTACATCAAGGAGCTGGGCAGCTTCTGTAAAGCTGCTGTAGGTAAAAGGTGACTTTTATTGTCTTCCTGCTGGACTCTCTTCCTTCCTTTTGCCCAGTGATCAAGTACCTAGAACCTCCATGGAAGACCCAGTTGAATAATGAAAATAAATATAATTTCTTTTTTTTGCCTTTTTTTTTTTAATTGTTGGGGATTTATTCAGGGTACAATAAACCAGGTTACACTGATTGCATTTGTTAGGCAAAGTCCCTCTTGCAATTGTGTCTTGCCCTCTCTTTCTTTGCCTAAACATCCTCTTGTATAAAATGGAGGAAACATTCTCCTGCACAAGGTTGTCATAAAGGTGAAATAAATAACATATGTAAAGTTCTTAGAAAAGCAGGCATGGAATAGATTCTCTTTGTATTTCCCCTTTCTCAGGACATTTATTGCATTTCTTGGGAACATGAGCATTTATAAAGTATATTTAGGGAGAGAGCAATGTTTAACTCAAAAGGAAATTGGCCCAGTGAGACATTTCATAGTTTTTGTGTCAAGGACTTCTGGAAGCTTGTACACATTCCACATTAAAGCACCCACAAGTATGGAATCATTTTTCATGGCTTCAATCCTCAAGGGAAAAAGTACTTATAGAAACATTGTTCAGAGATTTGAAGTAAGGCAAAACAAAACAAAACAAAACAAACAAAATATATTGTCCTCTTTTGGTTGGAATTGTTTCAAGAATGTTTGGTGTGAACAGGTAAACTTTTGCTTCCTGACTTTCTTCCTCTTTCAAAGTTTCTCCCCATCCCAGGATACGAGAATATGCGTTTCTGGGGCGTCTTTCCGAAATGTAACTTGTCTCTATCTTTTTTAAGTTGATGAGTCCCCAAATGATAGGGGAGGGAAGGAAAACTTCATACCAGTAGAAAGATGGAACTATGAGTGTTGATTCGTGGGGACCTCCTATTTTAAACATTTCATGGAGTGCTGGATTGTTTGGGAATGCAGGGTTTGACAAAGTATATCTGGCTTCCAAAACCCTGCCAGGTACTTTCCCTCTTGTCCTCTAAAATGATTTCATATACTTGCCAGTCATGAGCTCTAGTATACACATTCTCCCCTGCATAAAGGGGGAGTAGATTACTTGCCTTTCATAAAACTCTTTGGCTATCTCATGCAAACCTATCTTGCCAGATCTCTAGCAGTTAATGCTAATTACTAATAGACTCATTCACTTTTTTTTCATCTCAAGCTTAAGACAATTAAACCTTTACATGTGACAGAAATGAAAAGTAACTTTCTACCAGCAAAGTCCATCGAAATTGAGGGAGATGCTGGAGATTTATTCTAATAATTCCTTAGGATGAAAATGTAGCTTTCCTTTTGGGAAAGGTGAAATGATTTTTGATCCCAGATGCAGCAAATGGGAAGTGATGTTTATTAATGCCCATGTGTGCAAGGTGCATGGGAGCATACACTATTTGATGTAATCTACTCACTGGTCCTCAGAAGTAAGTGTAATCTGTTCATTTCCAAAATCAAGAAATTGGCTCATCAAGGTGGAAATTTACATAAGGTGATAAAACTCATTAAGGTTCATGACAGAAACTCAGACTGTTCTTTTCTGACTGTATCACGTTCCCTCCCAGAGTGGGTTAGACCAGAAGATCCACAGAGAATACCCCAAACTAGTTTGTCTAGTTGGGTGTGAGTGCCAGCTTTCCTAGAATCCTACAATGGAGTGGCCTCTTGTCACCCCTGAACATGGGCATCTCTTCACCAGCCTCTTTCTTCTCTTTCCTGAAAGCTGAATCACCCTCCACCCCAGTTCACTAATAGTGTGAGAGGAATTTTTCCCTTTCTTCTTTCTCTCCTCTACCTTCACATGAAACAAAAAGAAAAGCAAAACATCTTTTCTAGGGAAGAGAGAGCTTCATCTCCATCTGGTCCTCTTCCAGAATCGCCAGACTGCAGACATGACTGAGTCCTAAGGATTCCTCTTGCTGTTATGTGTGGCTCCTATTACCGTAGCCTTGGAGAGCCTGAGACAGCAAATCCCCACTCAGGGAGAATTTAGGTAGCAGGAGGCTGTGACTTACTTTTCAGCAACACACTGACCTTCTCTGCCTGGGGGCCACACCCATGTGGAGCCGCTTCTCTTGTCCTTTGTTGTGAGCTGAACATGGTTGTATGGAAGACACTCACTGTACCATTCAGCTGCTGGTGGCAGAGTTAGAATTTCTCTCCTATAACCTTTAGAAAACGCCAAACCCTGTTCACATCTGCCAAGCTGGCAGATGTGGTTCCTTCTGGTCCAAGCTGGGCTTCAGTAATAGACACAGAACATCAACTTATCTTTTCTGGTTACCTAGAGCCAGGCATTGGCATAAGACATTATTACCAGCAAATGGGCATTTTTGTGCCATTTGTGAAAATTAACTTCCCTAATTAACTTTCTCATACAAATGCATTCAGGATGAAGGCATTAGGATGATGACCTAGAAAATTGCTACCTTGGTAGATTCCCCCATGCTCCCTTTTGCCTCTTAAATGTGCCAAGAACAAAATTGCTCTGATGACATTGTCAGATCTCTGAGAATAAATAACTGATGAATGAAAGAGTGATGCCACATGTTGGAGAGTTGAACCCTAATTTTAGTTCATGGATTCTGCTCAGCATGGAATGGCCAAGAAATGATGTTCCCCATCCAGAGGGGAGGACTGGTGAACATCAAAATTACTTCTTGGTGCATATTCAAGCACCTTTTCAAGCACCAGGCTACACAGCAATTATGTTTTAATGAGTTTTACATCCATTAGGACAGTCAGGAGGGTACACTGGGAGGACCAGTAGGAGGCTGACATTTCAGAAACAAGAAGTTCTAAAATTCCATTTGTTTACTCAGCCTACAAGGGCAATTTATTGATTGATTGATTGATTGATTGATTGATTTATAAACCTAGATGTCTTCTTGGATAGCCTGTCATAGGCATTTTTAGCCCTTTGAAATTTTTTATTTTTTTTTAAGAGACAGAGTCTTATTTTGTTGCCCTCAGTAGAGTGCTGTGGCGTCACAGCTCACAGCAACCTCCAGCTTAGGCAATTATCTTGGTTCAGCCTCCTGAGTAGCTGAGACTACAGGTGCCCACCACAACGCTCAGCTATTTTTTGTTGCAGTTTGGCCTGGGCTGTGTTTTAACCTGCCACCCTCGGTATATGGGGCTGGCTCCCTACTCACTGAGCCACAGGCGCCCCGCCTTGCCCCTTGAAATTCTTTGTGCATAAGTGTTGGTCATTTTTATCATAATCAAAAATTTCTGAAAACTTTTTACATTTTCTTTTCATTTTTAGTTTTACTTCATTGTATTATATGAGTTAGTCTTAAGATGTGGGCAGTGTACTCTGGCCAAATGGATGAAGAAAAATGAGGAGATATGGTTATGCCTCAGGATGAGTGGTACAGAGAGACAATGGTGTGTGCTCCCTGTAAAATTGAAAGTAAATTAAAGTATTCTAGAGTTTAAATTGATGGTTTTCAAGCTTGTCACACTTGTTATTCACCTAGCAAGCTTTTCTAAAACAAAATGCCAAGGCCTGGGCGCCTGGAGATACCGTGCAAATTAGAATCTCTGGCAGGTGTGGGTTAAGACATCTCCAAAGTTCTTCAGATGATTTTAGATTTTAAAGTCAGAGTTGAGAACCATTAATTAATTAATTTTCAAAAATATATACTCATCATATATTATGTGCTACTAGAAGATACTTCTCTAGAAGCTAGGGATATAGTAGTGAACAAATCAAACAGAAATCCCTGCTTTCACAGAGCTTATCTGGTAGTGGAGAGTTTGGCTGGCAACAAACAAGATTAATATATACAGCACTCATGGCATATAAGATGTTGATAAGTGCTAAGGAGAAAAATAAAACCAGGAAGAAGGGTATGACTTAAGATGAGGAAGGTATTGCATCCTTGCAGGTTATTCTGGGGAGACCTCATGAGAAAGTAACATTTGCATAAAAATCTGAAGGAGAAGGGAAAAGACTCCAGGCAGAGAAAAAAGGTGTTGAGGTGGGAACACCCCTATTCCAAGAAAAGCTAGAGGACTAGAGTGTGAATTTGTGGTCTAAACAACAAAATCCTCACTCTAGGTATAAGGTGAACTACTTGAAGGAGTAAACCAAAAGACTGTGTGTAATGAATTTAAGAATACTCTGAAGCAAAACAAAGTGATCTGCTATCATCTTAAGGAAGTAGGGGTGGATATATGGTAGTTTGGAAACTGGCATAGAACAAATTCCAGGTTAGACTGGAGAAGGGAGGTAAAAGTAGAAAGTAGGTCAGTTTAGAGAACAAGATAAGGAAGGCCAAAGAAGCAAGAGTGAGAGCGTCTCTCTATGTGTGGGTGGGAGCTAGAGTGCGTGGAAGGTGCCCAGGGGTCGTGACAGGTCATGGTCATGGCATGCATGTGGTAACATTTGAACACATAACTGACAATCCTCCTACTCACTCAGCGCTCTCCAAGCTGACTTGTAAAAGAAATTGGCTTCTAATACATCTAGCTTATAGGGAATGGTTGTATTCATCAGCCATTGTAACTGTGCAGCCCACCTGTATGTTATTTCTCATGATAAATTAAGAAATTGCAATTGGTTGGATGCTGGATATCGGTCTAAGTGACCTTTGTATGTGCCAATATCCCTGAGTCAGATGAAGCCAGCATTAAATACTGAGCAGGTAAGGTCTCTGAACCTGTGGATTTTGGACAATGAAGTCTGGACAAGGCAAACGCCCCTTTTGGGGGCCTCTCAGGACCCCCAGCCCGTTTCTTTCAGTGCTGACTCTGATTGCCTCCTGGCAGTCCCCGTGCCCATCATGGAATGCTCTGTCATCCCCTATCTTACTGCTTGGCAGCTGTTTTTTCACTGTAAAATGAGAACAATTCCTAATATCTTATCTGTCTCTTCCAGGTAGTGTTAAAATCAGACATGATAATATATGTGAATGCCATTTTAAATGTTAAGGTGATGTGTAAAATAAGGCATTATTTTTATTAATAATAAGGCTAAACTTAGCAAGTGAAGAGACGGGCATCTGTTAAAGCCTTGATGTTGTCACCATACATATAGGTTGGATTCAATGTGTCTTGTAGATAAATATATTTTTATTTAAAAACTATTGGTATAAATACTATAGATATGTATAAAAAACAAGTCTGGAAGAGCTAATAATACACCAAAAGAGAAGTATTGGTTATATATATATATCTATTTTTATTACTGCAATATATTTAGGAAGTATAAATTTTTGTACAGTTATGTTACATTCTGACAAGAAGTATAAATTTTTTGTACAGTTTTGTTACATCTTGAAAGGAATTCATTCTTTATTTACATGAATGCAATTAGTTTTATGTTTTCTCATACAGAATCAGGTATTAATATCTATATATTCTAAGTATTCAATAGCACATATTACAAAGATGAAACCATGAAAGTTACCTTTCAAAAATCCTCACAATGACTTTGTACATAGTTGTTAAATAAATGGAGCATTCGAACTGACATCACTGGTAACGAGCTGGTGATCAGTGCTGTGAGTCAGAGTTTTCAGATGTCAGTCAGCAATAGCCACCTCCATGAGTCCCGAACAGTCAGGTCCATGTGGCCTGTCCTGCCCTTCTGAATGCATCCCTGAACTGGGACAATCATGGGGCTATTTCAGAGATTGTACTTCTGTCAGAGCTTAGGGAGTCCAAAGGGACATTTTTTGTTTTTTTCTTTTATTTTCTTTTGCAAATATCAACCCTTTCTCCAAAGAAAAGGTGAAATTGAAAATGAGATTGACAATGTGCCCTCAGACTAGAAAATTAGGCAGTTGGTAAAATCTTGACTTCAGCAAAGAAATAATTGGCAGAAGAACATGGTTGATCCAGAGGAAATTAGGCATGGGAACTTCTCCTGCTAGGACAAAGGTGAGCCAGGAAGACAGCCTGAGAGAATGAGGGAAGACGATGAGAGAATAGATTGAGACCATTCATCTCCTGCCAACAGCAGCCCTTACATTGGTTTCCAGAGCCATTAGCATTAAAATCCACTAGTAAAAGAGCTCTATGAACACACGTGTAGTCAAAGTTCAGTTTATTAGCCAACCGTGTCAAGGGAGAATACACTTGCAGGGAACTGTGGGATATCTTAAAAGGAAGCAGTTAGGGAAAAATTCTTACAGATTTTGGGGTAGGGGTGAAGGTGACAGAGTTAGCCATATGAAGGTCTTGGCAGGGATGGGTTAGAATTCATACATTGTGGGGTTGCTTGCTAAGTAGTCTAAACTTCATAACATCTGAGCATGTGTAGGATGATTATGATACAAAGTCAGTTTTTCTGTAGCCATATAGAACATCTGGGTCATGATGAGGTAATGTTAGGAAGCAAGAGTTTGGGTTTATATAGTTTTCTTGCATACCATGGTTTGGGGCAGTGATGTGTTTTATGAGTTATGATATAGTTCTGCAAACTATAGCTTTTGTTTCAATTCCACTGGGTGGAGGTGAATATATTTCATGAAAGAAATTCAAAATAGGAAAGAACAGAAAGAATTTAAGAAGTGGAAATAAGTACTTGAGCACCCAGCATGTGCTAAGGGATGTTACTTGTAAATATGTCCTACTCTTCTCCTGTGCATTTTACTCTTCTTCCAATACTCTTTATTTGACAAACTGTATTCTGTATGGGATCAATCAATACACTCTAGGAAATGTTTCTGGGCATTAAAGTAGGGCTTTCTTCCCATTTCTTTGCACCTTATAGAAGTCAGATGCAAAAAAACCCAAACCTCTCTACTTCTTATCACCCACACAACCAGCCATATACTAGTTGGACTTTGTCCCTATTTCCTGTAGATCTTAAGGTATGTAATACAGCCAGCCATCTTGCTCATGCCTGATGGAGACCTTTACCAAATGGTACTAAACTTCCTATTCTGTGTTCATTTTCAACTTCAAGAGACATGCTCGTTGTAAATAAGTCACTGCATCTTTTATCAGCAGCAGCATTCCTATTAAATATTTAATAGGAATTTAACCTATTAAATATTTAGCCATTGGCTCAGTAAGCATGACCCATGAAATTGACCCTGCTCATATTTTTGCTCGCCTTTTCCAGAGCTGGCACAAGATGTGTCCTGGTTTGAGCCACTCCATATTTCTCCAGGCTGTTCATTTGATGCAAAATGCAAGGATACAATTGGCCTTTCTATGGTTTTTCTCTTTGATCTTTCTTTAGCCTAAGAAAAGCCCTGCGGGTATAAAGGGTAGCATAGAAACCCCCTTTAGTCTAGGAAAATAGATGAAGAAAAAAGAATTTGCCTTAAGCCTCAGACTGAGACCAGAATTAGGGACTAGAACACATACTTAACTCTCTGATTCTCATTTTCTTTTCTTCCCCCCCCCCCCACCAAGTGGTAAAATGGGATTTTATTAGAAAGGAATAAAGAAGGGGTAAAAAGCCAATTCCCATTTTCTTTATAGGCTTCTCCATTTGGACATCATACTCTACCTCTTCATTTTCTCTCTTTAATATAATCATTGAAAATCATACCACACTACGAAATCATTAAGAAGCTGCCAGGTACAACCCTTTCTGTAAATCTCAGTGAGCTGGCCACAAATGGTAACGGGAAGTAAGACGGAGGAGGGAGAAGCCAGAACATGGAGTGGTCATTGGCCTTCTTGGTAGAATTTCCTTCACGAGCCTGCCTGACTTTTCTTCTTGATGCTGTTTTCAACACATTCATTCATTCACTGTGGGAAATTAGGGCAAGTTGCAAGTGAAAAGATGCTTCTCTCTAGATTTCTTCTTTCTTTTCTTCACATTTATTTCTGGGGGAAAAAAATAACTCCCTTCAAATCCCTTTCATGTTAGTGGTGTTTTAGTACAAGACAAATAAGGAGAAATGAAAGAAAATTCTCCAGAAGCAAGCCATATTCTTGATTCTGAACGTTCTCTGAGCAAGTTAAAGACTTCAAAGACATTAAAGTGCTACCAAACAGCTGGGCTAGGAGCACAAGAATTGGCTAGGGTAGGGTGGGTAATTTGTAAAATAATTTTCAACTTCAAACTTACATTTACTGTCTTGAAGCAGCAGCTCTCCCAGTCATATTACAATTGACATGAATGGAAAGGAGCAGTGTCTCCTGCAGGTAGAACTGGCTGATGCTGAAACATGATCCTGGGACTTAGGGATGGGCTCTTACGGACTAGGAATCTTCCCCCCCACCCCCCCATGGCTTTGATAGGATTTACAAGATTAAACTACAACTTCCTTTGAGGCTAACACAACCTGGTATGCAGAGCAATCAGGAGGGTCCCCAGAGAAAGGAAATCCAACTGCCAGGCAAGTAAGTCATGGACTTGGCTCGCCAAGCCAATTGCAGTCACCAGTTTCATAGGCTCAGGTAAAGTACTCTTTCTCAGCCCAGATAAGATGTGATGGTTTGTATCTTTTTACCTGTGGGTATATTTATTGAGGACAATTTTGAACATAACATGAATTTAGGGCACTCCCAGTTCTTACACACGTTGCTCTTGCCTGAAATGCCTCTTTTTTCTGTGTCTGTTAAACAGGAAAACTTTTACTTAAACATCACCTTCACCGACAAATTCATTAATCCCTCTTCAAAGATCTGCCTCTCTTTGGCAGAATGGATTTTGTGATTCCTCAAAGATGCTTTTTGGACCTTTTTCTATCCATAGTCCTAGTGCAAGACCCAGTTCACAGGTGTTCAACAAGATTGGCAGTGTCTCTGCTCCTGTTGGGAAGATTTTCAGGTTGCATTCTGAAGAAGTGATCTTGCCGAGAGGCAAGAGGATTTCACATAAAGTTCATTCTGCTGTGGCTGGCTGTCAGGTAATAACTTGGAAGTCCTTGCATGGAAGTTCAACTTTGGAAATTTCACCTTGTACTTTCCCTTTCGAAAACTACTATTGGAGAAAGGATGGTTTCAAGTCACTCTTCAAAGAAAAGAAGTGAAGCTAGGTAGGCTGTACTGGGGTGACAGAGAACTTACCCTTTTTTTCTCAAAGTTTGCTAAAAGATTAACAATTAAGGCAGATTAATAAGGAAAAGGTTTATTTACATGGGAAGAATTACAGAGTGATTATTCAATATCCCATTGGGATCCAGATATTTTTATACCTACTTTTTGGTAATTCTGTTTAGGGGCAATAAATGGTTGCTAGGGAACATGAATAGATACTTGAGAGAAGGAGTGGGTGAGGGGAAGCAGATTGACTGGCAAATTAACTCGAGAGACAGGTATTATGTTTAAAATTATTTGGGTCAGTTCTGGTTGCATTCTTGATTTTCTTTCTTGCAATATACTGAGATGACTTGGAGGGGAAGGGAAGTCAATTGTTCTTTTTTTTTTTTGCAGTTTTTGCCCGTGGCTGGGTTTGAACCCTCCCAGTCAATTGTTCTTTTGATGGCCCTGACAGTGCAGGAGGGAAAGCCCCTTCTAAGGGTGTGTTGATCTCTAAGCTCCTTTATTTCAAAATACTTTTTATACCAAGGAGTTATACTTTGGGCTGAAATGTCATGAACTCCTTCCATGGGATGATCTCTCATTGACCTATCCACCCTCAGTGTGCACAGCTCTTGAACAGAAGCTATGACGTAGGTAAGAGGACATTTGAATGAGAGCTCAAGGCATGGACCCTTTTGCCCAGGTCTGTCACTGATGGGCTCAGTTGTTTGGATAACTTGCCCCTTCTCGGGGGCTCAGATTCATCATCTGTGCTCAAAGGGCTTGGTTTCAATGATGTCCAAATACTATTCCAACTCCAACGATGGTCTTAAAATGTTAGGAGTCTCCGTGTCTATAAAATATCAAAATAAGCAATCCAATTAATGGCAATTCTTCTAATATTAGCTTAGCAGATGGGTTCCCCACCCCCTGTTGTTTAGACATTTTTCATCATTAAAATAATTGAGTGGGATGTTGTTTCTATTCTTTTGACCTCTCTGTTCTCCACTGCTGTAATGAAACTCTGCATTGCTATTTGATGACTGGGCTTCTGAGGACTCTTTTTGTGCAGTTGCAGCATAAACCAACATAAACATGAAGTGGAAAGGGCACTGGGATAGAAGTCAGGCAATTTGAGGTCTTGCCGGGGCTCCAGCACTAACTAGCTCTGTGGCCTGGGGCTTGTCATGTCCCCCTCTTGGGATCTCCATTTCCTCACCTGTTAATTGGAGGGTCTGAAATAGATGATTTGTATAGTTTTTCAACTCTTCTTGCAGTTTAGAAATTCTAAGCAATGACATCTCCCTAGAGAGTGAGGGCTGAATGGAGAACGCGTGTCACACTACTCCAAATGCCACACAATTAATTATGGAATTTCAGCAATCAGTTCCCTCCCCAGCTCCCTACCCCTGCCTGCATTAGTGGCATTTTCAAAGCCTTCTGTTTAGAAGAACATCAGTCCCAGACTAATTGGCATCTTTCCATCAATGTCAGAGGGAGAGAAAGGGATCTGTGCTTAGAACTCAACTAATTCCCCTCTGTGGAGTGGGGTGGAAAATGCCTTCAGCCTCTGACATGCCTCTAGCATCTAACAGCTTTTCCTGATGTATTCTCTTTGGTTGCTGTGTTTTCAGGGTGGGTGCTCTGAACAGAGGAAGACTTTCTGTGTTATGTGATGCATGTGTTTGTAAATATATGAGGCTAGCTTGTACCCATCTGTCAAAAAAGATCGAAGTACAAGAAGAAAAACAAAGAAATGTACTCTTTCTTGTTAGTTCCAATATCATGAGTGGTTTAAGGGCAAGAACTCTGGAGGACAACTGCCTTGCTTTGAGTCTTTATTTGATACTGAGTCAGCCATGTGGGAGAGAGAACTCTGCTTTCTCTGCCTCAGTTTTTGTATCTGTAAAATGAGGCTAGTAAATAAAAATACAGCCTCACAAGATTAAATGAAACGATGCACGTTAATAAGTATAGTATTTAATACACAATAGCTTTTAATATTAAAATTATGATGTTTGATATTATTTTGACTAGTCAGCATTTGCAATGGCCCCTCTTCAACTGGTTAAACTAGTCATTTTTTTTTTTTTAGTGGTTTGGCTGAAGTTCATCCCTACCTCACATTTCAAGGCCTTGGCCTTCATGACTCCCTTGTCATAACTCCTGTGAGATTCCAGTGTTCTTGGCTGATTATTTGGTACAGTGCTTTTCTACTGGGAAAATCCTCCTCTCAACACTTCCTCACTGCCCTGGAATGCTCTGCTCCTGACCTAAGCAACCAAGTAGCTCACAGCTACCTTTGCTACAGAGAAGATACTTAATCCTGGAAGAGTACAGCTGTAATCATTCCTTCTGATGTGCACACACTAAGAAAGAGACACACAATCTATACACAATCAAAGCATCATTTTTCCACTCAAAGGGGGAAGAAACGTCCTTCATTTATACAACTTCCTGAATAGAGGTCTAGGCTGTGTTAATCATTCAGTAACAAATTCCATTTTCTTCTCTTCTTATTCTCTTCCTTTAAAACCAACAGCTGGGACTGTGCAGCAAGCAGCAAAAAGAATTAAAACTTCTCATGGTGGGGGAGCTGAAGCAATTCATTTAATGTGTTTTATCCATTGTGTTGCACATTTACTCCATGGGTTCTAGATACCACGTGTCTGCTCTCTTGAAGGCAAATCCAAATCACTTATGGCATCTTTACGGAAATTCCAAATTAAATGGAAATATGACTATGAGGCCATCAGCTAAAAAGCATTAGCTCCTCACGGGGGATTCTGCTTTTTTTCCACCTTCTCTCTCTCTGTCTCTCTCTCTCATCTGTATCATCTTTCACAGCAGTGTCCTTGAAGAAATCTCCCTTGGGCCCTCCCTGTGACAGCTCTTGGAAGGCCAGCTTTGGCAGTAAAAATGTCCAGACCATAGAACTAAATTTAACAAGATATCTGACATCGGGAATGCATCACCATGAGTAAGCAAGCAATCATTTTTAAAACCAAGTTGCACTGTGTATAAAAGTTGCCCGTATTTATAAAAATCAAAATGTGTTTAACAACACTCAAATTACTTGAGCACTGTGCATCTGGTTCCCATTAACGGATATAGGATGAGCCCTGACTGGGGCAATAACTTCTGTGAGAACCAGCCTGGATGATTCTGGTGGTTGTATATGAATGGCAATGGAGGCTAGGTATAGTGCAAATATAGTCAAGATAAGGAGCCAAACTGTATCTAGAAATTTGGAACTGGGCATCAGTGCTGAGAATGACACACATATATGAAGCCAGAAATCAGAAGGAGAGGTATAGGATGGAATGAGGCTGGAGCAAATGGCTCAGGTTTGAGACAACATACCACAAAAAGATGGCAGTGGTGCACTTTCATATGACCCAGTTATGAGGCCTGAGAGTAGCCCTGATGTGAATTCTACGCTCTCTTATTCCAAGAAATAATTTTAGACACTTTTAAGGACCTGATTTGTCATGAGGCGAGGATGGACAGGCAAGGATGGAATTTCCGTAAAGATGCCATAGAGCAGAACCAAGGAGGGGCAAATGGTGAGAGTTTACAGAAATGAACCCTCTTTTTCTGTCTGCTCCTAGTTCTTTGCTGGAAGACAAATAGCTGGGCCCAGGCTGCATGCAGCTGAGGAATTAAGACTTTCTCATAAGGATGAAGAAAACCAAAAGCAATTCGTTTAATGCATTCCATTGATTATACGGCTCATATACTCCCCGGGTTGTAGATAGTACATGTCCATTCTCTTGATGGCAAGTTCAAATCATCCTGGGCATCTTTATGGTATCTTTCTTCTTTCTATCTTCTACTCTGCAGCAGAGTAATGGAAAAGACTGGGGTGGAGAGAAGAGAGAGAGAGAATGGCAGAAAAGGGAGAGGGAGAGAATTGGAGAGAGAGAAAAAGGGAAGGAATGAGCCTAGGAGATAAGTATTTGATAGATGAAAGAAATGAATTAGGATTTTAAGGCAAAGTCAAGTTCTGGAGAAAGACAGATGGCCAATTTAATGTAGACTTTAGGAAAGAGGTGCTGGAGATTTCAGGGGTCTCAAGGCCTAGGGTGTATCAGAATAATCCTTTGGAAGGTTTGGGTATCTTGGGGATGGTACCAAAGAAGCAGCTTTCCAAGGGTCTTATTTTCTACAAGAAAAAGGGATGCTGTGAAATGAAGCTATAGCTGGCTTATGGATGACTACGCCCCTAAGAGAAAAAAAAAAAAAATAGACTTTTCAGGCTGGGAAGGAAGAGAACCTTTACGTGCAGCCTGGGCTTAAAATCTGGTGAACTTTTCATGCTGTGGAGGAGAAACTCCTTGTAGTACAAAGCAAGGGTTCAGATGGGGATTTTGCAGATTACTCCCTTGGGCATGGCTGGTAAATACTGCAGAGAATTAAGAGAAGAGGAGGTAGGCCCCTTAGGGTGTTGGGAGATACGGTTTTCACAGAAAGCAGAGATTACTTGTTCCAGGGGGCCTTGGGATTTGAGACCTTGAGTCTCTCCGAATGACAGAAGTCGGTTCTACTGGCCAGTGTCAAAAGCTTCATTTTCTACACTTCATACTTTAGCTGTTGGTAATTTATAGGGGCAACAACTTAGATCCTGCCTGCCCAGAAGTCCCTGGGTACCTTAAACCAATTACAACTCTTCGCTCCTGTTACAGATTTTAAAGTGTATCTGGGATAATGTCAAACACTATTGAGAAAAGGGTTTGGGGCTCAAATAAGGCAATCGTGACCTCCTTACCCTCAATTTTCCCTGAATGTCAGGACACCCCTCCACAGGGTGAAGGAGTATATAAATTTAATCTGGTTGCTCATAGCAGGGCTGAATGGAGGAACTGATCAGTTGTCACTCTGGGCAGTGACAAGCTCACAGCCCTGTCAGTAATGGGCAACGAAGCACAAGTTGCCATTAAATATACCCTTGCCACCTGAGGAAGAAGACAAGGGCGTGGAGGGATCCTCCTAGGACTCCCTATCTTAAGATGGTCTGCACAGACCTTGACAGGGACCCTTGAGTCAGTGGGAAAAGGACTGCTCCTGAACCAGTTGATGGATTTCTATCCAGTTGCCTTTTTAGGAGATGTCAGAAATCCCCAGTGTGATTCTATTAGTCTCTCGTTCCCTCTTCAGGTCTCACAGCACATGATCGCCTACAGGGAGGCTGTCAAAGTGTGGTCTACAAATCAGCAGCCTCCACATCCCCTGGGAAGTTGTCAGAAGTGCAGAATCTCAGGCCCTACTCTAGACCGCATGAATCGGAATCAGCATTTTCACGAGGTTTGCAGATGATTCATGCACATGTTACTCACTGTTGCATGTAATTCTCTAAATTTCCAGTTTCACTGGAAAAAAATCTAAGGATGTTGCTGCTATTACTTGGACAAACAGCAGCAACTTTCCTTTACATAATAGTGAATATAAACTCTTCCAGTCAATTCAGCAGAATGGTATTATGTAAGAGGAAAACATCATTTCCCGCCACATCCAGTTGTCGTTTCCCATGGAAACTGAACATAAATTGAAAAGAAAGGAAATGCAAGGAGCGTTCAATTTCTTTTAGACTTGATACCTGATTTCTTCCCAGCTCAGGGTCAGTGTTATTTCCATGGCTCTGTTGAATTGTTTGAGCATATGCATGTATGTATGTTTGCCCATGTAAACCTAAGTTGGTATTAGGTAATATTTAGATAAGGCATGATGCTTTATCTCTTTTTAGCATCCTCTCCCTTTCATTGCTTGGAAAAAATTATGATGCCCCTTGCCATAGGCAAATGCTCTATGGAAAGATGGAGCACATGCTAACGAATTAGGAGGAGAGCCAACCTGTCTAGTTCAAGCTGCCTTACCCCTTCTGTGCTCATCACCTGTTTCTGCCTGTTCTCACCTGCAGCCCATCTCTACCCTACTCACAGTCAGCTTGTCTACTCCAAAGGGGGAGGTTGGAAGTGCTCAGAGATAAAGATGTGTGCATCACCCTCTTCTCTTTCTTCATCCACAAGAAGCTGGTGGAGCAGCGAAGCCCCACAGGCAGACCTGGTAAATTAAGGCATTGCAGAATGCAGAGGCTCGCAAGCACCGTATGGGAACAGAGCTGGAGTTCATCTGGAGTTGAACTTTGCGCTCCATTTCCCTTTGTTCCACCTCACTGATCCCTAGCCTGCTTAGCAATCAAGATCTCAAGTGTGGAATACTTGCTCAGTTTCTTTCTCTAGTGACATCCTACGCATTATCAAAGCCCAGAGAGTCATTGCATGAATTCAGCCGAACACCTGCACAGCTCCAGGGAGGTGCTACTTGCTGTCTGAGCTGTTCCAAATGCAGAGATGAGTAAGACAGAATCCTGTCCACTTGCACCTCAGTGTAAAATAATGGAATGAGTGTGGACTTTGTGACCGGCATGGGCTGGATCTGAACTCTGATATTTTCTAGTTGTTTTGAAGATATACAGGCAAGTTTCTGGAACTTTCTAAGCCTCATTGCTTCTCTTAAAAATGGGATTATAAATAACTTGAATGACGAAGACACAGACTTATCTTATTAGATGCATTTTTTGCCACCTTATAAATACTGACTAAACCAAATTGAATTTTTAATATGATTTAAAAATCAATATGTTATAGGAAACTCTGAGTCTCAGCTGTGTTACCAAGTAGCTGAAAGACCTTAGATAAATCAGTTAATTTCAGAGTTTTAAAAATATAAATGTATGGGAAGAAGAAATTGGGAAATTCAGGAGATGCATTCCAGAGGCTCTAACATAGGATGTTCCTCTGGAATTCCAAAATGCTGCATTACTCTTCTGCAACAAATGCTGTAGTCATAATTTACTAAGATTTGCTCAAAGATATGTGTCTGTATATATATGGGTCAATAATACATATACAGTAGAAGCTCTGTAAGTTGACCACCCGAGGAACTGTAACACACTGATCAAGATATAGAGGTGGTCAACATAAGGAACTAGGCTTTCTGTACTGACACACACATGCAGGGTACATCCAGTCTGTGAAAATTAGGTCAACTTAAGACAGTGTTCAATGTAGGGAACTGGTTAACCATGGAGGTCTTATAGCATTTATTTTTAGTCGTTTTCTGTATTCAGTTGAATGTTCTTGAGCTATTCCAATAGATTAAAGACACAGATTTCTTAGAATAAAAAAGCTTCCACATGTGCTTAATCCAGAATTCCCCATTCTTATTTAACTCCTCACTTTTTTATATAATGCCTATTAACATCTTAGTTTTTCTAAGGATATTCAATTCATACTTTCATTAAACCATTGGCTTTCTATATTTTTAAAATTCAGTTTTGACTTCATAAATTATTTCCAAGTTTTATGTTATGCAATAGTTTTTAATTTTGCTCAGCCCCCAGTACACATTCTGGAGAGTGATAAATGACCAGGACAAAGTCCTTCCAGCTAATGACCAAGCCTAGCAGACTCTCCCGCAGATTATCCAGATGTACTATCTTCCGCTCACTATCACTACCAACAACTTCCCATAGTGGTGTACTTGCTAGATTGTGCATTTGCAATGATCTCCTGCTACAATCCTCAACAACATCAAGAGTTAAATCTAAGCATTTCTGCCTTTGGATGCAGGCTCCTATTTTAGACCAGTGGTACCCACACTAAAGGTGGATCATTATTTTTTTCCTCAAGGTGCTGGTACTCTGTTAAGAGGGATGTGGCAGGTAATCAACTGGCATTCTCAATCTCATGGGTAAGATTCAAACTTCCCAGAAATTTGAGACATATACCAGTGAAATGTGCAGTAATTTTTGAAATCCTGACATTTGGTCAGCAGGGTGTAATATTTTTCCTCTTAGAGATGACCCAACTGCAGGAAGTGTGCAAATGCCAAAACTCATCCTGGCATCTCTGTCAAGGTAAGTATCCTGAAGTGTAGTGACGTTGTTTCCCAGGGGCTTCTGATCTCAGGCCTGAATCTTGAGGGAGAGAAAATGAAAGGCATCTTTAGAAGTAGAGCCGGTTTCAAAGACTGGAGAGAGACTATCAGTTTATATCTCCAACTGCCGTCCACTCAACTAGTCCCTGTTCCCTGTTTGACCCTGAGAATGACTCCCATTGATGATTATAGAGAGTCCCAGAAAGAAAAACCTTTTTCTCAATTCAAATGATATGGGCTTGGTTGGAGGCAAAGACAGTTTATTGGCCTCCACTGTTCAGCAACTAATGAGATTACTTTTTTAAGAGTTACAAGTGAAATACTGCATTCGCTCTGCAGTGTGCTGGCTCTCACTAGGATATTAAATGAGCCAGACATAAGACTATGGAATTTCCCCAAGAGATTTATTCTTGGAGAAGCCAGAGTAGATGATGCAAAGATTAGGCATTTTTAGCAGAAACACTGCAATATCATGTCTAGAGTGATCATTGTTATTGTATTATAGACAGGAAACATGGCCAGAAATTTGCAACAAGCCCTCAGATTTTCAACGTAGCAAATTCTAATTCTTGAATTTGAATGCCATGTGGAAATTAAAACAGGAAGACAGAAATCACTGCAAGTTAATTACTGACATTTAACTGAAGAGAGAAAGTCTTGCCATCAGGACTCAAAAAGTTTTGCAAACTGTCATCAAGCCCCGCAGCTTCTTTGGTCACCAGAAAAATGACAGAGGGCTGACTAATAGTGATTTCAGTCTGCAGAGATCGTTTCATCCATCATAATGGTGATTCCAGTTTCTCTTTATCATATTATTGATGATCAGTTGGTGGTATTATCCATGATGGATGAAACCAAAAAGGAATAGCAAAGAATTCTGTGAGCGTAGGTAACATAAAATGAGAAGTTAGGCAGAACAAAGAGCTCCACAATCATTAGATTACCAACCCTTTTGGGTGAAAACAGAACTGAGTGGAGCTAGTACAAGCTGGACACCGCTAAGGCTGTCTTTTTGGTAATAGTTTTTTCCTTAATGGCAATGAGACCACACATTGCAGCAGCAGCAACAAGAAAATGTAAAAAAAAGAAGATCATGAAACAGTGCTATATGACTTGAACACAAATTATTGGATAAATTGGATATCCAGTGAGGAAGAATTTATTCTTGTTGGATATGATCACCCTAGTTTATGATTTCTTAAAGCACAAATTAGTTGAAATGTGTTTATCCCTTGGTAAGTGTATAATTTTATTTTTAGGCTATAGGTAAAATTCCAAACAGTGGGAAAGCAGAGATGTTGATTCAAGAGACTCTGTGTCTCTTTCCTTCAAACATTCATGTATTCAATTTATTCAACATTCATTATTCAACATGCTATTTATTAAGAACCCATTAGATGCTGGGTTCTCTTTCTACCTGAATATTCATAGGTCAAAAAAAAGACAAGGTGCCCTTTTAAAACAATAGAGAAAACTATGGTAAAAAAAAAATGACAGGAATAAAAAAAGCAAGAAAAGTCATCAAGTAAGATTATTTAAGCTAGTCACAAGTTCTAAGAAGATGATAGTTCACAGGGAGTTATGGCGGATTCAGCCGTCTTAGATTGGGTGGTTAAGAAACTACCAGTGTTGGCAAGTAAAGCAGTTTTCAGAAGATGAATGCTCCAGCTGAGGGTATGGGGGGAATTAAGAGAAGAAAATGGAAATCATTGATGTAATGGAATCATGAGATGACACTAGAGTCACTTACACCAGTTTCTAGAGACCAAAAACTGAAAAGGTGAGCTGATGATCTGCTGTTGCTTTTTTTTTCTTTGGTGGGGGTACTTGCAGAATCTGGGCGATCTGATATTGTCCCACACATGAAAACACTGTTGGGGGACAGCGAAACTGGCAGAGAATCTAGTGGTTGTGTAGAGATACAGTGACCAAATTCAATGGGGTCTCATGTACTTTTTCAGGTTCCTTCTCAAGACATTTCCCCAGTTTTGAAGCTGTGAAACGATGTATGCTAAAAAGCTTCACCAAAATCCATTGAAAGGCAGAGCAGTGCAGGGGAAACAAAGATTAGACAGGGTTCATCATCCTGTAGAGTGTGGGCTCAGTTAGCCCAACAGGGGTCCCATGATTTACATTCCTCACACACAAAATACACTCAGTCTTCTTTCTAGTACCTCCAGAGTCTCATCATGTCACAGGCTTGAGATACAGCATCTCATCATCTAAATCAGGCCCAGGTATTGACAAGGTCACAGCTTCCTGAATAAGTTTCTCCTTGATCTGAGACAAGTTATCTGCCACCCACGTGAGCCCAGCTCATGTCCAATAGCAAGATAATTATTGGATAAATGCAACAGACACCTTCAATTGCAAAGGCGAGTGAGGTGGGCAATGCGTTGTAGTCCCTGATCCACAGCTGGACACCTATTTTTAGTTCCTGATTGGGGTTCAGTCTTGCTCCATGACAGCAGTTCTATGGCACTTGCTCTGTACTCTTTTATCCTGAGTCAAAGAGCCATCCTGATTCAGTGAGAGAGAGGATTACATACAGGCTTGAATATTGAGTGTGTGCTAGGACTTCCTTAGAAAATAACTACCTTGTAGATAGAATCTGTCTTGCATCACATACTCAGAGACATATCCATTGCTACTTCAAAAAGAGCATGAGAGAAGAAAAAGAAAACTTATTTTTGTGTGTGTGTGTGGATTTGAGACTGCATTAGCCTATAAATTTCAAGATGCTATTAAGTCTAATTGTTCAATTTTGAGAATGAAAACAACTGAGCTTGTCTCATACTATTTTTAAAAGCACAACTTTTGATAGTTTACTTAATTCCTTGAAGTTTTAATATTCTAGTCAACAGAATAAACATAAAAATAAAATAACTATACGGCTCATATATTTGTTGTAAGGATTAAATTAGATGATGTATGTTAAATATGCAACTTACTAATGGGCATTTTTGTACATGCTATGCACATAATACCTTAAAAATATTGTTATCCTGGGTGGTGCCTGTGGCTCAAGGAGTAGGGCGCTGGTCCCATGTGCTGGAGGTGGCGGGTTCAAACCTAGCCCTGGCCAAAAACCAAAAAAAAATATATATATATATATTGTTTTCCCAGTACAGTGGCATATGCCTGTAGTCGTAACTAATCAGGAGGCTGAAGCAGGAAGATTGCTTGAGGCCAAGAGTTCTAGGCTGTAGTGTGCAATGACTGTTCCAGTGAATAGCCATTGCACTCCAGCCTAGGAAACATAGTGAGACTCCCATATCTTACCAAAAAAAAGAAAAATTAATGTTGTTTACAAGATATAGGCTGAGTGAGATAGAAGAATTTTTGAAATGGCTGAAGTTTTGTGTTTGCAAATTCAAGGTGGGATAGAGAATTGATTCAAAATAGAAGCTGAGTGATTTAGATTTTGAGAAATGCATTGTTATGGGACCATCGTGTTCTTTAGTAAGCAGGTGGGATCTTATTTCTGTGGATGAAGATTACAATTTCTCCTAAAGGGAGGGTAGAGCATCATTTTAGGACAAAGGCGATTCTGTTTGCTGAGGAAGAAGGAAGTCTTCTTCCAGGCAGAAGCTTCCAGAAAATTGAGCAACCTGTAACAACATCATGAAGTGTGTTCTGACAGCTTTCAAGAGGCTACTGCCTGTAGTCAGGTAGGAAGTAAGTCATTGTATTGTGCGGTAATTTTCTTCCATCACCTTCCTGGTCTTTAAGAATCTCATTAAAGTGGTGGCACCTCCGCTCTGCTGTGGGAACTAAGGGAAATATCTCTGCTCCTCTAGGAGCGCTTAGTTCTCCTCCCCTCACTCCCTAGGTCACTCCCCTCACTCCTTAGGTTCAATTCTCAAAATTGAACAATTAGACTTAATAGCATCTTGAAATTTATAGGCTAATGCAGTCTCAAATCCACACTATCATTCACTAGCAAAAATCATGGCTTGGTATTGAAGGACTCAACAGCTCAGGCTGAGGCAATCACAGACACTGATGCAGCAGTGAGGGTGAGCCACCACTGCCTGGGGAATTGAACTTTCTCAGAGACTCCCTCCAGAGAATGAACAGGAAGCCCCAAACAATGACAGAAGTTTGGTTAATTTATCACAATTTCACTAGTAACAAATGTACCCTAACATGATATTCAGAAATGGTAATGCTTGTACATATCACTTATGAATGGCTACAATTGTAGGAAATACAGTGATTCAGATCAAAGATTGTGCCAGAGAATGTTGGTCAATAAACCTGGTCAAACAGCAATAACTTTCTCAAGAGTGGACCAGAGGATTCATGGTAGTTATGTACATGACTATAATTTCAAAATGTCACTCTGTGTGTGAGTGTGTGTGTGGGCACGCACACAATTTATGGACAACTATAACAAAATATGTTGTCTTAGCATAGTATGTAGAAACACTTTAAAATTTCCTTGATGAGAAAGGGTCACAAACACCCCCAGTTAATGTACTGGGCCTTAGTATAGAGATGACTTAGGCTTGTTTTACTGATAGAGGGCATAGCTTATCTTCTTCCCTAATTTCCCTCCAACTCACTTGTATATCCAATAACTCTTGGTAATTCTTTCAAGGTCTCCTTTGCTCTTGTTAGATGTCATTTCATAATGTATTGGCTTCTAGGAGCCTCTCACTTTCCATACTGAACTACTTTATGTCTACTGTAGACAATAGCTTAAATGGAATCAAATATTGTCAGAGGGGATAAGATTTTGAAAGCTTGTTATATGATTTTTAAGTCAAGCCTCCTGAAAGTAGCCCAATGTCTCTCCTATAAAGTACAGTACATAGGCTTTATGACTTTTCTGTGTGTTTTCTGTTATCTCCAGATTAACAGTTATATCCTGGCTGCTTTTTGTGGTTAGAAGGTGGACCATTGGGTAAATAGGACATTTTGTACTTCATGAATAAGTCTTGTTTATAAATCCGATCATACAGCAAACAGAACAAGTAAGCATTTTAGGGACTGTCATACTAGGTCATCTACTGCATGCATTGATGTATTCACTTTATTCCCAAAGCCCCTTTGAGAGACATACTGAACTTTAGTGTGAACCAGTATTTCCTGAATCACGAGCATGAACTCATGTGTTGAACTACCCTTGCTCTTGACCTCCGGCATGTGTCAGCAGAGAAACAGAAATGTGAGCTGACACTGCAATCAGGGAAAAACGCCTCCTGACAAAACTTCTGCCAGTGCGGGCTGGCCCCCCTTTTCACGCTTCCTCTGGCACATGCTATGGAGGCCTGTTAATAGCTTGTATGACAAGAATCCCCAGAGCTGCATCCAAGTTTAAAATCTTCAAAAAAGTAAACAAGATTTAAAAACACATAGGAGAGTATGGGGCAGCCCAGGCACGTTGATATGTCCTGAAGGGGCGTGAGAGTGGGGTGGATAAATGGAGCAATCTCTTAAAAAGCTGTAGATTCAGGGTTGGTTTTTTCAGCCAAAATATGTGAGAAGATTTCCTTTGGTTTGCTTCCATTTTTCACTTCACTCCCCTTCTGCCCTTTTCAGTTTTCTCTGGACAATGCACTTCTCTCCAGAGCTCCCTGATGCTTCCCTGGGACCTTGTCCTCTGTTAGCAACAGCACCCTGGGCATAACCCCTATAGGTGGGATGCCTCCAAAGGCAGTGCCAATTTTCAGGACCCCCTTGAATGTGGAAAAGATTTTAGTATGTCAAGGAATTACTTTAATGGTTAATGTTCTGGTTAGAACCCATGCAGAAGCCCCCCCCCCCATCCCACTATGTATAATTACCTGCTTGTTCACTCCCAAAGCCAAGTGCCGCTGTGGTATCCTGCTGGGTGAATAATGGAGTTGAGTTTTTCTATCCTCAAGCAATAATCCAACTAAGGTGAATTATGGTTTGGGGCAAAAGTAGCAGGAGAGGGAGTGGGCATTTGGATTTAATTGAAGTTGAAGCTGCCAGCTTTGTAGATAAATTTTGTTTTTATTCTGAAGCTATTCAATGGTCGCAGCCAATGTCCACACAAAGAAAAGTGCACCCAAGTTCAGGAAGGGGAGCAGTAGGATTATTTTTCAACCCAGTTGGTCTAAACGCTCACCTTACTCTTCCTAGTTTCGGCAAATGGGTACTGAACGGGCTTCGAGCAGAAGCCTGGGGGGATTCCTGCTAAGCAACTCCAGAGGCAGCTACAAACCACAGTCACTAAAGTCATTTCCCAGAGGGCTTCAGGAGTACAAATCCCTTTAATTAAAATGGGAAAAGTCCTAGTGAGTGAGGTGAGAGGGGATTGGCCAAGAGCAGGAGGGGGATGGGCATACGGAGAAGAAAGGGAAGGAGAGAAGCCAATAAATATTTTACAAGTGTTTTCAAACATTGGCTGTCCAACACCCCAGTGGAAAATGCCACTTGATGGATTATATTTTGGGTTAGAAAGTGAGGCTAATTCAATGTAATGAGAGGTGAATGGGACTTCAGGCCTTTATCCAACCACAAGAGACCCCTTACAAAAGAGTCTGCTTTTTCAGTCATTAATTTTTTATGAAGTTTAATAGGCCCGAGCCTAGAGACCTTCTGTGGTGTTGATTAGCTTCATATTTCTCTCATTAATGTAGAATCTGATTAGCTCTTATAAAAAGCATTTCATCTCAGGCGTATGGCAACCACATTGTTCTGATATTAGGAATTGTAAGTTTAATTCACCTGAGGAAAGGAACATCCATGGGGACAAAGACCCTGGCCTTTTCCTGCCACAGAATAAGAGAACTGGGCAGACCAGGTGTCTCCAGCATTTTGCTGCTATAAGAGAGAGGAGGCCTCAACCTTTAAATGGGCAGCCTTATTGGAGGCCATTGGAGCTGTCACACTGTGGAGAGAGCTGGCTTGGTAGACTAGGCAACAGCCGCTACAATAGTCAGGGTTCAATCGAGAAGCAAAAATGCTATGAGTGGAATGAAATGAAAGGTAATTATAGGGACTGGGTTTTATGCCATCATGGGCACCTGATGCCCTGCCTCTGGTTTGGGGCCTGAAGTTGCTCTAGGTCTGCCTGACAAGAAGTTAGTAAGGAAAGCTGGACATGGGGCAGTGTCTATGGCTCAAGGAGTAGGGTGCTGGCCCCATATACCAGAGGTGGTGGGTTCAAACCCAGCCCTGGCCAAAAGAAAGAAAGAAAGAAAGAAGGCTGGACATGAATGACAGTAGGAACAAATAGTAACCCACAAGACAAATTAGAACCCAAACGGATGAACTAGAATCTCTCTGTGTCTCACTTCTTCCAACCTTGATATCACAGCTGATGAGGAGAGAAGCTTGCACCCTTTGTTATAGAGATGTGCTCACACCTGACCCCAGACGTAGAGAAACCGAAAGAGGTATGTGCTTTTCAAAGACCAGAAGCTGCCCAAAGGTAGGAAGGCGCGCCACCTGATTGGCAGTGATGTGCCAGAGTGGCCAGGGCCTGATGGATCATTGTAGTGTGTACTTCAGAGAACAAAAGTGGTCACTCCTTCATGTCTGCCTTCCAAAAATCAAGATGCTCTATGGCTAACACTAACCAAGAACCATAGAGAAAAGGCAATTATGGAGAATGTTCTGGTGTGGCTAGTTTGACACAGTACAGCCACTATAGCCAGTTTCAAATAATACATATTAAAGAGAATGACTGACTACCAATGGTGATCTCTGACATGCTAATAGAGGACCAAGAAGAGGTGACGTTCAATAAGGATCCAATTCTTGAGAAATTAGGCTGAAAGAATTATGCTATCAGTAAAGGTTATAAGGAATCCCTGCATAACTACCCGTGTCCAGAGAAGTTTAACTAAAGAAAAATAATTCACTCAAAAATCAGACAGTATTTCCTTAGCCCATCCACTCTTTCACTTTCCTTGATGCCTATTACATTCATTATCTTCCACCTGTCTTCCCCATCCTCAGCTGAGGTCTGATTTCTACTTCATTGAAGAAGCTGAAGCATTCTGAATATACCAGATTCCTACCACCTCATCTAGTGTTCCTCTTACATATCCAGTGTATCTGCTTTTTCTTCTACTTGTATATTCATCCTTATTGCTACACTGACATCATCTTTTGAGTCTCTCTTACATACATAAGAACAATGCTTTAGAAATTTTTTCTGTTGCTATATGGCCAGGTTCATCTGCCCGCTGCTCAAGAGAAACCAAATATTCAGAGACTGCAGGGTTTACAGCAGAAAAAAGAGTTTATTCTACAGGGAGATGAGAGAAATTTTCAAATCCACCTCTCAGAATTGGGGAAACGGGATGTAAGACAGTTTGTTGGGCATGGGATTAGGCAACCAGGGTCTGCTAATTAGCTGGCTTCAGGGTGGAAACGTCAGTCCTTTGTTATGGGCTGCTGTCTAGGCGGGTCTGTTACTGCAATGTAGAACCTTGGTTGGAGGGTCCAAGAATGATTGAAACAGTTCCTTCGTCTTGTTGGGTCCATTACTGGAATGCAGGACATGGAAATACCTCAAAACTACTCTAGGACAAAAAAGCAAACGGAACAGTGATTATTATTAAGCAAATAAGGGGACAATGGCTGATTATTATTATTTTTAGCTAAGCCTGCTCCTTCCTGGAGTTCAGGGGGCCCTTACTCTAGTTCTTGCCGTGCACCCCTTTATCAATTTGTAAGGGCAGCTTCACTCTCTCACCTGCATCCTTAGTTTTTTTCACCCTCTACTTGATCATTGTCATCAGATGATGCTGCTGATCTAGCTTGATTCCCGTCCGATCCCTTTGGTGGGATACATCACTCTAGGTCAGCAGTTCTCCACCTGTGGGTTGTGACACACAGGAACTGTATTAAAGGGCCGCAGCATTAGGAAGGTTGAGAACCACTGCTCTAGGTGATGATGTATTCTTTAATCAGGAAGCACATAGTATCTATTTGTATTTTTTTGGTGATGTTGTCAACTATTGATGAATCTGCTCTTACAGATCAATGAAGGGGTGCAAGGTGAGAACTAGAGCAAGGACCTCCAAAACTCTGTGAAGGAACAGGCCTAGCTAAAATGGTAATAATCAGCCATTGCCCCTCATTTGCATGATAACAGTCTCTCCTTGTTTGCTTCTCTATTCTTGTTACTCTAGAGGGCACAGGTGGTAGCTTTTTAATTTATCTCTATAAATAACATCCCCTGTTCCAAACTTACGGGTAATTTTTGAGATATTTTCCAGATCTTGGATTCTCATGGACTGACAGACCCACCCAGAACAAGAAAGTGACTCAACCATTCTTGGACTCTCTACCCAAGGTACTGCATTCTAATTACTGACCCACCCAGACAGCAGCCATGACAAAGGACTAATGGTTCTGCCCCCAAACCAGCCAATCAGCAAACCTTGATCGCCTAATCCTACGGCCACCAAACTGTCTTTGAAAACCCTGTCCCCTCAATTCTCCAGGAGGTGGACTGGAGAAATGGCTCCTGTCTCCCTGCTTAGCACTTTGTGGAATCAACTCCTTCTCTGCTGTAAACCCTGCTGTTTGTGGATATTGGCTTTCTTTTGGGCAGCGGACAGATGAACCTGGCTGGGCAGCAATATTGATGTTCAAAGTCCACATACATCAATTCCTTGGGACTGGAATGAAGAGGGGATACCTATACATTTGAAGAGATTTAAAAAACATTAAATCTCAATTTAATGTGGGCAATTTTCAAGTGGGCAAGACTGAACTATGGTGTCTAAGAATAGACACTTAACTGACAAAACCACAAAGAAACACAAGTTGATGATTACTACAAAAATCGGGATAGTGCATGTGAGATGGTGACTGCAATAGGAATGTGAAGCAAGGATAGGTGTCTGGGGTGGCTGGCAGAAGTCTATTTCTTGTTCTGGGTGAAGAAGCTAAGGAAATTTCATCCCCAAATATGACTACTTGGTATAAAGAATATTTTACAATAAAGGCCATTCAAGATCAGAAAGCATTTGGAAGGGGCTTTCTCTCTATCTGTGTAAAACTGGACTGATATGATCAGAAGATCAAAGGGGGTAACTGAGTTCATTTCCTCTCTCTGTTATCTCATAGGATCTATTATCTTGCAGGAAAGATCAAGAATGCTAGTAGACCTGGCCCAAATCTTTTACAACACAACATCTGTCTCTCAGGTTAATTTGTAAGTCAATCTGTTTCCCCATCTATTCATTCCCCCTAGCAACCACTTATTGTACCTAAACTCCTTATTCCCCCCAACTTCTAAAAGGCAGGTATAAAGGTATCTGACCTTCATTGAGATACTAGGTAATCACGCTTGGCATTTTCCCCAGGTGCATGATATTTGGAAGTAAACATTTCTCTTAGTAGGTCTGCCTTAATTGTAAATTAGTCTTTCAGAGAAATTTCATGGAAAAGGGGTAAGTTTTCCCTCACCTCTGTTGCGGGTCAAGGGGGTCCCAGTTTCTTGAACCCAGGTGACCTGGTTCGATTACTTGGCTGAGCTAGAAAGTTTAACCAAGGCACAGTGGTAAACCAAAACAAAAGTGAATGGAAACCGAAAATCAAACTGGAGTGGTTCAGGCAGTGTGGATAGAAATCAAAATTGACCTACACAAGTTCAGGGTAACAAAGAGAGATTGTATTTAGGAATAACAAAGAGAAAGTTTAGAGCACATCCGTTGGAGGTGGGTCCCTCTCATGAAGAAGCAGAGGTGAGAGAGAGGCAAAGGCCTGCAGGGATATAAATACACCATATGAAATTGGCTGCAAGTCTTTCACTGGCTTCTCTGCACCTCCAGGCAGTATTGCCTTTTTCTATTGGTCGTTGATGGTCTCTTTTTATTGGTCATTGGTTATCTAGGTTACTTCATACTCACATTTTTTGGCCTTCTAGACTTCCTGGTTTAGCAGGCCAGGTTTTCCTCCCTTCCTCCTTTAAGCCCCTTTCTCAGTGTCCCTTTTCAACCTCTACATGGGTTGTGGCTAAAAGAACGTTCACCTTATAAGAACATATTAAATCATGTATTCATTTTGTGACATTTCTTTATCCATCTTTTATTTTACAGTAAAAATGGTCTCTGTTCTTTCTGTCTGTAATTCCATGATGCCCACTCTCTATTAAACTAAATCCAATCAGGTTTTCCCTCCACTTCAATGAAATGGCTTTTATCAAAGTCATCACTTTCCTCTATTATCTAAACCCATGGTCAATCTTCAGGTCTCTTCTTACCCAACTGATTCTTGACACAGTTGCTCAATCCTTCCTGCTTAACTCTTTCCTATCCTATGTTGGAATTCATCCACATAATGATTTTCCTGTTATGCTCCAATGTTAGAAGACATCTGACATGTTTTTTGGGTTGTATTCTACACAAGCCTTCAACTTGTGCAGGAATTGCAAAACATTAAAATACATATAACAAGAACAGTTATGGCTTCTAGGAGGTTCCAAGTGATCTGAAAATCAATGTGCTTATCAATATGTTCTTTTCAAAATGATGTTGTTCTTCTCATTCCATGACAAGAGGTTAGTAACAATGCTGAGTGCATTCTTTGGCTCCCAAACACAATTGATCACTGGTTATGGGAAGAAATAGCTGATTCAATTTGAAAAAACCAATAGTTACTTCAGAATACACAAAGTTTATGGAAAGAATGGATGGAGCTGATTAGTACTGTGGATGTTGCAGATTTACAAGGAGCTCCTAGAAATAGTGAAAAAATTATTCTTCTGGCTGACAGACGTTGCAGTTGTGAACAACTACATCCTTTACTCATTAGATAAGGAGAGGGGAGAAAACAATAGAGATATACCTTTCTTACAGGAGAAATCTTACCACTCATCTTGCGAACAATATGAGGAACAGAAATTGAAGAAAGAGGGAAAGAACATCATCTTTTGACAGTGAGGAAAGGATAAATGAAAATGCATTTTGTAATGCAAAAGGAAAAGAAAATCAACAAAGGATTGCATGTATTGCAGCAGAGGAACTGAGAAAGTGGAAGGAGAGAAAGCATTGCCTACTGTGAGATACGCAAGAAGAAGCCTGGACTCAATCCTGGAGATTGCATCAAGAAGTATCACACTCAAAAAATATAAACCAAAATAAATAAAAAATACTTAAATTAGTTCATGTAACCTAAAATGGATGATACAATCATCAGGTCAATTCATATTTATGTTTTTCCCTTTTAAAACTATAGGATAATTACAAGTAATTCACCAATATCTTTCCTGACACAAATAAATAAGAGCCAGGGAGTATGCGGGTGCAGAAAAATTGGATTGGAAAGGTTCAAACACTTTCTTCACTAGGATACTGCAACACTCTACTGATTAGTTTTCTTAGTTCTACTTTCCGATTTATTTTTCTTCTTAATCAAATTGTACAGTTGCAATACTCATGGCCTTGGGTTCTGGCTCCTTCTCTTCTCTATTGTTATTTACTCCTGTATCCAGTAAATGATACCTGCACAACTCGCTAATTTGTGTGTCTTCCACCTAGAACTTTATACTAGAATATCCAAATACCTACTAAATATTTTCCCTTGGCATCTGACTAGAATTTCAAATCAAACAGATCTCCAACTAAACTCTTATTTTCTTCCCCAAACCAGTTGTACCCATAGTCATTTTTTTCTGCCTTAAGTGATGACACCCCCCTGTTTCCAGTTGCTCAAGAGAAAGCTAGTTAGAGTCATCACTGACTCCTCTATTTTTCTCTTACCCTTCATTCAGTCTAGATCAATGAATACTTAATAAAGTATCCACGATCCAACTGCTTCACCCCTCTGCTACCACCTGACTCTAAGTATAGTCCTCTCTCTCCTGCAATCCTGCAGTACTCTCCAGAGTTGTTTCTACACTTTTCTTCTTACTTCCCCATATCTTCTACACAGGCTACTCTCAGGAGAGCAGCCAGAGTCAGTCTTTATAAATGAAAATCAGTGCCTTTTATTCCTTTGTCAAAACTTATCAATGACCTTGCTTTTCACTTAAAGTAAAAGGCAAAGTTCTTACAATGGCTTAAAAGGACCCACAGGTCAGACTCCCATAGTTACCTTTTGACCTCTGACCTGACTTACTACATCTCTCCCCCTCCCTCTCTTTTCTCAGACATCACAGGCCTACTTGGCAGTTCTTGAACAGGTCATGTGAACTACTAGCTGAACACTTTTGTTACTGGTTGTTCCCTTTGCCAGAAATGTTCTTCTTCCAGATATCCACATAGTTCACTTCCTCACCTTTGTTCAAGCCTTTAATTGAATGTCACCATCTCAGTGAAGTTCTTCACACTGTATTATTTTGTGCTTCCCACTGCTATAGATCCGCCTTCCCTTGCTCTCTTGCTTCCATGACATTCATCACCTCCCAAGATGGTGTATAATCTTCTTAATTTATTACATTGAAGGTTTGATGTCTGTCTCTCCACAATACAAAGTAAATTCCACAAGAGTAGGAATTGTTGTCTGTTTTTTAATTGTATATCCCTCGCATGCAGTTCACTGCGTCATTCATAACAGGAATTCAATACATATTCGGTACATGAATCATGGCAGGAAGCATCCTGCTCACCCCCAATTTCCATCTTCTTTTCTCCTTCTGACTGAAAACTTCCTTTGAGCAATAGAAAAAAATGCTTTATCTCAGATTTCCAAAAACTGAAGGAAAAAAATAGATTTTAGTCACTTATATAGACGTTGCCACTAAGCAATATGTTGGATTCTGTAATGATTTGGTCTGTGATCTCTCAGCTGGCTCTTTCTGCAAGGCAAGCACACACTTAATGAGTACAGTACCCGTGTGCATTACCCATGAAAATGTGTCTAAAAAAGATAAATTGGATGTATGATTAGATACTGAGTTTGTTCAAGAAGTCATACTATCATGTGATTAGTGAACAATATTATTAGCTACCTTAATTGTTAGTTATCTTTATTTTTATATGACTTGTCTTTCCAATTTGAGCATAAACTACTTATATTTCAGTGTATTACTTGACATCCTTTTACCAAGCCCATAGTAGTTTTTCTGTCTAATGGACTCTAAATCAACACAGAAATATATTCATCGACTTGTGACAAGGTTGCTGAATTCTTGAGGACAGAGCAGATAAAACCATATGCCTGAAAAATGGAAGGCAGATACAGAAGGAATCGAGTGTCCCACCTGGCCTTGCTACAAATACCCAACCCAGTAACAATCACGCAGATGTTTCTTCATCCTCCCTCTTTGTTTGTATCTAAATTTCAACTTTAATCTGGATCTCCTTGTTCTGTTTTCAGTTTAGATGAAATTATTTCAACTGAAGACTATAGGTCATTATAAAAGTTTTGAAACACACAAAAATCAAGAAACATAAAATCCACGTGGATGGAGAAAAATGAAGCCCTCTCTGCAACACCAATAAGCCAAGCAAGTTGAAACTTGCATGGGTGAATCAGAAAGGACGCTGTCAACTGTGTTTCTTGGATGTGAAATAACAGACAATAACAGTCTGTCTCAAAATTTTCATAATGACCACATATCTGTGCTCCATACTTTCCTGTCTTAGCAGTGACTCAAGTCCCTATCTATAATGTAATCCATAGTTAATAGGGGGAAACTGAGAAAAGGGAGTCAGAGTGTCAGCTCACTCTGAAATTTAATTTCAAAGCCAAAAGCTTATTATTATTATTATTATTATTATTATTTTGAGACAGAATCTCACTATGTCACCCTTGGTAGAGTCCTGTGGCGTCACAGCTCACAGCAACCTCAAACTTTTGGGCTTAAGTAATTCTCTTGCCTCAGCCTTCCAAGTCACTGGGATTACAGGCACTCGCCACAACACCCACCTAATTTTTTTGTTGAAGTTGTCATTGTTGTTTGGCAGGCCTGGGCCAGGTTTGAACCTGCCAGCCCCGGTGTATGTGGCTGGTGCCAGGCCGCTGAACTACATGCACCGAGCCCTTAATTTTTTCTTTATTGATTTGTTACGCCAGACATGTAAAAGGCTAAATAAAATTGGGGAAAGAATAGTCACCTCTAACTTCTGGAAGCAAAAACTCACCTCTTCACTTCTATAAGAAGAGGAAAACACAAGGTTTTTCTGTTCGTTTTTCATCCTTTAGCTCTAAGGAAACAAGGGGGACTGAAGTTCTAAATGAGGCTCCTGATGCATGGCTATTTAATCTATTCCTGATTCTGCATTTACTTTTCCCTGTCTGGAAAGGATACAGAATTTACCATAATGAATGACCCAAGCAATTTCAGCTAATGGCCAGAATTGAAACCTTTGATAATCCCAGGTGAATAATGTTGTCTCAACAGACTGAAGGAGTCTTTTACCTGTCTGGCACAATGATAGATGTAATTAGTTAACAGGGATAGTCAGAGGTTTTAGTGGAGGCATTAGCAGAGATTGCTCAGGTCATTCTTAATTATGCAAATTCTCTGTCTTCTTCAGATAGAATACAAAAAAATAAAAAAGAGTAAACACAGCTGGATGAAAAGATTTCCGGGAAACCACCAAAGCTAAGATACTCATCAGAGAAGTGATTATGTGTCCCTCAGGCTAGGTGAGTAGAGAGAAAATAGATACAGACAAAGGCCTTAGCTGTGAGGGGCCCTCACTTTTTGCAAGCCAAACAGCTGAGATGCCTACTAAGAATGCTTGTCCTAAGACATATGTCACCTTGAGCAGACATAACTGAAGAGAGGGATATTGCAGGGAGATTTAAACCTTTTCTAAACAGCAGGCTATCTCTCTGGGGAAGATAGACAAATAAGTGACTCGAAGCATTCAGAAGCAAGTGTCTGAGAATGACAGGATGGGTTTCATAGAGTTCAATGACAAAAGGAAGATGAGGGGGACAGAAAGAAAGAGGGTTCTCCTCCAGCTCTAAAATTTCCGTCACCTTGGAATCCACTGTCCTTTGAGCTTCTCTGCCATTCCAATTTGAGGCCTTACATGCCCGCACTCTGCCTCCTAGCAAATAGTCACAGCCAGAGTCAGATCTGTAAGAAGGTGCATAATTCAACATGGCATTAAAAACAAAGGACTCTTTGCATCAGATGTGTTTATTTTTCTTGTAAGGCTTTGACTCGTCAACAGCTGTCACCGTGGTTGAGTGAAATCTTGGCATGAAATCAATTTGATGTCCACAGTCAAGCAGCTTTCTTTAATATCCCAGGATAAGGCAAGAAGGGTCTTGCATCCTTGAGGAGAGACAAATGAATGACCCGTGGTCAATCACTGAGGCTTGACAAGTGATTGTCAAGATGGTCCCTAATAATAGTTAAGAGAAGTGAGTACTTAGGCAGTGACTCTTGCTGGTTGGCTTGCAAAGGCATCAGAGAACAGTGCTGGGTCTCACTCATTATCTACCTTCTTGCCTGGCACAGGGATGGCTAATTCTAGGACCCAACTTTTTAGCCTTTTACCTATGGTTTTTAATTTGTATGATTTAAAGGGGGAAAGTCAATGAAATACTTTACATTTTAGAGAGTTCACAACCAAGAATAAAATATAAATAAAATTTTTTATATATTTTTTACAGAATAAAAATATAAGTAAGTTTAAAAGACAAAAATGCGTGATTGGTCGATTACTGTAGGTGCAGTGAAGAGTGCAGGAAAAGTAGGAAGAGCATTGTAGTAAAGTTACACAGCCTTGGGGTTAAATCCTGTCTCTGTCCCTTTTTGCTAGCTGGGTGGCCTCTAAGGAGGCACTTAAATCCTCTGAGACTAGGTTCCCTTGTGTGCAAAATGGAGATTATAATGCCTATTTGAGGATTAAATGAGTTAGACTTTATGCATAGATCTTACAGCATATTTTTTATGGTGAGAAAAATTTTTGAAGTTACATCAGAGAAAAGACAAATCCTTCGAATCTCTTGTTGGCTCTTTAAGAGATAGAACACGGTGCACAATGTATTTTATACTAAAACCAATGTACTAATGATTCATTTCTATATAGCCAAAGCATATTCATAAGTTCCCTTTTTCTGGTCAGTCTTAGAGACTAGTCTAATTAAGAATTTTTGGTGTGTGTGGTTAACAAAACAAAAGTATCCAAGAAAAGAGGGCAATTTAGAAGGGTCATTTCATTTCTGAAGGTATCTATGTGGGTCATTCCAAAAGTTTTGAGATACACAAAAATCAAGAAATATAAAATATGAACAGATAGAAATATAGGAAGCCCCCTCCACACCCCCAGCAACACTGATAAGCTGAGCAAGTTGAAACTTACATAGGGAATCAGAAAGAATGCTGTCAACTGTGTTTCTTGGAGGTCAAGTAATGCACCACAACATAGTCCATCTCAAAATTTTCATGGTAACCCACAGATACCCCACATAGACATTCTTATGGAAAAATTATCCAAACTGGACCCAGGGGATTTACTTAAACCCTTACATGGCACACTATGTGCCAGGCATCTGTGTAAAATGCTTTACAAATATGAAGCCATTTAATCCTCCTAACAAACTTAAACTGTAAACAGGTAGGAAATTACCTATTATTATTACCATTTTGCAGATTAGAGAACTGAAGAGCTAAGAAGTAAATTGGATAAGACTACACAGCAAGGGAGTGGCAAAACTTGGTTTCATACCCAGGAAGTCTGGTTCCAGAGTCCTTGATCTTAACTGTCAGGCTGTGCTTCTTTCTCCACATTAGCACTTGTCTGTGTGCAGGATTTGCTTCTTAGTCTGTGAGACTCTGAGTGTGCCTTGTTTCTGTAATGCTTTCTAGGTGTTGATCCGTACCTGAGCCACCAAAGGAGACATGCAATATCAGAAATTCAGTTCACTAGCTTCACATAAAGAACATTATATTTTATCCCAGGAAAATGAGGGAGGGGTGTATAAATTGCCTAAAAGTAATGTTAATATGACAATGCTAGTCCCAGGTACCTAAAGAATATGGTATTCTGTCCCATACAACTGTCAAAAATATGTCTGTGCATGTTTTATAGTTCTTGATTTTTGTTCATGAGACATTCAGTTGCATATGAGTCTGTAGCATAAGCATGATCTTAAAATCATGATCTTCTTATTGACCTATTCATAGAGAATCTGAGAATCATTTTGGAAGGTAAGATGCTTGATTGTGTTTCCTTGTTTCCACATCTATCCCCAGTCGTCTCTAATTAGGGTTAGAGCCCTTTAGTAACTGCAAGTTTACTGTAAATGCCAATCCATATCAGTCCTAAAGTGGCTCAGGAATTCCTTTTTAGAAAATTTCACCACAGCTTTATTGAGATATAGTTCACACATTCTTTTAAAGCATATAATCCAGTGGTTTCTTGTATATTCATAGAGTTAGGCAGCACATGAGGTTCACAATGCTAACTCAAAATATGGCACCTTGGTATTCTGAGTATTTTAAGCTGAAGGAAATTGGGCAAACTACACAAGGAAAAGGTTTCTCTGACCTTCTCCTGCCCCTATCTCCCCAGAAGCAGGCCTTAGAACTAGAATTCTCCTTGCTCTTCTTCTCTGAAGAAGACCATAAAATCTAAAAAGTCACTGTCTGATCTCCCTTTCTTCTCCTTTATAGGACTTCTGGTGACAGGTGTCCTGCTCTATACCCAGAGGGAAAGACGGTAACACAGACACAGCAAGAAGAATCTGGACTAATGAGCGTAAGTTCCCCCAGTTCATCAGTTTTAGATCACACCTTTTAATCCTCTCATCATACTGCTACGTGGATGTCCACTCTTTGTCAGACCCATGCATCGCAATACAGTTTTCCCTGTTTCTTGGGATCTTCGTTTCTGAAGATTCCATGTCACCCAAAACTTATTAAATAAATATGTATGCTTTTTTTCTTGTTAATCTGTCTTTTATTATAGGAGTCTCTACCATGAACCTAGTGAAAGATGAGGAAAGTCATCTTTTCTCTCCTATACAATTGTCACCATTTCCTAATTTCAGGATATTTCATCAATCCAAAAGAAACCCACTAACAATTAATTCCTCTGCTTCACTCTCTCCAGCCCCTAAAAAACACTAACTTGTTTTCTGTCTCTGTGAATCTGCCTATTTCTGACATTTCATATGAGTGGAATCATACATCATGTGCTCTTTTGTGAATGGCTTTTTAGCATAATGTTTGCAAGGTTCATCCGTGTTATAATTTATGTCAGCATTTCATTTCTTTTTAAGGATGAATAATTTTTCATTATACACATAAACTACTTTTTGTTTATACCGTCATCAAATGTACCAAATGTACCTTCATTTGGGTGTTTGTTCCTCTCCTATTTTTGGAAACATTTGTGAAGGATCGGTGTTAATTCTTTAAACATTTGGAATAATTCTCCAGGGATGGTAGGCTCTTGCATTCTTTAGACCTCTGAAACTTGGAGGATAATTAGAGATGCAAATTCTCAAGCCACACCCCAGATCTATTAAATGAAAATCTTGGAAAGTAGGTGAGGCTATGTGTTTTTAACAAGCTCTCCAGATGATAACTGTAATGCAGGCTAAAGTTCGAGAAACACTATTTTAGACAACTTTCAATATTCTGCTTTCCATCAGATTGTGATAGTTTTGGTAGCTTCTTCCTTCCTGATTTTTTTAGGTCAAGTCCCTTTGTCATCTGTTCAACCTTCAAGTGATTGAAAACAGATATGCTAATACGCCTGAATACTATCTTCTTCATAAACATCACTCTTTTATTTGGCAAAGCACAGGGAGGGGTCATATGGCATTGAACAGGACAGAAATCTTCTGTTTTGTTCCATGATGCATCTCAAACTCTTAGACTAATACCTGGCACATAGTATGTGTTTAATAAATATTTATGGGATGGATGAATAAATATCATTGGCAAATTAAATTAATACAGTCCACTGTATCAGTTAACACTCTAGCTGAGAATTTCAGAACCCGCTGTGCTAGCATAAACAAAAAATATGAAGTTGATTAAATGGACACACAGATGTCTTATAGAACCAAGAGACTTTATTCAGGGAATAAATTGTGAGTAGAAACCATGAAGTCTCTCTCTCTGCCTCTCTTTTCTTGCTTTTGTGAATCTTTCCTCTCTAGTTTCCACAGAATTAGCCAGTTTCCTTAAGTTCAAAGCGTAACAACGTTCTCAAAAATATCAAGAGTGCCTGTTATAATAAGATTCACCATTGAAGAATTCAGTCAGGTTAACAAGAGTAGCTTAGGCTTAATTCCCAATTCCCACAGGTAAGTAAGGAGTCTGGTATGCACAGATTAGATTAGTAGGCTCCCCTTTAATTAGCTTTGGATTTGGCCAAAGGTCTGGGCTCTTAATGTTTGAACATGGCTGCCCCCAGTCATTTGTAACCATGTGCATGGGGGAAGGTAGTGTTGAATTAGAAGATGTTGTATAAAAAATAGAGGGATATTGAACACACAAAATGACAGCTATTGTATACCTTGGTTAATTAAACATTTTTGAGAAGCCTACTCTACTCAATGGTCTGAGTTGAGCTTTAGGTAATATAAAGAAATAGGATTTAATCCTTGCTCTAAGGAGAGACAGAGTTTAGTTAAAAAGTCAAGAATTAAAAAAAAAAAGTCAAGAACTAAGCAACTTAATCTACCATCCAAGTAGTGCATTCCAAGTGTCAGTGAGCAGAAGAACAGGTGTTCTATGATCCATCTCTTTAATACTAAAAGCAACACCCATAAGGCATGCATTAATATACCACCCCCCACTATGGGGAAGTGATGAGTAAAAACCTTATCTGCTCCACCACGAAGTGCTCTCTCCCTTTACTAGAAAACTTGGCACAGTTTTATCTCAGCTCTTGTTATCCACTACGCAGCTTCTGAGCAATAAGTGTTTATATTTTATAAATATTGTTATTCTTAGTTCAACTAAACAACCACTTTTGAAAACACATTTGACAGCTGTGCAGGACCTTCTGGTTTGTATTACATGTGCTAACTCTATTCCTCATTTTGTTTTATTTCCATTTACTTGTTACTTCACTGAATTTCCAAGATATTTAGATTTTTATACCCTAGTATTGGCATATCTATTTCCATATATTATAAAATATTTTTCCATAAGTTATTTCAAGTTCACTTTTAAGTTCATAAGAGGTTGGGCCAATGGAGGCTTTATAACCACATTTTGCTTTTCTTCGCTGTGAATCTTTACCATCTATATTTGGACAGGGTGGGGAATGGCAAATTAATTGAGCTTAAGTTACTAGAAACAACTTGGCTAACAGAATCCCACTTTTTCCAACTGAAAAAGTTCCTATCTAAATTAACTTTTTGTGGCATGCTAGTCAATGTAAATGTTATTTACTAATCTGGGTAGTTACTCAAATACTAGGGTCCTTAGGCTGGCACAGACATAAAATAATTACATCTCTGTAATTTTTTAGGGTAACCATTCAGCAAATCAGAATGTTGCTTTGGAAATAATAGAGTTTGGAAACTGTGAGGAATGCTTTCTTTGTGTTGATATTTTCTACAGAAAAAGCTGATAGCTCAGCTGTCAAGAGCATCTGTTGTCCGGTTAGCTCAGTTAATGACAGCATGGTGCTGATGACACAAGGTCATGTGCTTAATCCCCTAGTGGGCTCCTTGATTCTGTTTCTGTGCCATGGCTGAAGGCTTCACTCCTTCATGTCTGCCTCAAACGTGCTGGCTGTTCCCTGTATGGGAGCCATGGGAGGGACTCTGTAAGGGCTACTGCTTAACAGCATCTCTTGGCCAAACTCTTCCAAAGAATATCCTTTGGAGGGTGCAGAATGCCAAGGTTATCACTTAACAACCACAAATGGACCAGTTCATTTCTCCCTCCCTTTCTATTTCTCCTCCCACCCCTTTGATAAACCAGGTACCTGTTTCTCCACAAAATGTACCACATTGGCCTCAGAAAACCTGGATGAGACTGTAAATGTTGCTGTATCTCTGTAGTCCAACTCTAATGCTCCAGAAGTAACTCAAAGCACAGACTGTCTTTGTGATGGGTCAGTTGCCTTCTTTACATGCAGAGAGGACAGTGCTTTCATTAAAGTGGGGCACCCAGAATGCGCCTGGTTCTTTAGTTGGATATATGCACTCTGGGATCATCAATCAATTCTCATTTGATTCCACAAAGCCCCTCTCCTGAAAAACATCCAGGCCTCTCAAACCAATATGACTCATGGGACACTTCTGATTAATACCAATCAGGTTAATGGCTTAGCTATAGTTAATGGTGCCTCCTCTGTAGCTGCAACAATAAGAGTTAGTAACAAATCCCCCACTCATTTTTGCAAATCAGAGGAAAGAGTCTAAGGGCCTGACAAGCTCTAATCTTTATGATTTAATGGAATCGTGTTAGAGCCCAGAGGCTGTAGAGATTGAGAAACTGAAAAAAATTCTCTGTCACATCCCTGGCTTTAAAGATCTGAGCTCTTTCTAATACTCTGTCAACAACTCACTGTCACTGGGGCTTTACGGGATAGGACAGCCCTGGTGACAAACCATCCAGAAAAAAGACACAAGAGCAAGTGCTTCATTAGCGCTGCTAACACACACGAGGCTTAATCTCTATGGAGGGGGACAAAAAAATTACCAGTCTTCTTATCATAATGAGCTGGAAAGCGTGTCTTAAAGGCAATGGGAATGATTTATTTTGTCCTTGCTGGTGACCTTTACCGATTCAATGTCACAGACACTTCAAATGTGAAGCATTTGACATTGGGCAGTCTCTAGGACAAGGAAGAAATTGGGGTTTTCTGCAGCTAACTACAATGTGTGTCAAACTACCAAATGTCAGGCATTAGCACAACCTGAAATGGGCTCCTGTGAAGTCATGAAATACTTTGCATCGGGAGGTTGTTGTAAGTCACGCAGGTTTGCTTCAGGAAGGTTAGGATTGGGGTGGAGGACGAGGAAACCCAGCATGAGATGGAGTCAACTCCAAGCTAGAGCACAGTTTGGGGGGAGGCAACAGTGAGGGAAGGAGGAGAGGGGAGTTGGGGGAGGGGAGTGGTCAAGTCAGATTGTATTTTAGCTGCAGTTACCATCTGCATTCTAGGGACTCCACATTGGACTCATGGCTAGTGGACCACAGTGATAGTGGCCAGGACGTGGGGAGAGTGTTAGGGAAAATTCTCAGTTTTCAGCTAGGAGAAAGAGAAACAAAGTTTAGCAGGGGAGGAGATGAACAAAAGCTAAGCAGGATGTAAAATGGTGGGCCAAAGAATCTGAGATTCTTATAAGGAAATCAGAGCACTGAAATTTGTCAGGAGAATACATCTGGAGTTGGGAGAACAGGGGCTTAGCTCCTGGAGTGCAGGATCTGTGGCAATAAGGCTCATTAGACACCCAACCTGTGTGTGGAGTTGGAGGCTGGGCTCAGCAGCAGCAGGCCAGAGCCAGCCGGGACAGAATGGAAGGCAGAGAAACTCAGCATGGGACTGAAGGAGCAGCGGAGGATGGCACTGCAAAAGCTGTCCGGCAGGCTGCCTGGGTTTATTTCCTTTTCTTTAATGTAAATGTCTAGTTCTTTGATGTAGAATGTAACCTCGACTTATTTTAGTGTATCTCACAATAACTAGCATCACTCTGAAAACAACACACATACTTGATTAAATCTCATTGGTTTTTCGATCTTATTTCAATTTTGAAAAATTTCTTTTGGGGATGTGTGTGAATTTTCTGGAAAATTTTTCTGGAATGGATGGGCTCAGAGTTAAATGGTTGTCAATGGGTCTCAAAAGAGCATACAAAGAAGATTTTGGAGGAAATCCTCTTAGAAAGGATGCTGAAGGTGAAGGATCAGCAGCAGGTTTAGGGATCATGTTTTTACTGCCACTTCAGGAGGAATTCCTTCTGTGCCTACTTTTCAAGTGACAACTGGCAGATGTAGTCTGAACAGCCATCCTGAAAACTGAAGCCGATACACCAGATGGAAGCTCGTCAGTATCCTGGATAGGCAGTTATAAATGGAGGTCTGTTTGGTGCATTTTCCATTTGGCTGGATTTGGTCACGTCGAATATCTAACTCCATGTTCTGCACATTCCAGTTGCATAACAGCAACAGCCTCGGTAACTCTGCTAATGCAGGAAGGAAAGAGTGTATAGATTAAAATTATCTTTTCTTAGCTAGTCCAGCACTCACACATCCACATGTCCAATAACAGATTCAAAACACTACTGGTACTGGAGCCACCAGCTACAAGCGACTATTTAAATTTAAACTGAGTTAAAGTAAATGGCATTAAGAATTCAGTTTCCCATTCTCACTGGCCACAGGTGACTAGTAGTTGCCATGATGGATGGTACAGAATGATGTATTTCCTTTATCATAGAACATGCCCTTGGATAGAGTTGGATTAGACCGAGTGTCCCTCATATTTGTAGGCCAGCACTTAGCTCCCAAGAGCAGATTGTTAACTGCCTAATTCAGCCCTGCTTCACTGGAATGTGCACTCTGAGCTCTAATGACTTTCCTTACACCCTTTAGTTTGGGTGGAGCAGGGGCTCCACCCTACACCTTAGACACTCTGAAACACAGTTTTCCTTTCCAGGGTCTCTCTGTCAAGGTAAAGGAATACCTCTAAATTTGGAGTTTAAAATGACTTTCCTTTTCATCTCTCCCTTCTTCTCCTTCATTCTCTCTCTTTCTTTCTCTCTCTTTCTTCTTTGGTTTGTCTGGCCTAGGGCAGGGTGTCTTTGAACTGTTACTGAGCTCTAAAGGAGTACTATGGAATGTGATTATTCTGTTTGCTGCCAACAAAGTCAGTGGGCTGCAGTGGTGGGAGAGGTGGGAACATTTGCTTTGCATGTCTGAGTCTGTCATCTAGAGAGGAAAAGGAAGAAAATGGAAAGGCATCAGGATAGTTGAGCCAAGGGTTAATTCATTTGGTAATGAATTTGTCATTCATTCCTTAGTCAACAAAAAGGAAAGAGCAATGTGAAGGAACCCAACATTTATTAAGCTCCGCAATGTGCCAGGTGTCTCACAGCAACCATCTGAAGTAGATTTCATTTTTCCGTACTTTAGAAAAAATCAGGAATTGAGATCCAAAAAAATAAATGCCACACTTCTACTAAGAAGTAGAGCTGATATTTTATAACTAGCCCTCTTCAAGCACATACACTCTTTCTATTTAATATTATTGCAGAGGACCTTGGGAAATGTGAGTGGGAAGGAGATTTAAGCTGCATAATAAAGGATGGTGCTCAACAGAGAGTCACCTGAATACGGCACACCATTCCTATGCACTATTATAAGACCAAGGAACAGAGTTCTTGTACCTGCTTAAAGAACATTGGTAGGGTGCTCGCTTCGGCAGCACATATACTAAAATTGGAACGATACAGAGAAGATTAGCATGGCCCCTGCGCAAGGATGACACGCAAATTCGTGAAGCGTTCCATATTTTTTGGACATTAAAGGTCGATTGATGCAAAAAAAAAGAACATTGGTAGGTATAGGCTCTGCTAGCCGGTTGGCCACTCTGGCAAGTGTCATTTGGGCAAAAAAAGAAAAGGAGATCATCTTTTCCTTTTGTGAGATACAGTTTGTTGTAAAATAGTTTTTGTGTTGCCTTGTTGATAGCTACAGTTCAGGTTCATCCAGGACAAGGTCCCAGGGAGCTGGCAATTCTAGCACAGGACGCCACCTTCATTCTTATTAGTTTATCCATATTTAGGGCATGGATAGTGGCATAGTGTGGTCTTTGATAGAGTTAGTTTTCGAGGTTCCTGGTTGTGGGATACCCCCGCAAGGTGAAAATCAAGGTTTCTTCATATCACAGGCATTTCTGACACAACATTTATATCTCTAGGCAGTTTAGTAATTTTCAAAGTCATTTACATGCATTTCACATGATGTTCACTAATATCCTGCAAGCAGATATAATCATTCCCTTTCTACAGATGGATAAAAGAAAATACAGGATAATTAAGGGATACAGAATTATTAAGGGAGCTCTGCAAGTTTACAATGCTGTCGGTCAAGGCTTCTGGTTTCTGAAACTTTACTCATTTCTTTCCAAGAAGAATAGGAAATAAAGAAAAATAAATAAACTCAAAATCCCGACCTTCTGTTGTCCGCCACCTTTGTCCTTTTTTTTCTTCTTTTATATTTCTTCACCTTGCTTTGGATATCTCTGGGTCTCAAGCTGCAGAAGTTATTGGTCAAGGATGGAAGATCTTGTTATAAGGCGACTTCAGAGTCACCAGTGTCAGGAAATAAAAAAGACACAGAACATGGAAACCAATATCCTGCCCCAAAGCATTAAGAATTTGGGCAGAAATCTTCACAAAACTGTTAGGAATATGTAAAACAAGCAAATCAGTTTGATAATCCATCTAAAGAGAGGCAAACTAGCTATTTAATTGATTTATAATTTCTGACCAAATTCAAAGTTCATCATGGTATCAGGTTTCAACTGCACAAGTTAATCAAAGAGCAAAAGTGGAATGTTACTGGGTTGATCATAAAAATAATATTTTACCATAAACCATCCTGTAAAAGCCACATTCTCTTCCATAGCTGGGTTAACGAAGGCCCATTTGGGGAATGGTATTTGACCTTATTATCCCTATTTATTAACTCACAAAGCCAACAGATGACAGCATTTGACACTTAAATGCAAGCTAGAACTATTGAGATTTATTAATAATAATTAGTATTTTGAATAAAAGATTCATTCATCCAGCAAATATTTAATGAATTTCTATTATGTATTATATATCCTCTGCCTGGTTGCCCGATTGACTGATTCACAAAAATAAAGCCACGCAGAATAATCTAAGTGGAGAAATGAACATTTCCTTTCTCCTCAATGTGGATTATCCAGATAACTGCTTCAACACTTTACTCCATGGCTCCTTACTGATAAAACTTTAATTATATGTTAAGGCCACAGGTGTAAGAAAATGCAAACTAAAGCTATACTCTCCCTAGATGTCCCCCAAGAGGAAAACTCCTGCAAACTAGAAAGAAATGAAGAATCATTTTGCATCAAGAAATTTGCCTTCAGAGGAGCAGAACTGGTGGGAAGCCCTTTTACAAAATTTTCCAGGACATCACTAGATCCATTAATTATCTAATCCTCATATGCCTTATTAGTCTTCTTAGAACCTTTCATATGCCTCTAATTCCCATATCTTAAAGGCCTTAGGATTGGGGCTAAAGTCCTTTAGTCCCAATTAGGCCCATGTGCGGTATATTGTGCTGCAAATCTCTGTAGCATATTTACATTAATTATGAACATTAATTATAAGAGAGCCCTGGGACCTTAATCCTCATTCCAAAGTCATGAATGGAGCTAAGCAGAGTTTACAACACAGGAAGCACAGCAAGGCAAATCCAGATTATATGGAGTCAAGAAAGAAACAGAAAGAAATAGGTATAGAAATAAGCTGAGGGCACGGATGACTAAGGAAGGAAGAGGTCTGAGTGTGCACACACACACACACACACACACAGAGGTCCATGTCCACTTCCGCTTGCATGCATGGGGCCTGAGGGCAGAGCTGATCCAGCCAACAGTCCCTGAAATCTTTCTTCCATAAAGTCAGAACTGGTTTAGGAAACCAACATGAGTCTGCAGGTGGGTGTCAAACAACTTGAGCTGTAAGGAGAACAGTGCTTATGGCTGGGACCAAGGGAAGAGCTGTATTAGGAAATAATCAAACTATAAAGATATTTTAAAATCATATTCATTCATTCATTCATTCCATGAATGATCACTGTGGACTAAGTTCTATACTGAGTAACAGTATCTGACAGTACTGCGAGTTTCTAACAATTCGGATGCTATTCTAAGCACTTTCCATGCATTCCATTTCTACTTTGACTCTCATAACATGAAAGTAATATTATTATCCTCATTTTACAGATGAGGAAACTGCAGCATTTAATATAAAAATGAAATTTAATATATAGCTTACCCAAGAACACAGTAAGCAATTGCCTAAGTATCTCTGAAATTCAGGTTTTACATCCCAAAAGTCAGTATCCAGAGTCCACATGAGTAAGCACCATGTTATTCTGCCTCATTCAGCTATTAAAGAGTAAGTGGAGCATAATCTCAGCTATAAAGGTATTGATAGCCTAAAAAATATAGACATATGAATAATTACACAATAGGAGCATAGTACAGATATTTGGATGACACTGCATCTTGAAGGAGCTCACAAACTTTCACCCCCAAATATGACTCCCTAACCTAAAGAGTATTTTGAATTAAAGGCTATTAGAGATAAACAGGTGTTGGAAGGGGCTTTCCCTCTTTCTTCATAAAAAAACCAGACCCAGAAAAGACAACCAACTTCCCTTCCCCTTTCTGCTATCTCAATATAGTATGGGAAAGAAGATCTAAGAGGCAACCAGATCTGGCCCAAATCATTTTAAACTATACTTGTCTCTCACGTGAATTTAATTTCCAAAGAGAATCATTTGTAAGTCGATCTCTTTCCCCCATCCATCTGTCCTCCCAAGTATCTACTCATTTTCCCTAGCAATCATTTATTACCCCTAAACAGAATCACCTATATTTCTTATCTCCTTCTCTCTCAAATGAGAGTATAGAAATTTCTGGAGCCCACTGGATTTTTGGGTAATCACTCTGTGGTTCTCTCCCTGCACATGATAAACAAATCTCTTCCTTTTATTAATCTGTCTTATTGTGAGTTGATCTTTCAGCAAACCTCCCCAGGGTGAAGGTTTCCTCTCACCCCCACAATCCTGTTTCTTCATGTCTAATCAAGGGTTTTGCTTTTTCTTTCCTCTTCATGATTAAGCTTTCTTTCTCTACTGGTGTTCTCATTAGCCTACACATACGGGGTCTGACAATTAAGTTTGTGAACTTGCCACCATGCGGTTACGTTGGCAACACTGTATGAACAGTTCAATAAGGCTTCATAACCTTGGTGTATTAGTGTCTGCCAGCTGTGTTTATGTCAACATGTGGCAGTGCCTTGGTTCATTATTGTTGCTGCATATTTTTGTGTGCCATTGTGAGAATGTTGGAGTTTGAATTAGAGCAAGGAAAAAATATTAGAGCAAGTTTCTCATTAAACTTGGCAAGAGTAGAAATGAAATCAGGGACACGTTAGTCCAATTTTATGGGGATAATGCATTGAAGAAAATAACAGCTACAAACAGATGAAATGTTTTCCTATTAGTGTTAGTATTATTTGACATTAATATGAGGACATATACGATTAGGTTATATTGTTTGTATTTGTTAGGAAAAGTCTGAGTTGTATTTGAATCCTTTTCCCAGGAAGTGTACCATATGCCTCTGCATTGTACCTGTAAGATGGGAACTTACTGAGCCCCTCCCTCCCCCCTTCTTGATTAAATATTTTTCTGAGGGGTGAGAAAGCATCACTAATGAAGAGAGGGCAGTTTGGCCAGAAACGAGCGTAACTGACAACCACATTGCAAAAATTCATCAAATCATGTGTCAAAATTTTCAGCTGACTGTGAGAAGCACAGCAGACCAAGTAAACATTAACAGAGAGAGAGTTAGGAAAATCTTAACTGAAAATCTTGGCATGAGAAACATGTGTGCAAAAATGGTTCCAAAGGAACTCACCAATGAACAAAGCAAAGAGTTCACACAACACTGTCCCTGGGAGAGATTTTAGCTGGTAAGTAACTATATTGTAACACCCTCCCTTCTCACGTGATCTGCTGCCTGATGACTTTTTCTTTTACCAAAGATAAAGGAAATATTGAAAGGAAGACATTTTGATGACATTCAGGACATTGACTGTAATATGACAGCAGTTCTTATGGCCATTGCAGAAAGAGTTCCAAAATTGTTTTGAAGGGTGGACAAGGTGCTGGCACCTGTGCATAGTTTACCAAGAGGAGTCCATTGCAGATGACCACAGTGATATTCAGCAGTGAGGGGCCTCGCACTTTTTCAAATATGAGTTTGTGAACTTCACTGTGAGCCCTTGTATACTATAAACTCTCCCTATATAAAAAACCTCTTTAATCTCTTGTTTCTTCTAGCTATTTTCCTAGTTTTTCTACTTCCTCTTATAAAAACAAAACAAAATTTAAAAATAAAAAATGTAAAAGCAAACAACAGCCTTGGAAGAGTTTCCTTTACTGTCTCACCTCCCATTCTCTCTTACTCCCAATTCAATCAGGTTATTTTCTCTGCCACGCCTAAGAAACAGCACTTGTTAAGGACACCAGTAATTACTATGTTTCTAATTCCAGTGATCCATTCTTAGTCTTCCTCTGCACTTTCTCTGCAGCATTTGGTACAGCAAACCTCTCCTTTCTTGTTAAAATAGTTTCTTTATTGACTTGGCATAAACTGTACTCCACTCATCTCCCTCCTAACTCTTCCTCTACTGTACTCTTCTTTCCTGATGTGTCCCAGAATTCAGACCTCAGATCACTTCTCCACTCTGTCGATGCTTTTAGCATTTGACCTCAACTTTTCTGATGATGGAAATAATTGCCAACATTTTTTACCAAATCTTAGACACAAATAATTTCACCTTTATACATCTCTAAATCAGGGTGCATCCTAAAATACATGTCACCCAGGCTGGGGTCTTGATTTAGCCTTATCTCCTGCACTGTGAGAATTTCATCATTGTTATTAATATTACCTTAACTTCAATAGAAATTTGTAGATTGATAATACTACACAAGTTGATTTTAATGGTGTTTATTTTAATACTGTGATTTGGCATTAAAAGATTATTACTATGTACACAGGAAAACATGGAAACAAAGCAATATGAAGGAATATGGAATGATAAAACTTCCATGTTTTTCTTTCCAAGCAACAGGCAAATATTTTAGGAAGCCTAAGAGAGTAGGATGCCGTCAAGAGAAGCTCTTTTATATTTTGTGACTGAGATATGTACAGAAGGATTACCTGTTACATGCTTATTAATGTAAGTAGAGGCAGGGAAATTTGTCAAATATGTTAGAAAAAATAATTATAGCAACTTAGAGGTATGCCCAATTAAGGCATCATGAAAAATCATTATTAAGGAAATATGTAATTGTTTATTTGGTAATTAGGGTCTATCTTATAGTCAATGGTGATTTGGATTTGATAAAATATGGTATATACTAATTATTCTCATGTTTAAAATATCCAAAATTAACTTCTCCTTGTGCTTTGGATATATATATTTAGTATGCATCTTAAAATTACGCTGTCCAGAGAGCACTCTGCCTTTCTTATTCTCAATCCCTACCAACTCTCTCGCAATATTTAAAAAGTGCACCACCATTCAGAAGTTGCTGGGTCGGACATCTAAAAGTTATCCTGATTCTGCTCTCTCTGTTTCATTCCATATCCAGTCCATCCAAAGTCCTGTGCAGTTCACCTCTACACCGTATCTCACATCCTCCAACTTTGCATTAATTCTACTCCTACCACCCAGGTTTGAGCCATCAGCACTTGCTGCTTCTACTGTGTCTCCTCACATACTGCCGCACCCCCGGCATCTAGCCGTGGTGAGGTGGCGCTGTCCGCGTTGTAAAACACGTGGTTAGGTGGTCTGTGCTCCCCGGAGCGATACCCCCAGCCCCCCTGGTATGCGACAGCAGCGCAGAAGTTGCCTAGCATACTTTTTGATGAACGTAATGACTCACGAGGTGCGGCATAGAAGCCTAAGAAACCTTTACCCTGAAACCTGTTTGTTGAGTTGTATGCCTGATTGTTACCTGATTGTTTTAAGAAACCAAGAATAAACATAATGACTTACTGATCCATAATCACACATAGCCGATGGAGACTCAATGTCTCCAGGGGAACGATGCAGGAGCACGCTCCCACCATAAATGTCAGTGAATTGAGACAATGCATTGAGACAATGCAGGAACAGCAAACAAGATGCTCCATCTAGATATGTACTTACACCACCCACAGCCACCCACGACTTAAAACTTTCCACATACCTTTACATTTCATATATTTCCTAGTACTATAATCACTTACATAATTTACACATATATGAAATCTTTTAATCACATTAGAAGTAAATAATTTATGAATTATTACTAATACTAGTAGTTATAAAGAAAGAATTTTCACGTTTTAAAACTCTAACCTTTAAAGCATTTACTTAGATAAGGGGAAGTGAAAGACACAACTGATAACCAGCAGCCTTTGTTCCCCCTCGCGGGCAAAACCCCTTGCGGACAGGATATTGTTTAAGTGAGATGGTCAAATACTCACATCTACAAGGTTAGATATTAACTTGTAAAGCTCAGCAAGTTGTAAAAATACCTTTTGTAATTTGTAATGCTTTGTCAAAAATGTATAAAAACCAATCTTAAAATTCAGTAAAGTACAGCTGCTTTCTTCATCACTCGTGGTGTGTGGCAGTTTGTCATTCCATCCTGCGTCGACCTTTCAATCAACCTGTGCCGTTCACCCTGAGCACCCTCAAACTGAGGCCCATCGACTGGCGGTCCGCGACAGCTGGCGCCCTCGAACAGGGACCTGAAGGACAGGTGATCTTTCTTTTTCTTTCTTTCCTCTCTTTTCAGGTTGAAGGCGACTCTCACCAGGGAGCTGCAGTCCCGCTGGTAAAGGCTGACCGGTTAAGTGTGAGTAATCAACAGGTACCATGAGGCACGCATTGATCAAAGAGGAACGTATATTCAGTGTCATGTTACAGCATTTGTTAGTTAAAAATGGGTTCAATGTGTCCCTCAAACGGTTGGAGGAGCTTATACATTTTCTTATTAAGCAAGGTGCGGAGGAGCCGTACCAAGACTTTATTTCAAGGCTGGAAGAAGCCATTAACAGAATGCTCCCCCCGTCTGAGGGCACATCACTGTTGCTCAAACAGTTAGAAGCATGCATGGATGCCTCACCAGCTATAGCCCAGGGTATGGCTTATGCTGCAGCAATGCAAGGGCAGAAATTTAGCTCATATGTGAAAAACTCCTTCAATAAAGGAGGCAAGGGGCCAACAGCTCCTACTAACACTTGCTACAATTGTGGCAAGCCAGGACATATGCAGAAGGACTGTAAACAGTCCCATGCCAATAAGCTGAGGGGGGAACCACCCGGCTTATGCCCTCGCTGTAAGAAGGACAGACATTGGAGAAATGAATGCAACTCAAAATTTCATAAGGATGGAACCCCCTTGAATGACAAGGGTGACACTGATCCTGAGGATCAGGACGTACGGAGATCAAAAAACTAGTAAAAGGGGCATTCTCCCAGCCCAGGCCCCAAGGGAGAGCAGGCTGTAGCTTGTAAAACACAGCCCTCATCTACTTTAAATCCTCAAGCCCCTGAATTTACTATTCATGACCTTTCACGGGGCACGCCTGAGAGTGCAGGTTTAAATTTAGCAAGTGAAAAGAATGTCTTATTATCCAAATGGGACGGTGTTACTTTAATCCCCACTGCAGTAAAAGGGCAACTCTTGCCGGGGACAGTTGAAATTATAATTGGTAAAAGTTCAAATTATACTAAAAACTTTGAAGTTATTCCAGGAGTAGTTAACTCAGATTCAGAAAAGACAACGCAGAAGAAGACGCCAGCGGCTGCTGCAAGATCTCACCCGCCGCTTAGAGAAAATGAAAGTACACTCGCCGATAGCAAACAAAACCACCGGCACCGGGCACATTTCCACTGACTCCAAGACGGCTGAAAAGACCCAGCGGGGAAGGAAGCTGAGGGCCCCCCTGCCCTTCGTGGGGTGGGCCTGCCTCCCAAGTGTTACAGCCCCCAGACAGCAGCACTGACGAAATCCCAAGGGTGAGGTTTAGAACCTTTATTATTGGCTCTTTGCCACTAGTAATTTATATAAATAAGAAAAATATTTTTACAAACTGAATCTTTGTCAACGGATAAAATTCTTGTCTTTTAAACCTTCTAATTATCAGTTTAGCTGAGTGAATAAGTAACTTCATGGTAAACTGGAATCCTGTTTGGTGGAAAGTAAGTTTTTGAGAGTAAGAGAAATTAAACAGAAAGGAGAATGGCATTGTATAAAGAAAGAATCTTGTGTGATAAATTTTGTCCTGAAACAGAATAGTTATGTAAGAAAGTAAAAGGCAGAACAAAAGTTCAAGAAAGTTTAGAATGTTTGTAGATGGTCTGTGCAAGTTAAATAAAACTCATAAAAGAGAATTTGTGAAAGAATTTACATGTGATCCAGTTGACTATGTATTTCCTTTAAAATCTTTTAACTTGTAAAAATAACCAATTGTATTACTTCTTCTGATATATTTCATGTAAATAATAGATTGCTGAATGTTATGTTAATTGTAAAAAAACCTTCATATGTAATGTTACCTGTAGATCTGTAAGACAATCCATAGTATGATAATTCTGCTCTCCAAGTTTTACAAACAGTTAATGAATTAATCAGGCCTAAAAAATTTGTAGCAACATTAATTTTAGGCATTGCAACTTTAATTTCTATTGTCACTACTTTTGCTGTAGCCACCACAGCTTTAATACAACAAGTACATACAACACACTTTGTCAACACTTTAAACAATAACATAACATTAACCTTACTAACACAGGCCAGCATTAATAATAAACTAGAAGCCAAATTAAATATTTTAAAAAAAGTAGTATTAGCTTTAGGACAAGATATAAAATTCATACAACATAAACTACAGACTAAGTGTCACTCTGCCTTTCAAGCTATCTGTGTTACACCTTTGCCCTACAATCTTTCTACATCATGGGACAAAACAAAGGCTCATTTACAAGGTGTATGGAAGGACAATGACATAACACACGACTTACACACCCTCCAGAAAGATATTACTGCCATTAGTGAAGCTCATCTACCTACTACGTCCCTCGATGCATTAGCTCAATCACTGACTGACAATTTTAAAGCCTTAAATCCTGTAACCTGGATTCAGTACATTGTGTTTATAGTTATCATTGGATGTCTGATATTCTGTATTGTTTTACTGTTACCATGTCTCCTTCGTTGTGTGTTTTCCTCCTTAAAGGCTGTTCGCCAAGACCTCTTTGAATTACGTTTCATTAACAAAAAAGGGGGAAATGCCGCACCCCCGGCATCTAGCCGTGGTGAGGTGGCGCTGTCCGCGTTGTAAAACACGTGGTTAGGTGGTCTGTGCTCCCCGGAGCGATACCCCCAGCCCCCCTGGTATGCGACAGCAGCGCAGAAGTTGCCTAGCATACTTTTTGATGAACGTAATGACTCACGAGGTGCGGCATAGAAGCCTAAGAAACCTTTACCCTGAAACCTGTTTGTTGAGTTGTATGCCTGATTGTTACCTGATTGTTTTAAGAAACCAAGAATAAACATAATGACTTACTGATCCATAATCACACATAGCCGATGGAGACTCAATGTCTCCAGGGGAACGATGCAGGAGCATGCTCCCACCATAAATGTCAGTGAATTGAGACAATGCATTGAGACAATGCAGGAACAGCAAACAAGATGCTCCATCTAGATATGTACTTACACCACCCACAGCCACCCACGACTTAAAACTTTCCACATACCTTTACATTTCATATATTTCCTAGTACTATAATCACTTACATAATTTACACATATATGAAATCTTTTAATCACATTAGAAGTAAATAATTTATGAATTATTACTAATACTAGTAGTTATAAAGAAAGAATTTTCACGTTTTAAAACTCTAACCTTTAAAGCATTTACTTAGATAAGGGGAAGTGAAAGACACAACTGATAACCAGCAGCCTTTGTTCCCCCTCGCGGGCAAAACCCCTTGCGGACAGGATATTGTTTAAGTGAGATGGTCAAATACTCACATCTACAAGGTTAGATATTAACTTGTAAAGCTCAGCAAGTTGTAAAAATACCTTTTGTAATTTGTAATGCTTTGTCAAAAATGTATAAAAACCAATCTTAAAATTCAGTAAAGTACAGCTGCTTTCTTCATCACTCGTGGTGTGTGGCAGTTTGTCATTCCATCCTGCGTCGACCTTTCAATCAACCTGTGCCGTTCACCCTGAGCACCCTCAAACTGAGGCCCATCGACTGGCGGTCCGCGACAACATAGCAACCGGAGTGATCATGGTGTGCTCATGTCTGGCACCCCAAGATATCAGGGTGTATATATATGTGTGTGTGTGTGTGGATGTTTGTTATCTCGTATATTGTATTTGTACACAAAATAATAAACAGTACCCTGGAACATGGTAATTATGTCTCCTCCACACTATGCCCAGCTTGGCTGCGCCTCTGCAGGCAGGCACCTCAGCTGCAGGAGCCTCCAGCCCACATGACCAATTGTGATCATACTAGACGCTGCCGCCAACACCATCTTGGAAGTGGCCACACTACCACTGGTGACGCAATGGTTAGTGTTAGGACCTCAACAAAAGGAGGGCAGAAGGGGACACACAGTGACACCTTCTTCTCTCTTGAGAGGCCTGAGGCACAGACCTGGCGCTGTGGAGAAGGTGGAAGGGAGCCCAAGAGGTAGGTGAGAGTGGTCTAGACAACCTGAGCACCCAACCTCCACCAACTGTCCCCTCTCAGCCCAGTTTTGTCTCCACATCCTCTCATTTGTTTTTCTCACCCATGTATGGCAAGGAAATGCAGACATGGTTGCTCTGCTAAGGACCCTGGTGAGCTTATTTCCTGGGAAGCTGGTGTAAGGGGCCAGAGCCAGGGCCAGCCTTGGCTGCCCCAGGCTCCTGATGGTAGATCTCTGCCCTTTCCAGGCTGTCTCATCTGTCATGCAGCTGGGTCCATTCTGAGGCTGCCAGGACGTTGCACCTGGAAGATTTCTGAGCTGGGGTCCAAGAGACCTGTGTTCTTAGAGCTAGTTCTACTAGTGGCCCACTATGGAGACCTTAGGCCGCAGTCCTCATGAAGTGTCTCTCTGTGAGGGTACCTGGCAAAGAAGCATGAAAGCTCTGGGGTACTTGAGCCCATAGGCTAGTAATTTTGAGCCTAGGACCTGTTTGAACTCTCAAGTCGAGTTGGTATAATTTCCCACACTTGCCAGTAGGAAGAACCATTTAGGATATTTATTGAAGGGACCAATATCACCGTCTTTCTCCTGGAGAGTTTATTCAATGTATTTGGCTGTGGTTCAGGAGTCTCATTCTAACCAGTAGCCCAGGTGATTGGTGGGATCTACAAGTTTGGGAAAGGCTGGTGTCATTGATTCTGAGGTTACAAAGGTCTGGATGGCTTGAAGAGGTCATGGCATTACCATTAAACAAAAATGTAAATGCAGAGTACTTCACCAGAGGATTCAGGAAAGGCTTCTCCTTAGGGCAGTATCCTAGGAGAAGAATAGAGTCAGCAGTGACAGGGAAGAGGGAGCCCAGAAAGGGAAGGGATCTCCCAACGGGAGCCCAGGGCTGGCGGAGCCGACCCTGGCATCTCACACCAGCTTCCAAGGAAATAAGCTCTCTAGGGTTCTTAGCAGAGGGGCAGTGGCCAAATACCCACTGATGGACATGGGTGGGAATAGGAAATGAGAGGATGTGGGGATGAGGGTGGGCTGGGAGGGGACAGTTGGGGAAGTTGGTGCTCAGGTCACCCAGACCACTCTCACTGCCTACAGGCTCACTCCCAACTTCTCCACAGTGAGAAGCTGGCTCTGCACCTCATGCCTCTTACAAAAGAAGGACCCTCCACTGCATGGCCACTTCTGCCCTCCTTTAAAAAATTAAAATGAAACAATTTTTCCCTGAATGTTTGGGCCAAAAGCATCGGTGCACATTATAAACAGGAGCATATCACACATGGCAAAATACAATGTTTTAGGAAAGAAGATCAAGAATGCAACCAGGTCTGGCCCAAATCATTTTAAATACAATAACTGTCCCTCAGGTAAATTTACAAGTCAATCTTTTTCACTTTATCCATGTGTTCTCCCAAGTATCTATTCATCTTCCCTAGCAACCATTTATTGCTCCTGAACAGAATTACCAATATCCCTCATCTACTCTTCCCTTCTAAAAGGAGGGTGTATAAATTACTGGACCCCATGGGGATACTGAGTAATCACTCTGTGATTCTCCCTTTGCACACAATAAATTCTTTAATTAATTTTCCTTAATTGTGAGTTCATCTTTCAGCAAACTTTTGATGTGGGGGGGGGACACTGAATTTTCCCCTCACCCTCACATCGTAAATACTATCAACAAACAAATAGAAAGTTAAAGTTATAAACGACTCTGTTTATGGTAACAGACAAACAATAAGTGACCTAAAAATAAAACTTTCAAATTATGTGTAATATCAAGAGATATATATGAGACAAAATGAATAACCGATAACATAAAAATGTAAGTAAATGAGGAACTGAAGATATGCTATATACATATTTATGAAAAGGAATACTCAGTTACATGAAGATGAAAATTCTCTTCAAATAAAAATAAAGTTCCAAGGACATTCTGACAACAATTATAACAGAGACTTTTATGAAAGTTAATAGACTGAAACTGATATCGTACAGCAAAGGCCAAGAATACCTAAGAAGATTAAGGTATGAGGACTCTCTATATGTTTATCAATATTTACTGAAAAGTATATTAATCAAGAGAGTGAGGTATCAGTATATAGAATAATAAAATATATGCATGAAAGAGTATAGTTCATTTAGAAATAGACTTATGACTATATAGATAAACCATATTGCAGAGGTGACATTTGAAATCAGTGGAGTAAGCAGGGTCTAATCAAAAAATGATACTGGGCTCATTGATTATATATAAGAAAAGATTAAATAATATTTCTATCCTATACCTTTTAGAAAAAAAATCAATTCCAGGTATTTTGAGAACCCAAATGTAAAGAGCAAATTTCAGAAGAAAACATAGAAAAATATTTTTATAAACTCCCACTAGGAAAGAGACTTTTTAAGCAAGACACACACTAAACAATAAAAGATCGACAAATTTGATCAGATTATAATTAAAATCTTCTCACAACTAAAAAAATTAAAAAGACAATTAAAAGATAAATATTTGTAACACATATAAAAATCAGTGACCAGGCTCTACCAAGAACCCCCTTGAAAGAGTAAGATAAAGAAAGCCAGTAAAAAGTAGAACATAAAATTCATAAAAGCAGAAATATGAATGGTCAGTAAATACATCAAAAGAAGTCCAACCTCATTTATAATAAAGAAAATATAAATTAGAACCAGAAGGTATAAATTAAAACCACAGTGTGGAGAAATGTGAATTATCTGGTGCTTGGAAATATAAAAATTCACACTTTGGAAGGCACCTTGGCATTATTAGTATAATCAAAGATAGAAATACTTGATAACTCAGTGACTCCTCTCCTAGACAAATTTCTTGTATTATGTATTCAGGTAGCTATGCACAGTACAAGAAAGCTTATTGCAGCATTGTTTTTGACAGAGAAAAATTGAAAACAACTAAATACTATCAACAAAGGAAGAATAAATCAGTTGTAGTTCAGTCATACAATGGAGTGCCATGCGGATAATGAAATACATTTGATGTGATGTGTCTGTTGCTACACAAATTAACTTTAAAGTATCTTAAATGAAAAATAGCAAGTTATTTACAAATATGTACAATTCATATATGTTGCATATACAAAAACAATTTACATACATTTAAAAGTATCCAAGACAACAATATATATATATATCGATTATAAATACCTTAATATATAGTAAAACTATTAAGTCACGCTAATAATATACCACCAAATCTAGGATACTGAGGACCTACGATAAAAGGTAAGATAAATGAGACTGAGAAGGGAGGGAAGACATTTTACATTTTAAATTTGAATTTCCTTGAAAATGAAAGAGATGTAGAAGGAATATGTTAATAATTGATAAATTTTGATGTTCTGTTTATTGGGTATCTTATATTACTTTCAGCATTCTTTGTTCATTCCACATGTTTTCTTAATTATAAAAACAAAATTCTGAACGAAAGATGTCATATAAGTATCTACACAGCTTGGTTGGGGTGGAACTGCTTAGAGATAAAGGTAGCACTCCATAATTTTCAGTGAGTTGGATTTTTGTTCTAGAATTGGGTGTTGGTGGAAATGACTGCTGTTGCTTCTTTCCGGATTCCCAAAGTCTTGCACTTGGTCTCTTTAGCCTTGTCCACCCCTTTGTAAACAGTCCCTTCATTAAATTCTCTTTGGATGAACCATCTGAGTAGAATTTGGTTTCCTGCTGTGACCCCCGCTGCTTTCTCTGAGAGGGTGTTAAACAAAGAGGTCTTGCTATTTTCATAGATTTTATAGAACACAGGGTAGAGCGACTTGCAATTCCCGCCCATAGGAAAGCCAAGCTCAGAAAAGAGCCTCACCTCCTACACTGTTCATGACTGTGGAGTGAATCATTTTCTCACATCTACAAAAACCCAGACAAGAGCAGCAAATCACAGCTGACTTCCTAGCCAACCTCAAGGGGAGGCAATCCCAAACCCTCCATATATTAAATGAGACCTTGGGGGAAATTACCTAACCTCTATGTTCCTCATGTCCTCATCTGGAAAATGGCGCTGTGACACTTACCTCGTAGAGTTATTGTGAAGATTAAATGAGACAATGTATGTGAAAAGTGCTCTGAATAGCCAAGTGGCCCCCTTGAATCAATGCTAGCCACTCTGACTTCCAGGCAGTGGTTAACTCCAGGTAGGTCCTGTGGCTAGAAGCCTCTCTTCCCTTTCTTCTCTCCCTGGCTGACTTTGTTCTCTGATCAGCCTGATAGTCTGCTTCCTTTATACAAAACCTCCTAAAGAAGCCGGGGTTGTAGTAATAACAAACAAGTTGGGAAGAATTACCCTCCCATCTCTCTTGTAAATGTCGACAGGTTCCATCGTTATATTACAATCCCAATTAAAGGGAAATTCCCCACCAAGCCATAAACCTAAAATGAAAAAAACCCTATAGGGATGAATAAGCCTCTTCCGTGAACAAACCTGCTATTTATCCTTTTTTTTTTTGTCACTGCTTATGTGCGCTCAAATCCCCGCTGAACTAATCCTGCAAGCTGATGAAGAAGTAAAGCTACGACATCCATCGGTCGGTCTGGCAGGACTTTACTTGTAATGGGTCTCCTATGGATTTGATTATTATTGGGTATTAATTATTAATGGTATTTCCTGCAGGAGGCCGGCCTGGGTTTCTCCCCCCACTATCTCTATTTTGAAGTGAAATTAAAAAATAACCAAAAATCGCCCCCAGAGAAACGGGAAGGGGAGGAGAAAGAGAAAGGAATCCAGGGCATTCCTCAGTCAGTATTTCTCTACAGCATCATTTGAGATTCTGGAGCTGTTCTCGTAATTAAGTGTGGGGAAAGCAGATCTCTGCTTAGCCTGCCCCTGTCCCCCTCTCAAAACCACAAAGGAAATCAAAGCACCCTCTGCCGGCCTCCTCTCCCCCATCCTGCTCTAACCTTGTCTTATTTGGCCATTAATTTCCTCTGATGGTTATGTTAATTTTTATGGCTTCCTAATGATCAGAAATATTTGGCAGATTAACATCATTTAACTTTCCTCTCCCTTGGGGGTGGGTTGAACAGATAGGGAGGGTGCTAAGTGGTGAGAAACAGCTGGAAAAGCCAAGAATGAAAATCAGATTTCTGTGCCAAGCATGTTGATGGGACAGTGAAAGATGAACACGTAGCAAAGCCTGGAGAAACGAAAGCCAAACTTAAAAATAGTAATAAGGCTGAAAGATCAGCAGCACAGCCCCACCCCCAGCCTGTGTGGTTTTATTCTTTATTCACTGTCGACAGTCCATATGTCGCTTCCTAGCAATGTTTTAAAGACAAGTACACCTGTCAGGGTGTCTGGGAAGTAAAGACAGAGCAGATGTTGAGATTTGTGCCATGGAAGGGGAAAATTCACCTTGTCTAGCAGAATGTGGCATGCTTCTGAGTGTCCTGAAGGGGTCCCTCCTCCATTGCCACTCTCCCCTCTTCCATAAGGCAGTGGGCCCCGCATGGTGCCGCAGATGGAAAGATGGAATTTAATTTTACTGGCATTCAATCAAAACAGAATAATGTGTTTAATATCCCTGCAGTGTAAGTGAAAGGGAGAGATTCATGAACTCCTGGGAGGCAAGAGATTCCAAGCAGTGCTTTGATATCTCCTCATATATATAAACATAGAAATTGCAGTGGAAAATATGGATAAATCCAGGTTACGATCTCCGCTCCCTCCCCCACGTTGCTACTTTAAGTTCAAGCCTTGCTGACAAGGTACGGCTCTTGCCAAGAGCACAACTGAATTAATACAAAGGTAATCAGGCACCCTAAGCTTAATCCCCACACTTAATCCAGAGGGTGATTTGCCCAGTGTCAAGGGAAGCAATAGATGTTTCTGATTGGCACAAGTATTAAACAGAGAAGAGGCTCACAAAGCAAGTCACTAGAAACTCCACCTTGAGTTTTGTTTAAAATCTAGTAGATAGTAAACACATGGCTATAATGTGTTAGTAAACACTTAGTAAACACAAAGTTATAATGGTTATAACTTTGTAAAATAGCACATATCCAGAAGAGAGAAAAACATCTGGAATTAAATATTCCAAAATGTCACAAGAGCTTGGCTCAAGATAGTAATTTGGGGTAATTATTGTCTTTTATAATTATTCTCTAAATTTTTATCTGATGCTGTTATCTTTTGTAATGGTGGATATAAAAGAATTGTGTGAGTATTTGTGCGTGAGAATCTCTACCTTTGGTCTGTATCAGTCACTTGGAGCTTCTTTAAAATGTGGATGCCTGGGGCCCACTTTCAAGTTCCTAAAATAAGTAAGTATATAAATAAAATAAAATACAATGTAAAACCCAGTCCTCCTCTCACCTGCCTAGTTCCCTCAGATGTGCTTACCTGATATTCAGTTGTTCAGCATTATATTCATATCAGTCACCCAAAGCTTATTTCAGAAGAACAATCATATAATTTTCCCAGAAAACACTTTGCAGTGCATATATCTGATTCTTTTTTCATCAAAAAATCTTTAAACGCTGCACTTTTCTCTTTTGCATGTGATTTTCAATATCCAGATAACAAAACCCAGAGTGTCCCAGAATACAAATTTATTCCTGTTCATTTCCCATATACGTAGATGCTTCTGTCCTCACAACAGCAAGGATGAGTCTCCACGTACACACATACATGGTTCCACTACTATTATGTAAATTCAGTTAAATTAGTAAGAAAGTCAAAAGTTAACCAAACTTGTGGTTGATTGAATGAACCATTTTGAAAATTCTTTTAAAAAACCCTTTATTTGCTGTGTATCATTAGTAAACAGAGTTGACTCAGGTAAGACTAAGGATGCCAGCAGGCAGCTGCAGAAAGGCAGCCTTCCTATTTTAGCTTTCTGAGGATGGACTGCAGTCATATAATTAAGTCCATCTAATAACAACTGTATGAAATGTTGAAACAAACCCTTTTGGTTATAGTGCTAGTTCATATGCACAGACACACGCTCAACACACACATGTACAGAATACACATCAATTAGAGCTCTGAAGACTGCCACTACATTTGCATAAAGATGTGGTGATCCATGATAGTGTTTTTTAAAGACATTGTCAATGGGATTGAATATGGTTCCCCCAGATAACTGCACAGCACTGCAAAAAAAATGCCAAGATACTTCATTTTGTTTTTGTTCAAACCAGAGCTCTTGATGCAGAGGAAACTGTTATCTCTCCGACCTCTGTCTGTACCACTACATGACTGATGTTCCATTGAGTTAGCTGGCTCTTCTGCCAGCTGTCCACTCTGGACCTGGATTGGCTCCCAGAGCGAGGGCACGGGGTTCCACAACTAATCAGATGTCAGCTTCTTCAAGGAGCAACCATTTGTTTTCACTTTGAGTAAACCAAATGCTTTGAACTTAGATACTGCCTGTTTTTCCCTGCTCAAGTCATTTTCAACAGACGGTACTTATTAATAATAGTAACACCTTCACGGACTAGCCCTTTTCACTTCCTCAGCACCTGTATGTCTGTAAACTCACTTTATCTGCTATTGTCGGTTGGGTTGTAATACACACTAGTCTTTACAATTCATACATGTAATTCTCTAGCATGCTAATGACCTGGCCTTGAGGACTTATAAGTTCTCATGGACCCTGTAGGGTAGGAAAAGATTTTCCTCAATCCTCTTAGAGTTCTTGGCTGGGTCTGAAATGAAAGCTGACAAAGCAAATTAACAGAAGAAAAGCATACAGATTTCTTTAATGTAAGTTTTACGTGACAGGGGAGCCTGTGCAATGAAATTAAGTCCTGAAGAAATGGTTAAACTTGTGTATTTTTACTCTAGTGGATAATCATCAAGAAATATGACTGTACAAAGAGTATGATGTTAATAAACTGGGGGAAACTTTGCAAGGCCTGTTTGTTCAGAATTTTCTCTGTGACACTTTGTCTTCAAAGATGAGGACGTTCCTTTCCTCCAGTAATAAGGAAGGCACTTCTCATGGAGGTCTTGTGACCTGCTTCAGGGAGATAATGAGCAAAAGGCCAGTTGAGTACTTCCTTCCTGCTTCTGCAGTTTTCTTAAATTTCTTTAGCTTAAAATGCTCACTATGTCATGTTTTGGAGTAGCATGTCCTGAGCAGCACCACTGATGCAAGACCCTCAGTGACTGAGTATCTTCCCTTTATCCATCTAACATCCAGCTGAAATAACTCTCTGTTCAATCCAGCCTGAAAGTGTGTCAGCCCACTGTTTCTTCAATAGTCTAGAACCCTGACTTTGGTGAATCTTCAGTCTTCAGAGCAAGCCCCACTCACCCCTATCTTTAGTTTCAAACTTTTACAGGAAACTTTGAGAACTATCTTGCTCCAAGTAATGTTGAATATAACATTTACACACTCATTTACCATGAATGAGTGCTTAGGGTATACCTGGTGCCAAACTTATATTATTTAATTTAACATGTGCAACATCCCTTGAGTAGTTGTATCTATCTTGATTTTAAAGGAATGGGTAGTGGGGTCCAAGGCCACATGAGCATCTGTAAAGAAACTGGAATTCAAACCTAGTCCTATCTGAATCTGAAACCATTCATCGATTTCTTAAATTCCTTGCTGCCTTCCCTACCAGGAGCTGCCTGTGACAGCAGCCTCACCTGCCCTTCTCCCAACATCAGGCACAGAGCTCCTTCGGTCCTTTGGGTCATGGTAGCCATATCCTACCCAGCAACACTTGTTGTTTTGGCAGGCCCATAAATCATGTCATACAAAGTGTGTGTCTGTACTGCCTACTACATTGCATACTCTTTGTAAGCAGCTGTAATGTCTTTTGTAGCTCCAATATTTAGCAAAGTCCCTGAGATATAATAACTACTTAATGAATGCTAATGTAATTGATGAAGAAATGAGTAAATATATCAATCCTCCTTCTATGAAGGATGAAATTTTGAAATTCTGCCTTGAAAAGCAGATGTTCACTTGTTTAGGGCCATCTGGATCCTATATTGTTCTAGTGTGACACCTCTCAACCTCACTAACCGTACCTTTCCAGCTTTCCTAGACCAGAAATAATCTTAGCACTTGACACAGAGACTTAGCACTGAGAATCTCTGGAAATGATGAGAAGCTGTTCCCTACTTTCTCCTTTGTGTGGTCTCAGAAGCACGATTCTCCTGGGAGCACACTTAGTGAACCTCTGACAGCTGCTTCCAAGATCCCTGAGTTTTGAAAACATATGACAGCTTCCTCTGACCCACTAAAAAATCCTGTGATAAATCCTCCATGTACCTCTAACTATCTCTGGTGGAAAAGAACAGCTTTTTTTTCACAATCAGTCATAACCTGATACTTATGAAAAATAAAACGTCATACACCTGGATGTCATGGCAATGTCAAACTGATAGAAAAGCTTCTAGATCCATTCTCTCAATGTCTGTACTTATGTCTTCTTTGACTAGTAATTGTGTGTGGATTGATGTTGGTCCATAGACGGTGCTTGGAGGAGCGACAGCATAGATCACCAAATTCTGATTTTCTCTTTAGAGCAGCAGTGTCCAATAGACATGGAATACAAACCACAGGTACCACCACATTTTCTAGCAGTTACAGTAATAAAGGAAAGAAGAAACAGGTGAGACTAATTTGAATACTATATTTTATTTAATGCAATATGTCCAAAATATTATCATTTCAACATGTAATTAATCTAAAAATAATCAAAAAGGTATTTTACGATGTTTTTGTACTGAGTCTTTGAAATCACATGTATCGTGTGCCTGACAGAACACCTCCTTTTGGACCAGTCACATTCTGAATCCTCAGTAGCCACACGCTGCCAGTGACTACCATGTCAGTGCAGCTCTAGCGTCCTCACTGCTACCACGCTGTCAGGCATGGGTACCAGAAAGACAATTAACCAGATCTGTACACTGTGTCTCTTTCTTTTGTATAGCGGGAATAAGCCCATTCGTAGATTTTGAAGACCCTAGGACCCTTTCTAGTAGAGGAAAAAAGAAGAACCCCAGCTCTATAAGCTATTCTCAGTTCATTCCAGGTCTTGCTTTGAATTCCCAGGTCTGTATTGACCAGAGTCCATGCTCCTTCCCTGGTGATGTAATCTCTGCCTAGAGAATGGATTACTGCTCTCAGACCTGTTTTCTTCCAGTACTTACCACCAAACCATCTGGATGGTGATCTTTTCTTCTTTATGGAATCTCTGTGTTTTACTATCCTTATTTCTCCTTAAGAACCATCCTAAGTCATGGACTCAGCTGTGAACGTTGTCTCTGGACACTTGTGAACTATCCATTCTGTCCCCTGCAGAATGTTTACAAGTTTCAACCATACTGTTTGGACTGAGTTCTCTTGGTATCCACTCCTTAGGTGGCATACCTTAGGTATAAGGTGGATACCTTAGGTGGTATCCACTCCTCAGGTGCCCTTGTGGTTTTGCCTTACATGTGTTAATATGTACGTAGGTTAACTGTGCTTTCTGCTGCTTAATATCCTCTTCTGACAGTTATTACCATTAAGATATATCTAGAGTCACACAATGCTAACATGGGTAGAATGACTTATGCTTTAGGACTGATATTTAGACTCAAAAACCATGTTATTAAAAAAAAATCAATTAGCTATAGAAAGATACCTTTACTCCACTTCCTATTCCCATTTGCAGCATAGAAGCTGGAGCTGGTTAGCATCTGGGTGTCCTCGAGACATACTGAGCATTTCATTCATCATACATGACATTTGCATATTGCAAATATCATACTTTATGCACATGCCTTCCAGGCTAGTCTAGAGACTCTGATTGCTGCCTAATCCTCACATAAATCAGTGCACCAGGGAGGGCCACTTCTAAACATGACGAAAATCAAGGATTGCTCTGCCTTTAAACACTTCCTGGGACCATCTTATTCTCTTCACATCCCAAGTAGGTTCAGTACCATCATTTTTTCTTCTTTCTTGTAGTTATTAAAATTCTATTAGCCATTTGTGAATATTATTTTATACCATCTGCATTTTCTCTAAGTTGTGATAGTGACAGCTGCAATCATTTGTATGCATTTTCTGTGCAAGATTTTTTTGTGGAAGAACAAAACCTTTCCTTTGTATGACCATGTATCCAAACAGAAAGATGGTTTGTTTGTAAATCTATTTCTCATCTAAATATTAGTTTATTTGTTGAGAAGACAGAGAGAGATGTTGAAAGAGGAAGGCAAAACCATTTGATCTCAAATAACAAAGTGCAGATTTGCTTTTTCTCAGCTCTTATTTTGCAGCCTTTCAATCAAAGTTGACCTTATAACTACTGTTAGACTGTGTTCTGTCTTGGATCTGAGAGCCTTCAGGGTATTCCCCATATCTACTACCACACTAACATCTCTCTCCTTCCCCAGAGTCTCAGTTAATAGAATAATTCTTGTATCTAGGCTCCTCCCTTCTTTCTTGAACAAGAATGACCCTTGTTCCTTTTTAGAGAAGGTATAAACTAGAGGGGAAGCCAGGGAAATGAGCCCATAGTTTATCACACTGGAAAGTCACCTGCTTGTCATTGTATCAGAAGGGCAAGCATGGTGACAAGGAAGCACGATCTGCTTGTGTCTTGTACATCACACAAAAATTAAACACATGCAAACTTCAATTAGGGTGTCTGCATATTCATGAAAGGTATAAGTAAGTGTTCCAAGAAAGTTGAGTCGATTAAGCAACGGAAAGCTGGGATAACCTACATACATGTAACACAAGTAAGGCAAAACCACAGAGGCACATGAAGCTGTACTAAGGAGTGGATACCAAGCTCAGTCCAATAGTATGACTGAAACTTGGAAACCATTCTACCAGGGAGAGAATGGAAAAGTTCACAGCTGAGTCCCTGAGTTAGGATGGTTCTTAAGTAGAAAGAAGGATAGTAAAACACAGAGGTTCCATAAAGAAAAAAAAAAAAATCACCATCTAGATGGTTTGGTGGTAAGTACTGGAAGAAGACAGGTCCAAAAGCAATAGTAATCCATTTTCTAGGTAGAGATTACATCACTGTGGAAGGAGCATGGAATCCAGTCAGTACAGACCTGGGAATTCCGCCCACCACTTTCCTCATGCCATGCAAAGAACCTTACAAGCCTTTGGGAGGTATCAGCCTTTCTTTTCTAACTGCCAGCCTTTCCTAGTTCTACTTGCCTTCTTCTTCTTTTTTTTTATTGTTGGGGATTCATTGAGGGTACAATAAGCCAGTTACACTGATTGCAATTGTTAGGTAAAGTCCCTCTTGCAATCATGTCTTGCCCCCATAAAGTGTGACACACACTAAGGCCCCAGCCCCCTCCCTCCATCCCTCTTTCTGCTTCCCCCCCCCATACCCTTAATTGTCATTAATTGTCCTCATATCAAGATTGAGTACATAGGATTCATGCTTCTCCATTCTTGTGATGCTTTACTAAGAATAATGTCTTCCACGTCCATCCAGGTTAATACGAAGGATGTAAAGTCTCCATTTTTTTTAATGGCTGAATAGTATTCCATGGTATACATATACCACAGCTTGTTAATCCATTCCTGGGTTGGTGGGCATTTAGGCTGTTTCCACATTTTGGCGATTGTAAATTGGGCTGCAATAAACAGTCTAGTACAAGTGTCCTTATGATAAAAGGATTTTTTTCCTTCTGGGTAGATGCCCAGTAATGGGATTGCAGGGTCAAATGGGAGGTCTAGCTTGAGTGCTTTGAGGTTTCTCCATACTTCCTTCCAGAACAAATGGGACTTCATTAAACTGAAAAGCTTCTGTACAGCTAAGGAGACAATAACCAAAGCAAAGAGACAACCTACACAATGGGAAAGGATATTTGCATATTTTCAATCAGACAAAAGCTTGATAACTAGGATCTATAGAGAACTCAAATTAATCCACATGAAAAAAGCCAACGATCCCATAGATCAATGGGCAAGAGACATGAATAGAACTTTCTCTAAAGATGACAGACGAATGGCTAACAAACACATGAAAAAATGTTCATCATCTCTATATATTAGAGAAATGCAAATCAAAACAACCCTGAGATATCATCTAACCCCAGTGAGAATGGCCCACATCACAAAATCTCAAAACTGCAGATGCTGGCGTGGATGTGGAGAGAAGGGATCACTTTTACACTGCTGGTGGGACTACTTGCCTTCTTCTAATAAGCCCTTCTGGAAGCCTTTACTGATATTCAATAGTTGTAATCTTCACTCTGATATTAATGGTGGGAGCTGTGATCATTTTCTTCCTGGGCTCTTTCTCGTATCAAAAAGGAAGTGAGAAAATGAATTAGCCTGCTTCTGATGAGGAAGACTGCATTTCTTTTAACCTACATTTGTTCTCCACCAGAAATAGCTTTGGTGAGATTTCTACATAATAAAACAACACATTTATCACAACAAGTATAAATTTTCTTCTAAAATGTCTTCTAAAGACACACAATCAAGCTCACATAAAATGCATAACATTCTTTCTATTGAAATAATTGTATGTATGTAAAATTGTAAACTCCATCTGTATTTTACTAAAGTAGCATACTGCCTCTTTCTGAGACTTACTGCCATTTTATATGTTATCTATAGTAGCTAGGAGGATCTCTGTCGAAGCTACCTGTGATGGATTGTACTATCCCCCCAAACATCCAAATTTCTTCCCTAATTAAGCATGTGGGTAGGGGATATGTTATCAATTAATCCTGTCACCTCCATTTTGGTAATAAGGGAGGCAGATGGGAAAAAAAGCAAACTTGAGGCTGGGAAAAGAGAAAGGAAATACAATGAGGTTTATTTCTTCTCTTTCTTTTTTCTTTTTTTTTTAAGAAAAAAGTAATAATTTTACAATGCCATAAGGCAGATAAAGAAAATTGAGTGAAATCATATCAGAAACTTGAGCCTGTAACCTTGTCTGGTAGAAAGCAAGAAGCTGTCTGTAATTGAAAGGATGTTACTGCCAGGTTATAGTGTTTTGATGGGTTCTAACATACTCTGACATAGAGTTATCTTCTGAGGAGTTCAAGCCATATATATTCCTGTGCACTAGAAAAACAAAGGGAGTAAAGAGTACACCTGGAATGTACAAAGGTTCTCCTAGCCTCACTAAGCAAAATTAGATCAATTAAGTCATCTGATGTTTCTTCCTAAGAAATAGCCCAAATGATCTATGACTCTTAATTTGTGACTATGTTGGATAGTTGGGGACTAACAACCATTAGTGGCTCATTCTTTGGCTTAGGCAAGGGAATCGCAAGCTTCACACGGGGCTGGGACTAGGGTCGGACAAGGGAGACACTTAGGGTGCATAATTTAAGGAGATAGGCAAGTGTGAGTGAGTGAGTGAGTGAGAGTGTCTCCTTACATTTTGCTACATAGATACCTCCCTCACCTCACTTTAGTCTCCATTCTGCTTTCACATTTGGAAGAGACACTGCTCTATAGGCCAGGGAGGTCTATTAGCACAGATACAATTGAACGTCTAAAAATAAGCCTGTGTATGTTTTAGGTAGTCAACCCCAGGATTTGCCAGTTGAGCTTCAGCTCCCTTAGACTTATACTTACTTTCCTCCATGCAAAGGGACAACCAGGTCCTTGAGAAGAGGGCCAGTGGATGGAACGAATCAGATGAATATTTATTGAGTGTCTACCACCATCATTGCCTACTCCCTTTGTCCTTCGCCAGCTATAAAAGCTGAAAAAATCAAATCCTTTCCCAGGCTCATTTGTAGCCAAAGGTTATGGTGTGACAGAGTCTGGCCAACAAGGCTTAAAGGGCAATCTGCTATGATCTCCTGCCATAGGGCTGCCAGATATAGTAGGTAAAATATAGAACATCTCATTAAATTTGACTGTCGAAAAACCATGAATATTTAGTGTGAGTACATCCAAAATATTGCTTAGGAAATACTTATCTTAAAAATGTATTCATTGTTTATGTGAAATTCAGATTCAACTGATCATTCTGTATTATATCTGGCTGCCCTATCTACGGAGATATTTTTGCTTAGCATATAGCTCGCAGCATCCTCTCTCTCTCTCTTTTTTCTGTTTCATACAAGGATCGTGACAGCCAAAGTAATCTCAGAGACGCTGACTGGGAGCTCAGACATCACGAAGACTCTGACTAAATACAAATAACATCCAAACTCTGGAGTGTTTGCTTGGTGACAAAAATAAACCTCACAGGTGTTCACATCATTGTTAGTAGGGATAACAATGGGAGTTAGGGAGACAGAAGTGTTCCTTACTGACTCACCTGTTCTCTGCCAAACGTATGTACTTTTTCTATATCTTATCTCATTTAAATGTTTTTAACTTCTCCGTGACACAGGTGTTATTGTCCCCATTTTCAGATGAGGAAACAGAATCTTAAGAAGACTAAATACCTTTCTTAATGTCTCATAAAAATAATGGTTAAAGTTTATTGTGTACGAGGTAGGTTCTGACACAGCTCTGTGTATTTACACATAGGAGTTCATTGATCTTCCTAGCGACTCTTGAGAGGAGTACTACCCTTAGTACCCATTATATAGATTAAGAAACAAGAGATTATGAAATTTGCCCAGTACAACAGAACTGTACTTGGAATCTACACTTTGCAGTTTCAGATCCTGCAGCTCTAACTGCTGAGCAAACTGGCCAACCAGGGCAAGATCTGACATTGACACGGCGCCTTACGATGCTGATGCAGCGCTCTTTCCACTGTGTCTGCCTGGCTTCTGACTTGGGTAAATGAGCAAGTGCAGTACTGACCTGCTAGATTTCCCCAACTTTATCTGTTTAACCCTGATTACTAATCCCTCCCTGACTAATTTTTCCCTGTGAGAGAATCTGGCACAAGTTCTGGGATTAGGGAGGTGGCATGAGGCAATTTTTCTTGATTGCTCTTGGAGTGGGCAGCAGGTGACTTCTGGTATGCCAAGAACGCGGGCCCTGGCTCTCCTTGTCCCCAAGCCTGCAGGCCGACAGCTGCCTATCTCCACCCGGTCTGGTGAGTCAGCTTCCCCATGGGCAGTGTCTTTCTTGCCTTCCGCTGTAACTTCTTCCTCAGTGTTTTTCAGACTTTTAAAATCTCATGGCACACTTGAACCTATAGTTAAACCTGTGCGGCTTAACTTACATTATGTTAATCAAGAAAGAGTAAATAAAAGAATATACTTAACTGTGCTTTGACATTTTTTTGAAAATAATTAAATTAATCATCTTTAAAATTTTTTCATGGCACACCCATGCGGTAGGTACAGCACATCAGTTGAGAATCACTGTTCTTATGGTCCTCAGCGCAGATTTCCAGCCTGGGAACTTTGTGAATTGCTTCCCCTCTTCTTGCTAAGAGAAATAGCATGGTGTTTTCTTCCTGCTTATTCTCTCTCTCTGTGCTTCAAATTAATTATCTCTTTGGGGAGCCTGCCTTCTAGACTCCCATCTCTGTCTAACTTGCCAAGATAACAGATTCTTGGCTGGGCTCTCATGTGTGTCCTCTGGACTGACCCTGACCTTCTGGGTCTACTTTTATTCCCTTATAACTTCTATGGTCTATCCTGTCTCTTGTCAAATTCCTCTCAGACAAATAGACCTTTACCTCCCAGTTTATCTAAGCTTGTTTTGCTCTTGGACAGAGCTTAGGGTTTACCTTTCTGCTCTTGGACAGCCACAGAGCAAACATTTTATTTTAGGGATATGTAGCTTTCTAAAACAATACCCCAAAGTCAAGGAGGTGCAAGCTGGTCATTCTGCATTCTAAAGGAGAGATTTGTTTATTCGACTTTGTTTCTTGGGTCACCATTCATTGAAAAAACAATGACCTCAATGTTTTGAAATAGAAAAAAATTGCTGTTTTGCGGAAACCATTATCTAAGAGAAAAAGAATGTTCAGAGTGAGAGGAATTAAAGCTCCTTAATTTTGTCTTTTAAAATTATATCAAGCCATTTACATACCCAGGCTCTTTTCCATTTCCATCTGAGGTCATCTCTCCTCATCATTTTCTATGCCCTCTATAGATTGAAGTTTATGGTCTTTCTTTTCATAATCAGGTGTGTGGCACTCAAATATGGACAGAGGAGCCTCGTTGTAGGAAACCATATGTCCTTTGCTCTTGAACTGCTTTTTCTGTTTGCTCCTGTTTGTAAATATATGGAACCAAGCAACATATAAGTCAGATTGAAGGCCTTTGGAAAATGCTTTCTTGATTTCATCTCATTTCCCAGCAAAGCAATTGGTGACACCATTTTAAAAGTAAATGAGGTTTGATTGTAGAAAGATTTGTCTTCAGAGCACTATTTTCCCCTATTAGACTATTTAAAATTTGACTTCCTTGGTTGTCACTGAACCCCTTCATCTAATCATAAAGTTTTCTCATTTACTGTGCTACCCCTGTGCAGTTAACGCCTAAGCAGTGGGAACTCAAGATGGGGACTCACTTTCTGAAATATGATGCTTTCACAGAGAACTATAATCCATCATCTAGAAAAGCCAGGGATTCCAAATTTCCTCCTTTCTTATAAAGTCCTCAAATAAGATTTTTATTTTAAAGAAAATCATAATACTTCTTCTATTTTTACCAATAAAGGGTAAAGCTGACTAATTTTTAATTTCCTCTGCACTTTCTCTCTAAATGAGGAACAGATTGTGGAAAGAAAATTTTGATAATCATAGTTGGTTGCTAGCTGCTTTGTTAGCACAATCTATTCCTGAGATTTTATGAGATCTGGCTTACAAAGCACTGGTTGATAAATGATTCAATATTTAACCATGATTTACCTGTACCATGTGGAAGAAAATTATGCTGATGGAGCTGAAATCACTGGAACAGAGATTTTTACATCCCATAGAATGTGTCAACATAGTGTTGAGTGTGAATCACTCACTTGGGACATAAAGTGTTCCTCTTTTTAGGATCTTGGGTTATATCTCAATCTAAATGGCTGATGGAAGTAAACAAAATGAGCCCAGTGCACTGACTGGTGATATGTAGTAATAAGATCAACAATGAGCCATGGAAGGGTTCCCATCACCTCTAGATGTGAAGGAGGTAGATTTAAAAGTCTGTGGGTGGTATGAGTCTTGAGAATAGAGCAACATTCAAACCATATGGAAATAAATACAGCTTCACGAAAGGAAAGATGAGAACCAGCTTTGACTCTTTAAAGGAATGTCTCACCAAGGGAGCATGATGCTTATACTCCTCCCAGAGGCCTCACTACCTATGTATTTATTTGAAAATGTTCTTCATCTAAATTGATGTGAGCCAATTTGTTACAATCTAGGAGATTTCAGTCTGAGTCTGCTTGTACAGACATTAGAAAGATGATCCCAATGCAGAGGTGACTCAAACTATGATAACCTATAGCAGACGAATACAGTAGTTGCAGTACTGAGTCCAGTGTGCTAAAGAAAGTTATACTGAGGATAGAAATTATACTGAAGATAGTTCATCTTCTGGCAAATCAGAAAGTTTTTGTTTTTTGTTTCTTTTTTGGCTAGAAAATAAGCCTTAAATGTGCAGGATCACTAGCGTATCCTTTATCATGTCTACCACTCCTGGCCCAAAGTAGGTTTCAAATATATATATTGAAATAACTGATCTCACTCTAGGAGAAACAGGACAAAAGATTCAGAGGTCCAATTTCCATTCTCATTACATGAATTCTCAATTCCAGGACAATCAGCATGGACCACTATTCTGACTAAAGACCAGGCTACTATCCTCTGTCTTATTAATCTGATGCATCTCTGGCCAAAAGCAAAATCTGGCATTGCTTTATCCTTTTTCTATAAATCCCCAACAAGTTAACCAGATTTGTAGTCAAAGCCAATAAATATACTATACCCTGGCCTTTTTCAAGGCCCAAGGCATTTTGCTTGGTGTCCAGGCCAAGAATTAAAATGAGATTTCAAGCCCCTTAAACTGATTCTGGGTCTTGCAGTTAGGCCAACAAATGACATTATTCTTGTAGCATCTAGCAAGTGCCAAGGTCCTTATCCTCAAAATCTGATGGCTTTGGATTTAGATAAAGGACTGAGTTCCCTAAAGGTGATATAAATAATACCATCCAAAATTGTTTGGCTGCCACTGTCTCAGGCTTATTTGGGGCAATTTTTCTTAAACTTTGTGAAATGGCAGAGAGCTCCAAAATCATAGTGTTCTTTGCATAACACTATGAAATATGGATGTATTTAATTCCAGCATTTGAACGAGGAACAATTTTACTAGCAGAAAATGACTACATTATAGGTATGCAACATAAAATCACAACACATGTGCATGCAAAAAAAAAAAAAAAAGCTTTTGAAAGAAGCACGATCTGTTGTTTCTGTGTTTTGCCATTAATATTCATTTGATGCTTGTTCATTTGTTTTGTTGTCTGCCTCACAGACAAGCAATAGAAACCACCAAAGGTTTTAGAAAAATTTATGGGAGGAAAATTTTAAATTGAAAACATTTTATCCATTAAGTTATTGTTTTTTTGCTAAATTGGCAAGACTGCCATTACTCACTTTCAGCATTGGAAATTCTTGGATCAGCATGTGGAACATCAATGATCTTTGAGGAGTTCGTTTGAGAATTGAAGACTGAGGATGAGGAATGAGGATGTTGGAGGTTAAAAATAGGAAACTCTGGGTCAGACTCACGTGAGTTGTGTGGTGGTGGCTATGTTGTTTAACCTTTCTTTACTATATTTTTCTCCTCTGAAAAATAGTTATAATAATTAACATCCTAGAATTGGGTTTGTGTTAAGTGAGGTTGTAAATCACTAAGAACCCTGTCATTTTGAGAAAAACACTTGGTTAAATTAGGCAAAAAGGGGCATATGATGGAGGACTTGGAGCCCAGGATAATCACAGGGTCCCTATCGTCAGCTTTGTTTTTTCCCTTTTTTCTCCTTAAATCAAAAAATGATCTAGGTTTGTCATGGCCAAACTATCTATTCAGAAGTTTGTTCCATTAACTGTTTTAATAGTCCCTTTTCCAGGGCTCTGATGAGATGACAAAATTCACGAGATACTGAAGAATCAGACCTGGAATGGGGCTGAACCAAAGAAGCTCTAGAACAGTGGTTCTCAACTTTCCTAATGCTGCGGCCATTTAATACAGTTCCTGTGGGTCGTGACCCATAGGTTGAGAACTTCTACACTAGAAGGTCAAAAGCAAAAACGATTCCAGTAATGTTGCAACAGAAACTCTGGTCCTATCATGCTTGATCGAATGGAATAGAGCCCTGGCACTCTCAGCCTCTTTGACTCTCTGTGTTTGAAACATCAGGCAGGAAACATATAATTAGCCTAGAAGATTGTGTCATGATGCCACTTTTCGGTTCAGAGTAAAACATGGCTCTTATTACCTTTTCCACATAGTTCTATATTCAGTGCGGAAGAGGTACTCCAAAGAAGAAAAAGCAGGATACTATTAGAAGGGAAAAATGAAAGCTAGATATTTCAAAACAAAAATGTCTTTTTCAGAGGAAGTGTGTACAGTGCTTGATACCTAGTCTACCTGTAGTACTTAGCATATGGCGTTCAGTCTCACCTTCTCATCTCAGTTAAGGGAATCAGATGGTTCACATGGGGTGGAGCTGACTTTAAATTGCAGATATTAACTTGCAGTGTTTTCATATTAGCCCAGCAATTTTTAACAATGTCAGAAGTCCAGGGGTCAGTGGTTTTCCATCGGAACATGTTACTCATTCAGCAAAGGGGCTTTGTATACCCGCTCCTTCAACAAGGATCTAAGGGCTTCGAAAGATGCAGTTTGTCAAAACTGGGGTTTATAGAGGTAGCTGAGATAGGGTATCTCAGCTCGATTAACTATCTTAGTGGCACCCAGAGATGTATGGTTAGATATACTACTGTTTCCAAAGTAATCTTGCCAATATACATTTGGGATTTTATTAAAATAGTTTTATTGCCACGTTTTTGTTCACCAAATCAAGCGTCCTTTGATACATCTTTTCAGAATAAGCATGTCCAAAATAACTTGTATCCTCTTTTATCTCTGCTGACTATAGACTAAATCTACAAATATCCAAGAGAATTTGGCAAATCTGATCTGTCATAATATAATATAATATCTGGGACAATTCACTTTGTGGTCATATTTTCTTTGCTGATTGGACTCCTAACCCTCTGCCACTTCTTGCTAATCCCAGTTATTTTGTTCTCTAAACTGTGTTTGGTCTTATTTTGTATATATATTTGCATGTTTAAAGGGGAATTTTCCAAATGGGCTCTTTTGATACCCCATCAACCTGTGCTCTGATGTCAAAACTTTAAAATAGACTAATCCCTCATTTTGTCTTAATTATGATTCAGGTTACAGTGTAGGAAGATCATGTACTCTTCATGGAAAACTATACCTCTTACCTGTTTCACCTTTGTGACCAAATTCATCAAATCATCTCTGGAGTTCTTCATTAAATAATCAAGACTTTGGGCGGTTCCTGTGGCTCAAAGGAGTAGTGCGCCAGCCCCACATGCCAGAGGTGGTGGGTTCAAACCCAGCCCCGGCCAAAAACTGAAAAAAAAAAAAAAAAAAAAAAATCAAGACTTTATTCCAGTTATAATTGATTTGATGGAGGACTTGGAGCCCATGATAATCATAGGGTCCATATCACCAGCTTTCTTTTTTTCTTAAATTAAAAAATGACCTAGGTTTGTCATGGCTGAACTGTCTATTCAGAAGTTTGTTCCATTAACTGTGTTAATAGTCCCTTCTCCAGGGCTCTGATGAGATGAAAATCATTTCCCCCCTACAGGCTGGAGGGTTCCTGCCATTTGCCAGTAATTCACTGGCTCCAGCTAATGGGCAGAGTAAGGAGGGGCGGAGGTTACTGCAAGGCTAGAACCATGCTTTGCAATGGCTGTGGGGTTATTGAAGAGGTGAAATTAGGGGGGTTCTTCCTTTCCTCTTAGATCTTTGTTAAAAAGCTGTGATTTTTATTGTTCCTTTTCCATTATAGCCTGATGTAGGAATAGAGCTGGGAGGGATCCAGTCTTTCCATATTTCTTTTCCATATCCTTGGTTGAGACCTAAATTCCCACAATTAGTAATTATTTATTTTAATTTGTAGTTTTAGATTTTCTAAAATTTTCAGTAGAATAGCTTATTGAATTTTATGAGCCATTTGCATCTCATAGGAAATTTATTTTATGCTTAAGTGGATAACAGAATTTGAGCTGGAAAGATGAGAAGAGTCAGAGTGTACTAGGTCCCTGAGTTCACAGGACAAGATCTGCCAGAAAATCTCAGAAGTTGACAACATCACTCAGCAGCTTTTCCCCGACTTATGGGCATATAACTCAGAGCTGGGTAGCCTGTCTCCCACTCACAGCTATTGTCCAGATTAGTAAAGATCACAGATATCTATTTTCTAATTCTTAGAATTAAACATTTACCATTTTCTTTCATCACAATGTGTCTAATTTCTCTCTCTCTCTCTCTCTCAGACATATCTACTCACCCAATGTAATCTTCTTTCCTGGAACACTTGCACACTTGGGGAGATTACAAACATTTCCATAAAAAATGTAACAGATACTGTCAGAGTACAGATAATATCAGATGGGTGAAGACCAAGTGAGATGATTTATGTTTTCAGCCAGGATATACTTACTAGTACTGGGCCTGCCTTCTGGGCAAAAGACAAAAGGAAACAAAAAACAACAGCAAAATGTAGACAACTTGATAAAATGTATGAAATAACTGTTTTCAAACATTAGAACATTAGATGAACAATAGTTCAAGACAATGATCCCTGAGGGAAGAGAAACAAATTAGGTAAGTCCTATAATTGCCCCGACTTTTCTGTATAAAGGCGACTTTTTTTGGAGTATAATATTCTTACTGAGTTAAAGATACAGTGAGTTTGGGGAGGATGAGAAAGCTTAAATTTTTTGTACTGAGCCACCCAAAGAAAGAATTTCAGAGACCAGCATGGGCTCTTATGAGTCTGTGGATGAATATTAAGTTGTGCATATGCTGGGAAAGATTTTACAAGCGTAAGCAAAGAACAATCTTCATGAGAAAACAACTAATGGGGAGCTTATAAACAACAGTTCCCAGAGAATAAGATATTTTCAAGTTCCAGTCAACTAGATTAGAGGGACCTGGGACAGGTCACAGTTTTAACAGTAGAGGTAAAATAAACATAGAGTGAAAGTTACTCTAAACATACCTTAACAAATCTTAAAGAGTTATCTTAAAAGGATCAATGGATGTCATATGGTTTTAACTACCTGCCAAAATAAATCTCAACACTCTTTTAAAGGGAGGCTACAAAATATGGCATTCAAAAACATAATATTTGCAATGTCAAACATCTAGTAAAAAATTGCCAGACACACTGGTTTATGAAAATTTGTGTCAACTTATGGAGTTAGTCAACTATGGAGGTTCTACTGTACAAAAGTACAGATAGGGTAAAAGAAAAAAATGGAAAGCATATATCGATTAAACTAGAATTACAGGAATGGCAGTGGCTATATCAATAAAAGACAAAGTAGATTTGAGGCCAAGAAATATTGAGGACAAAAGAAGATATTTTACAATGATAAAAGAGTCAATAAAGAGGAAAGTCTAATATTCCTAAATGTGGTCGGAAAACTTGACACTATGATAACTATAATTGGGGAGATTTTTAGACTCCCAATTGACAATTGATAGATCCAGTAAACAGAAAATCAGTAAGTCGAGAGAAGTTCTGAATACCATTACCAACTACTATAACTGAATCTTCTAGCACATGATACACAAAAAGGTAGCATACATACTCTTTTAACATGCTGATAAATATTTATTAAGGTAGACAATGCACTGGACAGTATTGATTAATCTAAACAAATTAGAATGATTCAGAACTTACTTGCTAATCACAACATAGTTAAATTAAAAATAAGTAAAAAACATTTCTTAAAATTCTCTAACACAGGGTGTCCATAAAGTTTGTGTGCAATTTTATTATGTTAAATTATTATTATTATTTTTTTTTTGCCTGGGGCTGGGGTTGAACCTGCCACCTCTGGCATATGGGGCTGGAACCCTACTCCTTCAAACCACAGGTTCCGCCCAATGTTAAACTATTTTAAATTGTGCACAAACTTAACCCTCAAGGAACGTATGTGTTAAGGAAGAAATCAAAGCTGCAATTAGAAAATATTTTTAAATTAATAATAATAAAATCATAATATGCTTCAATTTGCACAAAGGACTTGTACCATGCTTCACTGGAAGATGTAAATGTTTATATTAGGAAGAAAATTTTAAAATCAACAATGTGCTGTGAGGAGGCAAAAAAGCAAAAGCAAATTAATTTCAAAGTCAGTAGAAGGAAAATAAAAGTAATAATTGAAATAAATAAAATGAGAAACAATAGAAAACAATCAGTAAAGCTAAAAACTGTTTCTTTGAAAAGATTAATAAATTATTAAATGTCTTGCTAGAATGAGCAAGAAAAAACATGAGAAAAAGCAAATCACTTATGTTAAAAATGTATGAGGGTATATCAATAGAATCTCTCCAAACATTACAAAGATAATCAGGTGTAATTTTTTTCACCTGATAAATCCTGAGCATTTTTCTGTGGGAAAAAAAAAAAATCAATAAAAAAATTACAACAAATAGCCGGGCGTTGTGCAGGTACCTATAGTCCCAGCTATTTGGGAGGCTCAGGCAAGAGAATCGTTGGAGCCCAAGAGTTTGAGGTTGCTGTGAGCTATGACACCATGGCACTCTACCAAGGGCAACATAGTGAGACTCTGTCTCAAAAAAAGAAAAAAGAATTACAAGAACTTTATAAGAATACATTAAACAACTTAGTTAAAATTAAAAAAAATGCTAGAAAGATTTATATTATTAAAACTGATATTAGAAGTAATTAAACACCTGAAAAGCCCTATACATATTTGAAAAATTGAATTTATAGTTGAAAACATTTTTACAGAGAATATTCCAGGTCTAAATTGGTTAAATTGTATCAAATTTATAAGATAGAAATAATATCAGCCCAACACAAACTAGTTCAGAAAAGATTTTATAATTTAAATATGAGACTTATATTATTACTATGCCAAGCCAGCCAAAGAGATCACAAGGTAAAACTCAAATTATTATCTTTCCTAACAAAGCAGCAAATATTTCTAACAAAATAATAGCAAACTGAGTTACCAATATATAAAGAGGATTATAAATCACAAAATAAAATTTATTCCAGCAATGCAAAGTTGGTTTAACATATGAAAATTAGTGAATTAATAGATCATCCTATTAACAGAATAAAAGGTAAAAGTTATATGAATATTTCAATAGATACAGAAAAATCAATAGCAATTCATGAAACACTAAAAAAGCTTCTTGGCAAACTTAAAAGGGAATTTACTTAATCTAAAATAGATATTGATTAAAACTAGAACCACAATAGTGGAGACTGAACAGGATCAGGAACAAGACAAGAATGTCTATTGTACCATTTTTGATCAACATTGCTGCAGAACTATTATCACTAAGCAAAGTAACAAAGCAAGAAAAAGAAATAAAAGAAATACAGATTGGAAAAAAAGTGAAGCTCTTTTAATCCACAAATTACATAAAGTTTTTAAGAATTTATAAAAATATTACTAACATGAATAGGTTAACCAAGGTTTCAAAAACAATATACAAAGGTCAATGTTATTTCTAAATATAGTAGGACTTCATAGTTGACCGCCTCCCTGCCTTGACTACTTCCATAAGTTGGTCTAGTTTTCATAGAACAGACATCCACCACCTGTACAGTAGGCCTGTTTTCTTATGTTGACCACCTTTGTATGCCGACCAGTTTGTCACAACCACTGGGGGTCAACTTAAAGAGGTTCTGCTATACTAGCAATGAATAATAATTAAAAAAATTGGAAAAGCTGTATTACTTATAATAACATAAAAATATGAAATACTTACAGGCATATTCAAAAAATGTGTAAGAACTCCACCCTAAAAAACCTCACATGTTGCTGATTAACTGAAAAGCACCCAAGAAAGGGAGAGGTAAACTATGTGAACAAAAAAACTCAGTATCGTTCAAATGTCAGTTCTTCCTGTATTGACCTGTAAACTTAATCTTATTCAGAATTTCTACCAAGGTTTTCAGGTAGGAATTTACAACCTAATTTTAAAATTTACATGGATATAAAAAACAAAACAAAACAAAAAAAAGCCTAGAATACCAAACCACTTTTGAAAAAGAATAAAGTTTCAGAACTCACAGTTTCTGATTTTAAGACTCACTAGAAAGCTGCAGTAGTCAAAACAGGGCGATAGTGATGAAAACAGAGACACTGACCAACGAAATAGAATTGAGAATCTAGAAATAGACCACAAGATACATGCTCAATTTATTTGTTGCCCAGGCACACCAATAGAAAATAGATAATGCTTTCAATAAATAGAGCTGGAGCAATATATCCCTAGGCAAAAACAAACAAACAAACAAAACACAAAACAAATCCAACCCTTACATCACATCATACATATAAAACTAATTATACATATATCATACATATATACATCATACATATATCCACTAATTCAAAGTGGATCAGAGACATAAATATTACAATTATAAAACTTTTAGGAAAGAATGCATAGGAGAAAATATTTGTAATTTTGATGCACGCAATTGTTTTTTTACACAAGGCATAAAAATCTGGCACATAGGAGGAAAAAATATAAAACTTTGGTCTTCATCAAACTCAGAGTAGTATTGGTCAAAGTTCAGGTATCTCAAATATTCTTGTCAGGAACCTATAGTCAGGATTCTGCCTTCTCATTTTCAAAATAAGAGAGAGAAGTACAGTTAATAGAAATAAGACTCAGTTAGCCACTGTGCAATTGAAACTTAAAATGTAAAACTAGAGGAGGCGGCAAGGTTTATATGGGAAAAGGAGAGAGAAAATATGTTTACTGCAAGAAGGTTATTGCAGTTATATGTGGAGGGCAGCATGTAGCCATTCCTGTTTGTGAGTTCAGTACTTCAAATTGTGTGGGTTCTAAAACAACTAGATGAAGGGTTAAGAATTTAAGAACCGCAGTTCATACAGAGGGGTAATTCTTCTTCCGCCTGGTCTTCTTCTTAGCTTGCCCTCACACCTCTCTCTCCCCCAGTCTCCTGCCCTCCTACCTTTCTCCTCCCTATCCTCCGTTCTTCCTTTCTTTTTTCCCCTGCCTCCCTTCCTTCCTTTCTTTGAAATTGAGCAAAGCTATGCAAACCGTGGTACATGTTCTCCAAGGCATTTATAAATTAGTTGCTGAAGTAGCACATACATGTGAGAAAATAAAACCACCAAGGCATATTATGATGCAGTATAATATTGACCATAACCTCCCAGGGGAGTAGTAGTAAGACAATTTTGAGTTAGCATCGTTAGGAAACATTTGTTGTCCAATTTAGTCAGTAAATTGACCTGGGATAGTTGAATTAGAATTAGGGAGTTGGGGGCAAAAGATATTCCCAGGAGGAATTGACATCAGCAAGGATATGAGGATAGGAATACACATGGCAGGTTTTAGGAAAATGATATCAGTCCAACTAGAGGTGAATACATAAATAAAGGAAAGAGTCTAGGTTTTGAAGTTAGAGACTAGAATATAGTTTGTAAAACTAGGTTAGGAATATATTATAGGAAAATACAGCCCTTACATACACAATCATTAACAGTGCGAACATCTGGCAGCACTTGAAAGATTATAGAAGCTTGTTCCCACATATTATCCATGCTGCTATATATGAACTATATAGGATTATTATTATTTTTTCTTTTTGAGACAGAGTCAAATTCTGTCTCCCTGGGTAGAGTGCTGAGGCATCATAGCTCACAGGAACATCAAACTCTTGGTCTCAAGTGATCTTGCTTCAGCCTCCCAAGTAGCTAGGACTAGAGATACTGCCACAATGCCTGACTAGTTTTCCTGTTTTCAGTCGAGATGGGGTCTTGCTTTGCTCAGGCTGGTCTCGTACTCCTGAGCTCAGGCGATCCACCTGCCGTGGCCTCCCAGAGTGCTAGGATTACAGATGTGAGCCACTGAGCCCGCATTTCTATTGGATATTTTGTAAATGAGAAAGAAAAAGGAAAGGCTTAAAGGAGAAAATGACTTGTATAGGTTTACAGAGATCAGTATGGTAGAATCAGGACTCAGGCCCCAGTCTCTTGGCTTTAAGAAGTAAATTCTCACTCTGCTAAATATTATCTCCCATGTAAAGTATCCCCCGATTTCTTTCACTGACACCGATTTCATCTTTTACGAAGTGCTTCAGCTGTGTGTGTATCGTGTTTCCTCCACTGAATTATAGCTCTGAGATTCAGAATGATATCTTCCAGTTTTCTGCTGTCTTCCACAGTAGAAGGAATAGTGCTGGACTCATAGAGGATCCTCAATAAAGTAGACATGAATGAGCGAGTGAATGCAACATGTGTTGACTTGAGGTATGAGAAGGGGCTGGAAGAAACTGCACAATGCGATCGTCTGGTGAAATGTTTAAACACATATCAATGCCTAGAATCCACATCAGAAATTTCCATTGATTTTTTTTTCTGGGATAGGGTTCAGACCCTAGTATTTTTTTATTTGCTTTGAGTTCTTCTAATGGTGGCAAAGCTTGGAATCTAGCCTTTCCTTATACTCTCCTATCCAAAGTTGTATCTCCATACATGTGCGTTTGAGTGGGGCCCAGGGATCCTGCTTTATAGGGAGATGTAGTCAACTCAAATTGCTTCAAGACAGAAATACAGTATATATCATTTGAATAAATTAAACAAAAATGTACAGGGCTTCTGTAGCTAAAGGTCTTGGTTCTTGGGATGAGTGGGCTTGTGACAGGTCTGGAAAACGTAAGCAGGATGACTTCTTTTTCCTTTTGTCTTTGTAATAATTCCACTAACTGTGCCATTAAACTCCTTAGATAACATTAAACATTATTTAACAGAGAGCGCTAATGAGCAATGAAGTGAGAGGTTCCTGTCTGGACTGTCTGCGTGGTGTGCATACCAAACAGGCACGGTAGTGTGGTGCTGTTCATTCTGGAATCTCTCTGACTGGTACACACAGGAGAGAAAGCCAGGGACAGGGAGACTGAGAGAGAAGGAGGGGGAGGCGATGAATTCCTGCCTAACAATGCTGGTGAGCTATTTTTCCTTAAGCCCCTCCAACTTCATTCTTAGAATATTCCTGCCCTTGTGTGGTTCTTATAGTTTGGAAGCTGAGTACAAAGGCCTGACAGTAGCAGCTGTTAAAGACTCCCTGCAGATGAAAATGAAAAGTCAAACTAGCATGCACATGGGAAGGGGGATTATCAACCAAATGTGTTGATTTCATCCCTGGATCTTTGCAGCAAAAAAAAGGGGGAGGGGGAAGAGAAAAAAGTATGCTTCATGAATAATAATGATCTCTTTCACATCTCCCATGTCTTTCTGTCCAGGACTCCGAGACGTTCATTTTGTCATTTATCTGCTTTTTGGGGAGTGAGGAAAGAGCATTAACATTTCCTAGGAGGATGGACCACCTCAGTTTACCTGGTTTTATGCCTGAAAGTCTAATGGCATCCTAGGAAATTCCTCGATCAAGGGCAAATTGGGACAATGGTCACCACCGTTTCTCCCACTGTTGTATATAGATGTGGGATTACTGAGTTCCTGGGTGGCACACTATAGAGCCTCTCCTGGACTGGAGGAAAAAGAACCTGTTTTTGTTTTTTAAACTGATATGACTCAATAATATACATGCTTATTAAATAAAAACTAGAAGAGTGTGTATGTATATCTACCTATGTCCCAAACAAAACAAACCAAGAACACAAAACAACTCATCGCCCTATTACCCAGATATAGCAAGTTGATATCATCTAGGAAGGCAATTTATATATATGTAAATCTATGTCTAAGTATAAATTCATGTGCAATACATGTATTTGTAAATTTGTAGAACTATATGAGGGTGTGTTATATAGATATAACATGAGTATCATTTTGTAGCTATACTGTATCTATAGCTATAATCATTATTAAAAGCTGTGTCATGTTTCATTGTAAATTATTCTATGCTGTATTCAAACAATCTCCAAGAGTTGACACATCAGTTGCTATATTAGAGGTTTATCCCCCCTCCCACTAACATACTCATAAACAGGACTTTTGCTTCTAAAAAAGTACAGCTGCAAATAATTTCATCCTTATATAAAATTGAGGATTGTCTAATTATTCCTTGGCAATTCCAATGTCTACAAAGCTTATTTTTTCAAATCCCAACTATCTTAACATGAGTTTCCTCTGAGCAGACCTGAGACAAGCATTTGGAAGTAAGTGATTTATTTGGCAAGCTTAGTTAGAAAAGCGAGACAAAGGAACAAAAGCCAGTAACAGGTGAATTCATGAATAGGTTTCTGGTGTGGGAACTGGGGCTCATTCTCACTAAGGACCTTCTGCTCATTGTCTTTTATAAGTGTGTGTGTATTTAATGTGTTATCCAAGACAACTCTTCCTTTTTGACCCAGTGAAGCCCAAAGGTTGGACTTGGCCACCCTTCTTATTAATGCTGATGGTTTCCTTCATCTCTGTGCCTGAGAGTATTTTCTGGCTACAGGTCTTCCCTTGGTCTATGGGGGTGAATGTGTGTAGAACAAATTTCAGAACTGTGTGCCAGAGGGGCAAGGCAGTTGTGAAATTTATATACTGTCTCTGCTGATCACTCTCTCCTTACGTTTCTTAGGATCCAAGCTATTTTTTTCAATGATCATAATAAATGGCAGAGCTTCCAATGCATCACCTTCTGGCTAATGTCAAGGACTTTGCACTTTGCACACACATATGTTTATACTTTGAAATTAAAATATACCTCTGTGTGACAAATACTATTGTATAAACACTTTCTACTACTTTTTGTAGTAGAAAGCGAATCATGGTAGGATAGGAACATTTTGGTAGATTTTTTTTTGGCCAGGGCTGGGTTCGAACCCGCCACCTCTAGCATATGGGGCCAGCACCCTACTCCTTGAGCCACAGGTGCCATCCTTGGTAGATGTTCTTTTTCTCCATTTTTGAAGTTATATGTACTCTTGGTATTATAGTCATAATATAGGAAAACCCAGAGAGTATAATCACTATTGTCTGCAAATATTATTGTATACTATATATAGGTGGTTACAGACTAATGTAAAGTTGGGTTTCTATTCAGGATCTGCATTTAGAAACATTTCTTGAGGTGATATGAAAAATTGTTGCTAATATTATTTCTTTCTGCCTTTACAGTAGCATTTATTTCCCTCTTTAATTGTTTAAGAGTTGCTCCTGGACATTAATCTCTCACCCCCTATAGACCAAGGGAAGACCTTGTAGTCAGAAAACACTGTTAGGCACAGAGGTGCAGGAAACCATCAGCATTAATGAGAAGGGTGGCCAAGTCCAGCCTTTTGGCTTTGCTGGGTCAAAAAAGAAGACTTGTCTTGGACAACACATTAAATACACACACACTTATAAAAGACAATGAGCAAAAAAAGAAAGAAAGAAATCTATGCACATTTTCATGATATTTGCTACCATAGATAAGCAAAAAGTTCTCACATGATCTACATGTGGCCCATGGACTATGGGTTGGACACCCCTGACCATTCCTTCTGTGATGATCTTGGGTTCCACCAACTTTGCACCTGATGTTCCTCTGTTTCTCATAAATATATTGTCTCCTAGTATCTCACTTTCCAACTTCCCCGTCTTTCTCATTACCTCTGTTACCCTCTGTTACAATTCTCCACTACAGCTGGATCTGTAATACATTGCTACCACCACATTTTCTTTCCATTCATTCCCTTCAAGTCTTCATTTTCATCCTTAGCTGTCATTATAATCACCCTCTAGCATATTTTCTCAATTATGTTGCTTGTAGCTATTCAAAGTGTACTAACCTAGAAAAAACCCATTTCTTGGTTAAATCCAAATTCCTGTCAACTCTATGTATGTACCCACACTGTCCTCTAACCTTCACACTACCTTCTCTTTCCTTCAGCTCCCAATGCCCACCTCTACCCTCACACCCAGATGATTACCTTACTTCCTATTTCTTCAAGAAATTGAATCACTCAGAAGATAAATTTATCATGCTCCCATTGCAATAGCCATCTCCTACCTGTATCTTTGCTCTACTCATAGTAAAAGGGGACTCCTCAAAATGGTCACTAATACTTACTGTCTGATATTTTTTCTCATATTATCTTTTAAATCAATGTCAATCAGGCTTTCATCCCTACCACTCCATCAACACTCTTCTTGAAAGTACCAAAATGACATTGATGGCACTAAATAAATGGTTGACTCTTTGGTCATCTTCTTGACCATTAGCTGCATTTGATGGTTGATCTCTTTATTTTCTGTGATATATATTCCTCCTTTGGATACAGGGACACTATGATTTTCTGGCCATCTCCTCATTGAGCAATTTTTCCTAGTCTCTGTTATTCCACAAACTCTAAGGTTGTAAATGCACTGGGCTCGATTTGTCATCCTTGGGTTCTCCTAATCACACGCAATTCCAACTTCTACTCTGTATCTATACTCATGCTTTTATTTTTTTATTTTATTTTATTTTTATTAAATCATAGCTGTGTACAATAATGCAATCATGAGGTACAATGTGCTGGTTCCATATACAGTCTGAAATATTTTCACCAAAGTGGTTAACATAGCCTTCATGGCATTTTCTTAATTATTGTGTTTAAACCCTTATGCTCTACACTTAGTAAACTTCACCTGCACTCTTCCAAGATGCTTGCTTTTAATCGGGCCTGTGGTTTTAAGCACCATGTATTTATATCTAGCACCATGCCTAGTATATATCTTCAGTATAAACCTTTATATTTTCAGTATAAACCTGTCCTCGATATCTGAAATCATATATTCAACTCCTACTCAATGGCTCCATTTGAATAACAAAAAGATATATCAAATCTCTGATGCCCAAACCCAAACACCTGAATTCTTATCCAAACTTGCTCCTTCCTTAGTCTCTCCCTTTCAGTAAATAATAACTCTTTCCAATTATTCAGTCTTAAAACCTTAAAGCTATCCATATGCCTATCTTTTATTGACATACTATAATTTATCCATCAACAAATCTTTCAAGCTCCAATTCTCTAGCTCTTTACAAAGTCAATGACAAGGCTGGTCCACGCTGCTATTGCGGCTTGCCTGGGTTACTACTGTAGTCTCCTAACTAGTCTTCTGCTTTTGGCCTTTTCCTCTTGTGAAGTTTAATCTCAACAGCAGATTCCAAGTGATTCTTTAAAGATTTGAGTAAGATTGGTTATTCTTTTTTGAAAACGTGTGAATATCTTTAGAACTCAGTCAGTTAAAGCGTACAGCATTGGCATGGTCTGAGTCCATGTAAGCTCTAAGGCCTCATCATCTCCTCCTCCCCTCCCAGTTTCCCATCTCACTTCAAGCACACTGACCTCCTTATTATTTCACAGTTGAGGCCCACAAATTTCCCCCTCAGCATTTTTGCCCTTGCTGATACCTACCTAGTTGGTCCCTTCATCTAGTTAAAGAAGTTACTCAATTTCAGTATTTCACGTCTTCCCACACCACCTTATTTAAAACTGTAATCTCCACTCCCCTGTATCTGCCACCTTCTCGCTTCTTCTGAACTTTATTTCTCACCAAATCACCTTACCAACTCTTGACATATGTTTTTAAAATGCATTTATTTGTTTCACATACGTTTTTTGGTTGTTTTGTCCTAGAATGAAGACTTTATGAAAGGAAAATTTTTTCTGGTTTAGTTCTTAGTGCCTAGAAAAGTACTTGGCATGTAGTCAGTGTTCAATAAATATTTGCTGCACAAATGGTCAAATAAGGACCTTGTTTAGTCTTACAAATAAGTTTTGTTGTTTACTAGCTGTGTGACCTTGGGAAAGTCTCTCGAATATTCTAGTTTTATTTTCTTGTCTATACAACTAGTGTAGAAAAGCCTAATGTTATACTATTTTTATGAGAATTGATGTATCCAAAATCCTACTGCAATACATGTCATGAAATGCATGTTCAATAAATATTCACTTCACTGAGTCTATTTGCCCCAGAGATAACCAAAATTTCTTGCAAATTGTAAAATTCATTTCTATCATATTTTCCATCTTACTGCTTGCTCTCTGTTATTTCTGCCTCTGTTTCCAATTTTTCATACACTTTCCTATGTCAATAGTAATTACTTACCTTGGGCTGCATAACTGATCAGTGAGAATAGATTGTTCCCCAGTGTCATACAACCAGTCCCCTCTTCTTTTCCTTTCTTTATTGTTCACCTAAATGACGAGGTGTAGATAATGTAAAAGACTTAACAGACCACTGAACAGTTTTCCTAAGAGCTTAGAATGTAATTATGAAGCTAAAATGCACAGATAGGAAACATAAATGACTCCTATCTAGTGTCAGATGTATGTAAGAATGAATGTTTTGAGGGAAAGGCTTCTTGGGAAAGGTGATACTGATCTTAATATATTGTTCTGAGTAATTAATGTTTATTGTAGCAACAATAAAACCCCCAAATAATACAGACTTAACACAATAAATGCGTATTTGTTGCTTATGTCACAGTTTGATGGGAATAGGGGTTCTTCCTGGTCAGTCTTCCCCCCACGTAATAAAGCATAGGATCCCATAGGTATACCACCTGTAATGCTCTGGGCCTCCAAGATCACCAGAGGGAAAAAAGGGCTGGAAGGTTCTGTAGGACAATTTTATATCCAGGCCTGGAAGTAGCATTCATCGTTTCTACTGGTCAGAGTTCAACACCAGGCCTCACAACACACATGGGGACTGGAAGTCTGGTGAGCACAAGCAGTCTCTGCAAGAGGTGTGTTCTGGCGGATGGAGAGGGAGGCTATTCCAGGCAAGGGGATTAGCAGGAGCCAAGGAGGAAAGCCAGAAAAGAACAAATGGTGTTTGGGGAAAAGGAGCTAATGAAGGAGTGAGCCTTGTAGGAGGGGATGGGAGATTGTGGAAGGATTATAGCTGATTAATAGTGGTATTTCCATTAAAATAGTACATGCTTAGCACAGAAAATTTGGAAATATAAAACAAAGGTAAATTAAACAGAACTCCTTATTATATACTAGAAAGCAAAAAATAGCTATATTTGATCTATCTGTCCAGTCTTTTTTCTAAGACAGGTATTTATGTATACATACACATATTTCAAATTTGTGATCACAGTCGACATATGACTTTTCATCTGATGTTTATTTACTGGATGTTATATCCTGAACATTTGTTATATTTATCCTAGCTAGTGTTTCTGGAGCCCTGATTATTAATGGCTGCATTTGTTTCCTTATTAATCCTTTCTATATATACTTATGAAATATCTGCTAGTTCCAGGTACTGCAATCAGCTCTGGGTACATACAGTGAACAAATGGACACATTCCTTGTCCTCACAGAACCTCTATTCTGGTTGGAAAAATAGTAAATAAATAAATGTGCGTGTATATATATAATTTCAGATTGAGATGAATGTAGAAGAGAATAAACAGGGAATAGGTGCTTAGTTAGTCAGCAGAGTTCCAAAGGGTAATCATGAGTTCACTGGGTGAACAGTGGATGGAAGAACATTTCAAGCAGAAAGAACAGGACACATAATGGTCCCAGATGGACCGAATGTCTACTGGTGGTGGGAAGTCACTGAAAGTGTATAAGTCAGTGACTTAGGTGGGTGACATTTTTAAGATCAATTAGACTGCCGAGTGGAGGACTGATCAGAATAGGGCAAAAGGGGATTCAGGAACACCTAATAGGAAGATATTGTGATAGTTCTGAGAAAGATAATCATGTCAGTGGCTTAAATTGTGATGAGATGGGGGCAAACACTTGTTTAAAGAATGAGTACATGGTTAGCTTAACTAAGTCTAACAACCTCAGATGTAATTTTTGTGCACATTCTTTATTTTTGCTGGCCACAGAATCAAGTAGCATATAGGTTTAATTATGGGAATTGATTCACCATACCCTTCCTCAGAGAGCCCCAATCAGGCAATTGGACACTTGGGACTGGCCATGAATAGTTGTGTGTTTTAGAAACATTTGAAGGTAATGGAGCATGATGGCCAGTGCCCCAGAGAGGGTGTTGTGGTTTTCAGGGTGTGGTATTGGAAAATGGTGATGAGCCAGACTCAATCTCATTATCAGACAAGCAAGATGATCTCTGAGACTGGTGGAAATGTATAGGTCTGGCGAGGAGGCAGGAAAGTCTATAAATCAGATAAACAGGTGTGCTTGAGATTACAAATTCATTAATGAAGCGATGGACCTTTGAGAGAAAGTGATTGCATTTCAGCAATTGTCATAAACAGCTTTGTTTATGATGAGGACTGTGACCTTGCAGGCTGACACAATGGCACACTGCGTCTTTGGAGACAAATACAGTGAGTATAATTATAACTCTAACGGGCTTCAGGCAAAGACTCTGAAATAACCAGGAAGTTCCCATGTTCTCTCTCAGAAGTGTATGTTGGGACTGGCACACAGGTAAGGTATTGTTTAAAAATACTTTGGCAAATAAAATAGGATAGAAATGAAGAGAAGGCTCTTAAATTTAGAAGGGAATTGCATACTTTCACATACAAGTAGTGGCTACTATCTTCTTCTGTGTCTCTTTATTTTCTCTATTTCTATCTTTTTATCTGATTGTGTTTCTTTGCCCTTGTATTATTTTTGCCTTTCCATCCACCTGTCTCTCTGTGGCCCTGCCTTATCTCTCTCGCTTGCTTGGTGACTCTGCTTTAAGGCAGGATCCTCTGTGCCCCACCGGCCGGGTAATCCTTCACACTTTAATGAAATAATAATTTAGTGCCTGTTTTTCAAGACATTATGCCGGACCACAGATGAAGAAAGCCAACCTAAGCCCTTACTTCTGTAGTTTATACAAATGTAAATAAAAAGTGTCATGTAAAACTACTAAGCATCTACAATGGAGACCATTCCAGTGTGTATAACACATTCTCTGTAACCAGCCCGTACTTTCTGTAGCAGTCTAGACCAGACGAGCCAGACCTAGATTTTACTTTGATCTACTTAGATTTCACTTTTATCTACTTCTGGTTCTACAAAAGAGTTCTGTAATGTCCCTTCGATTTGCTACTTTAAGGTATTTTTATAGCAGCTGAGAATCCACCTCAATTTGGAAAGGATGTTAAAAGGCAATATCGTCCACTCTCTTGCTCTTAGTAAGAAATATATGCAGAGAGATGAAGAGAGAGATGGGATCCTCTTCTTTTTTGAAAGATTTCTATGAGTAAATAAAAGAGGAATTTCTATGAAAAGAACTTACACTACTTTGTGCTTATTAAACACCTGCCAAAGGCCACGCTAAGCATCTTCCAAGAGTCACTTCATGTAACATGCACAATAACCCTGTGAAGGAGGTGTTTCTATCCTCCTTTTGCAGGTCGGGAAACTGAGGCTTGCTCCAAGTCTCACATTCTGTAAGGGACAGAGCCATGATTGAGATCTAAGCTGACTCCAAAGTCCATGTGCTTGCGTGGTTACTGCGAGCGGCTTCTTTACACACGTTCACTTGATTCAATCTCTGAGCAGTTAACGATGGTAGTCATTATTACCTCAATTTTATTCATGAGGAAACCAAGGTTTCAAAGTTAAATTTTCTCTTGACTATAATAGTGCATCTGGGAAGTGGTAATTTTGTACTTATCCTCAGGTTTATGCAGTACCAAAATACTCCACTCCTCAGAGTACCCTCCTTATCCCTCATCACGCCACCCCCCAGGCTCTTTCCAACCAGGGTTTTATGTTCTTACATCTGACCTAGATTCCCTGATAGTTGACATGCTCTGACTTTTCCTGGGCATCAGTGACTGAATCAAAAATTGTGTTTATTGTGATCTTTGAGTATCTAGTCTGTGTAAAGTCTAGTGTTCAGAACTGAAAGAGACAGAAAGATACATAGGAACTGGTCCCTGTCCTCAAGGAGCAGGGTTCCCAATTGGGAAGAAGAAAGAAGCTTCATGCCAAAGTCAAATGGCTTTTCAGTAGAAGACATGTCATGAAGCAAGATGTGATGAATGGCTGAAAGAATGTCCCAGACAGTGTGCACTATAGGATTTCAGATGAGGGAGAAAGGGCAGCAGAGGGGCATTCTGTCTGTGTAATTTGCCTTCATATATTTAAAGCCCATCATTAAGCCCTTCAAAAGTTCCTTCTATAGAAGCCTTTTGATCTTTCCTTGGGCATATTACTCCCCACTCTTTTCAACATTTCTTCGTATCTCCTCCACCTTTCCCATTTTTCTTAGAAATGTTGGTAGCTAAAAAACCAATTTAATAAAATTATTTAAGGAAGTCTTTCCTGGGTGGCGCTCGTAGCTCAGTGGATAGGGTGTTGGCCACATACACTGGGACTGGTGGGTCCAAGCCCAGCCCATGTCTGCTAAACAACAATGACATCTAAATAAAAAAATAATAATAACCAGGCATTTTGGTGGGTGCTTGTAGTCCCAGCTACTTGGGAGGCTAAGGCAGGAGAATTGCTTAAGCCCAAGAGTTTGAGGTTGTTGTGAGCTGTGACACCATGGCCCTCTACTGAAAAAAACAAACAAACAACAACAACAAAAAAAAAAAACAAAGAAAGTCTTTCCTTTGAGGTCCTTTGTGATTGAGCCTTCCTCTAGACTAGGGTACCAATCAGTGGCTATAATGAAAAGCTACTGTGTTGTCACACTGTACTCTTGATCTGTTATCTTGGAGTGGGGAGACTATACCCATAGGTATTTTTATGTAGCTTCTGGAATTGCTGGACCAGCTCAGCCATACACCTAAATCTGTGTTAGACTTGAGAATGTGGTTGGGGGTAGAGAGGAGCCATGGAGAAATCTCCCACAGCCCCTTCCTAGTATGCAGATTTATCCTTCCTACCCAGGGGATGTTCACCTTTACAAATACCTTCTTAGGAAGCTCCTGGGTCCTGTATTACACAATCTCCTAATCTCTGTATAAAGATTTAGGACTGTGTTTCTGGGACAAGATAAGGGAGGAAGTGTGGTAGAACTTGAAATTACTACTGGTGGGCTGAGAAGAGGAACTGGGAAAGAAAAGTGAAAGACCTGAAGAGCTAAATCAGCAAAATGCAGATGGAGAGACCTGAAGTAAATCTTAACTATGTCACCATCCCAGAGACCTGTGAAAAGTTTACAGCTGAAGATATGCACATTTTTTTTTGCTTTTGCTCTTCAGTCAAATGTCAGACACAAATTCTAGGAGACCAAAAGGTTAGTATGTCATAAATGCCCTCTGTCAGGAATCAAAGGTGACAAAGAGAAGAAAAACAGACAGAATAACCTGGAGAGATTGTATCTCCTGAACAACTTTCAGAATAAATGCTTTACTGTTTTATGGGGAGCTATTAGGAGTTGCTTCCCATTGTTACCTGATAAGTTCAAAGACTTCTAGTTGCCAGAAGACAATTTCCAGTGAAGAAGCTGTCAACAACCTTTGATTCATGTTCTCTGTCAGAGGATCTTAGAAACTTTTCAAAGCCCTCACTTCCCTTCTCTGGGTGCATGCTGTTCTGTGACAGGGAGCACCGTCCTCAGTCCAGGCTACTCCCTGGGGACCACTGGCCAGCCAGGCATGTGACTCACTAGGCTCAGTTGGAGAGATTAGGAGGGTTTTGCAAAGGACAAACAGGGAGCAGGCAAGACCTACAGTCACATCAAGGTGTGGGAAGAGGACTTCAGGGCTGGACTCTGGGCAATGAGAATCCAAGCTTTAGATGGGACTTTGCTATCGTCATTTAAGTTCACTCACTTTCAGACACATTACATTCAAATGGTGTTAGGAATAATATGGCATATACCCACAGATGTGTTGGGACATTTGAGCTTTTTTTTGTTAGGATATTTTAGAAAAGCAGCATATTTTTAAAAATAGTGGTTGAAGCTGCATCTACCACGGCTCAAGAAGGAAGGGCTTTATAGAGAGAAGATGGGCCAAGAAAAATAGGAGAGAAACCTGTGTTGGCTTTAGAGCAGTTACCCAGATTCTGGACAATTGCCCCTTTATTTTGGCAGTCTGATATTAAGTCTGATCTTTCATGAGATGCATTGTTCCAAGTTCAATCTTAAATAGTCTGTGCTATGCATGGAACAGTAGCTACTAAGGGTTACATGAGAGATAAATGGATGGATGAATAACTGACTAGCTTAAGAAGCAACTAGATATTTTTGCCAAAGTAATGGCCTGATCAACCATAACAGGTTATGTCTCTGAGACAATGGAGTTGACCCCTTCCAAGCATGACAGTCACAAACCGCCTGGAAGGACATCATCCTGGAAATTATTTCTATCTAAAAGTCCTCAATGCACATCAGAATCTCATGCTGGCTTTGCTCGGTGTCCCCTCCATGGCCTGTGCCATCTCCTGTGCACACTCAAGTCCATCTGCATGCTGCTTCAGTGTGTAATCTTGCTGGCTATGGGATTACTGATGACTGACAGCCTTTCCCCGAGAACACCGGGTCTGCCTGTAGCCTGGCTGTGCATGGATGCTTCACAGTGACAGGATTAGGCACTGAAGTTTCTCCAGGGACAGCCCATGTTCAGGATGTGTGTCTGAGATACTGTCAGACATGGCCGCCAGGGGACTGGCTACCAGGCTTTGATGACTACTGTGCAAGAAGAGAATCTTAGAAACAAAGCACCAGGGTCTATTCTCAGGCCAGCTTTCATGGGCTCCCGGATGAGGCAGAGTGGCTCCTCCCCCAGTCCGTCTGGCCAAGAAGATGCTGGTGGGAGGCAGAGGACTCCATCTGTCTCATCTCCTTTATTCTGAGTGGTGTTTACCCAGTAATTCAATGTGTTCTACCTCGCAAGCCCCAGCTGGATGCCTTATAGTCATGCAGCACTCTCTCATTCAGGGCCAGGGATTAAACTTCCTGAACTGGATGTTTGACAGGAAATATGAGATATGAAGAACCAGGAAGCAGGAAGGTACCTGAATGCTTGCAGTTTTTGGAACATCAAAACATACTGGGTTTCAGCCCCTGATAGGGAAGAATCAGCCCACTCAGTGCAGAAGTGGGATTACTTTCTTACCACACAGTAAGCAAGACTCAGATGAATGTTTCATTCTCAGGAACTCCCAACTCCCATTTGTAAAGCTTTCATGATGTATATTAGGGCTTCAAAGGAAAATATAAGACTCGATTTGATTTTCTGCTTATAACCAAAACAAGAGAGTCTCCTCTTTCTCTTTTATAGAGCTAGCTTGGGGGAAGACTTTCCAGATCCTTTGTGCATCTCACTAATTTTTCACCAATTCAGTAAGCTGGAATCAGAAGGGGTCTCTAGGTCTAGGATGAGAATAAGTCTTCCTCCTGTTATCACATCCCTTCTCTCCAATCCCACTCCTTGTACCATTGCTGCCCATGGCCTTGTAGTCCTTGGGCACTCCCCAAATAAGGATTCCTTTTACATCTCAACTGGGCTCACAGTTCCTCAGGAGGACAAGCAGTGGTTCCATCCTAAGGAAAATTCTGATCACTGTTATTACAGCTAATAATAAGAAATGTCAGACATGGGGGACGGAGGTAATTGGTCTGGTTCAGATGGACCCTAATCATTGTAATTTAGGCCTTTGGCAAATCCTGGCCCCACGTGCTCTATCACCTTGCTGGGCAGGCAGAAGGTGACACCCTCACTTTTCTTGAGCAAAGCTGTGGATCACTTCTGAGAGAGACTGAGCTTTGCAACCAGCATACCCTTTCCTGCCCTGATCCCTTTCCTGCTTCCATCTGACTCCCAGCATTGCCCCACCTGCGGTTGGTTATTAATGATCCTCTCCTTAGTTTGGCTAGTTTTCTAAAATCTTTAGCTACCACAGGGGCGATGTCTATTCCAGAAATCCTACTGTTAGTATAGTCCTTTTGCCAATGACTCCTGGAGCCTAAGATCATCAAGAATCATACAGTGATAGAGATCACTCACTTCTACACTTTAGTTTATAGACTGAGACCCAGAGGCCACAGGGCTATAATGGGTTCCCAAGTTCAAAGGGATGACTATGGCCAAAAAAGGATAAAAATCTAGCTCTTCTGGGTGGCACCTGTGACTCAAAGGGGTAGGGTGCTGGTCCCATATGCCAGAGGTGACAGGTTCAAACCCAGCCCTGGGCAAAAACTGCAAGAAAAAAAAAAAAGTAAAATCCAGGAATAAAAACTCCTGGATTACAGATCATTCTAGTTTTTTCCCTACCAGCTCCTTTCAGTGCCTCTCCAAACTCCATAATGCAACTTCTCTTGCTTTCCTATGTTCCTCGCTTGAGTATTTTGCAACTCATGTTTAAATCCATCTTGTTTTTTACAACCTCTGTGCTGCCTTCAACTACGTTTCCTTCTCTCTTTCCTCCACCCTCTCTACGTCACTCTGTGTTGTTCAATCATCTTTAAGAAGACACACAAAATTGGAGGAATAAAAAATAAATTCAGTGTTCTTTGCTAGAGTGCCCTGAGGGAAGTCATTAAGAAGCAGCTCTTCCTAGAGATATTTCTAATATGCTCATTATAATTGTGGCTGAAATTTCAACATCGAAGGTTAAAGTGTCATGGTTTTCTTTACACTTTCTTTTATTTGCAATTACCCTAGGGAAGAGAACACGTAGAACTGGTTGATGCAGTATTTCCTAACCCAGAAAACACTGCAAAGAAGTGAACTACCTCAGTGTACTATCTTGGACTCCAAGAGTCCCCCCAACGGTGAAGATAAGCAGATGGAAAGGGGTGGACAGAGAAGAACCTAGGGGAAGAACAACTGAGAGGGCTAAATGATCTGTGGATGGGATGGATGGCAATACCTCTTGTGGGGAAGAACTTTGCAGCTTTGATTCAGTTTTCTGGTACAAATAGAAAAGAATGCAAATAAGGAAGACTAGATTCTAGAAAGGGAACAGAAATGGGCTAGAGACATGTGGTAGGGAATAGTCACCTCACTCCATTTGTGGCACTAAAAGAATATCTGAAGCTGGATAATTTATAAAGAAAAGAGGTTTATTTGACTCATAGCTGTTCAAGCTGTACCAGAAGCACAGCATTGGCATTTGTAGGTGAGGGCTTCTGGAAGCTTCCGCTTATGGCAGAAAGAGAACTAGTATAGGTAGTGATCATGTGGTGATAGAGGGAAACAGGGGAGCGAGGAGGGGGTGCCAGACTCTTTCCAACAACCAGTTCTTGCAGAAACTCAAGAACTCGCTCACTCCACCCCTCCGGGGAGGACACTAATCTACTCATGAAGGATGCACCCTTATGACCCAAACACCTCCCATCAGGCCCTACCTCTAACACTAGGGACCAAATTTCAACATGAGCCATAACAGGCCAAGCAAACCATGCCCAAACCATAGCAGTGCCCTAGGATTCAGGGCAAACACAAGAGTTGCAAGTGCTCTCGTAGTTTCGAGAGTCAGAGAGGGACCAAAAGCAAAAGAATATAGGGTAGGGTAAGGTCAGGTTCAGAAGGGCTAGTTTTTATTTTCAAATTACTTATTGAATTTCAACATGTGATTTCTCCTTACTGGGCCTCCGTCTCCCTAACTGCAAAATGAGGTGGTTACACTTGATTGTCTATCTCAAGGTCTTGATTTCTTCTAACTCTATTACTAACGCCAAAATTCTCTGACGTTGAAGTTCAGCTTTGAACAATTCATCCAGGTAGACCTTTCTCTTGGCATCGTCATAACGAAGCTAAGTCATGTCCTTTCTCTTCTTTTATGTCTCCCCATCTAAAAAGCAAATCCCTTTTCAGTCTTTTATATCAAGCCACTCCAAGCATCCTTTTAAAGCTTCATTTTACTGAAGGCACAAAGCCCTGGGGTCTCAACCCTTGATGGAATTCTTCCCCTCATGGCCCCTTCCTTTCTCCTTCTCCAACTCAAGCCTCATGTAGGTTAAACTCATTTAACGTGTAAATGATAGCAAATCAGGAACCTCCTGCTGCTTATAATGATAACACTTCCTATAATTTGCATGATAAAATTCAACTGATTTCAGATAGCATTTCTCAGGACAGATAGGTGACACGGGGCTCCACAAGGGGAATAAATTACCACCTCGAGTTCTGTGCCATCACAGTCATGGATGCGGATTGGCTGACATTCAGCCCCAAACAAAAGCACAAAGCCTTGTCTAATGGAGCAATGAAAAAGGATATCTAGGAAATATTAACAAGTTTCGCATGGTAATTTATGCAAATACACGCCATAACTCAGCTGAAGAGGTTCAGCTCATACCTGTAGACGAGATCTGCACTAGCCAAGGATTTTATGGAACTGACACCACCTCATTACATCTCAGAGTCTATGGGTTTCCATACAAATCAGCACTGGAGAGACCTAGGGTGGCAATTAGTCCCCGACTACCTGGATCAGAATCACCACAGGATGTCTATTAAATGCAGTTTCTAAGGAGTCTATTGCAGACCCACTGAATCAGAAACTCTTAGAATAGGGCCTGAGAAGCTGCATTTTTTTCTTTTTTTTTTTATTGTTGGGGATTCATTGAGGGTACAATAAGCCAGGTTACACTGATTGCAATTGTTAGGTAAAGTCCCTCTTGCAATCATGTCTTGCCCCCATAAAGTGTGACACACACCAAGGCCCCACCGCCTCCCTTCCATCCCTCTTTCTGCTTTTCTGCATTTTAATAGAATATTTTTTTTTCCTGACTTTGTTTCTCTGGTTGGTTTTATGAACATCAAGTCGGGTCATCTTTCTGAGTCTAGCCTCCTATGGTCAGTGCCATCATTACCTAGTTTATATAAATACAATGACCATTATCCTACTATGTAAATTAGGTGAGTCTCGTCACCATTGTCAGCCTCTGGTTCCGTATCTATAGAATAAGAGGCAGACTCAATTACTTCTTAAATGTTGCAGACCATGATTCTTTGTGGAAGCATGGGACAACACTGCAGGCCAAATAAAACTCATATGCAAGTGGCCAGTTGGCCAACTGTCCCCGATGGACCATATAACCACACCTATCTGGAATTCCACCACCTCCCAGGAAGTCCGGAAAGGCATAGTCTGTCTCTCTCCTGCCTCTCTCTCTCTCCTCAATTTCTTGCCCACCCAGTCTCTTTGAGCCTGAAAGCCATACTTACCCTACTGCTTCTACCAGGCATTGTATCTAGACCCATATCCTTTATCCTAAACCTGGCTTAAGCTTTTGAAAGCTCTTTCTTTTGAAGGCTGATTATATTTTCCACTCTTTATAGCATCTCTCCTCTGAAGCAATAGTAATTTGTATATTTTATATACTACAATATTTCCACCACCTAGAATGGCACCCATCACATAGTAGACCCTCAATAAATATTTATTTAATTGAGAAACCCAAGGACAAGTACCTGCAGGAATAAAGAATGAGAACAGGGAAATACAAGGTGGCAGAGATATATTTTAACATCTCGATATATTAGCACATAAAAGTAACATTTATTTACAGCCAAATGTGCTTAAGGTTTTCTACAGGCAATCACATTTATCCTTCACCATCTATGAGGCAGATATTAATATATACATTTTACTTGCAGAAATCAGGCTCGGGTAGGTTAAAATACTTACCCAATGATTCACATCAATAAATTGCTGGGATCTGTGTGACTCTACAAACCACAACATTTTGATCTCAGCTCTGTATCTCTCAAGGTAGAGGCCAGCAAAAGTTGCCCAGCAACTGTTTCATCTAAGTTAGTTTTCTCCCTACTTTATTGTTCTTTCTTTCTTACTGGAAACTAGTTTCTTCAGTTTATTACAAGATTAAGCACAAAACGGAAGCTTGTTTAGATTGAAGTTCAGCTGTTTCTGCAGCTAAGGCTGCCAACAAGCAGCTGCGTCATGACCTTGGGAGAAGGTACGTCAAGGCAAAGCCTCCTCTGGTATAAAAGGCAGCTGGGGTGTTTTCTTAAGGACTGGTGTCTTTCTATGAAGCATTGTCTCCTCTTTATCCTTCCAAACTTTTCTAGAGTTGTGTTCAGCTGTTTCCCAGATGATATTCCATGAATGTTCTCTAGATGTTTCCTTCTGTAGCCCTGAGAATTTCTCAGGTTGTGTACGCTTTGGGAATGATTGAAAGTGGCTAAGTGAATGGGGAAGAGACACTCCAGGATGAGGAATCGGCATGAGCAAGGGCCAAAAGCAGCCCTACTAGTCCAACAGAAACCCACCGACTCAATGGAGAAGTTGTGCATCCTCCAGGATGGCTTCCCGATGAGGGTCACTCAGAGGCCATTGTCCTTATTTTTCTCCTTCCTCATCTCCTTCTCTGTCTTCGTGTGGCTCACGCACAAAGTCCCTGAGAGAAAGGCTCACTATTCAAGTGGTCTTATCACTCCTGGGAAGGAAAGGACTTCACCAGGGCACCTGACAACTGCTGTACAGATAAAACCCCAATGGCCCGTTTGCCAGGCTGGTTTTCCTCAGGAAGGTTATGGGCATGGCAGGCCCCCAGCGCTTAGGGTTTCCCCAGCAATAGCCACTTCTGTTCAGCTGAACTTTTGGTCATGCAGCACACACAAATGGCAGTCATCACACCAGGGCTGACAGATACCCAAGGCAACAGAGCTGTGAGTGTAGGTGGGGAGAGAAGTAGTGAGCATCAGGGAAGGACTGTTATAGTAGACAAATTCACATGTAGCAAGATGGCTCACTGTTGGTGGACTGCAGGCTCCATGGATTTCTAGCTATGCAAGGAACCTTCCTTTGTGCTCTTAGTTGCAAATTCAGCCACTATTTCTTTAAATCATGTCTTCGTCTTTATTGTAGGGTATCAGGCCATCATAAACTACCAGCCAATCATCTGGCTGCAACCACACTGATGATTCTTTCTAGGGAAGAAGGTGTCCATTGAGGTCAGGAAGTGCCTACTAGGCACAGGCAAACTCAGAAGTGGTCTCAGTGTTTTTTCTCAGTCCGAAAAAACTGAGGGTCCCTGCTCAGCCTGTCTCCAATGTGGACTGCAGGCACACTTTCTCCTTGTTAGTCTTCAGCTCCCTTCTTCTGGCTGCAGGGAAGTCTGCTTTCATTATTCTCCTCCTCAACTACTTTCTGTAACTGTTCTCTTTGCTCCCCACAGGCTCACCACATGGGCTATCTTTGTTCTTCTCACAGAAGGAATTGTCAGAATTGAAAGCTCTTTTCAGGAAGTCAGAAAGAAGCCTCTTGTTTTTCTAAGTCACAATCAGATGCATTATTTGTTCAACTATCTTCTTTCAGGTATGCAACATAAACACAACTGCATACAAGGCATCATGTATTCATGGGCTTAGGATAGTATGAATATGTGTGTGGGGGGGTGGGGACATGGTGTAGTTCATCAGAGGAGAAAAATGAGACAGAAACAAAGGGAGAAGAAGCAGAGAAAGAGGAAGAACAGGAGCAAAAGAGAGTAAGAGCCAGATCCAGGGTGTCCCATCAGTATTGGTACCAGTGGCCCCAGGAACTCAATGTCCTACCCTTAGGTTAGTGCAGTTAATGTCAGATCCTTTCAAGGCCCCTTTCAGCTCAGGAGTTCAGTGGGTGTTTGTGCATTGTCCAGTGTGACATCCAGAGTGACATCCATCATGGGCCCCTTTGGGCTTCTCTTGGGGGTGATGAAATTAGAGTTGTCAGTTTGGAGACGTGCAGCTCCGCAGTGGCAGTTTGGAGACATGCAGCTCTGCAGTGGCAGTGATCAGGGAGGCCAGCTCGAGACAGTAAAGCCACAACTCATGGTGTCTTCTGGGTGGGCACCCTAGGTGCAGGCCCAGTGCCCCAGGGGCAGTGATCTAGCCTTCACTTTACATTTGTCATTCCTGCTTCATTTTTGTCTCCCCTAAAGCTGGTCTAGTGACAGTGGAACAAGTGAGCTGGCCACCCCGCTGTGAGCTGCATGCCAAGTTCATACATCACCATCAGGATCCCTTTATGGCTCAGCCAGCTTTCTCACACCCTGTGCACCTCCACAGAGCACCCTTCAGTGAGCGGATTCTGATTGACACAAGCTGTGCTGGGGCCCTGCATTTCGTCCATGTGTGATCTGGCCCCTCGAGCACACTCGCAAGCGCTGCTAATGGGGAGTTCAATTAAATAATGCTTTCCTTCCCCACAGCCCTGACACTGCCAGAGAAAGGTGCTTTGCAGATTATTAACAACAATTAGTGGGTGAGTAATCGACTGTGAAAGGAGGCCAGTTGAGGTGGCAGGGACAATCCAAGCTTAAATTCCTGAGGTCAGGGCTTCCTAAGGGAGTAGATTACATCCACAAGCAATCAGAGAGCTGAGAAGGAGACATATCTTGGGTTCCTTGGGGCAAAAGTTTAGGAAATGCTGGCCTGGTGCTAGAGTGCATGGGACCCCAAATTGTAATGCCTGGCAAATTCTCCCTGTTGGATTTAGTTCATGATTCTGAGGGCAGAGTCTTTTCCTTAATATGTAAATTTACAGGTGCATGAGCCAGCCATTAGAGCTAGAAATGACATTCATTGTGTAATTCGGGGACACTCCTATTAATTTATCCAAAAGATGATTTGTCTGGACCCAGTGATAATATCTAGTAATTTATTGTTGAAGATCTGGTATTTAAGATATTAATTCCTGCTAAATTACAAAGACCTCACGGGAAGAACAGCATACTAAGCATTATAAATTAATGTGATCAGAACAATAGCAATGACAAAAATTAGCATTTATCATATCATTGTCATCATCACCATCATCACCGCGGTCACCACCACCATGATCATCATCACCAAGTATTAATATGTGTTGTAACATTTGTTCCCGATGCTATTTAAAGGACTTTACATGTATTCCTCATTTAATCCTCATTACAGTGCTATGAAATAGGTACTGTTACTATTTTTGTAGTAAAGAAAACTAGAGCTGGGTATGTAAGTAAGTAGGTTGAGACTATCAGCTAGCAAATGTAGGCGCTAGAAGTCTTAACTATCCTAATCTCTCTGAGGTCTGTGTCTTAACTACAGTGTTGCTAGAGTTGATCAAAAGGATGGGTCTTAATTTTAGCCTTGGGGCTATATGGCTTTGGACCTTTCTGTGGAAGATTCTATATCTATGACACGGAAATACAAGTACAAATAAGGCCAAGAGGGCAAAGCAGAAGGAGGCAAGGGAGGTGTCTAGGTGCAAAATTTAAGATGGCACCCTTAGAGCTAGCCAGAGTAAGCACCATACTCAGAACCCTGGGAGCAAGTGCCTTTTTTTGTTTTGCACCCTGAGAAGATAGGGACTGCCCTAGCCTCATCCTATGCTTGACTTTACTAACAAAGGCTGAATGGGATTTTTCATTTAAGTACCTGGCATGTAGTAGATTCCTAAAGGCTAATTTCCTTCTTTTTCTTGAGTTTAATGATATCAGATTTTTCCTGGAGAGCACAGTTTATTGCAAGAGAACAGAGGAATCACAACAGCCCACTGTCTGGATTGGAGTATGAGGGAGAAGGAAGGGGACCGGGAGGGCCTGATGACAAACCTCACCATTTGCTTATGTCCTGTTTGGTTACACTCACTTCACCTCTTAGCCAGCCTGGGAACCTACCATTTCCTTCTGGCATGGTGAAAGTCTTGCTTCAAAGGAGTAGAGCACAGAGGCTTCTGCCCTGCCAGAGAGGTTCAAATTTTCTGGGCCTCTTGGACACTGATTCTCCGGGGCATCTGGTGGTGTCTGTATTCTCTCTGCCCTTCTGCAGTTGCACCTGCTCTTCAGGGGACATCCACATGTACCCAGGCAGCAAAGAGTTCCCCTATGAGGAAGGCTATTTTGTATAAGCAAGATTATCCTTCAGAGTAGCAAGATATTATGACTGGAGGGAACCTTGTCAGCCATTTTGTCAAATCCTTTCATTAAAAAGATATTGTCCTTGAGGCCCAGGGAAGAGGAATGACTAATTAGCTGTCAATGGGCCAGGACAGCTTGCAAATAGAGCTGGGTCTTCCAAAGTTTTTGCTACTCAGTGTTGTGGTTCTTGTTTTATGTCTCTTTCCGCACCATGTATGACGTGTGCCACCAATAAAGCTAGAAAAGAATGTGGTGAGTCAGGAATGTTCTAAACAATATACCCATTTCTTTTCTATAAAAAGCTGCTTGAAGAATGCTTGGGGATTACCTACCCTTCCTATCTAGGAATTCCAAATTAATATATCAGTAACACTTACGAAAGAAGACACTTTCTGTATTGGACTTTCCTTCTTGCTGTGTGTGTGTGTGTGTGTGTGTGTAAATCAGGGGCAATTTGGTGCCAGCAATTGGTAATAAAACACTCTCTTTTCCTATTCTAATAAATGGTAACATTTCCCATTTCAGGGACCTAGCAGAGTGCTTGGCACAACACACGCTATTTTTGAGCATCTCCTGGTTCTCTCCTGCCATCTTGTATTCCCAGCACCTCAGCCCGAGGGGGATAGCTGGGCTCTTCTTGACCATATGGGTGCTGCCAACACAGCGTGATAATTATGCTTTAAGGGACAATTGTTTTATGCATCTTTCTCCGCCTCCCCCATCTTCCTAATGATGACACAGTCACATGGCCAGTTCTGTTTTCTTTTCCCTCAAGTCACAAAGTGACTCTTTCTAGGAGTCTGGTTATTTGCTAATTACGGGCAAAGTCTGATCTGACAGAGCCCCTGAGCCTTTAGGATGCTGTGATTCTCTGGGACCTGGAGTTGGGTATTTACGGTACTGCCACCCTTGGAGCCTCACCCTTTGGGAAAACAACACAGTGGGCATGGACCCCAAGCACCAACTACTTCTGAGAGAAATGTGTACCAAGCACAATTCTTTCTCTCAGATGACTTATCATCACAGTGATTCACACAATCCTTGCAGACATAATTTAGAGGTGATTTGGAAAAGACAAGTAGTTTTGCTATCTCTTTGTAGCCCTGAATGATCTTAGTAAGTGGGGAAATTTCCACTATACACCACTCACTAAGTATGTCCATGTACGTAAGTGTGGGTAGAATGATAATTTAGATTTATTTGGCTTTGAGAATACAAAAACAATTCCATCAACAACATGTTATTTAAACCTCCCAATAACTCTCTGAGGCTATTTGTATTATTTTTACTTCTTGTAAAAAAATGACTTGAGGAACAGACTTGAGACTTAAAACCAGGTACATTGGTTTCACATTCAGTAGTTCTTTAGTGACACCGTACCTACTTCCAGGAAATCTTCAGACACACATTGGTGCCATGTTACTCAAAGTGTGGTTCACAGACCAGCAGCATGGGTATGGCCTGGAACTTGCTGAAATGACGAATTCAGGCCTGCTACATCAGAATCTGCATTTCAATAAGATTCCCAGGTAATCCCTGTTCACAATGAAGTTGCAGAAGTCATACTTTAGAACAGGGCCATTTGATAAAAATATAATACATACTATATAGGCAACTTTAAGTTTTCTTGTAGTTGCATTAAAAAAGTAAAAAGAGACAAGTGAGATTAACTTTAATGGTACCTTTTAACCCCTAATATCAAAGGCAATATTATTTCAGCGTATGTCAATATGAAAAATGATTAATGAGAAATTTTACATTTCATATACAAGTCTTTGAAATCTGATGTGTTTTACATTTGCACATGTCACTTCAGACTGGACATATTTCAAGGATAATAACCTTGAACCACATGGTGTGACAGAATGGGGTGAGTGACTACCATTCTGGACAATGCAGCACTACAGCAGTGGTTCTCAAACTTTAGTGCACATGGGAATCATTTAGAGAGCTGGTTCAAACACAGATAGCTGAGTGTCCACCTCCACCATTACTGATTCAGTAGATCTGAGTTAGGCCCCAAGTGTTTACATTTCTAGCAAGTTCCCAGGTGAGGCTGATGTGGCTGGTCCTACTTTGATAATACTTTGATAACCATTGCTCCAGAAGCTCCTCTGCCCCGTCTGAAAAGTCAGAAGTTCCTGGGAACAAAGAGAACTCAGGCCGATAGGAGGAAAATGAAACCCTAATGACAATGAGAAGAAAGAACAGAGTCTTCTTGAGCTACCAAAGGGAGTGGGGTAGACTGTTCACTGGGGATAGACACGGTTGTCCACAGTAAGATAAATTAGCAGGTAGATCTGACCACATGTTTACATTGTTTGTAAAGAACGTGTGCACGTCTAGACTCACTGATACCTGCACTGACTTTGTGAAACTGAAGGTTACTTCAGATGGTGATGCCAAACACCAAGGATGCTTCCTTTGTAGTCTGTTACCTCTTCCTGTGTCTTCTTCCTTGAAAACTATCTTGAAACCCTTTGGGCCTTTCTATTCCCATTTCATCTCCCTGCTGTCCCTCTGAGGACCTCCTTAGTAGACCTCCCTGCTTTTAGGCTCATGCCACCCCCAATTTATTCTGCACATTGCAGCCAGAAAGTCTCCTTTAAAAAGGTAAATCCTTTCATGTCTCCCCTCTGGTTTAAACTTTCCAAAAGCTTTGCCTTAACTTTAGAATAAAATCCAGCCTATTTCAGAGCCACTTCATGACAATCCCTGATCATTCTCCCGCCACACATGGGACTGTTGCTCCCCTCCATGGCACGTTCCAGAGACCCTGGCCTCTTTTTCTCTTTCAGACAAGATTTTTCTCTGACTGCAGACCTTCACACCAGTCTTCTCTCTGCTTAGAATTCTCTTCCTCTCCCCATCTGTCAGGCGGGCTGTTTCTTCTTTCAGGTCTCAGTTTAAATGCCACTTCCTCCGAGAAGGCTCATTGGACCACCCTATGGAAAGTCACATTCATCCCTCCTCGTCTTCTTTTTCCTCTCCTTCTTCTGGATCAGTCTTCATTCCGCTTACCACAGTCTTCTGTGCTATTTTGTTACGGTCATTGCTGTGTTCCCTGCTTCATACTGGTCTGCCTCAATAGTTTATAAGTAACAAGTGGAACCACATACTCAGTTCATTTTTGTACTCGCCCTCACCACACAGGGCCCAGCTCAGCAATAGGCCTTCCTATATCTGTTGGTCAACTGGATAATTCTGTCACATTGATAAATCATGAGGACACAAACAATAGGAAAGATGATCTTGAATATGTTTTAGTTGCTCAAGGCCATCAGATGGTAGCAGCAGAAGGGAGCTACTGTTTTGCCCAAAAGTATTAAAACAGTAATGTAACCATATCAACATGTGCAGAAATGGTCCAGGGAAACAGAAAAATGAACCAGGCCAGACTGGCTGATATATGAGGGTCAATGTCATGAAGAAAACGCATTAGTTTTTCACAGCAAAATACTCATCAGGAGAGGCAGGCTGGTGGCATGAAGGAAGATTTTTATTTTCTTTATTAGGACGACAGATAGAACTTGATAGCTCCTTTGCCATTTTAAATTAAATTGAATCCAACTTAGTTGCTGAGTGTAGAATTTTGTTTTTAGGCTTCAGCTGTCATCTCTGGGATGTATCCTGTTTCCTTTATAGCCAGACCATAGCTATTGATCCCTGGTATCTTTGTTCCTTCCCTGTCTAGGTGCAGACAATATGCGATCTCAGAGAGAGATTGCCTCTCTCCCAGAGGGGTGTTGCCAGAGAATTCCCAGGGGCAGCTCTGTGTGGTATCTCCTTTCACTGCCTCACCTAGGCCAGGCTGCAGAGCATCGGTTGGGGGCTTCAGTGCCTGAAGCAGAGGTTCTAATAAATCAGCCAGAATCCCACAGAGGGACCCCACCAATTCAGGCATTTAGAGAGAAACCAGAAGTAGAGCATTCTTTATCCTGCCTGGTGTTTCCTTTCTCCTGGAGGTGCCTTTTGTTATGTCCTGACCAAACAGGGGTCCTGGAGCCTGCAGCTATTGTGAGCCTCAGAGCTGCTTGGCTCTGTGTGTGTGTGTGTGTGTGTGTAGGAGGAAGCACATGCTCTCATATGCCTTTTCTCCCTCTTTTCTTCCTTTTATTATCATTAATAATGAAATATTGAGACCAGGCTGCTAATGAGCCTAAACTCCCTCCTGTTAGTTTATTTTTCGCCTTCAGACTGTCACTTCAGAGTAAATTACTTTTCTCTGCATCTTGTTCCAGTAATATTACACCACCATGACCCTCCCCCCTCCCTCCCCTCTTCTAATTTCAGGGTTATTCAGTTTCACTCACTGCAGTTTACTAAGCAAGGGAGGTCAGCCCATCTATCATACTTAAACCTGCACAACGTGTCCCCTCCTCCAATTGAGATATCATTTTTGTTGCACTGGGTCAAGTCCAGTTTTAAATACTTACACAATACACAGAGATATAACCTATAAATAAGGACATAGATAATATATACCGTATCTGTATGTATTTCTTGAGTCCTACCGGGAAGCAACTTAGAGCCAGAGAGGCAGAGTGAGACCTGTTTAGGAGGGAGGGGGACTCAAAAAGGAGACAAGCTGCAGTCCCAGCCACCAGCGCCACCCGCGCCACTGCTGCGTCTGCTCAGCTCTGGCTCCTGTTCATTTCATGGCATGCTAAGCATTTCCTTGTCAATTGGGAGATGTCATGATGTAAAAACAACCAACATTAAGTAGATATTTTGTGCCAGCATGACAGCAAGTGTCTCAAATATGCTTTTGTCTCCCGTTCCAAGATGCTAAACTGGTCTTCGTCAATCCGCCACCATTTCTTTATGTTTCCTTTGCTGCTGGTGAATACAAAGAACTCTCTGCTGCTTTCTCTCCCTTTCAATTGTCTCCCTGGCTTATTTTCTCTTTTTCTTGTCTTCATATTGGTTAAAAACAAGGACTCCCAAGCCTCTCTTTATTTCCCAGATCTGCCACTTTCTATGTGAACTTGGACAACTAATTTAACCTCTCTGTCTGTGTCCTTGGTTATCAAGTACCGATAATGAGAGCATTTTTTCCATAGTGTTTTGAGGACTGAATGACTTAATACATATAATGTGCTTGATACAATGCTTCTCATATCTATAAATTCTCAATAGATATTTTTCTTCTTTATTTTCTGTCTCGACTGTGTCTTTCCTCTTGCTCTTCTCTTTGTTTTTCACCACTGGGAATTCTGACCTCAGAGAATTAGCTTCTACTCATCATCCACCTGTCTATTCTATACACAACTGAACCTATTTCAACTAATGTAGCTGATAATCACAGACAGCACTGTGTAAAAAAACCTTTGGAGCCTGAAGCAAGAAGAAAAATCAGTACTACTGATCCCGTTTTTATTTAAGATTTTGGCATTTTGTTTATCATGGGGCATTTTTTGCTTTAGCTATAATTTTTTTAAACATTTCATTAAAATACCGTTTATGTTGATCCTTGAGCTTTTTTGTTAACACTTTGTGTCCCACAGGCTTTTTTGCTTCAGCCCCAGTCCTGGAAGGCATGGAAATTGATTTTGTTCTAGTTTCGCCATCTTCTTCCTCTTAGGCTGTGTGTGGACACTTGTCACAGTATACACTTTCTTGATAAAGGGCTACCCTCCTGGTATTGGTCATTGCAGGGGAAGGGAAGGAAGAGTCAATTTTATGCAGAAGAGAAAAATCTCTTTGAACTGAACATGAAACAAAAAACAGGCAAGGAAACACAGTTGAGATCAACATGACCTAGAGCAGGCGTCCTCAAACTTTTTGAACAGGGGGCCAATTCACTGTCCCTCAGACCATAGGAGGGCTGGACTATAGTTTAAAAATAAAACTATGAACAAATTGCTATGCACACTGCACATATCTTATTTTGAAATAAAAAACAAAACGGGAACAAATACAATTCACACTGCCTCATGTGGCCCACGGGCTGTAGTTTGAGGACCCCTGACCTGGACGTTAGGCCTCCAAATCTCCCCCAGCTGATCCATGAAATCTCATCTTGCCTCTCTTGATAGGATGTGAATAGGGGCCAGCCTGGAGGTGGGATTATTTATGAAACTGACTCTCTGGGTGTAAGATGGTGCCATAGAAGGGTCATACAGAAGAACTCAAATGGCTTAGCTTTTTCTTTCTCATTTCCATCCAAGTGAGTAGGAGTCCTCCCTTGGGATCAAGCATTTTTATGGAGGTCTTCTGCGGTGCCACAGGATAAAGTAGGAACTGGCCAGTATTTGTTCCTTACAGTTCTTTTGGTTTAAGAATAACATTTCAGGTGTGGGTCAAAGGCAAGGCTGACTATTTAGCCTTCTAGGATCTTTTGCTAATAGGGACATTGTTGTCACTATTTCCCCTGAACATTTAGAACACTGCTGGGAAATTATGCCAAACTTTCCAAACTTTGAGATTCCAGGGGTCTCAACACCTTTTAAATACATCCTAGAAAAAGCTACTTTCTATTAAATGTTGAGATGTATTCTATCTCTTTTAATCCCACCCAAATCTTCTAGCTAGCCTCCCTTAATGGTCAAAACCAGGCAGCGTACAGGCTTGGGATCATTCACATCACTAAGCAAAACTCATGCTCTTCAATCTAACTCAAGTCTTCTTTTTTTTTGCTCCCAAATTGATTTTATCTTCAAGCAAATTCTCAGTAATGCCTTTGCTCTAATTTGTTCTTCCAATATTTGCAAATATGCCTGAAGAATATATCAAAATGTCAGAATTTGAAGCACAGGGCCATTTGCCTCTGTAAACATGTTTCAAGTTCTGTCCTGGTGCAGAAATCCCTAGAATAGTTGTCCTCAAACTTTAACATGTATCAGAACACCAGGAAGGCTTATTAAAATTGTTGGGCTCCACCCACAGAGTTTCTGATTTAGTGGGTCTAGAAAGGGATCCAAGAATCTGTGTTTTGTAACATGTGCTCAGGTAATACTCATGTGGAGACCTCACTTGAGAATCACTGGTGCAGATGGAGATGGTCCTCACGTCACAGCTTCAAGTCAGTACTCTGGTTGGTCAGTTGAACTGTCCTATAAATTCAGTATAGAGAGATAATGTGTTTTTCTTTTTTATCAGTTCCTTTTGGGTATCCTATCTTATATGAATCCCTGACCTCCTCTATGTCTTTTCCATTCAGCCTCGTTCAGGATGAGGAGAACAGAGGAAGAGGATAGCACATCGCCACTTCCTACCCACGTTGTTGCAGGAACAGCACATACTACTGGGAGGAGGGTGGAGAACACGGTCTGTCAGGTGCCTAAGCTCGAATGGAAAGTGATTTGGGTTAATTTATGGCCCTCTCTGCTGCACCCCTTGAGAGTATTTGGGAATTCTATTTTGTTTTGTGAAAGTTATTCTGTTACTAGTGTCAATTTTCCACTTTACATCAACTGTGTCAAACACTGGAAACAGTGTCCTACATCCCTTCCCTAATTATTCGTCATCTTTCTATGACCCAGCACTTTTCCCTAGAGAGAAAGTGCTTCCTCGCTGTGTCATAGGGGGTTGAGGAAGAATGTCACCAGGTAGAGGGAGATACTGATTCTTCTTCAGAAATCTGGGATTCCCTTCTACAAGAACTTCTGAGATAATAAAAAGCATAATGATGGGAGAAAATGGGTGGATAGGAAGAATAAAAATTTTCATGCTCCTTTTTTTTTTTTTTTGCAGTTTTTGGCTGGGGCTGGGTTTGAACCCGCCACCTCTGGCATATGGGGCCAGTGCCCCACTCCTTTGAACCATAGGCGTTGCCCTCACTCCTTTTTTAGCCTCTTTATTCCTTCTTCTTCTGCATTTCAATTACATATAGTCTGCATGAGAATATGAGAATGATTGAAGATCAATTTTTGTTGCAATTAGGATTCTGACAAATTTAATGATGATGTAGAACTATAATATGTAGGCAGAGATACTTAAAATAGCTTAGAAACCATCACTTGTACACAGACATATTATTACTTATGCTGAAATGAAGTTATTATGTATTGAGTAAGGTTAGAAGGGAAACATTCACATTGAAATCAGTTTCCTTCCCACACCCTCCTGGAGTTTACTAAGAGAGAATGAATGAATTGTTATGAACTCTTTTCTGGCTGTTGGTGGCTTTGCCTACATACTTACTTATACACTTCTCCCTGTCCCTTCCAGGAGTGTCTATTTTCTACATAGAAAGTCTAAGTAATTAAAAGAAGCACCTCTATAAAGCTTTTATATCCCTTAGAGATCCTTAGGACAAGGAACTGATGTACTAAAATTGTTTCAGAATACAACAAACTATTATATTAAATGGGCATAAGTCCTTATATTTTCCACAGTAACTTTGCATGCATTTTTCCCCATTAGTGCTGTTTATAATCTTGCAAAAAATATATAGGATGGGCATTATTTGTTCCCAATTTACAGATGGGAAAAGTGACATGCAAAGGGGAAGTGTGACCTGCTGAAGGTCATCCCATAAACTTGGAGATGGTGGTAGGATGAAAAATAACACATCTGTGTTGAATGGAATGTTGGGTGCAGATATGTGTGAATATACCCCCCCCCCAAACAGTGTTAAGAGAACCTTTTACACTTCCTTTCTACAATCCATCCCACGAGAGAGGCTTATAAAGTTATTCTCTATGTAACTGTAATAAGATCTAGGGCAAATAAATCCTTTTGATGATATAAATTCTCAGCATGCTCAGCCACTAGCTCCAGAGAATTCTAACATAATACATGCACATTTTAGACATCAAAACTATTTACCTTCAATAAAAATGATGATGTCAAAATACCATGGACATAGCTTAAACAAGCAAATGATCAAAACACTTGTTATCACCACCTCTGTATTCTGAAGAGAATAAAATTTGGAACTGTAGTTCCAAATAATCATTTGTGTTTGTCTTCCCCATGTTCAATTCACTTTCCAGGAAACAAGTATTTCGTGAAGCCCAACTCGGCTTTATCACAAACCTTGTCATGGTTCCAGTAGCCTAGAGCATCTCTGCTACATTTTCTCTTTTCAAAGATACCTCACAACCATTATTCATGAGACCCATTCTACCATTTTGAATTTCAAGTTCCAACTATAGTTCTCCTACCACATAGAGTTCTATGTGTTATTATCAAATATTAGCTCTACATATTATTAAATGTCTACATGTCTCTAAACTGATGTCACATATGAACTGAGCAGACATGCCCTGAGAAAGCATCTACTTATATATCTTTAGGACCTATCAAAGGAGGCATGCATAAAATGACATAAAGCAAAACGAGGCAAAAGCAAGAACAAAACACTTCTTCATTTTCTTCCCTTTTTCCAAAATGTGCTCATTTTCCATCTGTTTATGCAAAATTCTTCCTCAAACTGTTTTCCTATTATAACCACATTGTGGACAGTCTGAAGTGAGGGGAGAATGTTGTGGCGTTTCCTGTGAATCTCCCTCTCTCCAGCTCGGGCTCGAATGCCCTCGTGGTGCTGACTAACAGCTTGGGCTCCATCCAGAGCACTGAGCCTTGCTGGCATCACAATCACATTTTTTGCATAGTCTACATTGCCACATTAAACTCCAGATGCTTCCTCTCAAGTCGCGAAATTAACAGCACACACATTTTGGGTCCATTAACATTACACTGCGATCACGGTAGGATCATCACTCAGAAAGGTGATGGGGTGTGTATCTTCTGCTCTCATTGTCTCCTTGGGTTTTTCTTTTCATAAAATTAGGTCACAGAAAATGAAGGTTGAAACCTAAAAGCAGACCCAGTGGTTTATTAAGGAAACCGTGTCCCCCTCAAGAGAAAAAGAATCACTTTCTTACGTCTACGGTAGATTGACATGTTTTATGAAGTGCAAGTGACATCTTTTAATATATGTACTAACAAAATTACTGTTGAAGGGGTTTTTTTTAAGAAAACTAATATACTTTATGACATAAAATATATTAAAATGTCAGTGTTTTAACGAATGTTTATAAAAATTTATTACAGCCATTTATTGCATGTATAAAGCAAGTTATGGACTAACAAGATAGAAGATGTTTTGTAAGTGACATCGCTATTATTTAGAAAGTGAATCTGTTGTCTGAACTTAGTGTAGATAGGGGGCATATTTGACCTCTTTTAAATAGAAAGCACTTCATTTTGGAAGATCAATAAATTGGTTTCCACAATTGTCAGCACTCATTAAAGCAAACTCATTTGTGCTTCTAAGTAAGTTCTTTCCTCCAAAGTCTTCTACATCATGAAATATTTTGGTATCTCCCTGAGAAATTGGTTCACAAATCCATGCAATCACTTGTGGCACTGTAATTGCTATTGTACTTAACTGTAGCCCTCATTAGACTCTCAGCTCATGAACCAGACTGAGGGCTTTGCTTCCTGTGTGCTCAACGCCTAGCTCAGGGTAGGACACACAGCATACAATCACTAAATGTTTGTTCTGTAGGTAAATGAAATAAAGAATAGAAGAAGCAGAACTGAGACCTGGTGTCCTATCTCCTAATTACAAACTTGAGTAAGTTGGTGTCTTAGTCTGTTTTGTGCTGCTATAACACAATAATAGCTGAGACTGGTAATTTATAAAACACAGAAATATATTTTCTCACAGTTCTAGAGGCTGGGAAATCTAAGATTGAAGGGTTGGTGAGGGCCGCTGGTGAGGGCCTTCTTGCTTTGTCAGATCATGGTCAAAGGCAGAGAGCAGGAGATCAAAAAGAACTCGCTCTTTTATAAGGGCACCCATCCTCTCATGAGGGTGAAGCCCTCATGGCCTTATCACCTCTTAAATGTTTCACCTCTTAATCCTATTACAATGGCAATTAAATTTCAACATGAATTTTGAAAGGGACTTTAAAACCGTAGCAGGTGTGTAGGGATAGTGTATTTATTATAAAGAATGGCTTTTTCAGTTGTGTTAGCTTTACAAAATGAGACAGACATTTTAAAATAACCGTTATTAAGTGGAGAGCTACAGGTTCAGACCTTAAAGCTTATTAACAAAGAACATCTTTGCTGAGAGGAGAGCCTTAAATTCAAGATGTGATCTTGGGTTCTCTTCTTGGAGAGATGAGATCATTGAGTGAAAGGACCCTCGTGTTATACAACTTGGGGTGGAGATCCACACTGCTAATTGGGCTTCCTATGGCATTAGCTTTTCTCTTAAATTCTCAATATCCCTTTACGCAACACTGTCACAGAGGAGAGGGGAAAGCCTGGGTGAAAGATATGTCTTGTCTTTTAAAGTACCTGCTTGATTTTGCACACCATTCAGGCCACTGTCCCTCTCCCTATATTCTCTGCTTCTGCAAAGTCCTGGAAAGTTTGAACTTCCCTCACGATTCCTTCACCTTGCAACCTTCATTCTAAGAGGGGTGAGACATGATTTAGGCATGGGAGATGTTTTACTTTGCTAAGCCCATTCAATTCAGGAAGAGGTTAGAAATGACTTTCCAGAAGCCAAAGCAACAACCTGCCATATGTGAGTTGCTAAAACTAAACTCAAGCTTAATGGGGCTGTCGTTTTTATAGGATTCATGATGAAGTTTATTTGAAAATGCAATTGTATTTTATGAAATTTGAAAATTAGAGAAAATCATAAAGACAGGAAATATTGCCACACCATAATCCCATCCTCCAGATGTAACCAATGTTTACATTGGGTCATTAAATCTGAAATGTCTGATTTTGTATCGAAAGGTTATTAAATCTCAAACAAGAAGCAGTACAATTAATCAAAGTGTGTGCCTACACTACGGGTGTAGTACTGCCATCTTAATAGCAGCTTGTTTATGCCAGCAGGGAAGAAGCAATGAAGGATGAGTGGCAATGAGATCACAAAAGGCATTTTCCCCAGCTTGTTGAAAATAGAATATTTTTCCTTAAAAGAAGTGGTCCAAAGCCTGCAAGAAGTGGTAGTCAGTTGGTGAAAGGGCTGGTGAATATGGTGAATGACAGAGAGTTTACAAGTTCAGGATCTGTAGTTCGAGCAGCGTTTGTGCGACACAAGGCCAAGCGTTGTCTTGCAAGAGGATTGGCCTGTCTATATCGCCCCATCTCAGCTGCTTACACGCATGCATCTCATCATGTCATTTAGTTGGCTGCAGTAGACATTTGCTATAACTGATTGACCAGGTTTCATGAAGCTGTAGTGGATAATACCTGTGCTGGACCACCAGACACCATTAGCTATTTTTGATAAATATGAGTTGGTCTGGGACTGTGGTTGACACCTCATGTTGACCCAACCCTTGTGCCAAATGCTGGCGATTCTCAAAAAGCATTCATTTTTCATTGTATGTAAGAATTTGGTGTTGAAATGGTTCACCTTTATGTTCTGACAGCAAAGAAAGGCAAGTTTCGAGATGATTTCTCTTCTGAGACTCATTTTAATTCATGTGGAACCCATCTGTATCCAGTGTCTTTACCTTGCAGATTTGTTTCAAATGGTCCAATATTGTTGGAATAGTAACATCAGCCCTAAGTGCTAATTCACACATAGGTTGAGATAGATTCGCTTCTGCTACAGCCTTCAGCTCATCATTATCCACCTTGGTCTCAGATCTCCCCACATGGCTCATTTTTCAAGATTAAAATCATCAGAATGGAACTTCCCAAAGTGTACTGTGTACTGTGCACTCCTTAGCCACATCCTTCCCAAGCACTCTGCTGATATTTGGAACTATCCGCACTGCATTGGTTCCAGGATGGAACTCATTTGAAAATAACATGCATTTTTGACTCACCCACGGTTTTACAAAAGTTGTTCTAAAGATTTTTTTACAGAGAATAACAAGCCAAAATGTGCATTTGAAGTAATGAAGATGTACCTTCACAACAAATAAAATGAGAGAAGTCAAAGTGAAATGTCAGAGATATCAACTGTCCAACTTAATACTTGTGGAAATCAGACATTTTATACTTAATAACATATTTGGTATTTCTTTTTGTTTTAGATATTTATATGCAAACACACACACAGCACAGACATATCTATGAGAGAAAATGTAAGTGCACATATATAAATATGTACAAACATGCCTATACATGTAAATGTTTTGTAGGAAATTATGGTCACATGTTTATAACATTTTGTATCCTATTTTTTAACCTAGATTAATTGATAATAAAAGCTACGATGAAGTTAATATAAATTTATCCAGTAACAGAAATGCTACCATTGTCAATTTAGAGTGAAATATTCCTAAAATTTAAAAGTAGCTTAGAATTGTTTATTGAACTTCATTTCTCTTTCCCACTTCATAGCTAAGGAAAGCAATCTATTTGTTTCCTTTTTATTTTTAATTGAGTATTTTATGTCCTTTTTTTTATTAAGTCATTTGTACATAGATTATAAATACATTTATGCCATTATGGGATTCAATGTGTTGATTATTTGTACAAATTGGAGTGCTTACATCCTACTAAACAACATAGCCTTCACTTCTTTTACCCAATTACAGCATTAAGACATTTGTGTTCTACACCTGATAGATCCAATTTGTACTTGCAATATGCTCCATAGGTGTGGTCCCCCTACTAACCCTCCCTCTATCCACCCAAACCCCTTCCTGCCCCTCCTCCTCCCCTTCCCTAACCAATTTACAATCATTCACACAAGCAATCTATTTGTCAACATCACATGTCCTTCTACTTGTGAGCATGGTACTCTTTTTGACACCACGACAAGATGTTAGCGTTGGGGAATGGTGGGAAGTCCAAATTCTTGAGTCAGACCCTGTTCAAATCCCTATTTTGACACTTATTAGCTTTGTGATATTGAACAATATACTCAAGTCCCACACAGTATTTTTTCTTCATTATTAAAGCAGAGATAACAATAGTGCCTATCTCATATGAATGTTGTAGAAATTAAATGAGTAAATACATAAAAAGCACTGAGCAGAGACTTGTATGTAATATGTGCTCAATAAATGTTAGCTATTATAATAATTATTAATACATGTACTATCTTTCTCTCCAGCAGAAAACACATTTTCAAGATCATGGTCATCTTGAATTCCATTTAGACACACCATCATAAGACTGAATGTATATACCCCGTTTCCCCGAAAATAAGACAGTGTCTTATTTTAAGGTGTGCTCCCAAAGACGCGCTAGGTCTTATTTTCAGGGGACGTCTTATCGTTCCTGTGAGTAGGTCTTATTTTCGGGAAAACAGGGTAGCAACAATGTGATTTTTTTAATCAACCCATCAATTGATCAGAAAGAAAGTATAATGCATGTATCAATGAACTAGGCCTTGTGGGGATATGAAGAAAATATACAATATGTCTTACAACTTTCACTGTAGAAACAAAACTTCCAAATGAAATAATCTCTCTAAGTGTTCTAGCCAGGCATCTGACCATGTGCATCTAATCATGTGTAAAATTGCGTATGATTACTTTTGATTATGGTCCTTAAAGCACATCTATTATAGAAATTGCCTGACTTGCTTAAGGAGCCTGAGCTGGTCAGTTTTAGAGGGACTAGAATAAGATGCTCCTGATTCCAAGTCTGATATTACTTCCATTGCACAGTGGCTACATTTTATATGACAGGGATTCAGAGAAGAGAGAAAAAGGTAGGTATTTGATGGTTCAGGAAGAACTTCATAGAAAAGATACGATTTCAGTTGGGTTTATGGGAGAGATTTGGAAGCAAAACCAGAAGGGGGAGAGAAATCCAGGCACAGAGGAAACGGGGGCAGGATCTCTGGCAGTGGAAAGAAGAGGGTGGGCTCAGAAAATGATGAGGTCAGGAAGCTGCACACGCTTAAACTTTTTGTGGAGAGTTATTTTTGCTCCTATGTGTATAGTTTTTACAATGATGTCCTTGGCATAGACCAAGAGATTTTTATCCTAAAGGAAAATGAAAGGCAATAGTGTCCACTCTGCTTAGAGCTGGCAGTGGGCAACGAAAGACCCAATAACACTATTCTCTCCCCTTTTGCATACACAGGGACTTGAAAGTTTTGGAAAACAATCAATAGAGGTAACATGCTTGAATTTCAGCTCTACCACTTGCTACGAACATACCCCGTTCCATGTAAATCTCTCAAGCCTTCATTTGTTCACCTGTCCAGTAGTCATAATGACAGTATCACACTCATGGGTTGCATTTCAAACAAATAAGAAAATATGTGCACTCATGCTTTGTCAACTGTAAAGGGCTAGAATTTTCAGGTATTCCCTTTACCATTGGTGACCAACAAAGAGAGCTCACTCCTAGCAATTCACCCTTCTCTGCTAGGATTGCTAATATAGCGGGGCCCAACCATGGAACAGCTGCAGCATGCAATTGAGAACATTTCTTTGAAACCACAGCACAGTTCATGAGCTGCACATGCATTGCACTGACTTATTAAAAAAGACAAGATGAAATATTGCAGCTATCAATAATTCCTGCACAGGGCTGACTTCTAATGAAAGGAGCACAGAAGAAATGAAGAAAAGGTTTTTTCTTTAATCAATTTCAAAGGAACATTTTGATATAACCCTAAAAATTCCTTGTGGTGAAATATTTTCTTTTATTACCCTCCATCGCAGAGTATTTGTTCAATTTCCCCCTTTCAGGAGGTATATATTTCAGTTTTTAATTTAAAAAAAATGTTATTCCTCATCAGTTTATCTGTATCATTTCATTTCCTATTTACTAGCTTCTCCTTGGAATTTTTTTGTTGTTGTTAACAGTGATGAAGAGTTTCTTCTGAAATTTATTTTTTTAATTAAATCATAACTGTGTACATGGATGCATTTATGGGGTTCAGTGTACTGATTTGGTACACAATGTACAATGCTTACATCGAACAGATTAACATAATTCTACAAAAATTTTGTCTACAAAGGAGAATATAACCATAGGCCATTTAATTTCCCTAGACTTCAATTTCCATATCTGCCAAAAAAATATGTAATTTCTATTCCTACCTCCAACACTTAGAACATAATACTAACACCATCAGTATTGCCCTATGAAAAATGTTTTAGTAAAAATATCTTTAAAAATGAAACATTTGTAGCATAATGAGTGGATATCCTACAACGTGGGTATGGGGGGCTTTATGAGAGGGGAGAAATTGAGATCTCTCTACCTGTTCAGTGGACGTGGCAATAGAAGGATCCCTCAACACAGGGTCCCATAAAATCTTCTCTTCCTCTTCTTTTCATTTTCTTTCTGTCTTTCCATGCTAGTCTCCTTCCTGGCCCTTCTCCCATGCAATCAAGGCTTGGCTAGTCTTTCCAGGCCACCTGGGCCTGGGGTGAGGAAAAAAATAAGAGACAAGAATATGTACTATGCCATTTTGTACAAGGGACTTGAGCACCCACAGATTTTAGTGTCTGCTAGGGGATCCTAGAATGAATCCCCTGTGGATGTGGAGGCCCAACTGTGTTTTGTCTCATTAGCTCCTACCTCACCTGCAGAAGGCACCTCCCATGGGAGTCTGAGGCATAAGCTTGCTCCATGATCCTCAAACTAACATCTCAAGACTAGGTCTTGTTAGTCTGGCTGAGTTCTAGACATTTAAATAGATACGGATACCTAGGAATTCACCAAACTTTGAGATTAAGGGCCCAGTCCTCCAGACTGCCAAGTGTGCTCAAGTTTTCTGACACCCATGACAAGTTCAGGAGTTGTTCAAAACCATCATCAAGTTCAATAATTCACAGAACTCACTAACAGTTATTATACTCACAGCAAAATTTATCAGAGGGAAAGAACACAAAACAGGACCAGCCAAAGGAGGAGATGCAGAGGTGGAGTCTAAGAGGGTTCCAAACACAAATGTTCCATCATCCTTGATACATTGCCCTCCAGGCATTGATGTGTGACAATATTCATAGAGCATTTCTGAATCTACGAAGCTCATCAGAGCTTTGCGTCTGCAGTGTTGATTGAGATCTCATTGTATAGGTTGAACGCAGTCTTAGTGTCATTGACACCTCCTCACTAAAAGCCTCCACTCTCTAATCTTATAGTTGGCCTTTCTGGCATCACCAATCTCTACCCTCTCCTGCCAAGACCATCAGGTATGGCTGGCTCCACCCTCAGTCATCTTATCTCATAAATCACTGGGCGTGCTCTCAGTGCACCCATCATGAAAAAAAAAAACCAAATACTGTGATTTTATTTATTTAATATTTTATTTTATTACTTGGGAAATTCCAAGCTTTCAAGCTTATCTCCCTCAGGAGCCAAGGATGCAGTCCAGACCTCTTATTAGCTGTAGCCAGACTCCTTGCCTCTCAAGGGGTTTTAAAAAAAGAAGGTAGAAAATCCCTAGGAGCCACATCCATGTCCACCTGCTTCATGGAGCAGCCCCCAGTCCCTTAGTTCACTCATCACACTTTATAAGGGGCTTATAAAGTGTGATAGGCTTAAGACACTAGTCCAAACTTATTCTAAATAGTATATTGATGCAGAACCTTTACCTATCCAGTATTCATTTCCTTAAACAATGTTAAAAATCTTTTTTAAGTTCCATATCTCATGTTTTTGGCAGATGATCTCATGTTTTTTGGCTAGAATTTGGTGGTATTTTTCATCTAATTAGTCCTCTATCTAATGGTCTGAATGGAATTCACATTTTTCCTTATAAAAATTTTGTAGTTCTGAGGATAGTGTTTGCAACCACAAAGTGAGTCACTGAAAGATCTGTTTGTTGACAGGATATGGCCATCCCAGAGCCAACACAGGTGTTTTCCAAACAAAACATGTTAGCAAATAGCGTTTCTTTTCTAAACCATTCCTTAAGACCAGGAAATAGAAGCAATTGCTGTAAGTTCTGTAACCATAACATTTTATTTGGTTCTGCCTTAACAGTGCTTTCCACATCTTCAGAGTAGCCTACAAGAGTTTTAAAACATTTCTGCCCATTAAGGGCAACAGAGGGGAATTCCTTTGTGAGTAGAGACACTAGTCCAAATGTTTTGCCTGTATCACAGTACTCCTTGTCTCAAAAGTGTTTTCTCTGTTAAAAGGAGGTTGTAATACGCATCCACACGTAACCATCTGCATCTTCACAACACGTCAATTGCTTGTATATTCACAGGTGGTGATTGATTTGTGCCTGTCTGTGCAATTTGGCTCGTTCAGCTATGTGCTTGCGGATGTGGGTGTATTTCACAGAAGCAGTTTGGGCAATAAATTTTGAAACTTTATCCCCATCTTTGGATAGAGTAATAAAAGTTTGTAGGCTTAAGAAAGCAATATTCCCTGGAACCACAGTATATAGGAATGATGAAACTGAACTAAAATGTACAGTAATCTCTAAGGCCTACCCAAGCTAGAGAGGTGCAAAGTGAGAGCTATAAAGCAAAATTTAACACCCGCCACACTAAAAGTCATTTTCAGCCTCTGACCAATTTCACACGGAATTGAGAAATATGACTAATATCAAGGCCCGAATCCCTGGGGTTGGGAGGCTTAAGAAGGAGCATGTCAGGAAGAAAAGCAATAGCCTGTTGTTAGTTGAATCAATGAGAGGTCAGCACTGGCTTAACGCGTTGTTTCACCATCTCCTCAACAAAAGCCTGCTTTCCCTTTCCTTGTATTCCATCTGCCATGCAAAACGGGATTTGCAGCCATTCTCAGTACTTGGGACCTCTGTGGACTAGAATGTCTCTACAGCATAGACTAAGAACTTTCCTTCCTAGGCTGTAAGAGAGTCAACTTTTTCCATGTTGTAGAGTTTGCAATGTACAATTTACAGCCAGAAAAATCATAAAGATTATCCAATGAGTCCAAAGGCACAGACAGCCATTCTAAATCCCTCATGTCCATAGCTCTTCTGACCTCCGTAACCAAAGGCTGGATATTGTATTCTATTTGTTCGTTTGATGACCTCATGGAATAATCACATTAAGTTCTAGGTCTTGTGTTTCTTTTTGTTTCTTCTCCTTTTTCTTTTCTTTTTTCTTTTTTATAATTTTCTTTAGCCAAATATAGGAGTCTGTATAGTAAACTTGTTCTGGGTCCAGCTTGATAATTGGTTTCTGTGTCTAACCCACCTTTGATGATGGTAGACACAGCCACACATGACGATCAGCTCTGCTTAACGTCCCTGGCTTATTGCAGGATCATTGCCGTGACAGGAACATGTCAGCAATGGGTAATTTCCACTGAACGATGGCTCCTAGACTCTGGCCATGCAAACAGAGCAAAGAGAAAAGATGAGCAATTATCCAGTGGATGTGATCCATGCTGACAGCCAATCTGGATAATTCAAATAGCAACAACTTCCTTTGCTTTACTGGCAGGTTTGGGGCTTGATTTAGTGACATCATTGTTTAACTTTCTTTGCCTGTGGAAATGTAATACATGTGTTCGCTGGTTAAGTGAAGGTTTGGGGGTTATAACCACAGCATCTGTTCATTTGACATTCAAGTTTCACTCTGGTTTGGAGCCTTTGTGCCTAAAATTTAAAAGCAGCAATACATACCTAACTCCCAGCTGTCTGGGAACTCAGAACGCATATGCTTCTTGGTTTTCTAATCTGCCCAGAGAAATAAAACAATCACCTGAGCCAAAGAGTAGTTTGCCTAATTGGATTTTTGTTTTTAAATTTTAGAGACACACATAGTGTATTCTAATGTATCTGAGAGACATAGTAGAGGAGCCACATCACTTACCTGAATTTGAAGGTTTACATTTTGATGATGTTTTTCAAGTTTTATGTAGAGGGAAAGCAAGCAATAATTTAAGCAGCTGCAGAATTCCTCACACATCTGCAGCAAGTCCTTCCTTCTGCCCTGGGCAGCACAGCATAATGGGTACAGCGCAAGCTTTAGAGCTGATTTGACCTGGTTCAAATCTCAGGTCCAAAACTCATTAGATGTATTATCTTGAGCAAGGTACCTAGTCTTTTCTAGCATTGCTTGCCTTATTTTTAAAAGGAAGATGACAATCATTCTGATCACTTCAAGGCTGCCTCTGGGGATTAAAGTTTATTTATTCAATCCACATTTGTTGAGTGTCTACTGTGGATAAGACACTCTTGTAGGCACTTAGAAAAAGGCAGTGAACAAATCTGGCAAAATCATTGTCTTTGTGGAGCTGATATTTTATTGGAGGAAATATACAAAAATAAGATTAATAAGGAAAATAAACACCAGGTGAGACTGAAGTAAGAGCCAAGGAAGAAACAAAAAAGACGGAAGAGGAGCAGGGAATGCCAGGGCAGAGGTAGAATTGGCGATACAATGTTGGAGAAGCTGATCAAGAGGCAAGAGGGCCGGTGGTGGGGATATTTGGGAGAAGAGTGTTATGGGTTCACTTGTGTCTTCCCAGAAAGATACATTGACGTAAACTCAGACTGGGACGTTAGCTGGAAATACGGTCTTTAAGGAGATAATCAAGTTAAAATAAGAACATTGTGACTGATGTCTTTATTCAAAGGGGAAATAGACACTCGTGGGAGGAAGACAACATGAAGACACTGGATTCAGGGACAAGACAGTCACATGCCTGGGGAGATGAGTTTATAAGCCAGGGCACACGCCAGGCATTGCTGGCACAGTCAGAGCTAGAAGAAGCAAGGACAGGTCCGGTCCTCCACTAGAGCCATCAGAGAGAGCTCGATCCTGCTGACACTTGATTTCAGACTTCCAGAACCCAGCATCATGAGAATCATCATAAATTTCTGTTGTTTTATGCACCCAACTTTTGGTACTTTGTTACAGCATCCCTAGAAAACTAATACAAAGGATGTTTGGCTAAGGGAACAGCATGTGTAAAGGCCTGGAGCAGGACGTGCGCCAAAGCATTGGAGGAGCAGCAAAGAGACCAGTGTGCTTGCAGAGAAACAAGCAAGGTGAGCCAGTAGTAGATGAGATGAGAGGGGTAAGGGACTGACCACGCCTGGCCTCTCAGGCTGCCTTCCCGTCCATACCCGTAACTCTGCATCAAAGGAAAAGCCATCGGCAGGCTTTTAACAGAGAAAGAACATGATCTGACTTACATTATAAAATTATGTATGTAAAGTGCCTCCTGATTGGCAATTATTATTTTTCCTCCTGCAGCCCACTTCACTTCTGATAAACACTGGCTGGGGGTGGAGACGGCAGTGTTCTTAGTATTTATTATTTATGCAGCTGCTCCTGTTCTACATGCTGTCGGGGACTTGCACTCACACTGATTGCTGTGCTTAGACGCCCACAGCGACAGATAGCTTAGCTATACCTGCACCACACAAATGCCATTTATCCAGGGCCACTGCACAGGAGGATGATTCATTTAGATGTATCTGTTTATTTAGTTTGCATTCTGTTTTGCATATGCGTTTCTTTCTCTCTGCTTTAGACGATAATGGGCCTAAATTGGTTTCCATGGGGCCAGTTGACCACTTCTGGAGAAATAAACATGTTTTGGAACACAAGATGAAAGTGCGGTCTTTGATGGGAGTATCCTTGGTTGCCGAGACGCCTGGGCTATTGGTGAGTGAGTGGCATGAAGGAAAAGTGCTGGCAGAAAGAAAGAGATGGAGAAGTTAAAGACATACAATGGCACGGGAGTGTTAACTGCAGGGGGCTGGGTGCTGGGACTTTACTTCGTTCATTAAGCCTGTGTTTACTGAACATGCTCCGTTGAGAGGCACAAGCTTAGACACCAGATAATAAAAAGGTAACAAATTTGGCTTCATCTGTAAATAATTCCCAATGGGTATGAACAAGGAAACAGCACAAAGAGGAATATTCATTCACTGACTCTAGTACTGGAGAAACCACGGGGCAAGAAGAACACGGTACCTGGAGGACGTAGTAAGAGAACGCAGGTAGCAAGTTGCTCAGGCCAACAGCCTCCAGGAGAGCAGCTGGGAGGGTGAAAGATGAGCTAGAGTATGTGACTGGCAAACAGAGCACCCCAGAAGAGAGCCTTCTAGGGAATGCCGGGCGACCTGGAGAAAACAGAGACAGCTGAAAAAGGTCTTGAAAGAAGCAAGGCCCCAGGCTCCCCATCCCAAGGGGCGAGTAGTGGGTAAGGGAACGGTGAGAAAAAGTGGGGCACATCCTACACCTGATAGATGCTCTGCTGGTTATCAGGCCAGGATTTTAACGCCGGGGAACAGGATAGAAAGTCAGTTTGAAAACCACGTAAAATGTGTTCAGATCGTGGAAGCAAAGCATCTTCCCAGTTATCATTAGGGAAATGGTAGAAGTGTAATAACAATAACATTTATGCAGAGAAAAAGTCAGAATCAAATTCAGAGAGACAGACTGGATGCTGAGACCGGATTCATCCCAAAGCCTGGGATGGGACTAAGTTTGTCCCAAGGTCCCCTTGCTTATCTGCAGGGAAAAGAAGGCTATGCAATAACCCAGGAACTGCAGAAATGCAGGGTACACCACATGATCTGCGTGAAGGAGAAATGACAGCTCTGCCTATCATCACAGGCCCCACTGCTGTCCTGGCCCACAGGCCATCTACACTGGCAGAGAATTAGCTGCTTTCCTATCCTCCTGGTGAAACAACAGAGAATGACGTCCTAGCATTGGGGTGGATGACTTAGTTCATGACTTAGTCAGTTCACCCTGACTTAGCTCATTTTAAAAGGCAGGACCTGACATCCAGAGGTGGTATTTGCTTTAAAATCATTTACAAAGAAAGGATGAAAAAGATAGATGCAGTGTTTTGCTAGTTGTACCTTGATTTGGATTTTCTCTTTTTCTCAAATGGCTGGAGAGGAGGAAGAGAGACTTTCAGACATAATCACTGTAATTTAAACAACTTGGTTTTCTTTTTGGTCTAAAAAGCAATTTTGGAAAGTGGAGTCACATGAATGTGCATTGATAGTAACAAATGGGAATCACCTCAAGAAGCTGAATTGGAAATCTCTGTCTCTCTCAGATGCCACCAGAAATACCTGCACTATTAATTTCTTACATACCCTTGCCCACATCGTGACCTTGGGCAAGTCACTGAAGTCATTTAGCAATCATTTGTAAAAACGAATGGCTTGGAAAAGCTAATCTCTAAGACCTTTTCTGAAGCTAAGTTTCTAAAGTTCCGTCCTACGATGTTGCCATAAAAGTTAAATAAATAGTTACGTTTTCACACCGACCGCAGCATTTCTAGAAAACCATGCTTTGGGGGGTTTAAAGATGAATGTCACTGATAATTGGAAAACTTTCTTATTTTCATGAATGATCTTTTCCATTTGCTCCTTATTGCTCATAAATTGAAAAAGTTGTCTCGAACTTCAGTTTTATAAAATGTGAGCATTAGTGAAAAAAATGCAGATATAAAAGATGAAGACCATTAGCGGTCCTTCTGCCTTTTCTGATTTCATTGTGTGAGTGTTTACAGTCTGCTGGCGAGGAGGATCCATCTCACTCTGACCCTGACCTTTGCATAATATTTATTGGATTAGGAAAAAAACAATCCACAGAGTAATAAAGATATCTGTGCATGCATTTATTATACACAAAACTGTGCTTCATTTTGGAAAATCTGTCCCAAACCTACTCAGGCAAATCAGCCATAACAAGATCACTGCAGCTTTAGCAAAAGGCCCTGCAGATGTCTTTTTTGTTTTAGCTGGAATCGCAGCCTTGGGATGAGGAGAAAGAGAAGCAGAGGGGTTTGTACAGAAGGAGAGACACTTTAGCAGCACAGTACAGATAAATAAAAAATATTCAGGGTGACCTTGGAATAAGTACCCTGCTGCAGCAGGATTTGACAGATCACCATCGTGAACTCCAACAGGACTCCCACTTGCTGTTTCTTCCTTAGTGCCATTCTGTCCCCTTGGTATCTTGTTCCTTTATCTCCCTCTTTCTTGAAAAAAGTCCCACCAATTCAAATCTTCTTATCAGTTCTAAGAGATACTGCTCCAGGCAGGATCTCTCAACCTCACACCTTGTTCTCTGCAACCATCTCTGAACACCTGTCTCTGCCCCACCTGGGCTGTAACAAATCCATCCCACAGAAAGCTTCTGAGAATATTTATCTGATATGCGGCTTTCATCTGGCTTCTTCTTAGATTATGAATCTCAGAGATTCGCTCTTACTTATTAGGTCATGTCAATAGTTCTCATTCTGTCCATTGGCCTCTGAATATTTAACCAATTCATTTCTGAAAGTTCTGCAATCTAGTTCCTTCCTTTCAGGAAGATTCATCTTTCCCTATGCACCAAATACAGTAGTCCTTCCCAATCCTCAGAGAAATGACAATGTCTAAACCTCAGATAGAACCAAACCCTATACCAGCTATGTTCTGTTGATCTGATGACCTAGATCAGTGGTTCTCAACCTGTGGGTTGTGACCCATAGGAACTGTATTAAAAGGCCACGGCATTAGGAAGGTTGAGAACCACTGACGTAGATGGCTACTAAGTGGCTAAGGGGAGGGAAGCACATCGGCTGGACAAAGGGATGACTCCTGTCCCAGGTAGATGGAGCAGGAAGGCAGGAGATTTCATCACGTTACTCACAAAGACATATAATTTAAAATGTATGAATTATTTATTTCTTGAATTTTCCGTTTAATATTATTGGGTCACAGTTGACTGTAAATAGATGAAAATAAAGATAAGGAACTGATTACTGTATATGACCAACTCCCACCATTTCCCAGTTATGTGTTCTTATACCTGTTTATTTCTCTTCTTGAAAGAACATCCTACTTTCCATCTTCAATCTCTGCAAGGTGATTTCTTTTCTTCTTTTCTTTCTTTCTTCTTTCTTTTTTTTTTTTCTTTGAGACACAGAGTATCACTTTGTCACCCTTGGTACAGTGCCATGGCATCTTTGCCCCCAGCAACCTCAAGCTCTTGGGCTCAAGCAATTCTCTTGCCTCAGACTCCCAAGTAGTTAAGACTACAAGCACCTGCCACAATGCCTAGCTATTTTTTAGAGACGGAGTCTTGCTCCATCCCTGAGCTTAAGGCAATCCACCTGCCTCAGCCTTCCAGAGGGCTGGGATTACAGGCATGAGCCACCACAGCTAGCATAAAGTATTTCTTTCTAAGAATTCTTTTATGTTTACTTAAATCAGTAATAATTTCTTATATTAAATAGTTGGAAGAATTCATTTGTCAAGGCATCTAGGTCTATATATTTCTTAAATAGGGAAGTTTTAATTATGAATTAAATTTCTCATATAAATATGGGGGTTTTAAGGTTTTCTATTTCATTTTACACTTTCTTTGTAAAATATTTTTCTGTGAATCTGTTTATTTTATTACACATATATTTACACATGTATTTATGTTAGGCAATTGTTAATAACATCATCTGTTGTATCAGTAGTGATGCCCACTTTATCTTTGCTGTTGTTAATTTGTAAAAATTGTAATTAATTCTCATTAGAAAATTTCCAAATATTATTAGTCTTCTATTAGACTTTCTGTTGGCTTGGTTGTTTTTCTTTATTATACCCTTGTTTTATATTTTATGAATTACTACTCCTATCTTTATTTTTCCTTCTATATTCTTTCTTTGGTTTAATTTACGGTAGTTTTGTCTCAAAGTACTTAGATAATTAACTATTAGCCTCTTTTTTCTTTTCTTTCTTTCTTTCTTTCTCTTTTTTTTAGAGACAGTCTCACTTTGTCATCCTCAGTAGAGTGCCATGGCATCACAGCTCACAGCAACCTCCAGCTCTTGGGCTTAGGCCATTCTCTTGCCTCAGCTTCCCGAGTAGTTCTTTTTTAGTATGTTCATTTATAGCAGCAAATTTTCCTTTAAAATTTGGCTTTGGTTGCATTTTACATAATTTGATAATGTGTTTTTACCAAAATTTTAATCCATTCTTTGTCTGTCTGTCTCCCTTTCTTTCTCATCGAGATAAGTATTTATTGAGTATCTACCATGTGCCACCCATAGTGCCAGGGCACGGGGAATAGACAGTAGACACAATGCCTGCTGCTGGGGAATATATACCAGTAATTGGTATATAAATGTATAATTACCAAATAGACTGGAAGGAGTTTTCCATCTTTGAGGCTGCTCAGGGGACCATACTAGTACCAAGAGATGTGACTGACTCAAACATGAGCAATCAAGAATGGCTTCCCCAAGTACATGTCTTTTGAGCAGAGAGCTACAGGATCCATTAATCTGGGGAAATAGGGATGATGGAGGTGATGGGGGAAGAAAACAGTAGGAAGAGAAAGTGCTCTAGTCAGAGGGAAACCCTGAACTGTCCCAGAGATGAAGGTGAATAAGGTACATGTGAAGAACTGAAGGTATTTCAGTGTGACTAGAACACAAATGTGGTGGGGCAGTAGATGTGTCAGCAAGATATAAAATCAGAACAGTAGCTGCTGCCAGCTCTCAGGGGACCTGAGAAGGCTTTGTAAGGAAGTTGGAATTTTTCCTAAAGGCAGGCCAGGTTAGAACACGGCCAGGTTTTGAATGAAAGTGTGACATAATCATATTTACAAGTTCAAAAGACCACTGTGGGTACAATGTGGAGGGTGTATTGGAGAAGCGAGACACAAAGGCAGGGAGAGCCTTTAGAAGACAGCGGCATCCATCCAGGTGAGAGAGGGCAGAGGGCTAGACTACGGGACTGAGCATTTCAAAGGGGAGAGCTGCCCAGCCTTGGTGTGTACGGGGACGGATGGAGAAGGCATGAGAGCAGTCCAAGACCAGGGCAGGGGTCACGATTATGTTTGCTGCTTACTTTCCCCAGATATAACAGTACCTGACAGGTGGGAGGCTCTCTGTAGATATGTGTTGCTATTACTGTCTACAAGTTCTCCCACTGGAGAAACTGAGGACAAGGACCACTGCTGAGAGGGCCATGGAAGAGTAGTCGGAACAGATAGTGAGACAGGAAGGGGGCATTTCAGGTGTGGTTAGAAAAGTTGACTTCAAAATGTCCAAGGAAAGTGAACAATTGTACACTGGCATCTATAGCTCCAGAGAGAAACATTGAGCTATAAATGAAAATCAGGGATTCATCAGCAAAGATGAAACTCTTTAAGTGGATGAATAACCCAGCAGAAGTGAGTTGCATGAGTAGAAGAAGGCCCAGAGAAGACAACCAAGAAACATCAATGTTTAGGGAATAAGAAAGGGAAGATGAACCCCGAGGCGGACTGAAAGGATGCCTAGAAAGGTGCTGTGCAGCTTATTGGGGTAGAGGAGTAAACAGGAAGAAGAAAACAGATTTTTCAGAAGTAACAGATTTTGTTACTAAATTTGCATATAAATAGGAAAGGAAATATCATGGTGGTGTCTAAAGAAGGCCAGGGAGCTAAAGAAAGATTCTTAATAAGAATCGTCAGAGTTTAAAGTCTTGAGTATCTGTTAAGGGAACTGAGTGAGCGCCATAGGACACTACATACTAGATATTGACAGAACAACATTTTTGAGACACAAGAGTCAATAGGATGCATAGCAGAGCAGAGTAAAAATGCTGAGCAGGACAAAAGGCACCTCATTCCCTAAACCAGTCAAAAGACAGGCAGAGAGAGTGTTGGTGAGGGGTCTGGGGGATGGCAAAGTCACACAGAGAGGGTTCTGGCAGGAAGCAGAGGGGCTGTTCCTAGTACTTTGTGTATTCCACAATTACTCATACAGTTCCGGTGGTAAGTGTGAAGGCAGAAGTAAAGTATTCCACAGGGAGGCCCTGGTCCACTCTCAGGAGCTGTGCTAGTCCCGAGAGTGCCACCCCACTTTCATAAAGACCAATGACAGTGAGTCAGTAATAATGATGATTGACATGTCGAGGGCCTACACATTCTTTCTTTTCTTTCCCTGTGCGGAAAGATTACAAAGGGAGGCTGTGAAAGCTGCGCTGCTGGACCAGAGCTTCATGATGCAGTCAGTGGTTCTCAAAGCGTGGGCCAATCAGTGGCGGCAGCAGCCCCTGGGGACTTGTCAGAAATGCAAATGTTGAGGCCCCACCGGAAGGTGGGCACTTGAATTAATTTTCCAGATAATGAATTGCTACACACTTAGTGGTTTAAAGCAACAAAAATTTATTGTCTCACAGTTCTGGAGGCTGGAAGTCTGCAGTCAAGGTGTCAATGGGGCCATACTTCTTCTGAAGGCCCTACGAAGAATCCTTGATTGCTCTTCCAGCTTTTGTGGCTCTAAGTGTTCCTGGTTTGTGGCAGTAGCACTCTAATCTGCCTCCATCTCCTCAGGCCTTCTAGCTCTGTCTCTCTGTCTCAAATCTCCCTCTACCTTTCACTTCTAAAGACATTTATCATTGGAGTAAGGGCCTACCCTAAATGCATGGTGATCTCACCTCAAGATGTTAAATTTAATTGCATCCACAAAGACAACCTCCCATTCACAAGTTCTGGGGGCAGGACTTGCACATATCTTTTTAGGGGCCATTATTCAAACCATTCCAGGTCGAGTAATCTGTTTCAAGACCAGATAGAAGAGTGGTTCTCAGCCCTGGCTGCATACTAGAATCACCTGAAGAGCTTTTTACATTTCTGAGTAGTTATATAGAAGTTTTGACAAAGGAGCCCAGAGGACCCATGTGATCCTTGATGACAGCCAAGTTTGAGATCCAATGATAGTGAGGAAACAGTATTAACTGAGGACTTAGACAAGTTTCAGTTCCAGAGATACCTCTTTGTCTTCTCCATAGTGCCTGCTACCCTGTAAAACAGAGGCAATCATACCTTCCTCATACTATTACATTAGTATGGTGAAGAGTAAATGAAATCCTTGATGTGAGCACTGGGATTTTTAATACGTTATATACTGTATGACTTTAGGGTTTCATTCACTCTTTTACCTGGGAGTCAAAGCATCCAAAATAACTATCTGCTGAGAATTTTTGCTCTGCCTGTGGCTCTTCCCCAGCTCACCTGATGGCAGGTAGCGTGGCCACCTTTTAAGCATTTTCCTTGTTAGTCCCTCAGCTTTTAGGAGGGAAATTAGTCCTGCCTGTCCCAGCTCAATTCTCTCTTATGGCACAAGCATTTATATTTAATTGGTCACACAGAATATCTGAGTTCTAGTGATTTTTTCAGGAAGTACTATCTTGAGCTCATATCCACTTGCTGTTTATCAAACATTCTGTTGAGCAAAATAATTTTCCAGGAAGATGGCTTATAAGATTAAAGACATTCTCAATTCCAAATAGTTTAAGCTTTTTGTGTTAAAAAAAAATAAGGAAATAAAATTGCTGATTGTGCATCAAAACATCAGGGACTAGAGGTCTTGTGATGATTTCACTTGTCATGTCACTTGGAGTCTAAGCAGGAAGACAAACAAAAAAAATCAAATCATACCCCAGACCAACATAAAACGCAAGTGTGGTGAGTGCTGCAAAGAAGGCTGACATGATGCTCTGAACTTCCAACAAGATCGGACAGGGTCAGAGAGGGCAGGCGAGGCTCTCCCGAGGATGAGACCCTCAAGCCGAGATGTCAAGTATGACTAGGATTAACCATGTGGGGGAGGGAGGGGAAGCATTCCAGACAAAGGGAATAGCACAGTCAAAAGCAAGAGCGTATTCTCTTTGCTTCTGAGTTCTTTGCTGCTTGTCTTTTCTTCCTTTTCCTATCACCCCGCTGGTGTCAATATGGCCACCACAGCTCCAGATACGGAGTCCACATTCAAGTCCTGAAAACTGGGAAAGGGGGTAAACACTCATTCTATCTGTCCCTTTTATAAGAAATCACAATGCTTTCTAAAAGTTCCTCAACAGGCTTCTCTTTTATATCATTTTCACTCCCTGACAATGAGGAACAGGTTCAACCTGACTGGTCGAAATCAAGAGATCACATCTTTTTATTGCAAGGTCAAATATGGCTTTTGCAAGCAGCTGAGAGACAAGCAAAAGTCTTTGTCACAGAGGCCATGGCAGTAGGCCATGTGTGAAATGGAGAGAAGTGACTTTAGGAAGTTAGAACAGCAGGGCTCATTGATCAATTAACCTTGGGCGTAAGAAAGCAGAATCTTCCTGTAAAGCAGAGGGTTGTGTGAGTGAGGAGTATGGCACCTCTGAAAGCAGAGTTTCTGAGCTTAGGCACTCATGGCATTTTGGACTGGAGAATTCTTGCTGTGGGTGGCTGTTGGGTGTGCTGCAGAAGGTTCCGCAGCCTCCCGGCCCTCTACCCACTGGATACCAGTAGCACCTGCCCAGCCATCACCAAGTCTTCAGTCTTTGCCAAATATTCCCTGAAGGAAGACTCCTCTGCAGTTGAGAATCACTGCCTTAGAGAAGTCCTCCTGCTGAGCCTGGCTTTGAGTGATGTGCTGACAGTACAAGGCTGGGGTGGTGCTTAGGATACAATATTTCAGAGGGCTCTTGAACAACCCTGAGAGTGAATGTTTCCTGAAATGTTGTGGCCTAGGAGGCTCCCTGGTCTTTCTTAAGCTCTGACTGTGTAGTATTAGCCTTTAATTCAACAAGAATAAACTATTGTACTTATAATTGGTCTGGTTCTAGGATATTAGTGAAGATATTGCTCTTTATGCAACATTAAAGTTTATTTCTGAGAAACCCTGGGGAATTCCTCTCTTATTTCTATCCAGAGAATAGACATGTTTTTCTTAAGCCCCTGGTTTTCTTTTATCTGGTGAACATTATGGATTCCATAAACTTTTGCTTCCCTTTTTGCATTGGTTGTTATCAAATCATTTTCCTTTTTTGCACTGGCTCCTGTGAAACTTGGAACCCAAATGTGTGGTTTCCCGTAAGTTTGTAGGAAATTCATTTTAGCCTTATTCCTGACTGTAGTTTTTCCTTTTCATTCTGCCTCAGTTTTGACTTTGGCAACTTTACATTTTGTTATCTTATAAAATACCTTAAATACGTTTGGAACTAATATCACTAAGTACACACAGCATGGGGCCTGGCCCTGAGAAGGAATTTGGCACATAAAAGTCTTCTTTCTTTCTGTTGAGATAGAAAGTGAGACAAGATAGGACAGACCCTATGAATGGCCAAGTGCTTTAAAGTATAAAAGTAACACTTGATATAAGGGTGGTTTCTGGGGGCAAAGAAACAGAAGCAACTGATAGCAAAGATTTTAAAAGTGCATCTACTTCTCTAGGAAAAGAAAGAATATCCAGTGGTACTTTTGACCTGTGTCTTTGTTGATCTAAACTCTTGGGGGATAGAGAACTTTCACGAAACGCACCGCCTACACCCAGCAGTGTGTGTTCGAGTGGCTTAAGTGTCAATGGGCACACTTGTGACTGTGGGTTGTGTTCCATTTTCCAAAGATAGGATTCAAGAAGAATGACACAGAGGGAAAAGTTAAGAAGCACTTGGAAAACTGAAAGCTATGGTTACGTTAAGCGGGAGAACAATGAAACTGATCAGCAAAGACAGAGTGAGGTGGGGTGGGGAGTGCTCTAAATAGCCTCTGCCTCTCGCAACGAGACTATTGCATTTTCATCACAATTATTAAATCTTGGCAAGAGGCTCAGCAGCCTGTTACCCACATCCCTGATGTCAGGCTGCTCTCCCACTCTGCAATTTTGAAATCTGGTTGGCAATTGCACCCTAAAGAGCAGTTCTAACGACAGTGTAGCAAACTTTCCCCCCTTGAAATCTTCAATTATATATGTATAGACTAATGGCAATCTACATCTTACCATTTTCTCCCTCTGTCTTTTTTCTTATCACCATATCATTAACTTCAACAAAATTAAGTTAGGGACATTTAGTCCTCAGAGAAGCCAGGGGAATAATAACAGATGGATTAGAGTAAAGGGGATAAAGCAGAGAGAGGACAGTTCGACTTCCTTTTAAAAAAGTTTGAGCCACACAAAGAGAAAGACACACATACACACACACTCACAGCATTGCAGGGAAAATTTAAGCCCATGGTGAACTGAACGACTAGAAACCCCCAGGATATTAAACAATCACCTCTTCTTGGGGATGGGGGGGAATTAAAGTTATAACATGTTTTGTAAAGCATTGGAAAAAATAGAGAATGATAACAAAATACTTTTATTTTCTCCTGGCCTATTTAAATTCTTAGATTGATAAATGATAAAGATTCTGGATTAAAGTAAAAATATCCGGGGCATCAGGCATACTGGAGAATGCTATTGATGGATTGTTCAGAAGGAAGAGATATAGGTTTTGGGGAGTCTAATAAAGGTCAGGTACCCTTCAAAGGGTTTATTTAACTTTGTTCATTCTGTTGTTCTGTTGTTAGCACTAGCTTCAAAAGCCCAGATCTGACTCCCATCACACTGGGGAAATGACTTGAACGTAGTAGGCATTTTATATGTATTTGCTAAATTGAATTGTGGTTTAGTACACATATTTGTCAAAAGCAAAGTCCATAAATATGAGAGGATGCCATTTGGAAGTAATTCTCTAAAATAAAGATATTCTAAGATTTTATAAGTCTTCTATATTCCAGTGGGGAATAAAGAGAACAGAATTTTATAGCATAAGTATAGCTTTTCAGAATTTATAAAGCAACTTTCTTTCATCTGTCCTCTATAAATTTTTGCAACATTCCAATGGGAAAAGTTTTATAATCTGAATGAGATAGATATTATTAGGGCCCTTGTAGCTCATGGAAGACTTCCTTGCAGTTGGGCAGGCCAGGAGATGAGTTCTGGCCAATGGGCTGCTTGAGGAAGTGGCATGGAGGGTTATTTATGGCAATGAACAGACCATGTGTGATTTTCTGTCCTCTCCTTTCAGATTCATTGACTGAAGAGGCTACATGTTGCACATGATGAAGCTACAGGACGGTGTATTTATCAGCCTGCACTTTTAAGCTATGACCTGGAAGAAAATTGCCCTGAACTGTCATCCAGATCCACATGGACATTTGTGCATAGACATAAACCTTTGTTGTGTTAAGCTATTTAGATCTTAGCTTGTTACAGAGCACTATAAAACCTTTTATTAATACACCACATTTTTAAAATTGAGAAAATAAAGGCTCAGAGAATTATTTTAAATTGCCGCAGATCACATTGCAGGTAATGAGAAGAATGGCATATGAGCCCAGATCTTGCTAAAAGCATATCAGTACGAAAATAACCACCCAGCCCTGCTGCAGGAGGGGAGAAAAGATCACATTCGGTATTTTTTTATTACAGAGGTTGTCAGTGGGATCTACTTTAGGCCGTGGTGTTGGAGAAGGAGACTAGGATACCGGACTGAGACCAGATGCAGGGGCTCGCAGAGTGGGTGCAGGTGTTAGTAAACAACTCTCTTGCAGAAGCTAACTGCTAACTAGAGGGGCTGATTACTACAGGCAAGAACCAGCTTCGACTGGCTTTTCAGCTATCTCTGCCACCTTACATGAACTCTGGCTCATTATAATATCATTTACATTGTGGTTTTAAAATTTCTCCACCCTTGAAATCACCATGACAATTCAAAGTCAACCATATAAAGTATGAAAATGAGAGGGAATTCAATTCTAGGACTCACTACCGAAATTCTTAGTAAAAGTCAATCCATTAGCCTTGAATAATCCTCCCCTCAATTAGTAAGACTTCAAAGATCAAAAACTACTTCCCAGCACAGCTGATTTTTTTTTTTTTGAGCCTTCCTGTTCTCACTTTCTTGAGAATATGCTTTAACTTTTAATCTTTCAATAAAAACTTTCAATAAAAAGTTATTTGCTGGGCGGCGCCTGTGGCTCAGTCTGTAGGGTGCCAGCCCCGTATACCGAGGGTGGCGGGTTCGAATCCAGCCCCGGTCAAACTGCAACCAAAAAATAGCCAGGCGTTGTGGCGGGCGCCTGTGGTCCCAGCTACTCCGGAGGCTGAGGCAAGAGAATGGCTGAAGCCCAGGAGTTGGAGGTTGCTGCGAGCTGTGTGAGGCCACCGCACTCTACCGAGGGCCATAAAGTGAGACTCTGTCTCTACAAAAAAAAAAAAAAAAAAAATTACAAAAAAAAAAGTTATTTGCTTGGCTTACGTGGTATGTCCTGTAATTCTTTACTCCCAGTGAACACCAAGAACTTGGAATGACCTCCATTCCACTAACAGTGAAATAAACCACTAACAGTGAAATCAAACAAACATTTGTGAAGAATAGAAACAATGTTCTCATTGTGAAGCACAGACAAGCTTCTACCAGGAAACAGGGAAATAGTTCCATATACGTATTTTTTTGATTTTCCTGGAGGGTAAAATTAAATTTTGTTTCTAACTGTCCTAAACCAAAATTTCTACAAATCAAGTTTCAAAGATCTAATTGGCTTTTATTAGCCTTTCATGAATTGGACATCATCTCATCTACAGAGTAGCAAGGCACTCTGAGAAGCTGAGGAGAAGGCTGGGCTTTCCAGGAAGCACAGCCGAAGTAGAACAAAAAGCAGATTGGCCATTTCAACTGCAACCTGTCTTTTGCTAGTGAGGTTTGGGGGCCATGTGATTGCTTCTAGTTTCACATACTCAAAAACATTTTAGTCAAAACTCATGATGTCATTGGTCCAATATAATACAATGAAACCTGATATCATAACATAAATAACAGTAAATAAAATAACCTAAAAATTTTAGGAGGTATCCAGTCTATTTGCTTCCAGTCAGTTCCTTGCACGAGAAACCAAACTCAAACTTGCTTTCTTGACAAAGTTCTTCATCTGATTTATTTCTTAATCTTTACTGCTTCATGCTTCTTTCTTAGTATCTATTTACCTTGAGACCCCTGGAATAATATATAGGAAGGTGACACCCTTCATATCACCTTTGCTATGAGAAACAGTCACATCATTCAACTGATAACTTTTTTTTTTTTGTAGAGACAGAGTCTCACTTTATCGCCCTCGGTAGAGTGCCGTGGCGTCACACAGCTCACAGCAACCTCCAACTCCTGGGCCTAGGCGATTCTCCTGCCTCAGTCTCCCGACTAGCTGGGACTACAGGCGCCCGCCACAACTCCCGGCTATTTTTTTGTTACAGTTTGGCCGGGGCCGGGTTTGAACCCGCCACCCTCGGTATATGGGGCTGGCGCCCTGCTCACTGAGCCACAGGCGCCGCCCTCAACTGATAACTTTTAATGAAGCCTCTATCACTAAGCATCTTTTTAATTTAAATCTTCTTAATGTTTGGGGTCTGCAGGTAGTGGGCTTTTCCTACCTTTGAGGCCTCAAGTTTCTGGTATCTCTATTTCCTTTCAATCTAAATAGAAAATATCCACTTATGTCCTGAGTTTATCTCTTACAATAACTTTCCAATAACAATCATAACCATTTCTCTCTGATTCTTTCAGCCTTAACACCACCAGCTCAGTAGGCATCTAAGCATACCTCTGTGTTTTATAAAATGTTTTGCTAAAATTTTTGCTTCTAAAAAATAGATTGACTTGTCCTGCCTCCAATATCAGTTTTCTTAGCATCCTCTTCCAAATAGCCAAGTCAGTGCCATATATTTTAGGCTTTACCCTAATTCCTATAATAATTTCTGTATTAGTTAAATAATTTTAGCTTCCAGAACAAAATATCCTGAAATTGCAATATTAAATGAATGTTGATTTCTTTTATAATCTGTGTGCTGTATCTGTCATTTCTGACTAGCAGTTCTGTTTCAACACTCTCCATCTTCACCTATACCCCTATTCTTACCTTAACCTTGCTTGTGGAGCAAAACAATACCCAATATGCACCCAGGTCTTTGTGAATAATATGCTATAACTTCAACCTTCCCTCCAAATCCACCATGTAACTGTTAGATGGGAATTTATTTTATACCACATTAATCATCCATTTTCAAAAATAGAGCTTTAGTCTAAAATGACTCTAGTTCACTACCTTTCTCTTGAAAATAAGAACCACTCCCCAAACTTTTGTTAATAGAAAGTTTTGTTCAAAGGTGGCAGGTGGTCCAGCTCTATTATTATCGCAGTTGGACAGCTAAAGTATCATTTCTAATGGCAGACTTCATACCTCTCTTCTTCTGGCCAGAAATCTTCCATGGACTCTGAAGCCTTATTACTTAAAATGTGGTCCAGAGGTCAGCAGCGGCAGCAGCATCTGGAACGTTAGAAATGCAGAACCACGTGCCCCTTCCAGACCTACTGCGTCCACATCTGCATTTTAACAAGTCCCCAGGAGACCCAATGCACTATAAATTTTTCAAGCACAGGTCTATGGCAAAGAGACTAACTTTTCTATCCCTTTGTCTGAATGAAGGGTTCTACTAAAATAAGGTCTCCTGCCAGATACTAGGCAGAGCCTACTGAGGATTCCTCCTTCCTATCTAAAACTATGACACTTAAGTTCTATGCTTATTCTAATGCTCTCAACTTGATATTCAGAAAAGAAGAAAATAAGTGGAGGCTGGTTGCTCAGAGGAATGTCTATGGTCCATACAACAAGAGTTGGAGAGTGGTTTTTGCCTAACAAAATTTACTAATTTCCCTAACGTAAGCTTCTCACTATACCAGAAGGGGAGAAATATACAAAATATACAAAAAGAAAATGCTTGTCTTGAAGCTGTGTTAGCACAGCAACACACCATTTGTAATTGAAGTGTATGCTCATGTGCTGAGGTGGTGGTGATTGATGAAGACTGTAGTGTAGGCTAAAGCTCACTCCAGAATCACCATGGCGGAAAGAAAATTGCTTCTTGAGAGGGCCCTATTTGTTATTAAACATCTATTAGTTCTACAGAGATTAAGTGTGATTTTGAGTCAGAAAAGTACATCCTTAAAAGTAAAAACAAAAAGTGTGGTTTAGTGAGACTTCCCTTTATTGTCTCCACAAATAATCTGTAACATATAAATAGCTTAAGATTTCTTAATCTTTCTAATTGCTCCAAGTTCTTTCTAATTTCCAGTGACTGGCATCAAATGCCACTTTAACCAAATGATCAGAGTTAGCATTATCATCACTAAGACATATCAACATCATATGCCCTCTGATATACATCCCCGAGGAGGATAGTCACTATTGAGTATTCTCACCAAAACTGCATAACCTCATCCTACTTGAGATTTTCATGAAAATGAAGTATCAACCAAACCCAGAATGAGGGACATTCTACAAAACTTTAAGTTATGAAAACTTCAAGTTATGAAAATTTCAAGTTAGCATAACTTTAAGTTATAAAAAACAAGGAAAGACAGAGGAACTGTCCACTGTGAAATAATACATTGAGGCAGCGCCTTGGCTCAGGTAGTAGGGAGTCTGCCCCATATACCAGAGGTGACAGGTTCAAACCCAGCCCCAGCCAAAAAACTGCATATATGTGTGTGTGTGTGTGTATATATATATATATGGATCCTGTAACAGAAAAAGAATATTAGTAGAGAAATGGTGAAATTCTAAGATCTCTGGCTTTGTTGTTAGTATTGTATAGATGTTGATTTTCTGGTTTTGATAATTATAGTGTGATCACATAAGAGGTTGATATTAGAGAAATGTGAGTAAAGGATATAGGGGCATTTTATGTGCTGTTTTTGTGACTTTTCCGTAAGTCTAAAATTATTTCAAAATAAAAATATATTTACACAAGATCTAAAGAGTATGTTTGCTTTTGGAGAAAGCTGCAGAAAATAAGTCCCAATCTTTTGTCAGTCTTTAGTCGCAAGATTAAAGAGGATTTGAAAAGGAGATTGAGATTCTGGGACCTATGGCAAGAAGAATAGGAAAAACCCCAAGAACATAAAATGACATAGAAAAATTGATGGATAGATAGTCACTGATGTGGGCTGAAGAGAGTGCCCCTCAACTTCATATGTTGATTCCTAACCCTTAGTACCTTAGCACATGATCATATTTGGAGACATGGCCTTTAAAGAGATGATTACCTTAAAATGAGGCTGTTAGGGTAGGTCCTAATTCAACTTGACTTATGTTCTTATTAAAAGAAGAAATTTGGACACACCAAGAGACACCAGGGGTGCATGTGTTCCGAGGAAAGACCATGTAGGACACAGTGAGAAGGCAGCCATCTGCAAACCAAGGAGAGCGGCTTCCAGAAAACCAAACCTGCTAACATCTTGATCTTAGACTTCCAGGCTCTAGAACTCTGAGAAAATAAATTATTATTAAGACACCCAGGCTGTGGTATTTCATCATAGCATCCCTAGAAAATTAATGTAATCATGTATTTAAATAAAATCTGTTCCAAACATGTTGTATTTTTCCCTACCTTCATGGATGGATGTGGCTCTTTCTCACATATGAGACTCCTGGTATATATTTTTGATATCCTTTATAAAGGCCTATTATAAGTCTCTCATCTAGAGGATGTTCCACTCAGTTTTAGGTGAATATTGGTGAATGAGGCTTCTCAGATGACCCTTAGAATGCTTTTTTCAATTTAGGGTATTAGTTTTAAAAAGGACTTTGCCTAATTATAGTGTTTCCTAAGGAAGCTAACCTAATTAAGAGCTGCCTCCAAAACTTGTTCTACAGGGAGCAGGGATAGAATCTGAGTTTGATAAGTTTAAAGAAGAGAGTTAGGAAGGATATGATAGAGTCTTTTAAACATTATAGGACTGCCATTAAGAAAGATTAGGTTTATTTTTGAGAGAGAATACTAGGATCATTTGGATTTTATTTATTTATTTTTATTAAACCGTAGCTGTGTACATTAGTATGATCATGGGGCACCACACACTTGGTTCATAGATCATTTGGATTTTAGAGGGAAATATATTTTGTACTAACATAAGGAAATATTTTTAAATCTTGATACCATCTTATAACAGCCTGGATGGAAAGGTCTGGCTTGAGCTAGTGAGTTCTCTGTCATACGATCACCTATTGATGGACAGCTGGACAGCTGCCAAGAATTCTATGGATCAGGTACCTTTACTAGGTGGAAGGTGGGATATGTTGAATTTCTAGAGATCTGCAGCTCTAAAAATCTTAAGGATTCTAAGGGTAATATGGACAATGAGAGAATTTAAGATTTGGGGAGAAATGCCCTGAAAAGAATGGCCAAAGAAAATTAGTGGCTTTAATTGGTTTTAATTTTCACCAAAGTATATTATTATACATTATTTTTTTAACTCAACTTGTTAATATGTTGTTTAGGATATTGTATCCTCATTTATAAGTGACACATGTTTGTAATTTTCTCCTTTATAATAATATATTTTCTCCAATTTTAACATCAGGTGTACCCAGATCAAGTAGAATGATTTTGAAGTATTTCTTCTTTTTCTATTATCTATAAGACTCAGCATGATCTTTTTTTTAATTATCTTTTACTTTTATTTATAAATATTAGTTGTCTATTTTTTGATACTTAAAAAAAAGTAATAAATTAACCGATGACTCCATACTGAATCTCAGAGTCAAAGCATTCCATAATAGACATACTCTTATTTGACAACGTGAATGTTACTTTCTTTGCATTATTATTATTGCTTAATATTTCAATGTAGCAATTGTCTGATTCCTTTTCTGAAAGTATTTATGTTCGTTCTTTATGAGGTTTTTGTTTCTAGTGCTTATCTTAAACATTGTTATTGTTATTAAAAATGTGAGAGAAATTCAAGAGAAAAGGAAAACAACATGAAAATGAAAATTTAATAAAGAATTCTGTTAATTTTCTGCCTAAATTATCACTATCCTACTACTACATTGTTTCAAATTTAACTTTTACTAGCTGCCAATCCCCACCTACTGGCTTCCTTTTATATTTTCCTACCCCATCTTTAAAAACAAACTAGCTTGGAAATGTTATTTTGGGATTTATTCGTTTGTTTGAATGACTGTATCAGATCATCTAAGACCAAATGAATGTTTCTTCACTGAGAGTGACTCTGTGTTCTTGTAGTGAAAGATCCTTCCCAAATTAATTTATAAAACTAATATGATTACAATCAAAATTATACATTTTGTCTCAATGAAATTATTCTAATGGTCTCTACAAGAGCCAACAGAAATGAAGCTAGGTTATTCTTGAAGAAAAAGAAAGGTTGTTTATACCAGCTGGTATCTAAACATATTACACAATTTAATAACTAAATGGTATGAATATCGAAGAGGCACAGAAAGATAAATGAAAGATTATTTTTGACTTTATTTTATACTTGAACTTCTTTGGATTTTCATTTGTGAGGGAATTTAACTTCTTGGAAATGAAAATGGGAGATCTGCAGTCAAATTTGGGCCATCTAAATGTTGGTACGTTATTATTGGAGCCCTTTATATGTTTTATTATTGGAGTATCTTCATGCTGTATTTGTTTCTCTGATACTGTGTGTTGGATGATGTAGATAGACACAATTTAGGTTGGGAAAGAGAATAGGAAGTTTTCAACTCCACCAGGGAAGCTGCGGTGCTGATTTAGTTAATGCATTATTTTTGATCATCTTAAAGCCTTCTGGAAATAAACTCTAAACTCTCTTCTGGAAAGATACCCCAAGGAGAAGTGTTGGGGAAAGCAGCCTGAATGAGGTAGAAGAAGACCTCTCCTGGAAGACTATAGCTCTTCCCTGGAGGAATAATCATATCTATCATTCTTAATGGTTAACCCCTATAGATCTGGACAACTAAGCTGAGCAAGGTAGAAGAGGAATGTCTTTTCCCCATTACTCGGATTTTTAATTTTTATTCTTCATTTTTTTCATTCCCGGGATTTCTTATGGAGGGATTTTCTCTAATAGCTCCTCCTGGCCTCTGGCTCATTCCACACAGAGAAAGCGGAAATAATTTATCTGATTAACACATCTGTAAAGAATAAACTTTTTCCCTCTTAGGCACCAGCTATCTAGAAGCCAGAAATGTCCTCTGAGCCTCCATCCATAAGGCTTCACTGGGACAGCAGCCCTTGGGGAGAGGAATTACTTGTGGCTGAGTAACATTTAGTTTGGGGATTCAGTTTGCAGAGCTTCCGTGGCTTTCCCACTAAGCAACATGCTCTAATACACCTAATAATAAAGGTAATATTTTGACCCCCCCGCCCTGATCTTTGTTTCTCAATTTATTTAGACCCCAAGAATTGGGCCTGTTCAGATGCTCCAACACTAATATTTCATAAAGGTGGTTTCTTGAACTTTCAAATTAGATACTCACTGTGTGTTCTATGGAACATGAGTTTTCTTTGAGGCTAACAGATGTTGTTTGTGAAAGGATTACATGGTTAAATGCATAATTCTAGGTAAAGCAAAATAAAATAGGTATCTTTACTGCAGGTATTCTTAGAGTCTTTACATGAAAGTATGCTCTGTGAATCTTAATGAGGAAATAGATTATACAGCATTTCTCATATATATGCATACCTGTTAAGACATTTTTATTTTTTATTAAGTCATAAACACATATATCATGTATACATTGATGCCTTTATGGGGTACAATGTTCTGATTTTATATACAATTAGGAATGCTTACATCAAACTAGTTAATACAGTCTTTACATCATTTACTTAGTTATTGTGTTAAGACATTTATACTCTACACTTAATAGATTTGACATGTACCCTTGCAATATGAACCATAGGAATGGTCCTGCTGTTTACCCTCCTTCCATCGAATCTCCCCCCTCCCCTCCCATCCCCTTCCTCTTCCCTCCTTCCTCTTGGGCTATAGTTGTGATTTAACTTTCTTATGAAAGTGTTGAGTGATTACAAATTGGTTGCATAATAGTACTGAGTACATTGGATACTTTTTCTTCCATTCTTGAGATACTTTACCAAGAAGAATATGTTCCAGCTGCATCCCAGAATCCTGAAGTAGCAGTGCCCCATGGAACACGTTTAGGGAAATGCTGAGTAATTCCATAAATAGTATGGGGTCAATGGGCAGCTTGCCAAGAAAAAAACAAAATAGCTACCTATGTAGCATATAAAACTAAATTACAAAGAAATTTTTAAAGGAAAAATTGAAAATACAAAATATTGGTGAATATAAAAATCTTAGAATGGGGAAATTTATAGCAAAGAAAAAACTATAATAGAATAAAAAATTTAACTTATCTAATGTTAAAATTGTATACAAACAATAATCAAATGCACCAAAAGAAGGAGAAATAAAAAACAAGGAAAAGGATAGGAAAAAATATATATTTTTAAGAATATGTGACAAGGTTTAATGTTTCATATATAACAGTCCTCACAAATTAACAATAACAAAAAAGGAGTAAATTGAGATAAAAATATAATTTGACAGTTCATAAAAAGAAATGTGATAAATAACCAGCCAGGTATGGTAGCTCACGCCTGCAATCCTACAGCTTTCAGATGCCCAGGGAGGAGGATTGCTTGAGGCCAAGAAATCGAGACCAGTCTGAGTGAGAGGCAGTCACTATAAAAAATAGAAAAGTAAACCAGGTGAGCTAGTACATACTGTAATTCTAGCTCCTTGGGAGGCGAAGGCATGAGGATCACTTGAGGCCAGGACATCAAGGTTGCCATGGGTGACAGAGTATAGCCTGGGTGACAGAGAAAAGCCTTGTCTGGAAAAAAAAAAAAAAGAAAGAAAGAAAAGAAAAGAAATACAATGAATAACTATAGAAGATAATAACTTATAGTCAAAACTGCAAATAAAAATATTATACTTAGAGAACCCCAAAGACTCAACCACAAGACTCCTAGAAGTCATCAAAAAATACAGTAATGTTTTAGGATATAAAATCAATGTCCACAAGTCAGTAGCCTTTGTATACACCAATAACAGTCAAGATGAGAAGCTAATTAAGGACACAACTCCCTTCACCATAGTCTCAAAGAAAATGAAATACCTAGGAATATACCTAACGAAGGAGGTGAAGGACCTCTATAAAGAAAACTATGAACTCCTCAGAAAGGAAATAGCAGAGGATATTAACAAATGGAAGAACATACCATGCTCATGGATGGGAAGAATCAACATTGTTAAAATGTCTATACTTCCCAAAGAAATCTACCTATTCAATGCCATTCCTATCAAAATACCAACATCGTACTTTCAAGATTTGGAAAAAATGATTCTGTGTTTTGTATGGAACCGGAAAAAACCCTGTATAGCTAAGGCAGTTCTTAGTAACAAAAATAAAGCTGGGGGCATCAGCATACCAGATTTTAGTCCATACTACAAAGCCATAGTGCTCAAGACAGCATGGTACTGGCACAAAAACAGAGACATAGATACTTGGAATCGAATTGAACACCAAGAAATGAAACTAACATCTTACAACCACCTAATCTTTGATAAACCAAACAAGAACATACCTTGGGGGAAAGACTCCCTATTCAATAAATGGTGTTGGGAGAACTGGATGTCTACATGTAAAAGACTGAAACTGGACCCACACCTTTCCCCACTCACAAAAATTGATTCAAGATGGATAAAGGTCTTAAATTTAAGGCATGAAACAATAAAAATCCTCCAAGAAAGCATAGGAAAAACACTGGAAGATATTGGCCTGGGGAAAGACTTCCTGAGGAAGACTGCCATGGCAATTGCAACAACAACAAAAATAAACAAATGGGACTTCATGAAACTGAAAAGCTTCTGTACAGCTAAGGAGACAATAACCAAAGCAAAGAGACAACCTACACAATGGGAAAGGATATTTGCATACTTTCAATCAGACAAAAGCTTGATAACCAGGATCTGTAGAGAACTCAAATTAATCCACATGAAAAAAGCCAACAATCCCATATATCAATGGGCAAGAGACATGAATAGAACTTTCTCTAAAGATGACAGACGAATGGCTAACAAACACATGAGAAAATAAATGTTCATCATCTCTATATATTAGAGAAATGCAAATCAAAACAACCCTGAGATATCATCTAACCCCAGTGAGAATGGCCCACATCTCAAAATCTCAAAACTGCAGATGCTGGCGTGGATGTGGAGAGAAGGGAACACTTTTACACTGCTGGTGGGACTGCAAACTAGTACAACCTTTTTGGAAGGAAGTATGGAGAAACCTCAAAGCACTCAACCTAGACCTCCCATTTGATCCTGCAATCCCATTACTGGGCATCTACCCAGAAGGAAAAAAATCCTTGGTCATCTACCCAGAAGGAAAAAAATCCTTTTATCATAAGGACACTTGTACTAGACTATTTATTGCAGCTCAATTTACAATCGTCAAAATGTGGAAACAGCCTAAATGCCCACCAACCCAGGAATGGATTAACAAACTCTGGTATATGTATACCATGGAATACTATTCAGCCATTAAAAAAAATGGAGACTTTATATCCTTCATATTAACCTGGATAGAAGTGGAAGACATTATTCTTAGTAAAGCATCACAAGAATGGAGAAGCATGAATCCTATGTACTCAATTTTGATATGAGGACAATTAATGACAATTAAGCTTATGGGGGGGGAAGCAGAAAGAGGGACGGAGGGAGGGGGGTGGGGCCTTGGTGTGTGTCACACTTTATGGGGGCAAGACATGATCGCAAGAGGGACTTTACCTAATAATTGCAATCAGTGTAACCTGGCTTATTGTACCCTCAATGAATCCCCAACAATAAAAAATATATATATTTTTTTATTACTTTATTTTAAAACTTTACTTATTTCTTTTTTACTTAGTAAAAAAAAGAGCACTTTCCCGTATTGTTAGTTGCAAGACTGTAAATGAGTGGTTATAACTTTTCTGGAGAACAACTTGACAATCTGTTTAAAAGCCTTTTTTTTTTTTTGGCCAGGGCTGGGTTTGAACCCACCACCTCCGGCATATGGGACCGGAGCCCTACTCCTTGAGCCACAGGCAAAATGTACATAATTTTTGACTCAGCAATTTCACCTCTGGAAATTTATTATAAGGAAATGATCATGGGTGTTTTAAAAGATTTATACCCAAGTATAGCCACTTCATCGTTGCTTATGATAACAAAAATGGAAATATCCATAATGTCCTGTAATAAATATGACAGATTCATGAGCTGGAATACTATGCAGTCATTAAAAATAATGTTGTACAAGAGTATTTAATGACCTGGAGAGATAAAGACATAGTAAGTAAAACAGCATGTTGTAAAACCAGAAATACAATACAATCCCATTTTATTAGAAAATATGTACAGTAGAAAAGGCTATGCTCTAAAAGGTAAATAGTGATTTTTGACTGGGTAGACAGGACTGTGTGCCACTTTTTTTTCTCTTTGGATTTTAAATTATTTTCCAATCTTTTTGCAATTAAAATTATTGCTTTTTGAAATCAAGAAAAGGAAACATTAAATTGCAAAAGCTTAATATTAGTAAGCTTTTATGTTTTTTACCAAAGCTTTTACTTTTTTTACCAAAAAATAAATCTGCGTGCATTTATTAGAATATCATAATCAGTGAAATATTAGCCTACTAAGTTTCTTAATGATATGGACCATGACTTTATTGTGTAGAGCCCAAACAATATAGACATTTAAATTAATGTAATTTGTAATGAAAATTTTTTTACCAGTCACCTAGAGATTTCCATGATCTGAACGAGTGGTCCTTTGGGTCTTATACAGACGGCAATAGTTACTCATCTTTAGATTACAAGCATGCAAAACTGTAAGTCAAACCATTTCCTGATGTAAACAGCCTTCACAAATTCAGACTTCTCAGAAGTCCGAATTTTATAGTTGATTCAGCTTGAACACCATAACCCCCCTGAGCTGCGTCTAAACTACCCACATTATCTGAACATCTTCACAACCATCAGATCTGTTTACTCAGAATCTAGAAATAAAAAGTTAGTGAAAGGAAAAGAAAATCATCCCACTCGGATTTCTCACATAATATAACAAAGAGGGCAAGACCCTCGATTCTTCAGACAGCCTGAGAAAGATTGTCTCAGTTCCAAAATGAAAACACTTGGTTTATCTAGTTCAGACTCCTATTCTCCTATTATGTTCTTTGAAGCCATGTTACTTAAAGCAATTTCATTCTACCACTGTCTCTTTTAAAGCACATCTGCAGAATTAAATTCCACGCACTGACAGAGATGCTTTCAAAAGCTCAGAATCAATTCTTCAATCATTCCACTTTCTTAGCTGTGATTAAAAACATGTGTCCCCTGATTAAGCTAATGAGAAATTGTTAATTGGCGCAAAGCCCCCTTCTGCGCACACTTGTTAATGTCACCCTCACTTTGACAGGAGAAAGGATCAAAATCAAGGGCAGAGAGTTCTTAAGTGACTTCAATATTGGACTTAAGAATAGGAGCTTTATTTGGGGAGTGAAGGCTGTCGGTTCGGAGACCTTCAACAGAGGAATAAGGAACGCCACTTTTCTGCTAATTTCATAGGGAAGCAGAAGGAAGACATGCAAATAGGACAACAGTTGATTTGTTGATTTCTTTTTTCTTCCTTACAGCCATGATGGTATTCAATTTTTGTATGTAATGATGAATCCCCGTGATCAACCACAGCAGAGTGGAAACGCAGCCCTCCCTGAGGAATGCTAGGAAGGACCCCTCCCTGTTGGCCCATCTAGTTCCCTCTGGACTCCAATGAGCAAAATCATTATTTCATCTTATCCTGTACCCAAGACTGCTGTGGATAAGAAGGGAGGGGTATGTTTTACTGGAGGAAGCACATATTTTGGTAAGATTATTTTTCGTTTGTTTTGTTTTGTTTTGTTTTTTAACATTTCTATTTTGCTCCTAGATTTTCTTGTGTATCTTTGCATACCAATAATGATTCATTCCAAAGTCTTAGGATTTTCTAAAGTCAAATGAATGTCCTTCAAGGTAGTTGATTGGACCAGAATTTTTGAAGGCTGTCAAGACAATCTTTATCAAGACGGCAGGCCACAAATAAGGACTGAGACACCATGACCTTATTATTCTTATTATTATTTTGTTCAGAGCACTGTATTCCAGGAAATGGAGATGTCTACCTTAAGTAAACCCTCAGAAAGAGATAAGCCTAGAGACCAGAGTAACCCAGGTTTCTGAGAAATCTCCAAAAAAAAAAAAGAGAGAGAGAGAGAGGAGAAATGTGAGGGAGGTATGGTGGTAGCATCCGAAAGTCCACTAATTTAGGACTCATGAGTAGGGCATGGCTGGAACCCCCTTCCTAGAACCAAGCATGCAGTAGATTTGTGGATCGGGTCAGAGAGAAAAGGACTTGCAGCTTGAAGGGTATAAGCTGCTCCTGGAACTTCTGAGAGGGCTCTGCAGCTGTCACCCTGTCCAGGTGATTGGGTCTACCTGAGGAGACAGCAGTTCCTATGAATGATTTGATGACCAAAGAGGAGGCTGTAAGGAAAACGCTGTTTCTAAGCAATGGGTTAGAGATGAGGGGCCCAGGCAATGTGGCAGTGGTGGGTGGTATCTTTTCTCCACCCTGTTAGATGTCAAACAGTGGAAAAGTGCCACAAAGAACTAGGCCAAGTAGAGTTAATAGCAGAGATTCCTATGTACTCAATCTTGATATGAGGACAATTAATGACAATTAAGTTTATGGGGGGGGGAAGCAGAAAGAGGGATGGAGGGAGGAGGGTGGGGCCTTAGTGTGTGTCACACTTTATGGGGGCAAGACATGATTGCAAGAGGGACTTTACCTAACAATTGCAATCAGTGTAACTGGCTTATTGTACCCTCAATGAATCCCCAACAATAAAAAAAAAAAAAAAAAAAGAGCATCTGCAAGCAAACAGACTGCCACTGAAAATGGAAACTGGTATCAGCCCAGGGTTAAGGTAAGGGAGATCTTTTATATGAGGTTGAGTCTTATTTGATGAACATTCTGGCTGATCCAGGAGGTGATGTATGTGCTGTTCAGGAGGTGGTGGGTGTGCTGGCCATAACTCAGTAACTCTCCATGTGGTGTACAAGATGAAAGGTCACCTGCCGGAGGCCTTGCAGAAGATCCAAGGGTTATCTGCTGTAAATCTTCTCCAACCTGGAAGGAAAGTTTCCCAGAATGAGAAGAAGCACAGCGAGTCCTATTCTTTACTTAACTAATGTCTAGACTCATCTGAAATCAAGCAAGACTACAAGTCCTATTTGTTTTAGTTAGACCCATTGGAGGTGGAGGAAAATTAACAAGTTCTATTCTATTCTTTAGTTAATGAGTGTTTAAACCACTCAAGGTGGAGATTTGAGCATTTATTCCCGGAAGTAGAGAAAAGACTAACACACCCCATCTCATGGACTGCGTTTGAGTTCAGAGACACAATTTAATTAAAGCTCTGAGAATCGAGGGCAAGATAGGAAGGGCTCCGCATCCTCAGCAGAGAAAAAAATGGCAGTAAATGGGGCAGAGAGGAGCTTTCCTGCTTCCCGCAGAGCCCAGCCTTTCTCTGGGGAGACAGCCTCTGGCACAGAGGCACAGAGGCTGGTGTCCCACAGTAGGAGCCTGTGTCTCTCACAGTAGGGAAGCAGCCTTCCTAGTTGCCTGCTGATCTGCGGACCTTGACAAGGCGCACTGGTGCAAGAGAGGAAGAGTACCGAGGCCTGGTGTGGTGGCTGTCAGGGAGCCCATGCCTGCCAGACAAGCCTGGAGGGGACCTCAGGAAAGCAAATGCCCCCATCCTGTTATAGGCTGGGAGGCCTGAGGAGACTTGAGTCATAGCCTCCTGCTAGGTGTGGTTGTGAGTGAGGAGGGTTTCTGGGAGGTCTCAGTGTCTGGAGGGAAAAGGGGTGGGAGGAGTCAGATGTACCCTCACAGGATTACAGAATAAGAGTCTGAAAGGTCTCTGAGGTCCCATCAAATTGTGGCACATGCACCTGAGGTTGTATCATTTTAACCTCCCCATGTTTTTCCTTTCTTATAATGTCACCTGGGGAGCGATAAGCACAAAATTCAAACAGGGTAAGCCTCCCTTAGCTTCTACTTCATGCATAAAAAGGAAAGATAAGAACATGCCAGCACGTGCTTAGTGAGTACCAGCTGGGGACACCCCAGGGAGGGGAAAAGAAGGCAGAGATTGAGTTTGTATGGGTGAACTGGATGTCCTTGTCAGATCCTTTCTCTACCCCCTGCCCCTAGGAATTTGCTATTTAATGGAAAAGTTCTATCCTATGGGCAGAAAGTCAGGATGTATGTTTTAAAGTCTACCTTTGTAAATCAGTGAATCTTTATTTGAGCTAAAAAAACAAGCCAATAAGAGGGTGGGATCAGAACCAAATGAGAAATGTTTTGAGATTTATCAGAAGTAATCCCCCTTACATTTTTTTTTTTACCCCCTTACTTCCCAGAAGGACTTGGATGAGATGAGATGATGTAAATGAAAATGTTTTATAAACACTAAAGCACTCAGTGAATAGGTGGAAATCTGCTGAGAGTAGCAAAATAGTCGATTTTTAAAGTAAGAAGGATAAGCAATGATTTACACAGTTTTAAAATTCTCTTAGTTGGGCTGTGCCTGTGGCTCAAAGGAGTAGGGCCCTGGCCCCATATGCTGGAGGTGGTGTGTTCAAATCCAGTCCTGGCCAAAAACTGAAAAAAAAAAAAAAAAAATTCTTTTAGCTCAGGTCTCCAGATGCATTTGTTTTAACTGTGGACAACAGTTAAAACAGGGCTAGTAGCCATGACCTTGGATTCCATAAGTGTGGATGACCTGGTGGAAGGGCACAGCTGACCTAGAATAAAAAGCAAGTTGGTCATGTAAAGTATAAAATGAATTTGTCTATTTATCTTTAAAACAATACAGAGAGAGGGTATTGAGATAGGTTCTGGCTGAGTTAGATTTACAGAAACTTTTGCCTATTTTTTTTTTTTTTTTTTTTGCAGTTTTTGGCTGGGGCCAGGTTTGAACCCACCACCTCCGGTATATGGGGCCAGTGCCCTACTCCTTTGAGCCACAGGCATCACCCACTTTTGCCTGTTTTTTAAAATAATGAAGACCCTACTGCTCCCACTGAATCTGTTCCAAACTTTAAGAGTTGCCTCTTCTTATCTGCATAGACCTAGTTCTTTTAATACCTCCTGTACTTCAGCCCTCCGAGAGAGAGGATGCAGTGAGCTTCTAAAGGTTTCTGCCTTTAGTCACCCTTCAAAACCTGCTTGCTTCTTTTTTGCTATGGCATTCCTTTCACTCAGTTGTCACCTCTAGTCCGTTTACATCTGGTTTGCTGTACCAGTATTGCTGTGGTTGCTACCCCCACCCCCCGATGCTATTTGCTGAAGTAACTCTTAGTTTTATACCCTATTCTTTAGGGTTAGTTCAAGATCATTCTTGTGCCTACCATGGACTTCTGGAACTCCAGGCTGGATCAGAGTCTAAGGTCTTCCATTAATGTGGCAAGAGAGTTTAGACAATTCCACTCTGATTTCAATTTATGAGACTAGTAAATGGAGAGGAGCCAGTGTATCATCCTAGGAACAGGCACAGCCAGGGGCGGTAACCCTACTGCACTCACCTTGTTAGATCTGTGGGCAAAAAATGGGAGAACGTGGGTGTGATTCATTTTATCCAGGCCAACCGAACATGAATAAGGGAAAGCAGCCAAGTCTGGGTAATTAATACAAAGTCCTTGAGTCCTCAATCTTCCACCAAAGCCACCGTGAGTCCATGCCCTAGACTCTCCTTCTGAGGAGCTTCACAGATACTCTCAGTGACTGATTCTAAAGTTCTTTGGTGACAGGAGCAGAGAGCAGTGAAGTAAGAGCAGAGGGGTGCTGCTCAGTTTCCTCCAGTTCTGCTGCCTTTAGGTCCAGGATGATACTACACAGTTACAAGAGGGTTTTCCCAACCATGGAGTGGTGCCCTCTCACCTAGCGCCAAGGACTGGGCCATGGTCCTTGCCAACATGGAGTCCAATTTCCCAATGTCTGGGCGGGTGATTGACAGGCCTTCCTACAAATGTTCTCTAATTTACTCCACACCCATGTCCCAGGAGGAGGCAGGTCCTGGGACCTCAAATGGAACCCTGTACCTCAATGTCGAGATAGCCTATACCCCCAATTTCAAAGAATTTTAACCCCAGAGTGGATATAATATTTATTATTTCAATAGATGTTTATTGAGCACCTATAATGCTCCAGACAGTGTTCTAGATGCTAAAGATACAGCATTGAACAAAACAAGCAAAAAATTCTACCACCATGGAGCATATAGGTTGGTGGGGGCGAATGAGTAGAATGCGCAGCGTATTGGACCATAAGTGCTTTGAGGAAGAACAGAATAGGTTGGTGAATGGAGAATGCTGGTGGGGGGGGTCACTGAAAGTTCAAAGAGGGTAATCAAGGAGAAGAAATGAAGCAAATTGCTCAGAAGGTGACGTGTGAGTAGAACTGAAAAAGATAGCTCTCTGGAGAGCGTTCCAGACATAGGGATGGGTGAAGTGGGTGCAGTCCTGCCATTGTTGAGGGACGGCTCCAGGAAGCCAGGTGGCTGAGGCACAGGGGCTGAGCTGGCACATGCAGGATGTCCAGGCATGGAGGGAGCTCTCTCCGCCCCAGGCTGTCTTGTGCAGAACAAGCAGAAGGGTAGATTGGAGGGTGGGGACAAAGGTGGGAGCAGGGAGACCAGGTAGGGGTTATTGGAGTAACACGGGGGAGAGCTAAGTGTGGTTTGCACACATACAAGGTGATAGAAGAGATGCCAAAAGTGGATGGATTTTTTTTTTTTTGTAGTCTTTGGCAGGGGCTGGGTTTGAACCCACCACCTCCGGCATATGAGGCTAGAGCCCTACCCTTTGAGCCACAGGTGCTGCTCCCCAAAGTGGGTGGATTTTAAATGTATTTTGAAAGTAGAGCCAACAGGATCTGCAGGTGGATTGAATGTGGGAGTGTCAGAGAAAGAAGGAACGTCTCCCTCCCTAACTCTCCCAAGGAGTCTAGTTGCCAGCTAGTTGAGATTAGCCCCGGAGCTAGCAGACAGGGCACCCTCTTACCCCTCAGCTGTGCACACAGGACAAGAGAAGACCCTGCAAACCCTAACAAACACATGGATTAGATGATTAGTCACTGGATAGAAACAAGATAAATGAGGACTCAGAAAGGATTATCTTCCTCCCAAGGCCTGAAAAATATGCCTTCCTTCACACTGTGACGATGGGATTTTCAGAAGGTATCCTAGTGCCCGGCTTCCCTGTGACTCCATCCAACAGAAGCCCTTGGGGGGGCCTTGTGTCACCCCCTCTCCTGTACTCATGCCTTTCTTTTGGATATCCTAGGAATCACGAGGGTTTTTGCCTTTTTTTTTTTAAGCATGAGTGTTTATGATCTTCCCTGCACAGGGTAGAAAATGGTTAGTTTTATTAAAGTACTCATAAAAGAAGCTAAGTTAATAAAAAGAAAGAGTTGGGAGAGACAGGGGAGCCACAGGCTCAGAGAGGAACACGTTTTAAGTGTTCTAAGCAGCTCCTTGCGCTCCCACTCTCTTCCCCAATCAGCTATCACCGCAGTGTTTTTGCTCGCATCAGCGACTTTCCACCTCATCTTTCTTTCTCACAGGTAGTTTTGAAACCTAATTTCAACCTGTTTGGATGAGACGCCAAGCACTTGACTGGAGCGGGGCCTCTGCCAGCAATCTGTCGCTCTGTCCCGGCCAGTTCAGCTGCAATCTGCTGAATGATAGATAACAGGAGGAGTTGTGTGGGGCAGCTGAAACAGGTGTTTCCTAAAGTTGCAGGTTGCTCCTGCACGGATTCTTTGCTGGGGGAGATTCAGTTCTGTCAGCCCCATCCCAGCAGAGAGAGGAAAGCTGTCTTTATGTGCCCAGATAAAATGAAACACTTCTTGGGGGTGATAGGATGCATTGAAATAGGCTTGTCCATTGTAAAATGTGAAGACCTATTTCTCACCGCCTGGAAGACAGTGCGGTTGTGAGCAAGGTCCTCTTCAGGAAGGTGGGCTTTCCCTAATGTTCCATCATGGCAGACAGCAGTATTCTCTTTTCCGTCATCCCTCCCTCCTTCTCCCTTTATTCAATGAAGTGGAATATGTAAGGACTTTGAAAGGATAACCACCACCACACTGGACTATAATGCAGCCCCACAACTGAATGGGGACAGGCAGGGTAGAAGCGGTTAAGAGATGTGGCCTTTTCTCTGCCAAGCAAAGATTGCACAAAGCATTTAGAACAGGGAGGGGGAGGGAAGAGCGATCAGATTTCTGAAGTGTTTGAGCAGCTGTAAGCTTATGCATATGAATAGAGGCTGCTTGTATAAAGCCACCAACAGCAGAGCAAAGGCCATTTAACTACACCAAAGGGAAGAAGGAAACTAGGAGTGGGGGTGGGGAGGGCACTGAGGAAAATAATAAATGTTGTATTAAAATGGTGAATAATGGAATTCAGAGGTTATCACCAGAGTTGAAATGGAATATGAGGTTCTCACTTTCATTCTGTCTTAAGCGGTGGTGCACTGCCGATGTGGTTTATTAAACAGCTGTCACAATCTGGGCCCCCGAGGCGGATGCATTCAATGGAGTGTGAAGAAGAAATTCCAGTAGAGGCAGATACAGCAACTGGTTCCACCACAGGCTCCCTGACTGCAAGTCCCTTCCTATCTCAGTGTCCCTCTGTTAGAGAGAAATAGAAAAGGAAGGGCAAAAGGAGCAAAGAAATAGGAAAGTGAGCAAAAGAACAGGATCAATGAGTAACAAAACATGCTTGTTCTTTTCCTTCTACAAATTGGTTTCAAAGTATTTGGTAAGCCCCTAACATAGGTCACAGTGAGCTATACATGTGCCGTGAAGTTCACAAAGATAGGCAAAGCCAAGGCGACATCGGAGTGGACCGGGTAGGTGGGTGTCACCAGGATCAGTTATAGAGGAAGCCCGGCAGAGTAGAGAGTGTGGGTTCTATGGTTTGAATGTTTGTGAGCCTTTAAGATTCATGTTGAAACTTAATCTTCAAAGCAGCAGTGTTAAGAGGCAGATTTAGGAGGGGACTAGACCATGAGGACTTCTTCCTCTATGAATGGGATGGAGTCCTTTATAAAGAGGCTTCCCACAGCCTTCCTTCCTGTCCAAGGAGGAGTCAGCAAGGCTCCATGCTGGAAGCTCGCCAGACACCAAACCTGCTGGCACCAGATTGTGGACATTCCAGCCTCCAGAACTGTAAGAAAAAAAAAAAGAATTCTATTGTTAAATTACCCAGAGTCAGGTGTTTTGTTATAGTGACACAAACAGACTAAAACAGTAGAAGGCCAGAATATGCCACTGGGAAATAAAGGTGAATTGTTGAGCTAAAAACAATTCAGAAGCCGGTGCAGGACAGCTGTCTCCTTTCCATCTACTTGCTGCAAAGCAGGTCATATATCTGCAAAGACAGAAAGCATCGAACCCCTTCTTCTACAGTGAGGAGAACAAAAGTTCACCACTAAAGATGATTTTAGACACTTACAGGCCTGGAGACGGTACCAGAAGAAGCCACGTTAACAAGATTTACTCCTTCGCTTCCACCCGCCATTTATATGCATTCCCACAAATTGCCATCTCTAGAAACTCAAAATCCTTTTCCTCTAACTTGTCAGTTCTCTGAAATTTTACTCTTGTCAAAGATGCTACATGAGCTGGGATTCAAAACCACCGCTTATTCCCCCAATGTCTCCCACATACATATGGAATATACACATTAGTAAATTTTTTTTAATTTATCTCTTTTTTAATCTCTCGTTTGTAATAGGGGTTCATTCCAACTAAGAACTTAAAAAAGTTCAAGAAAGAAAATTATCTTTCTTCCCCTACAAGAGGCATGTGAATCTTTGCATCCATGTTTGAGAACAAGATACCAAGTGAGGAATGGCAGGAGGGGAACTGGAGGGACAGGTGTGAGCAAGACAGAGAAGGTCCTTGAATGCCATACTGAGGCAACTGGATGTGATCCTAAAGGAAAGGTGAATTCTTAAGAAGTTTAAGCAATAGGCAATCAAATTAACATCTCAGAAGGACCTCTTTGACTGCCTTGGGAGGACTGCCTATAAGAACACAGAACTGGAGACAGGGAGACGATTAGGAGACTCAACCAGTGGTCCAGGTGAGGAATGACCCCTGACACCTGTGCAGGAGAGATGGCTCCCATTTCCCTTCAGCCCACCTATTCACTTGTTCCTCCCTAGACTAAAGAAACTGTGGGGTTAGCACATCAGCAGACACTGTGTCTTGGCGAAGGATGCAGAGGAGCAGGTCTTTGGATGTCAAAATAAAGCTCCGGAAACAGAGTGTCCCTAACAACCCTGTAACTGTTTCCATCCAAAGGCTTAGTGGGTCCCAGAGCAATTTTCAAAAGTGCAGAACAGCCCACACCAAGAGTAGCACGCACATTGGAAGAATTTGATTTCTCAAGCTAGTTAGTAATCATCCTCGGTTCTAAAACTCCTTAAAACAGTACATCTTCTACTTTTCTATTCACAGGATTTAACAATTTCTTATGATACTATGCTATTTAATCGTTAATCACATCATTATTTTATTATCCAGAAATGAGAAACATTTTGTATGCTTTAACATTTTGAATTCCAGGAAGAAAAGAAATTGGACTGTTAACTTTTTTTTTTAATAAAATGAAGTAAAATACCTTAAATCAGCCCATTCTTTGCCTTATAGTCTTTCTTTTTCAGCAAGTGCTGCAGGATAAAGTGATTATGTAATTAGGAATAAATGGCTTATAAGAGCGATACCTTATTTTGTTCTAAAAAAAGTGTAAGTGTTCTATATTCTTTTTTAAACTTGCTCCTATTAGAGCTAAAAAAGAAGCAAGGAATATAATTTTGAAATAGTTGCACTAAATATGTTTGATGACCAAGATTCTTCCATTGGCAAGGTTCTCACATTTTCCCAAACAAAATTGAATGTGTTTTAGCGTGGGACAAATCATCTCCTTGAGTCTGGGTTTGGATATCCTGGCTCAGTTTGGTTGTTATTTGTTTTTGTTCCTCTGACCAGATCATGGAAGGACTAGAGAAAACAGTTGCTGACCAGAGATGTATTATTTTTTTCCTTTTTATAATTGCTTCAGCTTATTATAAAAGTGAATCTTTGTTATTTTATTCTTATTTTAATGGCAGTTTAATTGCTATTACTGTCGCTGCTGTTACATACTCACCTTTTCCATATTTGCTTAATAAATTAGCGTTTCCATGCTGGTTGACTCATTTGGTAGAAACATTAAGTTTACACGACAAGAGGAAGAGAAAAGAGCATGGGACACACAGCTTAGGGAGATCTGGGAAAGGAAATAACAACTTATCATGTAAGAGAGACCACATTTCATTTTTCATTCTGAAACAAGGACTGGTTCATAAGAGTAAACCCCATCAGATGGGTAAGCCTCTTTATGCCTTTTTAAGGACACCAACTTACATATTTAATTCTAACAAGGTCCTGTGTGTTAGAAGAGCAATGACTCTGCCCACCTACCAGGGAGGATCAGAATGCTTTTCATTCCTCTCGCCAGTTTTTCCATCTAAATTAAAAAAACAAACAAACAAACAAACAAACAACAACAAAAAAAAACATTATCTCTGATGAATCAATCATTCCCAGGGTACTGGGATGAAGAAATGCCATAACAGATGTGAATGCACTTAACAAGTAAAAGCAATACATAAATGCAAGAGAGTCTTAGTTTTTATTACAGAGATCCATCTAGTTTTGCCACATTATGACAGCGTAAGCCCTATTAGCCACATGCATTATAATAATCTATTATTGGCAGAATTAGCCTTGGGTAGTAGCAGCTGGCCTTGATTATTAGGAGAGAAATCTATTAAGGTTTGACAGATGAAGGATAGTTGTAAGACTGATTAGTATGTGTTACCTGCAGAAACTAATAGTTCTGTGCAAACTCTGTGAACTCCTCTGAAAGAACCAATGTCTATGTGAGACTAGCTGAGCTAGACTGAACAGAATATTAGGCTTGAGGGCCAATGCCCAGTTATTATTAGGAGTAAGTTGTTATGTTGGTGGATGTTGGTTTCTTTTTTTTTGCAGTTTTTGGCTGGGGCTGGGTTTTTGAACCCACCACCTCCGGCATATGGGGCTGGCGCCCTACTCTGTTGAGCCACAGGTGCCACCCTGGATGTTGGTTTCTTTAAATGTATGATTTGCTGGCAATAGTTTTATTTTAGAGAGGCAAATAGATGGAAAGTTAGATCCAAATGGGATATGGACTCTTTCCCTTTCATTCATTCATCAAATGTAAATACTAAACATTTAGTAAGTAGCAGGCTCCAATTCTAAGAGTGAGGATGGGATAGAGAAAACAAGAGAGAAAATGTCTTTTTCCTTTTGTGGATAATGTTCCACTGAATGTGAGCATGTTTTCTCCTGTGGCAGCTGTAACAAATTAGCACAAACTGGTAACTTGAGAAAACAATTTATTCTTTCACAGTTCTGCAGGCCCAAAGTCTAAAGTCAAGGTGCAGGCCAGGTCACACTCTCTCCCTGCAGAGGTTATAAGGGTGAACCCACTTCTTGCCTCTTCCAGTTTCTGATAGTTGCTGGCATTCCTTGGCTAGTGGCTGCATCAGGCTAATCTCCAAGGCCACCATTTTCAAATCTCTCTCTGTACAGTCTTTATCTGATCTTGTCTTCTATGTGTGTTAAATTTAATCTGCCTCCTTTTACACATGTGATTGCATTTGGATTCATCCTCATAATCTGTAATAATCTCCCTAACTCAAAATCCTTAACTTATTCCTGTAAAACACTTTCTCCATATCAGGTGCATTCACAGACCTGGAGGAGCCATCTTGCTGCCTACCAGAGAGTGACAGTTGATAGACAAATGGTTTCACAGTAAATTGGATGGTTTTGAACTCTGGGCAAGGGGTAAGGGGCGTAGGTGTGCTGGAGTGGGTTGGGGTTACCATTTCAGATCACTGAAATGCTGATAGAAGCAGGGATCTGAAGGAAAGCATAGAGTGAGCCCACAGGTGGCTGGAGGAAACACCTGTATGAGGCCACCACGTCACCAGAGGAGGCACATTGTCTGGCTTACTCAAAGCCTGATTTCCTATAAGCGCATCCTTCTGCTTGCCCTGGTCAAATATATTCTGATCTGTTGTTGGACCTGTGGTTTTGATTCCTAGTTAGAACACATTTTGTAATCTGGATGAGTAGAGAACCCTCAGAGTTAGAGATTTCATATCTTAGAGAAACTACATGAGAATAACAATGCAAGCCTCAGTGCTCTGGTGTGTCAGCCAATTTCTGAATTAGAGAAGCTTAAATTCGATGAATACAAACTGGTCATGTGGATCCTTTCAGCAGGAACTCTTCTGATTTCCACGTACATTTTTTTCTCTTTCCTGCTCCTCTTTCCTTAATATTCTCTCCTATCACTAAGCAATCAGAAACATCTGATTTTAAAGGCCTAGGTTTTAAAGGAAGCCTCTAAAAAATACCTCTGGTTTATACTGAAAGGAATTAAATTATTCTCCCTCAAGCCATTTGATCTTCCTTAGGGACTGGAATTAATCTCAACATTTTTGAAGGCAGCTGTTCACTGTTCTCTGTTCACTGCAACTAGTTCACTGTTGCATAACTTGAGGACTGGTTACCTGAGAGGTAGTGTCTCCTGTTCACATGACCTACATGTGGGCCACACGTGGGCCATGCATTGCACACTTATCAGGGCGTCATCCTCAGAGAGGCCAGCGGTATACTTGAAGTGGCTCTATGCCCTGATCACATGGCCTCATTTAAAGGGGGTGTGAGAAGACCTTCTATGCATTATCAAAATGTCTCCATTCTCTGCACCCCTATTCAGTACTTGAGATCCTCTTCATTAGAGTTCTGCAGTCTTCTCTGAAATGCTAATGTCCTCAGGAGGGCACACATGTGAGTATGCTAACCCTACATCAGCCATTAACACCGTAAAATTTGTTAGCTTATTCTTGCTAAATAAAAGTTTTTTAATGGTGGAAGAGGGAGATTCAGGGGCAGAGCTAATGGACAAGATGGGAGGAGACCTTTGGCCCCCAGCTACAGCGCAAAGACAAAGTGTAAGTGTGTGAAATACACAGATGGGGGAGGAGCAGGCACAGAAGACTCTGGCCCACAGCAGCAGTATCGCCCTGAGGAAGCATTTCGGCTTTCTGGGTGTTCTCCTAGTAATTCCCTAGAAAATAAAGAGGTTCATATTAGATGAAAGGTCTTAGTTGCACAGTTTATGATTTAATTTAATGATTTACATTTACTGAGTGTTTGCTGTATACCAGGCACTTATTAAACCCTTTATATGCAATATTGTATTTAATCTTTCTAATGACTCCCTAGATATTAGCATTGTTACCTCTATCTTAGAGATGAGGAAACTGAGGCTTAGAGGGATTTAGTGAATTGCTTGCAGTCTCATAGCTGGTAAGTGACTAAGTCTGGGTTAAACACCCTGTCAATTTGGTTCTAATGCCCTCCCCCTTCTCCATCACCCTTTGAGCAGAGGAGGGCACACTGCATCCTCAAAACCGCCAGCTGGAGACCCATTAACTCTTCCCCCCCACCTCAAGCCCTACATCCAACAGAGACATTCTGAAGTCTTTTAGGCCCCCCTCTAAGATTTCTGGCAATATTTTAAAAATCCTTTAGAGAATATACTGAATGATGAGTTGCCAGCTTGCCAGTTTAATATACAGTCGCTATCCTAATCCAGGCAACACAGGGCTTGCGTTTAGCTGCTCCGGGTGAGCTCTCCTGGCCAAGATGATTAGAGCTTTGCTGCAGGCTAATCTACTAGGGCTGGGGTGACACCCATAGATAAGCTGGTCATCGGAGGGCTCCCATGATTGCAAAACCACATCATATTTTTAATTTTGAGCTCAGAGGTTTAACTGTGGGTCTGTCCATTTGTGTATCCTCCGCTAAAGAGATACCATAGCTCAGAGGCACAGAATACTTGACAAGGCACAGCGTCGGGATGTTGGTCTGGGAAACCCGCTGCAGTCCCCTTAGCTAAAACAAATGTGTCTCTAGCATGGCCCATCATTTTAATACTTTTTTTTTTTTTGACGCTTTTTTTTGACAATTTCTAAATGTGTATGAAAACAACCTGCTCCTTTTATATTCATGTATTCCAGAGCATAACGTCTGATTTTCTGCATGGCGGGAGTCAACCAAGCGCCCACTCTCCATTTCCCAGTTCACCGTTTTAATGCATTTCATGATTTTGTTTCTTTGGTGTGCATTTCAAAATGACACATTTGATCAATTCTTTAGGTAATATTGATGTTTTGCCCTTTTAAATGTGTCATTTGATTTTCTGATGTTATTCTCCATCTGCTTTGGTAACACTTTCATTTACTTGCAGCTTTTTTTTGAGGTCCCCAAAGGTTTCTATAAAGGAAGCTGACTTGAGGGTATTTTATTTTATTTAAAAAATGTTCTTCTATGTTTTTGCTTTTGTATACCCAATGACCCCACCTTTGCCAATAAACTTCCCCGTCTCCTTCCCTTCTCTCTCTCCTACCAGCTCAGCTCCTTATTCACTTTTTAAAACACTGCGAATAAATCCATCATTGCACCAGCCTCAAACCCTGGCCTTTCCTCGATCACATTTGAGTGTTTCATTGTGTCAGGCCCATTGCCTTGCTTCTGTTGTTCCCTGTGGATTCAATCAAAGAGCAATTTTTAAAAGCAGGTATGGGGAGCGGACTGATGTTTTACATTTCTGACATCTTTTTATTACCCTTGTTGAAGACATTTCCAAATAACAATTCTAAATTTCCAAAGGCAGTCATAAAACCCCAGTACAGTCTGTTCTTTTCTCATTGTTTGATTACTAATTTTATTATACTTTGCTTTCTTTTACCAGCTCTGATTTTATTTGCCTTATATTGTTGGCAGGTTAATTTCCACATTTCTCATCTCTTAATCTCTTCTCATCTGTACTTCTCATCTCAAGTACAGAAAATTTAGATGATAGGGACACCCAATAGAGCTGAGAGACTGATTGAAAGAAAACGCATGACAATTTCTTCTTTGGGAAATATAGGAAGAGACATGAAGGATGGAGTCAAATAAGTAATAGAAAATACCTTTGTTTAATGTTTACAGCTGTTGTCACAGATTGTCTCAAAGTTTAGATTCTGTACAGAGGGACCTTGCCATTTGTGAGAGTCTATCTTCTTAAGTTTGTAAAAGTTCCCATCATAAATGTATCAGTTCAAAGATCTTTTTCTAAGAATAGAAATTGCATTAAAAATGGCAACCATGAAGGAAGTTAATATCAAGTATTTTGTCTCATTGGGAAGAGATAAGGATCTACTAGTTTGTGGCAATGAGTATAAGTTCACAGGATCATGAATATTATTGGGCCCCCTGTGGTGGCAAAGTGTAAACGAAGGATGTAAACAATTCATGTAAGCTTAGCCTTTGGCATAATATAAATTAATGTAAATCACCAAAGTTTGTCTTTGGAATTATTCTACTCCCCCCACTTCCCTTTGCACAATTTGTACACTCTCGTCCCTCAGAGGTGCTGGTTAAGAAATATTTTACAATGAAAAGAGCATAACTTTTTTTTTTTTTTTTTTGCAGTTTTTGGCCAGGGCTGGGTTTGAACCCACCACCTAGGGCGGCGCCTGTGGTTCACCGAGTAGGGCGCCGGTCCCATATGCTGGAGGTGGCGGGTTCAAACCCAGCTCCGGCCAAAAAAAAAATAAACCACAAAAAAAAAAAAAAAAAATGCAAAGAACCCACCACCTCCAGTATATGGGGCTGGTGCCCTACTCCTTTGAGCCACAGGCACCACCCTGAAAAGAGGATGATTTTTGACATAAAAATAGCCAGTAGTTGAGTATGGGCTCTTCAGTCATCAAATTGCAAACCTACACTTTATGACTTTTATTTCACATCACCCATGGGAAGGCTGATGTCATTTCCTGGTATACTGGAACAGGCTAAAAATGGTATCCAGAGTCAGGCTCCATTGGTGGTGGGAGTTTGTCCAGAAACAGCAGCAGTTTCATCCACTTGAGGAACAGTGTGACGGGGAAGATGGGTTATGAGCTTAGTTGGGGCAGCCATGTGATCAGATAATAAGAATATTCCAGGGAAACGAGACAATTTGCAGGTCCAAATGGGTAAAAATCAAGGGTCTTTCCTAAGGGAGGTGAGACAGACATTTGGTAGTTCACACAATTCTCTAGGATATTATGTCCACTGCTCTTGCCTTTGTACTTATCCTTTAAATATAGACTCATATTCATCCATCTGGAATTTCAGGCCTTTTTGTTTTGTTGTTTTGTTTTGTGTTTTGTTTTTCCTAAAGAAGACTAACCAAAACCTGGCAATTTCCATTCCTTATGTCACTGCCCCAACACTAATACTCCTCTGTTTCAGCTTTATTGTTCTGCAGAGCACTTACTTTCATCGCTCTCTCACTACCAGAAAATAAGACCCATAAAGGCAGTAATTTTTGCTCTGTATTTTCATTGCAGTATACCCAGCACTTAGAATAGAGCCTAGTTCAGAGCTGTCACTTTGTTGAATGAAAACATCAACTACTAGCTCTTTATATATATAAAGAATATACATATGTATGCACACACACACACACATATATATTCTTTAGCAAGAGCAAGATTGAGAGAGAGGATTGTAGCATAAGGGAAAAAGACTTATTATCTTCAGTGATAATTTCTAGACTACATTCACTCATGTTCAACACTTTTTGAACACTGGTTTGGGGCCAGGTACTATGCCATGGTGTTGGAAATCCACCAGCAAACAGGACTAGCGTACACTCTGGCAGGGATACGAGTCAGTGATTACTGTACAAGAGTGTAATGAAGACCACCATAAAGGTATATACAAATTGTTCCTTAAGAAAAGTGCTTTAAAATATTTTCTCCTTAATTCTTCTACCTAGGATGAAATTACTTATGTAAGTAATCTGAGAACACACTCATAATAGTTGGATCCTGGAAAAAAAAAAGTGTTCTGAGATGGCAATTCTATTTTATTTCCCCAAAGAGAGAAAAATACTGATCTTCATCACGGTATCTTTTTTGCTTCTAATAAACATCTGCCTCTGATGATGTCTCCACAAAACATTGAAGTTTACCAGCCCTTTCTACCATGCCCCCTTACTGGAAAATAAAATCCCTCATCCAACCAGAAAGGAACTTGGTTAATTTCTCCCTGCAAAGAACCTTTGAAGTTCAAAAGCATTTGAATTTGCTTTCCAATAAGTGGTGACATAAACTCTTTCTCCCGGCCTTTTACCATCTGGAATTCTTTTAGCTCGTACATCAATACTACAACCCCCCAAGACAGTCACCCTGATTTTTTTGAATGAATGTCAAAAAAGTCCCTGCATGGGGCCTAGGACAAGAAGAGTCATCCAGGAAAAAAAAAAAAAAAGAGAGAGAGAGAGAAACAGAGAGAAAGAGAGACATGCAATTTAATGTAGGAATTTTTGAGTTATGTGATGGTTTTTCGGTAAATTTTGTTAACAAAAACAATGATCATTGCATCTTTATGGTGTATATTAATGTTCAGAAAATAATGGAATGAATGACATTCTTCCTCTAGCTAGGAGAGAAGAATTTTTGTTCTTTTGATTTACATTTCTTCAATTATGAGTAAGGTGAAATATTTTTCTACATGATTATTTATTTGTACATTTTTCTATCCAATTATTTGCCATTTTATTTTAGGTTGTTTGTATTTGTAAACTGATGGCTGTTCTCCTTAATGTGAGAATTTTTCCTAATGAGGGACAAAGGAAATACCAGCTAGATATTTCATAATTGGGGCATTTGACAAGCTTGCTATTTTTAAGCCCTAAAGATTTTGCTTGGGGCTAAGAATGCACATTGCTCCACAAATCCTTCCTTAAAATCCTGTGAACTGGAAGGGCATAGATTAGGAGTGTTCCTCTTTTTTAAATAGAGCAATTGAGTTACAGTCTGAGATTTTGTTTGTTTGTTTGTTTGTCTAGAGTGAGAGAGCTCTTGGGTTTCCAGTCTGTTGCAGCCTTCTACAGAGCATTGATATAAAGAGAATTTTGCTTCTTACAAAAGAATGGTAAAAAATAAACACATAGTAGTATTTTCAAACCTGGGCATCTCTTCCTTTTGTTAGAGATCAGGTGCCTTTTACTGCAGGTGCATTGGCATTACTCTTTGATTAATCAATGCTGGACAGGGCTTCTGGCTAATCTCATTAGCTAATAGTGCTTCTGGGTAATTAGCGTGATGTGTGCAATTATCCTCAGATTTTAGGGCTTTTTTTCTACTTTCATAGCATTGGTACATATTTAATGCTTTGGAGTGCCATGACCCTTGGAGATACTGAACAAAATTCCCAAGTCTTTTCATATCAAGAGAGCATGACAGCCTACCTGGCAATAGAATTATCTGAGGTCCATCTATTAAGAACACTATTACTGCCAGAAATTTCTCAAGTGCATATACACGTACACACACCCCACAGACACATACATACGCCATCCAGGTGAAGAAATATGCAAGTATTCCAGAATTTTCTATTTTAGTTGAAGTCATGAGTCTTTAAATTTCATGATAAAAATTCTAACTAGGATTTAGGCAAATACACCAAAACAGAAAGAAAAAAATAAAACCTCCAGCAAGGTGCAGTGGCTCATACTTATATTCCCAGCACTTTTGGAGGCTGAAGAAAGAGGAACACTTGAGGCCAAGATTTTGAGAGCAGCCTTGGCAACATAGTGAGGCCCCATCTGTACAAAAAAAAAAAAAAAAAATAGCTGGGTGTGGTGGCTCACACCTATATTCCCCGCTACCTGGGAAGCTAAGACAAAGAGAATCACTTGAGGTTAGGGAGTTTGAGGTTGCAGTCAGCTTGTAATCATACCATTGCACTCTAGTCCTCCAATCTGAGACCCTTTCTCTTAAACAAAAAATACCATTGCAAATATATATGATATAATAGAAAAAATATTAAACTTTTGATCCTTTAAAAATCCATTTTCTTTTTGCAAAGATCCAAGCAATTGAGCTCTAGTCTAAATTCTGCAACCATCTAGTCTTGTGTCTTTAGGCAAGGTATTTAACTTCTATGATACTCGATTTATATATGCATTTATAAAATGAGAAAGATCACTCTGTCAGAAGAAAAAGTACCCAATGTACTCACCCTTATTATGAAACTAATGTAGGACCTTCACATGAAAGCTATAACCCAGTTACAACCTAAGAATAGGGAGAAGAGGGAAAGGGAGGGGAGGGGGGAGGAGGGCGATTAATGGGATTACACCTGCAGTGCATCTACAAGGGTATATGTGAATCCTAGTAAATGTGGAATGTAAAGGTCTCAGCAAAATAACTAAGAAAATGCTATGAAAGCTATATTAACTAGTGTGATGAAAATGTGTCAAACGATCTATGAACCAAGTGTATGGTGCCCCATGATCATATTAATGTACACAGCTATGATTTAATAAAAATAAAGAAAAGGAAAAAAAATGTTTTAAGCTCCTACTGTGAGTCAGATCTTTGCCCATCAGGAGATACTATGAGTATACAGGAAGGATTTGACCTACCCTCACTAAATTGGATTACATAATCTCTAAGATCCTTTCAAATTAGGTGGCTTTATGACTCTACCAGGACCATTCTTTCCTTTTCTTTTTTCCCTTCCAAAATCTCCTAGGAAGAGAGGACCAAAAACATGAGCACATTGGGAAGTCAGGTGCTGGCAAGATGTTTCAATCCATACAGAATTCAGTCCTATTAAGTCCTTCAGGAGAAGAGTAGGAATGTCATGATCTTTCACTGTGCTTTACTTTTTTTTAATCTTCCCATTATCATTTTTAACCCCATTATTCATGAGCCTGGAAAAAGGATTTAGGGAAGGCTGAGTCTATGTTCTTTAAATACTGAAGTGCCTTCAGTCTATCCCTGTGTCTATGGGTCAGATCATTTCATTCCCTGTTGGAGAGCACCCTGCTGAATTTAGACCAAAAACATACATCTATGGCTTCAGAGTAATGACCCTCAGCTGCTGTATCTTAGCCATTTCATTTCAGGGCATTTTAGCAACCTTGCCTAAACCAATGTTGTCAACTAAATAACCCCTTTGGACACTAATGGAACTTTCAAAATGAATTATCCTATTACAAAACTTATCATTTTTTGTTATTGCCTAAACAACCTGCACTTTGATTTTTTTTCTCCTGGGTCTGGTTGCAAAAATATCAGAAAGCACCTTAGTTATGTTCCAACTCTAGCCTTGATATGATTTTATATAGCCCTTTCAGAGAGAGAACCATCAACCATGACTCCGAGGAAATTTGCTGCTAAAATGCATTATTGCCCAGCCACTGATGGCCTATCACTAGGGTGCTGGAGGTTGGGAAGAGGAGCATTTACTGTCTCATCTGAGCCAAAGCTGGTTTATATTAATGATCAATGCAACAACAAATATATTGGATTTTATTCTCCCCTTTAACCCTGATTCAGTAATAATCTTAATAATGGGAAAAGAAGCTCTCATGATCTTTCTTAGCAGCACTGTGTTCCTTCCTCTTACAATATTTTCTCCTGAGAGATTGAGGGAGACAGGAACCAAAAATTCAATGATTTTATTTCTCTTACACATTAAAAAGAAAGAAAGCATTTGAGTGCCTACGAAGTATGGAAAGTGACAAGTCAACTAGTGTTTTTTCATTCTTTTGTTTTAGTCTAGAGACAAAGTCTTTTCTCTTTTCTCTAAACTGAGTAGATGAGAGATGTTGGATAGCTCTCTAAATAGCTAAGCTTTGGAGCATTTATATTGTTATGATTATTTTTTTGCATGTGATTTTCCCTTAGCAATAGAAAAGAAAATAAATAGTCTTTTCATTGCTCGTTCTATTTTTGTTCAGGGCTTAACCAGAAGATATATCTAATCATAATGAGTGGGGCATAAAGAATATTAAGATTAAAAGAACTTATATTTTCCTTTATCCTCTCAACGATCTCCAGATGGATTTCCTAGGGGTTGCCTTCTAAATCTTCTTGCACAGTGAGCTGTAAATCCCAGACCCAGCAAGCTTCTGGTTTGGCTGAACATAGCCTTTCATGTACAATATGTACAGCCTGAATAATGGCAGAAAATTATTCAGAGGATAATTATGGCAATTGATCTTGAGATGTTTTGTAGCATCCTTCATAGATCATTCTTCAAAGACTTTTGGAGAGATAGCGTCCGTGGAGTCTGCCAGAGGCGAACATGGTTTAGGACCTGATGTAAAAGAAATAGCTCACAATGGTAGTGGTCACTTGGAAAGGAAGGGAAAACGATCCATAGAACTCGGGCCAGGGGCCGGAGATAGCTCAAAGAATTGTATGATTTTGATAGGCCCTTTGTGAATATTGCATTGGTCAGCTTCTCCAGCTGTTTCCTCCATCTCAGGTATTGTAACAGAGTAAAGCCTTTAATTGTATTTTGCTCTATAGTTCCCAAAGAATTCTCCAGGAAGTCCTCTCACATGGCTCTGAAAAACCTTTCTATGAAGTGGGAGGGCTGGAGACCATTGACCTACTGTACAGATGGGGAAAATGAAGAGAGGTCAGCCTATTTCAGTGGAGTCACAGTGCTGGCAAATGGCAGCACCTGAGAAGCACAAGGTCACCGGACCGTAAGTAGATTACAATGCTCTCACTGCTCCCTGACAACCTCCAAGCAGAAAGCAAACTTCGAACTTGACTTTAAGGGTAATGCCACAGTCCATGTTGCAGGTTAGTACTCCTACAGAGAGGAACAATTTACATATATTCCTCCTTTAACGCCACCTCTATAAATGTACCTCCATGGTCACACACACATACACATACATCCTCTTTCCTCTTATTTTTCTCAATGATTCTGCCTAAGGTAGAAAACAGATGGGCAGCTGAGCCAGCATATCTGTGCTGGACGCAGAAATCAATAGGGACAATTACTTCATAAACAGTTCTCCTAGACACAAAGAAATTCATGGCTTTGAGAGAGGAGGTGGCTGAGGGAGGAGGGTTCGCAGGGGAGGCAAGGGCATCTTTTCTGGATGGCAGCTTATTTCCCAAGATGCCTGGAATGTGCACAAATCAGGCCAGAGCTGAGCAGATCCAGCTCAGACACTGACTGTGACATTTTAATTTTTGTATCCTTGACACTTATGATGTAAGGCATGGAATATCTTACATATAATTACATAAACATTATAATTTATACGGTATATGTTATATGTTTTTATAATGTACATTTATGTAGTTATAGAAATATTTTATATTATATTATAATTATTTTTATTTTATTTAGCTAAATTGATTTAAATTGAGCTGATGGTGTGATTTCTGACAAACTTGAATGGGCCCTGGATGACTGGTAATTATAGCCTGAAAGAGACTTGTGATTGCAAAAAAGAAAGCATGGAAATCAAATGATGACTACTTAATCTGGTCAATTAGTGGGAAACAGAGATGGCCAGATTTATAGCCCCAAATCATTAGCTGGTAATTAACATCCCCCATCTTGACTTTTTTACCAGAACATTTTTTCCCCAACCTAGACAATACCCGTGAAGAATAACACAATCATTTATTTGTTTTATGATTTGTGCATCAGCAACTTTAAATTATCAAAATTAAAATAATCAATTCTTTCTCTGTGTCTTTGAAGATGGCACTGAGATTTCTTCAAATAAGACTGGACAAGGTGGGCGGCGCCTGTGGCTCAGTCGGTAAGGCGCCGGCCCCATATACCGAGGGTGTTGGGTTCAAACCCGGCCCCGGCCTAACTGCAACCAAAAAATAGCCGGGCGTTGTGGCAGGCGCCTGTAGTCCCAGCTACTCGGGAGGCTGAGGCAAGAGAATCGCTTCAGCCCAGGAGTTGGAGGTTGCTGTGAGCTGTGTGAGGCCACGGCACTCTACCCAGGGCCATAAAGTGAGACTCTGTCTCTACAAAAAAAAAAAAAAAAAAAGACTGGACAAGGTATTTGTTTTTATGTGGGTATATGTTTAAGCTTTTAAGCAAGTTGTGACTTAGGACAATAATCAAAGGTTGTGCTTTCATGTGGGTTTGTCCAAAACTTAAAAAATCTGAAATTATGGTTCTTTTTTTCCCTATCAAAGCAAAGACAACATTCCTCATTGAGAAGAGGAGCAGGGGGGTGTGTGTGTTATAAACATAGAGGTACAGGAACAAAGGCATTACCATATCCTCAAGCAACCATCACAGTGGTCCATTATTCACCTTTACTTAAAGGATGTGCCATGGGAGGGCAATATTACTACCCCTGATGTCAATTCCAAAGGAAAAACATTCATTAGTTTTGCTCATGGCATGATAGGATTTTATTGGTGACAAATTTGTCTAAGTTCTCAAGTCCAAGACCATATGTGATATTATATAAATTTATATATTCAGATGGGCATTATCCATTTCAGAGTAATCTCTTTGAAAATCTACACATTCTTCCCCCTAATCCATGATATAGCTAAAAGAATGTTGGTTCAGGAGGTAGACAATCAGGCTCCTGGGTGTGAGCGCACTGCTAATTCTCAGTGAGTCCTCTCTCAAATCACCTTTCCTTTCCCACTCTCTGCTTTCTTATTTGTAATAGGGGAGAACTGCTGGTCATTCAAAAATCCCTGCTAGCTGTAAAATCATATGAGTCAATGGCTTCTATGTTTCAAACTTTGGGGGACTTTTGGACATTTCCTTCTGTCCCTTATAGTATGTTCTTTTGAATTTCCTCTGTGGTTGCAATGTTTTTCCCACTGAAATTGAGTTTGACTTGAAAAAGTTAAAGATCATCAAGAGCTGAGCCCAGGGATTAAAATGCTTGATCAAGCTTGTTACAAGCATTTTAGGTCAAAAATGAGCTGTGACCATAAGCTAATAAGATTGGTTTTCTCAAGGGGTCATGTAAATTGACTTTGAGTGGCTATCCCAAAGAAGAGTTCTAAAAACAATTCAAGTACTGACAGTTTAAGAAGACTGTTCTGAAGGGAAAACAGCTCTTTATTTGGCCAAACATGCTGTCATATATTGGGCCAAAGTCAAAATAGTCTCATCACTTGCTGAGACCTATTAGCTGCATTTTGGATGAGTCAAGCCAGAAACACTTCTTATGATACTGAAATTAAAAAGCTGTTACTGCCTGGAGAAGAAACTCTTTGCCCTAATTGTTACTCAGATTTTGAGCAGGTGCTCTTAGTCTGTTGTTCAGGTTATTATTATTATTATTTACAATAACAGCAGTTAACATACATTGACTATCTTATGTAGATTAATCACATCAGCTGTCTTATCTCATGTCATTTCCCAAATCTACGAGACAGGAAGCAGATGAAGAAACAGAGTCTCAGAGTGAATAAGTAACTTTTCCAGGATCACAAAACCAGTAGTCGGCTCAATAATATTGAAGTTTCCCTGACCACAAAGTATAGCGTATCATTATAAATTTAGAAATTCAACTATTGGTGGAAAATGATGTTTTTTCCTTAACTACATCTCAGTCCTATCTTCGTTTGGTGCTTCCCCCCAAAGCGGAGCCTAAGATGCAAACCTGGTTGCAGGCTGTTTATTTGGAGTATGATATCTAAGAAAATAGGAGTGAAGGAGTAGAGAGAGAGAGATTGGGAAGAAGGATCATCCAGGTTGCTAAAGTAGGCAGTGAGGGCTCCATGCTGCCCTCCCTCCAGGATGCACATAAAGCACTTTCTGCAAGTCTTTACAACCACTGATCAGTTAGCCACCAGCACGTTTTCTATCAGCTAACAGTTGCCCCTGGTAGTGGTAGTTCTCCAAACTTCTAAAATCCTCTTGGGTATAGGCTAAGAAGGATGCTCATTGGAGAAGCCTCTGGACAGAGTGCAGCAGATGTGAGTGAACTCATCCCAGAGGTAGGAAGGGGGTGGGACAAACTGAACACGTGCTCTTTGGGAGCTGTCCATGCCACCTGCTCTTGGAGTATCTGCTCTAGTCTCCACAACATTCCTGCTGTCAGGATTGCCTTTCTCTCACCCTGGAATGTGTTCCCTGCCTTTTCTCTTGAAATGACATTCATCCTTGAGGCACTAATCAGGTGTCACATTCTCTGTAAAACTTCTCCTGACCCTGCCTCTGCTTCCCTCTGACTTGCTGCTACAGTTCAGTCCTAACACCGTTATACGTCCCACTGATGTCTTGTGAGTACAGGACTTGCTTACAGGCTGGCTGCCCTCACTGAACCCAAATTCTGGGAGTGTCAGTGGTTGTACCCACTCTTTTCTATGAGGTTAGCACAGAACCAATATCTTTTCTAGGTACATGACACATTTTTATTAATGAAATAAGCGAAGGAGTGAATGCATACCTACTTTGCACAGTGTCAAAGATTTCAATCCTAACTTCTCCTTCCCAGATGAAGACAGCAGAGCCCCAACCTTCCTGTCATTTGAAGTACCTTCCCTGGACCTTCTCCAGACCCCTTTGATCTTGAGATGTGGCATCCAGAACTTCCTAGAGTGTTCCAGGTGACGCTGCACCACAGTTGTACATACCGAGGTGATACTGGCATCTGTTTCTCTGCCTCTCAACCCAGCAGCAGCAACTTATACTTTATTGCTGGCAATCATTTTGGTTCCCTGCATTACAGTGATTCATGGACAGGCCTCTTTTCCCTAATGGACTGTAGACTCCTGAGGGGAAGAGAATTGTCTTATTTATCTTCCTATTCCCACATGGGAGAGAAGGTGATATACTAAATGGTGAAGGACAGACACCTTCTCATATAATGGTAACAATAATAGGATAATTCACAATGATTAAGTGTGTCCCACATCCCTGTCTCTCTGAGTGCTCTCTATGAGTTATCTCGTACAATTTCCTCACTACAACCTTTGAGATGTTATTGCTCTTACCTCCGTTTCACAGACAAGGAAACTGCAGCTTAGATAGAGTAAGTGACTTGCCTAAGATAATGTCAGGACTGAGTTCAAGTCTTTCTGATCCTAACCAGAGTCTGTGCAATCACAATATGGCCTGCTAGGGGCTATCCTAAAAGATGGAAGACAGCACAGAGATCCTTGGGGACAATGACGGAAGATTTTTTTTTTTTAATTCACTTAGATCCACGGTTCTTAATTAGGAACAATTTTTGCCCCTGCTCCAAGGGACATTTGGCTGTGTCTGGAGATACTTGTGATTGTCACAACTGGAGAGGGGTATTATTGGCATCTAGTGGGTAGAGGCCAAGGATGCTGCTAAAATCTTACAGTGCACAATGAAGAGTTATCGGGTCCAAACTGGCACTAGTGATGAGATTGAGGAACCCTGGCTTCAATGTAGAAACTGAGAAAGAAAAGAAGGGAGACAGTAGGGCTAACTCAGCACTGTGGCGGGCGGGGCTAAGAACCCCGCCTCTAGTCCCTTGCATTTCCCATTGTACCTTTTCCTTACACTGGCTCATCCTGCTGTGCAGTAGCCACTGTGTGAGAAAATGCCACCTAAACTGTCTTGTTTCTCAAAGGTTAGCTTCTTGTTACCAGCGTCCCCTCCCTGCTAGGCCCCGTTTTAATTGACATCTCAGGAATTTCCTGCACTTTCCTGGATCTATTCCTTCTTTCAGCCTGCGCTTCTGTTGCAAAGCTCTGAGTTCTCTCTCTCCTTGACCATCCCTACCCTCTGCCACCTGAGGCGATCACAGAGAACTTTTAGAACTTATACTTCTATAACTTCCCTAATGATTCTTAACATCAAATGGCCTTTTTAAAACTGATATACACTAATATACTCAGGAAAGTTCTTATCCTTCTGGACCAACCAACTGGTTCAGTCCCACTCAAAACATGGGAGTTACCAAGTTGAGTCACATCCCTGATCCATTCGGGGAAAGTATTCATTTTTGAACATCCTATTTTGGGTTTTATTAAATGATCCTGGTGTCCGACAAGTTCTTTCATCTCCAGAACTCCAACCAAAGCTTCTCAATCTACTTGCTCTGACATTTTACACCTTGCATAGTACTCAAACCTGCTAAATTTTGCATTTTGGTCTCATTTCAAACTCTGACATTCCTGATGGCTAATTGTGGACACAATATTCTGTGTGGAAGGCTATTTTCTTTCTATGCCAATCCCCTTCCCTAGCCCCCACGTCCACCTAATCTGCTCACCAGGTAGGGACACTCGGCAAGTCTCTCCCAGTGCAGTTGTGGAAGGCCTAAATGTCCAGTTTACAATCAGCTTTAGAGGACATCCCCTTGGTAATCCGTAATAGACACCTCACGCATGAATTTCCCTGGACATTTTAAAATTTCTAACGATGTTCAGTCTGTAATGGATTACAATTAAGCAAGAAAGTAAGAAATCAATAATAAAAAATAAGCAAATAATAAGAGTTCTATAGTTTACTGTGAATAGCAATGCCAAAATAAATATTGGAACTTTCCAAAGTTCCAGCCAATGGGAATGTCTCCAACTACTGCTCTGTCCTTCACTGGACATATAAAGGGAATGAAAAGAACTATGTACACTGTGTGTGTTTTTGTGTGTGTGTATTAGGGCCACTGTGTGTTATGAGGGCTCAAAGGGTAGAAGGGGTACATTTCATTTCTTTCCTTTTTTCCTTTCTCCCCCAGTTATTGCAATGAAAGATATTTATTAATAATATTAATGACAGCACAGGATACAGTGGTTCTACCTTGAGAAATCAGAATGGCCTGGGGAAAGTTGGGATTGTCAGGATTCCACATTGTACCTGATACCATCCTGCAACCACAGCATTGATTTTTTTTTTTGGATGGGTGTTAGTAAAAACCACTGCTTCAAGATCACAAGGAAATTGTAAAGTACACTTTTTTTTTCTTTCTATCTCTCTAAATTTCTATCCTGTCTGTGCTTTTCTCTCTGTCGTATAGCACTGAAATAAATTTTGAGTTCGACTGGTGGCCTAGCTTCTGTGCTGCCACACCCATCAGAAAGGACTCGACTTCTCCTTGGCCGGCAAGACCTAAGGCCATTTTTTCCTAAGGTTCCAGGTAAGTTTCTTTCTGCAGTATCTTGTCAAATTCTCACTGGAGTTCTATTTAAAACTAGTACTGGAAGATAAGATGGTGGGAACAGAAGAGTGTCTTTATATTGAAGCTATATGCCAAGCTTTGTTGCCAGCTGAATTCACTCTCTTTTATATTCTTGTTATCATGAGATACTACCAAAAAATTAAGCCCCACTGGTCATTTGCTTTTCCATTTTAGGCTCCCATTATGAACCACTTTGTATTTTTCTTACCAATTTGTTCTACCTTCATTGTCTTTACTTCCAAATGCAACCTGAAACCCAGACTCAGAAGTAAACAAAATCCTCTATATGCACAATCCCTCCACAGCCCATCTCCTCTCTCCCTGGATCTAAGGGGATCCCGGCATTTACTCAAGAACCCTGCTGTCTAATCAGGGTCTGAAGAGCTCAGGCGTTGAGTTCAAGTCTCCTGTGTTCATACCCCTATGTCAGCCATTCACTAAGTATGTCATCTTGGGAAAATTACCAAAACTTTCTCAGCCTGTTTGTACATCTGAAAATGGGATATAGAATAATAACCCCCGTTGAGATTATTAGGAAGATTAAATGAGTGTATTTGCAGCATTTAGAACCATGCCTAGCATAGTGGAAGACTTCAATAAAATACAGTATTTAGTCCAGCAAAGACTTCTTGCATTCTGTGCACTTCAGTATTTATTTTGTTGGAGGTTTTCCACATCCTCTAATGATGTATTTTCTTCTCCAAGCCATTGTTCCTTCACTTCCTTGCAAAAGTTACCTGTTGCTATGAGACTCCCCCTTGCAAGATGTGTTACTCTTTATTTTCCTCATCCCTGCTACAATGACTTTACATTCATCTAGAGCTCCTACATTATCTCATAATACTTCAATTTCAAGTACCACCATCTCATCCTTTATGGCACCTGTGATGGGATGACTTGTTCATCCTCCTGCAAGACTGCATCTGTGTATGGGTTCATCTCCGTAGCATCAATAATGCAGCTCACCTACTCTTGAACATTACTGGAGGTAAGAACACACCTTTGCTGCTACCCATTTGTTGTGAATCAGTACTAAATGCCCCATTTTACAACCAAGGAGACAAATCTCAGTCAAGTTGGCCCAGACTTTTGCTCAAGAGCACATGGCTGGTAAATAATTAAACCCAGATCTCCTGACTTCAAATCCAGATGTTTTGTACCACACCAGAACTGTTTTGAAAAGTTTTCCGAGGTTTATGCACATTTTTTTTTTTTTTGGCATTTCAGTACCCAGAAGAAGCATTTAATGTCACCTGCAAGCTTCAAGATGTGACTTTTCCTTTCTCCTGTAAATATTTTTATAAATATTTGTCTTTCATTGTCAGACATAAAGTTTTCCATGAAAATTCTATCACTTTCTTTTCCCAACCTGTGAAAATAAAGGTAATAGCCCCCGTCTCTGGGATAAGGATCCCATTTTACTATGGTAGCAAGAAAAGGAAGAAGAAAAATCTACATCTTCAGCCCAGCAGGTGGGAATACCCTATGGGAATAGCTGCCAGCCAATGGTCTGTTATTCAAGGTACAAGATTAATGGAAACCCATAGACAGGAAATAAAAGATCCATTAGGAATGAACTTGGGCTGAGGATGTGAGTTGGGTGGGTTGTTTTTTGTTTATTTTCTTTTTGAAGGATGGGAAACGGTGATAGCAGATGGATAGTCCAGTAGTCTAGTTGGACAGGAAATAACCTGAAGTGTCTTCCAGGGAGGAATTGATGATATCTCCTTGGATACATGGTGCAGAGAGATGGTTTGGTGCTTGGTGCAGAGCTGCTCTCTTATGAATGAACATTCATTGAAGATGACTTCATGGGTGAGTATTTTTAATGAATTTTCTTTTCTTTTCTTTTAACTTCATAGGTGGATAACCAGGCTTCAGGGCACAAGTTTTTACTTTGAGAAGACATGAACCTCTGGAAGTGAGGCTTTAATAGGAATATCTTCCTACCCTAATGATATTAAATGATTTAATTATAATTAATTGTTGAAGTCCTACTATGTACCTGCATTGAAAATATTGTACGGAGTTTACTTTTTAGTTTTAGTTAGAGGAGAAACTAAGTTGCAGCCAACAATGATAGTTTTCTCCTAACCTTGAGTGGGGTCAGGGGATGTCGAAGTGTGAAAAAATTTAAATCACCCTCCTATGAACCATTTTAAATCTTATGAATTTTTATTTCAGAAATGAGAGTCCTTCAAGGGCATATACATTTATTTTCCTTTATAGAAGATGATCAACATTGCTGTAGATGACTCCTGAAATAAATGGCAGACTTTTTCAACACTGCTGTTGTGAGAAAGGACAAAAAAAAAGAAGAATTGATATAAATATGTAAAAGTGAGTGGTTTTTCTTATAATTTTTATGGATAATATAAAAAAATTGGGAAAGATAGGGAAACCAGATAAGTACTTGGGACAATTGAGAAAGTTTCCATTTGGGGTTTGTGTATTTAGAGTAACTGATGCAAATGGCAGAGAGGCAAATTTATTTGCTATTAAGAAGAAGGTTCTAGTGTGTTCAAAGTTGGAGTTGGCTGCCATTGGAGTTCGTGAATGGCTCAAACTAGACATATTCAAGGAGAAGTGGAAAAATACCTTCTGGGGTGATGAAGATGAAGATGAAGATTATCCTTTTGGATAATCCTGTTGATTTTTTCTTTTTGTCTTGCAGTCTCCTTTCTATATCTTATAAGCTCTGATATCAGTTAAGGTTCCCTAAAGAGCAATTCTTGCTCAGATTCCCAGGAGTTAACATCCACAACTTCTCTCCTGTCCAGTCCTGTCTCTGAAAGCCCTTGGAGGGATTCCGTACAGAAGTAGATGCAGACTAGAGCAGAAAGAAATATTATTTTGCAGGAACTAGTATTCCATCAAAACAGAGGCCTTGTGAAATGACGGCAGACATCAGTAATCGCCATAGTGTTGGCCTTATTTATAGGTTTGGGGGAAAGATAAATACTGTACATGCACATTCTAATTAAGGCCAATGGTTCCCAGCATGCATAGCTCTGCATTTCATTCTCCCTGTCACTGCTGCCCAGCTCCCATATTTTCTGTGGTGTTTTCCTCATTATTAGTAATGCTGTGCTGACTAAAATGAATGGAGTCCCAAGTTGGCTGCGGGGCACACGGATTTAATCTGCTGATGTCTGGACTCAAAACACCAGAGCTGCTTTTACCTTGTCTGTGGTGACTGACTTAGAGCACTTAGACCAAAGATAATGATGTGGGACTTAGGATGACCTGTGAAGAATTCTCAAGTCCACCATGACCTAGACGTGGACAGATAGAGAATGAGGCACTCCATGGAAATGCTCCCTCCGCCATTCAATTCATGTTGACTAAGCACATGCCCATTATAAAATGAAAACAACAGAGCAGATGCCATGCACAGAATGACTAATGGCCCTTGGAGAAAGTCCATTCTAGCTTTGATCTTTGGGAGATGAGAACATCATAATCTAATACAGATAATCATGTCAAAGACACAATCGATAAGCATACCCTGATCCCATTATATAATTAAGTCTGCATATGTTCATTTCTAAACCAAATCAATCAAGAGTAGTCAATCTAACCGGGAAGTTGCAAGTACAATTAATGAAAAAAAATTAAGACATATTTTTCAAAATATTATTATCGTGCTATCTAAAAATTCTATCTATTCTTAGTTCCTTAGAATATTCTTATATAAATACACTGCAATTAAACTTGGAATCTTTTCTTGGCAAAGGCATGACTTTTTATCACTGCAGAAATAACTTAGTAAAAGTATTTTCTGCCCCCTCTTTCTTTCCAGAAATACCATGATTTCATTCTGGAGCTATCTTCAGATCATTCTCAGAACATGTATACTTAGCAGGCAAGGAATGGGCAAAGATTTGGTTTTTAAGTTTGTACCTTCCTTTGGCGAAGATTATGAGTCAAAGAAAACAGAAACAGAGATGGGTAAAGTATAAATGGGGCAGGATTCTCTCAGGATTTTTGACTCAAATCCTAGTAAAAATTTTCTTGAATTATTATCTGATTTTTATTCTAAATTTTTTTTGACTATACCATCCAAGACTAGTTATCTGTGTGTCTATGTATGCACGTGTGTGCATGTTTACATATGTGCCTGCAGGCTATCTATCCACTAGAGTAAGAGACTTACGAAGGGAGGAGCACATGTGTTCTCAATGGATGCAGCTAGTCCAGCAGGGTAAATTCCAAACTAACAGAATATGTTGGAATTTGTAGGGAACATTTTTCACCCTCCAAGATTCATTTGGATAATTGCAGAAGCTTAGCACCACATCTTGGGAGGCAGCAGCATGGAGCAGGGTGGAAGGAGGGAATTAATATTCATCCAGTAACTACTATGGAATCGAAAAAAGACCTAGACTCCTCATGTATTTGGCATCATTTTTTTTCACATTGTGGATAATAATACCCATCTTTCAGTGTAGCAATTTTTATTCATATTTTATAGACGAGAAAAAAAAGCTTAAGAAATAAAGTAATTTCTCCAATATTTCAAGACTAATAAATAGCATTCAGGGGTCTCTTTAGCCCTCTAGAAGCCAGGTATGGGAGTCAGAGTTTATCAGAAGGAACTTGTGGATAGCTTGATAAAGTTAGAGGTGCAAGAGGTCATGACCAGCCTTTATCACAGGGTCTCATATATGTAGCAGGTGGTCAAAAAATATTGTTAAATACATGTCTTGGAAATCTAGGGCAATCACCTAGTGATGACAGAGTGAGAGAACAGTGTGAGCCCACAACTAGATCTAGACATGTTTAGGAGTTCAACCCAGGTGCAGAGCACTAATCAGACAATGATATCTGATTCCACAGACTCGGTCAGAAGATATGAGAAATTGTCACATAGTGGAATGAGAAATAATCAGGCTCGGAATATTTAGATTCAACTCAGGGTCAACTGACATCTGCTAAGTGGCTGCTGGGTGCTATGTGCTTACTCTTCTAGGTAGTGTTAAGTTTATCTTATTCCACCTTTACAACAGCTATTTTTCACAGCAAGGAAATTATGTTTCTTTAAGGTGAGGACTTCTTCAAGTTCACACACAAATATGTGGTGATTTGGTGTTTGAACAAAGGTCTCTTGACTCACTCCAGTGTTTCCAACATAATGAGCATAGTACATTTTGAGCAGGCCTCTTACTTGACCTGTCCACATCTAGCCTTACTTGACTTCTGAGACCTCTTCTTGTTTTCCTTTTAAATCACTGGCACCTCTTCCTTTGTTTCCTTCTCATCCCACTGACTTTTGAACATTGGAGCATTTATGGTTCAGTCTTTGTACTTCTTCTCTTTTCTATCTGCACTCACACTGTTGCTGTGCTTATCTAAGCTAATGGCTCTTATTGCCAACAGATAACTCCAAAATGTACCACCTTTCTCCTTAGCTTTCTACAGCTGTACTTCAACATCCAAAGGCACCCCCAACTTCTCCTTTTCAATACTCCTGATGATCCTCAGAACTTGGAAGAAGACACAGCAAGACTGACTGTATCTGATTGCTCAAGTTCAGACCACAGAATCATTTTTAGTACTCTCCCTTTTACAGTCCACATCAAACCTATTGGCCAGTCTTGTGGCTACATGTTCAGGAAACGTCTGGGATCTGCCATAGGTTTCCAGCTTCACAGCTGTCATTTGGACCCCTTGCTCTGTCAAGGCATACATAGATTATTGCAAGAAGCTTTCCTGGTGTGGACTCACTCACCCTTCAGCCTATTCTGCATATAAGTCAAATCATGTCACTTTTCAGCTTATAACCAGTTCATTCAGAGCAAAAGGCAATGTCCTTCTAGTGATATACAAGACTATACAAGATCTAGCCTCATTAAGCACAAACTTTCGCTTCAAGACTTCAAGACCTTTACTACTGCTATTGCTTCTGTACCAACCACATTTCCTCAGACATCTACAGCGTTTGGTATTTCATCTCTTTTAGGTCATTACTAGCCACACTGTCTAAACTGCTCACTGTCCTCACAGATACAACTGTCTATCCCTCTTCTCTGCGTTATTTTTCTCCATAGCACGTATCACTGTACAGCAGCCTATATTTAACTTACCTGACTTTTAATTGTCTCCTCTGTTCCTACTAACATGTGTGTACCAAGAAGGCAGAGATTTTGGCTATTTTGATTGCTATTGCTTCTCCAGTGAAGGAGAAATACCTGGCACAAAGAAGAAACCAAAAAGGTGGTTACATAATGAGTGAATGAGAAGAAGTGAGTCATAAGAATTCAGCATAAGCAGGAAGGGGCATTGAGCACAGTGTAACCCCTGATAATAGGCCACCCAAGCAGTTGTAGTGAGGTTCTGAAAAGTCTGTGCACCAGCACATAGCCCAACACATTCATTCATCAGATTCCTATCCCCCACCCCACATCCCAATGTGATGTTCCTGGGCCTCAGGAGAGAATGCATTAACTCTCAGAAACTTGATAGATCATGAACCGTGGAAGTACTTGCAATCAGCTGTGTAAATACAAAACATAAGCCCTGATTCTATTTCTTTTGTGGTAGTGCATAATTACAAAATAAAAATAGAGAATGAAAAGAGTAACTTTGGATATCTTTGCATGGAAACACCCATGAATGTCCTGCCATTGTGTCTCATCTCCACTCACAGAACCCTGTCCCATGAAGTCACTCGCCATTTTTGGTAGACATCACAACCTGGTAAAAAGATCATGGGCCTTGGAGTCAGGGAGCCTCAGCTTTACATGGTGGTCACACTACTTGCTAGGGGCAAAATCTTGATCAATTTGCCTGACACTTCTAAGCCTGAAAGCTTATTTATAGAACAGGTGAGATGAAACATACGATCATTTTTAAGATCAAATTTTATATGCATTATTTTATACAAATGTATATATACATATATGTATAAATAATTGTCAGTTAATTCATGCTCCTTAAAGGACTTTTAACTCTGTGCAAGAAGTTCAGATAGAGACAAAAAAAATAGAGCTCTATGTATAGTTTAGCATCAGAAATTAAAGGCTACAGTTTCTGGACTAATTGCTTCCCACGTTTTTAATTAACTGGGGGTTCATGCCCTGAAAACACACAAGTGAATCAATAAGAACTGTCTTAGAGCATGTGGGTAGGCCTAACGCCTCCATCTAAAGTATATATTATAGGTATTTTCTTATTATCACCGAGGTTTTGCTTTACAATTGAGGTCACATCAGAATACAAGACAATTTCTATGTCATCTGAAATAAGTTGAAACAAAAGACCCCATTATGACCTGAGCAGGTATGTTGATCTTGGCAAGTGGTTCTGGTACATGCCCTGGGGTGATACTTTTGGAATTGTTGTATAATTAGTTGTTGAAACTGTGCACAGAAGTCCTTTATAGAGGAAATGTACAGAAACAGGTCTCTCCAGCTGTTATTCCTGAATCCAGCAGCATTCCTGCTTCTGGAATCCCATCCGTGGTCTCAAGGAACACCAATGAGAGCAAAGACAAATGTGGACAACAGAATCTCCAGAGATTTTACTATGATGCCTGCAGGAACCCGGGAAGTAAGCAATATAGTACTGAGCCCAATCAAAGGAATAAAATTGTAAATAGTAACATTTTCCTATTACATTCATTATATAATTTTTCTCAATTTATGTCCTTCCCAGCATTACGAGAGACATCACTTAGCAAGTAGTGGGTAGAAGTCATGCTCTTATTCCAATACATTATCTGCTCTATTTTCTTCACAATTCAGACTCTTTCTGTCATCATGGATGCAAACAACAGAAAGTGGTGGGGATTTACTAAGGGAGGAGAAAGGGTGTCTGTCTGGGAAGATAAACATAATGTAACTGAAACAGGTTTGCACTCTGGCAGGTGTATGGTATCTGGATTCTTACCCTGCTGTCTGATGAGTCAGTGCTTCCCAAACTTGTCTACACATTCGAATTGCCTGAGAACCCTCAAAACCCACTGAAGCTTGTGTTCTATTGCCCACTCCCCCAACCCCCCAGAATGGGATGTGATTGGTCTGAAGTATGGTCTGGACTTAAGAGATCACCAGATGATTGTAATGCGCAGGTAAGTTTGAGAATAACTTCTATGGCCTGTGATATGAAACAACCATTCATCACTGCAGAGTCCATCTGAATCAAAGTGATTCTAATGTCATGAAGCCGGAGATAATGCCCAGGCTATAAATATAATTTTCAATGTCTGATGTCAATATGTAAGGACAAAATAGCTAATTTTAAAGGTAAAGGATTATATTTCTGTCCATCTAGCAATGATCTAATAACAAAAGCATCTAAATTGCAAAAGAAAAAGGAGCAATCATGGCTTACTGCAGACTCATATTCCTGGACTCAAGTAATCCTCTAACCTCAGCCTCCTAAGTATTAAGGATTACAGGCATGTCCTGGGACACATGGTTAATTTTGTTAATCTTTTCTTTCTTTTCTTTTCTTTCTTTCTTTCTTTCTTTCTTTCTTTCTTTCTTTCTTTCTTTCTTTCTTTCTTTCTTTCTTTCTTTCTTTCTTTCTTCTTTCTTTCTTTCTCTCTTTCTTTCTTTTCTTTCCTTTCTTTGGTTAATTTTGTTAATCTTTTCTTTCTTTCTTTTCTTTCTTTTCTTTCTTTCTTTCTTTCTTTCTTTCTTTCTTTCTTTCTTTCTTTCTTTCTTTCTTTCTCTCTTTCTCTCTTTTGTTAATTTTGTTAATCTTTTCTTTCTTTCTTTTCTTTCTTTTCTTTCTTTCTTTCTTTCTTTCTTTCTTTCTTTCTTTCTTTCTTTCTTCTTTCTTTCTCTCTTTCTCTCTTTCTTTCTTTCTTTTCTTTCCTTTCTTTCCTGATAAGTTCTTCTTATATTGCTCAGCCTGGTCTCAAACTCTTCCTGCCTTGGTCTCCCCAAATGCTGGGATTATAGTGGTAAGCCACTGCACCTAGATGAGTATATATTTTTTAAAGCTTATCTCAAAAATCCAGAGTGAAAAAGTTAGGAAAATATAGATATATATGTGGTAATTTAGGATATTCTCACTAAGAACTTGAAGTTAGGATCAAAAGTAATATGTCCATTTCAAACCACCCCCTATTCTCTGAACATTCACAGAGATGACCACTTTCCCCAGCCCTGGGGTACAGGAAAGGTTGTTGTTCCTTGGGCTTTTAAGGCATTTGGTGTCAGACAGCTAATAGGAACAGGGAAGCTGACTGGCATTATGTTTGATTTTCATAGGAGGGTTTGAGAGTCTAGATACACTAATACTGTTTTCTTTGTGACCCCATGTTCAATATGAAAATATGTGTAGAACAGTACTGTCTAATATAGATACAATGAAAGCCATGTATATACTTAAAAGTTTGGGGGTAACCACATTAATAATGTTAATGTACCTTATTTTACCAAATAGAATTCCAGTATGTAATCAATATAAAAGTTATTTTGGAGTTATTTTACATTCTTTCCTTTTAGGTCTTTGAAATCTAGTACTACATATATATTCTACTCGTAGAACATCTCCATTTCAACTGACCACATTCCATGGCCATATACAGTCACTGGCTACTATTTTGGCTAGCACACATGTAAAAGAAAGGTAACAGGGCCTGAGTTTAAAAAGCAAAACTTGAGTTATGTGTCTTTAAAAGGTGGATCATCACAGATGAACTTTAGAATCCTTTCTTAGCCCTGAGGTTCTCTGTGCAAGGGTCAGACAGGGATGTGGGTGTACGGGAAAATTGGAAGAGAATGGCCAAGCCTCCAAAGCTGGACATCCCCAACATCAAGGATGGCTATTTCTATGCCAATTTAGAAAGATTTAGAAAGCGTCTTCATCTCTCACTAAAATAGCAGATTGTGAGGAGGGTGTGTGTGTCTTTGTCTCATTAAGGAAAAGGATTCCCTGGGATGTGATTCTGGGGGTAAAACATCACTGTACAGGTCGCTCAATCAGGAATTAAGCTTTGCTATTGACCTGCGTGGTCAGGTGACGGGCAGTGTGCCATAAATCAAACCCTTGACCCACAAAAAGAAAGCAAAGGCCTTTTGATTAGTTTTGAACAGCTTTATAAAAAACAACACTGCACACTTCCACAGTCTCTTTCATCCCAAAGATCGGTAGATGTGAGGAGGAGCCGCTTCCCACCCCCACAGCCCCCAGCTCTCTGAGCAGTCAGATGCTCAGGTACAGCAGACCTCTGTCTTCCCTCCTAGCCTGGGGTGGCCCTGGAGCTATTGGAAGTCTCTATTCACTGCCCCACTTTCAGATAAATTTGCTCAAATGGTTGTCTATTTAGACCTCAGTCAGAAAACTTCTGTTTTTGCTGGCGTGATGCAAAAGTGGCAATGGCAAACTGAAATTGAACTAAAAAGGGAGAAGCTCGTGCTCATCCCATCTGTTCTCCTGAAGCACTGTATGACCCTAGTCTCACCAGGTCTACACTTCACTTCTTCCCTGTATACAGCAAGGAAAGCTCTCTCCACTTTGATGGTGAGGATAACTATCCTGGAATTCTGGAGCACTTTGCAGGAAGGTTTAAGGTAAATGCAAGATACAGTGATAAATACTTTCAACAGACTGCAGAGAAGAAGCAAGATGGTAAAAACTGTCAAATCTTGGCAAACAGTTCAGACAGATGAGGGGCAGGGACACCAGGATGGGAAGGTCAAGAACCAAGGACAGAAGGGAGAGGAGTAGGAGGGAGGATAAAGGTGAAAAGGGCTGCGGGATGCTCCTTGCTGGGCCACTAAATGCTAAGGATGGCAAAGGTGGAAACCTTGCATTTGTTCCTGGAGTACCTGATGAGCAGAACTGATTAGCTGTAGATATCATTTAACTCTCCTTTTAAAGCAAATCTAAGTCTTTAATCATTATCTCCCCAAACACCAAACAGCTCCAGACACACACACACCCGCTTCACTGAGAGACTTGTCAAGACTGAAACAGTAATTCACAAATTCACTAAAATTCCCTGCTCCACCGAGCAGTATGACAGCTCCAGCGACCGCGGTAACATTTCTATTCAAACTGGCTTTGGAGCCGAAGCTATAAATATCCTTGCAATATTTCCTGCTTCAGAACATAAAGACAGCTTTACAGCACTGATAAAATAGAAATTACTTTCTCTCTGAGGTCTTGCTGGAATTTTAATGTCTGTTTTGCAATAAAGCAGCTCCTACACAATTTGATTTGAGGGAAAGAAAACAAACGGTCTAATTTAGTTACAATAATGACTCTTCTTGTATTGTTTGCCCTACTTGCTTCTCTGGCTGCTGGGCTGTTAAAGTTTGTAGCATGGAGCAGAAGAGATGATGTTTATGAGAATATTAAAATCGTTTCTTTATTATTTAAAGATACATCGTCCCCCTCCCTCCTCAAATCAGAGCAACTTAAAAAAAAATTTTTTTAAAGGAGAATTAGGGAGAAGAAAATAAAGTTTACGGCCCTTAATAGCACTTTGTGAAAATTGCTTGTTAGAACTGTAAAGCTGTTGACCAAAGATGACTCGAATTTAAAAGGCCTTTGAAACATAAAAGATCATAGCAGCTTTAATTATTCCATACACACTACCCCAGTTCTTGTTAGTGCCTTCAAGCTGAGCAAAGCATCTTTTTTTTTTTTTTAATCCATACATATCCCTCTCTTTTGTAGATTACAAGATGTAGAAGGAAAAAGAGAAAAGAAATTTGCTTTGCATGTGGGGTATATACTGAGGGCATAGGGAAGTGGAGTTGAAAACAGAAGCTGACTGGAGACAGGAATTAAATTATTGAAAATAGAGTTTGTTCAGGTGCTCAGTAGTGTTTCTATAACTAACAATGAAAAAGAAATTAAGAAAACAATCTCATTTACAAAAGGTATTAAAAAGTACTTAGGAATGAAATTTAACAAAAGAAGTAAAGGATCTGTACACTGAAAACTATAAAACATTGATGAAAGAAACGGATGAAGACACAAATAAATGAAAAGATATCCCATGTTCATGGGTTGGAAGATATAATATTGTTAAAATAGCTATACTACCTGAAGTACAATTCCTCTCAAAACTCCAATGACATTTTTTCACAGAAGTAGAAAAAAAATCCTAAGATTTGTATGGAAACAAAAAAGATCCTGAATAGCCAAAGCAATCTTTTGGACAAAATAAATAAATAAAATAAATAAAAACCAAGCAGGAGGCATCACACTACTAAATTTGAAAAAAATACTACAAAGCTATTGTAATTGAAGTTGCATTATATTAGCATAAAAATAGACACACAGACTAATGGAACTGAATACAAAGCCTAGAAAGAAATCCATGCATTCATGCTCAGTTGATTTTTGACAAAGATGCCAAGAACACACAATGGGGAAAAGACAATGTCTTCAAAAAATGATGATAGGAAAACTGGATATCCACATAAACAAAAATAAAAACAGACCCTCATGTCACACCACAGAAAAAACAACTCAAAATGAATTAAAGACCTAAATACAAAACCTGAAACTGTAAAACTATTAAAAGAAAACATAGGGGAATAGCACTTTGAGCACTGAGTTTTTTTCATATGACCTCAAAAGCACAGGGAACAGAAGCAAATGTAGACATATGGGATAACATCAAACTAGAAAAATTCTGCACAGCTAATGAAACAAAGAGACAACCTATAGAATAGGAGGAAATATTTTCAAACTATACAACTTACAAGGGATTAATATCCAAAATATATAACGAACTCAAACAACTCAACAACAAGAAAATCAATAACACAATTTAAACATGGGTAGGAGAGGCGGAGCAAGATGGCAGCCGAGTAACAGCTTCCTTGCATCTGGGCACCGTGAGTCTGGGGAGATAGGACTCCAGGCATCTCTGGCTGGTGGGATCTGCCTATCATCACCCCTGTGAGGATACAGGGAGTCAGCGAGAGACTTCTGGACCCCAAGAGGAGGACTAAAACAGTGGAAAAACGGCAAGTGGTCGCGTGTGTTCAATCCGTCTAAACCCGCCCGCAACTGTAAGTTCAGTAACAGCGAGACTGCAAACCAGAAAGGCCTGACCTGTGAACTATTTTGGTGTCTTTGGACTTGGCACTCAGTTGAACTGCCTTGGGGAGAGCCTGAGCGGGAGTGTGGAGAACTTTGGCCATTGTCTAGGGCCCCAGTCTGAGCCGCTGAGCCAGACAGAGCTAATAGTGTTTGGCTGTGGGTCACAGGGATCCATTGTGAGCGATCTGCCCTGGCAAGCTCCACCCTCAGGATCACAGAGCTAGAATCGGGTGGGAGCTGGTAACCCAGCCACCAAGTAGCCTAAGGGTGGGGTCGGAGCCGCCTTGCAGCCCTAACCCTCAGGGGCAGAGTGAGACCGGTTTTGGCACACTGGGTAAGTGGATAGCCACTTCAGCAGTGATTCCAGCGACAAGCACTTTCCTGCAAAAGCTTCTGCTCAGCAAGTTTACAAGTTCAAGGGGCCTTTTAAGTGGGCTAAAGAGACATTTAGGGTGTCTACCTGCTGGGGTTTGAGAAATCAGCAGCCTCCAGTGTATCAGAACTGTGATTAACATCTCATACTCCAGAAGACCACATGTTGCCCAGACAATATTCAATAACATATACATACTGCTTTGTTTTTGGTTGTGTTTTTTTTTTTGGTTTGGTTGTTTTTTTTGTTCATTTTGATGTTGCTGATGCTGTTTTGTTTTTTAATTTCAACCTTTTCCATAAAGATCCTTTTTCTTTCTCAATTTTTCTAGTTTAATTATAATTTCCAATTGCTGCCTATTTCAATAACTAGAACTTCATTTTTGCTAGTGTTTCTCCCGCTATTATTTGGTTTTTCACCCAATTTTATCCCATAAAGTTTTCTGTTTGCTTGTTTTGGTTTGATTTATAGCATTTTTGTCTTTCCTATCTACTTGATGGAGGTGGGGTACGGTGTCCGATCAGGTTAGCAAAGAGCTGCTGACCTCAAGGGAACCCCAACTGGGCACCCCCAGAAGGTGAAGTTTTTTTAAGGTTGTGTCAAAGTACCCTACTGCACACCTATATTGCTCTGTCTCCCTCTTTCTGTGCCTCTCTTCTTTTTGTCAATATTCCTTTTACCCTTCCGCTCTCCTTTCTCTATTTTTCTTTTTTTTTCTTATCACTCGGTCCTCCTTTCTTTGATCCCTTTTTTGATCTTCATCCTTCTCACCCTTCTGTTCCTGTAACCCTTAGTCCACAGGCACAAGAAATTAAAGAGCAAGAGGAAGTGAAAGGAAAATTAGGGCAAAGAAACAGATAAAAGAAATCACACATGAGGAAGAATCAGTAGAAAACTCCAGGCAACATGAAGAACCAGTCCAGAACAACCCCGCCAAGGGACCATGAGGTAGCTACTGCAGATGATTCCACCTATAAAGAAATGTTAGGAATGACAGAAACGGAATTTAGACTACACATGTTGAAAACAATGAAAGAAATGATGGAAACAATGAAGGAAACTGCTAATAAAGTGGAAAATAACTAAAAGGAAATCCAAAAACAGAACCAAATAAGAGATGAACGATATGAAGAATATAAAAAGGATATAGCAGAGCTGAAGGAACTGAAACAGTCAAATAGGGAACTTAAAGATGCATGGAAAGTATCAGCAACAGGTTAGACCATGCAGAAGAAAGAATTTCAGAGGTAGAAGACAAAGTTTTTGAGATAACTCAGATAGTAAAAGAGGCAGAAAAGAAGAGAGAGAAAGCAGAACATTCCCCGTCAGAATTATGGGACTTTATGAAGTGTTCCAACATACGAGTTATAGGAATTCCAGAAGGGGCAGAAAAATGCCCCAGAGGAATGGAAGCCATACTAGAGAATATTATAAAAGAAAATGTCCCAAATATCACCAAAGATTCTGACACACTGCTTTCAGAGGGATATCAGACCCCAGGTCGCCTCAACTGTAACCAAGCTTCTCCAAGACACATTGTGATGAACCTGTCCAAAGTCAAGACAAAAGAAAAGATTCTGCAAGCTGCCAGGGTAAGTGCCAGTTGACCTACAGGGGCAAATCCATCAGAGTGACCGCAGACTTCTCTAATGAAACTTTCCAAGCAAGAAGACAATGGTCATCTACCTTTAATCTACTTAAACAGAACAATTTCCAGCCCAGAATTCTGTACCCTGCTAAGCTAAGCTTCAAAATTGATGGAAAAATCAAACCATTTACGGATATACAAACATTGAGGAAATTCGCCACAACAAGACCAGCTCTACAGGGAATATTTCAACCTGTTCTGCACACTGACCACCACAATGGATCAGCAGCAAAGTAAGAACTCAGAAATTAAAGGACAGAACTTAACCTCCACACTGATGCAAAAGATAAAACTAAGCAATGGACTCTCACAAAATAAGATGAATAAAATACCACCACACTTCTCAATTACCTCAATAAATGTTAATGGCTTGAATTCCCCACTGAAGAGACATAGACTGGCTGACTGGATTAAAAAACACAAGTCATCTATTTGCTGTCTGCAAGAAATACACGTGGCTTCAAAAGACAAATTAAAGCTCCAAGTCAAGGGTTGGAAGACAATTTTTCAGGCAAATGGAATTCAGAAGAAAAGAGGAGTTGCAGTCTTATTTTCAGATACATGTGGATTTAAAGCAACTAAAGTCAAAAAAGACAAAGATGGTCACTTTTTATTGGTCAAGGGAAAAATACAACAAGAAGACATTTCAATTCTAAATATTTATGCACCCAATTTAAATGCTTCCAGATTCTTGAAACACACCTTACTCAGTCTGAGCAATATGATATCTTATAATACCATAATAACAGGGGACTTTAACACTCCTCTTTCAGAGCTGGACAGATCCTCTAAACAGAAATTAAACAAAGATATAAGAGATTTAAATGAGACCCTAGAACAACTGTGCTTGATAGACGCGTATAGAACACTCCACCCCAAAGATAAAGAATATACATTCTTCTCATCACCCCATGGAACATTCTCCAAAATTGATCATATCCTGGGACACAAAACAAATATCAACAGAATCAAAAGAATTGAAATTTTACCTTTTATCTTCTCAGATCATAAGGCACTAAAGGTGGAACTCAACTCTAACAAAAATGCTTGACTCCACCCAAAGGCATGGAAATTAAACAATCTTCTGTTGAATAACAGATGGGTACAGGAAGAAATAAAACAGGAAATCATTAACTTCCTTGAGCATAACAACAATGAAGACACAAGCTACCAAAACCTGTGGGATACTACAAAAGCAGTTTTGAGAGGAAAATTCATCGCTTTAGATGCCTACATTCGAAAAACAGAAAGAGAGCACATCAACAATCTCACAAGAGATCTTATGGAATTGGAAAAAGAAGAACAATCTAAGCCTAAACTCGGTAGAAGAAAAGAAATATCCAAAATCAAATCAGAGATCAATGAAATTGAAAACAAAAGAATCATTCAGAAAATTAATGAAACGAGAAGCTGGTTTTTTGAAAAAATAAATAAAATAGATAAACTATTGGCCAGACTAACGAGGAATAGAAAAGTAAAATCTCTAGTAACCTCAATCAGAAATGATAAAGAGGAAATAACCACTGATTGCCCAGAGATAGAAGAGATCATCTCTGAATACTACCAGAAACTCTATGCCCAGAAATTTGACAATGTGAAGGAAATGGATCAATATTTGGAATCACACCCTCTCCCTAGACTCAGCCAGGAAGAAATAGACCTCCTGAACAGACCAATTTCAAGCACTGAGATCAAAGAAACAATAAAAAAATCTTCCAACCAAAAAATGCCCTGGTCCAGATGGCTTCACTGCAGAATTCTATCAAACCTTCAAGGAAGAGCTTATTCCTGTACTGCAGAAATTATTCCAAAAAAATGAGGAAGAGGGAATCTTCCCCAACACATTCTATGAAGCAAACATCACCCTGATACCAAAACCAGGAAAAGACCCAAACAAAAAGGAGTATTTCAGACCAATCTCACTCATGAATACAGATGCAAAAATTCTCAACAAAGTCCTAGCCAATAGATTACAGCTTATCATCAAAAAAGTCATTCATCATGATCAAGTAGGCTTCATCCCAGGGATGCAAGGCTGGTTTAACATACACAAGTCCATAAACGTTATCCACCATATTAACAGAGGCAAAAATAAAGATCACATGATCCTCTCAATAGATGCAGAAAAAGCATTTGATAAAATCTAGCACCCTTTTCTAATTAGAACACTGAAGAGTATAGGCATAGGTGGCACATTTCTAAAACTGATTGAAGCTATCTATGACAAACCCACAGCCAATATTTTCCTGATTGGAGTAAAACTGAAAGCTTTTCCTCTTAGAACTGGAACCAGACAAGGTTGTCCTCTGTCACCTTTACTATTCAACATAGTGCTGGAAGTTCTAGCCAATACAATTAGGCAAGACAAGGAAATAAAGGGAATCCAAATGGGAGCAGAAGAGGTCAAACTCTCCCTCTTTGCTGACAACATGATCTTATACTTAGAGAACCCCAAAGACTCAACCACAAGACTCCTGGAAGTCATCAAAAAATACAGTAATGTTTCAGGATATAAAATCAATGTCCACAAGTCAGTAGCCTTTGTATACACCAATAACAGTCAAGATGAGAAGCTAATTAAGGACACAACTCCCTTCACCATAGTTTCAAAGAAAATGAAATACCTAGGAATATACCTAGCGAAGGAGGTGAAGGACCTCTATAAAGAAAACTATGAACTCCTCAGGAAGGAAATAGCAGAGGATATTAACAAATGGAAGAACATACCATGCTCATGGATGGGAAGAATCAACATTGTTAAAATGTCTATACTTCCCAAAGAAATCTACCTATTCAATGCCATTCCTATCAAAATACCAACATCGTACTTTCGAGATTTGGAAAAAATGATTCTGTGTTTTGTATGGAACCGGAAAAAACCCCGTATAGCTAAGGCAGTTCTTAGTAATAAAAATAAAGCTGGGGGCATTAGCATACCAGATTTTAGTCTGTACTACAAAGCCATAGTGGTCAAGACAGCATGGTACTGGCACAAAAACAGAGACATAGACACTTGGAATCGAATTGAAAACCAAGAAATGAAACTAACATTTTACAACCACCTAATCTTTGATAAACCAAACAAGAACATACCTTGGGGGAAAGACTCCCTATTCAATAAATGGTGTTGGGAGAACTGGATGTCTACATGTAAAAGACTGAAACTGGACCCACACCTTTCCCCACTCACAAAAATTGATTCAAGATGGATAAAGGACTTAAATTTAAGGCATGAAACAATAAAAATCCTCCAAGAAAGCATAGGAAAAACACTGGAAGATATTGGCCTGGGGAAAGACTTCATGAGGAAGACTGCCATGGCAATCGCAACAACAACAAAAATAAACAAATGGGACTTCATTAAACTGAAAAGCTTCTGTACAGCTAAGGAGACAAAAACCAAAGCAAAGAGACAACTTACACAATGGGAAAGGATATTTGCATATTTTGAATCAGGCAAAAGCTTGATAACTAGGATCTATAGAGAACTCAAATTAATCCACATGAAAAAAGCCAACAATCCCATATATCAATGGGCAAGAGACATGAATAGAACTTTCTCTAAAGATGACAGACAAATGGCTAACAAACACATGAGAAAATAAATGTTCGTCATCTGTATATATTAGAGAAATGCAAATCAAAACAACCCTGAGATATCATCTAACCCCAGTGAGAATGGCCCACGTCACAAAATCTCAAAACTGCAGATGCTGGTGTGGATGTGGAGAGAAGGGAACACTTTTACACTGCTGGTGGGACTGCAAACTAGTACAACCTTTCTGGAAGGAAGTATGGAGAAACCTCAAAGCACTCAAGCTAGACTTCCCATTTGATCCTGCAATCCCATTACTGGGCATCTACCCACTTGGAAAAAAAAATCCTTTTATCATAAGGACACTTATACTAGACTGTTTCTTGCAGCTCAATTTACAATCGCCAAAATGTGGAAACAGCCTAAATGCCCACCAACCCAGGAATGGATTAACAAGCTGTGGTATATGTATACCATGGAATACTTGTCAGCCATTAAAAAAAAAATGGAGACTTTATATCCTTCGTATTAACCTGGATGTAAGTGGAAGACATTATTCTTAGTAAAGCATCACAAGAATGGAGAAGCATGAATCCTATGTACTCAATTTTGATATGAGGACAATTAATGACAATTAAGGTTATGGGGGGGGAAAGCAGAAAGAGGGACGGGGGGGTGGGGCCTTGGTGTGTGTCCACTGTATAGGGGCAAGACATGATTGCAAGAGGGACTTTACCTAACAATCACAATCAGTGTAACCTGGCTTATTGTACCCTCAATGAATCCCCAACAATAAAAAAAATAAATAAATAAAAAAATAAACATGGGTAAAGGACATGCATAGTCAGTTTTCAAAAGATGTACAAATGGCCAACAAATGTCTAAAAAGATTCTCAACATCACTAATCATTGTGGAAATGCAAATCAAAACCATTCTGAGATAGCATCTCAAACCTTTTAGAATAGCTATTATCAAAAATTTGAAACATAAAAAGCATTGGCAAGGATATGGAGAAAGAAATATATCCTTGGCATACCAGGCATGTAATTTAGTACAGCCATTATGGAAAACAGGATGGAAGATCATCACATTTAAAAATAAAACCACTATATAGTCTAGCAATCTCACTACTGGATATGTGTGTGTGTTTTTGTGTGTGTGTGTGTGTGTGTATCTATCTATCTATCTATCTATCTATCTATATATATATATATCTCCAAAGGAAATGGAATCAGTACATCAGTATATTGAAGAGAGATCTGCACATCATGTTCATTGTGGCACTTATTTACAATATCTAACAGATGGAATGAATGTAGGTTTCTATCAATGGATGAATGGATAAAGAAAATGTCATATATACACACACAATGAAATACTATTCTTCCTTAAAAAAAGGAAGAAATTCTGTCACGTGTGATAGGATGGGTAAACCCAGAGGGCATTGTGTTAAGCAATATAAGCCAAGCACAGAAAGACAAATACTGTATTAAATCACTGATGCATGGAATCTAAAAAGTCAAACCCATAGAAGCAGAGAGTAGAAAGGTAGTTAACAGTGACGGAGCGTTCAGAAGATTAGGGTGATGTTGGTCAAAGGACACAAATTTTCAGTTAGAAAGAGTAAGTTCAAGAGATCTGTTGAATGTCATGATGACTATAGTTAATAACAAAATATTACATACTTAAAATTTGCTAAAAGAGAAGATTTTAAGTGTTCTTACCACAAAAGAATGTGTTAAGTTTCTGAGGTAATACATGTTCATTAGTTTGATTTTGCCATCCCACAAGGTATATATATATCAAAACATTATTGTTGTATACCATAAATATATAAAACTTTGACAATTAAAAAAAATGACAGGTGATTCTGATACCTTTTCCAAGGAGGCATTTTAAAAGTAGATATGATATATAGGTCAACAATTCTCGAAATGTAGGGAGAGGAACCCTCTGGAGTGTGTGAGACCCTTTTAGAGGATTTGTGAGGTCAAAATTACTTTTGAGACATTTTGTTTCTATTTTTATACCAATACCATGCTGTTTTGATCACGATAGATTTGTAGTATAACCTGAAACAGAATTGAGAACTGAGATGAACTAGCATCATATCACCATCTGATCCTCAATAAAGCAAACAAAAAGCATACACTGGGTAAAGAGTCCCTGTTTAATAAATGATGACAGGAAAACTGGCTTGCCACTTGTAAAAGTCTGAAACTGGACTCTCACCTCTCACCACTTAGAAAAATTAACTCACGTTAGATAAAAGATTTATATTTATGGCACAAAATGATAAAACCTCTAAAAGAAAGTATGTGAAAACTCTTGTTGATATAGGCCTTGAGAAAAAAATTATAGTAAAGGCACCATTGGCAGGCAATTGCAGCAAAAACAAAAATAAACAAAGAGGTCTTGATCAAGTTAGAAACTTTCTGCATAGCTGAGGACATAACAAAGCAAACAGCTTTCAGAATGGGAGAAGATATTTGCATGCTACAAATCTGACAAAGGGCTAATAACCAGAATCTACAAAGAACTCCAGCAAATCAACAAGAAAAGAGCAAACTACCCCATTAATTACTGGGCAAGACATATAAACAGATGCCTTTCCCAAGAGGACAGATGAGTGGCCAACAAACGTATGAAGAAATGCTCATCATCCCTAATCATCAAAGAAATGCAAATAAAAATCACTTTGAGATATCATCCAACCCCAGCAAGGATAACCCACATCACAAGGTTTCAAAGCTGCAGATACTGGCATGAGTATGGAGAGAAGGGAGCACTCAGGTACTGTTGGTGGGATTGCAAAATAATACGGCCCTTTTGGAAAGAAGTACAGAGAATTCTCAAAGAGCTAAAAGTAGATTTTCTATTTGATCTTACAGTTGGTTTACAAGGTCTACCCAGGAGAAAAAAAATCATTTTATTATAAGGACCTTTGCACTTGAATATTCATAGCAGCTTAATGTATGATCACAAAGATGTAGAAACAACCCAAGTACCCATTGACACATGAATGGATTAATAAAATGTGGTATATGCATACCCACAGAATACTATTCAGCCATAAAAAGATGGAGACTTTGCATCTTTTGTATTTACCTGGATGAACATGGAGAACATTCTTCTAAGAAAAGTATCTCAAGAATAGAAAAACAAGCATCTCATGTACTCAGCACTAACGTGAAAATAGTAGACTAACAATTACAGGCCCACAAGAGAGAAAAACACAATTAAATTCAAAAAGGAGGCAAAGGGAAAAAAGGGAGAGGTGGAGGCAATACAGTAAGTTTCCACCTAATGAGTACAATAAAGGGGGTATGACACACTTCTTGTTGGACTTTAGGTTACAAACGCAAACAGCCTAACTGAATCGTGTATACCATCATATTAATACAAAATTTAAAAAAAACTTTTAGAGCAGTTTTATATGCACAGAAAAATTGAGAGGAAGATACAGATATATCCCATATACTTTTTGCCCCCAACATGTACAACTCCCCCCATTATCAATATCCCCCAGTAGAGTGGTACATTTGTTATTAATACGATTGATGAACCTTTATGACACATCATTGTCACCTAGAGTCCACAGATTACTTTAGGGTTCATCTTGGTGTTGTACTTCTGCGTTTTGGATAAATGTATAATGACATGTATCCATTGCTGTAGTATCATACAGACCAGTTTCCCTGCCCTAAACATCCTCTGTGTTCTACCTATACACCCTCCCTTCCCCTGGAAACCTCTGATCCTTTTACTATGTACACAGCTTTGCCTTTCCAAGATTATTATATACAGAAGGTGCCAAAAATATGAATGCACATTTTAAGAAAAGAAAAAAAAACTGTACTAAAATTGTAATACTCAAGTCACATTTGACTTATGCAATTATGAGAGGTACAAGATATAATGCACAAGGTAGCAAACACTATTAGAATATATTAAATATTATAATTTTGCGTTCCCACTATGATGAGAATTCCTGTTGTTCTACATCCTCACCAGCAGTTGGTGTTGTCAGTGTCCTATTTTGCCACTCCGATAGGTGTGTAGTGGTATCTCTTTGTCATTTTGATTTGCATTTCTTTGATAACGTGATGTACAACACCTTTTCATATGCTTACTTGCCAGCTGTATATTTTCTTTGGTGAAGCATTTGTTAAGGTCTTTGACCCAGTTTTTAATTGAGTTATTCTCTTATTGCTGGTTCCAATAGTCAGTATATTTTGGATAACAGTCTTTTATTGGATATATCTTTTGTGTCTATTTTCTCCCAGTCTGTGGACTTCTTATTCTCATGTTTTTTCATAGCACTCACTATTTTTATTTTTATCAAGCCAGCTTATGAATTTTTTCATGAATCATGTCTTAGTGCTATATCTAAAACAGTCATCAAGATTTTTTTCCTATTGTTATCTTTCTTCTAGGAATTTTATAGTTTTATGTTTTGCATTTAGGCATGTCATCAATATTGAGTTAATTTTTGTGAAGAACACAAGGGCTGTGTCTGGATTCATTGCTTTGCATGTGGATGTCCAGTTACTTCAGCATAATTTGTTGAAAAGACTAGTTTTTCTCCAATTCATCATCCAAACTATTTTTGTAATGACATAAAAGCATCATTTTTCACTGTCTTGATATTTGCAATGATATTGCAGAGAAATGTGAGTCAACTATTGGTACCTTAACTCAAGGCAATGCCACTGAATTGTACTAGCAGCTATTGTATTCTTCCCCACTTCATAGTCACAGAAAAAAGGAAGGAAGAAGGAAAGAAGGGAGAAAGAAAAGTAGAAAGGAATGGAAGGAAGGAGGAAAAGAGGGATGGAGGAATAGAAGGCATACAAGGGAAAACTAATTTAATTTTAATATGTTCTTGATGAAGAAGCAACGTTTCTAATTTTACTAAATCTTGGTCCTGGAGTTCTTAATAGTCAGTTTGACAAAATGGGAAATATACAGAAAGCCTGTACCTGCTGAGCAAAGTATGAGGATCATCTCAGGCAAAACAATTGTGCAATTGCTTAAATTGTGAGTTGAGTTAGTAGCTCTTTTCATGTGCCATCATTTATACTAAGATGAACTACTGACCAACAATCAATGGTTATTGAGACATGCCTATTTGGCAGACATTTCTTTGAAAATGAATGAAATAATCCTGTCATTTCACAGAAAGCAACTGACAGTATTTTTTCCCAATGTTAATATTTGTGCTTTCAAGCAAAAATTAGAATTCTAGAAAGCTGTGTCTACTGCTGTAAATGTGACAGCTTCCCAATACTTAAAGACTTTTTATAATGAGATTGTTAGTGATAATAACAAATGAGATGTTTTCATATTGGGTAATGAAATATGTCAGCATTTTTAAGATCTAAACTATTCAAGGAACCAGTATTTTCCAAATGACCAATACCCAGTGCTACAAAATCTTACATGGGCAACAGATCCATTCAATGTGTGAGACAGATTGATGGATTTTGATGTAGCAGAGTATAAAAATATTAATATAGTTTCAGATTCTGTATTGCAGCAAATCCTAAGGAAACTATTTGTTCAGTTTAGTGTAATATCAAAGATGAATATTCAAAATTATATTAAAAAGTTATGAAAATAGTCTTTTTTCCAACTACATAAATGAGGCCAGGTTTTCCTTCATATACTTCAACTAGAACAACATATCACAACAGATTGATTACAGAAGAATATTTGAGAGTACAGCTGTTTTTTTTTTTAAGCTAGAAACTAGAGATTTTAAAAAAATGAAAATCAGTGTGATTTTTCTCACTATTTTTTTGTTTGTTTCTCTGAGGCTAACAAAGGGGTCTTCAGACCAAGAGGTGTGAGAACTGCAGTTAAAGGTGGTTCAAGATACTTTCTTTCTTTTTTTTTTTTTTATTGTTGGGGATTCATTGAGGGTACAATAAGCCAGGTTACATTGATTGCAATTGTTAGGCAAAGTCCCCTCTTGCAATCATGTCTTGCCCCCATAGGTTCACGATACTTTCAAAGCTGCCCTCAAACTTCACTGTCTATGTTGACAGGTTACTACATGTTTTCCACTAATTCTTCTAAGGACTAGCTCTAAGTGCTTTATTGTTTAATCCTTTATTTATATTCCTTCATTCACCAGAGCTTAAGCCATGGAAGAAGCAAATGGAATTAAACAAAGGGCTCTTCACTGTGGTGGCTTCTGAATCCCAGGATCATCCATCCCAGCTCTTCCTTCTCTTGACACTGTGCTGTTTCCCTACATAGACTTATGAAGTATTCTAGATCCATTTGCAAAGCCCATATGAGCCCACTAGTGCTCTTTGTGTTAATGCATCCACATAGATATAGCCCTAAGGGGGGAGTTTTAGCAAAATATGGAGGAATAGAAACCAGAGACCTCAGCATGGAGAAGAAATGCTTTGAATTAGTTTTTTTAACTAATAATTTCTAAAGATTTTCTATGTAGGGGGGTGATAAGAGAGGGCAGAGACAATGGATGGACTCCAGGATGCTGTGCAATACTCCAAAGCTTCTCCTTGATTAAATCAGTTCAGGGACTGTGATGCATGTTATTCTGAATAACACCCTAGGCTGGATATTACAAGATAATGGTTTTAGTCTTGGTTTTATCACTCAAAAATTTTGAGATTATTAAATTTACCATCTACAGAAGATGGTAGATTTACTTTTTATGCATTAGGTGGTAAATAGAACACTGTATTAGGCATATGGAGAACACGTCTCAGGTGTTTGGTAATGCTCCTTTGGTAGTATTTTAGGTTTTTACTTTTGTATTAATATTAGTATGGAATTTGTGATGCCAGGAAAGTTGATAATTGTTTTGAGGTCTAGCTTACTCATTTCTAAAATTTCTGGGGCATCTTCCAAAGCTGTGAGCTGCAGTGGAAAAGGGATAAAATTAGGAAGTCAACGTGCTTAGAGTTTTGTTCCAGCAAGAGCAACTATCATCCAAGTGACCGGTGGGCAGACCCTTCCCGGTCTAGCCCCTTTGTTTGCTCAACTGTGAAACAAAAGGGATGGACCAAATAATCTGTCGGGTTTATTCATTCATTCATTCATTCATTTATTGAGACAGAGTCTCACTATGTTGCCCTCGGTAGAGTGTCACAGCATCACAGCTCATAGCAACCTCAAGCTCTTAAGCGATTCTCTTGCTTCAGCCTCCCAAGTAGCTGGGACTACATGCACCTCCACAACACCCAGCTATTTTTTTTGTTGCAGTTGTCACTGTTGGTTAGCAGGCGTGAGCCAGGTTTGAACCTGCCAATCCCGGTGTATGTGGCTGGCACCCTAACCACTGAGAGCTACCTAATCTCTAAGGTCCTATTCAGCACTGGCATTCTCTAGTCTAGAGCCTCCTCTGATCCTAGAAGGGTTAACACTCTTTCCTAGATTACCTATATTCAGGGCAGAGCAGGGCCTAGTACCTACGTCTTCTAATTTCTGAGTTTATAAATGGATTGTTCAGTCTAGTGAAATTTTCCGGGATAACCCAAACACCTGAAAAATTCCATTTTCAATAAATCATTCTTTAAGACCACTCTGATTAAATGAGGTGTTTACATGATTTTAAAAAAACAACAAAAGACTTTGTTGTTAAATGAGGAAGGAAGACACTGTCTCCTGAGAACCAGCTGTCCTACAAGATTTCAAGTATTTCCTAATTCCAGTGGGTTGGATAAGCCCCAATAGCATTCATCCTTGTGTCATTTTCTTAGTTCCAGTCCCAGCAGCAATCAAGAAGTGCAAGGGAGTGTAGCCATGTGGCAACAATGAAAACAAGAAATTAATCAATCTCTCTCCAACTCTACTGAAGAGGGGAACTGTATGAACAGGACTACGGCAGAAGAAAGGCCTGAGATCTGCTCTATGTTTTATGCCCATTTTATATATTAAAGCAGTAATGGCAATTGAGTTATTTAAAGAAATAAAAACATACATTTCCTTGGAGCTTCGATAGATTCTATTTTTAATCCAAATCATTTAAAACAAAATCCATGTCTACATTCATCTTATATATGAACAATGAATCAATCACATTTTATTGAATGTTCCTCCTCCCTTTGTCATGATAATGGTTAGTTTCTGTGCAGTCGATCAGATCAACCAGGCTATTGATTTGATTTGGTCTTTGAAATGGTCCCTGAATTAGGTAATTTTATGGTTTTTATCTTAAGAATAAAAATCATACTTACCTAGTGTTTCTTAAAAATGTGGTCTCTGTCCTACCTACATCAAAATCATCAGTAGTGCTTGTTATAAATGTAAATCCTAAGGACCCCTCCCTAATCTTTCTAAATTTAGAATCCCAACTTTAGGGATTCACAAATGAACAAGTTCCCCAGGTGATTCTTCTGAAATTTATCTGTGAAAGTCACCAGTGTCCTAACTGATGGGCCAATACTATCTTTTTGGTCTTCATCCTACTCAGACATATTGCAATACTTGGCACTGTAGACTCCTTCATTATTGAAACTCTCTCTTTCTGATTTCAGTGTCTGAGACTGAAATCTCCTACCTCTAACTCATTTACCTTCCTTCTTTACCTGCCTTCTTTTGTTACTTCTTTCCTTCCTCTGGTTCTTAAAACATAGAATACTTTAGTTGACAATCCCACTGAGATTGAATCCAAAAGGGAAAGACTTTCTCCCAAAGCAAAATCAGGTACTATTAAGAAGAAAAAGAATAGATGCTGACTAGGTAAAAATCATAGTTTTCCATTATATGTCTATGCTTTTGAGATCCTTGAGGTCATGGGCTACTTCTTCATTGTATCTGAATCCTTAACCCTCAGTGTAGCACATAATACTTAGGAGGCTTTCATTCCATATCTAATGAATTAATGAATGAATAAATTGGATAAATAAGTGCCATGATGACTCTAATTTTGCAATTAATAAGCACTAACATTACCATTGAAATAGCGTGTAAGTCCCAGCTCCTTCCAATCCACCTTCAAACAATCTTCAAAAAACTAGATGTTAATCAACTTCAATCTCCTGATGGGAAACATTAAATGGATCCAGATATAAGTTCATGCCCTTGGAATTCAAGCATTTCTTTTACATAATCCAGCTTGTTTTTTCAACCTCAACCCCTAACTCTCTCACACAATCCCTGATAAAGCAGCCAAACCATGCCATTCTTTCTTCTGTAAATATTTTACACTTTCTTGCTTTTTAACGTTTGTCTATGTAAATCCTTAAGACATAAATGATTTCTGAAAATTCACCTTTGACAGAAAAACAATCCTATTCATCTTTCAAATTTTATTTTAGATGTTGCCTTCTACAATTAACAGTTGTCTATCAAGTTCTCTCCAAGCAGAAGTCACTGAGTTGGGTTTGGTGTTGTTAAGCCAACAGCAAGCCTTTCCTGTGTCTTCATGGCCCCTGAGTTTGGGAATGATTTTGTTAGGAAAACCTCCTCTTCCAGCTTTTCATGTTAGCATGCTGTGGCTCTGCAATTGCATTTAACACTTACTAACCTGTTTTCATTTTTCTTTTAATGCAATTAGGACATTTGCTCTTCCTATGACTAGACTGTAAGCTTTCTAATAGGGTAGACCAGTGTCACACAGCTTACTAGCTCTCAGAGTCGTAGCTCATTAAAAACTTGTGGCATGGGATTGGATTTAATCTGTTGTAATTCCTTTGTCTTAAGAGCTGAGGAAAGTGAAGTCCAAAGAGATTAAAGAAACTGCTCAAAGTCAAGTAACCAGTTAGTAGCAGAGTCAGAAATAATACTTGTATTTCCCTAAAATGCTGTCGTCCAAGTTCAAAAGTTAGTGTGAGAAGGGAAACTTACAGGGTGTTCTAAAACTTGTCTATAAAGTTGCTACACTTAGTGAAAATGGAAAATTGTAATGAAATGTACCTTTATTTACAAAATATTCATTATAAAATTTTACAAAGAGGTGGACAACATGTAGAAAATATTTTGTAAAATTTTATAGCGAATATTTAGTAACTAAAGGTACATTCAGCTACACGTTTCCATTTTCTCTATGTATATATATATGTGGTGACTTCATGAGCAATTTTTGGGACACCCTGTGTCCCTTTTCAATATTTGTCCCTTTCACATCGTATGTTTGTATGCTAAATCTCTGTCACATTCATGTTCATAGGCAAACTGTTATTTTACTTTATCCTCATGCTACTTTCTTTTCTTTCCTTTGATTCTTTCCATGTTTTCTATGGGAATTTCTTCAGCTCTGTTACACATATTTCTTGCAGATTATACACAGTATTTCAGCTGCAACCACATCATGATTTTTTTTTTTTTTTTTTTTGGCATACAGAATGATGACATTGTCTGTCTACTCCCAGACTCCTTTCTGATCATGTCCAGGTAATTGCTGGTCTTTTGGCAGCAACATCAGCGCGTGTAGCAGCTATTGCAGGAAAAGGATTCAAAGGTTCCAACAATCTTATTCCAAATTGTAATGGGTAGTAAACCCATCATCACACAGGTATCCTCTGTTTTTATTTTTTTCTTTAAATACATTCCCTACACAAGCTCACATTGAAATTTGTGGGCTACATATCTGCCCAGTCTCACAGCCTATAATTTACTCACATCAGCGTGGTATATTACTGCATGGAAAGGTTTAGCTCCACCTGAAAACTTTATTGTGTGTCATTTTCAAAATAATATTAGATACATTCCAGTATCAATATCTTGGAGGTTTCTCTGTTATTGCTGTACCATAGAGAAAAGGCATCTTTTTTAATCTACTGTTTGTTTCTTGTATAAGGTATTTTATTTATGTAAGTCTTGTAGAAGTATGTATAACGTCTTTAAAGTATAAGATACTGGTCTAAAGACAATACACAACATCTTCTCCCTTTGTTTATTCCATGCTTAACAAGCTCTAAAATTTCCTCTAGAAAATTGACAAAAGATGTCAAGGATTTTTACAAAAAATATACCCATCAGCTTTCTACATTCCTGTATTTGCCAAGCTCTTCAAACAGCTCCAGCAGATAAATGAAATATGTTTTCCTTTTACAGAACCACAATAGGTAATGTTTGCTTTTATGTCCAGTGAGCTTTTCCCATACTATAGAATCTTTCATCTACATAAGGCGGATCTTACCTAGGTTGCTCTGGAGTGCCCTAAATAAGGTCCAGCACAGTGCCTGGGACATGGTAGTCTTTTCCCTATCCTGTTCCCTACCCTGGCTACTGACTTCAGTGCCATGAGGGACAGGAGACCCAAGGCTTGGGATCTAGTTCTAATTCTGTCATGTGTTGTAATGATGAGTTACTTGGCCTTTTCTCTGCTTGCTCAGTTGTAAAATTAGGTATTTATAATTAATTGCCTCAAAGATATTCTCGAGCTTTAGTTTTTTAAGGATTCTTTACCCATTTTGGTCCATAGTTTCAAATTTGCTATTCATCTTCAAAAACATTTACTAGTCTGAGATCTTTACTGTGTCTGGGTCATCAGACATATTGCAGCATCCAGTACCAAAAAAAAAAAAAAAAAGATTTCATCGTATGTCTTCTACGTCTCTTAAAAAAAAAAAAAAAGATAAATTGAATGGGGTCAGCCTTTTTGAGCAAAAACCAAGATGAACAAATCTCTGTTCTCTTAATTCCTTAATTTCTTTTTATGATCTTTTTTCTTTTACTTCGTGTTACCATTTTACTTTTATTTAATTTTTTTCTCTTTATTCCTCGCTATCCTTCCTTTTTCATTCTTTTTGTAATAGAAGCTATACATGGCCGCAAATAGCCTGTTTGTGATTTCCTGCTATTCAGATCTATACTCAAAGAGTTTCAGAATTAGAAATTTTTGAGAGATAACATGATATAATAGAAATAAATAAAAATTTTAATAATAAGCCTCAGTTATGTGATCTCATGAAAACTACTTAACTTCTTTGATTCTCCATCTATAAAATGAAGATTATAATAAAAATACTAAACATTTGTCTGAAGATTAAACAAGCGATAGTATAAAGCACTCTGCAAACTCTTTTACCTAAATATTGGTTATTATAGTTATTATAAAATCCTCTGTCTTCTCATTGGTTTGGCTTTCCCTGGAAAGCTGGTGCCTGAATTCAATTTTGAATTCTACTTTGCACCAGACGTTGCATTTTTAAAAGAAAGGCCAGAACACGCTTTCCTATTTCCACATGGGCTATCTTTCCCTTTCAAAACACAATGCCTATGGTCTGACAAAGGCTTCTTTCCTATGATAGCCATTTGGCAGGGGTTTTGTCTGAAAGCCTGTTCAAGCAGAACGTGTGATTTACTGTTGGTTGCGAAGGTGAAAGAGATTTTGACAAGTGGAGAAATGGAGAAAGTCTGAGCTTTGTTCATTAACATGCAATCTTCTTTATGTGTGTAGGGGGCGGGAGACAAAGTAGGGAGGGTTAGACATCTGAGTTATAAACTTGAAGCCTAATTTGGTTATGGAAACAGATCTGTGTCTGGCAGAAACACATGGCACCCCAGTCCTCGGGCCATCAGTGTTTGGGAAGCCTGATTCATTTAATTGGTAAATCATCTGTCTCGCATTGTCCTCCACCAGCATTATCTGCGAGGCAGCTGCCCACCTTGGCTAATTTAAATAAGATTTAGCAGGATAGCCTCCTGTCTCTCCTGCCAGAACATTCATAGCACCAAATTAGTGTTGATTGGCACTTCCCACCCAGCCATTGGTGATTCACAGATAAGATTTTGTTACTGATCTATGCCAGGAGGAGTTAGACAGGATATCTTTATTGCCCCCTTTCCATTGAAGTGGGTTTGGCCTGTTCACTAATTTTCTTTATTTGTCTGCAGACTCCATTGTGTGAGCAGCTGTCATGCAGGTGGGAACTCCTCAAAGCATTCTGGGAAAATGTCCATTATTTCAGGCCATTCTCTTGATTTTCTTTCACTTTTTCAAAAAAGACAACTAATCCTCTAAGTGACTGGGGAAATTATTTTTCCACCTTTTGGGAAGTTTAACAGGAAGGTCATTCATTGGATTCAGTCAACATGGCTCTAAGGACCACCTTTTATGTGCTGGTTGCTGTGGGTGACAGATACATGGGTCACAAATCCCATCATTAGGAACTTGTAATATAGATATGTCCACAAATAGCCAACTGCACTTGGAAATAATCAAGAACTTGAATGAAATTTTAGTGATATTTGTGCCTAACCTCCCATTTGTTTTTTTTTACTTCGATTCCAATTCTCTTTCTTTCTCACCTTTTCTTCAATTTTCCTTAGGGGCTATTTCAGTTTTCTTTTTTCTTTCCCTTTTCTTTCTTTCTTTTTTAGTTATCATTTAAGTTATACAATATTGCAGATGATGCTGTAATAGTCACAGATTTACTGCTAAAATAAAATACTTTCCACATATGATTTCCACACTTTAATGCCTTTTCTTTTTTTAACAGAAGTTATCACTACTGTGAATGTGATATATAGGTATCAAGTCCATATTTTTAAACCTAACTGCATGTATATCTATCTGTAAGAATATACAGCATCAGACTAAATTTCTTATTTGCAAAAGTTATACTATAGATATTATTGTGCAACCTGAATTTTCTGTCAATGTTAGGATGAGCAGATCTGTATCATTACATATAGTTCTATTTTGTCTTTAAATTACTTTGTAATTCTTCCTATGGCATTTTATTTATTCTTTTTTTGCTTAATGGATATTTGATTTTTTTCTTCCTTTTGTTTTATTTTTACTATACCCAACAATGTTTCAGTAAACATCTTCAAAGACATCTACCATTGCACAAGAGGGAGAATTTCTCTAGGGTATATACTTAAAAGTGGAATTGCTACATCATAGGTTATACAATTACAGAATTTTTCTATGTATTTCCAAAGTTCTCTTCCAAATAGTTGGGCCAATTTGTATTCTGACCAGCAGTACTTGAGAGTCTCATTGTTCCTCTTCCCTGCCAAAACTTGGTACCCTATTACTTAAAGATCTTTGCCAGTCTGATAGGGTTAAAGAGTACCTTATTATTATTTGAATTCTCCTGATTAAAAGTAGGTACAACTTTTTCACATCTATTTTCTCTTCAAGTTTCCTCTTCTGTGAATTGCCTTCTTGCATTTTGCTTTCATTTTCCTATTTGTCTTTTTCTAAATTGATTCGTAAAAGTTCCTTTATATTTTTAATATTAATGTTTTGCCTCTTACACATGCTGTAAATCTCTTCTCCCAGGCTGTGGTACATCTTAATCTTGTTTATGGTGTCTTGTTCCACAGCAATTTTACATTTTTGAAGATTTTAATTTGGTGTTATGGTCAAGAAATGCTTTCTAACTCCCAGGATTTACTATTTCTTTCTACACTGGACTCTAATACTTTCAAAGAACTTCATACATACATATATATATATACTAAATATATGTATATTTAGTTTTTAAAGACATTTGGAGTGTGTTTTTGAGTTCGGTTAAGATGGGGATCTAATTTTATTTTATTTTCCATGTGAAAAGACAACTGTTTCTATGTCATTTTGATCTTAATTGACTTTGTAGACCCTCTCTGGTCATATACCAAGGTCTCAGATATGCTTAGATCTCTCTGCGAGTTCCTATTGTGTCTCCTTTTGTTTCATCACTGCAATTATACCATAGACCTTAATTTCCACAGCTTTATTAAAATATTTTATATTTAGGATAAGTCTGCAATCGTGATTTTGGCTTTATTGGTACTCCACTGTTCTTTTTATTTTACCCTAAAATTGTTTTTTAATGACTTTGTGTTTTCACTGTCATGTCTTTGCTTTGGCGAATGCTAAGGAGTTGTGTAACATCTGCTTTGTTTACAAATGGGTTACACGCATTGGACTTTAACTCTTCTTTATCTCGGTAAATACTTTGCATTCTTGCTCCCATCCTTTTTATCAACCAAAATAGCCAGTATGATCTTTTTCCCAGAACCTGAATCTTAGTGTCTTGAATTCTGACCACCAATCCAAATGGTCTTTGTGCTATTTCTTCCAATGCATCTGGAAGCCACCACAGGAATCAGACTCCTGGTGATAATTGTTTGGATTTTCAGGGCAAAGACATTCTCTAAGCTCTCAACATATGATTTGCCACAATGATATTATCTAATACAAAGTCAAAAATCAATATCAAGCAAACAAGTGTGTTCTAAGAGAAGCTGACCTAGAGACGAAAATGAAAAGCAAAGAACTGTGAGTATTCATAGAAAGGTGAAATTGTCTGGAGCAATCACAGAAAACTGCAAAAATAATAACATTTTACTTGGAACTTTGAAAATAGGCAAGATTTTCACATGGAGAAAGGGAGAACAGCATTTCCTGTTTAAAAATTTATTATTACTATTTTCTTTTTTTGAGAGAGAGAGTCTCACTTTATCGCCCATGTCTTGAGTGCTCTGGCATCATAGCTCACAGCAACTTCAAATTCTTGGACAGAAGTGATTCTATTGCTTCAGTCTCCCAAGTAGCTGGGAGTCTGTCATAACATCGTGCTATTTTTTTTCCTATTTTTCATAGATATGGGGTCTCACTCTTGCTTAAACTGGTCTTGAATTCCTGAACTCAAGTGATACAACTGCCTTGGCCTCCCAAAATGCTAGGATTATGAGTGTGAGACATCATGCTGATCATTGGTGACGGTCAATATGAGACACCATTCCTGATTTAGGGCTTCCATGAGTAAAGCTGTGGTAACTGGATGTAAAAATGGGACTGCCAAGTTTGGCTTAAGACCAAAGAGAGATTCTAGATCACTCCTGTGGGATTTGCATAAAAGCTGACCAAAAATCGGTTTCATGAAAAGGATCCAAATTTTTGTTTTCTGTACATTCAGTCTATAAAAGGGATTAGAGAGGTAAAGGAAATTGAAGAGGATTTTTAAAAGGTTTTCTTTTCTTAATTTTAAAGTATTACAGGTGTACAGATATTTTTGGTTATAGGATCATTTTCGTAACGCTTGAATCAGGGTTGTAAGTGTGCCCATCACCCAAATAGGGTTCATTGTATTCATTGAGTGAGTTTTCATCCATTCACTTCTTTCTCACCCTGTTTTCCATTGAGTTTTACTAAACTCTATGCACATGTGTACTCATCACTTAGTTCCAATGTAACAGTGAGTACATGTGGTATTTGCCTTACCATTCTTCAGATGCTTCAGGTAGGGTGATAGTCTCTAGTTTCATCCAAATTGTTGCAAAAGGGCTCTTCTCCATGAAATTATGAAAGAGAATTTTCCAGACATGCCAAGAGATTCTGAAATTCAGATAGCAGACAGTATTAAAACCCCAGCACGACTCAACCCAAATAAGACATCAGGCACATCATAATTAATTTCACTAAAGTTAATATGAAGGAGAAAATTCTGAAAGCAGCCAGATGTAAGAAAATCATAACCTACAAAGGGAAAAATATTAGAATGACTACAGATCTCTCTTATGAAAACTTTTAAGCCAGAAGAGGGTGGTCATCAACTTTTAATCTCCTAAAACAAAATAACTTTCAACCCAGGATCCTGTATCCAGCTAAACTGAGTTTCATTTATGATGGAAAAATTAAATACTTTAATGACATTCACATGTTGAAGAAATTTTCCATAACTAAACCAGTTCTGCAGGATATTCTCAGACCTATCCTCCATAATGACCAGTACAATCTTCTACCACAAAAGTAAACTCACTCAGAAACTTTTGATCAAACTTCAACTTCCACAGTGGTGAAAGGATTAAAAATGTCCACTGGACTTTAGAAAAACTCAATACCCAAAATTTTTACCAATATTCTCCATTAATGTGAATGGCTTAAACTGTCCTCTAAAGAGGCACAGGTTGGCTGACTGGATACAAAAACTCAGGCCAGATATCTGATGCATAGAAGAATCTCATCTTACCTTAAAAGATAAATATAGACTCAGAGTGAAGGGATGGTCCTCTATATTTCAGGCAAATGAAAATCAGAAAAAAGCAGGTGTTGCAATTCTATTTACAGATACAATAGGCTTTAAACCAACAAAAGTAAGGAAGGATAAGAATGGTCACTTCATATTTGTTAAGGGTAATACTCAATATGATGAGATTTTAAGTATTAATATCTATGCACCCAACCCGAATGCACCTCAATTTATAAGAGAAACTCTAACAGACATGAGCAACTTGATTTCCTCCAGCTCCATAATAGTCGGAGATTTCAACACTCCTTTGGCAGTGTTGGATCAATCCTCCAATAAGCAACTGAGCAAAGAAATTTTAGATTTAAACCTAACCATCCAACATTTGGATTTAGCAGACATCTACAGAACATTTCATCCCAACAAAACTGAATACACATACTTTTCATCAGTCCACGGAACTTACTCCAAAATCGATCACATCTTAGGTCACAAGTCTAACCTCAGTAAATTTAAAGGAATAGAAATTATTCCTTGCATCTTCTCGGACCACCATGGAATAAAAGTTGAGTAACAACAGGAATCTACATACTCATACAAAAACATGGAAGTTAAATAACCTTATGCTGAATGATAGCTGGGTCAGTGATGACATTAAGAAGGAAATTGCCAAATTTTTGGAATAAAACGACAATGAAGACACGAATTATCAGAACCTCTGGGATAATGCAAAGGCAGCTGTAAGAGGGAAATTTCTAGCACTGCAAGCCTTCTTCAAGAGAACAGAAAGAGAGGAAGTTAACAACTTAATGGGACATCTCAAGCAACTGGAAAAGGAAGAACATTCCAACCCCAAACACAGTAGAGGAAAAGAAATAACCAAAATTAGAGCAGAATTAAATGAAATTGAAAACAGAAGAATTATACAACAGATCAATAAATCAAAAAGTTGGTTTTTTGAAAAGGTCAATAAAATAGATAAACCTTTGGCTAACCTCACCAGAAAAAAAAAGAGTAAAATCTCTAATCTCATCGATCAGAAATGACAAAGATGAAATAATAACAGACTCCTCAGAAATTCAAAAAATCCTTAATGAATATTACAAGAAAATTTATTCTCAGAAATATGACAATCTGAAGGAAATTGACCAATGCTTGGAAGCACATCACCTTATAAGACTTAGCCAGAATCAATTGGAAATGTTGAACAGGCCCATATCAAGTTCTGAAATAGCATCAACCAAATAAAACCTCCCTAAAAAGAAAAGTCCAGGACCAGATGGTTTCACATCAGAATTCTACCAAACCTTTAAAGAGGAATTAGTACCTATATTACTCAACCTGTTCCAAACAGTAGAAAAAGAAGGAAGACTACCCAACATGTTCTATCAAGCAAACATCACTCTGATCCCCAAACCAGGACAGACCCAACAAGAAAAGAAAATTATAGATCAATACCACTAATGAATATAGATGCAAAAATATTCAAAAAGATCCTAACAAACGGAATCCAGCAACACATCAAACAAATTACATATCATGACCAAGTGGGTTTTATCCCAGGGTCTCAAGGCTGGTTCAATATATGTAAATCTATAAGTATAATTCAGCACATAAACAAATTAAAAAACAAAGACCATGTGGTTCTCTCAATTGATGAGGAAAAAGCTTTTGATAATATCCAGCATCCCTTCATGATCAGAACACTTAAGAAAATTTGCATAGAAGGGACATTTCTTAAACTGATAGAGGTCATCTATAGCAAACCCACAGCCAATATAGTACTGAATGGAGTTAAATTGAAATCATTTCCACGCAGATCAGGAACCAGACAAGGCTGTCCATTGTCTCCACGGCTCTTTAACATTGTAATGGAAGTTTTAGCCACTGCAATTAGGGAAGAAAAGGTGATCAAGGGTATCCATATAGGGTCAGAAGAGATCAAACTGTCGTTCTTCACAGATGATATGATTGTATAACTGGAAAACATCAGGGATTCTACTATAAAACGCTTAGAAGTGATCAAGGAATACAGCATCATTTCAGGTTACAAAATCAATATTTATAAATTGGTAGCCTTTATATATACCAACAATAGTCAAGCTGAAAAAAAACAGTCAAGGACTCTATTCTGTTCACAGGAGTGCCAAAGAAGATGAAATATTTGGGAGTTTATCTAAGAAAGGATGTGAAAGATCTCTGTAAAGATCACTATGAAACTCTGAAAGGAAATAGCTAAAAATGTTAACAAATGGAAAAACATACCATACTCATGGCTGGGAAGAATCAACATTGTTAAAATGTCCCTACTACCCAAAGCGATATACAATTTTAATGCAATACCTATTAAAGCTCCACTGTCATACTTTAAAAATCTTGAAAAAATTATACTTAGTTTTATATGGAATCAGAAAAAAACTCGAATAGCCAAGACTTTACTCAGAAATAAAAACAAAGCAGGAGGAATCATGCTACCAGAACTCAGACTATACTATAAATCGGTAGTGATCAAAACAGCATAGTACTGGCACAAAAACAGAGAGGTAGATATATGGAACAGAATAGAGAACCAAGAGATGAACCCAGCTACTTACTGTTATTTGATCTTTGACAAGCCAATTAAAAACATTCAGTGGGGAAAAGATTCCCTATTTAACAATGATGCTGGGAGAACTGGCTGGAGACGTGTAGAAGACTGAAACTGGACCCACACCTTTCACCATTAACTAAAATAGACTCTCACTAGATTAAAGATTTAAACTTAAGACATGAAGCTATAAAAATACTAGAAGAGAGTGCAGGGAAAACCCTTGAAGAAATCGGCCTGGGTGAATATTTTATGAGAAGGACCCCCAGGCAATTGAAGCAGCTTCAAAAATACACTACTGGGACCTGATCAAACTAAAAAGCTACTGTACAGCCAAAAACACAATAAGTAAAGCAAGCAGACAGCCCTGAGAATGGGAGAAGATATTTGCAGTTTATGTCTCCGACAAAGGTTTAATAACCAGAATGCACAGAGAACTTAAACATATAAGCAAGAAAAGAGCAAGTGATCCCATCGCAGGCTGGGCAGGGGACTTGAAAGAAACTTCTCTGAAGAAGACCGGCACAGGCCTACAGACATATGAAAACATGCTCATCACCCTTAATCATCAGAGAAATGCAAATCAAAACTTCTTTGAGAAATCATCTAACTCCAATAAGATTAGCCCATATCACAAAATCCCAAGACCAAATGTTGGCGTGGATGTGGAGAAAAGGGAACACTTCTACACTGCTGGTGGGAATGCAAATTAATACATTCCTTTTGGAAAGATGTTTGGAGAACACTTAGAGATCTAAAAATAGATCTGCCATTCAATCCTATAATTTCTCTACTAGGTATATACCCAGAAGACCAAAAATCACATTATAACAAAGATATTTGTACCAGAAAGTTTATTGCAGCCCAATTCATAATTGCTAAGTCATGGAAAAAGCCCAAGTGCCCATCAATCCACGAATGGATCAATAAATTGTGGTATATGTATACCATGGAATATTATACAGCCTTAAAGAAAGATGGAGACTTTACCTCTTTCATGTTTACATGGATGGAACTGGAACATATTCATCTTAGTAAAATATCTCAAGAATGGAAGAAAAGGTATCCAATGTACTCAGCCCTACTATGAAACTAATTTATGGCTTTCATATGAAAGCTACAACCCAATTATAACCTAAGAGTATAATGGCTAAGGGGGAGAGGGAGACGAGGGGAGGAGGAGGATGGGCAGAGAGAGGGTGATTGGTGGGATCACACCTAGGTGCATCTTACAAGGGAAACTTACTAGATGTAGAGTGTAAATGTCTCAACACAATAACTAAGAAAATGCCAGGAAGGCTATGTTAACCAGTATGATGAAAATATGTCAAATGGTCTATAAAACAAGTGTATGGTGCCCCATGATTGCATTAATGTACACAGCTATGATTTAATAATAAATAAATAAATAAAAATTGTTGCAAACGGCATAAAGATATTCTTCATCATGGCTGAGTAGTATTCCATGCTATACATATGCCACACTTTGTTAGTCTGTTCATGAAGTGATGGACACTTCGGTTGATTCCACATCTTTGCAATTGTAAATTATGCTGCAATAAACATTGAGTACAGGTATATTTTTGTTAAAATGACTTCTTTGGTATATGTGAATCCTAGTAAATGTGGAATGTAAAGGTCTTAGCAAAATAACTAAGAAAATGCTACAAAAGCTATGTTAACTAATGTGATGAAAATATGTCAAATGATCTATGAACCAAGTGTATGGTGCCCCACGATCATACTAATGTACACAGCTATGGTTTAATAAAAAAAAAAAAAAAAAAAAAAAATGACTTCTTTCACTTTGGGTAAATGTCCAAAAGTAGATTGCTAGATCAAATGGTAGGTAGATTTTTACTTCTCTGAAGAATCTCCATACTGTTTTCCATAAGGTTTACATTCCCACCAACAGTGTATAATTCTTTCTTTCTGCATTCACACCAGCATCTATTGTTTTGGGACTTTTAAATACACGCAATTCTAACAGTAGGAAGGTGATATTTTATGTTGTTTTAATTTGCATTTCCCTGATGATGAGTGATGGTGAATATTTTTTCATATGTTTATTGACTGTGCGTTTATCTTCTTTTGAAAAACTTCTGTCCTGTCTTTTGATCAATTATTAATGGGGTTGTTTGATGTTTTTTCTTGCTAATCTCTTTGTAGATTCTGGTTATTAGCCTTTATTGAATGTATAGTTTGTGAATATTTTCCCCTGTTTTGTAGGTTATTTGCTCTCTTGATTATTCTATTGCTGAGAAGAATTATTTATTTATTTAGCACACAGCAAATAATCTACAAAATGAGGGGAAATATTCACAAAAGTCTCACTTTTATTGCCCTCAGTAGAGTGCCATGGCGTCATAGCTTGCAGCAACCTCAGACTCTTGGGCTCAAGTGATTCTCTTGTCTCAACCTCCCTTTTTTTTTTTTTTTGGTTTTTGGCTGGGGCTGGGTTTGAACCCGCCACCTCTGGCATATGGGACCAGCGCCCTACTCCTTGAGCCACAGGCGCCGCCCTCAACCTCCCAAATAGCTGGGACTACAGGCACCCACCACAGTGCCTGGCTATTTCTTAGAGATGTGGTCTTGCACTTGCTCAGGCTGGTCTCGAACTTGTGAGCTCAGGCAACCCACCCTCCTTGGCTTCCCAGAGTGCTAGGATTACAGACATGAGTCACCATGCCCAGCCTTGAAGAGGTTTTTAGTTTAATCAAGTCACATTTATTTATTTATTTATTTTTGTTATTGCTGTAATTTCCATTAGGGATTTCTTCATAAATTCCTTGCCCAGCCTATATCTAGAAGAGATTTTCCAACATTTTCTTCCAGAATTCTTATGGTTTCATGTCTTACAGGTTAAGTCTTTTATCCACCTTGAATTAATTTTTGTGAATGGTAAGAGATTGATCCTGTGTCATTCTTCTGCAGCACCATTTATTGAGTAGGGCTTATTTTCCCCAGGGCATGTTGTTCTCATTTGTCAACAATAAGTTGGTTGTATGTGGATTGTTTTACATCTGCATTTTCTGTTCTGTTCCATTAGCCTATGTCTCCATTTTTGTGCTAATACCATGCTGTTTTGGTTACTGTAGTCTGGTAGTATAGTTTGAAGTCAGGTAATGTGATGCCTCCAGATTTGTTCTGTTTGCTTAGGATTGCTTATTGGTCATGTGAACATTTTTCTGGTTCCAAATGAAGCATGGAATTACTGTTTCTGGATACATAATATATGACTTTGTTATTTTGATGGGGATTGCATTGAGTCTATAAATCACTTTGGTCAGTATGGACATTTTAACAATGTTGATTTTACTCATCCCTCAGCATGCCAGAGTTTTTCATTTCTTTGCATCAACTGTGACTAATTTCTCAGCTTTTTGTAATTATCTTTATAGAGATCTTTCACTTCCTTGATTAAGTATATTCCTTGGTATTTTCTTTTCTTTATAGCTATTGTGAATGGTATTGATCTTTGATTTGACTAGACTCTCAGCTTGACTATTACTGGTGCATAGGAATGCTACTGATTTGTGTACGTTGATTTTATAATCCAAGACTTTGGTGAATTTATTATCAATTAGAGGAGTCTCTTGGTAGAAACTTTGGGGTTTCTAGCTATATGATCATAGCATCAGAAAAAAGCAATAATTTGACCTCCTCTTTCCCAATTTGATGCCCTTAATTTCTTTCTCTTACCTAATTGCTCTGGCTAGGATACCCAGGAATATGTTGAATAGAAATGGTGACAGTAGGCATCTTGGTCTTGTTCCAGTTCTTAGTGGGAATGCTTTCAACTTCTTTCCATTAAATATGATGTTGGCTATGGGTTTGTCATATATGGATTTTATCATTTTGAAATATGTTCTTTCTATGCTTAGTTTGTTGAGGGTGTTTACCATGATGAATTTTGTCATATGCTTTTTCTGCCTCTATTGAAATGATCTTATGATCTCTGTTTTTACTTCTATTTGTGTGGTGAATCACATTTATTAATTTACATACATTGAATCATCCTTGCATTTGTGAGATGAAGCCCACTTTGTCATGGTGGATTTTTTTTTTATGTGCTTTTGAATTATTTTTGCTGGTATTTTATTGGTTGTTTTTTTTTTTTATCTCTATTCATAAGTAATATTGGTCTTTCGCTTTGTGTGTGTGTGTGTGTGTGTCCTTTCCTGCCTTTGCTATCAAGGAGATACTGGCTTCATAGAATGAGTGGGAAGGATTCCCTCCTTTTTGATGTTATGGAAAAATCTCTGCAGTGCAGATACCAACTCCTCTTTATAGATGTGCTAAAATTTCCCTGTGAGTCCAGATGGCTCTGGATTTGTTGTTGTTGTTGTTGCTGTTATTGTGGTCAGAAGAATTTTTATTATTGCTTCAACCTCACTGCTCATTATTGGTCTATTCAGGAGTCCTATTTCTTCTTGACTGAGTCTTGAAAGGTTATGTATTTCCAGGAATTTGTTCATTTCCTCTATGTTTTTAAATTTATGTGTGTAGAAATTGTCATAGTATTCACAGATAATTTGTATTTCTGTGGTATCAACTATAATAGCTTCTTTTTCATTAGATTGAGCTTCTATTATCCTTTCTATTCTATTACTGGTTAGTTGTCTTTTTTTTTTTTTTTTTTTTTTTGTAGAGACAGAGTCTCATTTTATGGCCCTCAGTAGAGTGCCATGGTATCACACAGCTCACGGCAACCTCCAACTCCTGGGCTTAAGCGATTCTCTTGCCTCAGCCTCCCAAGTAGCTGGGACTACAGGCGCCCGCCACAACACCCAGCTATTTTTTGGTTGCAGTTCAGCCGGGGCTGGGTTTGAACCCACCACCCTGAGGTATATGGGGCCGGCACCTTACCAACTGAGCCACAGGTGCCGCCCTAGTTGTCTTTTTTATATAAACTTTTAAGACTATAAATTTATATAAACTTTTAAGACTATAAATTTTCGTTTTAGGATTCCGTTGTTGAATCCCATAGATTTTGATAGCTCGTGGCTCTTTGTTATCCCATTTGAGGAATCTTATGACTTTCATCTTAACTAAATCATTGAGCCAATAATTGTTGAGCAGCATGATGTTTAATTTTCATGACTTTGTGTAGAATCTGATGTTTTTCTTGAAGATGATTTTTAGTTTTACTCCACTGTAATATGAGTATATGGTATCATTTTAATTTTTTTGAATTTATAGAGACATGTTTTGTGGTCCAAAATGTGATCAATCTTGAAGAATTGTCGGGTCCCATCTGGGGTGCCACTTGTTGGGGCCCAGGGACACCGTGTCTCTGGCCCCAACCCAAGGCTTTGTTGGAGCTGGGATGCTAGGTCTGTGGCCTGGGGCCTGGGGCCCACTCAATTGTATGGATGCAGGCCGCTGTGCCAGCTTACTCAGGGTAGGTCTTGATCTAGTCTTGGGAGCCGAAGCACCTTAGAAATTACAGTCAATATTAGTCAATCAAGCATCTCGACAGCAGTCTCCCCTGGAGTCAGTCAGTCTTAGTTCTCGCAGCAGCTGCTCCCAAGGTTATTTATAGAAGTATTACACCACAGGTGTGAAGCCTGCTATGCAATAATGTCGGTGTTATCATCCCATGCTCTTACGTGCTCTTCTGCTCTTTAACTAGAGACCAAAGATGTTAAATGATGTTAAATCCCTTCCCCAATCCCTTATCACCAAGGTATTTCTCACAGGTGTCTCCTACAAAGAATGTTTCATGTGCTGATGAGAAGAATGTATATTTAGCATCTTTGGGTGAAATGTTTTGCAAATGTCTGTTAAGTCCATTTATTCTAGAGTTGTGTTTAAGTCTAGTATTTCTTTCTCTTTTCTCTGCTTTAATGATTTGTCCAGTTCTTTCAATGGGGGTGTTGAAGTCCCTAGACATTATAATGCTATTTTTAAAATCTTTTCTTAGATCTAGTAGAGTTTGCTTTACGAAGCTGGGTGCTCCTGTGTTGAGTGCATGAATATTTAGAATTGTGTGTTCTTGTTGAATTTCCCCTTTTACCATTACATAATGACCCTCTTTATTTTTCTTTACTATTGCTGATTTAAAGTCAATTCTATCTGAAAGGAGAATAACTATGCCTGCTTTGTTTTGGTTTCCATTTATATGGAATATTTTTTTCCATCCCTTCACCTTTTCACCTTGAGTCTGTATAAGTCCTTGTCAGTTAGATATGTTTCCTAGAGACAGCAGATAATTGGCTTGCATTTTTTTTATCCACTCAGACAGCCTATTTCTCTTGACTGTGGACTTCAAACCATTCATGATTTTTTTTTTTTTTTTTGGTGAGTGAGTCTCACTCTGGTCACCCTGGGTAGAGTGTGTCATGGCATCATAGCTCACAACTACCTCAAACTCTTGGGCTCAAGCAAAGCCTATCCCCTTTCCTCACCCTCCTGAGTAGCTAGGACTACCACCAATGCCCAGCTAGTTTTTCTATTTTTAGTAGTGACATGATATGCCTCTTGCATCTGGCGATCTGAGAGGACAGTGTCATCCTTTGTGACAGTCCTCTCCATGTCTGTATGTCTGTGATACCTGAGTAAAACAAATCCTAAAACAGAAGGTTATTTGGACAGCTTGATATGGGTCTATGATGGATTTAAACTCATGCATGGAATTTTAAAGGATGAGAGACTAGAGGAGGCATCCTGTGTTACCTGCTGTTGGAAATAAGTGTGGCATTTAGGTCTTTTGAGAAGCATGTGCCAGGATGTTATCAAATGTGCAAGATATTTATTGGGAAAACCACCTGTGAAGGTACAGAGGACTGGAGAACAAGAGTAAGCAAGGAGCACTTTTTACCACGATGTAGCCTAATACCTCTGAAAGGGGAGAGAGGAGGAAGAATTGGATAGTGAGAGTCTCCTTAGGTCTGAGAAAGTCTCAGAGAGGTTGATGTAAAGTCCTCAAGCTCAGGGTGCCCAATAGATGATTCCTGCATCTGCCAGAGTGGCTATTTTCTAGTACCCCTGCAGAGCTCAGTAATTGTATGGGAGTAGTCCAGGTGAGTATAGTCTGGGATAAATTCCTTGGGGAGTACAAAGTTGAGAAGTTCAGTTGTATTCTTTACAGCAGTTTCTCTTAAGAGAGATCTAAGTGGAACAGCTCCATGGCCATCACAGGCAACCGAAGTTTTGCATTTGCTCATGAACTAGATGTGGCCACATAAGCAATATGTGATACTTCCTGTTGCATCTGGAGGAGCAATGAGATCTCAATAGTAAACGGTTCAGGGTGTACCTCTGGATGCTCAAAGATAAAGGAGGAATTGGAATTGACCGCTGAGAGGAGACACATTGGACTGTGTTGGGTGAGAGAAGGAGGTAAGAGATCCTCAGTGTTGGGATGAGGAGGAGGCTTTCCAAAAATTCCATAAACATCATGGAAGTGAAAATCAGAGAGCGCAAAGGTCATTTCACTGTAGGACCAGTGAGACTTTTCTTACTCTCTTACCTTCTTCTCCTCTACCAGCCCTGGATCTTGAAAAGTCACCAACCTAATTGGCATCTTGAACAGGTGAGAAAAAAAACAAACAAAACCAAGACACAAAGAATTAGCAGAAGTGGACCGTATTTCTTTCACCCTTCATACTTCTGATTTGCAGTAGATTCAAAACACCTACAGGATTCTCCCCGAGGAATCTGAAATTTTAAATGTTCTCCACCTGGGTCATTTCCAGTGGTATTGTATTCCAGTGGGCTGTTTTAACAAGGTGATAGGTCAATATCCCACATATTCCTTTGACTGGCCTTCCTCTCAAGCTCTCTGTGTTGTCTAATCCCTGATTTTGAGTCCTGGACCTCACATTTCCTCCTTATCTTGCAGCCCTCGTTTTGTATTTTCTGACTTTCTTGTCCGTTTTAGGTCCCATTGTCCATCGCTTCATCCTGTCTTTTGATAGATCAATTCAGCTGCCCACTAGCAACATATTGTGCATGTGCTTTGGAGTATTACAGAGAAAAACGTATATAATAATGCAGATGCCACACTATAAATGTCTGCCCTTCATCACCAGAGGGGCCCTCGGTACTGCCCAGCAGTCCTTCTGTTTCCCTAGTCATGATTTTCTCTCTGCTATTCTCAAATCTTTGAACACTCTCTCTCCTTTCATCTCATGCTCAGATATTTTCTTTCCAATTCATGCAGAAAATAAAAGCCATAAACTTCTGTGCCACCACATTTACCACTTGCATCTGGGTTAGTGCAATAGCTCCTAACTATGTCCACTTTTGTCGCATTCCTATCCATTTCCCACATTGCAGCTAATTTCATCATTTCACTACCCTGCCTAAAATCCTTCAAACTCATGAGATGAAGCATAGACTGGCAGGGGTCTTCAAACTGAGGCCCACGGGCCACATGAGGTGGTGTGATTGTATTTGTTCCCGTTTTGTTTTTTTACTTCAAAATAAGATATGTGCAGTGTGCATAGGAATTTGTTCATAGTTTTTGTTTTTTTTTTTAAACTATAGTCTGGCCCTCCAATGGTCTGAGGGACAGTGAACTGGCCCCCTGTTTAAAAAGTTTGAGGACCTCTGGTGGGATGTGTGCCCATTTATAAGACCAACTGCTGCCTGTCTCCACCAGTCACACTTCTCCCCACCCACTCCCACTTTTCCCCACCCACTCCCAGTCAAACTTGATGCTCCCCCATGTTGGACCTCAGTTCTTAAGCTGCAGTTTAACCCTCTCTGGGCTTCAGGCCCTTCTTTACATTTCTAAGTCGGCCTACACCAGTTTGAGTCTTTTCTTGACCCATTTCTAGTGATCCTTTATGTTTCAGCTTAGATGTAGGTTCTGCTCAGAAACCTCTACTGATCTCCTGAACCTGTACCCAATGTCCTTTTTATACATCCATGGCATATAAGGTGACACAGCATGTGACAATCACTTTTTCTCTCTGCTCAGAGAGGGCCAAAACTATGTATTTTATTTATAAATTTATTCTCAAATCTAAACAGAGTCCCTGGCACACAGGAATCACTCCATAAATGTCTCTTGAATAAATAAAGGTGAGTTGTCACTCTAAAATCACTTAGGAGGAAAACAAAAGCATAAAAGTGAACTTTATGGAGCAGCTTATAATTAGGGGATGTTGGCTCTGGACCTCTTAAATAAACAAGTTACTTACAGATACACAAGTGTAATCTGAACCCTCTGTGGGTGTTTATATGTGTACATATGATGAAAATCGTGAACTCCAAGCAAAGCTGCTGTGTTTATAAGCATCCAGGAAATCAGCAGATAATTTTGCACCTTATACTATAAAGAAACCTCCTACTGTAGTTGACTGATAGTCATAATTAATGTCTTGTAGTAACCCAAATGCCTTTATTTCTATCCGAATCTTTATGATAAAATTGCTAATAAACCTCTTTCTCAACATGAATAACAATTACATTTCCTCTGGTAAAAGATATGCAAGTGTATTTCCCTTCATAAATGAGAGTTAGAGTCAATGAATGCAACAACTCTTTTTATCTCCACACTTTGTTGCAGTAAAATGGTCATACAGAATTCTAGCAAAATGCCATACATTATCCTCCTTAAAAATTAGCATCTTTAGTGCCACAATGAATACTGATTTATGGACTTCTTAAATAGCCTCTTATAACATTTTTTTAAACATAAGATAGCTAATATCTTTGAGTTAAAACATATTAGAATAACAGTATCCAAAGCAGCCACTGTAGCTCAGTCGCTTCTCAGCTCAAAGAGCCCTTTTCCAGCTGGGCTGCAGGTAAATACAGAATTAGGAAAGCCCTTGCTTTCAACTTGTATTAAGTGTTAACTGCAGCCAAACAGGGCTAATTGAGGCAGGGAACTGTTAGGTAAATCATTTGAATCCTGAGCATCTTCACAGACTATGAACACTGGTAGTTGGTTGGTTTAAGAATTTTAACCTTTAACTTAAGTACAAATTTGGTTTGTTTGTGACATGAGGTTTAATAATCAGAGAGGAAAATGGCCTACCCAAGCATGAGTTTGGAAAGTTGGAGAGGGGATCCCTGGGAGGCTCATTGGACTCCCCCCACTTTGAACCATGCTAACCATGTATAATGTCCATTCTTAATTTTCCCTCAAAAATTTGGCCCAAGGGCAGCACCTGTGGCTCAGTGGGTAGGGCGCTGGCCCCACATACCGAGGGTCACAGGTTCAAACCCGGCCCCAGCCAGCTAAAACAGCAATGAGAATTGTGACAAAAAATAGCCATGTGTTGTGACGGGCACCTGTAGTCACAGCTACTCGGGAGGCTGAGGCAGGAGAATTGCTTAAGCCCAAGAGTTGCAGGTTACTGTGAGCTGTGACGCCATGGCACTCTACCAAGGGGTACAAAGTGAGACTCTGACTAAAAAAAACAAAAACAAAAAAAAAGAAAAGAAAATTGGCCCCAAAGCTTTACATTATACATGGCAAAATATGATAGATCCCCCTCCTCTCCTATTTTATAAGAAAACAAACAGAGCTGTTACCTTTCTTGTTTTATGGATAGAAAACTGAGGCTTAGAGGAGTGCAATCGTTTGTTCAAGATCATATAATTAGTTAATGGTGAAGATAATTCCAGCAAATAATTGACTCCTGGTTCAATTCTGATTTTAAATACTTCTTTAGCTGCATTGTCCTCAATTGTTAATATATCACAAAGTCTTATAATTTTGATAGTACATTCTTCCTACTGCTCAACCACAATTCTTTAATCTTACTTCCTCACTCTTATCTTAGACTTGGAGGGGAAAAAATGAGAATTAATACACATATCATACAAGCTATCTTGGCTTTTTCCTCTTTAGAATAAATGGCCATATTTAGCAAGTGTTTTCTAGCAAAGGTTAGGCTAAAATCATAGCAAACAACAGTATAAGATTAATACTGGGAAAACTGAAAGAGAATGAAAAATTCAGAATCACAATCTGAAAATGCAGAAAAAATGTACAGAGAGGCTTCAGAGAACATCAAATTTGTTTGCAGTACAGAACAATTAAGGGGAGGTGGGAAGGGGGTGGGGGGTTACGGTGTATGGTCTACTTCTTGGGTGCGGGACACAACTATAAGAGGGACTTTACCTAACAAATCCAAACAGTGTAACCTAAATCTTTGTACCCTCAATGAATCTGAAATAAACAAAGAACAAAAAGCCAGAAAAAAAGAATACAGTTAAACTCATTGACTCTAAATTCATTGGACAGAGTGCTTCGAGTTACAAAGGCCCATAAGGGTATGAGATTTCCACTTATAAGGGCTGAACTCCTTCCTAGGCAGATAGCACTGTAGACATACTCAACCTTCATTTTCCTCGAATATGGCCTGAGGATGGAATAGGACTTAGGTTTGGTAATGCACTGATGGTGGAAAGTTGTTGCAAGTGAAAAAACATTGATATAGGAAGTTGTTTTTCTATTTCTGCACAGAAATTCTTTTTCTTAAGTCCACTGGGTAGTTTGATCTGGCTTCAAAGAATGGGCAGAAGTATGACACAGAAAATTTACATTGTTTCAAAATATCCTCCACATGATAGTTAAAACTGCAGATGCAAAAATAAGCAAGAGTGAAGAAACCTAGAAATCACGGACTAGATGACTTAATAGAGGATCTTGTTTCTTCATAACCTTAGAGGCTGGATGTCCATCTAGGTGTTAGCAGGGTGGGTGTGTAGATGTCTGTCTTTCCCCTGTGTCTCCACACAATTTTTTCTGTTGTCTGTCCTCATTTGCTTTTCTTGTAAGGACACCAGTAATATTGGGTTAGTCTACCAAAAGTACCTCATTTTAGCATAATTATCTTTTTTAAAGACCCTATCTCCAACTACAGCCACACTCTGAGCTACTGGTGTTCAAGAGCTTGACTCAAGTGAATTCTGAGGCAGGAACACAATTCTTCTCATAGTACCAAATAACTAAACTGGGCATCACCAATAAGAAAGCATTTAACAAATGAGCCATAATTTACATGTCATAAATTTCACATCTTCAGAATAAAATTCATGTTTATCATTTCCAGCATTCTTCATTTCTGTGTGTACTTTACTTTTTTGACTGGTAGGATGTTTCTTCTGCCTGAAGAAATGTATTTAACATTTCTTATTGTATAGTTCAATTGGTAACTTACTTTTTCAATTATTTTTGTTTGCCTGGAAAACTCTTACTTCTCCCTCATTTTCAAAATATTATCACCTTGTATAAAGTCCTGCATTGACAGGTTTTCGATTTTTTTTCTCAGCATTTTAAACCTGTCACTCATCTTGCATAATTTCTGATGAACATATCTGCTGTATTCTTTCTTATCTTTGTTCTATTGTAAGTTATGTTTCTTTTCTCCCCAGCTGCCTTAAATAAATATTTTCTCTTTAGTTCCCAGCAAGTTGACTGGAATGTATCCAGTTTTTTTTGTTGTTGTTGTTCTCATTTTTTTTTTTTTTTTGATAGTATACTCAGAAATTCTTGAATCTGTGGTTAGTTGTATGTCATTATTTTTTAAAAAATTCTCAGCCAGTTTTTTGGGGAAATTTTATTTTTTGTTGTCTCTCTCTTTTCCTTCTGAGGGCACAGATGTTTGATACCGTCCCACAGCTCATGAATGTTCTCTCTTTCCCTTGCATGTTTTTTGCTTTCTATTTCATTTGAAGTAATTTCTATCAACTGATCTGATTCTTTCTCCAGTTTTCTTAGATTACTGATAATTTCACAGAAAGCATTCTTTATACTTATCATGTTTTTATTAAGATTATTTTTTAACATTTTTTCTAATTTTCATCTCTCTGCTAGAATTCTACCATCTCGTTATGTACATAATCCCCCTTTTCAGCCACATGCTTTAACATATTAATTAGAATTAGTTTAAATTCTTTGATAGTTCCCCCCCAAGTGAGTCATATATCCCCATGTACATGGTCTGTGACTCTTGACAGTATTTTTTGTTTGTTTGTGTTTTGATTTTTATCCTTCTCTGTGTTAAAAATTTTGGTTAAAGCCAAATATTAAGTGCAGAACACTTGAGAATGAGGCAAAGAGTATTTGTGCTTGGAAGTGGACATGCTTATTCTGATAGACTTTTAGTGTGTGGAGCTCAGTTAATATAGTTAAGTGTTGAGCTACTCAAGGTTTGAGTTTTGTTATGAATGCTACCCTTGAAGAGGCCAAATGTGACTCCATTTTGTAAGTGAGGCTCCATTTTAGAACCCAGCCCCATTAGAGGAAAAAAGGCCCCAGTGACACCCCTTCTGGGCAGGAACGATAAGCCCAGCCAAGGTGGGGCCAGCCTATCAGAAGTAGACAAGCATCCCTTAACAAACTCACCCTATGGCACCTCCAATGTATCAGGTGGCACCAAGCACCCCTAGACAGCAGCTCAGCCAATGACAACCCCTCCCGACAAACGCCTGATGGAATTCCCTGTGCGCCTTTAAAAGCCTTCCCCCATGCCATTTTGAGGTCGCTCCTCCATAGCCACGCTGTAGAGTGGAATGACCTGGGCATATGCTTGAATAAAGACACTCCTTTGCTTTTACATGTGCGTATGGTGGTCTCTCAGTGGAGATTTCAGTCCTAACATTTGGGGGCTTGTCTGGGATAGTAGCCCCTGAGACTCCACCTAGCATGGAGTGCTCCACACCAGTGAGTTTTGTGTCAATTGTCTAGTCATTGTCTTGTCTTGTTGTGGAGCCTAGAGTTTTGGGTAGCCGGGGGCCCTAGGTGGAAGCACCAATAGAGGGTCCTGGCTGTGGGCTGAGAGAGACGTCTCCTGTCCACCTGGCTGGTCTGACCAAAGGTTAGAGTCCCTGCGGCCAGATGGAAGGCCTGGCGGAGGGGTTGGAGTCCCTGTTACCGAGTTGATACCGCCAGGGAGGCTGGCCTTGCATTTGGAATGTATGTCTGTTAGTTTGTGTTTAAGGTGTAAATTCCAATCATTTGTGTGGTGTCTCTTGGAGGATTGGTCTCATCTCATAATGAATGCTCCTGAGGATGGCTGTGAATGGGTTTCAGATCTTTTCTTCCAAGGGACCCTGCAAGATTTTTCCCCCTTTGAAGTTGCTCTACTAACCTACTTATTCCTATGTATCCTACACCCCTCACCTCTTGGTGTGCCTTTTGTTTGGCAATCATTATTCTCTTCATCCTTGTTGTTGGTGTTGGGCTTGGTAGCACCACCCCTCCAGATTGGTCTGCCATGGAATGGATAGCATTAACTTGTTTTTATTTCTTTTTGGTGATCCTGTTCACGTACTTGACCCTGTTCAGTGAATTCTTCACACCTTGTTTTAATACATCTGCTCCTTAGTTCTCAAGATGGGGCAAGCCAAGACCACCTCCTTGACCCTCTTCCTGACCACTTCCAAGAGGTCAGAGGAGAAGCCGCCAACTTAGGGCTGGTAGTCAAGAAAAACTGGCTGATCACCTTCTGCCGGAGTGAGTAGCTGACTTTTAGCATCGGGTGGCCCAAGGAAAAGACATTCCACCTCCCGACCATTTATCAGGTCAAGGACATTGTCTATGGAAAGCTGGGCCACCCTGACCAGGTGGCCTACATCACCACTTGGTAGGTTTTGGTGGAACAACCACCCCCTTGGTTACAGCCCTTCCTTCCTCCTAATCCTGCTGTTCTGGTCCTCAGAACTAGAATGCCCACAGCACCTCCCTGCCTGGGCAGGACCACTGATCCTCATGAGGAGACTGTGCTATTGACACCACCCCCATACCAGGCCACGGGAGGGAATGAGGAAGAACCACTGGCACCTGCAGGGGTCAGGGGAGGGGAGGGACCGCACACTAGGGGAAGAACCCAGAGGGAAAGAACTCATAGAGCAGGCCCTGAACCAGAGCCATGGGGCCCAAAGATGCTCAAGGGCACCCAAATGTCATATACTGGTCATTTTCCACAAGTAACCTGTATAATTGGAAGATGCAGACCCCCTGTTCTCAGAGTAGCCTAGTGGGCTGATTAACTCGTTAGATTCCATCTTGTTCACCCACTAGCCCACCTGGGACAATTGCAGCCAGCACCTCCAGATTCTATTCACAATGGAGGAGAGAGAGAAAATCCTGGCAGAGGCTTGGAAGCTTGTCCTGGGGGATGATGGAAACCCTACTTCCAACCCTGAGAGGGTGGCTGAAGGGTTCCCCCTCACCCGACCAGACTGGGATTATAATACCACCGAAGGTAAGGGGAGAATCCAGGTTTACCGCCAGGTTCTCATGAAAAGCCTCCGGGCTGCCAAAGTTACCCAGATCCAGCAGGGTAAGGAGGAGGCCCCTGGGGCTTTTCTGGAGTGCCTCCTGGAGGCGTACCATACTTACACCCCCATGGACCCTGAACACCCCATAAACCGATCATGCAGTGATCATGGCCTTTGTGAACCAGGTGGCACCCGACATCCATTGGAGGCTGCAGGTCCAGGAGCAACTGGGAGATAAAACCATCTCAAAACTGTTAGCAGTGGCAGAGAAAGTGTACAATAACCAGGAAACCCCAGAAGAAAAGCAGACAAGATCATTGATCACAGCCAACAAAAAGCACACCCAAGGCCTGGCCAAAGTCCTGCTAGCCACTATAGGAGCAACAAACAGGTCACCAGGACGTCTCCAGTGGGGGGAAGGTAAGCCAGAAAAATGGGGGGGATGGAAGGGCCCCTCTTGAGAAGGACCAATGTGCCTTTTGTAAGAAGAAGGGACACTGGAAGAGAGACTGTCCAGAGTTATCGTCACGAGCCTGAGGGGGTGTGGCTCAAATCCTGGAGTTGGGCGAACTGAGTGATTAGAGGGGACAGGGTTTGGAGCCCCTCCCTGAACCCAGGGTAATCCTAAAGGTGGAGGGAAAACCTGTTAATTTCCTAGTGGACACGGGAGTATAGCACTCCATCCTCAAACGACCACTTGGGGCGCTGCCAAATCATAAGTTATGGGTTCAAGGGGCAACAGAAACCAGCCAATATTCATGGACTACCCGAAGGACAGTGGACCTAGGGACTGGCTGGGTATCCCATGCTTTCATGGTCATACCCGAGTGCCCGTAACCCTTGTTGGGAAGAGATTTACTAACAATGATCGGAGCCCATATCCACTTCCAACCTCAAGGGGTACAAGTCACCCATGCTAATGGAGAGCCCATTTGTGTGTTAACTGTCTCGCTGTCTGATGAGCACAGACTCCATGAGACTCAGGCTGGTCCCTACCCATCACCAGACCTAGAAGAATGGCTTTCTGAATTCCCGAAGGCATGGGTGGAGACTGGGGGGATGGGGCATGCAACCCACCCACCCCCATGGTAGTGGAACTAAAGACCAGAGTCATGCCAATGCAAGTAAAGCAGTACCCCATGTCTAGGGAAGCTCAGGAAGGCATTACTCCCCATACAAGACGTTTGAGACAACTAGGGGTGTTGGTTCCATGCCAGTCGCCCTGGAACACACCCCTGCTGCCTGTCAAGAAACCAAATTCCAATGACTTCCAACCAGTCCAGGACCTCAGAGAGGTCAACAAACAAACAGCTGACATCCACCCCACAGTGCCTAACCTCTATACCTTGTTGAGCACCTTACTCCTCACCCGGCAATGGTATACCATCCTAGATTTAAAGGATGCATTCTTCTGCCTGCCTCTGGCCCCTTCAAGCCAACCCATGTTTGCGTTTGAGTGGCATGACCCCACAGAAGGATTCAACGGACAACTTACTTGGACATGGCTGCCTCAAGGATTCAAGAACTCCCCCACCATTTTTGATGAGGTGCTGCATGAAGACATCAGTGAGTACTGGAGTGACAATCTCAACTTTAGTCTACTCCAGTATGTAGATGACCTCTTTGTGGCTGCAGATAGTAAATCCGAGTGCTAGCAGGCCACCCATAGCCTACGTAAGGCCCTTGGCAACCGTGGGTACAGGGCTGCGGCCAAAAAGGCCCAGATTTGTAGGACCCAAGTGACCTACTTGGGTTACATACTCAAGGGGGGACAGAGGTGGCTGTCAGACTCAAGGAAAGAGACACTCCTAAAAATCCCTACCCCCAAAACATGATGGGAAGTCAGGGAATTCCATCGTGGGGTCTGTAGGATTCTGTCGGCTGTGTATCCTGGGGTTTGCAGAAAAGGCAAAGTCACTGTATGAGGCAACCCAAGGCCAAGAACCTTTAATGTGGACAGAATTCCTAGCCCATGCCTTCGAGGCCATAAAGACTGAACTCCTACACCTTAGCCCCACCAGACATCACAAAACCCTTTCACTTGTATGTGGACGAAAGAGCAGGGATAGCAAAGGGAGTACTAACCCAGGCTCTAGGACTGTGGAGGAGACCCGTGGCCTATTTGTCAAAGAAATTAGATTCCCTGGTGGCGGGATGGCCCCTCTGCCTATGTAGCATTGCTGCTACTGCCTTATTGGTCAAAGATGCAAACAAACTAACTTTGGGACAAGATCTAATGGTAACAACCCCACATGCCATTGAGGGGGTACTCTAGCAGCCACCTGATCGCTGGCTGACAAATGCCAGACTGACTCATTACCAACCCCTACTCTTAACTCCCCCGAAAGTTCAATTCAGTTCTAGCGCAGCCCTCAATCCAGCCACCCTGCTGCCTGTCCCGGATTTGGCGCAGCCACTTCACGACTGCACCGAGATCCTGACTCAAGCCTATTGCATCTGGAACGCCCTCCGGGACCGGCCCCTGCAGCAAGCTGATGCTACCTGGTACACGGATGGTAGTAGTTTCATCAAGGACGGCACCAGGTATGCAGGGGCAGCAGTAACAACGGAAACTGAAGTAGTATGGGCTGAGCCTCTGCCTCCGGGAACTTCAGCCCAGAGAGCAGAACTTGTTGCCCTGACCCAAGCCCTCCGAATGGGTGAGGGCAAGTGACTGAATGTATACACCGACAGCTGCTATGCCTTTGCCACTGTGCACGTACACGGCGTCATCTACCAAGAAAGAGCGTTATTAACAGCAGAAGGAAAGACAATTAAGCAGAAAGAGGGATGGAGGGAGGGGAGTGGGGCTTTGGTGTGTGTCACACTTTATGGGGGCAAGACATGATTGCAAGAGGGACTTTACCTAACAATTGCAATCAGTGTAACCTGGCTTATTGTACCCTCAATGAATCCCCAATAAAAAAAAAAAAAAAGAAAAAAGAACAAGCAGGAAATATTGGACTTAATCCAGGCGCTTTGGCTGCCAAAGAAGATAGCCATAATACACTGCCCTGGACACCAAAAACCCCTTACCCCAGTGGTGAGGGGGAACTGCCGAGCAGATACTGCTGCACGAGAGGTGGTCCTCACTGCCGGCCCTCCAGCTACACCAGCTTTGATGGCACAGTTGCCCCCTGTGCCTGCACCCACACTGCCCACAGCCCTGAGTACACAAAGGAAGACCTAGTGCAGATAAGACAGAAGGTCCCCTTACACTACCAAAGAGATGAATGGTACTACACCCCAACTAAGAGTGATGCTTCTGGATAAGCTCAGCTTGGACCTAGTACACCAAATTCATCACAGCACACATATGGGTCCACGGAAAATTGAAGACTTGTTGCAGAAAGGCCCCCCTCAAGGTTTTTAACCTCAAGGCCAAAACACAATCAGTCACTTCCAAATGTACAACGTGCAAGATGGTGAATGCCAAGTCCACTACCAGGCCCCCCGGGTCACGGGAAAGAGGAACTGACCCAGGGCATACTGGGAAGTGGACTTTACTGAAATAAAACCTGGTAAATATGGGTACAAATATCTTCTAGTCTTCATAGATATCTTTGAAGGGTATATTCAGGATGGGTGGAGGCCTTCCCCACCAAGGCAGAGATGGCGACTGTGGTCAGCAAAAAACTGCTAGAAGACATCATCCTGAGGTATGGACTCCCCACCCAAATAGGGTCTGACAATGGCCCAGCTTTTGTTTCCCAAATACAACAAAGCCTAGCCTCTCTCCTAAATATTAATTGGAAATTACATTGTGCCTATAGGCCCCAGAGTTCAGGACAGGTAGAGAGAATGAATAGAACCTTAAAGGAAACATTAACTAAATTAACCTTAGAAACTGGCGGTGACTGGGTATCTCTCAGACTGTGTATCCCCTTCATAATTTATAGAGTAAGAAACTCCCCTTACACCCTTGGTTTAACTCCTTTTGAAATATTGTTTGGAAGACCACCCCCCATCTTGCCTAACCTAAAACCAGAGTTAGTAACAGAATTTAATCCCTCTGACTTCCATTCTTCTCTGGACTTACTGCACATTATCCAGCAACAGGTGTGGCCTCACTGCGAGCTGTATAGGACTGGCAGAAAAGGACCCCCCACCTGAGCCTCACGAATATCGGCCTGGAGATTGGGTGTACGTCAGACACCATTGAAAAGAAACCCTTGAGCCGAGGTGGAAAGGACCATATGTCATCATCCTGACTACCCCAACCACCGTTAAAGTCGATGGGATTGCTGCGTGAGTCCACCACTCCCATGTCTGGCTTGCTGACCCCCACGCAGAAAAGGAAGACTACCAACCCGCCAGGAGAATCCAGCCATCCGAGAACCTGCTGAAGCTCAAGCTGAAGAGATGTCCCCCCGCAGGACTGCACCTAATGTTCTTTATCGCCTTACTAACTTCATCATCCCCTTTTGCCCTGAACAACCCCCACGCTCCAGTCAATGTCACCTGGAAAATTATAAGTGCTATCATGGGCCACACTGTGAATCAGACTTCAGGCCTCCACCCCCCACCCAATACTTGGTGGATGACCTTCCAATTTGACTCATGTGCCCTCGCTCTGGCACCTGGGACATACATGATCAAACAACGGGGGGAGCTTGGGTACCTAGCTGCACTCGGCCATCCCAGAGGGCAGCCCTGCACAATACCTATTTTTACATTTGCCCTGGGACAGAAAGGAGCGGGACTGGGTAAGAAAATGTGGGGAGGCCCCAAGACTTCTATTGCTCCTCCTGGGGGTGCAAGTCTTCTGGCTGGTTTTGCTGGACCATTCCTGTCAAAACTGATCTCATTCAGGTCCACAAAGCTACTGGGTCAACAACAGTGGTGTGGGGCATCACTAAAGGAGAGGGACTTTGGGGACCATGCGGCCAACCTTTGTGTAACCCCTTGACCCTAACTTTCACGGAGCAGGCCAGGAAAACCCAAGGGTGGGAAACAGGCAAAACATGGGGGCTAAGATTGTACCGGTCGGGGTATGACAACGGACTCCTTTTCACTGTCCAGAGACTAGAATGGCCCCCAGTGGCACCCGTAGTTGCACCTGTGGGACCCAGTTCATTTTTGAATACTAACCTGCAGACAGGACCCCCCAAACCACCTCCCAATATTATTGGAATTCCACCATCCAAACTTGATGTCCCCCTACAACTTCAGAACATTCCGGGGGAGCCCAAAACCCCAGGGACCACCTCCATTTGGAACCTTTTGCAAGGCACCTACGGGGTCCTAAATTCCTCACACCCCAGTCTAACCCAGGAGTGCTGGTTGTGCCTAAGCCCCCAATTCCCATTTTATCAGGCTTTAGCTCTAAACGGAGCCTTCAGCACTACCAAAACTTCCAGCCACTGCCAATGGGAGAGAGAAAGAACTCGAGTAATCCTCCAGGAAGTCCAAGGACAGGAAACCTGTCTAATCTCCTCACTATTGCCAAACTCCCCTGTGCAATAGCACACAGCAAGGCCAGGATAATACTTATTACACCCAAGCTCCCAAAACCTGGTGGGCCTGCACAATAGGGTTAACTCCCTGTGCGCATGGCACAATCTTAAACCAAGCCCCAGGGTACTGCATCATGGTCCAACTGTTTCCCATGATAACCTATTTTTCAGAAGATCAAATGGAAATTGCCTTTTCCCATCCCAAATGAACCTCAGAACCAGATGGACACTGGGTGCTGCTGCAGTCCTCCTCTCCTTACTAGTAGGGCTAGGGATCACTGGTGCCACTGGAGTGGGGACCTCGGCCCTAATAAGACAGGACAAAAATTATCAGTTACTCAAAACTGCCATAGACAGGGATTTAAAAGAAACAGAAAACTCCATTAGCCAGTTAGAAGAGTCCCTGTCTTCATTAGCAGAACTAGTGTTAGAAAATCAGAGAGGGCTGGACCTGGTCTTCATGCAACCAGGCAGTCTATGCGCTGCTCTAGGAGAACAGTGTTGCTTTTACACCAACCATTCAGGAATTATAAGGGATTCCATGGCTCAACTGCGAAAAAGGTTGAGAGAAAGGGAATTGGAACAACAACAGCAGGCCTCCTGGTATGAGTCACTGTTTAATTGGTCTCCCTGGCTAACTACTTTGATTTCTGCCCTAATTGGCCCCGTGATACTCCTCATACTCACTTTAACCTTTGGTCCCTGTGTTCTAAACAAGTTAATATCTTTTATCAAAGAATGGGTCAATACTGTCCAGCTTTTAGTCTTGAGGTCACAGTACCAGCCCCTAGAACAAGAAACCCCCCTGGGCCCATGATTTGGCCCAGATAGCAACAAACTCAAGGGGGGAATGAAGAGGCCGAATGTGACTCCATTTTGTAAGTAAGGATTCATTTTAGAACCCAGCCCCGTTATAGGAAAAAAGACCACAGTGACACCCTTCTGGGCAGGACGATAAGCCCAGCCCAGGTGGAGCCAGCCTATCAGAAGTGGACAAGCATCCCTTCGCAGATTCTGACGCAAACTCACCCTATGGCACCTCCAACGTATCAGGTGGTGCCAAGCACCCCTAGATAACAGCTCAGCCAATGATAACCCCTCCCGACAAACGCCTAATGGAATTCCCCTATGTGCCTTTAAAAACCTCCCCCCCACCCCCCTGCCATTTTGAGGTCACCCCTCTGCAGCCATGCTGTAGAGTGGAGTGACCTTGGCATATGCTTGAATAAAGGCACTCCTTTGTTTTTACATGTGTGTATGGTGGTCTCTCAGCAGTGATTTTGGTCCCAACACCTTCAATGAAACACTGGCTTAAAATCCACCTAACGTTACACTGTGCTTAGGGGCTTAGGGTGAGGTCTGGGCTACAGGTGGAATTCTTCTTCCCCTCCCTCCCTCCCTCCCTCTCTCTCTCCCTCCCTTCCTTCCTTCCTTCGTTCTTTCCTTCTCCCTTCCTTGTTTCCTTCCTTTCTTCTCCCCTTCCTCATTCCCTCTGTCTTCCTCCCCGCTTCCTTCTGATAGTATTTCCTTCTGTTTCCCAGGCTACAGTGCAGTGTAGGTGCAAGTGATCACAGCTTATTGCTACCTTTAACTCCAGAGCTCAAGTGATCCTCCTGCCTTAGCCTCCCAAGTAGCTAGAACTACAGGCATGCACTATCACACCTAGCTAATTTTTTATTTTATTATTTTTATTTAGTTATTTATTGTAGATAAGAAGTCTTACCATGTTACCCAGGCTGGTCTCAAACTCCTGGCCTCAAGCTAACTTCTTGCTTTGGCAACCCACTGTGCTGGATTTACAGGCCTGAGCCATTTTGTCCAGGCTAAGATTTTTGTACATATGGTTTCTTTTTTTTTTTTTTTTGTAGAGACAGAGTCTCACTTTATGGCCCTCGGTAGAGTGCCGTGGCCTCACACAGCTCACAGCAACCTCCAGTTCCTGGGCTTAGGCGATTCTCTTGCCTCAGCCTCCCGAGTAGCTGGGACTACAGGCGCCCGCCAAAACGCCCGGCTATTTTTTTGGTTGCAGTTTGGCCGGGGCCGGGTTTGAACCCACCACCCTCGGTATATGGGGCCGGCGCCTTACCGATTGAGCCACAGGCGCCGCCCTGTACATATGGTTTTATTTTCTTTACCTTTAGGTTTATTCTGTGAACCTATACCTCAAAGAAGGTCTTTTCCTATAGTCTTTCCCTTCGTGCAATAAATTGCTATTATTTGTTTCTATACTTGATGCTTGCTAAGCTGTTGGGGGTGGAGATAGAAATGCATTCTCTGTGGTCTTGGTTCAGGCTCGTTTTGGGCAAGCCCAGGTTCTTAGGTTTCAGAGGTTGACTTTCTCAGTGATCCTTCCCCTCTCCTGGTGGTAGGGAATTGCTAATGTTCTAGGTTCCAGACAGTTTCCTGTCCTTCTAGGGGTAGAGGACATGTGCCCGAGGAAAACACCATTTGCAAGCCTTCCCCTAGTGACTTCAGGTTAGTTTTCCTTGGGGGAGAAGGATCTGGGCAGGGCTCTCTGCCTTTCCTCTTTCCTGTAGCAATGGCTGCTCCCCTGCCACAAGCCTTAACCCAAAAGGTCTTTTTGAGGTCTGATGTCCTGCTCCCAATCTTTCTAAAAAGTCTCTAACAGAGACATCAAATATTTATAAACTTTGTCATACCCATTACTCTATGCTCTTACTAGCTCACACTCGGCTTCTGGCCATTTGTTTGAAATTTAGCTGGAATCTTCTTATTTGCTTTCTTTGTGGCACCAAACTTTGTCAGTGCTCTGCCCCAACTAAGCCATGGCTTGGATCTTGGATCTTTGAAAAACGTATGTTGTTTTTCCTTAGATTTCAGACTAGCTGGTTATCCTGCAATGTTAACTCTCAGATGGATTTAAGAAAAGTTGTGATTTTTTTAGATTATCCATCTTTATCTTCTTGTTTGTTGAGAACAACATTCTTCCCAGTTTTCTACATTCTAAGTGAAAATTTGATATTTCTTTTGTGTTCTCTTGAATAAAGCTTTGCATGCACATAAAGCTCTGCAAGCTTATCTGTTGAGAATCACAGTGGGCATAGCAATGAAGCAACATATGCCAATTGAGTTTTAGAAGACCATCAACAGGTACAATTTTACTTGGATATAGTTTATGGAAGATTATTACAGAAGCTGACAAGAGAAAATAAATGTGGAGAGAACTTTTGGTAATCATCTTTTGGAATTTATTGTCATTCTTTTTAAAGTAGTGTATAGTTAACTTTCATAAATGTTGCATGAACACTTGGTAAGGCATACTAATTTTACAGTGATTAAATTAAAGTGATTAATTTTACAAATTAAAGTCTGATTTATAGCAATTAAAGTCCTTATTAACTTTTATTCATTATAGTGTTTAAAATTTGTGTCTATTTTTATGTTCTTGAATTGTTGAAATTACTTTTTATCATTTTTTCTTCCTAATTCTAATAGTGTTGATATAAACTAGCCTATATTAATGCAAAATAAAGGAATTTAGTACAACTTTACTTCTTTCAATTCACCATTACACAATCTTTATAACACGATGTAAAGTTATAACTAGATACTATTTTTGTTGTGCATTGGTTTCCAGATTGTTTTTACTTTTGCACTTACTTTTCTAATAAGTAAATATTTCAACATAACTCTCTATATATGAACTGATATTATTGTACTTGCAATCATTTTATCCTCTTACTGCTTTTTTCTTCACTTCCCACACTTGGTTCATAGATTTGTCAGCTGGATTATGCCTTAGAATAACCTTTTCTATAAGGATACACGGGTGGACTAGTTTTGAGTTTGTACATATGTAAAAATATACTTGTGCTGCCCCGACTCTTAAACTCATCTTTCATCTATAATCATTTTGTATTGTTAGAAGTTGAAGATTTCCAAATAGTTTCAGAAACAAAATAATTACTGATGAGAGAATGGGCTTTGATGGAGGTAGTTTCTTTCTGTGTCTCAAAAATCAGTTCTATTACAGCAGAGAGATACTGTCAGGCTATTTGGTTGTAACTTGGGCTTCATATCTTGAATGTATAATGTAGCTTTGTTTCATGTGTCCAAATGATTTTTCTATCTTGCTCGGACACTCTACCAGAATATTTCAGAGTATTTTCTCTAAGATGCTCACTTTAGCTTAAATAGTATCTTTGAATTATTTCATTAGTTTTTGGGTTGGGTGTCAGGATTTTTTTTTTCTGTTTACATGGGTAAATGGAAAAGGGAATGAATTTTTTTTTTTTATATGGGTAAACAGAAAAGGGAAGGAATCATTCCCTTCATAGGGAATGAATCAGGAATGGGCAACTGACCTCTTTGACAGCCTTTATGGTAATTTCTTTATTAAACAAATATTTATGAAGTACTTATTTAAAAGGTCCATTATATTTTAAAACTTTATTAAATCATGCTTAAAATTTTAACATATTTAGACACATTATTTAGATTTTTAGTAGTAAAATAGTTATCCATTGAGAAAAATACATAGATTCTTAAAAATGGAAGTTTTAAGCCAAAGGTTTTGATAATTTTTCTGTCTTTTAATATGTGATGCTAAATTACTTTCCCAAAGGGTAATCTTTCAATTCCTATCAGGAAATCAGTGGAAGTTTAGCTTTCTGCTAGTGTACCACAGATTACTGCAACCAACATGGCCCTGACTACTAGGTAAGAGCTAATATCAAAGAAATGACTGGGTACAGAAACCCTCTGACCTATGGGCAATCTGATAGAGCTGGGGAGAAGTTGGAATACAGTTCTTGGACAGAAGGTATGATAAAGAAATTCAAAAACAGTCAAGCCATTATCTATTTGCTTTGGTTGTTGTCTCCTTAGCCTGTACAAAAGCTTGATGACCTGGATCTACAGAGAACTCAAATTTATCAACATAAAAAGAGCCAACAATCCCTTATGTCACTGGGCAAGAGAGATGAATATAACCTTCTCTAAAGAAGACAGATGAATGGCTACATATGAAAAAATGCTCATCATCCCTAATAATTAGAGAATGCAAACCACCCTGAGATAGCCTCTAACCCCAGTGAGAATGGCCCACATCACAAAAGTCTCAAAATTGCAGATGCTGGTGTGGATGTGGAGAGAAGGCAATACTGTTACACTGCTGGTGAAACTGAAAACTAGGGCAACCTTTTTGGAAGAAAGTATGAAGAACCCTCAAAGAACTCAAGCTGGACCTCCCGTTTGATCCTGCAATCATATTACTGGGCATCTACCCAGAAGAAAAAAAAATCCTTTCACTATAAGGACACTTTCACTAGACTATTTATCATGGCTCAATTTATAATACCCAAAATGTGGAAACAGCCTAAATGCCTACCAACCCAGGAATGGATTAACAAGCTGTGGTATATGTATACCATGGAATACTATTCAGCCATTAAAAAAGACGAAGACTTTACATCTTTTGTATTAACCTGGCTGGAAATGGAACATATTAGAAATGGAATGTATTATTCTTAGTAAATCATCACAAGAATGGAGAAGCAAGAATCCTATGTACTCAATTCTGATACAAGGACAATTAATGACATAGTACACAGTGGGGGGTGGGAGAAGAGGAGAACAGAGAGGGGGAAAGAGGGAGGGGGTTTGGGGTCATGGTGTGTGACACATATTTGGGGGGCAGGACACAATTATGAGAGGGAATTTACCTAAGAAATGCAACCAATGAAACCTGGTTCTTTGTACCCTCAATGAATCCCCAACAATAAAAAGAAAAAAGAAAGTCAAGCCAGTGAGGTAATTTAGAACACACTGTAGAAGCAAAGCAAAGGAAACAAATAGGTTAAACTGCTAGAAGATGAGAGCAGATGAACCAGAAATGAACTAGCAATGGAAAGTCTAGATCATATGCTGAAATCACAGGAGCAGGGTATGAGTAACCCTGGGACAATTTACTACTGTGAAGGAAAACAGGTCAGCATAGCCAGAGAAGCAGAGACCCGAGGCCATAACTTTCAAAGGGGACTCTTGAGAAATGAATCAGGGATCTTTGGCAAATCCTTTCTACTCTTAAAAATCCATGGAAGGCACCTGTGGCTCAGTGAGTAGGGCACCAGCCCCATATGCCGGAGGTGGCAGGTTCAAACCCAGCCCTGGCCAAAAACTGCAAAAAAAAAAAAAAAAAATCCATTATTACTTCTTTCAAGAGAAGCCAAGGCACCTTTGCCTTTGTGAATGTCCTCATGAACAATCCAGTACAGTGCCAAGGTGATACTGGGTATTCAGTAGACACCTTCTGTTTGCTTGCTGAACCCTATTCCTATACTTGATAATTGAATCATCGTATATTCAGTGCAGAGAGAAAGACTCTTACTAAAATCCATACCAGCCCGGGCCACCATCCTTCACCTACTAAGCTGTAAGTGCCAAGGGCATAGGAAGAAGGTTCAAAACTAGCCATGGACAAAGGCCCAGTAGCTCCAGGCTGGATGTCCTAGCCTGTGAAGAAAAGAAGGCTCAGAATATAAAGAACAGCTCTGGGACTGGGTTAAAAGTTCCATTTTTATTTAAAAATGTAATTAGGAGCTAAGGTAGCTGATGCTTTTTGAAACACTCTTGACCCCAGCGTAGGTAGCAGCTCTGAATTATTTGGCAGCTTAATTTGCAGCAGGCAAGTTGAGCGGTGAACATTTTTTAGTAACAGTCGCTGAACTAACATTTTCCAAAAATTTTTTTTAAAAGCCCACAGAATGATAACTGAATAGCTCATTATTTCCTTTGAAAAGGCTAGACTCCGCAGGTTGTCCCCACCTTTGCTGTTTCCTCTGTGCTGCTGGCTTCAAATAGTTCAGCCCTAAGTGCTCAGGTTGCCTTGGAAGTCAAAAATCTCTGATTTTGATCTCTCCATTTGTACCTGAAAAAACACCCAAAGGTGATCCAAACTACTCTGGTAGTTTCCAGAGAAATCTAATAACTCAGTAACAGCAGTACCTTAAAATTGTATTCTACTATTCTTTTTTCGAAGAATTTTGCACGTGAGATTTCATTTAAAAATGTAAAATTATTATCTCATTCCATGCAGTGGTTAATTTTATGTGTTAACTTGACCCCCAACCTCTGGTTAAACATTCTTTCTGTGTGTCTGTGAAGGGGTCTGGAAGAAAATGGCCTTAGACCTGGTGGACGAGTAAAGCAGGGGACCCTCCCCAAGGTAAGTGAGCATCATCCTGTCCACTGAGGGCCTGAATTGAACAAAAAGGTTTAATTTTCACTCTGCCCAAAGATTCATGCTGGGATGTTGATCTCTTGTCCCCAGCATTCTTGGTCCTTAGAACTTCAGACTTGCACTTGAATCTATACCAGCAGCCCTCTGGCCCTCAGGTCTCTGTCCTACATCGCTGGCTTTCCTGGACCTCTAGATTGCAGATGACAATTTAGGAGACTTCTCCGTCAAAATCTTGTGAGCCAATACCAATAAATCTCTTTATTGTTGATGTATTTCTTTATAATATATTATACTATCTATATAACAACCGTAAGCCCCATATCAAAGCCAGGCTCATGCAAAGTGGGCTGTGCCTCCAGGAGGCAGCCTCTCTTGCTAGTGATGGCTTGTGCTGAGACCCACAGCCAGTGGTGACGGGCTCCAGCAGCTGGGCAGCAGGAAACAGTTCCAGCAGAGCCACTGCTGTCACCATGGTCAGTTATGGCCAGTTTTGCCCTTCAGGCCTGCCAAGGTGGTTGGGGGGGAGGGAGGGAGGGACATATGCCCCAGCCCCTAGCTTCTCTCCCTGACAGTGGGGAGGTAGAAGTTAAGCCTGGGAGATGTGTTGGCCCAGCCCCAGCTTCTCTCCTCGACAGGAGATAAGACTAAGGGGTGTGGCTAGGGGGTGGGAAGTTGGAACCAAATTACTGGCTGGAGGCAGTTCCCCCATCGGAACAGATAGTGAGGAGGCCCTAGTGACCTCAACGCTGGCCTGGGCCCATTTGGTCCATTAATTAAACTTGCAAATTTCCACCCCCACATGTTCTTTGGGAAGCTTCTAGGGAGGATGCTGCCATATTAAGTAGTTTGGTTATATAACCCCAACCTGTCAATTACCCCAAAGGGGTCACCAATGGGGTGGGGCAATACAAAATAGTTAGCAAAGTTAGCCTAACTTAACTTTTAAGACTGTGTCAGTTCAGACTCTCGGCATCTCTTTCCCACTCTCGGGGAGGGGCCCATTTCTCTCTTGAGATGGACCTGCCCTATAGTTTGTATACTTTTTTTTTTGTAATAAATGTATGTTGCTTGTGATCTCTTTGTGTTCGTGATCACTCTTTCATCTGCAAGGCACCTGTGCTCATTCTTGGCACTGGGAGCCAAGAACCAGGGAACATCCTCCTCCAGAGGGACCTAACAACAATAGGAGATCTGTATAAAAAAAAATATGTATATATTTGTATACATACATTTGTATGTGTGTGTATATATACATAACCTTTATTAGTTCTATCTCTCTGGAGAACTCTGCTAATACACTGTGAAAAGGGTAGTCTCATCTTATAGATGAAGCCACTAGATGCAGAGAAGGGTAGGGGACTCCTCTTCAACATAACAAGCTGGCTATGGAAAAAACAGCATAGGAAAGCGGAAGTGACCAACTGTTTCCTCTATAATCTGACACATTTTATTATTTGGTGGTTGGAAGGAATTTAATAAAAGAATATACCAGCACTAGAGGGGAAGTGGAATCCCCAGAGCCTTGTTTTAAAGGGGCTACTTTTCCAAAACATTCCCATCTCTTCCAGGGCAGGCATATATCAGATCCCCAAACCTTTCTGTGAGCAGCTTCTTTACTGAGCAGACTGTCCTCAAAACTTCTGTTGTGGAAAATCAAGCCCTCCTCTGTCTGTTCAGGTGTGCCTGTGAATTACCCTCAGATGATTTTGACATTAGCCTGCTGGTAGGAGTGTTTTGTAAGAGGTCAATTTCTGGTGCTAGAATTAGAACCCCTAAAGCTAGAATCTGTATAGCAGGCAGTGCAAAATAAACCTCCGCTGGCAGCACCCAGGACAGTCTCCCTTTAGAGAGGGAGCCTGGATGAAAGCTGACTTCCACACTTTGTGAGCAGGTTGAGAGCATATAAGAGGGGCCTCAAGGGAGCATCAGAGCTGGGAAATAATTCCACAATCAGGAAAACCAACCTCCTTCTTTGACAGATGCATAAACTGCGGCCTTGAGTTAGAAGTGGAGTCATGAGTAGAAAGGAAATCTGATTCCCAGTTTATTGGCTCCCTTGCCCACCCAGCCACCCACATCCTTCTGCTGATTCAGCTAAAAAACGATGCTTATGGGATCTGATCCCCTGTGCGTTGCCTACATAACCAGCATCTGGAGGTTGGCTTAGCCATCCCTGGGATGATTGTTTTCATATCTACTGCTGCTCCATTCTGACTCGGGCCAACTTTTGTGCCATTCTGCCTGGGGCCAACTTTTGTGCTAGAGAATTGTAATGCCACTGTACTTGTGCCAAGGGATGCCTGTTATTCTCTAATGGTGATGAGAATAGTAACACTGATGTTATCATTATGAAAAGAAATAAAATGCAGCCTTATTGACTTGGTCTGTGGAATGGGAAGTTGGCTCTTTTAGAGAGCTTTGGAGGAGGGAAAGCATCAGCTCTATCTGTATTTTATCCTGTCTATCATCCAGATATCCAAGTTTGCATTACAGTTCAAAGCATGATAAGTCCATTTCCTCATCCCTTGATAGAGGCCAGAATAACATTAACCAGATTGATTTTTATTCTCTCCTCTCTATGTAGCCATTAGGCATGTGCTCTGCGGGAGCCGACCCCGCGTAGCTGTAATTAATGCCCACCAGTTACTGTGTACTGCTTTCCTTCTTACTGGTACTTAGTTCTTGAAAAACTGACCATAGGCAGGGAGCAGAAGGCGGATGCATGCCAATGAATCTTGATGGTGTGGAGAAAGTCACACTGGAGTCATGGAGCCACACCCACACTGGTCTCTGTCCATCTAGACATGGCTCATTTTTTCCCTCTTATGCAAGCAAGGCCATGTGTTCAAAGGCCCGTGTCTATGGTAAAAGAGTCATGGTGCACTGACCAATCTCATTTAACATCCCAAGCCTCAACTATCTCTGATTGATTCAGACATTTGCCTCGGTTCAACTTCTTACTTCTGTAATGGAGATCCATGAAATGATAGAGACAGAAATCACTGGCATATTATGTAAAGATTAAAAAAAAATTCAGGATTAAGGAGCTCAGCTCAGCCCAGGTTCTAGTAAGTGACCTGAACACTGAAAGGTGAAAAATTATGTTAAATATATACACATATGTTAAATATATATGATAATTATACCTTTCACTTTAATCATAAATTCATATGCAACTCTCCCGATTTTTCATGGATAATCTGAATGCAACCTTTCCATAAAGAAAACCAATTGATTCCTGTGGCAGATTGTAATTATAAAAAAACAGCACAGCGATATTTCCATCCAACATGTTCTCCCTGAGCTTTGCCACTCTCTATCAAGAAGTAAAAGCTATTTTCCTTCCTTTTACCCTGGGCGGGCTTTGTGTGTCACCCAGAGAATTTAGCGAAAATGACATTGCATGACTGCTCTAAAGACATCTTAGACCTGGTGAGAGAGCTTCTCCCTAGCACACACTCTCTCTTTCTCTCACTCATGTGCTTGCCCTTGGAACAAAGTCATCATGTTGTGAGGAAGCCCAAGCCACATGGAGAGGTGCCCGCGTGTGCTCTGGTTGAAATTCCCAGCTACAATTTTAGCTGAAAGTCAACATCAACCCCACACATGTGCATGAACAGGCTTTTGGGTGACTCCAGTTCTTGCTCTTCAAGCTGTTACAGCTGCTCTGGGGTAGAGATGAGCTGCCCCTTCTGAGCCTTGCTCAATTAGCAGATTCATGAGTAAAGTTAATGTTGTCATTGTTTTAAGCTACTAAGATTTAGAGTGGCTCGTTGTGCAGCTATAGTAACTAGAACAAGCATTGGTATTTGAAATGGAAAATCTATCATAATAAAAACCTAGAAATGTGGAAGGGGCTTTGGAGCAAAAATTTCTTTTTTGCAGAAAGTGACAGACAATAGTCCTGAAATTCATGTGAAATTCAATGAACCAAGAATAGTCAAAATCATCTTGAAACCTAAGAATACAATTTGAGGATTCACACTTTCCAATTTCAAACTTTTCATAAAGATACAATAATCAAAACAATGTTGTACTGGCATAAGGACAAACATATAGATTGATAGAACAGCATTGATAGTCCAGAAATAAAGCCTTTACAATTATGGTCAATTGATTTTGGACAAGATTGTCAGAACAATTCAATTGGAAAAGAATAGTCTATTTAACAAATGATGTTGGAAACATTGTATATTCGTGTGCCAAAACATACTGCACACAAAATTATTTCAAAATGGATTGTAAATTTAAATTTAAGAGCTAAAAATACAAAACTCTTAGAAGAAAATATATGAGTAAATCTTAATGACTTTGGCTTAGACAATGTTTTTTTTAAATATGACACAAAAAGCACAAGGAACAAAATGAAAAACTGATAAATTGGATTTTACTAAAATTAAAAACTTTTACATCACAAACCATGCCATTATGAAAGTAGAAGACAACCCATAAAATTAGAGAAAATATTTGCAAGCCTTAAATCTGATAAGGGACTTGTATTCAGAATATACAAAGAACTTTTATGTCTCAACAATGAGATAATAACCCAATTTTAAAATGGGCAAAGCATTTGAATAGCTATTTCTCCAAAGCGTATACGCAAATGGTCAATAAACACATAAAAATATGCTCAACATGGGGAAGTGCAAATCCAAACCAGAATGAGATGCATATCTCACTCATCAGGATAGCTACAATCAAAAAGACATAATAATAAGTGTAGGCAAGGATGTGCAGAAATTATAACCTTCATGCATTGCCGATGGCATATAAAATGGTGCAGCTGCTTTGGAAAACAGGTTAACATTTTCTCAAAATGTCAAACACAGAGTTCCCACATGACCCAGCTATTCTACTGGCATATTCTGCCCCAAAATTAAAACATACTTCCACCAAAAAGAAAAGAAAAGTCTACAAATATGTTCATAGTAGCATTATTCATAATAGCTAAAAGTGGAAGCTACCCGAATGTCCACTGACTGATGAATAGATACATAAAATATGTTTTAAAATCCAACAGAATTTTATTTAGTAATAAAAAAGAATGAAATACTGACATGTGCTACAACATGGATGTGCCATGAAAACAATAAATAAGTGAAAGAAGCCAGACACAAGAGAAAGCCCTTTTGCAATTTCACTAACATACAAAATCCAGAATAGGCACCTCTCCGGAAACAAGAAAATAGATTAGTGGTGGCCCAGGACAGGGAGATTGTGGGAGAAGAATGGATACTGAATTCTAATTAGCATGGAGTTTCTTTTAGGGTGATTAAAAGGCTTTAAAAATCGCACAAATTTTTGAATACCATATTTCACCAGGTAAAGGTGTAGACACATTTTCGATCCAAACTTTCAGGAAAAATTGTCTTTGACTTTAATTTTTTAATTCGAATTTTAATTGTTTATATTTAGGTACTTATTTTTATATTATAAAGGAGTTTTGTCATTTTTTAAGTTACAACTATTTTATTTTATTTATTTACTATGTTTATTAAATCATAAACACATAGATCATGTATACCTTTATGGGGTACAATATGCTGAGGAAGGAGGTCAGATCCAGGAAGGGTGAATGGTGGGATCACACTTATGGTGCTTAATACAAGGGTACATGTCAGATCTATTAGTATTGAATATAAATGTCTTAACACAATAATTAAGTAAACAAGATGAGGTATATATTAACCAGTGTGATGTAAGCATTCCTAATTCTATATGAAATGAGCACGTTATCATTTACTTTTAAACACATTATGGTACAAGAAATTTTATTTACCAGTAGCAAATTTGCAATATTTACACATCATAGAAGGCCCCCTGCTCTGTCACTGTCAATAGCACAAGTATTGTCCTCTTCAATTTCTCATCCCAGTAAAGTCCATTGTCTTCAGTTCCATCCATAGCATTGCTGATGGTACATTATATAAACAATTCTATAAACACTTCCTTCTTGACACTGTTTCATGATCTTAGGATCCAAACACAAACCTGGGCAATGGATGCTTTCTTGATACTGCCTGTGGGAGTTAAATTATTACCAGCTGACTACAGCCATGACATCCACTCTTTCTTTATTAGGACCTTAAAGGGTTTGTTTACTGACACATTAAGAGATTGCAGTTGGCTTGTCAGCCCACCAGGTATTGCAGCTAAGTTGGGTTTTCAAGTCCACAGCAATTGTTTTTGCATTCTGTGTAACATGGGCTTTGAAGTGATCAAAACAACCAATGCCTGTTTTTTAAGTAATCAATCCTCCGGGCCTTAGTGACCAGACTTTGTTAAACCATATTTTCATGCCTTTTTGAATCATCCATCCTTTTTCATGCACATGGATAATAACTCCACTTGGAATCTTTTATTTCAGTAATGTTTATCCTTTAAAGATTGTCATCTGTGGTAGCTTTGTCCTATCTACTCAATAGGCCAGAGCAACAGTGAAACGTGTTTTCTCTTGTCCACTGGTTTTAGTAACCGTGGTCTTTGCTCCTTTGATGTCCAGGTTCTGTTGGATGGCACAGCAAATGTGAGGGGACCTCATCCATAGTGATGATTTAGGACAGCTCAAAGTTGTAAGTCTCTTGAAGATGGATACAATAAGAGTGAAATCCTCAAACTTGATTCTCATAGGCAGCTGGAAGTTTGGGGGCAAGTTTTGTTCACACCCTCATGCTCAAACCTTCTTTCTTCATAAAGTTAAAACATCATGTAAGTGTCCCTAAGAAATCATCAATGTTTTTTGAACTACAATCCTTTTATCCTCTTCATGTATCATCTTGGTCAAAACAGAGATCCTAGTTTGACGCTGCTCCAGAACCTGGGTCTCCACCTCCTGCTCCACCTCTGGCCACTTTGGTTTTCCTCTCACTGCTTTCTTCTGTCTTGGTGTCTGAAGAAGCCTCTCCTCCTGCTGCATCTGCAATCTGATGACACTCTCTGAGAGGAGGTCCAAAGAGTCTCTTGGCAGCTCTGTTGCATATTTAATAACTATTAGCTTACAATTTGTAGTGTACAAAAACCATTTAGATATTTTTGATGGATTTTCCAACATTTTTTGTAAAAAATATTACCTAGATTTCTAGTTGTTGCCTGAAATATATGAAGAGAAATACATCATTCTTTTTTGGCCAAAAATGTTTTACAAGTTCATGGTAAGTTCAACGAAACTAATCCTCATATTCCAAGGTATTATTTTGCATACAGCTATCATGATTACTTTCTAGAGTTATACTTTCGATGTGTAAGTTGCATAAGTGTAAATAAAGCAATTAAAAACATGTAGATTTGAATTAGTACCACCCATGTATAATGCACATCTTCCCCCCCCCAAATATTTGGGCAAAAATCTGTGTGTTATACACATACATGGCAAAATATAGTATCTTGAAAACCACTTACTTGTATACATTCCTGGAATTGTATAGCCTCCTCCACCCCCAAACCTTTCCACATCAAGGTCGTGCAAAGCTGAGAAACTGTCAGAAATTAGAAGAAGCTAAGGAAAAATAAGGAGTAAATGTAATGTGATACCCTGGGGTGGATATAGGAATTTTAGGACATTAATGGAACAACTGGGATAATCTTGAATGGAGTCGGTAGTTTATGAGAAAAGAGAAACGAAAAGAAAAAAAGAAAGAAAAGAAAAAAGGAAAAGGATAAAGGAAGAAAACATTAAGGAAAATTAAAAAAGAAGAGAAGAGAAGGAAAAAAGAAAAGAAAAGAGAAAGAAAAAGAAGCAAGACCTTTGGAATATTGAACTACTACAATCAGAAATAGCCAGTTCTTATGGAAAAGGAAAGGATTACACAGAGATCAGAAGGAAGAGTCCAGAGTTCATATCCAAGAGCAATAGTGAATCATTCTCAGGAAGTAGAAAAGAATCATAATTAAATTGGCCAGGAATTCACATTTGCCATGAACCAGTGAATTTGGGGTACTTCCAGTTTCCCCACTTTATAAATAGGAGATCCCAGTATGTTTATCTTATGTTCCTAACACAATTTGGATCAGGTGTGGAGGGTTCAGATGACTCATCTCTTCAGTTCCTAGGTCATATGGGTGGAAAAGAACTCTGTTTAAGCTACTGTTCTTGAGGATCACACCCAAGGAAACTTTTCAATCCCTGGATATGAATTAGATGACAAAATTCTGGATTTTGAAACTGAATATGATGTTGAAATGGGATGGGTCTTTTTTTTTAATTGGTATATTGTAGTTGCACACATTTTGGGAGTAAGATGTGTCTTTGAAGGATCTAGGAAAAGGGTTGGGTACTTTGTACGTGGAATGGAGGGGAATTATGCCAGATGACAGTTTGTGGCAGAATGTATTTTTCAAACATAGCCACAGCCATATTTTTAATCTCATATATTCTTCTAGAATTTTGCAGTTTCTTATAAAGAGTTAAAGTCTATCTTTAGTCTCTATCTTTCTCTAAAGTCTATCTCCCCATCTCTTGATCCCAGAGGTGGAGGCTAATGGAATAGAAGGAATGTAGCCTGACCTCCCTGCTGGGTTAGCTTCTTCCTGGCTTTCCTTTTCTGGGATATTTACTCCTAGAATGTGGGCTCGCAGTTATAAGAAAGCTGAGACCACATGAAGAGGCCATGTGCAAGTGCTCCCCTCAACAGCTACAGCAGCCACCACCAGATACATATCCGAGTGAGTGAAAGACGATTCCAGTGCTCAACCTTGGAATGGCCATAAGCTGATGCTGAGTGGAGAGAGATGAGCTACCCTTGCCAAACCCTGCTCAAAATAAATGATATTTCATTTGCTAATGATATCAAATGTTTCACCCTAGAGCAAACAAATGAGCACTGTTTTAAGACATTACATTTTGGAGTTGTTATGCTGAGATATCCTGGGATGTCACAGTGTTAGCCTCAAAACAATCGTAGTGGCTAATATTGTTTTGTACCTAGCATATAGCACTTACCATGCTTTTTTTTTTTAATTGAAATACAACCTACAAGGGAAAATGCACAGATTTGACACTTTCAGTGAATATGATGAGTTTTCACAATTTTATATACCCCTATATCACATCTCAAGAAGAATAAGACTATTTCTGTTGCCAGAAGATATTTGCTCATCTCCTCCTTTAATAATCTGGGCCAGCTCTCAGTGGCTGTGGGAGTCGATTGTGCATATCCATTCCCAATACCTCATTCAGTTGCATCATTTGGGCAGCTAGAAATCTTAAAATTGGGAGAATTCACAGCATGAAAATCAACAAAACCTACAAATCAGGACTTTCACGCACCCCCTATCCAAGCTACTTTTAAACATTTAACAGACAGTGCTGCTCCTGCTCCTTTTCATTCAATTCCTCCAGCCTCCCAAGGCAAACAGTTTTCGATTTCTTTTACTGTATTAGTTTTGCCTATTCTTATATTTCTTATAATGGAATCATCCAGTGTGTATTCTTCTTCATCTGCCTGCTTGCACTTAAAATAATGTTTGGAAATTGACCCATGTTGCTGTTTATATTGATACTCACTCCTTTTTAATTGATGAACTGTATTCATTGCATGAACATACAAAATTTTTACTACCTTTTCTCTTGCTAGACATTTGACTTGCTTCTAGTATTGGATTGTTATGAATAAAGGCCTGTATGATATTATTGTACTTATCTTCCAGTGCATATGTTTTCAATTCTTTTGAGCAAATATCGGGGAGTGAGCTGCTGTGTCAGAGCACAGATATCTGTTTAATGCTATTTGTATTCAATAAGAGAAATAGTTAACCAAAGGATGGTTGTAACATTTTACTCTGCCACAAACAACATACAAAAGTGTTCCAGTTGCTCTTCATACTCGCCACAATTTGGTACCATTGGTGTTTTTTATTTAAGCTGGTGGGCACACAATGGTGTTTCATTTTGTGTTCAATTTGGGAATCCCTGGTAACTAGTGATATTGAGCCTATTTTCTTGCGATCAGTCTTGTGATCAACACTTGTAAAGTGCTTGTTCTATCAGTGCTTTGGCTATTTTTTAATGGATTATTTGCTTTCTTGTTTTTCATTTGTAACAGATTGATAATATTCATATATTCTTTATGCAAGTCCTTTGTTCTATCTATCTATCCCTCAATATTTTTTCAAGTTTGTGGCTTGCCTATTCTTTTCTGATTAATGCTTTTCATGTCCTATAAAAAGCAAAGTTCTTTAAAAAACTGTAGGTCACAAAGTTACTTCCTTATGTTTTTCTTTAGAAATGTGGAATGCTGGGCGACGCCTGTGGTTCAGTGAGTAGGGCGCCGGCCCCATATGACGAGAGTGGCAGGTTCAAACCCAGCCCCGGCCAAACTGCAACAACAAAAAAGAATAGCCAGGCGTTGTGGCAGGCGCCTGTAGTCCCAGCTGCTCGGGAGGCTGAGGCAAGAGAATCGCATAAGCCCAAGAGTTAGAGGTTGCTGTGAGCCCCGTGACGCCACAGCACTCTACCCGAGGGCGGTACAGTGAGACTCTGTCTCTACAAAAAAAAAAAAAGAAAAGAAATGTGGAGTGCTAGCTACTCTTAGAATTTATAACCCATCTTAAATTAACGTTAGTGCTTAGAATAAAATAGAGAATCAGGATTTCTTTAAAATTCATATTTTACCCAGGTGTTCCAAGTACCATTTACAATTAAGTTTGACTTCCTAGTTTAAACCCTTTCAATTTCCTCATTGAATTTACATGGCAATTTGGTTCAAAATCGATTGACTGTATATATGTGGGTCTATTTTGGACTATCAACATTTGCTTTATTGATCTATTTATCTATCCTTGTGACACTGCCACCCTGTGTTACTTGTTGTGACTTTGTGAAAAATCTTGGAATCAAGTAGTAGAGTCTTACAGTTTTGTTCTCATTGCTCATGATTGTTCTGGCTGTTCTAGGTAACTTTACATTTTCATATAAATTGTAGAAACAGCTTGTCATTTTCTTTTAAAAAGTCTGCTATTTTTTATTCAGATCATGTTGAGTCTATAGATAAATATGGGGAGAATGGACAAGGATATGAGGTTATCAGATCTCTCAATTTATGTTTTTACCTTTTCCTCAGCAAAACCTTTTGTTTTCAGTGTGGACTTATTTATATTTTTTATTCTAGATTGTTTGATTTACTCTAAGTCTTTGATGTTTTTAGGCCATTGTAAATGATAAATTCTTGTGTTCTCTCTGACTGTAGAAGGAGAAATTTAATATTTGATCAATAACATGATATTAGATACATGTATTTCACAGATATACTTGATTGAGAAAATTTCTTGCTGTTTGTAGTTTGCATCAAGTTATCAAAGATGGACTTTGAATTCTGTCAAGTGTTGTCTCTGCATTTACTGATACATACAGAGGGTGCAAAAAAATGTATACACATTTTCAGAGATCCTGTTGGAAATAAAATTGATCATTTCCAAAAAGTGTACAAATTGCAGGTAAAATGGATGTTCATGGCATGTCTAAGTACACTTGACTAGTAATAATACCTTCAGGTCAACTTCAAAAGTAATAGCTAGATAACATTACTTAGAATGTGCATATGTGTATACATTTTTTGGTCCCCTGTGTGTATGTATTTGTCTATTCTGTTAATCTTGTGAATTACATTGATTAATATTTCTGTTTTTTTTTTTTTTTTTGTAGAGACAGAGTCTCACTTTATGGCCCTCGGTAGAGTGCCATGGCATCACAGAGCTCACAGCAACCTCCAACTCCTGGGCTTAAGTAATTCTCTTGCCTCAGCCTCCCGAGTAGCTGGGACTACAGGCGCCTGCCACAACGCCCAGCTATTTTGATTAATATTTCTAATGTTATATAAACTTATAAACATCACTTCATCAGGGTTTGTTATTTTTTTATTTACTTGTAGATAATGTTGGCTAGTATTTTAAGAATTTTTATATTTATGTTTTTACAAAATATTGATTTTTTTAAAATTTCTTTTCCTTGTAATGTCTTTGATGCCAGGCTTATACTGGTCTTATAGAAAGAGTTATGAAGCAATCCCTCTTTTTCTGTTTCTTGGTTTTGTGTTAGATTGGTGTTATTTCTTCTTTAAATGTTTGATGGAATTCACCAGGAAGCCTAATAAATCTGAAATTTTCCCTGGGAATATTTTTATTACAAATGTAACTATTTTAATAGATATAGAGCTATTTAAATTATTTATTTCTTGTCTCTTTTGTTTTTCAAGAATTTCATACATTTCACATAAATTATAGGATTTATTGGCATGAAATTTTACTTACTTTTATAACCTTATCGCCTTAACATTGGTAATTTGTGGGGGGTTTCAATAAATTTTACAGAAGGTTTGTCAATTTTTTAATCTTTTAAAAGGATAAACTTTTTAATATCTTCCCTTTCTCTATTTGTCTTTCCTAGAGTTTCATATAAAAGGAATCACATAATATGTACTCTTTTTGTCTGTGTCTTTCAGAGAGCATAATTATTATTAGATTCATCCACTTTGTTGCTAGCATTCATTGTTTGTTCTTTTTTTTTTTTTTTTTGCAGTTTTTGGCCGGGGCTGGGCTTGAACCCGCCACCTCCAGCATATGGGGCCAGTGCCCTACTCCTTCGAGCCACAAGCGCTGCCCCATTGTTTGTTCTTTTTTTTATTGCTTGGTAGTTAATACATGTATTTCATTGTATGGATATGCCACAATTGAAGAACATTTGTTTGTTTTTAGCTTTTGGCTATATATAAATATAGGTACTGTGAATACATGAGGAGAGTTTTTTTGTGTCAACACCTTTTTGTTTCCCTTGCGTATATTTATAAGAATGGAATTGCTGAATTTTATGGTTCTTGTATGTAACAATTTTTAAAACTGATGATTTTTTTCCCTAAGTGGTTGTAACACTTTACATTCCCACTAGTAATTTCATTCTCACTAGCAATACATTAAGTTCCAGTTTCTCCACAACCTCATCAACACTTGGCTTTGTCAGTCTATTTAAGTTTTAGCCATTTTAATGTACATGCAATAGTATGACCTTATGGTTTTAACTTACAATTTTTTTTTTTTTTTGAGACAGAGTCTCACTTTGTCACTATCCTTAGAGTGCTATGGTGTCACAGCTCACAGCAATCTCCAACTCTCAGGCTTAAGCAATTCTCTTGCTTCAGCCTCCCAAGAAGTTGGGACTATAGGCACCTGCCACAATGCCCAGCTATTTCTTATTGCAGTTGCCACTGCTGTTTTTTAGCTGGCCAGGGCTAGGTTCGAACTCACCACCCTCGGTATATGGGGCTGGTGCCCTACCCACTGAGCCACAGGTGCCACCTTAACTTACATTTTCTATGTAACAAATGATGCTCAGCATATTTTCATTTGCTTATTGCTCATTTGTTTATCATCTTTTGGAAAATATCTTTTTTAATATTTTGCCCATTGTCTTAATTAATTGCTTTTTTTTTTAATTATTGCATTGTAAGGGTTCTTTATATTTTCTGAATGTAAGTCCTTTGTCAAATATGAGTTGTTTCCCAGACTTTGCTTTAATACTTTATTTCTTAATAGTGTCTTTGGAACAGCAGAAGTCAATAATTTTGATAAATTATAATTTAGCCAACTTTTATGTTTCATACTTTTTTCTGTGACCTACTTAGACCATGCCTCAAACTTTTTTTCTAATATTTTCTTATAAAAGTTTTAGAGTTTTAGTTCAGGTCTATGATGCATTTTGCATTTATTTTTGGTTATAAAGAGGTTAAATTTGAGACTCATTTTTCTTAGGTAAAATAACTATTCAGCAAAGTCTCAGGTTACAAAATCAACATACACATATCAGTAGCACTTCTATAGACTAATATCAACATACACATATCAGTAGCACTTCTATAGACTAATAAATATCAAGCAGATAGTCAAATCAAGGACTCAATACCATTCACAAAAACAAGAAAACAAAATACCTAGAAATATACTTAATAAAGGAGGTTAAAGACCTATACAAAAAAACTACAAAACACTGATGGAAGAAATCACAGATGATGCAAACAAATGGAAAAGTACCCCCTCCTTATGTATTGATAAAATCAACATCATTAAAATGTCCATACTACCCAAAGTGATTTATAGATTCAAGGCAATCCCCATCAAAATACCAGCATCATATTTCAAATATCTAAAAACAAAATCTTAATTTTCATTTGGAACCAAAAAAGAGCCTAAATTACACGAAGCAATCTTAAGTAAAAAGAATAAATCTAGAGGCATCACATTACCTGACTTCAAATTATACTGTAAGACTATAGTAACCAAAACAGCATGGTACTGATATAAAAGTAGAGACATAGACCAATGGAACTAATGGAAGTAGAGAACACAGAAATAAAACCATCTACTTACAACCACTGATCTTTGACAAAGCAGACAACAACATACACTGGGGAAAGGAAGCACTATTCAATAAATGGTGCTGGGAAAATTGGAAAGCCACATGCAGAAGAATGATACAGGATCCCTATCTCTCATTATATACAAAAACTAATTCAAGATGGGTTAAAGACTTAAATGTAAGACATGAAACCATAAAAACTATAGAAGAAAATGTTGGAAAAACTGTTAGATATCATCCTTGGCAAAGAATTTATGACTAAGACTCCAAAGGCAAATATAGGAACAATAATAACTAAATAAATGGGACTTAATTAAATTAAAAAGCCTTCTTCACAATGAAGGAAACAATCAATAGAGTGAATAGATAACCTACAGAATAGGAGAAAATACTCACACACTATATATCCAACAATGGACTGATAACCAGAGACTACAAAGAATTCAAATCAGCATGACAAAAACAAACAACCCCATTAAAAAGTGGACAAGAGATATGAACACAAGTTTCTCTAAAGAAGACAAATTGGCAATAAACATGAAAAAATGCTCAACATCACTAATCATCAGGGAAGTGCAAATTAAAACTACGGTGAGGTACTACCTTACGCCTATCAGAATGGCCATCAATAAAAAGTAAAAAGACAATAGATATTGGTGTGGATTCAGAAGTGAATGTTGATACATTATGATAGCATTATGATTACAAATCAAATATAATGCAATAGAAAAAAATGATTAGCTGCCAGGAGATCTACATTTTTAAATTTCAAAATATTAATTAAAGGGGTACAATGATATAATAATGTTATTCTATGTGGTATTTATCTTCATGGGGCCATATTGTCATCATCAACATTAATCTTCATTGTGTTAGTCAGACTTTTTCTATGTTTGGTCATGTGGTCAAGAAATCTAACACAAATGTCAAAGATAGCATTCATTAGGAGAACACAGTATGTAGATACAGACCCAGATATAAACTTAGCCATCAACATGATATATATGTGTGTACATCAGCTTGTATCAAATAGTTAAACAATTTAAGCAGCTTTAATGTATAATTTAAACCCCAGCTTTCTGTTTCATGGTGCTTTTATTTATAATATTTTATATTCCATTTTCCTTCTTTTAATCTTACTTTTCTTTCCTGCTATGCAATCCTATCTCAAACAAGAGAGCTATTATTGAGCAGGCGAATGATACTTTAATTGAAACACTTATGGAGTACACTAGAAAACTATAAAGACTTTTAAGAAATAGCAAAACTTTAATAGGTTCTTGTATATTCATGCTGTAACCTAATTCAGTGCATTTTCAGCATGCTGGAGGATGTTGCTAATTTAGGCCTGTGATGAGCAATAAAGCAATAATAGTAATCAAAACGTGCAATATTCCTTGTTTAGGGGGCATTTACGGTTATGTATTAAAACTATAAATACTTCAAGAAGCTGTGAAACTGATCTATAGAAAATGAAAGATAAGATCTCACTGCCTTCTAAAAGTGCTTTTCTAGCAGAAATATGAACTTGACTTTGTGTTTCATAAATATAAACAAAGTAGAAGTTCGACGTGTCTACCCATCCAAAGGGACCACTTAAATAACTACTAGCACTCAAACCTAATAAGTGATAGAAAGTTCCTTTCTTTCTTCTGTTTTTAAATTTTCCATTTCCTGGGTGGCGCCTGTGGCTCAAGGAGTAGGGCACCCGTCCCATATGCCAGAGGTGGTGGGTTCAAACCCAGCCCTGGCCAAAAACCACACAAAAAAAAAAAAATGTAAAAAATTTTCCATTTCCTTCCCCTTGTTCTTTATAAAAATGTTTCTTCCTTGATATTCTTTGCACTTTTACTCTGCTTTCTCTATTTCTCTCTTCTCTCCTATCTTCCCTCACTTTATCTCCTATATCCACACTTAGATGAAAGAAGCAAACTGTACTGAGGTGGTAACAGGGTGCAGAATGCAGCACTCATAGCTTCGAGTCCCAGGACTCTAGGTTAGTATAGCCACAGATAGGCGGAGTCATTTTTGCCCCTGATCCTCCTAGTTGAACCAGCCCTCACATCAAGGCTCTATGTCAAAGCAAATCCTGATGTAAGTGCCTGTTCTACAAAACCATTCTACAAAACTATTTTGTTTTTACTTCCTCCATTCTATGTTGTCCTTGTACCCATCAACCTGGATTTCTGGGCTTCCCTGTTGTGTTTAATACCTGCTTCTGGAACATCTGTTTAGTAGCTCATCAATTGCCTTTTTTATATTCTTGGATTTCTACTTTTAAAAATACATATTTTTGGTTTTCTCTTACCTCTTGCCCCACCTCACTAATCCCTGCGAACTGAACCCCCTCAAGGAAGAGAATGGCAGACAGGTGAATTGATTTCTAATCTACTTAAAGTTCAGGTCAGGTAATTTCTCTGGTTAAGAACCACTTATCAGTACTCCCATGATTTTCTATACATACCTCTGCCATTGCACTCTTCAGGTTATATGTGAGCAGTATCTCCGGGGAGCTGAGATTTTTCACGTTTAGTTCCAAGTAACCCCTGTTGGATGGTGATTCCAGAAGGAGTATCTTATGGAAGATAGAGACATGAATGGAGGTAGATGGGTAGGAAATACTACATATGACAATTCCAGCTTTCTTAATACTTAATCATTAGAAGAGCCAGAGTATAAGCTCTGTTTTGTTTCTCAGAGCTTGGCCGCAGTGGTCAGTCCATACATGTAAATTAATGACTGATACAATAGCTTTTTTTACTCAACAAGTATTTACTGGCACCTCTTTGGTACCAGGCACTATTTCCAAGTACTGGGAACTTAACAGTTAACAAGACAGGTAAAGCTTCTGCCATCATCAGACTTACATTTTAGTGGGGCATTTATACATTAGATGAACAAATACAAATAAAATGTTCTGTAGTGATAGGTATTCTAATGAAGAAATCAGGTAATGGGTTGAGAATAACAAGGTACTAAATAATCAAATTCTGAGTATGAAACCTAATGGCTATACAAATCTGACCCTCTCACAGAAAATAAGGGAGACAGTGCTCCCTAACTTGGGTTTTTTAAATCTCATTTTCTACACTTTTCCATTGGCTCTTCCAATGATGAAGAAATATTAGGAAAGGTGGAATAGACATTCCCCCTCCACAACTTCCTCTGGTCAGATCTCTCCCTTTCAAGAAGATATTCCTTCTAGAATTGGCACCAAACAATGGCTCCTCGGGAGTGACAAGGAAGAAAACCAGGTCCTAAGAGCTACTGTGATTTCTCAGATTCTCAGTGCCATGTGCCTATCAGGACAGAGGTCCCAGGGTTTATCTGCCTGGGCAGGTGACATTTTGTTCTCTCTTCTAGTTGAGGCCCCCTGAAATGACAGAAAGAGAGGTAATTCAAATATTCCTCTTTTGGAATATTTGGGGAGGGAGTTTCATACGTGTGTTCAATAAGGATAAAGTGCCAAGACTTTCTGAGACACTACCTGACGAATTGAATGAAAATACTTTTCTATTTCTCCTTTTGCTTTCCATTTACTCTCATATTAGAGTCCTGACAAGGATTACTAAAATATAATTTTTTATTGTGCCTGCATTGGGTCAGCATATAGGCCCATGAATATTTCAGAACACACATATTAGGATGTGTTATGGTGCGAAAAAATAGGAACCAAACTCTGATATTCAAGGCTTTTAAAATAATTTTTCTCTACCGAGAGAGGAAAAATGAGGGCCATTCCCTAGGAAAATGAAGACCTGGCTGTATCTTTAATGATAGGTAAAGAAAAATTACCAGTGACCCCTTGTCTCCAAAGGAATCCTTCTTAGATGTTCTGACTTTCCAGATCTTCTCTATCTTACCTTCTGGTCCAGCATTACCTCCTGGGCCCCTCAACACACTTACCTGTGTATGGGGAAGGGTCACCTAATCTCAGACAACACAGTTAATGTCACTTTCATTCTGGCTCCTAGGCAGATAGTAGGCTCAATGGGAAGGACTTAAGTTCTGAAGTCAAAGAGATTTGCTTTCCTATATGAGGCTGTTTCCTGACTATATGAGATGTTAACATCTTAACCTCTTTGAACTCATGGTTTAATGTCTATAAAACAAGGATAATAGTATATCTTCTTCTGGACCTCCTGAGTACTAAATGAGGCATTGTATACATGTAAATCACCTCTCATCATGTCTAGCACATGGCCTTTTCTTATCTTAAGGGGGCCCAGTGTGGTGTCCACATTTTTATCTTTTAAGACCAAGCTGTTTCAATTCCCACAACCTTCCCAACTAATCTGCTGAATTCTGATTTCCTCCCCTTTTAAATACCTGCAGCAGATATGGCTTGTACCAAAATAACTTATCATTTAGTAATCTTGTTTTAGGACCTTTACAAATGGTTTCTGAAGAACAAGAACATCTTACTCTTCTATGTCATAGTTGTTCCAAGCACAGATTTTTGAGCAAGTGCTTATTAATGGAAAATAAGACACAAACAATGTCAGCTTTTTCTAGGGATGTTGGGTTTCTCCTGACTCAATTGAAATGGAGCATTCTGTTGAAATTATTTAAATAATATAAATTCCTGAATCCAAGAGGATAATTTTGCCTTTCTAAAATAATTAAAGCAAAAAGGAAACCCCTGTTTGTTATTGCATTTCACATAGCTTGCTTCATTTAATGGACACAACATTTCTGTGCCTTAGCTACACCAAGCACCTCTACTTTATGACAAAGACATTGAGGTTAGGTACCGAGGCCAAGATTATACAAGCTACAAGGGTAGAGAGAGGCCCTCTGTGTAAAGACACAGCTGGCAGCTCTGATCCCAGACCACAAACCCATGCCTTTTCCTGTATGCAGTCTTGATGCTGTCTCAACTTCTTAGCTTCCTGTAGGTACGAATTGTCATTGTTTTTTCCCCACACCCAAATCCCCAGCCTCCTCCTGCTTATCTCTTCAACATGGAGGACAAGGGACATTTGATGCTGCCTGCCTCCTTCAGAGCCTTCAGGTTCATTCTTGTGTTTCCCATTAGAAGCAATACCAAAAAAGACAAATAACCCATATTTTGATATAGGCCATTGGCATGGTGTTTCTGGGCTTCTAACTCCTGAGAATTCTCTAGATAGTAATTTCTTACTCTCTCCTCTCTCTTTCAAGAGAAGAGAAATAGCAGAATAAAAATATTTTACTATTTGGAAAGTTCAAAGCCACTGATTTTCTGTTTACTTTCTCATTCTATTAGACATGTGAGTGGACACTGATGGAAGAAGGGCTGTCAGTGATTTAGAGATAAAGACAGAAAGAAAGCGATGCAAAACAGTGGCTTGAAAGGAGGACGCACACCCAGGCCTGTTTCAAAAGCGACAGTTACAACGTGCTAGCACTTGTGGAAACAACAGAATTGGCAGGGTGAGGATATTTTTTTCTTTTTTGTGTCTTCTTATTTTGTAAGTTAAATGTTCAGAAAATGTTTCCTAAATCATGAGAATAAACCAAAGGTGTGTCAGTTGGATATTGCTAAATAAAACACACACACCCCTCAGCAGCTTAAAAAACAGAGTACCATATTTTACCACATAGATGGTGCACTTTTTTGCCTAAATTTATGAAGGAAAAGTAAGGATGTGCATTATACATGGGGAGTATTAATACTGTTATATAGTAATATACTATATTATATTCTAAATACTATATAGATATGTTAAATTCTTTTATTTATTTATTTTTTTATTTCAAGTTAATGTCAGGGTACAAACAACCAGGTCACAATATTTGAATTTCTTAGGTAGAGTCCACCTTTAGTCATGTCCCACACCCCAAGGTTCTATGTTGTGTCCATTCAATGGAACTCCCCAAGGCCCCCCAGGTCTCTCTACTCCCTCCTTCCTCCTTCCCCCAACTTGAATTGAAATGAGTTTTTCTCCTATGTGGACATGAATTAGATTGTCTCCTAGCTTCATATTAGTATTGAGTACATTAGATATTTTTTTTTTCCATTCTTGTGAAATGTTACTAAGAATGTGTTTCAACTCCATCGAGGTTAATATAAAAGTTGTAAAGTCATCATCTTTTTAGGGCTGAAAAGTATTTCATGGTATACTATACCACAGTTTGTTAATACATTCCTAAGTTGATGGATATTTAGATTGTTTCCACATCTTATTGAGTGGTACATCGTGATAAACAATATAGTGAAAATATTTTTATGATAAAATTATTTTTTTCTTCTGGGTAGATGCCTATGAGTGGGATTTCAGGGTCACATGGGAGGTTTAATTTGAGTTCTTTGAGGATTTTTCATACTTCTTTCCAAAGAGGCTATATTACTTTTCAGTTCCATCAATAGTGTAAAAGTGTGCCCCTTCTCCACATCTATGCCAGCATCTGCAAATTTGGGACTTTGTGATTTGGCTAATCTTACTGGGATTAGGTGATACCTGAAGGTGGTTGTGATTTGCATTTTTCTAATGATTAGGGATGATGAGCATTTATCATATGTCTTTATCCATTCATCTGTCCTCTTCTGACAAGGTTCTGTTCATGTCTCTTGCCCAGTGATAGTTGGGATTTTTAGCTCTTTTTTTTATTAATTTGAGTTCACTGTAGATAGTACCTATCAAACCTATGTCAGATTCGTAATATGAAAACATCTTTTCCCATTCTGAAGGTTGTCTATTTGCTTTGATCGTTGTGTCCTTAGCTATGCAGAAGCTTTTCAGCTGGATTTGTTTATTGTTGTTGCAATTGCCAGTGAAGTCTTCTTCATAAAATATTTCCCCAGGCCAACATCCTCAAGAGATTTTTCTCTTTATTAGGTATATACATAAATCCATGATGTAATTCATTATATCAATAGAACCCCCCCCAAAAAAAGAAAAAGTAGTTCTTTGTTGTGTAACAAATCAGGGGAAAAACCCTGAATAGCCAAGGATATTCTTAGTAATAAAAACAAAGCCAGAGGCATACTCTACTAGATTCTACCAGACTTTAGGCTATGTTTCAGGTCCACAGTGATCAAAACAGCATGATATTGGTACAAAAATAGAGACATAGACATATGAAATGGAACAGAAAACCAAGAGATGAAACTACTCTCTTATAGTTTCTGATTTTTGATAAACCAAACAAAAGCGGGGAAAAAAAATCCCTATTCAACAAATGGTGTTGGGGAAACTGAATAACCACATGTAAAAAAGGGAACACACACCTTTCACCACTTAAAAAAATTGATTCAAAATGGATAAAAAATTTAAATCTAAGGCATGAAACAATAAAAATCCTAAAAGAAATTGTGGGGAAAATCTCCTGTTATCAATGGCTTCAAGAGATCTATTTCTTCTTGGTTAAGTCTAGGGAGAGTGTGTGATTCTAGGTATTGAGACATTTCTTCCTTATTGTCAAATATCTGGGCATAGAGTTTTTGGTAGTAGTCAGAATCTCTTGTATCTCTGTGATATCTGTTGTTATTTCCCTTTTTCACTTTTGATTGATTGCATTAGAGATTTTACATTTCTGTTTCTAGTCAATCTGGCCAAAGGGTTATTGATTTTATTTATTTCTCCAAAGAACCAATGTTTATTTTTTTGATTTTCTGAATGATTCTTTTGTTTTCAGTTTCATTTATTCCTGATTTAATTTTGATACTTTGTTTCTTTTGCTAGGTTTGAGATTAGATTGTTCTTCCTTTCTATATTCTTAAGATGACACATTAGGTTGTTAATGTGCTCTCCTTCTGTTTTTCAGATGTAGGGATCTAATATGATCAATTAGGTTTTGATAACTTGTAGCTTCATTATTGTTATATTCAAGAAAGTTAATAATTTACTCCTTTATCTCTTCTTTGTCCCAACTCTCATAAGGTTGTTTAGTTTCCATCCCTTAGTATGCGGATGAAAATTTTTGTTGGAATTAAGTTCCACTTTTCTTGACTTGTGGTCTGAGAAGATACAAGGTGTAATTTAAATTGTTTTAGTTTTGTTGAGGTTTGATTTGTATCCTAGGATATGATCTATTTTGGAGTATGCTCCATTGGCTGACAAGAATTCCTTAGTTTTGGGATGGTGGGCCATATATATAGTTTATTAAGCCCATTTGTTCTAGGGTTGCATTTAAGTCCCTTGTATCTTTGTTTAGTTTCTGTTTAGAAGATCTATCCAGTTCTTGTCATCAGCAAAGAGGGAGAGTTTGACCTCTTCTGCTTCCATTTGGATTCCCTTTATTTCCTTGTCTTGCCTAATTGTATTGGCTAGAACTTCCAGCACTGTGTTAAATAGTAAAGGTGAAAGAGGACAACCTTGTCTGGTTCCAGTTTTAAGAGGAAAAGCTTTCAGTTTTACTCCATTCAGTAAAATATTAGCTGTGGGTTTGTCATAGATAGCTTCAATCAGTTTTAGAAATGTGCTACCTATGCCTATACTCTTCAGTGTTCTAATTAGAAAAGGATGCTAGATTTTATCAAATGCTTTTTCTGCATCTATTGAGAGGATCATGTGATCTTTATTTTTGCCTCTGTTAATATGGTGGATAACGTTTATGGACTTGCGTATGTTAAACCAGCCTTGCATCCCTGGGATGAAACCTACTTGATCATGATGTATGGAACCAGAAAGAAACCTGTATAGCTAAGGCAGTTCTTAGTAATAAAAATAAAGCTGGAGGCATCAGCATACCAGATTTTAGTCTGTACTACAAAGCCATAGTGGTCAAGACAGCATGGTACTGGCACAAAAATAGAGACACAGACACTTGGAATCGAATAGAAAACCAAGAAATGAAACTAACATCTTACAACCATCTAATCTTCGATAAACCAAACAAGAACATACCTTGGGGGAAAGAATCCCTATTCAATAAATGGTGTTGGGAGAACTGGATGTCTACATGTAAAAGACTGAAACTGGACCCACACCTTTCCCCACTCACAAAAATTGATTCAAGAAGGAAACACTTTTACACTGCTGGTGGGACTGCAAACTAGTACAACCTTTCTGGAAGGAAGTATGGAGAAACCTCAAAGCACTCAAGCTAGACCTCTCATTTGATCCTGCAATCCCATTACTGGGCATCTACCCAGGAGGAAAAAAATCATTTTTTCATAAGGACACTTGTGCTAGACTGTTTATTGCCACTCAATTTACAATCGCCAAAATGTGGAAACAGCCTAAATGCCCACCAACCCAGGAATGGATTAACAAACTGTGGTATATGTATACCATGTAATACTATTCAGCTATTAAAAAAAAATGGAGACTTTACATCCTTTGTATTAACCTGGATGGAAGAGGAAGACATTATTCTTAGTAAAGCATCACAAGAATGGAGAAGCATGAATCCTGTGTGCTCAATTTTGATATGAGGACAATTAATGACAATTAAGGTTATGCAGGGGGGAAGCAGAAAGAGGGACGAAGGGAGGCAGGTGGGGCCTTGGTATGTGTCACACTTTGTGGGGGCAAGACATGATCGCAAGAGGGACTTTGCCTAACAATTGCAATCAATGTAACCTGGCTTATTGTACCCTCAATGAATCCCCAATAATAATAATAAAAAAAAATTGATTCAAGATGGATAAAGGACTTAAATTTAAGGCACGAAACAATAAAAATTCTCAAAGAAAGCATAGGAAAAACACTGGAGGGCGGCGCCTGTGGCTCAGTCGGTAGGGCGCCGGCCCCATATACCGAGGGTGGCGGGTTCAAACCCGGCCCCGGCCAAACTGCAACCAAAAAATAGCCGGGTGTTGTGGCAGCCGCCTGTAGTCCCAGCTACTCGGGAGGCTGAGGCAAGAGAATCGCTTAAGCCCAGGAGTTGGAGGTTGCTGTGAGCTGTGTGAGGCCACGGCACTCTACCGAGGGCCATAAAGTGAGACTCTGTCTCTACAAAAAAAAAAAAAAAAAAAAGAAAAACACTGGAAGATATTGGCCTAGGGAAAAGAAGACTGCCATGGCAATTGCAACAACAACAAAAATAAACAATGGGACTTCATTAAACTGAAAAGCTTCTGTACAGCCAAGGAGACAATAACCAAAGCAAAGAGACAACCTACACAATGGGAAAGGATATTTGCATATTTTCAATCAGACAAAAGCTTGATAACCAGGACCTATAGAGAACTCAAATTAATCCACATGAAAAAAGCCAACAATCCCATATATCAATGGGCAAGAGACGTGAATAGAACTTTCTCTAAAGACGACAGATGAATGGCTAACAAACACATGAAAAAATGTTCATCATCTCTATATATTTGAGAAATGCAAATCAAAACAACCCTGAGATATCATCTAACCCCAGTGAGAATGGCCCACATCACAAAATCTGAAAACTGCAGATACTGGCGTGGATGTGGAGAGAAGGGAACACTTTTACACTGCTGGTGGGACTGCAAACTAGTATAACCTTTCTGGAAGGAAGTATGGAGAAACCTCAAAGCACTCAAGCTAGACCTCTCATTTGATCCTGCAATCCCATTACTGGGCATCTACCCAGAAGGAAAGAAATCCTTTTATCATAAGGACACTTGTACTAGACTGTTTATTGCAGCTCAATTTACAATCGCCAAAATGTGGAAACAGCCTAAATGCCCACCAACCCAGGAATGGATTACCAAGCTGTGGTATATGTATACCATGGAATACTATTCAGCCATTAAAAAAAGTGGAGACTTTACATCCTTCGTATTAACCTGGATGGAAGTGGAAGACATTATTCTTAGTAAAGCATCACAAGAATGGAGAAGCATGAATCCTATGTACTAAATTTTGATATGAGGACAATTAATGACAATTAAGGTCATGGGGTGGAAGGAAAAGCAGAGAGAGGGAAGGAGGGAGAGGGGTGGGGCCTTGATGTGTGCCACACCTTCTGGGGGAAAAACATGATTGCAAGAGGGACTTTACCTAACAAATGCAAGCAGTGTAACCTGGATTATTGTACCCTCAATGAATCCCCAACAACAAAAAAAAAAAAAAGAAGAAGAAGAAGATCTGTCCAGTTCTATCAGAGGGGTATTAAAATCCTCAACTATTATGTTGTTATATGATATCATATTGCTCAGACCAATCAAGGCCTGTTTCATAAATCTGGGGGCATTTAAGTTGGGTGCACAAATATTTAGAATTGAAATGTCCTCTTTTGGATTATTCCCTTGACCAGTTTGAGTTTCTTAACTTTAGTTTGCTTTAAATCCACTTGTATCTGAAAATAAGATTACAACTCCTCCTTTCTTCTGATTTCCATTTGCGTAAAATACTATTTTCTATCTCTTTACCCAAAGTCTTGATTTGTCCTTCAAGGTTATGTGTATTTCCTGGTGACAGCATATAGATGGCTTGTGCTTTAATATACAATCAGCCAGCCTATGCCTCTTCAGTAGGGGATTCACACCATTCACATTTATTGAGAGAATTGATAAGTATATTGGAGTTCTATTCATCTTATTTTTTTTGGAGTTCTATTCATCTTCGTCCATTGCTTAGTTTAATTCCATTGAGCCACTGAAGAAGCTGGGTTTTGTCCTTTCATTTCTGGGTATTTGTTTTGCTAGTGATCCGTTGTGATGTTCAGTGTGGTTTAAGTATTTACAGCAGGGCTGGTCTCATTGTGGCAAATTTCTTCAATACTTGCATCTCAGTAAAAGATATAATTTATTCATCAATTTTGAAGCTTGGTTTAGCAGGATACAGAATTATGGGCTGAAAATTATTTTATTTAATAAGGTTAAAGGCAAATGAACATTCCAGTTTGGAAAATTTTAGCTGAAAAGTCTGCTGTCACTTTGATGGATCTGCCCCTGTAGGTCAGTTGGTGCTTACTCCTGGCTGCTTGCAGAATTTTCTCTTTTTTCTTGACTTTGGACAGGTTTATTACAATGTGTCTTGGAGATGCTCTACTTGTGTTGAAACAACCTGGGGTTCAATATCCCTCTAAAAGGAGTGTTTCAGAATCTTTAGTGAATCTTGCATAATTTTCATCTGTGACATCCTCCATTGGGACTTCTGTTACTTTGGGGTGTTCTTCTTCCCCTTCAGGGATACCTATAATTTATATAAGTGCTTGATGAAGTCTCATAATTATCTGAGTGAATGTTCTACTTTCACTCTCTTCTTTCTTGCCCCTTTAACTACTTGGTTAGCTCAAGACCTTTGTCTTCTAGCTCTGAGATTCTTTCTTCTCCATGGTCTAATCTGTTATTGATACTTTCTACTACATCTGTAAGTTCCCTGATTGACTCCTTTAATTCTTTAAACTCTGTCATATCCTTTCTATATTCTTCAGTTCTCATCAATTCCCTATATTGCCTCCTTTGCTATCTATATTTTAAATTCCCTAGCTGTCATTTTCATTAATTTTGTATAGGTGAAATTCTCTGAGGTAGCTGCCCCATGGTTACTTGGAGGTTTTTCTATGTTTTGGTTTTTCACATTGCCAGAATTTTTCTGTTGGTACCTCCTCATATGTGTTTTATGCTTGTTCACTTCCTTCCCCTACTTTTTCCTTCTTGTTACCTCTTTCTCTTTAAATTACTTTGTCTCAGAGCTTATGTGTTGAAATGGCCTTTTGGGATAAGGCCAAAAGGAAGAGAAGGGTAAATAGTGAGAAGGGAGAAAGAAGAGAGAGACAATAAAGGAAGAGCAGTGAAGAAAAGAACTTGAAGAAAAGGAGAGAAAAAGGACAGAAAGAAAAAGAGTGACAAGTGAAATAGTGGTGTTTGGCAGGGTGCTATGGCTATACCTGCAGCTCTAGGATTTTGGAGGGGGTGGTCTGGGCAGGTACCTTAAAGTTAGGAGCTCTTTACCATCCTGGGAATACCAAGACCTCAACTGTGCCAAATTTAGAAAGGGTAAAATAATTCAGCTGTATGTCATAGTGGGGACTTCCAATACTGTCTTTCCAAAGGCCAAACATGAAAGGACACCCCAGAACATGAGCTCATGACCTCTTTTAACCAGAACAATGTGATGACCCACCAGTAAGACCAATTCTATGACCTCCCAGCACTCAGAGAGAAGAAATAAATAAAAATAGATAAAGAAAATTAAAAATACAATTATATAAGATAAAGGAGAAAAGGTATCCTAGCTGTTGTACAAGAAATTTATGTGGGAAAGATGACAAAATTAGAAAAACATTTACCAAAAGAAAGAAAAAAAAAGGAGAGAAATAAAAAAGAGAGAATAGAAGGGATTGAAAAACCATAACGAAAAAATGGAGGAGCTTTGCTATTGAAAATAAGAATGAAAAAATATAAATACAACCAAAAGAACAAAAACAAAAATAAAAACACCCCCATAAAACTACAACCACAACAACAAAAAAGAGAAGGAAAAATACCTTAGGATAAAATTGGGAAAAGGCACAAAAATGAAATATATATATATATTTCTTGTACAACAGCTAGGATAGGATACCTTTTCTTCTTTATCTTATATAATTGTATTTTTAATTTTCTTACATACATACATATATATGTATATACACACATACACAGCATGTCCATAAACTTTATGTGCATTTTAAAATAGTTTAACATAGTACATTGCACATGAATTTATTGTTGTGATGTTAGGGCACAAAACCACATGATGGTTTTTCTGTAAAAAATATGGCTGGATGCCACTCTCTAGTTGCAGAGGAGATCAAATTCTGTCTTCCTGACTTAGTTGGCCTCAATCAGGGCCTGTTCACTTAATGAGCATTCAGCCCCCACCAGATTGGTGTCCTAGAGCTCTCACCAGATTCATTATTAGGCATGTCCTACCGTGCCCCCTGACAACACAGTGGCCTTTCCAAGGGTGCAGGAGCCATTTCAGCTCACGCAAGGATGGATGTCCAATCTCCACAGGCACACCAGATACAGCTGTGCACTGTGACTCTAGGGACAACTTCTCCCACATGGCCTTTCCACAGTGGTGGTGCCCAGGTAGTAGCCAATCTAATGGCGAATCCACTCAATGTGGTATTCATTCCAAGCTGCTGGGTTCTGTTTGAGTCCTTTCACTTGTTTAAGCCTTCTAAGGCAGCTTTAGTGAACAGTTGAGCCAAAATACAGAAAAAAAAAAAAAAAAACTACAGGACAGCCCTTTCCTGTCTCCAGTCCTCTGTGCGCTGGCTGGATGGGTAGCTTCTCTCCTTTCCCTAGCACTTGCTTTCTTGTTTGTTTTCCTCAGCTCTAGATTTCCGTGCAGGCTCCCATAGTCCACCACTACTTCACTGTGCCTGGAGTGATGTCCCTGGGTAGGTTGCCCCAGCCACTGGTGGCTGGAATTTTCTTTCCCTGTCCTGTCTTGAGTGGCTAATAAGGAAATGTTTTTAGTCTGCCATCTTGGTCCACCCCTCTTTAATTCTTTTATTTGTGGTTATCATTTAAAGTATAACACTAGAGAGCACTAATAATACCTTTATACAAACTAAAATCCTTGAACTGGTTTTGTTGAACTTTAAACGAACTTGCAACAAAAGCATTTTTGGCCAACAAAGAGTGACACATTTCTCTTCATACACTTAAGGTGAGAGTTAGCAATCTAGCTAATATTTTTACAAAAATCATTGGAAAATCCTTTGGAAAATGTCAAAAGCAATTATAGTAGACTGAAAATCCAACTTCTTGTGATACCTGGTGGGCTAACCAGCCAACTGTAACCTCTTGATGTCAATAAACAATCACTTCAAGGCCCTAATGAAGAAAGAGTGGACATCATGAATGCAGTCAGCTGGTAATAATTTAACACCTCCAGGCAAAGTCAAGAAAACATCCATCACCCAAGTTTGTGATTGGATACTAAGATCATGAAACAGTGTCAAGAAGGTAGTGGCTATGAAATCATTTAAAAAATGTGGTATCAGCAATGCTATGGATGATGGAACTATGGATGATATAGTATTTTGGATGAGGAAAGGAACTCTTCAGAAGACACTGACAATGGAGAAATTGAAGAAGATGATACTTCTGATATTGAAAGTTACATCTGAGTTCTTGGCCTTCTATGATGCATAAAATATTATAAATTTGTTACCAATACCATAAATTTCTGTACTTTTGTGTCTTTTCTTGTGTTTTGTAATTATTTGCTACATAAAATTTCTTATACCATAATATATTAAAAAATAAATGCTGAAGTTCCTTAATAACATAAAAAAAAGAAAAGAATAAAAACTTGAATTAAAACTTAAAATGAAAGGTATTTTTCCTGAAAGTTTAGACCCAAAATGTAGGGCACACTATATACAGGAGCAAATATAACATGGTGAAATATGTTATTTATGATTTTCTTGGTTCTATGTGTCAGAAAGGATGGCCCTGATGATATGCCCCAGGTTTGCTCATCTCAGCTGGGCTTGACCATGTGTCTATGGTCATCAGAGGGTAAGCTGTAGACTACCTAGTATGGGGTAGTTTTTTAGATGTTTGGCTGTCACCTGGAGCAGGGAGTGACTGGGCCACATGTCTCTCATTATCCAGCATTCCAGTCAGGCTTCTTCTCATGGCATGGGCAGGAGTCTCCAGAGAATAGAAGTGGGCACGGTCTCTTGAGGTTTAGGCTCAGAAATGGCACACACCACATCTGTGCATTCTATTGGCCAAAGGAAGTCAAAGACCAGAGCAGATTCAAAGCATGGAAAAGAAGATGCCACCTATTGATGAAATAGATGCAAAGTACATTGCACAGGACATGAATTCAGGAGGGATGATGACTTGCAGCCATTTTTTGCCATTGTCTACCATAGTCTGTTTTCTAATCACAATTATTTCTCTCAAATCTCAGTTTTTCTCAATATTTCCACCAACATCCTGTGATTGATAGCACAGCTAGACATAGCTTCTTGTAATCCAGAGCCTGTGAAATAAAAGGGTAAGTTTGTCCTCCAAACATCAAACATGCAATGGTGAATTGGAATAAGGTGACTACAACAGACACATCTCCTCCAAAGCGGAAATAACAAAAGCTAAATAATCAGGAACTGGTCCATTGCAATTCTGAAATCCTCCTGAGCAAGTGTTTCTAGGTCTCACATTCTGGTCATGGGGACAGTTCCTTGAAGAGGCTACAGTTCTGCTGCCTGGAAGTGTCTTCTCATTCTATTGTTTTCTATGGCTCTTGGTTTTGTGTCAATGAAGGCTTAGCTTTAACAGGGCTTCTCTTGAACTCCTGTGAACATCCCCAGCCTAGCCTACTTTAGTCTTTTCTAATAACAACCTTGTGAGATAGACAGAGAAGGTATCCATTTCACTGATGCAAACATATCTGCTCAGAGAGGCTAAATGACTTGCCTGCTTCACAGTTAGAAACCAAATATAGCATACATTTTTCTATATTAATGATATTTAATTTTCTTTAGAAATTATATTATACTATCTCATCTTATCTCCTTGCCTCATAACCTACCTTTTCTGCTTGAATCAACAGAAATTGTTTGGATAACTGATCCTCATCTAAAAATTGGAAGATGTAAGTTATGACTGGTCTTGGTCTTTCTGCAAGTTGTTTCTTACATAAATTAAGGATTAAGAAGTCACTCATCAACTCCAGTCACTATTGAATGATATTATAAGGTTGAATGGAGAACAAAAATAAAAGCCCCCTCCTTAACTAATTTCAGAGAACAGAACCATGGATATAAGTTACAAAGAGAAAGATTACAAATTAATTATATTGTACAGACATAAATATATATTAATATAATATAGAGGTTTGTAATATGCCATTGTTTAGGCTGCAATATTTGAATCCTTTGGTTTCCTGTCAGCTGTAGAAATTAATGAATCTGGTACACCAAATTTTCGAAAAGGATCAGGGTATGCATCTACCACTCTACAAGGACAGCTTGGCTGTTGTTTAAAAGGGAGATGTAATTAATTGTTATTGAAATGCTCCCTTATTGAAATTTTTTTCTTTTTATTTTTTGTAATGCCATTCTGGTTCTCCTGACACTTTTTGGATCATTTCTTCTCATCCTGTCTTTGTGACTTTATTTCCTCTATACAAAGTATCCTAAGTAGAAGGATTTTCCCAGGACTGCATTTAGCCTCATTCTTTGTGAGCTTCCTGTAGTTTTTTCTGGCAGTAGCCACTGCCACAGCCTTACTGCCATCTACATCTTTATTTCTGGCCCTGTGATAGTCATTATTGCCATTTTCCAACTATTTCCAGTTTTCCCTCCCTCCATGAAGAGTACACTCCTGGATCCCTGCAGTTAGGTGTAACCATTGACTAGTTCGTCACAGAAATGCTACATGTCACTTGCTGGTCAAACATTTATTCCCTAGGGCAAGATACTCCAGACCTCTTTTTTCCATCTGACCTAATAGGCAATGACTTTTGAGATGTCTGTTCTCAACTTTGTTCTGCAATGAGCAATGGACTTCTACTTACCTACGATAGATGTAAAATGAGGAAGAAATTAGCCTTTGTTCTTCTAAGCCACTAAGATTTTTATTTTTATCATCTATAACCTAGCCGATTCTGTCTCTTGAGTTTCAAATCTCTGTGACCTTACCTCCTATCATTTCCATTCAGATGGTAAGCATGCATTTTAAACATTGAATCCCAAACCAGCATCTTCAGCCTAAGGTGAATCAATATCTTTCCCCAAGATCTGCTTCTTTATATTTTCCTAATGATGTAGTGCTATTATCACCATTTACCCAACCAATCAAAACACATAAACAAAATGACTTGTATCTGATCAGGTACCGTGTTTATCTTCATTTTCTAAACATCTTTCATATCTACGCTCTTCTCTGATAACTGATGCTGCCTTAACAGGCCCTCAGCACTTCTGGAAGAATAATTCTCTCTGTCTCCAAATGGGCCCCAAATTTCACACTCTAGCCTATTCTCTAAAACAACAAAATGAGTTTTCTAAAAAGCAAGTCTGACCATCCTATTCTGTGTATTCATCCTTAATATTTCCTTAGGACCTTCAGATGATTCAAATTGTTCAAAATGGTCTAAGAAGTGTTCCATATTTTCAGGAGTACTCAAGGGAGAAGAAAAGAAAATCCAGTTTGAAAGAATACTAAGGGCAAAGAGAAGAACCAAGAACTTAGGATACTTCTTAAGGAAACTGCATGCATGTGGGTATGACCCTAGCAAGGGTCCAGTGGAGGGCAGAGACAAGAGAGGCATTCTCTGCTGAAATCATACTTCCCCCACCAAACCTTACATCCTTACAGTAAATACCTACTGATTTTTTACATATTTATCTTGAGCTCTTGTTTCTATGAGGCCTTTTCTGTTCACAATAACACTTTATCAAGCTTATTTTTTCAGTGTTAATTCCCCTCACTAAGCTGGGAGCCTCCTGAGGGCAGAAACAATTCATCTTTTCTATGAATTCATACCTTGGCAGTCATCACAATAGCTGCCATACCACAGGTGCTCAATAAATGGTTGCTGAATGAATGAATGCTCATCTTTAGCATCTCTTGGATTTTCATTCATTATTCAGAATGAGTTGCCTCAAGTCTCAACTGTATTGCTGGATAAAGGAGGAGGGGGTATTTTTGCATAAAAGTACTCCATCCCCATAATTTTAACCCCCACCTCTACCACCTACTGCCAATCTCTGCCTATAATCCTGTCAGCAACCAACTGCTTGGCACCAACACTGCCAATTCAGCAGTTCTCCCCACACATCCCTGGGGGAAACCATTCACCTTATCACCAAGGAGAGAGAGAACATTCCCATCTGTTACAGCTCAGAGCTAGAAGTCTCATAATTGTATCAGCACACAGGCCTCATATCAGATTTCCTTGTTTTTAGGGAGCACTTAGAAAGATTTTTCTCTCCTTTTATTGTTGTTTTCTTTCCAGCAAGTGATCATATTTCATCTCCACCAACATACAATGAAAGAAATTTCCAAGCAAATTTGTTGCCTAATGGTTCCAAAGAAGGTGCTTAGAACCATAAATGTCTTCTGGAAAATCTGTAGAGGAACCCAGCTCTGTAAACTTTTCAAAATTAGCACATAGTGAATGCACAACTCTTGTGCTGGGTCGGTACTCTGAAAGAAGGTGATTATGGTATCAGAGGGGCTCCCAGAATAAGCATCACTCCAGCACAAAAGGTAGTGGCCTTTGAAAATTGACTGGAGAGTTTCTAAAGACATCAGCAAGGGCAAGGTTGAAATTCCATAGCAATTCCTCAACAATGAGCTTGTTGGACTTCTAAATGTCTTGGGAAATTATTAAGCTAGGCAAACATGCTCGGACTTGTGATCAAACTTCTTCTGATGGTTTATGTCATCATTTTCGGGCCAATTTCTCAATTTGTAAAAGAGGAAAAAAATCATCCTGGCCCCAACTTTTTCTGTTCTCCTAAGGAAGAGATGACAATTTTGTTAAATTGTATTTAGAGATAACAGTGTGTTCATTCAATTAACATGCAACTCTTGAGCACTCACTATGTGTCAGGAGTATGTAATATGTGGGTGAACAAACATGACTGATTTCTGCCCTTGTGGCACTAAGTCTGGCAGGAGGATAGCTAGCTATTAATATTAAATAAATGTTTACACAAATAAATATTTAATTATGACTTAATTAAGTGCTCCGTAGGAAGACTATAGCATACTATAAGAGGTATGAATAGTTATCTAATTTGAATTGAGGACTCAGGGAAACAGAGAGTAAAGAGAGGGACTTTGAAAAGGAAAGGGAATGGCATGTGCAAAGGCCCAGAGGTTCACACTGAAAATCAAAGAAAGGAGGCTAGTGAACTAAAGTGAGCAAGATATGAGATAACCCTAGGTTGATGGGTGGGTCCCGTCATGTGGTTTTTGATGCCATGAAGTTTAGATTTATGGTAAATGCAATGAGAAAGCATTGAAGCATTTTAAACAAAGAAGTGTCATATGTATTTTAGATGGATTGGAAAGTGATGGTAGTTTAGATGAAGGGTTGGCAAACTGTGACCTATGGGCTAAACCTAGCCTGTTGCCTGTTGTGTATAAAGCTTTATTGGGATACAATCATATGCATTCATTTATACATTGTCTGTGTTTGCTTTTTACACAGCAGAGAGTAGTTACTAAAGAGATTATATAGCCTACAGAGACCGAAATATTTATTGTCTTTCCCTTTGAAAGAAAGCTTGCTGACTCCTGGTTTAGTCTGAAGGACTGGTAACATCTCCACAAAGAAATGAACTGATTCATGACCTGTCTTGAAGATCAACCTTGAGTCCATTAGCCCAAACTTCTATCTCATGCTGAAGGTTCATAAGGTAAAATCTAGACATCTAAGTGAATTTAAGAGGCTGTCATCTCTTCCCAGCTGCTCGGGAGGCTGAGGCAAGAGAATCGCGTAAGTCCAAGAGTTAGAGGTTGCTGTGAGCCGTGTGACGCCACAGCACTCTACCGAGGGCGGTACAGTGAGACTCTGTCTCTACAAAAAAAAAAAAGAGGCTGTCATCTCAATTGTGGTAGATAATTACATGAGTTTATTCAACTTATACTTGTTCACTTTAGTTTTACTGAAATGGTTTCACATTATTTTCAGATTAGAGGAGAATAACATTTATTAACCATCATTGCATTTGCATTTAGTCATAAGCACTTACTGTTTCGATCAGAAAATTGTTCCGATATAAACAGTGACAGCAGGTTTATCTCTGTTTTCATTTTTTAAGGTGCTGATTAGAAACCCACAGATATCTGTCAGTTTGGTAACACCCTAAAGGGAAGTGTGGAATATTTTTGTCAGCCACTTTATTATGCCCACAGCATAAGGAGCTTTGTGACAGACCTGCCTTTCTTATACTCTCACTCTTTAATGGAAAAATGGAGGCACAGAATGGTCCTAGGTCATTATACCAGGTCACGTCACTCAGTTGAGGTCCTATTGCAAAGATTTGTGATTAACCACTCTTATTCTGGAGCCAGGCTACCTGGGTTTGAATCTGGCTCTGCCACCCACAGATGATGAAAAGATCACTGTAATACATGTAAGACATTCAACACAGCCCTGGCACATAAAAGCTCTCCGGATGTGTGGCTATCTTGTTTTCTCATGTATTATAAGAAAACCTCCTTATGATTGCTGTGTTCAGAACTTTGTAAGTAGTATTTAGTTCTTTCAAGGATCCTGGGAGGTGGGCAGTGTCATTACGATCCTACTGAAGATAACACTTAGGCATATCTCAAGCTCCTTGTACCAGTTCTTATTGCTTGTGAGAAGAAAGCCAGGAATCAAATGCAGGTTGATTGATTCCAGAGCTCATACTCACAACAACTGTGCTAACCACTTTCTTGACATTCTCTTGTCCTGGGAGCTTGACCAGGCCTTCTGGAAGATGAGCTACGTGGGTACTAAAAGGAGTGATGCAGCAATGTGTCGGGTTCCTGCCATCATAATGAGCAGGGGAACACTGGAGCTGATTTGCTGATCCTTCAGCTTTATGGACAAAGCTGACTTCCTTGACCGAATGTCACAACCCCTCATTTGAGGATGAAAAGCGTAAGAGTCCAACAAAATCATGATCCCCACTATATCTGCAGGTAATAGGATCCTGATTGGATTACAATGATAAATTTATGCAAAAATGGTTCCAACAGTTTTAGATATTATTCAAGGGAGGTTTAAAAGTCTGGTACTTGTTAAGAGGTTTCTAGCTTTGCCCAGTCGAGGTAGCACCATACTGCAAACATAGAACTGTTCTGAGCCACCTAATTTCCTGTTCTTTAAAAATACATTCACCATAATATCAATGTACCTCTCAGAAGCCCTCACTATTTTAGGTTTCCTTGGGGGTAAAAGGCCATAACTGTACAAACATTCCTGAAAATAACTAAAGAAAGGACATAGAATATTTTATATATTTGCAGTAATACATACTAGTCAAGAAAATTCAATTCTGCTCCCCATTTACACCCACCAAAAGTAAGCACTTAAAGATCAAATGACCGACATCTACGTGTTTTGTGATTAATCTAATTCTACTTTCTTAGTGTAGCCACCTTCATTTGATATTCCATCCATAAATAATGCACAATGCACCACGCCGACAATGATATGAAATTAGAGGTGAAAAACATGAGACTCCTAAGGGGAAGAACAAAGGAGGTTGTAACTCAATTTATTTATTTATTTTTTAAAAAATAGTTATTTGGGTAAATTTGCAGCAGTCAATAAAGCATTCCTGTAGGGCTCCTTCATCCCTGGGTGGCCTTTAATTTCATTTGCATATTGAACATTCAGCACTTTCTGCTAGTCTAATCAAACTTGCCAAAAAGAAAAAAGAAACAAAAGCAAGCTGGCTTTCTGTAGCAAGGGTGTTTTAGATACTATTAGAATATTATATATATACATGGTAGGTCCAGCCTGTCTCCTTTTTTGCTACAGCTTTCCAGAGATGTGAAGTCGGAGGCAGGGAAGTTAAGAGCCACAGCATGTTTGGAAGTCAGAGGACCTGGGCGCTCTGTCCCTGCTGCTAACTCGCCACCCATCGTAGACACGTCCTGAGTACTTTTTAATGTCTTAGTTTCCTCCTTTTAAAATGAAGGTGTTGGTGGACAGCTCTACACAGATCCTACTCTTGAGTGCCTTTTTTTTTTTCTTATTTCATATTCTATCCTCCGGTGAATGTGCCTTCCACTGCTGTTCATGGTGCCAACTTTCTGTCTCTTTTGAGGACCCAGCTTGGATATTGCCTTGCTGGCTATTGGGAGCTCAGTGTCCTGTTTGTGTTCTGATATCTCCTTATTTGCATTGTTTTCTTAGTTTAGAAAATTGCTGTGAACAATTCCAAGAGGGGGAAATGTTACATTTTCCTTTCAGCATTACATGAAGATTTTTTTTCCTTCTTACGAGAAATAAATGGTATGAACAAGTTATCTATTCAGAAAGTGCTTCCAAAAAAATAGGTTTTGTCTCTCTACTAACAGAGGGAACAATTAACATCTGGTAAATTCCTGTCAGAGAGTTTTGCTGTAAAATCCTCGTATTTTGTTCTTCTCTCTATACACTGGGATATCTTTGCATTTCCTTATAAGGCAAAAATCAGTTGTGGTAGGACACCACGAAGGACCCCCCACTTTTGCCACAGGTGTCTCAATCTTCCTACCCCAGGTCCTAATGACAGCAGTCACCCAGTTGTCCTTGCAGGTACTTGGCTTTGGGTTTAGGGGGTCACATCAATCCAGGGATCCAGAACTGTCCACACTACTGAAGAGAGCTGTCAGTTAAACACAGTTTCTGTATATTTCTTGCCTTTGAAGTTGGTGGTCAGTACAATAACAGTTAAAATTATTTAAATGCTTTTTTTCTTTTTCTTTTTTTATTGTTGGGGATTCATTGAGGGTACAATAAGCCAGGTTACATTGATTGCAATTGTTAGGTGAAGTCCCTCTTGCCCCCATAAAGTGTGACACACACCAAGGCCCCACCCCCCTCCCTCCTTCCCTCTTTCTGCTTCTCCCCCCCATAACCTTAATTGTCATTAATTCTCCTCATATCAAAATTGAGTACATAGGATTCATGTTTCTCCATTCTTGTGATGCTTTACTAAGAATAATGTCTTCCACTTCCATCCAGGTTAATACGAAGGATGTAAAGTCTCCATTCTTTTTAATAGCTGAATAGTATTCCATGGTATACATATACCACAGTTTGTTAATCGATTCCTAGATTGGAGGGCATTTAGGCCGTTTCCACATTTTGGCGATTGTAAAGTGAGCTGCAATAAACAGTCTAGTACAAGTGTCCTTATGATAAAAGGATTTTTTTCCTTCTGGGTAGATGCCCAGTAATGGGATTGCAGGACTGAATGGGAGGTCTACTTGAGTGCTTTGAGGTTTCTCCATACTTCCTTCTAGAAAGGTTGTACTAGTTTGCAGTCCCACCAGCAGTGTAAAGTGTTCCCTTCTCTCCACATCCATGCCAGCATCTGCAGTTTTAAGATTTTGTGATGTGGGCCATTCTCACTGGGGTTAGATGATATCTCAGGGTTGTTTTGATTTGCATTTCTCTAATATATAGAGATGATGAACATTTTTTCATGTGTTTGTTAGCCATTCGTCTGTCATCTTTAGAGAAGGTTCTATTCATGTCACGTACCCATTGATATATGGGATTGTTGGCTTTTTTCATGTGGATTAATTTGAGTTCTCTATAGATCCTAGTTATCAAGCTTTTGTCTGATTGAAAATATGCAAATATCCTTTCCCATTGTGTAGGTTGTCTCTTTGCTTTGGTTATTGTCTCCTTGGCTGTACAGAAGCTTTTCAGTTTAATGAAGTCCCATTTGTTTATTTTTGTTGTTGTTGCAATTGCCATGGCAGTCTTCTTCATGAACTCATTCCCCAGGCCAATGTCTTCCAGTGTTTTTCCTATGCTTTCTTTGAGGATTTTTATTGTTTCATGCCTTAATATAAGTCTTTTATCCATTTTGAATCAATTTTTGTGAGTGGAGAAAGGTGTGGGTCCAGTTTCAGTCTTTTACATGTAGACATTCAGTTCTCCCAACACCATTTATTGAATAGGGAATCTTTCCCGCAAGGTATGTTCTTGTTTGGTTTATCAAAGATTAGGTGGTTGTAAGATGTTAGTTTCATTTCTTGGTTTTCAATTTGATTCCAAGTGTCTATGTCTTTCTTTTTGTGCCAGTACCATGCTGTCTTGACCACTATGGCTTTGTAGTACAGACTAAATTCTGGTATGCTGATGCCCCCAGCTTTATTTTTATTACTAAGAAGTACCTTAGCTATACGGGGTTTTTTGCGGTTCCATACAAAACACAGAATCATTTTTTCCAAATCTTGAAAGTACGATGTTGGTATTTTGATAGGAATGGCATTGAATAAGTAGATTACTTTGGGAAGCATAGACATTTTAACAATGTTGATTCTTCCAAGCCATGAGCATGGTATGTTCTTCCATTTGTTAATATCCTCTGCTATTTCCTTTCGGAGGAGTTCATAGTTTTCTTTATAGATGTCCTTCACCTCCTTCGTTAGGTATATTCCTAGGTATTTCATTTTCTTTGAAACTATGGTGAAGGGAGTTGTGTCCTTAATTGGCTTCTCATCTTGACTGTTATTGGTGTATATAAAGGCTACTGACTTGTGGACATTGATTTTATATCCTGAAACATTACTGTATTTTTTGATGACTTCTAGGAGTCTTGTGGTTGAGTCTTTGCGGTTCTCTAAGTATAAGATCATGTCATCAGCGAAGAGGGAGAGTTTGACTTCCTCTGCTCCCATTTGGATTCCTTTTATTTCCTTATCTTGCCTAATTGTATTGGCTAGAACTTCCAACATTTTTGAATAGTAAAGGTGACAGAGGACAACCTTGTCTGGTTCCAGTTCTAAGAGGAAAAGCTTTCAGTTTTACTCCATTCAGTAAAATATTAGCTGTGGGTTTGTCATAGATAGCTTCAATCAGTTTTAGAAATGTGCCACCTATGCCTATATTCTTCAGTGTTCTAATTAGAAAAGGATACTGGATTTTATCAAATGCTTTTTCTGCATCTATTGAGAGGATCATGTGATCTTTATTTTTGCCTCTGTTAATATGGTGGATAACGTTTATAGACTTGCGTATGTTAAACCAGCCTTGCATCCTGGGATGAAGCCTACTTGATCATGATGAATGACTTTTTTGATGATAAGCCGTAATCTATTGGCTAGGATTTTGTTGAGAATTTTTGCATCTGTATTCATGAGTGAGATTGGTCTGAAATTCTCCTTTTTGTTTGGGTCTTTTCCTGGTTTTAGTATCAGGGTGATGTTTGCTTCATAGAATGTGTTGGGGAAGATTCCTTCTTCCTCAATTTTTTGGAATAATTTCTGCAGTACAGGAATAAGCTCTTCCTTGAGGGTTTGATAGAATTCTGGAGTGAAGCCATCTGGACCAGGGCATTTTTTGGTTGGAAGATTTTTATTGTTTCTTTGATCTCAGTGCTTGAAATTGGTCTGTTCAGGAGCTCTATTTCTTCCTGGGTAAGTCTAGGGACAGGGTGTGATTCCAAATATTGATCCCTTTCCGTCCCATTGTCAAATTTCTGGGCATAGAGTTTCTGGTAGTATTCAGAGATGATCTCTTGTATCTCTGTGGGATCAGTTGTTATTTCCCCTTTATCATTTCTGATTGAGGTTACTAGAGATTTTACTTTTCTATTCCTCGTTAGTCTGGCCAATGGTTTATCTATTTTATTTATTTTTTCAAAAAACCAACTCCTTGTTTCATTAATTTTCTGAATGATTCTTTTGTTTTCAATTTCATTGATCTCTGATTTAATTTTGGATATTTCTTTTCTTCTACTGAGTTTAGGCTTAGTTTGTTCTTCTTTTTCCAATTACGTAAGATCTCTTGTGAGATTGTTGATGCGCTCTCTTTCTGTTTTTCGAATGTAGGCATCTAAAGCGATGAATTTTCCTCTCAAAACTGCTTTTGCAGTATCCCACAGGTTTTGGTAGCTTGTGTCTTCATTGTTGTTATGCTCAAGGAAGTTAATGATTTCCTGTTTTATTTCTTCCTTCACCCATCTGTTATTCAACAGAAGATTGTTTAATTTCCATGCCTTTGGATGGGGTCGAGCATTTTTGTTAGAGTTGAGTTACACCTTTAGTGCCTTATGGTCTGAGAAGATACAAGGTAAAATTTCAATTCTTTTGATTCTGTTGATATTTGTTTTGTGTCCCAGGATATGATCAATTTTGGAGAATGTTCCATGGGGTGATCAGAAGAATGTATATTCCTTATCTTTGGGATGGAGTGTTCTATATGCGTCTAACAAGCACTGTTGTTCTAGGGTCTCATTTCAGTCTCTTATATCTTTGTTTAATTTCTGTTTAGAGGATGTGTCCAGCTCTGAAAGTGGAGTGTTAAAGTCCCCTGTTATTATGGTATTATCAGATATCATATTGTTCAGACCGAGTAAGGTCTGTTTCAAGAATCTGGGAGCATTTAAATTGGGTGCATAAATATTTAGAATTGAAATGTCTTCTTGTTGTATTTTTCCCTTGACCAATATAAAGTGATCATCTTTGTCTTTTTTGACTTTAGTTGCTTTAAATCCACATGTATCTGAAAATAAGATTGCAACTCCTCTTTTCTTCTGAATTCCATTTGCCTGAAAAATTGTCTTCCAACCCTTGACTCAGAGCTTTAATTTGTCTTTTGAAGCCAGGTGTGTTTCTTGCAGACAGCAAATAGATGGCTTGTGCTTTTTAATCCAGTCAGCCAATCTATGTCTCTTCAGTGGGGAATTCAAGCCATTAACATTTATTGAGATAATTGAGAAGTGTGGTGGTATTCTATTCATCTTATTTTGGGACAGTCCATTGCTTAGTTTTATCTTTTGCATCAGTGAGGAGGTTAGGTTCTGTCCTTTAATTTCTGAGTTCTTACTTTGCTGCTGATCCATTGTGGTGGTCAGTGTGCAGAACAGGTTGAAGTATTTCCTGTAGAGCTGGTCTTGTTGTGGTGAATTTCCTCAATGTTTGCATATCCATAAATGATTTGATTTCTCTGTCAATTTTGAAGCTTAGCAGGGTACAGAATTCTGGGCTGGAAATTGTTCTGTTTAAGTAGATTAAAGGTAGATGACCATTGTCTTCTTGCTTGGAAAGTTTCATTAGAGAAGTCTGCGGTCACTGTGATGGATTTGCCCCTGTAGGTCAACTGGCGCTTATTCCTGGCAGCTTGCAGAATCTTTTCTTTTGTCTTGACTTTGGACAGGTTCATCACAATGTGTCTTGGAGAAGCTCGGTTAGAGTTGAGGCGACCTGGGGTCCGATATCCCTTTGAAAGCAGTGTGTCAGAATCTTTGGTGCTATTTGGGAAATTTTCTTTTATAATATTCTCTAGTATGGCTTCCATTCCTCTGGGGCATTCTTCTTCCCCTTCTGGAATTCCTATAACTCGTATGTTGGAACGCTTCATAAAGTCCCATAATTCTGACAGTGAATGTTCTGCTTCCTCTCTCTTCTTTTCTGCCTCTTTTACTATCTGACTTATCTCAAGAACTTTGTCTTCTATCTCTGAAATTCTTTCTTCTGCATGGTCTAACCTGTTGCTGATACTTTCCATTGCATCTTTAAGTTCCCTGATTGACTGTTTCAGTTCCTTCAGCTCTGCTATATCCTTTTTATATTCTTCATATCGTTCATCTCTTATTTGATTCTGTTTTTGGATTTCCTTTTGGTTATTTTCCACTTTATTAGCAATTTCCTTCATTTTTTCCATCATTTCTTTCATTGTTTTCAACATGTGTATTCTAAATTCCGTTTCTGCCATTCCTAACATTTCTTTATAGCTAGAATAATCTGCAGTAGCTACCTCATGGTCCCTTGGCGGGGTTGTTCTGGACTGGTTCTTCATGTTGCCTGGAGTTTTCTGCTGATTTTTCCTCATGAGTGATTTCTTTTATCTGTTTCCTTGCCCTAATTTTCCTTTCACTTCCTCTTGCTCTTTAAGTTCTCGTGCCTGTGGACTAAGGGTTACAGGACCAGAAGAGTGAGAAGGTTGAAGAGCAAAAAAGGGATGAAAGAAAGGAGGACCGAGTGATAAGAAAAAAAAAAAAGGAAAAATAGAGAAAGGAGAGGGGGTGGGTAAAAGGAATATTGACAAAAAGAAGAGAGGCACAGAAAGAGGGAGACAGAGCAATATAAGTGTACAGTAGGGTACTTTGACACAACCTTAAAAAAACCCCACCTTCTGGGGGTGCCCAGTTGGGTGGTTCCCTTGAGGTCAGCAGCTCTTTGCTAACCTGATCAGACACAGTACCCCACCTCCCCCAAGTAGAGAGGAGAGACAAAAATGCTATAAATCAAACCAAAACAAGCAAACAGAAAACTTTATGGGATAAAATTGGGTGAAAAACCAAATAATAGCGGTAGAAACACTAGCAAATATGAAGTTCTAGTTATTGAAAAAGGCAGCAATGGGAAATTATAATTAAACTAGTAAAATTGAGAAAGAAAAAGGATCTGTATGGAAAAGGTTGAAATTAAAAAACAAAACAACATCAACAACATCAACAACATCAAAATAAAAAAAAAAAAGCAACCAAACCAAAAACAAAAAAAAACACAACCAAAAACAAAGCAGTATGTATATGTTATTGAATATTGTCTGGGCAACACGTGGTCTTCTGGGGTATGAGATGTTAATCACAGTTCTGATATGACTGGAGGCTGCTGATTTCTCAAACCCCAGCAGGTAGACACCCTAAATCTCTCTTCAGCCCACTTAAAAGGCACTTTGAACTTGTAAACTTGCTGAGCAGAAGCTTTCCCAGGAAAGTGATTGTTGCTGGAATCACTGCTGAAGTGGCTATCCACTTACCCAGTGTGCCAAAACCGGTCTCACTCTGCCCCTGAGGGTTAGGGCTGCAAGGCGGCTCAGACCCCACCCTTAGGCTACTTGATTGCTGGGTTACCAGCTCCCACCCAATTCTAGCTCTGTGACCCTGAGGGCGGAGCTTGCCAGGGCAGATCACTCACAATGTCTGCCTGTGACCCAGAGCCAAACACTATTAGCTCCGTCTGGCTCAGCGGCTCAGACTGGGGCCCTAAACAACGGCCAAAGTTCTCCACACCCCTGCTCAGGCTCTCCCCAAGGCAGTTCAACTGAGTGCCAAGTCCAAAGACACCAAAATAGTTCACAGGTAAGGCCTTTCCAGTTTGCAGTCTCGCTGCTACTGAACTTACAGTTGCGGGCAGGTTTAGACCAATTGAACACAAGCGACCACTTGCCGATTTTCCATTGTTTTAGTCCTCCTCTTGGGGTCTAGAAGTCTCTTGCTGACTCCCTGTATCCTCACAGGGGTGATGATAGGCAGATCTCACCAGCCAGAGATGCCTGGAGTCTTATCTCCCCAGACTCATGGTGCCCAAATGCAGGGAAGCTGTTACTCGGCCACCATCTTGCTCTCCTCCCCGCTTTTTTTCTTTTTAATCAAAAGATTAAGAATACAGTCTACCCAATAGAGAATATATGTCTGTAAATTTAAATTTTTCACCTCCTAAAGCTCTACGAACATTACACTGAAATTATCATTCTTTCTTACAACCCTTAGAGTTCTTCAAAAGCAGGGCATGTTTTTCCATGCATCATGACCCCTCATCCTATCTTGTACATAATATATGCACAGTAAAAGCAGGGGAACTGGTAAATCCATACAGTATAGTACCTTGGAAAGAGTAATGAACTAGTTCTGTAACTTGGATAAATAACATTTCTTCACTAGAGTTTTTATATCAGCTTCACCAAAAAGGAGACTGAGATAGAAGATTTTTAAGATACTTTAGAGTTCTGGTTTAATAACTAGAATCCACAGAGAACTCAAATGTATTAGCAAGAAAAGAACAAGTGATCGCATTGCAGGCTGGCCAAGGTACTTGAAGAGAAACTTCTCTGAAGAAGACAGGTGCAGGGCCTACAGACATATGAAAAATGCTCATCATCCTTAATCATCAGAGAAATGCAAATCAAAACTACTTTGAGATATCATCTAACTCCAGTAAGATTAGCCCATATCACAAAATCCCAAGACCAGAGATGTTGGCATGGATGTGGAGAAAAGGGAACACTTCTACACTGCTGGTGGGAATGCAAATTAATATATTCCTTTTGGAAAGGTGTTTGGAGAAAACTTGGAGATCTAAAAATAGACCTGCCATTCAATCCTATAATTTCTCTACTAGGTATGTACCCAGAAAACCAAAAATCACATTATAACAAAGATATTAGTACCAGAATATTTATTGCAGCCCTATTCATAATTGCTAAGTCATGGAAAAAGTCCAATTGCCCATCGATCCACGAATGGATCAATAATTGTGGTATATGTACACCATGGCATATTATGCAGCCTTAAAGAAAGATGGAGACTTTACCTCTTTCATGTTTACATGCATGGAGCTGGAACATATTCTTCTTAGTAAAGTATCTCAAGAATAGAAGAAAAAGTATCCAATGTACTCAGCCCTACTATGAAAGTAATTTATGGCTTTCATATGAAAGCTATAACCCAGTTATAACACAAGAATGGGGGAAGGGGGGGAGGATGGTCAGAGGGAGGACGATTGGTGGGATCACATCTATTGTGCATCTTACAAGGGTACATGCGAAACTTACTAAATGCAGAATATAAATGTCTTAACACAATAACTAAGAAAATGCCAGGAAGGCTATGTTAACCAGTGTGATGAAAACATGTCAAATGGTCTATAAAACCAGTGTATGGTGCCCCATGATTGCATTATTGTACACAACTATGATTTAATAATAATAATAATATGCTTTAGAGTTCTAATGTTCTCAATTCATTCTATGCTTTTTGTTCCACAAAACCAGGAAACTTCTGAACAACTGACAAGATAAGGAAACCTGGGCCTAGAAATCTGTTGGTTCTGCCTTTCGGGGAGATGGCTTCTGTAGTACTCTAAAACTAACATTGCCCTGAGGAAGTTTTTTTCTAGGATATTGCTTTATTCTAAGACTCAAGAAACTACCTTTGAGTCTTATTTGCTGAAGGGAAATGGAAAATGACTCTGGCTATATCAGAACCAAGGGAACAGGAATTAAGGTTCGATTTCCTGCATTTTCCTCAGTAGTAAGATCTTAGAAGTTGTGAAGATCCAGATAGGATGGTCAGATAATATAATTCAGATTCTCATCCTATGTCATCTCTCCTTATCTCCTCACCTCTCTGTTGGCACTTAATTAGCAGGGCATGCTAAGATGGATGGACTTGGAATGGGACAAATGAAGTTCATTGGTCAGAGCTGGAGGGATGCTTCACTCTGTCTTGGGAAATTTTCTTCCCAGGGGCTATTTCAATAGAAACTTCTCAGAAGACCTAATACTAAAAAAAAAAAAAAAATCATGCTTTTAAATATAGCCTAGGCCCTTGGATTGAGCTGGGCTCACTAGAGAAGGATGAGCTATGGATCACGGGTTAGGAAGATATGTAACTTTGCGGGGCAGGGAGGGGGTAAGGACCTCCCATTCTCTGATGAGCTCTGGGTATCCAGTAGAGGATTGTGCCTTCAGAAAGTTGAGAAATTCTAATTAGATACCAATAACCCTTGGGTGCCACTTTATATTATTTATTCATTTCTCTTGGATTCTATGAAGATACAATAAGTGGTCCAGAAGGCAGAAACCTCCAATTAATGAAGCACTGTCTTCCCCTGAGGGTGTGGATGGATATAAATAATATCTCAATCTTGTTTCCAACTTTGACTCCAGACTGGCTCCAACTTTGATCACCTTTGGATTGTGTGTGTGTGTGTATGTGCTGGAGTGTTAAAACTTTTTATAATGAATGTTCAGACAACATAATATGTGATATTTAATCATATTTTTGAAAGGTCCAAATTTCAAATGACTTTAGAGGTCAAGTAGATTGTGTGTGTAAAAAGCAGCCAGAAACAAAAAATAGGGTGCAGAGAATCTTGAGATAAACTGCAGAGTGTGCTCCCTGCTTAGCAAGTGCTATTCAGGCAAAGCAACACACTTAAAGGCGATGGTTGCACCAGTGTTCAATTTCTGGTTTAAAGTTCAATATCCCTCATACTATATATATTCATTAATTCAACACCTAAATGTATATTGAAGGGTCATGTGTCAAGCACTTGGGTAGATACTAAATAGACAGTAATAAAAGATATAGATCTGGAGTTTAAACTAGTAATAAACATTTACCTGTGATTTTGTTTTCATTTAAAGCAGTGTTAATGATTTTTAAAAGCTTAATGTAAGGAGAATAATATAGTATATAGTGTAAGGTATTCAAACACTGTCAGTTTGAAAAGGTAACAGAAATCAGCATTTTCTCCTTTCTTTTTTGAAAATATTCCAAAACAGCTGAAGGTCAAGTTAAATCACTATAGGCAACATTGGGACCAGGATTCATGGGTTTGCACCATTTTACAGTCTGGTTCCAAGACAAGCCAGAAAGGTAATGCAATGAGCCACATAAATAGGCTAGATTTGCCAGTATTTGTTTGACAGAGGAGCAGACGCTGAACTGTGGAAACCCACACACCTTTGTTTATCCTTTGGCTGAGGATAAATCAAGGATACAGATCTCGCATACAAGTTTCTGGTCATAAGAAAAAGTTTGGCTAGCCTGGGACTAGATCTGACTTCTATTTTTCTTCTTTTTTTTTTTATGTAGAAACAGAGTCTCACTTTATTGCCCTTGGTAGAGTGCCCTGGCATCACACAGCTCACAGCAACCTCCAACTCCTGGGCTTAGGCGATTCTCTTGCTTCAACCTCCTGAGTAGCTGGGACTACAGGCACCTGCCGCAATGTCCTGCTATTTTTTTGTTACAGTTCGGCTGGGGCGGGGTTTGAACCCACCACCTTTGGTATATGGGGCCAGCGCCCTACTCACTGAGCCACAATGCTGGCCAAGATCTGACTTCTTTTAACATGAACTTTTACCAATAGCTGGTTTCTGGGGGAGTGGTAAGGGAAATCCTTTAAAATGCGTAATACAGTAGAATTCAACAGAGGATCTAAAAATTCTGATATTGCCCAAATAGAAAGGGGGAAAAAATCAATGCAATCATCTCTCTGAAATAAGAACATACATTAAAAAAATAAGAATGCAATACAACAGAAGGTGAGACATGATCTCACGATAAAACACAATAAAAATAGCAAAGAAAAAATCATCACAGCAAGAAAGTTGAAACTGGTAGGAGGACAACAAAATTCGAAAGCTAATTTTCAAATAAAATAAGTATTTAAACTGTTGACTACTCTAAATAAGAAAAAAGGGAAAGAAGCACAAAGAAATTACTAAGCTCGGTTGTGGCAGGAGCCTGTAGTCCCAGCTACTTGGGAGGCTAAGGCGAGGAGATCACTTGAGCCCAAGAGTTTGAGGTTGCTGTGAGCTATGATGGCACAGAACTCTACCCAAGGCAACAAAGTGAGACTTTGTCTCAAAGGAAAAGGAAAGAAAATATAAAGAACGGCTAGAAGCTGAAACCTGACTGGAGTGAAGGTCTGGAAGCTGAAGGCGGAGCAAGATGGCAGCCGAGTAACAGCTTCCTTGCATCTGGGCACCGTGAGTCTGGGGAGATAGGACTCCAGGCATCTCTGGATGGTGGGATCTGCCTATCATCACCCCTGAAAGGACCCAGGGAGTCAGTGAGAGACTTCTGGACCCAAAGAGGAGGACTAAAACAGTGGAAAACCAGCAAGTGGTCGCGTGTGTTCAATCCGTCCAAACCCGCTCGCAACTTCCACAGGCACGAGAACTTAAAGAGCAAGGGGAAATGAAAGGAAAAAATAGGGCAAGGAAACAGATAAAAGAAATCACTCATGAGGAAGAATCATCAGAAAACTCCAGGCAACATGAAGAACCAGTCCAGAACAACCCCGCCAAGGGACCATGAGGTAGCTACTGTAGATGATTCTAGCTATAAAGAATGTTAGGAATGACAGAAAGGGAATTTAGAATACACATGTTGAAAACAATGACAGAAATGATGGAAACAATGAAAGAAACTGCTAATAAAGTGGAAAATAACCAAAAGGAAATCCAAAAACAGAATCAAATAAGAGATGAACGATATGAAGAATATAAAAGGGATATAGCAGAGCTGAAGGAACTGAAACAGTCAATTAGGGAACTTAAAGATGCAATGGAAAGTATCAGCAACAGGTTAGACCATGCAGAAGAAAGAATTTCAGAGGTAGAAGACAAAGTTCTTGAGATAAGTCAGATAGTAAAAGAGGCAGAAAAGAAGAGAGAGGAAGCAGAACATTCACTGTCAGAATTATGGGACTTTATGAAGCGTTCCAACATACGAGTTATAGGAATCCCAGAAGGGGAAGAAGAATGCCCCAGAGGAATGGAAGCCATACTAGAGAATATTATAAAAGAAAATTTCCCAAATAGCACCAAAGATTCTGACACACTGCTTTCAGAGGGATATCGGACCGCAGGTCGCCTCAACTCTAACCGAGCTTCTCCAAGACACATTGTGATGAACCTGTCCAAAGTCAAGACGAAAGAAAAGATTCTGCAAGCTGCCAGGAATAAGCGCCAGTTGACCTACAGGGGCAAATCCATCACAGTGACCACAGACTTCTCTAATGAAACTTTCCAAGCAAGAAGACAATGGTCATCTACCTTTAATCTACTTAAACAGAACAATTTCCAGCCCAGAATTCTGTACCCTGCTAAGCTAAGCTTCAAAATTGACGGAGAAATCAAATCATTTATGGATATACAAACATTGAGGAAATTCGCCACAAGAAGACCAGCTCTACAGGAAATACTTCAACCTGTTCTGCACACTGACCACCACAATGGATCAGCAGCAAAGTAAGAACTCAGAAATTAAAGGTCAGAACCTAACTTTCACACTGATGCAAAAGATAAAACTGAGCAATGGACTCTCACAAAATAAGACGAATAGAATACTACCACACTTATCAATTATCTCAATAAATGTTAATGGCTTGAATTCCCCACTGAAGAGACATAGATTGGCTGACTGCATTAAAAAACACAAGCCATCTATTTGCTGTCTGCAAGAAACACACCTGGCTTCAAAAGACAAATTAAAGCTCTGAGTCAAGGGTTGGAAGACAATTTTTCAGGCAAATGGAATTCAGAAGAAAAGAGGAGTTGCAATCTTATTTTCAGATACATGTGGATTTAAAGCAACTAAAGTCAAAAAAGACAAAGATGATCACTTTATATTGGTCAAGGGAAAAATACAACAAGAAGACATTTCAATTCTAAATATTTATGCACCCAATTTAAATGCTCCCAGATTCTTGAAACAGACCTTACTCGGTCTGAACAATATGATATCTGATAATACCATAATAACAGGGGACTTTAACACTCCTCTTTCAGAGCTGGACACATCCTCTAAACAGAAATTAAACAAAGATATAAGAGACTGAAATGAGACCCTAGAACAACAGTGCTTGTTAGACGCATATAGAACACTCCATCCCAAAGATAAGGAATATACATTCTTCTGATCACCCCATGGAACATTCTCCAAAATTGATCATATCCTGGGACACAAAAAAATATCAACAGAATCAAGAGAACTGAAATTTTACCTTGTACCTTCTCAGACCATAAGGCACTAAAGGTGGAACTCAACTCCAACAAAAATGCTCGACCCCATCCAAAGGCATGGAAACTAAACAATCTTCTGTTGAATAACAGATGGGTGAAGGAAGAAATAAAACAGGAAATCATTAACTTCCTTGAGCATAACAACAATGAAGACACAAGCTACCAAAACCTGTGGGATACTGCAAAAGCAGTTTTGAGAGGAAAATTCATCGCTTTAAATGCCTACATTCAAAAAACAGAGAACGCATCAGCAATCACACGAGAGATCTTATGGAATTGGAAAAAGAAGAACAATCTAAGCCTAAACTCAGTAGAAGAAAAGAAATATCCAAAATCAAATCAGAGATCAATGAAATTGAAAACAAAAGAATCATTCAGAAAATTAATGAAACAAGGAGTTGGTTTTTTGAAAAAATAAATAAAATAGATAAACCATTGGCCAGACTAACGAGGAGTAGAAAAGTAAAATCTCTAGTAACCTCAATCAGAAATGATAAAGGGGAAATAACAACCGAGCCCACAGAGATACAAGAGATCATCTCTGAATACTACCAGAAACTCTATGCCCAGAAATTTGACAATGTGAAGGAAATGGATCAATATTTGGAATCACACCCTCTCCCTAGACTCAGCCAGGAAGAAATAGAGTTCCTGAACAGACCAATTTCAAGCACTGAGATCAAAGAAACAATAAAAAAAATCTTCCAACCAAAAAATGCCCTGGTCCAGATGGCTTCACTCCAGAATTCTATCAAACCCTCAAGGAAGAGCTTATTCCTGTACTGCAGAAATTATTCCAAAAAATTGAGGAAGAAGGAATCTTCCCCAACACATTCTATGAAGCAAACATCACCCTGATACCAAAACCAGGAAAAGACTCAAACAAAAAGGAGAATTTCAGACCAATCTCACTCATGAATACAGATGCAAAAATTCTCAACAAAATCCTAGCCAATAGATTACGCCTTATATCAAAAAAGTCATTCATCATGATCAAGTAGGCTTCATCCCAGGATGCAAGGCTGGTTTAACATACGCAAGTCCATAAACGTTATCCACCATATTAACAGAGGCAAAAATAAAGATCACATGATCCTCTCAATAGATGCAGAAAAAGCATTTGATAAAATCCAGCATCCTTTTCTAATTAGAACACTGAAGAGTATAGGCATAGGTGGCACATTTCTAAAACTGATTGAAGCTATCTATGACAAACCCACAGCTAATATTTTACTGAATGGAGTAAAACTGAAAGCTTTTCCTCTTAGAACTGGAACCAGACAAGGTTGTCCTCTGTCACCTTTACTATTCAACATAGTGCTGGAAGTTCTAGCCAATACAATTAGGCAAGACAAGGAAATAAAGCGAATCCAAATGGGAGCAGAGGAGGTCAAACTCTCCCTCTTCTCTGACGACATGATCTTATACTTAGAGAACCCCAAAGACTCAACTACAAGACTCCTAGAAGTCATCAAAAAATACAGTAATGTTTCAGGATATAAAATCAATGTCCACAAGTCAGTATCCTTTGTGTACACCAATAACAGGCAAGATGAGAAGCTAATTAAGGACACAACTCCCTTCACCATAGCTTCAAAGAAAATGAAATACCTAGGAATATACCTAACGAAGGAGGTGAAGGACATCTATAAAGAAAACTATGAACTCCTCCGAAAGGAAATAGCAGAGGATATTAAGAAATGGAAGAACATACCATGCTCATGGATGGGAAGAATCAACATTGTTAAAATGTCTATACTTCCCAAAGCAATCTACCTATTCAATGCCATTCGTATCAAAATACCAACATCGTACTTTCAAGATTTGGAAAAAATGATTCTGTGTTTTGTATGGAACCGGAAAAAACCCCGTATAGCTAAGGCAGTTCTCTGTAACAAAAATAAAGCTGGGGGCATCAGCATACCAGATTTTAGTCTGTACTACAAAGCCATAGTGGTCAAGACAGCATGGTACTGGCACAAAAACAGAGACATAGGCACTTGGAATCGAATTGAAAACCAAGAAATGAAACTAACATCTTACAACAACCTAATCTTTGATAAACCAAACAAGAACATACCTTGGGGGAAAGACTTCCTATTCAATAAATGGTGTTGGGAGAACTGAATGTCTACATGTAAAAGACTGAAACTGGACCCACACCTTTTCCCACTCACAAAAATTGATTCAAGATGGATAAAGAACTTAAATTTAAGGCATGAAACAATAAAAATCCTTAAAGAAAGCATAGGAAAACAGTGGAAATATTGGCCTGGGGAAAGACTTCATGAAGAAGACTGCCATGTCAATTGCAACAACAACAAAAATAAGCAAATGGGACTTCATTAAACTGAAAAGCTTCTGTACAGCTAAGGAGACAATAACCAAAGCAAAGAGACAACCTACACAATGGGAAAGGATATTTGCATATTTTCAATCAGACAAAAGCTTGATAACTAGGATCTATAGAGAACTCAAATTAATCCACATGAAAAAAGCCAACAATCCCATATATCAATGGGCAAGAGACATGAATAGAACTTTCTCTAAAGATGACAGACGAATGGCTAACAAACACATGAAAAAATGTTCATCATCTCTATATATTTGAGAAATGCAAATCAAAACAACCCTGAGATATCATCTAACCCCAGTGAGAATGGCCCACATCACAAAATCTGAAAACTGCAGATACTGGCGTGGATGTGGAGAGAAGGGAACACTTTTACACTGCTGGTGGGACTGCAAACTAGTACAACCTTTCTAGAAGGAAGTATGGAGAAACCTCAAAGCACTCAAGCTAGACCTCCCATTTGATCCTGCAATCCCATTACTGGGCATCTACCCAGAAGGAAAAAAATCCTTTTATCATAAGGACACTTGTACTAGACTGTTTATTGCAGCTCAATTTACAATCGCCAAAATGTGGAAATGGCCTAAATGCCCACCAACCCAGGAATGGATTACCAAGCTGTGGTATATGTATACCATGGAATACTATTCAGCCATTAAAAAAAATGGAGACTTTACATCCTTCGTATTAACCTGGATGGACGTGGAAGACATTATTCTTAGTAAAGCATCACAAGAATGGAGAAGCATGAATCCTATGTACTCAATTTTTATATGAGGACAATTAATGACAATTAAGGTTATGGGGGGGAAGCAGAAAGAGGGACGGAGGGAGGGGGGTGGAGCCTTGGTGTGTGTCACACTTTATGGGGGCAAGACATGATTGCAAGAGGGACTTTACCTAACAATTGCAATCAGTGTAACCTGGCTTATTGTACCCTCAATGAATCCCGAACAATAAAAAAAAAAAAAGAAAGAAATTACTAAGCTCACTTTTACAGAAATAAAATAAAATGGAAAGTGTACTAGAAAATATATTAGAAATATTAAACAAACAGATTACTATAAATGAAATAAGAAAATTATTAATATCTTCTCCCTCTTGCATACCAAAGATATTAAATCCAGTTTTAGAAATTCTATTAACCTTTACAGATCAGAATTAAATTCATTTAAATCCTTCTAGACCATAGGAAGAGTGGTGAAGGTAGAGGAGAGAAATGTTTCCAAACTCTTGGGAGAATCTTTATTTGAAACTTTATATCAAAACCTGCTAGCATTGCACAGAAACGTAAAACCATAGATGAATCCCATATACCAATATGTTGCAAAAGTCCTGAATAAGTTAAGAATGTAAACCATTCTGACAAAGTGAAGTTTATTCTAGGAATAGAAAGAAAGATGGTCCTTGGGAAACATGCTAATATATTGCAGAATATTTAAGGTGAAAAAGAATATCAGATAGGCTTTTCCATAGGTGCTAAAAAAAAAAAAAGGCACTTTGTATTTTAGATTTACTTCTCTAAAAAAGAAAAAAAATAAAGGGAACAGTCCATAAAACAGAAATAAATGGAATTTTTATAATATGATGAAATGTATCCTTACTGTAAAGCCAGCCAGCATCATGCTAATTGAGGAAGCAATAGAAACGTTAATAGACTAAAACTGTTGAAGGCAGAAATAGAGCAAGAATTCCCAGTATCATTATTGATGTTCAATATCATCTGGAAGTGCTAGAAAATGGGATCATACAACAGGCAAAAATTAAAGGCATGCAATTCAGAGATAATTTGAAAAGTTATCTGTACTAGCATGTGATATAACTAAAACCCATTATACGTGAGAGAATGCAATGAAGTAAAAGGGAAGAAAATTAATAGCTTTCTTACATACAAGCAACAACCAGTTAAACTTCTAATAGAAGAAAAGACACCATTTACGGTGTATTTTTAAAATACAAAATAACTATTATTAAACTTATGAAGTATGTGTCTGTATAAGGTCTGACAATTATGTTTGAGAACTCATTATAGAAAAAGCGCTGCATACATCATTGCTGAGTATCCCTTTGGTCACCTTTGAAGCCCTCCCCTATGCATCAATATCGGTACCTAATCCACCCTTCAAAACAATTTTGGGACTGTCATGAAATGGACATCGAAGCTGTCATCATATTATCCTTGATGTCCTGAATGTCATTAAAATGTCTTCCTTTCAGTATTTTCTTTATCTTCAGGTAAAGAAAAAAGTCCCTGGGGGCTAGATCAGGTGAGTAAGGAGGATTTTCCAATACAATTATTTGTTTACTGGCTAAAAATTCCCTCACAGACAGTGCTGTGTTAGCCGGTGCATTGTCATGATTCAAGAGATATAAGTTGTTGGTGAAAAGTTCAGGGCATTTTTTGTCTAATTTTTTTCATGCAGACTTTTCAGGAATTCCAAATGGTAAACTTAGTTAGCTGTTTGTCCAGTTGATATGAATTCATAATGAACAATCCCTTTGATATCAAAAAAGGTTGGCAACATCGTTTTGGACCGATGGAACTATTTTAGTCCTTGAGAATTGGCTGATTTCTATTATGCAGTTAGACCCTTTGTTTCAGGATAGTATTGGTATCCCCATGTTTCATCCCCAGTGATGGCTCCAAAACACCTTCTCACCTTTCCAAAAGTTCTCTCCTTTGCTTTTGTTCATGGGTGAACTCCTTCAGGACCATTTTTGCACACACCTTTCTCATGCTAAGATTTTCAGTTACGATATTCCTGTTTCTCTATCCATGTTTACTTGGTCTGCTATGCTTCTCAGAGTCTGCCAACAATTTTATCCTACTATTTGATGAATTTTTGCAATGTTTTCATCAGTTCTGCTCGTTAATGTCTGCTCGGACTTCTCTTCATCAGTGATGCTTTCTCTCACCTTAGAAAAACATTGAATCCATGTGTATGCTGCCTTTTTATTCATGGTATCATCCCCATAAACTTGGCCTAACATGTCCATAATTTCACTTCCACTTTTGCCAAGTTTAACAAGAAGCTCACAAATGTTTGGTCATTGCTCTAATTCAAGTTCTGACATTCTTGGGACAGCACAGAAAAACAAGCAACAATAATGAATGCCACTCAGCATGACACTGCCACATGTTGACATAAACACAGCTGTGAGACACTGATATAGCCAGGTTATGAAACCTTACTGAGTTGTTTGTACAGTGCTGCTAACATAAGCACACAGTACCAAGTTCGTGAACTTAATTGTCAGACATTTTGTGTGTGTGTGTGTGTGTGTGTGTAAGATACACTACTGAAGAAATGCAACAACTTATACAAATTGATAAGCATACCATATGATGGGATAAAATAACAACATAAGTTTATTATTCAACTTTCATATTTAATATGACTCCAATAAAAAATGTCAATAAGATTTGTTTTGGAAAGCAGACAAGTGATTCTAAAATTCAAGTGGAAAAACAAAGAAAAGAAAGAAAATTTAAAAATATGTAAATCAGAAATAATTAGTATTATCAAGATATTGAAATAAATTAACATGTTTCAATAATAAAATTTTGGTTCTAGTATATGAATAAACTGGCAGTCAATGGGACAGAATTGGAAATCTAGAAATGAGCCAAAAGACTTATTTGACTTTAGTATGTGATAAATTTCCATTTCATGTCAGTAAAAAAAGAGATTATTCAATAAATTTTGTTGGAAAAGTGGGTCACCATCTGGAAGAAATTTAATTTGGATTCATGCATTAAGTCTTATACCAGAATAAATTAAAAATTGATTGGAGAATTAATTATAAAAAATGGAACCATAGAAGTACTAGAAAAAACCAAGAAAAAAATTATTTTATAATCTCAGAGTATAGAAGGCTTTTCTAACTATCTCACAAATCTTAGGAATGTAAAAGTAAAGATCAATACCCTTAAGTTCAGTAAATCAATAAATATTTATTTGTGGCAAAAGAATCATACGTAATCAAAAGTTGCATGATGAACCTTAATAAAAAGTATGAAAAAAAGCTCAGTGGCTAGGGCACCAGCCACAAACACCAGAGCTGGCAGGTTTGAATCTAGCCCAGGCCTGCCAAACAACAATGACAACTACAACCAAAAAATAGCTGGGCGCTGTAGTGGGCACCTGTAGTCCCAGCTACTTGGGAGGCTGAGGCAACAGAATCGCTTAAGCCCAAGAGTTTGAGGTTGCTGTGAGCTGTGATGTCACAGCACTCTATCCAGGGCAACATAGTCATACTCTGTCTCAAGAAAAAGAAAAAATTCTTATCATGGACAGAAGACCAATTAACCTACTATTAAAAAAATTTGTGTAAACCAACAGCAAAATGACAGGCACCTCTCTCCCCCTCCCCAATACATCGAAGAAAGACATAAACATATAATTCATGGTAAAGGAAATACAATTGGCTACTAAGCACATAAAGATATGCTGAACCTCATTCACATTAAGATAAAAGGAATTCAAACAGCCAAGACAGGATACCATTTTTGGCCTATCTTATTGTTAAAGATACAAGAGTTTGATAATCGACTCTTCTGGTAAGGATGGGTAGAGACATGCTTTGGGGAAAATACTATGGGAATATTGAGCACACCCAACTCAATAATTTCACTACTAGAAATTTATTTTCCTTTTTTAGGCAGAAATAATTTTATGAAGTTTTATGGAAGTCAAATGTGAGGTCAACCAGAGAGATATATGAACAAATTTGTTGTGTTCCCAGAAAGTTATTCTAAAGAGATACTGCATGTGAGTAAAATGGTGAATACACAAGATTATTCAATAGAGATTATTTGCAATCGTGGAGAAGCAGTCCCATCTTAAATATCTATATGTGGGAATCTGGTTAAATAAATTATAGAGCATTCATACAATGGAATACTATGTTGCCATAAGGAAGAACAAGAAACTCCTTATAAACTGATATATAGAAAGCTCTAAAATTTATTGTTAAGTGAAAAGAGTAAAGTGGAGGATAATTTGTAAGGCACCTTGTCATTTGTATAGTAAAGGCTAACATACACCCACATTCACCCACATGTGATTATTTGTGTGTGCATAAAATCTTTTTTTTTTTTTGAGACAGAATCCCACTTTGTCACTCTTGGTAGAGTGCTGTGATGTCATAGCTCACAGCAACCTCAAACTCTTGGGCTCAAAGGATACTCCTACTTTAGCCTCCCAAGTAGCTGGGACCATAGGCCCCCGCCACAGTGTCCAGCTACTTTTAGAGACAGGGTCTCCCTCTGGCTCAGGCTGGTCTTGAACTCCTGAGCTCAAGCAATACACTCTCCTCCGCCTCCCAGAGGTCTGGGATTACCAGAATGAGCCACCACGCTGGGATTACCAGCATAAGCCACCACAGCCTAAAATCTTCAAAAGTATTCATGAAACACTAATAAACAATTGCCTATGAGGAAAGGAGCTGAGTAGCTGAGGAATCAAAATGGGAATATTTTGGACTAAATGCGTTTTTTTTTTTTAATCATTTAAATGTTGGAACTAGGAGGAAGGAGGGAAGGAAATTTACTACCAATGAACTGAAGAATTAAAAATGGTAAAGACAGTAAATTATATATATATATATATTACTTTACTTAAAAAGTTAAAAAATACAATCATTAAGTGCTATTTTCTTCCAGTGAGTGAAAAAATGTTGTAACCATGTTGAATAGATTATTTATATAAAAATAAAGTTCAAAATATTAAAACAAAGTTGAAAATCAAAAGAAGATTTTATATAAGGCTACATTTCTTCAATCTTCATTTTATTTCAAAGATTCTTGCTTTTATCTATGATGATGATAGTCAATAGTAGATACTCATTTTGTTTTTTATTTTTTTTCCTAAATAAAAAAAGATAGCCTTTTAAAGAGATATATCTGATTCATGGGTCTGGGATGTCTACACCTGATCTTAGTATTTTAAAATTTTGAAATAAGTATAAATGATCAACATTAAAAACAGGAACATGTGAATAAGGAACGAAAGTGACTTCTTACATCTTCATAAATAGTAATGAAAAGCATCAACGTATTCTTTGGCGATAGAGACAGGGACATCCAATTATTGAAAAAAAAAAGACATAAAATATGAGGAAAACGCAAATACCTCAGAAGAACTATGGAAACAGCTGTTGCTGAATAGTCAAGGAATGTAAAATCTTGAAAGTTAATTACATGCTTTTTGTAGCAATTTGAAATAGACCCAGGGATCCGATTCTACCATTTTAAAAACATTGACATATTTTTTCTAGCTCTGCAGGGTTGGGCCATTCCCATTTGACAGTGGCTGTGGTAAAATTAGCTTGTAACTCACTCTCTCACACATTTCACTTTACAGTTTACAAATCGCTTCTATATACACGATTTTATTTGATACTTTCTTCCAATCTTAAAGGTTATTCAAGGCAAATATATCTGTCTCATTTTCACAGATCAAGAACTGAAGTTCGGCTTGCTTACATGACTTGCTCAAGGTCATATAGTTAAGAATTGTCGAGCCAGAGCTCAAAAAATATCCTGGCATCTTGTCTAGTCTTCATTGCTCTATTTCAGGTTTTCTAGCTTAAATATCTGTTTCCTGGTGCCTGCAGCAAAGGCTGCCCTACAAATGCAAGGCGTCAGCATCTAAGGAACACATCCACTCATTCTCTCATTAAACCCCAGTAGATTTCTCAAACACGATCCTCCCCTAATGGTGTCGTGTGCGTGAGCAGTCGTTTCTTTGGTGTGCAAGTGTGAGAGTGTGTGTGTGTGTGTGTGTGTGTAATGATGTTATCTATATGCCATCAGGGCACCTGAATATTTGCATATGGAGAAAGGACTGAATAAAACATGAAGTATTTTATTCCAATGGGATGTGAGATCCTCAAAGGATATTTACAAATGTACTCAAGTGCCTCAGAATCAATCAATCTCTGAATCAACAAATGTTGATTCCCTGGTATGTGCCTAGTACGAAGATAAATGCTGCAGGGGAACAATGAAGCAAGGAAAGAGGCACCCCCACCACCACCTTGGAAGCTTCAGTTTAAAGAAGATAAAGTAATTACATTTGTGGCAGTCTCCAACCAGTGCCTACAGAGCACAACGTTTGCTGGGTGCCCTCCAAAGGGCTCCAGCTGGATGAAGAGGAGAAGCCGGAAGTGCTGCTGAAGTTCAGTTATCTGCTTGCTGGGCACTATTCACTGGGGAGTTATCTGAGGAGCAGCTTTGGACTTTCCTCATACTGGATAAAATCTGGAACATGACCAGCTTAGTCATGTAACTTTTCCCATGAAGAATATCCTGTGTCTGCTCCTGTGTCTGCTCCTGAATATCTGTGGGCTATTCTATACTCAGAAGATAGAAAATGCTTTTTAATTTTTTTTCTTTTCTTAGATGGGGTCTTTTTATATTCCCCCAGGCTGGACTTGAACTCCTGGGTTCAAGCAGACCCTCCTGCCTCAGCCTCCTGAGTAGCTGGGATTCCTGGTGTGTGTCATCACATCCAGCTAGAGTGTTTTTAAAAGTAAAGTGATTAGTGTGCTTCTGTTGTTTGTAATGCTATAATAGCTTCTTCTTGCTCTTAGAATAAAATTCAACTACTGTGGCCATCGAGACTTTTCTTGGACCCTGACTCTCTGTCCCTCACGGATCCATGCGTGCCTCTGATTTTCTTCCTCTGCCTTGCTCTTCCCCTCCCTGGCTCCTCCCCAGCTGCAGGCTTTGCACTCACTGTGCCTTCTCCCTGAACTGTTTGGCCTCCAGATCTTTGCATTGCCGTCTTTTTCTCAGTCTTTAATGTGGATATTAAAACTAGGAAAGACCCTCCCTACCCAACCACCCCATCTCTTCCCTACACTCCTTATATCAGCAAAGTGTTCTTTCTTAGTTATTGCTCTGTGTAATTAATTACCTTATACATTTGTTTTCTTGTTCATTGTCTGTCTCCCCCAACTAGAGTGTAAAAGCTTTATGAAAGCAGCAGCCTTGCCTGCCTTGTTTATTGCTGTTTATGCAGTTCCTAAGACAGCATGTAGTCAGTGTTTAACAACTATTTATTGAACGAATGAATGAGAAGCCTCTGAAATTGAGCGTTTATGGCTTTCTCTATCATCTGCATCCCTTTATTGCCTGATGACTATTTTGAAATATTATCCGAGACTCTCCCCACCTCCTGTGCCTTCCTTACCTCCACAAGTTTTCCTGCCATCCTTCTTTTCATTAAATCAGTGGCACCCTTTGCCCCAAGGGAGATTAAGGTTATTAAAGCAGTAATGCAAAGAGAAAAAAATAGCAGTTAAGTTCTGAGCTTTTCTTAGTTTCTAAAATAGATTTTTAAAATTATAGCTTCTGATCTATAAAAGCCAGGCCCTTTTCAGCATCGGAGGTAAAGTACTGAAGGAATCACGGCATAAAGTGCACACCATAAGCAAGTGGCTGAAAAAAGAATAGAAGAAGAGCCGTTTTATTCAACCCTGGAGACAAAATAAAGATAGATCTCCTGGAGGGGTTGGGGGAGGTAGAGCTCACAGGCAAGGATCAGAGGAGACATGATGCAACACTGGGTGATAGCTGCCTACCAAGGGGCCCAGTGTTCTACCAGCTCTTCACTGAGAAGGACCACTGGGCAGGTCCCAAAGTAGGAGGGGCTCTCAGATTAGGGAAGAGTTAGATTGTAGTATGCTGATGAAGCCCTAGGAGTCAGGAGAAAATTCCCACCCATAAGCATGGACCAGCTGTACTGAAATAGGAAAGGTGATGTGGCACGTCTAGCAAAGTTGACTTGAAATAGCCTCCCAGGTGTCATTAAGAGAGACAAAGGGAAGCCTACAGAATTTCTTGAACTCTTAGGAGAGAACTAGAAATGATTAAGGGATATCTGATAGATTAAAAAGTGGTTGACCAGCAGGATTAGGATGCAGAGCAGCTGTGAGTTTTCACACTAAGAGGTAACTGCAGGATCATGGACAATGGCAGCAGCTCCACTGAGGTCTCAAAGCTAATGGCCAGGGAGCAGGTGGCATCATGGGTAGCAGGGGAAGGAGGGAGGTGAGTGGTAAATCTGATGTCTCCCCATTTTTACCTCACCACCTCCATCCTTTCCAAATATTAGTTGGCCCCTGGGCAGAAAGGGAGACAGAAGATGAACTCTTAATATGACTGAGTTTATACTCAAGTGTTTCATTCTAATTTTGTGAGATTATACCAAAATATCCAGCTTGGGTTTTCTTTTTGTTATGGGTGGAAATGCAACATTTTTTACATTTCAGTTTGTGATATGGAGTTTTTACCCAACGCACATAGTTGAAAGATGTTCAGAAGCTTCAGATGTAATGTACAGTCAGAAACCTGCCAGGCCATGGCGTAACAGTGAAAGAGAGAGGTACCTCATCTACCTGGAACCTGACAGTGGGCTGAGCGTTCTGGGGCAGATTATACCACCACCTGAAGCACAGACTTCAGATCTGAAGTCAGACAGACCTGGGTCCAAATCTCTGCCTCTAGTTTTTATAAGATACTAATTTGAGATGAGGCATTTAAACTTCTGAAGCTTCAGTTACCTCATCTATGAAAATAATACTATCTCAGAAATTAAATGAGGTAAAGTATGTATTAATTGTAAATAGGAGCTCAAAGTGAAAATTATTATTGTCCTCATAAGTGGGAATCATTTTATTTATTTATTTATTTATTTTTTTATTGTTGGGGATTCATTAAGGGTACAATAAGCCAGGTTACACTGATTGCAAATGTTAGGTAAAGTCCCTCTTGTAATCATGTCTTGCCCCCATAAAGTGTGACACACACCAAGGCCCCACCCCCTCCCTCCGTCCCTCTTTCTGCTTCCCCTACCACAACCTTAATTGTCATTAATTGTCCTCATATCAAAATTGAGTACGTAGGATTCATGCTTCTCCATTCTTGTGATGCTTTACTAAAAATAATGTCTTCCACTTCATTTTTATTTTGACTAAACATAATGTGTGCTTTCAACCACAAACATTTATATTTTGTTTATGGTTTTCACATTGAATAAAGTAATATTTCTATTAAGTACAGCAGTTCCTGGAGGAGGAAATTAACAACCAACATGGTAGTTACATTGGTTCATACTGTAAGTTAGCAGAATAGACATAAATTATTACAGGCAATCAATTGTAGCATCTGTATTCTCTTGTTTAATTTAGCATGCTCTACGAGGAAGAGCAAACAATAATAGTAATAAACAGAAACTCGTTCCCTGGTTCAGTCTTCCTTGGTAACCAACAGCATCCATTTATGAGAGGTGTTCCGAGGAATTCATGGCCAGGCATTGAAGACACTAAGTTACAGAATTTTAAGAGATTTTGAAGAAGACTTAGAGACCATCTGATTTAACTCTGCATTTCACACAGGAGAAAACTGAAGCCTTGGGCATAAACGACCTGGTTGGGGATAGCTAGTTATGATAGATTTGAGATACAGTCTATATTATTTGGTTTATGCTGTGTAACAAACCATGCCAAACATTAATAGCTTTAAATAAGAGGTTTTTTTTTTTTTTGCTTACAGGCATGTAGGTCATTTGTGTTGTCTGGTCTCAGCTGGGCTCTGTTGGACTGAGCTCCAGGGTCCAGGGCTGCTCCACATGTCTCTCACCCTCTTGGACCAGCAGCTTCCAGGGGCATGTTTTTCTTACAGTGAATCATAGGGCAAGCCAAAAAAATAAGATGAATCTGAAGACCTCAGCTCAAAACTGGCGCACTGTTGGCCTCAATAAAGGTTAAAGAGTTGTCTTGAATGTGAGGGAGAAGAAGTTCTAGGAAACCAGAGCGGGAAATGAGCTTATATAGGAGGATGTGTAGTGTAGGGCACTCCACTAAAAGCCACAGCTGTGTGACCTTAAGCAACTTTCTTCCCCTCTCTGGGCATCTGTTTTCCAATCTGCACAATGAGAGTTGAATCAGATGAACTCAAAGCTCTCTTCCAAATGTAATAATCTTGGGGTTTAAAATTCTTCTTGATGCTTACCTATGCAGAGCGGCTCCTACATACTAGTCTCACTCCAGGCTAAATGATAAGTGGAAAGAACACATAACTTGGAGATAGACCCCTCAAATTTGAAAAACAGCCTATGTATGCTCTTGGGAAAATCAAGTCGCAGCATTTCTGAAGTCCATTTAGATTCAGAGGACATAGATTTAAAACCAGAACACTGAAGATAATTTCCATTGGATCACATTATTAGGTACTCAGCCCTAATGAAACAAAAACTAACCAGCTTACAACTGCCAGGTATTTTTGCACACTTGATTTCATGGTGATCATTTGGGATAGCATGGTTAGCTACTAGAAGCAGGAAAATGAACCAAGTGCCTTTTTGGACATGCTACCTGGCCTGATTTGGGATCTTAAATCTTTGTTCCCAATAAAATTATTCAGAATAAGGAAGAGGAGCTGTAATAAAAACAGCATGGATTTTGCCATCGAACCCATCTGGCTCCAAATTTTAGCTCCACCACTATCTAAGAGTGTGCATTGGCTAAGTTCATTCATTCATTCAGCCATCTTTTTCTGAGTGTCTGCTATGGTCCAGATACTTCTAACTAGGCACTGCAGCCACAGGTGTAGTTAAAAATGAAGTTTCTATCTTCTAGGGGATCACCATTGAACGGAAGAAGCAGGTAGCTTCATAATTATAATGTGATTAATGCCAAGACTGAAGTTAGCACAGGAACTATGAGATAAGAGTGCTATTTCTTTGCAAAAACAAAAACAAAACCTAAGAACTAAACAAGCAGACCAAAACCCGAGAACCCTTTCACTATAAAGCAATGTTAGAGGCAGTGGCTCAAGACTGAAATCTTAACACTTTGGGAGCCTGAAGAGGGAGGATCTCTTGAGCTCAGGAATTTAAGACCAGCCTGAACAAGAGTGAGACCCCCTTCTCTACTAACAATAGAAAAATTAGCCAGGCATAGTGGTAGGTGTCTATAGTCCTAGGCTGAGGCAAGAGGAACGCGGAGAGCTGGGCTGATGCCGTGGCACTCTAGCCTGGGAAAGAGAGTGAGACTTTATCTCAATAAAAAGTTAGGAAGTTATTCTGTAAATAACATTTTCTGAATGGCTATCATGCCTAGTGAGTTACACATACACTATCACTAATCCTCACAGGCTTTTTTTTTTTCTATAATCATTGCCCCATTTTACACATGAAGTAACCGAAGTTTAGCTGGATTGTTCAGCTTGCTCCAGGAAACACAGCCGTTACTGGAAGAACTAGGACTTGAGGTCAGTTGAATGTGGCACAGATGCCCTCTCTTGTCCTTCATACCATGCCATAATGCTTTCTTTTAGAAATATGGGCCCTAATCTTTGTTACCCAGAATGCGTGACACAGATATCACAAAATGACAGTTGTTCCCTTACGCCAATATGACCAAAGCATGTGAAAAGCCCATCTCCTCTTAGTTGCCTTCTTTTCTCCAAGGATTCCCTCAGACTGGGGCTAAGGGAAAGAGGATGGGAGGATTTGGCTGCAATTTACTGGCCGTTTGGACAGCTGGGGTTCCCCCTCCGGGAGGCTCCAGTTCACATTTCTCCCTGATCTCCAGTTGTAAGAAGTGCTTCTCCATGTCCCAGTGTCCTCCTGTGCATTTCTAGTGCTCCAGCCTCTGTGTTTTATTCCTTTCCTGACCCACAGTCTGTAAAAAAAAAAGAGCATGTAGAGATATCCAAGTAAGAAACATAACTCAGAAATGGTAATGTAACTGGGCCCACCACGGCTGCTGACTAGTTGCATTCGTAATCATTTTCTCCAAAGAATGCAAACACTATTTTTCCCTGAGAAATGAAATATGCCAGTGCCACATTCCACAGATGATGGGGGAGAATTCATAAAAGATTTTAATCTTTCCTTGTCAAGTTTCAGAAATGCAAACAGCCTCGTCCTCATTTTCTTCATGCCCTGGACTTCTAATTGAGGGAGCTGGCATCAATTATGCATGTGGGCACCACTGGGGAGGGAACCAGAATAAATATTTGGGGGGTATCATTAGCCAGAATATTACTTCATCTTCGTGTCACCATAATTCCCCATATCGTAGTGCTTTAGATTAGAACATATGGCAATAAAGTAGGTAATGAGAACGACAATTTTCGGAAACAACATTATAACTTTTTCCTCTTTATGGTCACATTTAGTTACAGTACATGTTGCCATTTAGGTATAGAGCTTTATAAAAGCAAATCTCAGACAGAAGAGAATTTAAGAGCCAGGGTCTGGACAGTCTGAATATCTGGACCAGAGCAGACCCTGCAGGTGGGAAATCAGGGTTGTAGACGAGTTAGCTTTTACTGTAGTAACAATTCTGATTTCTAAGTGGCTTATAACAGTGACAGTTCTTGCATTTTCAAGTCCCACGAGGACTATGAGTTGCTGTGAGTTTACCGAGCTCAGCCTCAGCTGTCATTTCATTCACTAGCCAGGCTAAAGGAAGGGCCATCGTCTGGGACACACTGTTGCCGTGATGGAAGAAGAGTCCAAGCCCAACATTTAATACTTCTGCTTGGGAGTACACATTTCACATCCACTCCTGATTCACTATCCAAAGCTAGTCACAAGCAAAGCCTATAAATAAAGCAGGGAGGCCTAGCAAAGATGGAGATGTGTATTGTGTAGTTAGGGGGATGAAGCTGAAAGTGGGAACAATATAATCAACTACAGGGCGATTCTTTAGCTCTCACCCATCATTGCTGGGGGAACTGTCAGGGCAAATTCAGTAAATCAGCAAGTGAGCAAAGAAAGTAATCACCGATGGTGCTAAGGTGGATTTAGAGTTCATATAAATACAAATTTACAAGCTTCTCTAAAATAGCAGTCTAAATGGTGGGCGCCGTCCAGAGCATTCTGGGGAAATAATGCCAAACATGATGACCTCTGCAACTGAGGAACTCTCAGTCAGGAAGGGGTGATAGCCAGGCCATAAGCAAACTGGTAACCAGAGTGAACAAGTATGACAAAGGAACAAGAAAGGGGAGGAAGGAAAGCTTAACAGCCTGCATTGTTTCATCTGCAGGACACTTGGAGGAGGCAGAACAATGGAAATGACTCAAGTGGAGTATCAGATAAATTTAATGAACGACCTGCTTACCTAAAAGCAGGCAAGAGGTGAAGCTGGGTGCCAGATAAAACAGCCCCAATGGGGATGGAATGGTAAAACAAGTCATTCTGCCTGAGAGAGACCAGGAAAGGCACCAGGCCACAGAGGCTGTATTGCAGGTGATCGTTGACCAATGGACAGCGTTTCTGTAGACGGAAGAAGAAAGACAGGCAGATTATTCAGCCTCAGGGAACAGCACAGGCAAAGCCTTGGAAGCACAAAGGAGCCAACTCTCTGGGGTGGTTATCACGTGTGGTTACAGAATAAAGCAGGATCAAGGATTGGATCGTGCAGGATATGCAGTGTGGGTTAAATAATTTGACTTTACTCTGCAGATAGCAGGACCATTAAAGATATCTGAGGAAGGAATGATATGATCTCACTTGTATCTTTTTAAAGATTCAGGAAAAATTTCTTCACACAGCGTGGACAGGCTGCCTGACCCCCTAGGATATTAGATAGCCCTGGAACCCTGCCTGCCCTGTGACTGAACAACAGGATTGCTCTCTGATGCTTGTAGATGCCAGTACTGGCCACAGCTCTTGAGAAAAGAAAAGGCTTTGTTGCAAAGTTGGCTGGCAAGGAGACAGCCAGGAACAGCTCCAGTCTGTCTCTACGTTAGGGGAGGACAAGGTGGTATGTGAAAAATCTTGATGAAACAGGTTTTGATAGAAGGGTTTTACACTTGGCCATTTACATAAGGCAGGCAGCCCAACGGCCACGTGAAGAGGTGTGACTTGTATTTGTTCCCGTTTTGTTTTTTACTTCAAAATAACATATATGCAGTGTGCACAGGAATTTGTTCATAGGTTTTTTTTTTTTTTTAAAACTATAGTCCGGCCCTCCAATGGTCTGAGGGACTATGAATTGGCCCCCTGTTTAAAAAGTTTGAGGATGCCAGACATAAGGTATGGGATGGTGGATTTCAGCCCCAGGTCTTCCTGCATTAATGGACCCCTTGCCTCTGAAAGGGTTTCAAGTTTCAGTCACATCCTGGTCTTCTTGGTCCTTAGGGAGGAAATGTTATTGCTGAGTGGTGAAAGCTGTTTCCATTGCACATGCCTGGGGTTGTTGCGACCCCTAAGGCCCTGGTCTTGATCGCTGCAGGAAGGAATCAGGCGTGCTGTGGATTAGAAGGACAAGCTTTCAGGAGGTGGGCTAACCTTGATTGCAAGGTAGCCCCGAGCAACCTCCGCAGTAGCCTTTTAGTGAGATGGTACATGACAGGTGAGGGGAGTATTAGACAATGACTGCGTGCCTAAGGATTGCCATGGGCTCAGGCTCTTTCTGGGCAACAAACACCTGTGGACACATTGCCCGAGAGTCTGCCTCCCAGCTGCAAATCATCTTGCTCAGAGGTCTGGCTCTTGGCATCCTCTACACTAGGTGACCTGCTGTATGGCTGTCACACAGCTAGAATACAGCTCTACATTCTGCTGTCAACAGTGTAGGGCCAGTTTGGGCTAGTCTTGCAGTTACAGCCTCACTGTGAAATCTTCACCCCTTCAATGCTTCAAGGAAGTTGGAGGGGGCTTGCAGTACATACAGTATATATGTACATGTTTGTACTCCTGAATGTGTGGTTAGATCTGATGTGATTTTAATAGGAATTAAAATTGTTAACGTCTGAGGTGGTACTGCCCAAGTAGATGGGTTTTCTATAAGCTCCAGACCCTAAATTGCCTTGCCTGGGTCTTCAACTTTATTCTGTTAGTGGTCTTCTCTTTCCAGATCCAGATCAGCCTCTAAGGAGCAGTATTCATTATGAAAATAAAGTACAAACTTGCCCATTTACCCAACCACCCCAAAACACACACACACACACACACACACACACACTCATCACACAGACTCAATTTGAAGAGAGAAAAACTACTAAGTAGAAGCGCCATGTGAAAAGAAACAGAATTCGAGGGGCTCCTCATTCTGATTCAGCCAACTATCCCTTTGCCAGGATCTCATATATATCATTAACACCCAGCCCAAAGAGAGAGAAATGCTTTGCTCCCAACTCCTTTAAATAGAAAGACGAAGCTGACATTTAAAAGATAACTTTGTTTAAATTTAAGAAAGAAAAAAAATCAGTGTATGGTATGAAAGCATAGCTGCTCCTCTGATTCTGAACACCCCATAGGCTTCTGACCAGCTCTCCTCAGCCCTATCCCCCTTCTGCTAAGACAATGATTAAAACTCCTGATGGGTGAATCTACTCTTCCCAGTCTTCTAGGAGTCTCCTGATTCATGATGGTGGCAGCCACCATTCTTCACGCCACAGGCGGGGTCTACTTCATCATTTCTCCTCTACCAGAACAAACATCAAGAACCCTACTTTAAATTTCTAGGTCATCGAGAATCTTTCCACCTCATTTCAATCTTCAGACAGAGGACGTTTCCTACTTTTCTCAACGAGATGATGCTTAATACCCACTGAGCTTCAAAAAGTGAAAACCACTCATTTTCAAACCGACTCTGCCTGAAGGACTTGGTGAAACTGGGTCTCTGGGCCCTACTCCCTGGAGTTTCAGCTTCATGTGGGCAGGGATGGAACTCAAGAATCTCAGGTGATGCTGATGAACTGGGCCCCCACATTTTGAGAATCCCAGATGAGGCCCAGAGCCTAAGTCATCATCCCCACACTCTCCCTGTGTGGGTAGGTGAAAGGGCCATCCATGGGGAAGCTCAAGAGCTTTTTAGAGCTGATTCAAAAAGTTAGCTCTTTCTCTATTTGACCAAGTCATCTTGGACAAACTGCTTAACCTCATTGGGACCCAGTTGTCAAATTTAAAAAATGGCAACAATGATATCCTCTCTTAAGTGTTTCGTGAGAAGTAAAGAAGATAAATGTAAGGTCCCTGGCATAGGGTCTGATACGTGGTGTTCATCAATAAATGTCTTCTGATCCGCTTCCTGCTTCTGGACCTGAGTCAGGTGAGATTGCCCCACGTGGTCTCATAGTTCTTCTTGCACTGGCCTTCCACTGAGTTGGACAGTGGAGCAGTTCAGTGACCATAACGTACAAAGCAATGGTTTACACTTTGTGTTCATGAATTATGTTTGAATACGGCATCTGCCAATCACAATTTTCTTGCTCAGCCTAAAGAAATGATACTTCCATATGGAAGTTGCAAAAGAGAAAGTCATAAACTATGCTAATGGAAGTCGAAATTCTGCTTTAACGACTGCCATATCTGCAACATTAAGTACAGAATGCCAAGGAAGGATGGCTCTGTTTTAGAGAGCAGAGATTAGAAATTGTTTGCTACTGAGTAAATCCCAAATGAGAACACAGTGGGGGCTTCTGGGTGGGGTTCAGGGTGGAGAACGGTGGCCAATGCTTCCAACCAAAGGCAGCTGGGGAAAGCTATACAGAGCCTTGAAAAAAAGAGCTTGTAGCTTTTGGGAACTAGAGAGTAGTTTAGAAGCTGAGCTTTCTCAGGCTTGTCTTGGGAGATAGAAGAGACTAAGGTAGATATGTTGGCCTTAAAATTCAGGCACATAGAGAAAAACATGAAATATCCAAGTAATTGTGAGTGGGGCATTTGACTGAAGGAAAATTTCCCCTCATCTTTTCATTTAGGATGGAATTTCTAGAATAAAGATTTCAAATAAGGAAGATAATAATGCCCAATTCATCATGTTTTGTAAAGGTTAATGAGATAATGCATTAAAGGTGCTCACCAAAATTCCTAATGCATAGTAATTCCTCAATAAATGGTAACTATTAGATATTATCACCCTGAAAAGCATTTTTATTATAACTAATTAGCCATATGGCCCTCCCCCACCACACACACACAATAGGTTGCAAGTTCTGCAAAGGCAGAAACCAGGCCCACCTTCCTACCATGCCTGGCACATGGCAGAGGTGTGGTAAATATTTGTTGAAGGTAGAAAGAAAGTGTGGGAAGAAGGCTCAGTGAGAAAGAGAAGATTTCAGTAAGGGCTCACCACGAGGGGAACAGATGAGACGGGAAGAATTGGAAACTATGGGGGAATAAGAATAACAAATGGAACAGAAAACCTCCTTTGACTGTGCGCGTTAAATTGCATTTCTTTTTGATTACATCATGGTTGCCGCGTGCTTTCTCTTTTACCCCCCATTACTCACCCTGAAATACCACGTTGCAACTTTGTGTCCTCTAGTCACTGGCAGTGGGTTCACCCTAAGCCTTCCCAAATGTCCGAATCCACCTGTAGCTAGCACCTTTGTACAAATTAGAAAAAGGTGCCCATTTTCCCAGGTGAGTGAGCCACAAGGTGGGAGGCTGTACCTGGTCAGTGGAGTGAGAGACGGATTTTAGCTCCTCTAATCTCTCAGCCTGGTGGGCCAGGGCTCCTTAGAATTTCAGCCACAGCAATACACGCTTATAAAATGTGTATTTACAGTGCGTATGTCTTGGGGCCGTGATGGTATATAAAATAGGGCTCCTGTCTTCATGGAACTTCGGCTGTAACTAAGGAAGAGATAGAAGCCGAAATGGTTGATCAAAAGACCTCGAAGTGAGACATGATGTGATTTTACCTTTTGAAGTCTCCCTTTTCTTATCTTGAAAATAGAGATAACGACATTTTCTCCTTCAGAGGCCTCCCTCATTAAATCAGATGCAGGTACACGTTTCATACATTTTAGTTACAAATTATCATTCTATAGCCAACCAATGACATCATCGTGAAGAAAATGGAGACATTCTTTTGGACTAGGACATTCAAAAAAATTATATATATATATATATCGGGCAGTGCCTGTGGCTCAAGGAGTAGAGGACCAGCCCCATATACCGGAGGTGGCGGGTTCAAACCTGGCCCTGGCCAAAAAAACTGTGGGGAAAAAAAAAAAAAAAAAGACTTCATTATGGGTGGCGCCTGTGGCTCAGTGAGTAGGGTGCCGGCCTCATATACCGAGGGTGGCGGGTTCAAACCCAGCCCCTGCTGAACTGCAACCAAAAAATAGCCGGGCGTTGTGGCGGGTGCCTGTAGTCCCAGCTGCTTGGGAGGCTGAGGCAGGAGAATCGCGGAAGCCCAAGAGCTAGAGGTTGCTGTGAGTCCTGTGACATCATGGCACTCTACCGAAGGCAGTAAAGTGAGATCCTATCTCTACAAAAAAAAAAAAAAAATATATATATATATATATATCACCAAAGCAGTATAACTTCAGCAAAAGTGGCAACATAAAATGCCTTAGAAAACAGGCAGAAGGAAAAGTTACTACAACAGGCCAGATGTGAGCACTAAGGGACAGTGTGAGATGTCCCCTAGTGCAGGCAGGTTAATGAAAGCACTCAACTTCAAAGGTTTGGAAATGTATAATGTAATCTCTAGGATAAATCCTGCCTCTGCAGGGTGGGCAAAAATAAGCTAAACACTGGACGGGAAGATTCCTCGTCCTCTCAGAAACCCTCCTTAATCAATTACTATCACTGTTTCTTTCTTTAGGGGTATTTAGGAGGAATTCTGCACCCTTAAAATCTCTTGTCACAGCCTTCCCTAAAAATAGCACAGGCCCAAAGCTACCAGAAAACACAGACACTGTGTATTCAGAGTCTTAAATGGTGTCCCATGCCACACTCTTGGAAATGCCAGGCCTTCCCTCTTTCCTCACCTCTGCCCCCCACTAAATCTGAGAGGAACAGACTGCAGAGACTTCTCGCTCAGAGTACATTGTTTGAAAGTTTGTGTCATAAACGTATCGATCCTGTCTCATGCTCCCAAACAGAATCTCGATGTTGAAGCACTCCTTTAATCAAAAGTAAATTATGTATAGGCCACGTAGGCCAGCTCAGCCAGCCTCACAAAAAGGCAATCCATCATTTATTTGTAAATGTCAGTGAAATCTGGAGATCAATATGTGCTCCAATGTGGATTATGTTTATTGTTTTTCTGTAAATATCAATGCCGAGAAATACTTTGAGGGAGCACACAGGTGCCCTGGGAAATCAGAGCCTAACCTAGGGTGTGGGGTTGAGCGGTGTAGCCTTTCCAGGTGTATTCGATCTGTCTTTTTAGAACTCCTTTGCGGTGAGAGCCGGACCATCTCTAGTCTTATGGGAAATAGAAAAGAGAATATTTCTTGTAGTGAGTGACCAAGGAGGCTGAGAAATTTCCAGAACTGATCTTCCCTACAATGAGATGGAGATGATTTCTCCTAATATATACTGAAGAGTGAATACGAGCATAGAAAATAGAAGGAGGAGGGGAAGGGTAAATTCACACCTACCAGGTACAATACCCACAATCCAGGTGATGGGCACACATTTAACTCTGACTCAAATTATACAAAAGCGATTCATGTAACCAAAACGTTTGTACCCCTGTAATATTCAGAAATAAGAAGCATGAATTTAAAAAAAGGAAAAGAAAATAAAAGTGACCCCTCAATGATCTGGTTCACCCACAGGATCCCTGGGTGCAGAAGGCAAAGGGATCTATGGTGTGATCCCATCCTTCTCTTGGCTCATCCTATGAGTACAACCTCATATATGATGTCAGAGTCTTTGTGGTCAAAGAAGCAGCAAGCAGTTGTTTGAGAGGAAGGCTCTTGTTTCATATTCCTATTATTCTCTTCTATTAATTCTAGAGACAAAAAAGAGCTTTAGAGGTTTCTGCATCAGTAAAAACATCCTCAAAGTGGTACTTAGAAAAGACAATGATAAATATTTGAATGAACAAAGTTGGAGGCATAGAAATTAAAGGCAGAGAGGCCAAGGGTAAGGCCCAGGCTGGATGGATAGACACCTCTTTACCATGGAAGGAACATATGCTTTGGAGGCAGACCAACAGGGCTTAAAGTGGAATTCTTGCTCTGTTAATTATGGAGTGTATGAATTTGAGCAACTTACAAGAACTTCCTGAACCTCAGTGTTCTACTTTGTAAAATGGTGTTAGTAAAAACAGCTGTAATAGTCAGAAGAGGCTAGATTATGCTGTAGTAACAAATAATCCCTGTAATCTCTGGTTTATAAAAGGTTCCTTTTCCTCTTTGTGCTTCATGCACATCCTGGGCCAAAAGGGCAGGTGCTCTGTAAACCATGTGCTTGTTCATCTTCCTCTCAGGTTAATTGTGCTTTCCTTCAAGGGGTTCAGGAAAGCATAATCTTATGCTATGTTCAGGAGGAGAAGAACCAGATATACTTAGCAAACAGAACTCAGCTCACACTGAACTCACAGAGCTTGGGGGCTAATCAGAGGTGACACACTGACACAAAGCACCGTGTCTGCTGCATGACAGGAAGGTATTCGCTGAGGGCTGACATTGAATCAGCCCTTCTATGTCAGACTCTGAAGGATGGACTTCAGCTGAGAGACAACACAGAATCTTGGCAGGTGTGAAGAAAGAGAATAACGAAAGGCTTTTGACTAATGACCTCATCCAAGTATGGAGAAGCTGGAAGCTCTGAGACCCTCCTGGAGGTGGTGCCAATGGACGGGGCATGTGGTGTTAGGACAGTGAACACCTACTGATGCATCTGGGGTCTTGCAGTCCTGATGGATGGATGTGGAGACCCCTGGGAAGGGATGCCATGACTTTACTGACTGCTTATTTTAATGGAAGAATCAATTTAAGCTTTGGCAAATCATACAGTTAACATCCATTATACTTGAGATCATTTCCCCTGCTTTCTCCTCCTAAAGTTTCTTCCTGGTCTTTGCACCTATGCGGGAACCTTGCAGTGGTGTTATTCTAGATTAGGTATAACGAGACCTAAGATCCAGGCTTACCACTCAAAATATCTCTCTGACCTTGACAAAGTAGTCATGTTCCCTCTCTAGGCTTCAGTAGACTCATTTGTAAAATAGAAGAGTTAAAATCCATCCATCGTCTCGAAGGTCTCTTTCAACCTGGGTTTATAGTTTCTTGAAGAGTGTTGGCAATAAACACGTGTGTGTGAATTAATTGTCATAAAGTAATCCTAGAATATTTGATTTGATTTGTGCATTTTTGCGCTTCACAGAGCCTATTTTCTCCATAGGGAAAGATTAGAAAAGAAAAAGGTGGAACAAAATCAGGATATATATATAACTTGTGGGAGTTATTTTAATATACTGGAAATAATTGAAAGGAGAGAATTCAGCTCATACTTTTTTTTTTTTTTTTCATTTTCAGGTTTGGGAAGTTGCCTACAAACCTTCAGTAGGTTCCCTTCAACCTTGGATAGTAGGGCTTAGACCAGTGGTTCTCAACCTTCCTAATGTCACAGACCTTTAATACAGTTCCTGTGGGTCGCAACCCACAGGTTGAGAACTGCTGGCTTAGAGAGAGATGTGAGGATTTTTGGAATCCAGCTCCACAATATGGCCAGGGATATTTGCCTCTTTCACAGCAGTATCCCCAGCACTGAGAATACTAATGACAAACATAGGTGTCCAACACATATCTATGGAACAAACTCATGAACTGTAGAGAGAAAACTAGTCCTAGGTCCTCCCATCACAGTCATTTCAGTGCCCTCCTTGTAGGCCTAGGTCCTTTCTCTTTTGACTATCTCTAGTATTTCCCTCACCTACCCCACATGAAGCACTCAATCCATGCTTCATCACCATTGCATTAAGACACACACTAATCTGCTTTTCGCCACCTAGTGCCCAAACTTTCTTTTATTTATTTATTTATTAAATCATACCTGTGTACATTAGTATGATCATGGGGCACCATACACTTGGTTCATAGACCGTTTGACACATTTTCATCACACTAGTTAACATAGCTTTCATGGCATTTTCTTAGTTATTTTGCTAAGACCTTTACATTCCACATTTATTTATTGCAGCCCTATTCATAATTGCTAAGTCATGGAAAAAGCCCAAGTGCCTATCGATCCACGAATGGATTAATAAATTGTGGTATATGTACACCATGGAATATTATGCAAACTTTCAAATTGACTCCTACTAAGCCTTTCTTTCCAGAGAGATGGACGCTTTCTGTCAATTTCCTCTGTGGATTTGGGAGAACCAGGAAAACATTCTTCCCTGGCCTCCTCTCTTGAGGGGAAAAAAATTGCTAGTAGGTCATGAAAAAACAGTACATATTATCACCTCAGATATGTTATTTTAGAGAGTCTTTAGCTGTATGTTTAAGGTAGATTTTGGGACCAGATGAGCTGGTATGAACCCCAGTGCTACCCATGGTAGTCATGAGCACTTAGCAAGTTACTTCCATTTTCTTAGTTTCAATTCTTTCATTCCTAATGTGGATGAAATAACAGTAACACCTCCCAAGGTTATCTGTGAAACGAAGCCCATAGTAAGTATGCATTCATTTATTATTAAACAAATATTTATCAGGTGTCTTTGATACTTATTGTAGTCTTGCAGATACAGCAACTAACAAAGCAGATGAAAATCTCTGTCTTATTTTGCCTAATTCCTGCTGATCAATAAGCATTGCTGTTATTATTATTAGCTATTATCATTATTAATGTTATACTAAACATGAAAGCTTTTACCTAGATTAAGTGTTTTTCCCTCTAATTGATGTCAATCAATTGCATTTACCGAGTAATCACAGAGAATAGAGCCCTAAATTAGGGTCCACATGGAAAGGGGAAGACAGATTGAGGACTAAAGATGTGACCTTTGTCTTGGGAAATTTACAGTACATATGCAAAGACTAACAAGGACCAAAAAAAATTTTTTTTTAATTAATAAAATTTTTTTTGAACAGTCTCACTCTGCCACCCTAGGTAGAGTGCTGTGGTGTCATAGCTGACAGAAACCTCAAACTACTGGGCTCAAGCGATCCTCTTGCCTCAGCCTCTCAAAGAGCTGGAACTACAGATGCTTGCCACAATGCCTAGATAGTTTCTTTCTATTTTTTTTAGTAGAGACAGAGTCTTGCTCTTGCTCAGACTGGTCTTGAACCCCTGAGCTCCGGTAATCCACCTACCTCAGCTTCCTAAAGTACTAGGATTACAGGCATGAGCCACTAGGCATCTTCCTAAAGTACTAGGATTACAGGCATGCTAGGACCAAAGAAATTTAAGAAACATGAATAAATTAAACGTATCAGTCTTCTTGCTTGTCTTCATGACCGGATATTCATCACTGTCCATTGTAATCTGTACAGAAAAACCATGGAACCATTCTGAGGGGTCCAGGAAGAGAAAACTAGTGGCTTTGTCTGAACTCCTTGGGAAAGAGCACAGTTCAATAAATAAATGGGTATGTGTTTCTTAAATGGGCAAGATCCTCATCAAGAGCCCTGATGAGACCCTAAGCAGACGAATGTCAATGTCATGAATCTAAAACATGATAACCCACCCATGTAGCTCTGCAATTTCACAGTTTAGGCCTCTGAAGGAGATTTCAATCATTCCCTTACTCAAATCTTTTCCTTTACAGAAAAGGGAATAATGCAGAGGGGGGGAATGATTTTTCCCCCAGGTCCTGTCACTGGCTGGCAGAGTGCCTGGAAGGTGCCTCAGTATCCCCATTCCCAGCTCAGTGCTTTCTATAACCCCTTTAAGTCTCCTTTTGTGTAACTTCAGAGCTCAATGGGCTTGTTACTAAACAGTTTGTGCCAAGCCCAGGCCAGCGTATGTTGTGGGGGGATCTAAAACAGCGTTTTCTCATACAGAGGGTGTTGGCGGTGAGATTAGATACATTTCTAGTCATGCAAAAAAAAGTAAGAGAGCTTTGTAGGTATTTTTCTTCATACCATCTTCTTCCTCAAGGAGTGCAGATAAAATTGGTAATTTTCTTCTCCCAGATTCCTCAAGATGGCTCAACAGTTTTTCCGGACACATTAAAATGGACAGTGTAATCTGACTCATATTCGTATTACTGAGAAGTAACAGACAACAAGAAGAAAGAGGGGTGTGTTTAATTTATGCATGTAGTTCTTTTGATTCTTACAAAGGATTTCTGTCACTGCGGAGGAGAGAATACTCCAAGTTCCCCAGTGTTTGATACTTTTTGCATCTGAACGAATCCAGATGCATTTAGAAAAGATTTAAAAATGAGGTGCCACCTAGTGGTCAGTGCGGAAAACAGCAGCCTCCAGCCAAGAAGGCCGGTTGCTAAGGGTAGCAGCTGCAGCCATTTATCTCGGCTCTGACTAAATGGCCGGAAGAATCGCAGAATGTTTATACTGGGAGCAACCTCCAGAGATTTTCTGTCAAGACATCTGCCTCCAGCCAGCACGAATAATATGTCTTACGCTGATAGTGTTGTATAAAACACTTTTAGAAATATTATCACATTTAATTCTCACATCAGCCCTGTGAATTTTGTATAATCATTATCTCTATTTTAAAGACGAGGAGATAATCAGTTACAATTTAGGCTACTTGAACAAAATCACCCCTCTAGTGAGCAGAGAAGGAGCTAGAACTCGAGGCTTCAACCCTCACCTTCCCATTTTGAAATCAACTGTTTTTTGACCCCGGGAAAAGACATGAACATTTTCAGATTTAAAAGAAACTGGTTTGTCACCAGTCTGAAAAATCTCAGCCCTTGCACAGAGATCAGGGTCAGGGTTTGAAGCTGATTTTACAAAAAGTTTTTTGTTTGTGTGTTTGTTTGTTTTTAGTTAGGAGAGAATTTCTTCTACCTGCAAATTTCATCTCTTAATTCCCTCTCAGTAAATGAACAAATCAAACCATCTCAGGCCATCAGGAATGAAGTAGGCTTGCTGCGGTCCGGCTGTGAAAAGGAGCAGGTTGCTGTGTCCGTATGGCAGTGAACAACGGGGCTATCTAGCAATACGGGAAAGGCTGCTGGTTGTGTCAGAGAAGTCCTTGTAAGAGGAAATTAAGCCGGATATAACCCTGATGTGAAATCATGGGGCACATCTCAGGTCCCTGGCTTAAATATTCAGTAGTCTTCGGGGAGAAAATGAATTAATGAATAGGCTCATCTGACAGGAGAATGAAAAAAAAAGTGTTTGAAAAGTAAAAAAAAATATTCTATCCCATACACTGGCTCAGCCACTCCTGCTATCACAGGAGAGGAGGATGCTGAGTGCTACCTATTCCCCTCACCTCCTCTTCCCCTTGTCCCACTCCCTCTCATCCACCCCACTACGTCTCCTGGAACTTGGACATCCAGGACACCAGCCTTTAGCAGCTTGTGCAATCACAGGACATTCTCTGAAAGGGAAGCAATCTTCTGTGGTTTGGTTGTTTTAGAAAGATGGCATTGTTAATGGAGGTCTTGACTCGTGGGCTGAAATAGCAAGCTGGGGCTGTGTTTGCTTTTGCTGGCTGTTACTTGTTAAAGAAAAAATATATATTTACAAGGAAAAAAGCCGTCTCTATGTTCCAAGGGATGAGGCTGGATAGGAAGCTTTCTGAGATTCACAAGCCAGATGAGAGTGCAAACCTCTTAGCACCCACACAGCCTCTCTTCTGAGCTCTCTGTAATAGAGGTCCAGAGATTCTTCATAGGAAGATTGGGAAGGGATATTCCTTCCCCTCAAGGAAGAGGCTGCTGGTTGCACCAACTAAGTCCTTCAGAGGAAATCAAGCCAGATGTAACCCTTGAAGATAATGCCTTCTTTTTTTTTTAAAATTAAATCATAGCTGTGTACATTAATGCAATTATGGGGTACAATGTGCTGGTTTTATATACAATTTGAAATACTTCCATCAAACTGGTTAACATAGCCTTCACTGCATTTTCTTAGTTATTGTATTAAGACATTTATAGTCTACACTTAGTAGATTTAATTTGTACCCTTGTAAAATAACACCATAGGTGTGGTCTCACCAATTACCCTCCCTCAGCCTACCCTCCCCTCTCCCCTATCCTCCCTCTTCTCTTTCCCCTTCTTCTTGGGCTATAGTTGCTTTATAGTTTTCATATGAAAATGTGGGTGTTTAAAAATTGGTTTCATAGTAGGGCTGAGTACATTGGATACTTTTTCTTCCATTGTTGAGATACTTTGCTGAGAAGAATATGTTCCAACTCCATCCATGTAAACATGAAAGACGTAAAGTCTCCATCTTTCTTTAAGGCTGCACCATGGAATATTAGGCAGCCTTTAAAAAGGTAATGCCTTCTTTTTGGTTCTCATCTCCTAACAAGAGCAAAGAAATCCAAGAAAAAGAACGAGGCTGTGTGTGTAAGAGCCATCAGTATTGAGATTAGGAGGTAGACTGATGACAGCCTGCAGTGTGTCCTTAACCTCACATCCCTATGCCTCAGCTTGCTTTTAACCCCCATGGCAGGCAGAGAACCACTACTGGAGCCCAATCTTAACCCAAAGCCTGTGTGTAAAAACTCATATAATATGTTTAGCCCCTTTCTGCTGGGAGAATTTCAGTCAATTCCCTGAACTTCCCAATTCCCGGTTACTTCTCTTTCTTCTCAGAATCCAGGGAGTCTGAAATAAATCTTTGCTGTTGAGGTAGACAGGCTGAAGTAAGAGATCTGAAAGGTTAATAAAAGGCCAAAAGGTTTCATTTCTTTCTTTGTATGGTATTACCTCCTCATTAGTCTTAAATACCTCAGAGTATTAACAGAACCCCTTCCTCTACCAAATCTCCCCATTGCACTTAGAAGAGATGTGTTCAGAGCTGGTTCACAGTCAGTAATGTGGGAGGGACTAGACTCTCAGATTGTGAGACTCCCAGGTCATGTGTTCAGTGCTTTGCTAATAACAGAAAAGGCAACTCCAAGACCATGGACAATAATAATAACATCACAAACTCATTAATTCCAAGACTTTTAAAATGAATTTACTATTAAGCCACACAGGTACTCGGGATTTATCAGAGAATAAAACATGAATTATTTCTGTATCCTTGGAGTTCCCAAAGCTTTTGCCTAAACTTTCCTCATTGAAGCCTTACAAAACCCTGAGTGCTGAGGTCTAAACCTCTTGTTTTTACAGAGAGAGAAAATTATTTCTTTCTCTTCATATCCTAAAGTACTTCTTCTTATCTACAAGTCAGACTTCTAGTCAACCTAGTCGACACGTCTTTCCTGATTTTCTCTGGCAATTATTTATGTCAACATATCGATTTTATTTCTACTGTTGGCAGCTTGGTGTTATGGAAAGAAAAAAAGGGTCCAGAATGAACCTGAGCTCAGATCCATTCTCCACCAGTCGTAGATTGTTAATCTTGGTCAAATCTCTTTATTCTAATTTCCTTGTAAGTAAAATGAGATGATGAGGGTAAGATAAGCAGTCTGTGAGGCCACACTTAGGGTGGTGCTGTGCAGATGGTTTTGTGCTTTATGCAGATGTGCCATTGAGAGCCCCTGAGCTTAGCAGCAAAAGCAATCCAGTGGAATCCTTTCTCGGGTATGAACTTATGAGAATAATAAATAATAAATTCTAGCCTCAAATACTGAGTAAAGCGTGTTTTCTGTTCTTAATGGAAAAATGATGGGAATGGATCCCAATTCTCTAGACACAAGTGAAAATAGAAAGGACCATTTGATAAGCGGGAGACTCTATTTAGTCTTAGCAGAGAAAGAAAAAGTTCAGCATCAAAGAATTGATATCTGAAATGCTTTGGCAGCCCCAAGAAGCCGAGGTATGGGAGAAAATTTGCAGGGCCATTTAATTCATTCATGTTCCTCAAGGCAGGATGGCCATACAGACATTGGATGGCACTTGGGTAGTTGCCAGTAACAATTGGCATCATTATTACACTATTCAGAGCCAAAGGCAAAGAAAACTGAGAAATGTGAGTTTGATTTTGTCTTTTCTCCAGTCAATGCCTTGCAATGAATGAAGATCCAGTACTATAGACAATAGTCAACCTGCTCTTCGGAGGATATACCTAACCCAGACCTTGGGATTCCCTCGTCCACAAAATAGTCTGAGCCTGGGATTCCTCCTCAAGGAAGGCTGTTACCTACTAGCAGCGTCTGCCTTCTAACAAAGCTGTGGCTGTCAGGCCTGAAGGCTGGAGTGCAGACATCTCTTCCACAGAGGAGAGAAAAATGATAGGAGAGCAACTTGGATGGGAACAATATTTCAGGCATGGCTAGTTGTTAAAAATGAGCTAATTCAGAAGAGGCACATTTAAATAAATATAATACAAAGGCATAATGGCTCAAGATAATAGTTTTGAATGGGAAATTCTAATGACTTCAAGTGCATTTCACAGGGCAATTAATACACGTGGCGATGCTGCCGCGTTCAGCAGAAGGGGAGGGGAGAAACAGGGTGGGAAGCAAAAAAGGGGAGATGTAGGCAACTGATAAAAATAGGATTTGATTTTCTTTGCAGAAGGAGTAATGCTTACAAATATAATAAAGCAGAAAAATACATGTGTCAGTTTTTATAATTCAGCTTGTAAAATTCAGAATGATTAGTTTTTGAAGAGGGCAATTAGTCCTCTTTTGCATATTCATGGAGATTTAATGAAATGCGGTTGAGCTTCCTCCATTCTTTTCTGGTTACCCCCTTCATTACCCTTTCCCTACCACAAACTAAAAATATATCTGATTCCCATCAAACCGAGGCCTCATTCCATGCAATGCATGGAGGAGCTGCTGATTAGTACATCCAAATGTCCAGGGTTCTCCAAGAAATTACATGTCTTTCTTGACACCACCATAAGTTAACAGATAAGATGTGTAAGTCTTTAGGGCTGAAGAAGAGGTTTTTGATGACAGCAAAGAGAGAAAGTATACAGGGCTAGAGGCTGGTCCCCCGCTGCCCCCCGGGACAGGTGGAGGGCATCTTATTTGTCTGTTTCTTCTCTTTCATTGTTGCTAAGGGGCGTGCGTGTGTGTATGTGCCTATGTGTGCTTGCACTCAAATGTGATAGGAAGAAAAAAAGGAAGGGAGAGAGAGAAAGAAGAGAACCCAGAAAGGAAAGGAAGGGAGAGAAGAAGGAAAGATGAAAGAGAGAGGAAAAAAGGAAAGAGGGAAGGAAGGAAGGCAGGGGAGATGAGAGGAAAGATGGAAGGGGGGAGGCATGGAAGAAGGGAGAGAAAGAATGAAAGGAAAGACCGAACAAGTCTAGGGAGAACAAAATCCTTTGCTGTCAGTCTGTGGAGACCTGGGAGATAACTTCAAAGCATCCAGCTAGTATAGGAATTTTTTTCTCCTTTTTGTTTATTTGCTTTATAAGTGTGGCCTAAAGCAAACAAAACTAGAAACCAATAAGCAAACAACGTTAAAACCCACACACAGTCAAAAACAGCACACGGGGAGAGAGGCACTGCTGCCTCCAATGTGTTGCCATCTCCTCAGTACAGTGACACCGCTGTGTTTTGGGGGGTGTGCGCGTGTGCGTGTGTGTGTGACCTCATTTTCCTCACCTCTTGTACTAGGAATCTCTATGGCAGGGGTCCTTGAACTACGGCCCGCGGGCCACAGGAGGCGGTGTGAGTGTATTTGTTCCCGTTTGTTTTTTTACTTCAAAATAAGGTTTGTGCAGTGTGCATAGGAATTTGCTCATAGTTTTTCTTTTAAACTCTAGTCCAGCCCTCCAGCGGTCTGAGGGACAGTGAACTGGCCCCCCGTTTAAAAAGTTTGAGGACGCCTGCTCTAAGATCATCTCCCAAATCCCGAGTGCGAGCATTCTCCTCAGGCCTAAATCGTGAGGAGTTTCAGTACTTCCTGACCCTGCCTTGACTACTGACTCCCGTCTTCCCTGTTTTCAAACACTTTGTTTTAAGGGGTATCCCCTCCCTCTGCCATCACTACCACACACACAGCCACGCACCTAGACTAGGGGCAGAAGATAAGCAATCATTATAGTTCCTCCTACATGTAAATAAATATATTTACAGATTTATTTTCTGCATACGAACTTGTCTTTGAAAAAAACCAAGTCTGAGACAAGTAAATTATTCCAGGCCACCGTGCTAATAAGAAGTGGAGCTAGAACTTGAGTTCAGGTTCTGACTCCAGATTCCACACTCCTTCTACGATACTTGTTTCTTTCCAGCTTTCCACTAAGCACCTCCCGGCAGAGGACTTGTATTCTTGCTTCTTTCTGTCTTTCTAAGTCCTTAATACTATTGAAGGAGACGTTGCTAATTTTTTTGTAAGGAGAAATATTTTATTTCCCCTGTGAAGGCAGGGAAATTGGAAAGAGGGATAGATTACAAGACTGGGAGAAGAGAAGGCTTCCTCTTCATGCCTGACGTCCCCTTCCTCTGGGCAGCTGGACTTAGCATTACACGCCAGCTCCTTCTCCCTCCCTTCTCTTTGGACTCCACCTGCCTGGACGGTGCACATTACAGGGGCCTCCCCAATGTGAGAGGCCAGTCTCTTTCTTGAATAGTCTGTCTATGAAGATATATCTATTTAATCCTGGGATTCAATCTTAGAAACCCTAAGTTATAATTTTCAACAATTCTATTGACAAAATAGTAAAGGTAACATTTGGTCTCCATTTACACATGTATGTAACCTATCTTTCAATTACCAAAAATCAGGTGAATCAAAAAAGTATTTATTGGAACCCCTTAAATTTCAGTGCTAATTTTAATTGACCACCTCCTCTGATCCAGTCATGGTGTTAACTTCATCTTGAGATATCTTACTTATTGGCTATGAAAAAAAAAAAAAGATGTTCACCTTATCTTTCAGTTGCTTGTGGATACTTGAAATAGTCATGGGGATGACCAGGATCTGAACCTGGAATTTCCAAATACTTACTACAGGCAAGTGGGTATGGGCCCCTAAAATTGCAATTACATTTTGTGTGTACACACACATATGTCTATACCCACACACACATATACAAAAGGTGCAAAAAAGTATACATATTTTAAGAAAGAAAAATACTGTATTAAAATTATAATAAATACCAGTAACAAAAGATGAATACAAATCACGTTGAGCACCTCTTTTAATTGCAGAAGTCCAATGTGACTTGTATTACACATTTAATAGATTTTTCCTTTCTTAAAATGTATATACATTTTGACACCCTGGATGTTGTAATAATATATATACATATATTTTTATTTTCTGGAAAGATCTATAGCTCTAATCAAGTACTCAAAGGTATCTGATCCCCTGTAAATAAGCCCTTGGAAAGTCAGAGTGATCAGCATCAGTTGGAAATAAAAATGTCTAAATCAGCTGGTAGAATCTTACCCTGAATAACAATCACTATTTTCCCATATTTTCAGTGTCTACAAATTCTAGTCTTACAATCACAATTAGAGACTGAGCAATTTACTGAAATTCAGGAAGAACAATTGCTTCCTATCTGTAAATGCCTGTGGAGAGATTTTGACATCTTAGGATGCAGAGTACAGGGAGGGTTAGCTTCTAAACCTTGGGCCCCTGCTCTGCCCTCTCCTCTCTAGGTTTCCCTGGTCATTGCTTATGACTGCCGTTGTCTCCTCTTGACACAAATTTATACCTGCCCTGGAATGGAGTGTCATTTCCCTTCTCTGGCCTTTTTGGAGATCCATTAAACAACCCCCTGCAAAGAACTTGCATTCTCCAAAGATGGCCCCATGCTGTCCTTGAGAGGAAACTAGACTTCATAATGCCTGGCTGTTTAATTCATAAATAAATATTACATGTGCTACCAGATGGTTCATTAGCCAGTTGTTATGGCAATCAGCATTTCAGTCAATTAAAAACCTTTCCTAAGACTTTAAAATATGTTGATTGTGGAAACATGAAGTGCCTGAAGACCATGCAGACACACTTGAATGCAAGAGGCACCTCTACTTTAGGATAAGAGGAGGTGGGGGAGGGAAAAGGAAGGAGGCAGGGGCCAGTCAAGGAGATGCCAGCATGAAGAGAAAAGATGTTGGGGAGGAAAACATTTTTATTTATCGAAGGAAAGAACTCTTTCAGTACAGCCAGAAACTAAAAGGACTCTTCCTTGCATGTTTGTAGATTCCTTGAAGGTATTGGGTGTATCTTGTTGATTTTTGTGTTTTCACTACTTAGCATACTACCTGGCACATAATAAGTGCCAATTTATACTAATAAAAAAAATAGCGTAACCATCATCATCATCATCATAATTTATAAATAGTAAAAATAAAATGAAGAACTCTTGTTCTAACATGCAAACCAGGGATCAATCATGTTGCTGGGTTTAAACAGAAACTAAATGTGGTCCTGGGAAATCTGGCTGGCTCAGGACATCGTGGTTGGTTCTGCCGTCATCTGTGACCAGGGACAAACCTGACTAAGAGTGATGAAGTACAGGACTTCTTGCATGTGCTATCCAGCCAGTTTTGATGATCTGTCTTCCTACCTGAATTAAAACTCCTCTGGAGCTGCGGCTACTCAAGGACTACATTCAAGAAGTCAGGGGCTGAGGTTGGCCAGGCTCGGCACTGGACAAGAGCAGGCATCAGAGATTAAATGTAAAAGGGCAAGATCTAAACCAAAGAATCTCTGCCCACAAGGTGCTAGAAGATGATAAGGACTAGAGACCAGGGTCAAAACAACATCTCCAGGGAATGACTTCACCCTACATGGAGGGTGTGAAGGATGCCTGATGGAAATGGGGGCCTGGTTGCAGAGGCAGGTGTTCTGAGTTAATAGACACTGATGAGAAGAAAGTAGTCAGAGAAAAGGAGATGGGGCCTGCGCTCCACCTACCTCTATATCTCTGTCACCTCATACACTGTCACATAGTTGAGTAAAGGGACACTCATTCCTTATCATCTCAGTGTGTGCTCAATTATGTCATGTATGGTGACTGAGAGAATGGAAATTCTGAATTCTATTTTAGGATTCTTTATTTCCTCCCTGGAAAACCCCTTTTCCAATTATACTACCCAGAACCAAGATTTTGCTTCACTTTTACTCTCTGATCAAAGGAATTTCCCAGGGAGCTGGAATCCCTCAGTACCAGGAATCAAATGCTTTCCAGGGACCCAGTTCAGGGGACAGTGGAAGGTCTGGGATTCCCTCCACTGGCTGCCAAGAGGTCTGGCTGTGCTCCCAGCTATTCAGGAGCGCCCCCCCTTCCCGCTCCCATTTCTCCACAGAGTTGTCTGGACCCCGCCCCCACTCCCACACAGAAATCTGCTGCCTGTGAAATTGTACCAAAACAGTGAAGGGAAAGGAAGAGCAAAAAATAACTCCCCTAGACAATCAGAGCAGATTATTTTAATGAGGGCTTGGAAATGGGAAACAAACGACACCAAATTAGCCTCACTCCCATTCGTCAGCTATGGTGGGGAAGGCGCTAAGCCTCGCCTGAGTCAGCAGTGGAGGAGCTGAGGCGGCTGCTTCTGGTTTCAGGAAGCTCCTCCTGGGAGCCCAGACGTCTTTCCAGGAGCTCAGAAGTCTCCATGCAAATTGTTTCAAGGCTGCTGGGGCCCATCATGGCTTTAAATTTCCTCTGGGTACAATCTCAGATCACTGAAGGAAAAGAGGGTCCCAGAGCCCACTTGTAGCTCAGGGAAAAGTAAATGACAGAACCAAACTACTCACATTTCTCAGACTGTTACCCTCGACTAGGGAATTTAGAAGTGGCTGGATCACATTAAAGTGCAGAAAATAAACTGACTCTGTCTCTCTCTCAGGCGCACATTTGTCCTCCTGCCTGCCCATGGGTATTGTCAATAGGAAGGTCATCAGCTGGGCTGGGGTGGACTCTTGCTCTACAATTCAAAGGCAAAAAAAAAACACCCATCATAATGGTCCCACTTGCAGCTGGATGGGAAAGGCTGAGCTCTTCTGAAATGGGGCCCCTCAGGTCAGAGTGGAGAACAGAGAAAGACTACAATAGATTATTACATTAAGCAAAACGAAATTGTTTCCCTGCTGGAAGGAAGGAAAGTCATTAACTCAGAGGGTCCAGTTATCAGGGGAAATGCTATCACATCTGCAGTGTGTTTTGGATCGCAATTTAAGAGGAAAAATTGGAAGAGAATTTGATGTGGGTGAAAGGTGTTGGATTGACAGCTCAGGGAATTGCAATATACTGTTTCTTTGTCTGCCTCTTGGTCTCGATCTCTCTCTCTTTGGGTCTCTGGTCTCATCTCACCTGCTCTGACATTATTTCCCCCTTTCCCAAAGAGGCAGCATGGGGAAGAAACTGCCATGAATTTGATGCTTTTCTATTTCTAAAACTTGGGAGGTTCTCATTTTAATTGATACCAATATCTAGGTTGGCTCTTAGCTTGTAGGTAAATCCCAGGGCTTGATAAATTACCAGCTACCTGCTTTTGCTACTTTGGGGGTCACCATATCAAAATAGTTTGGCTAGACTGGAGGTGGGGTTAACACAAGAAAAGGGAAGTATTAATGACAGAAATAAATAACTTAGGCTTAATAACCAGTTACATTATTATAATAAGAATTATTATAATGAGAATTATTATTATTTTTGCTGATCACTTACCATGTGCAGAATGCTGAGTTCCATGCTATGAAAATATAAAAATAAATATATCCTAAATGTCCTCTCTAGAAATTAATAATCTAGATATGAAGGTAAAATATATACATCATAGAGCAGTCCAGAAATACCAGGCAGCTGATGATTACAGTTAGTGAACAAACTGTCTATTTTTTGCAATCTTTTCACACACTCAGCCAAATCCTAGTCCTTCTATATACACCTAGGGAACGAGTCATCAATATGATGAATCTATTTTAGATAGATGTCTAGAGCATGAGAACCTACTGTGCAGAGGTCTGTCAAGCCGTGGGTGTACTAATCACATCCCTTTAGTATAATTGTGTTGTCCAGCTGAACAGATGAATTTAGAACTGAGTTCACTGACTTAGTACCACAAGCTCAGTCCTTCCTGGCCCTGGGTTTTCTGTTACCTGGCTCTTGAGAAGTGTGCTTTGTCTTTCTGATTTCACCATGCTGCTTTTAGTTATGTAACAGTATCACTTGCTCTAACCTGAAATATACCAGATCAAATAAGGCAGATATTAAGTGGGTGGTACAGAGCGGATAGGCAGTTCTGCTCCACAAAGTCATGCGTGACCTAGGCCGGTTGCTCAGCACTTCCATCATCAACATGCGTCTTCTGTGTTGGGTCCGAGGTCACTACTCCTGATGGCACCACATCTCAGTAGTGGACCAGGGGAAAGAGAAAATAGGGGAAAAGTTGTTACATTATAAAATCCTCATTTGTATGCTATATACCCTACTTTCACCCATATTATATTTACTGTAGCAAGGATCATGTTCCTAAGTAAAACTTTGGGATTTTATTGCTAAAAATAAGAAAGAGAAAAGGAAAACTCAAGGAATATTAGCCCCCTCTTTCATTCCATTCTCTACTAAACTCCAACTAACCAGAACTCTCTATTACCCTCCAACTGAAGAATCAGTTACGTTCTTTTTACCTCTGGTTTTCTAGTCTCCTTTGTCTTTAACCAAGTATAATGTCTTCTAACTCCTAATGTGTTTGCCTTTGAACCTTAAAACTATACTGGAATCCACCAAACTCTCACATGCTTCTGCCCTCTAATCAACCACCTTTCATTTACGTTGGGATTTATGGAGTGCCCTGTCATGTGATGATGCAAAAAGAAACAAAGAAATCGATCTGGTTTATGTCTTCCCTCATTGCCTTAGTCAGTTCAGGCTGCTGTGCCGGAATGTTACAGACTGTGTGGCTTAAACAACAAACATTTATCTCTCACAAGTCTGGAGTCTGAAAGTCTGAGACCAGGGTGTCAGCATGGTTAGGTTCTTGGTTTACAGATGGCTATTCTTGTCATGTCCTTACCTAATGGTGTCAGGGGAGCTCTGTAGCATCTCTTGTTATAAAGGACTGGCCCTACAACAAAGGTAGAGCAGGAAGGCTCTACCCTCACGACCTAATTACCTCCCAATGATCTGCTAACAACGTGACACTGGGGTTTAGGTTTTCGACACATGAATTTGGGGGTGACACAAGACTCAGTTCAAGGCACTCCATATACTTGCTTTCTGCCACCTGTGTGGTTCTCGCCCAGATCCTATTTCAGTCTTTACTTTGCTCTTCCTGATGACTCATTCATTTCCAAAAAAACAATCTGCAATTGTTCTCATGTTAACCTTGTGCCCTGCTCTGTTTCTTTTTCTTTTTTTTTTTTTTTTGTGGAGACAGAGTCTCACTTTATGGCCCTTGGTAGAGTGCCGTGGCCTCACACAGTCACAGCAACCTCCAACTCCTGGGCTTAAGCGATTCTCTTGCCTCAGCCTCCCGAGCAGCTGGGACTACAGGCGCCCACCACAACGCCCGGCTATTTTTTGGTTGCAGTTTGGCCGGGGCCGGGTTTGAACCCGCCACCCTCGGCATATGGGGCCGGCGTCCTGCTCACTGAGCCACAGGCGCTGCCCCCCTGCTCTGTTTCTACCCAAGCCCATTTGTATTTTCCACCACAAATGATCATTTAATATTCACGTTTACCTATTATTCATTTATCAAAAACCTAGACCCTGGGCTTGCCATGTGCTCACACTGGTCCTGGTCTAGGCACCGAGGATACAGTGGCAAGCTGCATGTTCTCTGCTATCATGGAGCTTCTCTCAGTGGTGGTGACAGTGGTTAACAAACAAACTAAAATGTACTTATAATCACAAATTGCACAAGTTCTTAAGGAGGGGGGAAAAAAAACTAGCTGCCATGAGAGAGAATAACAAGGAAGATCTAATTAGGTCTGGAGTCAGCCGGGAACATGACACCAAATCTAGAATCTGAAAGAGCAGAGTTATCTAGATGAAGCAAGAACAGAGTTTCAGGGTGCCCTAAGGTAGCAAAGAAGTTGGACCACCTGAGAGACTTAAAGAAAGGCAGTGTTGCAGAGACCCCAAGAGAACAAGTGACAAGAGGTAAAGATAGGGAACAGGGATCAGGGTGGAGGTGATGGCAGAACACACAAAGCTTCATGAAATAGAGATCTAAATATTTTTAACAGTGGGAGAGACATGGTCTGACTTATGTTTTAAAGTTCATTTTGCCAACAACTGCTGTGTTGCATAGACTAAGGATGACTGGGCCCAGCATGAAGATGTGATGAAGAAGGATCATAAAATCTCTCTAGACCAGGCTTGGGTAAAACTCATCCTCTGCCTGGTTTTGTCAAGTTTTATTGGGACACACTACCTTCATTCATTGTCATGTTGCCTATGCCTACTTAAACTCCTAAATGGGAGAGATAAGTTGAACTAGAGACTAGACAGGCCCACAAAATCTAATCATTTGCATTCTGAACCTTCATAGAAAGCAGTCTGCTAAACCTGCTGAAGGCAATAGCCTCAAAGGGTATATGTGTGTGTGTGTGTATATATATATATACACACACACAGACACACACACACACACATATATAATATATTATGGAAGCTCATCAACCTACATGCTCTGTGAATTGTCTAGATTTTTTTTTTTGCAGTTTTTGGCCGGGGCTGGGTTTGAACCCACCACCTCCGGCATATGGGGCCGGCACCCCACCCTTTTGAACCACAGGTGCCACCCTTGTCTAGATTTTTTTTTTAATTTCAAATTATGTAATTTTATTTTATTTTTTTTTCTTTGTTATACAGTGGGAATATCCCCTTTCATCAGCTAGAAACCAAATAAGCAGGACTTAAAAGAACATACTGTGAACTGAGAAAAGAGTAGAGAGAAAAGTCATGAGGAATTTAACTGGTGTTAAAAAGAGCGACTGACCATGGAAAGAAGTCATGTCCGCCAATATTTTTTCACAGGAAGCGTCAGAAGTAATCCCCAATACCTTCAGATTTCCTTATAGCTACAGTAGCTTACATCTTGCACATTGAACCAGCAATCTACCAAATTATTTCCTTGCCCAGCAAACATCATTCACAGCCCTATTGTGGCTCAAAGGCTTTTTAATAAAAGTGTCTGTAAAGATTGCAAAATAAACCTATTGAGCAAGCTCCTCACTACTTTATTCTGTTTCTTCCACAAATTTCTCTCTCCTTTCCAGAGAGAATGTTTGTGTTTCCAACCAGGTACCTCTTCAGGAGTTCTCATAAAGAACAACTAAACACAGCAATCTCTGCCCTCTGGGCAGCCAAGCTTCAAATGCACATGATTTGACATTAAGGTACTCACGATTTTGACTTCCTCCTCAGAACACATCTCCCTATTCAAAGTAGAAGGCAGGACTAATCCTAAGATTTTTACATTCATCACCCCTGTAGGATGTGTCCTCTATATTTGGTGTATGGGCAGTTTATCTGATTTTCAGGCAAATAGACACTATGTTCCCACCCAAAGTGGAAGTCCAGTTTAGTCCAGGAAAAAATCACTTAAAGATTTGAGAAGAGATTGATGTGAGAAGAAAGGCAGAATTCCTTAGATATAAGAGAGATTAACAATCAAATGAATAGGCACAAAAGGCATGGTACTGGCTAAATGAAATGCTGAGAGCATGTGCCCAGGGGGTGGTGGTGAGCAGTGGGACTGGCTGAGAATCCAGATCACTAAATTCATGGGAGTGTGGCAAAATCAAGCCCTATTCCACTTGGGTTCAATGTCTAAAAGCTACTTGTAGGGCTGGGATTCACGGTTCATACCTGTAATCCTAGCACTCTGGGAGGCTCAGGCGGGTGGGTTGCTTGAACTTAAGTGTTTGAGACCAGCCTGAGCAAGAGTGAGACCCCATATCTACTAAAAAAATAAATAAAAATTAGAAAAATTACCTGGGCAATGTCACTTGTAGTCCCAACTACTGGGGAGGCTGAAGCAAAAGGATCGCCTGAGCCTAAGAGATTGAGGTTGCTGTGAATCATGATGCCACTTTGTCACTATAGTCAGGGTGACAGAGTGAGACTCTGCCTAGAAAGGAAGGAAAGAAAGAGAGAGAGAGAGAGAGAAAAGGAAGGAAGGAAGGAAGGAAGGAAGGAAGGAAGGAAGGAAGGAAGGAAGGAAGGAAGGAAGGGAGGGAGGGAGGGAGGGAGGGAGGGAGGGAAGGAGGGAGGGAGGAGAGAGAGAGAGAAAGAAAGAAAAAGAGAGAGAGAGAGAGAGATAAAGAAATAAAGAAAGAAAGAGAGAAAGAGAGAAAGAAAGAAAGAAGCTACACATGTCCTAGGTGATCTTACTGAAATACGGATTCTCAGATTCTGATTCAAAGGTCTGGGGTGAGTCCCGACATTCTCCATTTCTAACAATCTTCCAGGTGATGCCAGCCTTGCTAGTTGACCACACATTGGGTAGCAAAGGGATCTAATGCTAATGTCTGAATGTGTATGGATTCAAAATTTCAATTGTAATATATGTTATCTTTATCAATTTATGAATCTAAATCATTCATCAGTGTCCATGGGGGTATGATGATGTGTGGGGTTTTCTGAGTCCAAACTCAGGAAAGACCTGAACAAAAAGGTCAAGTTCTCTTGTGAACATTTAGGGTTATTTGAGAAGAACTTGACAACAATGTGGGTCCCAAATACCCAAGAAGAGGGTGGATTGAGACAAGGAGACAGGAGCACCAGAGAGTTGAACCCTGTACAGTGTGGGGGCTGAGAACATGGACTTGGCTATTAGGGAACCTGAACAGGAAACTTGGCTGCATCACTCTGAGCTTCTGTTTTTTCTTCTATAAAAACTCCTTTATGGGTTTTGTGAGAGCACTAAACAAGATAATCCATGTATTTTAAATCCTAGTCCTCAGAAACAGACCCTAAGATGATGATTTTTATGAAAGTGGTTTATTACACAAGGTTTCTCATGCAAAATTAGTAGGGGAAAGGGAAAGTAGGAAGGGAAGGAAGCCAGGCAACAATGAGATAGAGAGAAACTTCTACCAGAGTAACTTGAGCTCAGTTCTGCTAGGGAACACTGGGAAATAAGTCACAACGCTGTGGTTGTCCCAACCCAGGAGTAGGACAGCCGGATCATTTATATTTTTATACTCATCAGTCATTAAGGGCTTCCTCTTGAGGCATGTAATTTCCCAGGCACCAGCTCTCTGCACATGCAAGGAAAACAAGTTCTAGAACTTGACGGCAGCCTTCAGGCATTAATCAGGGGCAGAAGCACATTTGAAACTGCACAAATGATAACCAGCAAAGGGTAGGAGGGATTAGAGAGGCCCTCTGACGGTTATCAGCTAATCATGAAAAGGTTTTAGCATGAATTCTGGCAATGCTAAGTCATCACTGAAATCTCCCTTTATCATATATAGTGTATAAATAGATGTTATCTAAGGACATAAAGGACAAGGAAGAGAGCGTGCGTTGATCTTGTGGCACGCTGGACAGTGGGACTTGAAGCAACAGAGTGTTCTAGGGAAGACTTTGCAAAAGCTGCACATAATCAGGGAAACGGGGCCAGTTGCTGAGTGGACTCAATGCCAGAAATTCTGAAGAGCCACCTATTCATGGTGACAGAGAAGCATCCTCATGGAAGCTCCTTTCAGTCCAGGAATTCCTGGACTTGGATTTCACATTGAAAGTGTGTTTGTAGATATGAGTGTCCACAGGTTATGGCTTGTGGCTTATGGTGTATATAACTTCTCTAGGCTCCATTTTCTCGTCTTTGACGTAAGAGGTCTCTAGCTTTAAAATTTTATGTTTTGACAAACCACTAAATACGAGACACTTCATAAATACCTAGTGACATTCTCCACAGTCTCACATCTCTGGAGGTCTTTTCCTTCTTCCCTAAAGGACACTCAGAGGTGGCCCATCCTTTGCAGAAGTGCATGATACTCAGCTTTCTGGCCTCTTGCATTTCTTGTAGCTGCTTCTTGTCTCCATGTTGCATATTTCTCCAAACTGTGATTAGGAGTCTCTAATCTTTTTCTCTCTTTCATATATATATGTAGACACACACACACAGAGGGTGCCAAAAATGTATATGCATTTTAAGAGATCTTGTCAGAAGTAAAATTAATCATTTCCCCCAAAGGGTACAAATTGCAGGTAAAATGGATGTATGTAACATGTTTCGGTACACTTGACCGGTAATGGTACTTCTGTTCAACTTAAAAAGTTATATGTAGATAAATTCAACTTCAATAAGTAATATGTAGGTAATGTCCCTTAAAATGTGCATACAGTTTTTGGCACCCCTGGTATGTATATATAAATATATGTATATACACACACATACATATGTGTGTATATATATGTATGTGTGTGTGTGTGTTTGTGTGCATAAAAATAGCCACAGTATCTTCTTGCTCTGATTTTGGAGATTATCACTTCTAGGCTGTTTGGGGCAAACAGCCAAAAAAAAATTGTGCTCAGGCAGGATTCTGATGCTACTAATTACTCACCAAGATATGATTAAGACCATTTTTGTAAGCAATAAATTGGCTCATTTAAAATTCCTTTGTTTTCATTTGTAGAAGAAAGAAAAGGGAAAAAAGTAGGGAGTCAAAGGACGAAAGAACAAAAGAAACTCCCCGTAGAAAGATGGAATCTTTTGCCAACACATTTAAGAATCTGAATGGCGCCAAGTGCCAAACAGATAGAGCAATTCTGCTTGTCGCACAATAAATAAAACAGAGGGGAGGAGGAAGCACAGTCTAACAATACTTTCTGAGTGAACAATAGGACTTCGGAGAATTGAAGCCCTGACTTCCCTGCCTCACTTGGGTACACAGTTAAGGCACAAGCTATCACAAGGGCTGGATAGAGGAGGCGTTGTGGAGATGGAGGGTGTGGCATCAGGCAACAGGTCGGAGCCTAGACCCTTGGATGGTGCCACTGAAGGCAGCAAGAAGGCTGTGACTGCCTGTCACAGAGCATAACAGTAAAGTATTCAGAGCAGGTACCATTGTGAGACCCAGGCAGATAGATGCTTGTCAGCAGGGAAGGCAGATGGAGACAGTGAGGATAGGGGGGTCATGTTCACCTGGCTCAAGCTAGAAGTCAGGTTCCAGTTCCAGGTTGAGGCTGGAAATCAGCACCCCTGTCCTGGTAGCTGCAAAGAGAAGAAGGGAATGATCTAAAGAAGAACAGCTTGTTGAGGAGGAAACTATAGGAATTTCCGAAGGCTGCCATAAAGTAGTACCACAAACTGGGCTGCTTAAGACAACAGAAATTTATCCTGAAGTCTGAAGTCACAATCTCAGCAAGCTTGGTTCCTTCTGGGGGCACTGAAGGATAACACAGTCCATGTTTCTCTCCGACCTTCTGGTGGTTGCTGACAATCCTCAACGTTCCTTGTAGCTATTATCACTCCAGTCATCAAAGGGTGTTCTCCCTGTGAGTCTCTATGTGTCTTATAAAGACCCCAGTCATTGGAGTAGGATGCAATCCTAATGCAGTCAGTATATGCATTTTTCTTACTTTAACAAATTGTACCTCGAAAGTTCCTGAGTTAGTCAGAGTTCTCAAGAGAAATAGAACCAACAGATCACACACACACATAGAGATTTAAAGAGGTTTATTATGAGGAATTGACTCACACACATATGGAGGCTGAGAGATCCTAAGATCTGCAATTGGCAAACTGGAGACGCAAGAATACCAATGTGCAGTCTGGTCTACTAATTCCTGAGATCCAAGAGTCAGTGATGTAAGTTCTAGTCCCAAAGCCAGCAGCCTCAAGTCCCAAGAAGAGCAAATGTTTTGATTTGAGTCCAAAGGCTGGAAAAGACCAACGTCATAGCTCAGAGCAGTCAGGCAGGAGGAGTCCTTCTTACTTTCAGGAGGCTCAGCCTCTTTGTTCTACTCAGGTTTGCGACTACCTGGATGAGTGTCTTCCATATTTGAGAGGGCAATCTGCTCAATTTATAGGCAGTACCTGGATTACAAAAGTGGGTTCTGTAGGTTTGTTCTTAAGTTGAATTTGTGTGTAAATTGGAATAAGCGTATTTACCAATTACCTGTAATAGCCTGTTTATAAGTGCAAGTTGTATGTCAGTTGGATGTTTGTAACTTGGTGACTTATTATAATAGCCTCTGTTCATAAATGCAAGTTGTACCTAAGTGTTTGTAACTTAGGGATTATCTGTGTGTGTTTATGGAGTAGATATGTTATAGGAATCAACTCATGAGATTATGGAGGCTGAGAAATCCTACAATCTGCCATCAGTAAGCTGGAGATCTGGAAAAGCCAATGGTATGCTTAAATTCAAAGCCCTGAGAACCAGGGGAGCTGATGGTGTAAGTCCCATTCCAAGTCTGCAGGCCCAAGGACCAGGAACACTGACCAAAGGCAGGGGTGAATAGATGCCCCAGCTCCAGAAGACAGAGCCAGTTATCCTCTCTCTGTCTGCATGCTCCGTCTGGGCCCTCGGCATATTAAATGATGCCCACCTATACTGGTAAGGGTGATCTGCTTTACTCAGTCTACTGATTCAAAGGCCGAGGTCTTCCAGAAACACCCTCACAGACACTCCCCCAAATGATGTTTTTCCATGTATCTGGGCATCCCCTAACCCAGTCAAGTTGACACATAAAACTAATCATCCCTGTCTCTATTTCCAATTAAGGTCTGAGGTCCTGGGTGAACATGAATTTGAGGGAAACATGCTATTTAACCCAGTTAAGTTATCAAAAGAGTTTGAAGCTCCATGGAACCATATAGAAACATGCCAATAGAACAAGGGCATGAGTTTATGCTCTAGTGATGACAATAAGACTGAACAAATTATAACCATAAGATACACATAGAAAAACTATAGTTCCATAGCTGATGATGAAGCTAAGTAATGGTGACTCTAGTCCCGTGTTTTAGAAAGTAATCTCAATGGCCAATTCATGTGTTCAGTCTGAACCACATTCCAGCTCCTGCTGGAGAATCTTATTTAAATTAGCACAGCTCCTCTTTCTCCCCAAGTTTCTGGTCCATCCAAGGAAAGCTATTTCCTCTTACCACTCCTCCTATACTCAGGAGAATAACTTCTGTACTGAGCTATCCCTTCTGATCTGAGATGCCAGATTGCAGAAGAATTTGAGAGCTATTGTTCTGAGTGTAATGTCCACCTTTGTGAAGAGACAGGGGGTGGGCATTTTGGTATTATCGGAAAGGCTGATAAATGTTTTCATACCAGTCTCAATTGGATTTTTCTTAGATTATTTTCTAAATTATAAGATACCTTTGAGACTCTAAGAAAGTTTGTACCTCAGGAGAAAAAAATAAATAAAGACTTTCAGAATCTGTCAAAAAGTGGAATGCAAAATTTACTTGCTGACCAACTCTGACAAGGTCAGTGGTGTCAATACCACCAAATAAAATTCGGAACAGCTAGGAAGGAGGATTGATATATCAGCCTAGGGGTGTGGATGTAGAAATGAGAGGTTGAGATCACATTCTGGGGAGGAGCAGATAAAGCCACTGTGCGTAAAGAACTCTCAGAGATCTAACTCACACTGTTCACACAAATCCAGACACTCAGACTACTAATTCCATTTGCCAAGCTAATGTGGTAAATCCACAGATTATAGGAGGACTCAAGAGTTCTTGAGAGGCAGGCCACCTCGGGCTTTATCCAGGGAGTTTCTCCCTGGCCACTAGCTGTGGACCTTCTGGTTAACCCACATTCGCCCTGAGCACTTACTGTTGTGCCAAATCCCGGTGAAATCATTCTTCCCTTGTGATTTAATTTTCCTCTAGCAAGATGCCTGGGCCAAGGTTAGAGGAAATAAAGCAAAACAAAATAAAACAGTAAAGATGCAGAGACAAAAAAGAACAAGCACTTATTTTTAAGATGGTGTGTGTAACCCAATATAAAAAATAAAACATCAAGACTTCCAGTTGACACATAAAGCTGCCTTCCATCCACTCTCCTCATTTGAACCTTCACCTTTCCTCATCAGTTCTGGTCTGCCTTTCTTTGGAAGTGCTCAACCCAGTTAGAAACAGTCACGATGTCATGACAGTGTCTTCACCGTTTATAAAACACATGAGTTTACCTTACATTATCCTTCCATGGCCCTGTGATATAAGAACTACTGTTAACCCACTTTACAGAGAGGGGAAGTCAAGTTATTGTTGAAGTAAGTCAAGCCAGGACCAGCATATTCAGGACTACTGATTCCAGATTCAATGCTATTTCCACACACCACGCTCCTCCACAGCGGAGGAGAAAAACCTCAAAAAAGAACTTCTCTCAGCTTTAGAAGCCGGGGAGCTGGTGGTGCTTCTTTTCTCTCTGCCTCCAGGCAGAGCTCAGATAAAACCCCGAAGTGGGGGCTGATGGCAAAGTTGTTGGAACCAGAGGGCTTGCACTCAGACTCCAGGGCCACCGAGCTCAGGAAGAGCTCTGTTGCCTTCATCACTTAATTAACTAAGTGTCACACTCCATTTGCTGTTGTCTCCAAGACACTTGCCATTGTGTAGCTTTCTTGGCTTTTCATTTCATGAAAGGCTTTTTCATCCCAGCTTCTACAACCCCTGGGGAGCTGCATAGGAAGGGAAGAGAGAAGTCTAAGGGAATTGTATGAGCAGCGGTCTGGACTGCGTTCCCCTGTGATCTCCTGGCTTCCTTTATTTCTCCCCCGCTGAGGATCCCGGACAGCTACCTGGATGGAACACACGAAATGATTTTTAATCCTATCATTGCTCACCAAGGTATGGAAGTCACAACTCTGGCATCTCACCGGCTCACTCATTTAAAATGCTTTTTGCTATTTTTTTTTTTAATAGAAGAAAAAGAGAAAGAATGTGTGTGGAGAGAGAACAAACTCAATCGAAAAGGAAACAGAAAGGAGGCCCCTGGGCTAGAGAGAGACTTCCAGACACTGACAAAGTGTGGAAGCCGCACAGCATGCGTCACATGCAGGCGCCGGGAAGCAAACAGGAGCCAAAGCTATAAAAACACTTGCTCTAAATTTCAGAGAAGTGCAATCGTCTTCAGAAAGGTGTTGAGAACTGGCTTCGGCTGCTTCCCAAGCTTTAGTAAAAGAAGCATGAAATGGCTGTCAGAGATGAAACGCCCATAACAATTTGCTAAAATGCAAAGGCAGGAGCTATGCTTTTTAGCTCTTTCTCTGTAGTATGGGACACAAGAATACTTCTGGGCTGGCCCCTTGGGCAGGGTGACAGGGGAGTGAATTGGATGCAGACGGCACAAGTGTTTAGCTGACTTTCTAAACTACTGGAGAAGGAGGGCGGGTGAGCCTCAGGGTCTCACACACAAATGACTGCGGATCCACTGAGGACAGTGAACCCACGTAGGGTGGAAGGTCGCCTCCGGCAGGCTCGTAGCCCATGCTGCTTTCCTGATGCCCCTCCCACCTGCCGCTCTTCTCTCTGCCCTGGCTGTGGCTACCTAGGGAACACCAGAGCACCAGCACTACTCCAAGCTCTGACTTTGAACGCCAATCCTGATCCCTCTCCTGGTTCCAGACACCTGGCCCATCTCCTGATGTGGGTGAAGACACAGGAGAAATGGGGCTGACAGGGAGGAAGAGGATTGAAACCTAGCTAATGTAGGGCTGCTGGCTCATTTTTTATTTAATTTCAACTGCCAAGAAGGGAAAAATAAATAGACTTTACTTCTTCCGCTGTTCCCTTCCCTTCTAGCCAGCATACTTTCTGTCCCTGCTTTCACAGCTTCTGCCCTCACTTCCCCAAATTCTGGGAGTGACACTCATATTAACATCTGCCAACAGTGGAATCATTTGGAACAAAAAGTCCTTCCAAGAATAGATATGCAACAGCTTAGCAAGGGCTCAAATTTAAGGGCTTTGAAGGAACCGATGACTTTCTCTTTTAAGGGTCTGAGACTGTAAGTGCTTCTCACTGTGTCCTTGATTCTGAGGGAAGGAGAGAATATAGGAGAGCATCATCTTCCTTCCATGGACCAATAGCAACAACCCATCTCATTGTATATAATGTCTGTGCTATGAATTATGCAGACTGTGGACAGAAGAGAGACAGGCTACTTCCCACTCGACTTGCCTCTGTCCATTTCACCTTCACTTCGGACATCCCTGGGTGACGACATCAACACACCCACTTCAATCTATTGAAAGGAGTTGGTTCAGGAAAAGGATGTCTGATAAGACCGAGCATCCTTGATTTGGGTGAACTCATATGATTCAAGAAAATTTCATTTTCTTGATAACAATTTCAAATCACCTTAACTAATTTCCGCTTCAAAAATCCTGGCAAAGACTTTAAATTGCAAATCTCAGTTGTTAACTGATATGATAAAATATGAAAACTGGAAAAGGAGCCAGTTGACCAAGAAGTGGGCAGAGAAAGTGAGAAAAATGAAAATATTTTGTATGATGACCAGTAAATATCTTTGCTAAGAATCTGAATTTGGAGTAAAATTCAGCTGTTACCTGAAAAATTAATGTTTCTAAACCCTTTGAATAAATATGAGTGGCTGTATCTCAAATGTACACTACACTGTGGAACATATCTTCCAAAAAAATACTGTAATCTCTCCCCTTCCCATTTCAGAAATGACAACAAAATGAATATCTCAGTAGCAGCCATAGTGTGTAGCTCTGTGACTGCCTCACCCTGCCCAAGCTCATGAGGTCAAGTCTGAGCAGCTGGCGTGGACTGCATCACTAGCACTCCAAACAAAATGTATTCAAATTCTCAGATTCTTTAGGAAACCGGGCGATAAGTGACTTCTTCTGGGATCAAGTTCATCATACTGTTCCCAGCACATATATCTCTTTATTCTGCTTGGCTCTTCTCTGGAGACAATATCAGCATGAAGGCAGAAATGATGCCTGTTAAATTATCATAGCCTTGTATAATAATATTCCAGCACTATAAATAATTCCAGGGATCATTTTAACCTTTCCTGCCTCTAGGTAAGAGCAGCCCCTACATGGGTCTCAAGAAAACAAGAGCTGTCCATATTTTCAAAAATAAGATAATAGAGGAAGAAGACTAATTATTGGGGGGAATATGACATGTGCCAGACACTATATTGAATTTTCTCCCTGGTCAGTGAAACAGGAATTGTTGTAGACATGAGAAAACTATATTCTGGGAGCCAAATGATTTGCCCTGATCCCACAGCTGGGCGTTTGGAACCTCACTGCTACTGTGCCAAAGTTCACATGTTTTCCAAATTGCGTGGCCTCTGCCCCTTAGGGACTTCACAGCCTGGCTTGGAAGTCTATGCTAGTGTGTGTCTTACCATCTAAAACCAAAAAGCATCTTCTCTATATCCTCTGTTAAGAATGAATGCCTTCTACTTCTCTCTCTCCTCTGAGTTATCTCTAACACAGCTTTAAAAATTAAATTGCATTTCAACCTTTAGGGGGAGTGCCATCTAATCCATTTGAGATTATTGCTCCTATCACCTTATCATTCTAGGCATTAAGGTTATGTTAGGGTTAGGACAATGATGCATAATCATAAGGGTAAAAGGAGGAAGAATTTTGTTTCATTGCCAAGGTAGGGTGCTCCCTAGCTGACAATATCTTTTCATGACTTTAGGTACAATGAGCTATATTATCCGTACCCACACTGTAATCCACTCCCGTCTCCCAAGGGCTTCCCTTTACATATTGCATATTTGGGGGGGTTGCTTTAAAGCCTTTCATTACCAAATAGTGTTAGGGGAGTGACTGTGTAATGAGGAAATTGGCAAGCATCCCAGAGTGATCAGAGGGGCTGGGATTTAGAATGCTAAGCCACCATTCAAAATGTAAGTAATTAAAATTAATTAAAAATCATTAAACAAACCTTCACTTTTGTAATTCAAGGTACAACCCGAGTCCCCAGTGCTCGTAAAAGATGTGTGTGCTCTTGCATCTACATGAAGTATTTCCATGACCTGAGCATTGACGGTGAGACTGTGCTCCAGGATGATGGATCAAGGTTCCAAGGTGAGTCAAAATGAATAGATAAATAAGGACATGGTCGTGTGTACAGATCCCAGACTTACATGGCCTGGATTGATCCATCTGTTCTGTGATCATCAATCAGCAGTATTTGCTCAGTTACTTTCTGGTGCTCTACATTCACCCAAGGGCTCTGCTATTTCAGCAGCAGCACGCAGAGCATTGGACCTTGCCTCAAGTTGCTTATGATCCACTGTGGATGACTGGGGAGCCAGCAGCTATACAGGAAGCCAAGAATAACACAAATGAAACAACATAGAAGGGAACATCATTCAGTCATTCAGCACACCTCATGGACCACTAGTAAGAGGCAAGCATTGTGCGTGTGGTTACAGAATCCTTGCCCTCAGTGCCTGCAGCCTGCTAGATACAGTCAGGACAGCTGAGAGCTGCAGTGTGTTACACTCATGGATTCAGGGAGAGTTTGATGTGTTTCCAGGGTAACCTGACAACAGTAAATATGCACACAAGGAGTCAGTGGAAAGGATCACTCCCCAGAAACTCTGTGAAGGTCAGAGGAGATATAAGGACCAGATTAAGGAAAATCTTCATAACCAGGACATTTTTTTCTATAACCACGACTGAGAGTATAGTAAGTTGATATCATAAAACTTTTTAGACAAGAAGTGACCTCTATAGGTTACGCTTTCCTCAGAACCACATGCAAATTAGAACATTAATTATATAATTTCTACACTGCCTTTACATTCAAGTTTTAGCACATTTATTGTACTAAGGACAGGTGGTTCTTATGAATATGTACTTTATACAGATCAGAGTATCTGGGAAATCTGGAATTTAAGCTATATTCTCAGTCAGTGAAATTTATTCTGAAGAAGAGAATGAAGGATTTGGGGCAGGGAAATAATGACTACTTTCAAACACTCAAAGAGCCATTACTTAAGTAGACAAATGGTTCTAATATATTATTCCTCCTTTTTGATAGATAGTCCTACCAAGCAAAAATATAACATGGAAGTATAAAGAAATGAAATAAGAAAAAACCAGAAAGCTGCTCAACTGGAAGCAGAAAGTCTCCAAAAACAGGCCAAGCTCTCTCCTCCTCAACACAGACAGATGTGACAGGGTTCCCAGAACCCAAAGAGCTGAATGGAATCCTGTTTGAAAAATGTGCATCTAGAACTCAGACTAGTCAAAGAGTGGCTGGAAACAGGGGTTAGAGTTTGACTCCACATCAGAAGGAATTTTCTAAAAACTAAAACCGACAATTAAGAAATGGGATGCTCCGATTATAGTGATTTCCGTGTCTTTCAAATGATCCAACAGTGGCTAGAAGACCGTTGTCACAGATGCAATAAAAGTATTTTCTGCACTGAGAAAGAAGAAAAAAAAACATGACATTACCTCAAATTTATCTGAGTTTTGACATGCTCAAAGTTCGTATTTTGAGCTAGTGGGAGACCCAAGGACTGAACTTGAACCTTGGCCTCTAGTTGCTGGAAATTGTGAGCACAATGCTGACTTCAGTGTTAAGCAAAGCTTTGAATGTAGAGCTTTTCGCAGAAACAGAGGGAAAAATGAGATGCCTGTGCAACTCGCTTTAAATATGTACTGGGGACACCTTGCTGCCATCGGAGTCTTCCTACAAGCTTCTGGGGAAGAAGCTCTATGAGCCTCTCCCTGCCTTGCCAGATGGCAGGACACCTGCTTCTTAATGAAACCTCATAACTGTATTTATTTATTTATTTATTTATTTATTTATTTATTTATTTACTTTAAACTTTATTCAAATTAATATGAGGATACAATATTTAGGTTACATTGTTCCCACTTCCAGGATAAAGTTCCATTTGTAGAAGAGCTCCTCACCCAGGGGGCGTGTTATACACTCCCACAATGTGCGCATTAGGTGAGATTCCGCCTCATGCCCTCCCTCCTTCTGCCAAACATCCTCTCTCCTCCCCCGTCCCTCATAACCATATTTAAAGAGAGTATACTTTTCCATGCTCTGCGGCACCCATGCCTTTGGAACATTTCTCCTCCCCTAAGAGAATTTAACTAAATGTATCACTTCTGCAGGTCAAATTCTGTCCCCACAAAAAAGATACACTGAAGGGCTAAGCCCCTGTAACTCAAATGCAACCTTATTTGGAAATAGGGCTGCTGACGTTGTAACCAGTAAGTCTGAGGTCAGACTGGAGTAGCTCAACAATAAGTCTGAGGTCAGACTGGAGTAGCTCAACATGACTTGGATCCTATAAGAAGGTCAGATGAAGACAGAAACACAGGGACAATGCCATGTGAAGATGGAGTACTGGCCTGATGGCACCACATGGCGAGGAATGCAAGACACTGTAGGCATCACCAGAAGCTACAAAAAACAAAGAAAGAATTCCCCTACAGTTTTCAAAGGATCATTGCCCTGTGGACATTATGATTTGGAACTTCTAGCCTCCACAACTGTAAGATGACAAATTTCTGTTGTCGTAAGCTGCCCATTCTGTGGGACTTTGTTCCAGTAGTACTAGGAAATTAATAAAGTACCCCTTCCCTTGTTGGCCCTATTTACTTATGAAATTTACCCCTTTTTTTGCAGTTCATGTCAGAGGGCAGAGAGGGTGGGTGGCATGTCGGAAAGTGGTCATTTCTTCCTTGCCTCTCACCATCTGTGAGCAGCACCCTCTCCAATCTCAAAGCTGTTGGCAGAAAGGACGCAGGAATGAATGTTGGGGAAGCGGGTACTGTAGTCAAGCTGGTCTTCATGGGATTGACCCAGCCACTCAACATTTTGGAATTGAGCTAATGTTTAGCTATCTGGGAAATGGGGATAACACTCTAATAGCTTCTACCCTTTTTTTTTTTTTTTGGTTTTTGGCCGGGGCTAGGTTTGAACCTGCCACCTCCAGCATATGGGACCGGCGCCCTACTCCCTGAGCCACAGGCGCCACCCAGCTTCTACCCTTTTTGAAGATACTTCCTACAGGTAAGAAGTGTGGGTATGTGGTATGTGAGCACATTAATGTGTTGGAAAAACTCTGAGCTGCTCCAACAGGAGTACAGGTGAACCCAACACAGGCTGTCAGCAGCAGCAGAGCATGGCCAGGAACCAGAGCCAGGCCAGAAGGAAAGGGATATGGAACACCAGTGAGGTCAGACTCAAGGGTGCTGTTAGTAAAGCAGAAAAGGCACCTGGGTACCATGGGTCCGGGGAAGAAAGCCAAGTTCAGACTTCAGCATGTCGAGCCATGCAGGAGGGAGCAGGGACAGTGTGAAATCCAGGTCAGTAAGACTGGTTAATACAGGCAGCCACTCAACTGGGTATGAGCAGAAGCAGAGACAGACAGCACACGCAGAGCAAATGGGACATTCTGAGGCCTAAGTGGAGAGATTTGGAGCCAAGTGGACTCCAAAAGAGCATTCGGGGTTCTGTGAGAGCAAACTGGGCTTAATCACTATTCTTCAGACAGAGCTGCTTGCCTTCTGCACAGGTTTTAACAAGCCCTCTTGGTGAGGGTTGATGAGGACCACAACATCATGCAGATTTTAATTCTAACAGACTAAGATGTTAAAACATTCTATCCAGATAGAATACAATACAGAGTAATTTTGTAATTATAATTATTTTTCCAAGTAAGACAGGTTCTGTGGGTGCTGGTGGTTGGCACACGCAATCAAGCTACTCCTGCGTTGACCTGTATTGTTTGCCTTAGAACAATAAACACAAACTGCTTTCATAACTAAAAAAAAAAAAAAAAAATCTACAGCAGTTTGAAAATAGCCCCAAATTCCCTATCTTCCTTTGCTACTTCCTCATTAGAGCTCTGAACTACTCATTTCTAACCCTGTAGCTTCAGATTTTTTAATCTGCAAACTAGAGACGCTGTGGTAAACGCCAGTTCAACAAGACCTGAAGTTAACACATCTCAGGAGAAGTAAACCCTGCCAGAAGCCACCTTGTATGTGTGGCTGGTATGGATGAGTGAAGGACTTTAATGACCCAGAGTGAGTACCACGTAAGTGACAGTGGGGTGTGATATTCCCCCACAGAGTTCAGTAAGAAGCAACCAAGAGGCCAGGGAGAAGCTGTAACATTGTAAAATCTGTTCGATAGGAGTGTTTTTCATCTCATCAAAAGAGGCTATGAAAAATATTGTCAGGAATGGAGGAGGGCCTTCCCAGGGCACAGAGAAGTTCAACTACCTCCTTTTCTGGCACACCCATTTTCTTTCATGTACAGCCCACTCATCAACATTTTGGATAAAACTATGTTTCCTCTTTGTGAGTAGAAATTACGCAAATGCTAGCCAAAGTAATTGTTTTGGTGGTCACTCCTGCAACTCAGTTGGGCTTAGGAGAGCCTATCAATGATACCGTTTATTGATATTGTAATCTTGTATGAGCATCCTAATACATGGATATTAATATCTCCATTTTATAGACGAGGGTGTTAACATCTCCATTTTATAGATGAGGAATTTAAGCCTTTGTTTCATTAAGTTACATACCCCAAACCATGTTCTTAATAAACATCACCCCTGGGATTGGAAAACAGGACTGTTTGAACAATTAAGTAAAGGAGAATCTTCAATAGTGGATTTCAACCTAGCTATGAATTAACTGTAAAGTAGCTTTGGACAGAAAGCATTTCCTCTTGAGAACAAATCAGTGAGGTGAAAGATGGAAGAAAAAAGAACCAACATGCCTTGAGTGTCTCCTCAGTGGGTGACTCTTAACATACTTTTTGTTCCCCTAACATATCGGCCTTGTCTAGCACTCAAGTTAGCACCTTCTTTGCTACTTTACACTGCCTCTCAGCAAGAAATGTGTTCTCACTTGTCTTATTTTGACTTCTACTCTTTCATCTCCCACCCCCTCCCTCCATGTCCATTGGACTTCCCAGAAAGTTGGACCTACCAGTGATAGCAGATAATAATTCTGTGTAATGTCTATTGATCAGTTTCTAGGTACCAGTCTCTGTGTTGAGCTCTTGATGTGGATTTTATCATTTAAACCTCAAAATACCCATAAAGAAGGTAGTATTTTATCCCCGTCTTACAGATGAGAATATCGCATCCCTCTCCTTCTTGTTCCCCAAATGCATTAAAATATTCTCTCTTAGACTAGGGATCCTTACCAGGCAACACCACAGCTCTTCCTGGAAGTGAAAATGTGAACACAAGTACAATTTCTTCTTTCCCCCAAATCGCCATCCAGTGCAAAGATGCTACCTATTGTCTGCAAATATCCTACCTATTGTTAGCTTATTGTGCCCTCAGAGTTGTTGCACAAGTTGGGCAGCTAAAATTATTTAGATTCTCATAGCACAGCAGATAATGAGTAAGACAGGCTAGCGTGTGGTGGGTGGAACAGTAGTGCCTTTATTATGGTGCTGGTACACAAGCAGCCCTGCCTCGCGGTACTATCGCACCCTAGTTTGTTTGTGTTTAAAAGAGGATCCTGACAAGTCTACCTAAAGAAGATGAAAGAGGAACTAGGGCAGGGGACAATGGACTGGTTAATGGGCAGGAATAAACTTTACAGCTCTGGGGCAGGGCCACCATAAACTTCCTCCACACTACCACAGCACAGGTGGTGAGGGAAACAACATGCCTTTGCTGGGGACTTTGCTCAAGACCCCCAAGGGAGCTCTGGATTGCAAACCTACCTGTTCTCTAGCTGTCTCTTCCCTGCCATGTAAGGACCACTATTCCTGAGCTTTGCAGCAGCTATGAACTTTGGCTCCAGGAGGCAGGATCTGCAGTTCCTTCAGGGGATTCTAGGGGCCCGGGTAGCTCCCCGAGGGTTGGAACTCAACCTCATCGAGAATGCCACCTACAGATAAGACCACGTGACACATTTTAATACTATGTTTAATATGTTTAATTATCTCCTCTGTGTCCCTGTCTTGTCTTTGAACCAATTCAAAATCATTTCCCACTGAAAATGTCTCATTTTCAAAAATTCCTGTTGTAAAATTATATGAGTGGATTTATTTTAACAACTTAGTTGACAAAAACAAAACTTTTTGGTTTTAAGTCTAAAAATCACTCATGCTTCAGGAACACAAACTATCTCCTCTTGTTCTGCCTTTTGGAGTGTTGAAGGGTATTTCACTAACGTCTTAAATCATTTACAGGGACTTAGGATTCAATTTAATACAATAAATATTTATTGAGCTCCAATGTATCTGATACTCTAACTGGGCTGAGAGGGTCCTAAGTTGATAACCCAGGCTTCCTGTCAACCTCCAGAAGCATAAATCCCACACTCGTGATGCAAAATGTGGCAAATTTCATATCATAAAGCCACAGGAGAGGGATTTACAGCCGTTGATTTCACCTGAAACCAGGTAGTTCTATAGTGGAGACAAGGATGCTCAGGAAAGCACCTGTGTACATCAGGGCTATAAAAGGATGAACACAGAAGTCTGGTGAGCAGTGGTACAGGTGTATGCCAAGAGGAGGGAGCGAGCAGAGGAGGCCTCAGCCTCAGTGCTGGTACTGAACTCTGTCTGCACATCACTCTGTTTCTGTCCATTCCTACCTTTCTCCATTCATTTATTTAGCTGGCATCTAGTAAACCCAAACCAAATATGTTTCTGGCCTTGAGCTGAATGCTGGAAATTTATCAGTGAACAAGACAGGCAGGAAAACCTGCTATGGTCTGAAGGTTTCTATCCCTCCAAAATGTATATATTGAAACCTAAGCCTCAAGGAGATGATGTTAGGAGCTGGGGCCACTGGGAGGTGATTAGGTCAGAAAGGATTAGTGTCCTCCTCACATGAGCAACTCCAGAGCTAGCTCACTCTTCCACCATGTGAGGCCACAGCTAAAAGGCACTATTAAACAGGATTTGAGCCTCATTAGACACGGAATCTGCTGGTGCCTCCAGACTGTGAGCAATAAATTCATGTTGTTCATAAGCTACACAGTTCATAGTATTTTGTTATAGCAGCTTGAACACACTAAGACACTCATCTTTTGGAGGGGGCAGAGAAATAATAATATTCAACCAATACGCAGCCAGACTGATCTAACACTGCAGAGAGTGGGTTGGGAAGAGCTGTAAAGTCCTCACAGTGTAATGGAGGCAGTAACGTGGTCATGTTAGGTCGCCTTGAAGTCTTACTTCACCTCTGCCTCTTCTCTTCACTATCTGTCACCTTGTACTGCTTAATCTCTCTTCGTAGTAATTATACTACATCTAACATCTCACTACAATGCTTACTGCCTCTCTCATGTCAATGGAAAGTCCATGAGGGAAGGACAGTGTCTTATTCAGCACCCTATTCTTAGTACTTAAAATAATGTCTGATGCATGATAGGAATTCAGATTTCTTCTATCAATCTTCCTATCTCTCTCTCTCTATCTAACCATCCATCCACTGATATACAGGGTGGCCATAAAGTTCGTGTGCAATTTAAAATAATATACAATTTTAAATTGCACACGAACTTTATGGTCACCCTTTATTTATCTACCTAGTTACCTACATATCTGTCATCTACTTGCTCGTTTATTTATTTATGATAGCCTAGAAAAGCTAATGAATTCTTAAAGGCAATTAATTTTAAGAGTTCAAAGAAAGATGAAGTAAGCACATGAAATGGTGCTTAATTAACATCATTTGTCATTACAAAACTGCAAATTACAAGCACAGTGAGAAACACACCTATTAGAATGGCTAAAATTAAAAAGACTGACCATAGCAAATGCGGGAACAATTGAAACTTTCAAACGTTGCTGGTAGGAGTGAAAAATGATATAGCCACTTTGGGAAATAGTTTGGCAGTTACTTAAAATGTTAATCATATACTCAATGTAAGATCCAGCCTTTTCTCTTCTAGGTGTTTACCCAAGAACAGTGGAAGCATATTTCCAAAGGCTGTGATCTGAACATGTCTCCCAAAGTTCATGTGTTGGAAACCTAGTGCTACAGTATGAGGAAGAGAGGCCTTTGGAGGTGTGTAGGTCATGGAGGTTCTGCCTCATGGATTTATTAATGCTTTTATGAAAGGACTTGAGAGAGAGAGTTGATATCCTTCCCCTTTCTGCCACATGAAGACCCAGCATTCCTTCCCTCTCAAGAACACAACAGAAGGTGCCAACCTGGAAGCAGAGAACAGCCTTCACCAGATGCTGGCACCTTGATTTTGGACTTTTCCAGCCTCCAAATCTGTGATAAATAAATTTCTGTTCTTTACAGATTACCTAGTATCACATTTTCTATTACAGCAGCACAAATGTACACCACATGAAAATATACGTGAATGTTAATAGAAGCTTTATTAATAGTCAAAAACGAGGGACAACTCAAGTGTCCATCCACAGTTATGGATGAACAAACTATAGTATCTCCATACCATGGAACACTACTCAGCAATGAAAAGAAATAGACTATTGAGTAGGTGAATCCCAAACAAAAACTAAGTGGTACACACTGTATGATTCCATGTAATTGGAACTCCAGAAAAGCAAAGCAACCTACAGACAGAGATCAATGATGACCTGGAGACGAGGGTGGAGTTCAGGGAGAGGCAGAGAGTTGCCACAAAAGTACGCAAGGCAACTTTTGAAGAGAGTGGCCATGCTTATTATCTTGGTTATGATGATGGTTTTAAAAAATTGTGAACTTAAAGGGAACACTTCTACACTGCTGGTGGGAATGCAAACTAATACATTCCTTTTGGAAAGATGTTTGGAGAACACTTAAAGATCTAAAAATAGATCTGCCATTTAATCCTATAATTCCTCTATTAGGTATATACCCAGAAGACCAAAAATCACATTATAACAAAGATATTTGTACCAGAACGTTTATTGCAGCCCAATTCACAATTGCTAAGTCATAGAAAAAGCCCAGGTGCCCATCGATCCACGAATGGATCAATAAATTGTGGTATTGTATGCAATGAAATATTATGCAGCTTTAAACAAAGTTGGAGACTTTACCTCTTTCATGTTTACATGGATGGAGCTGGAACATATTCTTCTTAGCAAAGTATCTCAAGAATGGAAGAAAAGGTATCCAATGTACTCAGCCCTACTATGAAACTAATTTATGGCTTTCATAGGAAAACTATAACCCAGTTATAACCTAAGAATATGGGGAAGGGGGAGGGGGAAGGGAGGCAGGGGGCAGGTTGGGCAGAGGGAGGGTGATTGGTGGGATTACATCTGTGGTGCATCTTACAAGGGTACGTGTGAAACTTAGTGAATGCAGAATATGATTGTCTTAACACAATAACTAAGAAAATGCCAGGAAGGCTATGTTAACCAGTGTGATGAAAATGTGTTGAACTGTTTATAAAACCAGTGCATGGTGCCCCGTGATCGCATTAATGTACACAGCTATGATCTAATACTAATAAAAAAAATGTGAACTTGAAATATGTACAATTTATTACAGGTCCATTATGCATCAATTAATAATGTGAAAAAATAAAAGCCATACATTTTAAAATTTGAAATTTTTAAAGTTGTTTTGTGAATATACATGTCAGGCAAGACATTTGTGTGTCTTGCGGATTTGGCTATAAGGGTGAGACATCTACTTCCACCTGGTAGAGATATTAAGAAGGATATTAGTTCATTTGTCCTGAGGTCCTATGTGTTTGCAAGTGGGTTACGTGCATGTATTATGTCAGTTAAGCCCCACAGCAACTGTGAAGTAGTTACTATTATTATCTCCATTTTCATTTAACAAAATTAGGCTGAGGGGCGGCACCTGTGGTTCAGTGAGTAGGGCACTGGCCCCATATACCGAGGGTGGCAGATTCAAACCCGGCCCAGGCCAAACTGCAACAAAAATATAGCCGGGCATCATGGTGGGTGCCTGTAGTCCCAGCTACTCAGGAGGCTGAGTCAAGAGAATCACCTAAGCCCAGGAGTTGGAGGTTGCTATGAGCTGTGACACTGAGGCACTCTACCAAGGACAATAAAGTGAGACTCTGTCTCTACAAAAAAAAATAAAATAAAATAAGGCTCAGGAGAAAATTTAATAATTTAATAATTTTCTAAATATCTCAAGGCTACTAATTGATAACAATAAAGATTTGAAAACAGGCCCATTTAATCTTTAAGTTTAGACTTTAATTGATATGCTATTGATAAAAGATAAAAACTACCATTTGTTGGGAGGAATTGGGAGTATGTTAGAGGGGGTATGTATTTATTAAGTATTAGTAAAATCCTTACTTTGAATATTCATTTTACAAATCTGAAATATAATCAAAAACAAGCATTATAATTTTATGTTTAGAAGTCTTTGAAATCATCTAAAATTTGACCTCTTCCTTCCTTCTCCACCTCTGTCACTGTAGCCAATGCCACACACTCTTGCCTGGACAACGTCTCAGCTTTGTGGCTAGTCTCTCTATCTTTTATGCTCTATATAGCAGTCAGAGTAATCACCTGAAACCCAAAATATCTTTCCACTTTCTCACCTAAAACTATCTAGTGATTTCTCAGGACACTTAAAATCCAAACTCTTAATCCTAACTTGACTCCTATGTGTTTCTCTGATCTCCTCTTATGCTGTGCTCCCCTAGCCTCTCTCTCGTCAATCTTACTAACCTCCTTTCTGGTTCCCAAACATGTAAATTGGGTTATGCTGTAGTTTAAATATGTCCACTTCAAAATTCAGATGTTGCCAATGTGAGAGTATTAAGAGGTGGGGTCTTTAAGAGGTGATTAGGCCATGAGGGATTAGGTGTCTATAAAAAAGCCCACGGGAGGGAATTTGTTCCTCTTTCCCTTCTGCCTTCAGTTATGTGAGGACCCGTCTGCTGCTGCTCTGGAGGATGCAGGTTCAAGCTGCCCTCTTGGAAGCACATAACAGACCCTTCCCAGATAACAAACCTGCTAGTGCCTTGACTTTGGATTTCCTGCCTCCAGAACTGTGAGAAATAAATTTCCATTCTTTATAAATTAACAAGACTAAAGTCCTCTGTTTTACCAGCACGACACAAACTTAACAGGTTCCCATCTCAGGGCCTTTGTAGCTGAGGTCCCACCTTTCTGAACTTTCCTGTAAGTTTCTGTTTGGTTCACTCTTTCTCATTGTGGTCTCAACTCAAATGTCAGGCCTTCCCTAGATACTGCAGTAAGGAAGTCCTACACTTGACTCCACAGCTTTCTTTTCTATTATGTTATCAAATTTTGTTGTTTTCAGAAACATTTGCCACCATCTGAAAAAGTCTTATGCATGCATGTGATTATTGTCAATCTCACATCAATACATTTCATATCCATTAAATTAGGAAATACAGCAGTCCATTTTTACCTTTGTATCTCTAATGCCTAGACCAATGTTGGGCACACAATAGATGCTCAATAAATATTAAGTTAACATACTGACCACGTGAAAGAATAAATGGTCTGTGATGAGAGGCAATTCCAGACTTCGCCAGTAGGTGTTACAGTCCAACATCTGATAGTAACAACCACTAATATGTTAACTTGGATCATTGCTATCACCAATATATCATGGGTCTATGTTAATAATTTATTTTTAAAACTTTTAAAGTTTTTTAAATTTCCTATAGGTAATGACACCAAACGGGCAAGGTCTGGTAGGTCTGATGTGACATCCAAACTCGGAAATTCCCTCTGTTTTAATTGACCCAGACTAGGGGTGCATGGATACAGCTTGGTCTTAGGGCTGACATAGACATGGTTTAGCCACACTTTTCCTCATTTCCTTACTTTCTCACTCTCTGTCTTTGAACTTTTATTCTGGGATGATTTGTTTGTGAAATAACCTCAACTTCCATTCTAAACTAGTTGAATATTCACATCCGCTTTTGAGTATCACAAATCATTTGCTTCTTTGGACCCATTCTGAGGCTAGAGCTTCAAAGCACCTCTCTTTGGATTACTGAACCTGCCAACTCTCCTTTCTGGCTGCCAAGTATTAGCAGCATCAATAAATAGAAAAGTCTGATGTAAATAACCCAAATTTCCACCCATTATAATTCATCCAGGAATTATGGTGGTGCTGGGCTGTAGCCCCTCTTATTAGGAGATCTGTCTATGGTTTTCTGTGGAACCCCAGTTTTAGGTGAGTGTCCTCGGTGGTTAGCAAGATGCATTGGGAAGAAACCTAGATCAGAAAGTTGATGGGGTCAGCAATAAATGGACTGACCCATCTCTGAATTATGTAGCATTTCTTTGAACATCCTTCTTTGTGAGGGCTGTTTCCTAGCTGCAAAGCATCAGACAGGAAACAAAAGATTTTTCTGTTTTTTTTTTTTTTTTTTTTTTTTAACAAACAAACTATTCCTTGACTGTCTCTTTGTAGATGGGTGCTGTTGACAACACAGAGAGAGGAGAGAACTCAAATAATAAAGCAAGTCCCTACTCAGGTGCTGTCAGACACTGGGGAAAAGAACAAAACCAAAGGAAAGCCATTGAACAAACACAATGGCCTTGTCTTCTGCCTTCCTTGTGGCACAAAGCAGAACTGGGCAGGACTGCCCCCCCCACCTCCCTCCATCCACTCAGCTCCTCCTCCACAAGCTCCCTGCTCCCTGGATGCCTGTTTTCCTTTCCCTCTTTCTCCAAAGATTTGGAGCTGACTAGCAGCTTCACTGTCCAGATTGCAGTTTTAATCCACCAACCAGTATTGCAGCTCGTGGAATTTCTTTGAACTTATGAAACAGATTGAGGGGGAAGTAAATTACCCTTGTTTGTAGATAATGAACGCTAAGAAAGATGTAACCAGGGAGAAGGCTGGGGTGCCAGGGGTCCTTAGGAAAATGTGATACTACCCACTGTCACAGTCTTGTTTGAATTGACTTTACTCAGGTGTCTTGAAAACCCTTCAAGCTACTTCATGGTAGCCTTTGGGAGAGAACTGCTTGGGCAGTGACTTAGAAAGGCTTTATGAAAACCCAGAGCTGAGAGGCTTTGGTCATGACACAGGCAGATTGGGGCTGGAGAGGGATCAGTGGCTGCACACACAGATGAGCTTGAGTACGTGTGTGTACAATAACAACTGCATGTCACTCAAAAACATTCTTTGAATGTATCAATAAATAATTAAAAAAATAATGTTTATCATATTTTGTGTCCTATAGTTATCATTCACAGTAGACTTCTTATGATCACAGATCTCTAAGGAATACTAATAGTCTAATAAATCGTGTAAAACCAAGAGTGAGCCCTGATGTAAACTATGGACTTCGGGATCTTCCTTTCTGGTGGGGGGATGTAAATAAGAAAAAAGGCTGAGCATGCGTGGAGACAGCAAGTATATGAGGAAATCTCTGTGCTTTTGGCTCATTTTTGCTGTGAACCTAAAACGAATCCCCCAAAAAATACCTATAAAAAAATTCATGGCTGCATAAATTATCAGTGAGATCTGATGATTCAGCTGAACCTTTATCTTAAATATGTAAAGAAGAACACAAAACATTTTTTGATGTTTGAAAACAAATTGTTGTTTTTCCTTGAAATTAACAGAATAAAATTGGCAGAATTTAAAAAAAAAAATCTGGTAAAAATATTTAATAGTCTTTCCCAAAGCTCACATTCCTTTACCATGGACATGATTTCCACACAATGGAAATTCCCTGGACTCTGGAGGAGATAAATGTAGGCTTAAAGCCTGAGCTCCCTATTTAATAATGAGGAAACCTTGGGAAAACTCTTGGCCTTTATTTCTCCACTTGCACGATGGAGGTGGTCTGCACATCCTTATCGGGGAGGGGTAGTGTCTCTCAGTCTGCGGGAACCTGCTTTGTGAAGTGTAAAGAGTTACCCAGATTTCATTTGCAATTTTGTTCCCATTTTCTCTTTTCAATCCTTGGACAAATGTTGCAGCTGAGTATGGCGAATTTTGTGTTTGAAGGAGATTTTTCCCTTCTTGCACCAGGATGGCAGTGGTTAGGGATGGATTTCTCCAGTCAAGATACTGGGGGATGGGAGAGGGCTGTCGCAGGGATAGGACCCCTTCCAGGGCAGACCCTGGTGTTGGGGCAGTAGGCATGGTGCAGGCTAAACGCAACTGTTAGCTTTGAGTTGTGGGTTTACATCGGTACTTAAAACAAGCATAATGTGAATTGCTTGATGTTTGTGTGTGTGTGCTTGTACTTCATATAAAATTCTAACAAAATGCAGTCATAAACCAGCACTGGCTCACAAACTCTGAACATTATGAAATCAGACAGCACGCCAAGTAAGAACTAGAGTGGATCAAATGAGCAGCATTCCTTTAAGATGTATTTTTCATAGAACTTGGGAGGATGAGGATTTGAGAAATAGAGAGGTGGAGTATTCTGGTAATGGGAAGGTGAAGTTGAGTGGGACCACAGTAGGGCCCAGGCATCCTCTGGACACAGTTATAATGGGCAAAAGTACTGGACTATAAGAGGCATTTAGAGGAGGACAGGCCAGCTTTTTAAGCATGGCAGAAAAACTTGTGGCTTAGGAATCAAGAAATATTCTGACATTTCACTCATGTGATTTTCAAGTGGATGCAGGGCATCAGTACACAACTCGGTTCACTCAGCATTACTGAGCTTGATGCATGCCTGTCAGACACACTTTTCTCCTTTTAAAAAATCCACACTGCCCTTGACCTCAGCCGGGGTCCAGGGTCAACAGAACTCTTCTTTGTAGTCCAATCTATCAGATACCTTTGGGCTTCCATGCACCATCTGCAGGACCCAGGCTCCCTAGATGAAACGTGGGTGGCTTTGGGGGTTCTAATATTGTCTGTTCTCATTCTTGCTTCATGACACTATAAATTCAGTCAAGAATCAGAGAAACATGAAGTGAAATGTCTGAAAGGGATTTTAGGGATCATTCAGTCCAATATCTTTACCACTGGAATAAAAAGAAAATGAAGTCTAGAAAGGAGAAGAGGTATGTTCAGGATAGGGCCATTTGTGAGCTGTTTGACCAGAGCTCCACTTTTGACACCTAGTCCTGTAATTCTCATTCAGTTGGGAAGGCTTCACTCCAGGTACCTTTTACAGAGAGCACAAAGTCATTCTTTTTTTTTTTTTTTTTGCAATTTTTTCACCAGCCCACCTCCAGCATATGGGGTTGGCGCCCTACTCCTTTGAGCCACAGGCACCGCCCCAAAGTCATTCTATCGGACTCATTTCCTGTGGTATTCCCTCAGGTCTGTTTATCGGCATGTCCATCAATCCAGCAAAGACAGACACAGAAATGTCCTATAAACAACTAAATGCATCATAGAAACAGCCCACCTAAATTATGAATATTTCTAGAGGCTGATTGTGAGTTTTCATCTGAGAAATGGACATGGATGTACCCCAGCCCACTTCCATGTCCCACACTGGCTCCTCTGCCCACAAGCTGAGTCTCCACTTTCCTATAAGTGGATACAGACATCAATTGACCAGGACACAGGCTCATCTATTTGGAGAAATTGATTCTTTAACCAAAGCAGAAGCCCTACTCAGGAAGAAAAGAGAAGGGAAAGGAAAAAGAGAAAGAAGAAAAATGAAGGAGAAAATGGCAGAAGTTAAGAGAGAGGATATAAATGAACTCTCTTGGTCGACCTTGTATCCAATCTACTAGACAGAAGCTTTGCAGTGCTAACACCCTGGGTGCCTCTCTTAGGTTTCTAGCCCTGGAATAAGAAGTTTCACTTTCTCATTTCTTCACCCAAAATAAAACCTGAACTTCTCACTTCCTCATCTTTTCACTTTCAGCTCAGATCTCAGAAGCAGTATCTTCTACACCTACCCTTGGGGCATATCTGGCCCACTCCCCCACAGCCTTGAAAGTCTCAAGAAGTTCTTAAATTTGCTCACTCGAAAATATATTTTACCACTCTTTGAAGCTCCCACACATTCTTGGATTTCAGTAACCACTTTAGCACCCACTGCAGGCTGTACTGAGGCCCAGGCAGCCAGGAAAAAGCAGTGCTACATGTTTCCAATCTCTGTATAAGAGTAACCCGAAAACTGAGTGATCATTCCATCACCCAGCAATCTTCCCTGTCAGGTGCATGCCATACTACCATCCCTGACTTTGGAGTCAGGCTCTCTGTCTTCCAATATTAAGTTAGACATTATTTGAGATGAAACTATGAATTTGTATGCATAAATTTACCTCTGGGCTTGTTACGTTTTAGCTTCTGAGGTCCTCATCCCAACATGATGCTGTCAGCCCTAACCTGAGATGCCAAGCAACATGGCTTTCCCAATTTGGCAATTCCCCATTCCCTGATATCAGAGGTTCTTAGGTCACATGCTTTCTCTGCCTCACTGGGTCTCTCTTGAACTTGACATTTCACCAGATCTTAGTTTCTCCTTTTATAGTATGTCACTACTCCCCAGGTCCCCATTTTATTTCAGTATTCATCAAACATTAACAGAGCACCCACAGAGCTGAGACACTGTGCGTGCCCTGCAGGGTTTGCCAAGAAGTGTAAGATACAGCGGCTGTGCCCAGAGAGAGTCCAATCTAGTAGCAGAAATCAATAAGCACAGGAACAATTGTGATGCTAAGGAAGGTGTGGTCATGGCCTTCCCAAATGAGTACAAAGGCAGCTAGGAGGGCGAAGCATATGGGATTAGATGAAGCAAAGTGACATTTGAGATGGGTCTCAAGGGGTGTGTAAACTTTTAACAGGTGGAATTGGTGGTAAGACATCTTTGTTTGCAGGATGTGCAGGAGGAAAGGAAGTGAAGCAGAAGTAAAGAGTATTCATGGCGATTTTTCAAACTTGCTCCTTCAAATAGGATCCAATGGGTGGCAAGTAACAGAAAACCCAGTTAAAAGTTGTCTAATAATAATGACATGCATTATACTACCTATCAAGTAAGAAGTTCCAGAACTGGTTAATTTAGCAGCTTCATAATGTCAGGGCTCTGTGTCAGCTTCTCTGCAATTTTCTTGGTCTTCTCTCTCATATTTAAAAGGCTGTTTCATAAGTTCTAAGCATCATATCCTCATACAATAAAGTTCAAAAGCAAAAAGGGGCATGTGTCTGGCTGTGATTTATTCTACTGTTGAGAAAAATATCCCCAGAACTCCCTGCAGACTGTCTTTCATAGGCTGGGACAGCATCACTTGTCACATCTTGGCTGATGCCTGGCGATAGGGAATGGACTTAATATGATTGGCTTAAACACAGCAACATTGACCTCTTGGACCAAGAGAGGGCTTCATGAAGCACTGTGCTGCCAGATGCCAGAATAAAATGAGCCTTTGAATTGCAAAGAATAAGGAAGTTTCTGCTCCTATATGTTTGCTTTCCCCTGTCTTTGGAGGACTTTGTATGGACAGTCCCTTCTACCTAGAATGCCATGTTGACACTTCCACTTGGCCACCAGGACCTCCAAAAGTGCTTTGTGTGCCTCTAAACACACTAAATTGTAGGACTAATTTTATTGTTTGCCTCTTCCATTTGACCACAAGCATGTTGCGAGCAGGGACCATCTTTGGCCATTTTGTATCTGCTTTGCACGCCTGGCACTGCATCTGGCTTACATTCGATGTTCAGTGGGCTTGTGGAATGAACAAATGTTTGGTGAGTGAAGGAATGAGTGAGTAGGAAGACATGAGGCTATGTACTCTAGGTGAGGGTACCATCTCAGGTGAATCTTGTAGGGTACATAGATGCTTGTGTACCGCTTCCTTCCCTTGCTTCTCTGTCCTAACCATTGACAAACTTTATACCAGATTTTTGGGGAACCTTGTGCCGGGTAGATCAACACTGCCGTGAATAAGCTTATGTAGCAGAGACAGACAAGCAATTTCCAGGCTGTAGTTTACTGAGATGTGAATGAGGGAAAGCTAGGAAGGGGAAGTGAGGAGAGGAGAAGTCCTCCCTGGGGAAATTGATGAAATATTCTTGGCTACTTATTGGAATTTCCAATGTACTGTCTTATATCTTTGTCTTCATAATAAATTTACAGTTTTCAATTCCGGGTAAAAAGCTCACAATGAATTGATCGTAGCTATCGACTCAGTGAGGTTGACTACCTTTAAGTTGATAAAATCTTCTTTCCCTTGTTCAGCCCTCACTAAGAATGTACAACCAATAAATCCACTTGGAAAAGTTTATAAAATTCACATTTTCATCTTAACTAAATAGGCAGAAGCCAGTAGGGTTATAACTGTAACATAACAACAACAACAACAACAAAAATCAGGGATCCCTGGGTCCTTGAGAAGGAAACATTGGTACCCTCATTCTGAGCTGTGGGGGCATGCTCTCCTTCCCATGTTTGATAATAATTCCCTTCATCACTAATTCTAAGGAGAGCAAAGACATGAAAAGGCCAGAAGTCCAGCCCCCCCTCTTGTCTTCAGGATCAGTCACCTTTGGTATCAAGGGAGCTATGGAATATTATGCAGGTGTGAAAAACAAAGTTGTGTCCAGTGCTGTATGATAGTTAAGAACTTAGGCTGTGTAACGAGTCTGAATTTGATTTCAAATGCCGACTCTGCAACTTAGCAACTTGTGATTTTCAGCAAGTTACTTCCAAAACCTCTTTGAGCTTGCATTTCTTTCGCCTGTTTCCTTATATTGGATAATATTCACACTTACCTCACAGGGCTCGTGTGATGAATAAAAGCCATTATGGGTCTAGAGCCTAGTGGAAGATGCCTATTACAGAGTTAGCATTCAATAAATGTTACCTTTCATTATTATCATTATTCTCATTGTCCAAGCCTGCTTCTTTAGAAACAAGAGGGCTGAAATCAAAGTCTTGGAGAAAACGAGTGCTTTTATTCCACAAAGAACAACAAGGTTTCAGTCCTCAAGAAATGTCCTCCCAGAAAAAGATCCAAAACAAAGGCACCACCAGAGAGTGAGACTGATTTGTTTTGAAAAGGATCTCACCATTGGAGAAGAAAACCAAATCTGCTCCGTGAAATTGAGCTACAGATAATAAAAGTGTCAATGTGGGACAGTGGTCAGAATACTGACTCTGTTGAAAAAAATTCATCATACTGCAGAAAAATATATATTCAGGCACCTTGTCAGTGTGTATCTCGTCCCTCTGTGTCACCCCGGTAGCAGATCTGCTTCGTTTACTGATAACAAAAAGAGAAAAGAAAAGAAGAAAGTTTTTATTATCTCCAAGCCGAGGGCCGCAGGGCCAATACAGCCGAAGAAGCCTGTGCTAGGGCCTTGTTCTGGCCTCGCGCATTATCAGTTGAACCGACAGCTGAGTGCAAACTCCACTGTTCCTCCCAGCCCCTGGGGTGGAGTGCAGGAAGACGGAGAGAGGACACTCTCGCCTCACCAGGAGGACTAAAGACTCCTCCAAATCTTCCCTCTTCCCTGGAATTACAGGAATCCCTGCAGACCCAGCCATAGGGGAGTTGGCATCTGGACAAAGAGTCAGGGTGGCGGCACAGGTGCAGTCCAGGAACACAGACAGGAGAGTGTGGGTTACGGAGCAGGAATACACCATCTGTTGGGAGTTGAAACACCCCGGGCAACACTTAGCACCCTGGTCTCACTGCACCACTGGCAGGACGACCTCCTGCCGCTGTTGGTCTTCCACCCCTCCCCCATCCTATCTGCCTTGGTACCCACGTGGCTAGCACAGAGTGGCCTTCGTATAGAGACTTTAGGAACCTACCGAATAGAACCAAGAGACATTAGGGGGTATGTGGGAGAAATGAGGCAGGGGGATGTTTCCTCTGAATCCTTGTCAGGTGTAAACATTGCTGATGACACTGCTGAGGAAGGAAAGGAAGACACTTTTCAGTCTTTGGCTTACACCCTTATTACCAAGGTGCTTTTGGAAATTCAGATGACTGGTTTCCATGCCATCCCAGGCCCACAGTGCAGCCTCTCCTGAGCATGAGGCCTGCACGCCACACTTACTTACCTACGCTTTACAAGCTGTCCCCTAATAGAAGTGTTGCACTGAGCACTGAGGAGCCGCACCCCAGCTGCCAAAACTTCATTCCCTCTGGAGTGTCCAATCCGAGAAGACACTGGATTTGGAGTTACAAAGGGAGGGGACAGATATAAGGTACCTTTAGAATGACCAATCTATTTTCCTTGTGGCTTTTTTTTTTTTTTTTTTTACTTGTCACAGCTCAGTGGGCCTGCATATCACACAGTTATCAGGAATGACTGACCAACAGCAGGATCCTTCCTCCAGACCAGCTGCATCGCACTGGGCCTGCTCATAGTACCATGCACATAGCAACCTGCATTTCCACAATCCGGGTGCAAAAATCCCTGCGCTCATCCCAGTCCCGGCCTCTCAGCACCAGTCTCCGTCTGGATCTGTGTGCCTAGTATGTGACCTTCCCTGAGAGTCCCTGCCCTAGGAAACAGGCCTAGCTGGTTTCTTCGTCAGTGACCAGGAGCTCCGTCAGGAATGCCAGGGTTGGCAAACTTTGTCTGTAAAAGGCCAGAGAGTAAATAATCTGGGCTGTGTCACCCATGCCATCCCTGTGTGCAGTCACTCCACTCTGTCTGTGAACTTTGAATTTTACATTATTTTTGTGGTTTACAAAATAGTCTTTTTCTTTCTTTCCTGTTTTTTTTTTTTTTTTAATTTGTTTGTTTGGTTTTTTGAAACAGGGTCCTGCTCTGTCATTCAGGCTAGAATGCAGTGGTGCAATCATAGCTCACTGTAACTTTGAACTCTTAGGCTCAAGCAGTCTTCTTTTCTCAGCCTCCTCAATAGCTGACACTATGGGGCTACTCCACCATGTCCCCCTAATTTTTTTAAATTATTTTTGTAGAGATGGAATCTCACTACGTTGCCCAGGCAGGTCTTGAACTCCTGGTCTCAAGCTATCTTCCCACCTTGGTCTCCCAAAGTACTGAGATTATAGGCATGAGCCACCATGGCCTCTTCTTTTGCTTTTTATTCAACCATTTTAAAATGTAAAAAACATTTTATCATCTTGCTGACTATATAAAAACAGACACAGGCCAGATTTGACCCATGGGCTGTAGTTCATTGACCCCCAGGTTACCCAAGGGAATGTGGGCTGTAGCTGGAAAAGGCCTCAAGCCTGAGTGTTTCACAGGGAGAGACAATCACAAAGAAAACCCATCCCTGATGCTATCACAGGCTAGCTCTGCTGAAAAGGGGACCAAGGAAGGTTTAGGGGAAATCCTCACAATCTAGACTCCGTGCTAAGACTTGTATTCCCAAAGAAGGAAAGAGACAAGCAGATGGGGGGACATAAGAGGGGATGAACAATAGTTTTACATTTTTAACGGATGCTTGTAAGTATAGCGTCTGTTAAAAGCATCTGGCAAACCCCAGAAAAGGCATCTGATTGTGCTGGCTGGAACCTATTCACATGGTAATGATTCTTTAGGATATTAAAGAAGAGGCAGTATTCAGGAAGCAAAAATACTTAGGAAGAAGAAAACAATTAGTTTCTATTCCTACAATAGAATCATCATTTGAGATGGGGGTGGGGGAGAGAGAGAGAGACAGAGGAGAGCAAAGACAGCACTTTTTCTTCCTTTCTAAGTATAGATGTACGTGCTTCTAGTACTACTTTCAAATTACCCCCAACGGTTTTTTTTTTTTTTCCTTGCACCATGATCTTTGTCTGGTTCCGGAATTCCTCTCAATTGTTCAACTCTTTTGTGGAAATAATTTTTCTTCTTACATATTCTGCCCAAACCCCTTTTAAGTCCACTGTGGCTAAGAATCAAGACATAAAAAAGCACACAACCTCAAAGAAAGGGAGTGTGCAAGGCCCAGACTCGGGGGTGTGCACTGTCATCTGGGGGTGGGGTGTGAGGGTATGTCCTGTCTCCATCCGTGGTAAAGGTCTGGGAGTCCTTACAGTGGTTTTTCTGAATATATGGCATCGGGGCTGTAGAGAAGGCTGAGGGCCCAACACACGGGGTTAGATGAGACATGCTGATCAGAAGCAGACATTGCTTCTTTCCCCCTGTACCAGTTCCTGGTCTGCAGCTTCAGAATGGCTTCAATCTACAAGCTCTGTATTCCTATTTCACCAACTAACCCTGCCTAGAGCCAGCAAAATCCTATAAACTCTGCAAAGAAACTTCTACAGAATTAAAGGGTCCCTCCTTCCTCTACCCAGCCCTGGTGCTTTAAGATATATCACTCTGCTTCTTTGGTTCCCAGGTTGTTATCAGGGCCACCACTTAGAGTTGTGCAAATTTTTGCCCTGCCTCAATGCAGCCAGCTGAAGCAGGAAGGGATGGCTGAAATCCAGCAAGCATTCTGCTTAGTGAGCTATGCATCATCAGGGCTGTGTCCGATTCCCCTCTGCCCCATCTTCATTCCCAGAAAGGGCCACTCTTTTCTACACACAAATGTTGCATCTGGCCCCTTATGCAGGCCAGCTTAGTGACTATAACCACCCAGAGGGGCAACTTCTTCTGATTGACCCAGACACTGTGCAGGCTCACGTTGGCCATAGGAGGAGTCTTCTTCAGAATTATTCCTCCAGGATGTTCATCGTCCTCATTATTTGGCTATCCTACTCATCTCAGGCTAATGAGAGCAAGATATAGATATTTTCCCAGAAGCAAGAGAGATACAATTGGATGGTCTGATTGCACTGGGAAGACAAATGCAGGTAGGTGCTTCCCACTAGCGAGGAATTCCCAGGGTCTTCAAGAGAGCAACCCATTGAAACCACTCACGGGCTGAAGGACACACTTCACTTGGCTCTCACAGTCAGTAGCATCTCAAGCAAGCCCATTACAGACCCCATCCTAGCAGTTTGCTTTTCTGTAATTAAGCCCCAGATCTGGCCTGCTCAGTCCAGGCATCAAAGGTACATGTACCACAGTCACACCTGGAGCGACACAGTTGAGTGTGTCCAGAGCCCCTAGAGAGTGTGGTTTCTGCTCAGCTGTCTTTCCCGGAGGTCTTGGGTTTCCTTCATTTTAATCCAATTAAAGAAAAGAAAAATCAGTAAGTTTTAAGCACTAGTGGAAAAGGGCTCTATTGACAGCAGCTTAATCATGGTGCTAAGAGAGGTCAATTTCCTCCCTTGGTCTTTAATAGGCCTGGTACTGGATATGAATTTTTCAGTTGATGCCACACTCAGGTCACTTGGCTGCCCATTTTAATCAGAAGGGTTCCCCAGCTCTAATTTTTATGTTTCTAACTGCTCACCCAGACACCTTCTCTGGAGGCTGAAATCTATGAACTGCAAGACCGATTCCTCCTATGTGGAGTTATCATAAGGTGATGCAGCCTGCTGTCAGCCTTTTTCTCCCACTCCCTCAACTCTAAACACACATAGACAGTCCTGTGTCACTCAAAAATGGATATTTATTCTGACAAGCGGGTCTGTAGGCAATTTTGGCACTTTGTGAACATCACAGGGTGCCCTTCCACAAACCTAGACAGTACAATATCCTACACCCACCTAGGGTGCACCATCCAGCCTAATGTTCTTTGGCTTAAACCTGCATGGCTCATTTCTGTGCTGTGTACTGCAGGCAGCCATAACACAGTGCTAAGTATTTGCGGATCTAAATATGCCAACACACACACACACAAAGATGTACTAGGAATAATCCTATGGGACCACCATCCGATATGCAGACCAAAATGTCATTAGGCAAAGCCTGACTGTGTTTTCTACTTCCCAGACTCTGCCATCCCATCCTAGAAGATTATGCTTGAGTGTGAAGATACAGGCATGCATCGGATCCCCTAGGACCAAGGCCTCACTGCTGCATCCTCTAACCTAGAGATGCTGGAAAGATTGAAGTAGCGGGGAGAGATCAAGACAAATTAAAAGAAAATTAAAAACTATACCAAAGGCTGAAGCACATAGATGAAAATCTATTAGCTGTTGATTTATGGTTTGATCCCATGATTGTTTGCTAGGTGATAGAAGCCAAAAGTGTAAAAACTGTTAATGTCTAAGTGTGTTTGGGGAAGCCCACATGGCACCCCAAGTATTTCTCATTTATGTTAAATTAAGTAAAACCTCTTTGGATGGCTTCTCTGGATTGGAGAAGATTCCACAAAACTTCTGCAAGAGAGAGCTGCTGCTGGTGACATCCCCAGGCATGGCCAGGACATGGCTATACGTCAGGCCCACACATACTCTAGTGGATTCCAGGCACACCATTAAAGAACCAGGACTTAGTTAGAGGCTAAGAATTGAGCACCACAATGGTCGGACAGACTTAATTTTTTAAACTCTTTAGGTTCGCTGCCTCCTTATAGTCATCGCTACCAAAAATTACTGGATCTGTCAAAACTGGAGGCTATAGTTAGTCAAGTCACATTTTCAGTGCTGGCTTAGGGAAAGATACGAAAACTAGGGTAGAAGAAATATTTACCCTTGGTCTAAGTTGGCAACTAGAAAAAATAATTTGGCCCCTGAGGCAAAAGGAACTTTTTGCTCTTCTGCTGTCAAGATCTTCTTTCTAGTTATTTCAACGTGAAGTAGGCTGTAGACCCTGCCCCTCACCCTCCCACCACCAGGCTACAGGCCGGCAGTCAAGTGTACAAACACCAGTCCTGCCCTATTTCCCATGTGTGGAGCAGCCTTCTAGACCCTGCCTTAGGCTCCTCACCTGGGCTAAATGTGTCAGAGCAAGTGGGGCTCTTCTTGGAGAGCCCCAGATCCCTCTGAGGTGTGGGGATCTAGTCTGCTTTATCACAGCACAGGAGGTAACTGTAGGCTGTCTCTGCCCAAAGTTTTTCTCAAGCTCTCCTAACTGACTCATCTTCTGCAGTGCTCCTTGGGTCATTCTTTTGCCACCTCCTTCTTCCTCATCACCACTGTTGGAATGGATGGCTCCCTTACCTCCTCAGCTTCTTTTTTTATTTGTACTTCTGTTCTTGCTTGTGTGTTCATTCTGTAATGATAGCTTTTCTTTGTAAGCAGGGCTCATCCCGTAAGCTCCGTGAGGGCAAGAACTGTCTTTGACAGATTTTCATAGAGCTCGGTTCATGGACTGATTATAGGAAGGGCCCATACATGTGATTTCAATCACGTGATTAAAATTAACAAATTGGATTGAATCCAGTTAAATCTTTCCACGAACCTTTATTGTTGGAGGTGCTACCATTGTTTTCAATCAATCATAGCCATTTATTAAGCCCTTGTCAGCTAAATCCTGTGGGGTTACAAAGAAAAGTCTTCACAACAGAAGTCTCTGTGGTGCTTTGGCCATGCGTGTGGATAGTTTTTTCTGAAGTATTTGGTGGTGACTTTCTAAAGAACAGGGAATTCCCTTTTCTGAGTGCTCACCAGGAAAACCTTACAGGAATTGTCTATGTGTCATTTCAGCTAATCTTACCACAATTCTACAACACTGATATACTTAACCCATTTTATAGCTGTCAAAGTCAAGGTTGGGGTGTGTTGATTATTTTATGAATAGCAGAGCCAGGATGCAAGCCTCATTCTTTCTGGCTCCTGGAGCTGAGCCCTTCTCGCTTTACCCTGCTGTCTCTCAGTAACCTCACCTTATTTATCTTTGTGTACCAAGACCCTAACACACTGCCTTGAACAAGGTAGGTACAAACTAAATGATTGATGAAGAAATAAAAACACAGTCCCTCAACTCAAAGAACTTATTTACAATCTAGCAGCGGAGTCAATACATAAAGGGGCTAAAAAATAAATAGCAATTCAAAAGATATATAACAGTCCAGTACAACAATACATAAACTGTCATAAGGCTGTATAAGATTAATTGCCAAATGAATGATACAGATAACAAGTGCTGTAGGGCAGGAATGGATCTGGCAAAGCTTCATGGAGGAAGAGGGATTTTTTTAAAAGTACAACTCTAATTAATTTACGAAGTGCCTACTCTGGGCAAACTTTCTATGCAAAGGTAGACAAAACTCAGTCCAAGCTCTCCAAGTGCTTTGAGTATAAAGAAGAAAAGTCAAGTAGGGAGATACATACCAAATGAGTTTTTGGAAGTAGACAGGATCATAGGTAAACAGGGGATAGGGGCAGATGGGCATCCAACCACTTTGCCTTGTTTTTCTCTGCCTGTGGACTCCCAAAGCACTGTAGCACAGCTTTGCTCCTTGGAGTATGGTCTGAAGACCAACAGCATCAGCCTCATTTGGAATCTTGTCAGAAATGCACTATCTTGGGGCCTACCCCAAACCTACTGAATTAGTGTCTGCACTTTATCAAGATCCAAAGGCAATTCGTGTGCACATTAAAGCTTGATAAGTAAATACTGATCTAGAATTCAGAGTGTTTAAGCAAGTGAAACAACATATCATGCTCCCCATCTGTGCCACCTGTCCCACTCCAAGGCTGTTACAGTTCTCCTGGGTGTGCTTTTGTATAGCGTTTAAGGAAGCAGGTTCAGGGGTCTTGTTCTTTACCCTTCTTCTGTTGTTGGCAAATAATTTCTTCTTCTTCACCTGGCACTGTATTCCCTCCCCCAAATCCCTGACTCATTCTCCCCCTGCTGGTCACCTGTTGCTCCCAGTGTTCTCTGTTCCAATAGCCAGATAAATAATTACTTTTGCTACTCAATCCCTTCAAATGCCAAATTCTCTCTGGAGCTGTTCCCAAGACAAGGAATTATCTTTGTGGTTAAATTCAGACTCTGACACTTTTGGTCAGCCCCTCCAACCCCATCCCCTTCAGAAGGAATTAGCAGCAAAGGGAAAAGAGAAAGAATGTTTTGCTTCTTCTGACGGGAAGATATTGATCAGGCAGAGAAAATAAACAAAGAAACAAAAAATGAGAGAGAAAACAAGGGCATTCAAGTCTGAGATGCATCTTGGCCTGGATATAAAAGGGCTGGTTGACTAGGTGTGGATTTCACCTTCAGCTACAAAATGTGAGAGATCTGAGATCTGAGAAGCTGAGGCAAGCACTGAATTCTTGCTCGGTGTTTGCAACAGGGGACTATTAGCCGTGATGCTTGAAAATACATCTAATGGCTTTCTAGGACTATTTTAATACAAGGGAAAAGCAGTGTGGCCAGATTAAAAGTTAGAGCTGCTCACTCTGGATGGTCTGCTGAAGAAATGAGGTAGCCAACATAACGAAAAAGGGGAGTGCAGGGGCAAGGGTCACAGCTCCCCCACCCAGTGTATCAGAAAGCTTACTATGTGCCCTCCCATGTGTTCCATAGACTACCTCACTTCATCCTCTCACTAGTGCTATGGGGAGTATTGTGAATCTCACTTCTCAGTTAGGTAAACTGAGGCTTGACGAGGTTAGAGAACTCGCTGATATCAACACACACGTATATACTTGTATGATTGATCCTCGTTATTCATGGATTCTGTCTCTATGAATTCATCTACTAGCTAAAATATATTTGTACCCCCAGTTTCCCTAATTCAATGCTCATGGTCCTTTCTCAGTCATTTGCAGACGTGTGCAGAGTGAGAAAAAAAGAATCTGAGTCACCTGATGTGCATACTCTCAGCCGAGGTTCAACAAGGCGTCATTCTACCTTACTGTTTTTCTGCTTTGCGATCTAATTAATGCCACAATTTTTTTTTATATTTTTGTGCTTTTTGTTGATGATTTGCTGCTTAAAATGATGCCCAAGTATACTATTGAAGTGCTATCTAGTGTTCCTGAGCACAGAAAGAGTATGATGTGCCTTACAGAAGAACACCTGTGAGATAAGCTTCATTCAAGCATGAGTCACAGCATTGTTGGCCGTGAGTTCAATGTTAATGAGTCAACCATGTAGAGTTTATACAGTGCCTTTAAACAGAAACACACATAAAACAAGGCTATGTATTGATCGGTTGATGAAAACGTCATGACTGGAGGCTAGCAGGAACCTAACCCTGTCCTTCCCCTAGGATCAACAGTTCAGTAGTCACTAATTCAAAGTTTGTGGTGATTTTGTAGAACATAACAACTGTGAATGAGAATCAACTGTATTTTAAAATCTCTGATAAAGTTATATATGTACACATTCATACACAACACATAAATACATGTACAGACTTATCCTCAGGGTGACTACTGGAACAGAAGTCTTTTATTATAAAAATAGCTTGAGATGGGAGGTAGACCTCTAAACAACCTGATAAACTGCCTTTCACCAAGGGACAATCTGAGCAAATGCCAGCCAGTCTTTGGCTGGTTGAGGTGTCCAACGTTGAACCACAACCTCCAGCCACTCTCCAACATTACATTTCTGTTGGTCAGCTTGTACCTCCAGCTGAACATGTGTTTTTAAAATATTAGACTGAAGTGGGGCTGTGTCTGCTGTGAAATCCCATCTGTCCTCTAGACACTATTTCCTTGGCCATGGTTGGAAGCTCAGGTCTGCATACTCCAATGGCACACTTTTTCCCTACATCTCTACACATCTGCAATATCCAGGAACTTTCTATGTATTGAATTCTAGAACTTTGAGGAACAAAAAGAAAGATTTTATTACCTATCTAATGAACATAATTCACCCTCCTCCCACTTCCATCAGCATTTATCTTTTCCCCAGGCCATCCTAAAACCTGAAAGACTCAGAAATCCATTTTTCATTCACTGTTGGTGGATATTTTTCTAAGAGCAGAAAAGTATCCTACAAGGTGAATAACATGTGCCATCTTCAATTTCTTTTCATATGCCCTCTGCACCTCTGGAATCAAGTAACCACAAGTTGAAAATTTTAAAAAATTAATTAAAAGTAATAATACAACAACAAAAATACAAATAAAAACACAATGTACTATAAAACGTTTTTATATATCTTCTCTGCTATACATTGTGAGAAGAAGAGTTGACTTGGGCCATACATTAAATACACAAACAGTAATGAAAGCTGATTAGTAAAAAAAAAAAAAGTCCATGCATACTTTTCTGTGATATCCAACACCAAGGATAAGCAAAAAAAAGGTCCTCACAAAATCAGCATGAGGCCCGTGGCCTGCAGGTTGGACACCCCATAGAATTTGCATAGCTCGTATACCAGTACTATTTCATTTATATAAGGGAAAGGAATATCCACAAAGTTTGGTATCTTGGTTGGAGGGGGTATGTCCTGGAAACAATCCCTTCTAAAACTTTGGAAATAAAAAGAAAGCCATTTTTCCTTACAGATTCTGAGGGACGACTGTATTTCATGTATTTACCATTTCTCCATTCCCTAATTTCACGGAATTCATCTCAGCTGTGGTTTTTTCCCTCTGTTTTCTGTTCCTTTTCAAATTATTTCTGCTTATTTTCTATTCAATCCTCAATTCAACATGTTCTGCCACAACCATTTCATTCACCAAGTGCCAAAATCAGTGGACATCTTTTGTTCTTATTTGAGGCCAGCTCTCCTTAACCTTGGACAACATTGACTGTGTTCTCATTTTTGAGGTCTCATGGAATAAGTAATATTCCACGTATGTGAGAATAGCCCACATCACAAGGTCCCAAAGCTGCAATTGCTGTCATGGAAACACTTACACACTCTTGGTAGGGCTGAAAACTAATACAGCCCTTTTGGAAAGAAATGTGGAGAAACTTCAAAGAACTAAAAGTAGACCTCTCATTTGATCCCACAATCTCATTACTAGGTATCTACCCACAAGGAAAAAAATCATTTTTCTATAAACTCAAATGTTTCTAGCAGGTCAATTCACAATTGTACAGATGTAGAAATAACTCAATCACCCATCAACCCATGAATAGATTAATAAATGGTAGTATTAGGTATATCATAGAATACTATTCAGTTATGAAGAAAGATGGAGACATTATGTCTTTTATATCTACCCGATGGATTTGGAGAATATTTTCTCAAGTAAAGCATCTCAAGAATGGAAAAGCAAGCATCCCATGTATTCGATACTATGTTGAAACTAGTAGATTAACAACTACAGGACCACCGGAGAGAAAAACATGGTTAGATTTAAGAAGAGGGGAAGGGTGGAGATGATTTGGCAAGTTCCCACCTACCAGGTACAATGTAGGGGTATATGGCACACTGGGTGAAGGACTCAACTGCAACTCGGACTTTACCTTATAAATGCGTACAGTGTAACCTAATCATATGTACTCTCATATTAATCCAAAATAAAATTTTTAAAAAAGAAAATTAGAACCACAGAATGTTAGAGCAAAAAGACACCAGAGACCATCACTCAGACCAAACCACTCAGTTTGGGTAGAAGGGGGAGTGGAAGAACTACTTGCCAAAAATAATAGCTTCAGCCGGTGGAGGGGCTGCAGCACCAGCTCCCCAATAGTGTGGAATGTTTCCGCCTACAGTGGCTGACATTCCAAGCTGGCCTCCCACCCTCCCTTATACAGGTCTGACTCTGGCCAGATCTGTGATTGGCTCAGCTGGAGAACATCCAAGGAAACAGATCTATCTCTTCTGTCATTCACCTTCCTCTGCCTCCTAAGGCCTTCCACTCCTGGCCTTTTGCTGACCATGACACCAGAGGATCAATAACCAGGAAGAGAAGAAGATTGAAAGTGCCAGGCCTAGTCCTTGAAAATGCCATGCTGCGGTGATAAAGGTAAACTCCCAACGGCTTCCACCCCTCAGGCTGGTCTTTTGCTGATCATGACACCAGAGAATCAATTCCAGGAGGAGAAGAAGATTGAAAATGCCAGGCCGAGTCCTTAAAAAGGCCATGCTGTGGGGATAAAGGTACACTTAGCAACACTTTACTGCCCAGAGTTAAAGGCCTTTGGAAATAACAGGGATGTGCTTGTTGGGGTATTTTCTACCTAAATCTGTGCATTGTTAGTTAAACAGATATCCTAGTTAATTTCTTTTATATATATATATATATATATATATATAGAGAGAGAGAGAGAGAGAGAGAGAGAGAGAGAGAGAGACAGGGTCTCGCTTTGTCACCCCGGTAGAGTGCCGTGGTGTCAGACTACTCACAACAACCTCCAACTCCTGGGCTTAGCAATTCTCTTGTCTCAGCCTCCCGAGTAGCTGGGACTACAGGTGCCTGCCACAACGCCCGGCTGTTTTTTTTTTTTTTGTTGTTGTTGTTGCAATTTGGCTGGGGCCGGGTTTGAACCCGCCACCCTTGGTATATGGGGCCAGCGCCCTACTCATTGAGCCACAGATGCCGCCCCCTAGTCAATTTCTTATGACTGCTTCGAAAGCATATCATGGGTCTTTGCACTTGGGAAGGCCAACGCTATACATGATGCAGGTGAAAAGAAAGGATATTTGGAAGAAACAGAGAGGAAGGGAGGGCACAGGTAATTTTAAATAATCCCCAAATGTGGCTATCTCTGTAGGGGTAGGGCATTCAATTTGGGGATAACTCCCTCTTCCAATAAGCAACAATCCCTGGACCCCAGCATCTACTTGCTGAGACTCCTCTTTGCCCTTGAGCTTCAGGGAAGGCTCCTGCTGATGGAAAACTAAGGTGGAATCCATCACGCTGCATACACTGCACCACAGGATCTAATCCAATGTGATGAGCAGCTCATAGCTCTGACGGAGCACAGACACAGAAAACTTAAAAGATGTGCTTCCCCCTGCCGCCCAAATGTACAAAGGGCCCTCAAGATTTGGAAGGAGTGACCAGGTGGAAGGGTTTTCTTCTTTTTCTTTTTATCTCACCAATCTTTTAATAATAGACTTTAAATATCATAACTGCCTAATGCCTATTTTCCTTAAGCTTTTTATTTCTTTTTTCTAATGTAATTTTTATCGGGCAGCCAAGAACTAGATTGTCTTTATTAAACTGAAGAAGATAATGCATGTGGAAAATTCTTTGCAAATTGTAAAACACCATACAAATCTTAGTCATTATTATTGTCATTTATTAACTGATGCTGATTCTTATTAGGAAGCATTTGGCAAGCCTATTTCCCACTTAGCCGTCCTCAGCATCATGTGCTGTTGTTTTATGATGTGGAGGAAATCGGGAAGAGAAAGAAACGATAAAGATTCCATATGCCACATGCTATCAGAATAGCAACAACCTCCATTTAAAGATTTATTCATTCATTCAGCAAATATTTATTGAATAACTATTACTTACAAGGACAATACACTCGTGAGCTAAATAAGCCCCTGCCCTCAAAGACTTTAGCATTATGTGGGAAGCACGTTTTTGAAAAATTAGACAAAATTTTCATGACAAATTGTGTTCAATATCACGAAAAAAGGGGACACAAGGAAAGAATATAGCAGTGGGTTTTAATTAAATGAAAACAAGAGCTGAAAACCAAGGCCAGTGTCTCACGCTGGTGCAGGTGCTGGATATCTTCTTTTTGCCCTTTTAATGTGCTAGGTACCTATTTATTGAATAAATGCAGTAAGTAGTAAATGAATTTATTAATGGACTCTGCATAAGTGATATTTAAGCTAAGAACTGAAGGATGAATAGGAATTAGTTGAGATTGGAAGAGTTTGGAGCTTTAAAAAAAAAAAAAATGAAAAAGGCCAGTTAAAAAAAAAGTCTTGAAAATACGGTAAGGCAGAGAGGGACATAATAACGTGAGGAACAGGCAGACAGAGGCTCTCCAGCGCGTTGCGGGTCACAGGAAGGAGTGGCTGGGATTGCTAGCCTGTGAAGCTTTAGCCCAGTAGTAATCTAATCTGATTTACTATCTAATAGATTATCTGATAGGATCTCCCTGGCTTCTACTTAAATGAAGCAGCAGAGATATAGGAATCACAGAAAGTGTGGAGGCCACTCTACGAGCTATTATGGGGGTGGAGGGTGGGGAAGGATCACAGCAGCCTAGACCAGGATGGAGGCAGTGTGAATTCAGGTCAGCAGACACATTTACATGATATTTTGAGGGTTAGTTGGGAGAAGATGGAAATGTCAAAGATGACCTTGAGATTGCAGGCTTGGACACTGGGTGGATGAACGTGGGAATACTGGAGGAGTTTGGAATAAGCAAGAATCCTGATTTTAACTTGAGAAGAAAAAATATATCTTGGTGAGCAGAAAGCTGTATGTCAAGTCTGGGAAAGGCGAGGTGCGTACGACATAGCACTGTAAGACCAAACCCTTCTCTGTGCTCAGGATTTATTAATAGTCTTTCAAAAGCACTTTGCATAGAGTATGTTTTCATCAACTGCCGATAGACAGCATGGCATAGCGTGGAGCCCTTCTCCAGCACCAAGGAGGCTGGAAAGGAAGAAGCACCTTTCTCACTTCATAGGGGTATGATTTCAAGATTACCCCATAGGCAGCATTGTCACATTATAATAAATTTTAACTAAGCTATGGTCATAGTGGTTAACTTTCCTTTCTATCCCTGCAAGGAATTCCCCTTTTCACTACTCTTTTACTTTTTCTGTTAATGTTTTGTAAATCACCTCAATTATGTAATAATAATATTTTTTAATTGTGGTGAAATACACATAATGTAAAATGTTTCCTCATCTTCTTTTTCAATGGTACAGTTCAGCGGCATTGAGTGCCTTAGCGCTACTGTGTACCCATCACCACCATCATTTCCACAGCTCTTTTCATCTTCCCAACTGAAACGCTGCACCCCTTAAACAGTAACTCTCCATTTCCCCCTCTTCATTCTTAAACTTAGACTGAACAACTTTAATTGGTTTCTGAAAAAAGATCTTCTGCCTTGGGGTGAGGCAAATTAGGCAGTAGGCAGAGAGAATAGCCATCTAGCTTCTGTCTCGAGTGAGCGTTGTTTTCCGGGAGACTTCTCATATTGCAGTGAGGGGCCAGAGTCATAGAACCCAGATGAACAGGGAGACCTGGCGGCCCAGAGACCAGCTTCGTGCATAGTTTCCTCTCACCACCAAAAGATTCCTTAATGTGCCTTCCCAGCTAAATATTTCTGAGTGTTTTGTTTTAATAGCTTTATTTAGATCGAATTCACATAAAATAAAATCCACCAACTTAAATGGCATAAGCCAATAGTTTTAGTATAGTTACAGAATTTGCAGCCATCACCCCCCTCAGTTTTAGGACATTTCTGTCATCTCCTCCAAATACCCTGTGCCCATTAACTGTTCACTCCCCTTCCCCTCCCCAATCACACTCCACTACCTGCCCCAGGCACCCACTAATGTATTTTCTTTATGTATTTGCCTATCTTGGACACATCATATAAATAGAATCACAACATAATGTTGTCTTTTGTGACAAGTTTTTTTTTTTTTTTTTTGTTTTGTTTTGTTTTTAACAGAGGAACGCATGGCCTTTTGCTAGGATGTCCCTCATTAAGCAGTGAGAGGCAACAGCACAGACCCCAAATCACAGCCAGGTAAGCCAAGAGAATTGCAGTGTTACAGAGGCTGTCAGAAATCTCCCGTGGCCTCAGGCTCCCCCAAGGCAAGGGGTTCAAGGCTTCAGAGCTCCCTGTGGCATCACTTTCTAAAAGCATAAAGACCTTTCCTTCTGGCCCTGGGGGATCCCTTGGGGCTCAGCGCTCCAAGGGATGGGAAAGCCTAGGGCCCACAAGCATTTCAGATCATAACTCTGTGCCCTTTATAATAAAGGGAGGTGGGAGAGGGACTCAGGATGAAGCTGAGAAACAGGGCTTGAGTCAGGGCCAGGTGCTCAGCCAGCTTCCCAAATGTCTCCTGTTAGAGCCACCAGGAAGATTTTCTCCTAAAAATATTCCCCATGCTGGCACAATAACCATTCTTCCAGCTAGCAGTTCTCTCCTTTGGGCAAATCATAAACTCTCCCTCCATTGTGTTCAGTGCTTTAGTTTACCAAGCACCTCAGCACATATTGCTTTTGCAATATCTTTCATTCTATTAGTTTTGATAGAGCACTATCCATCTGTTTCCTTGTAACAAGGTTGCTGAGGACAAGGTGCTTTGGCTCATTGGTGCTCCCAGACCACTTCATACTCACCTCTATTGTAGCACTTCCAGACTTTTGTGATCCTATTTGTTTACACAATCTATTTGCCCCTTTAGATTATGAGCTGTTACAGAACAGAGGCCTCTGGACCCAGCACATTGCAGGGCACATAGTAGGCAGGAAGTGAAGGATGCTGGTGCTCACAGCAATACTCATGACAACCACGTCCTATAGGAAGAACACAGGGCCAGAGTATAAAGATAGAAAGCAATTTCCCAATGGACATGATTCAATAAACCGCTTGAATCCAAGCCTTGTAATTCTAGACACAGGGCTCTTTTCACTCTATACTGGTGCTTACTGACATCTGTACAGTTGTTTGTAATTTATAAAGGGAAAGCGACCTTCACCATTGCCGTGTAAGAAGGTAGGTATAATATTTTAGAACTTAACAACTAAGGAACTGGTCTCAGAGATATTAGGTTATTTAATAGGCAAAGCAGCCTAAAAGAAGCATTTTGTGGAGCTATATTTCAATGCTGTCTGTGTCCCCTCTGACTCGTTATTTAACTGTGAGCCACAGTTACTTCATTTCTAAAATGGGAATTGTAAACCCTGTCTTGCAGATGTTTCTGAGATTTGTAAATAAGATAAACACTTTGCTTGATTCATAGTAAACACTGAAGGAAAGGTAATTATTACAATTACCAGTTTGAAGTTTAGAGTCAAAAGTCACATCTACATGTCCTAATGAAACCAAGTCCCTTGCTCTTGCAGTACCAAAATGTAAATGCTGTGGGAGGAATAACACTTTTAAGATGAGCAGAAAGTATTAGAGAAGTGTATTGAGAAGATACTAAAAGACAGGAGGAGAGTCAGACTTGGGGCTGGAGGTGGCAAAGGTACATTTAACCTACTTAACCATTTTTCTGGGTGTGGTCCCAGTGGCTGCAGAGTGGAGTGGTGGGGATGGATGCTTTATGTGCAGCTCACCCCCCTTTTAAATTCTCTGGGAGGGTGAAGCAAAAAGTGGTAGGGAGCCCTATGGCCTTACTCTCTCTGTTCCCTCTCGTTAACTCTGTTCCTTGGGAAAGAATATTTTGCAAGCTCACATACTCCCTTGAAAGTGGATAAGTAGGTTTTCAGATTAGTTATAAATCAAAGAAGCATGTACATTTGTTTGACTTTGATGTGTGAACACTTGTCTGCATATGTCTCCTTTTTGCAGTGTTTGGAAAACAAGGTTCTAGAAGATGAAGTGTTACCTCTTGCCTTGGCCACACTTGGAATGAATAGCATAGTCACTCGGCATTCATTTGGTGTTTATGGGGATATCACATGTAGTTCTGTCGACATTCCCTAACCATTATAGTGCAGTTACCGTAGATAATGCTCTCCTAGTGCAATATGTTATCACCATTTTAACAACCTGACATACGATCGACTCATATTATCACTTAAATGAATCCATTAAGCAGCTAGAGGCTTCCAGGAGTCAGATGCCAGAGCATCAAATAGTCAAACCTGTGCCATGTCCAATGCAGCTGACCTCAGCAGCTGGAAGGAAAGCTGATTTCTACCTGAGAGTCACCCAGCCAGCCCACCTGAGGACATGTGGAATGATTCTTTTCAGAAGCTGAGTTAGACCGCCATCCCTGAGCAAAGAGAGAAGTTCCCCGCTTAGTACCCTCCTCTTTAAGTTAGAAAAGAAATGTTGGTGCCTACAAGCAAAGCAATGAGATGTAATCAAATTCACGACTCCAGCTATAGAGCTAAGTAGTTTAGGTCTGAGGGAGGCAGCAAACTACACAGAGACCTGAAACTACCTGAACTCACCAGCTGCCAGTGAGGCTTGAGGTAAAGGATAATAAGAGCATCAGCTCACACTTATAAAATGCATGTGGTTTACAAACTCCTACCATATACTATTCTATTTGATCCTCAAAAGCATCTGGCAATTTAAACAGTATTCTTTCCCCTGGTTTAGAGATGAGGAGAGGAATTTTTTTAACAAGTCAGCGTCTTGTGAAATGCCTACCATCCAGTAAGAGCTCTCCATATATCACTTTCTATTACACCAAGATATTCCTCCATGACAAAGACTGACTGTCCAAACCGTCTCTCCATTTACTGGGAATGTAACTCCTAAATCCCACCATCAAATCAGCAGTCTGATTCCTACAGGATCTATGAAATGGTACTTTGTGGGAGTTGGTCCCTCTGAGTCCATTTCTGTAAACTCATCAGGGATAAAAGGAACCAATTAACTTGGGGGTAAAAAGAACCTGATCTAATTAAATAATTAAGCTTTAGAATTAATGGAGTTTCATTCATCACCAACTAGTAAATGGATTTTAGAAGAGTTCCCTCAGACCAGAAGACAGTGGGAAGTCCTCTAGTAGGAGATTTGGATCAGGGGAGATTTTGAATTTTAAAATTAAATAATAGACCGTTTGTCTTCATTTGGGATGGCGTGGACTTTCCAAACCAGCTTCTAGGGCTCCAGAGATGAGGCAGAGTGAAGGTCCCACGGCTGAGAGTGAAAGAGGAACCTGATAGTGAGGTGCTGAGAGTCAGAGGGAGCCTCAGGGCCCGGAGGACACAGGGCTCCCATGAGAGCAGAAGCTAAGTCAGCCTAGGCCACGGTCCCTTCCCAGCTTTGGACAATTTCACTTCTGAGTCCTCTAGGTCCGAGGTGGAATTCTTCTTGGCCTTCTTTACATTCTAAGATAGTTTGGTTTTGTCTCTTGCCTGAGTTCAATATCACCGTGTTCACTTTTTAATTTTTATTTTTTGCTTTCATTGGGGATCCGTGGGACCAGGCAGGGAGCAGGGTGGGCTTCCAGTTCAGAGCAGCCCCTCCTCCACACCCTCTTCTTTCTCTCTCTGCTGCCCCCTGTTTGCCCTTTGCCCTACCTCCTTAGATCCCCAGAGTGGATATGATGTGACCCTCCCACATCACGTGGGCTGCCTGCTGCCCTCGTGGGAGCCGCCCTGCCAGGACAGTTTGCCTGCTGGAGCCCTAAACTGTTCCCAATCTTTGCCTCCCCTGTCCTGAGGAAGTCCGGTGGATTTTCTCCATCTCATTTCAACCATTCTCATGAACTTTTAAATTTTCCCTCTGCATCTCCATATTTCTTGAAAGGCAAAGAGGATGACCAGTGGCAGTCACAGGCTCTGCAGCAAACTACATCCACTTTTCCGTCATGTCCCGACATTGGTACACTGCAGATGGCATTCCCCTGCTGGCAAATGGGAGAACTGGATGAGAGAAGCAAACTTAACTTCTAGGTATTTGCCAGCCACAGGATCCTGGAGGTCACAGGATGCAAGCTTCTCCTCCAGACTCTTCCATTCTATGTTCATTTAATAGTTTTTTGAACAAAGAAATAAAAGGGGCACGGCTTGGAGAAAATGAATTCAGCGCTCAGCCCTATATTTGGTGGAGATGGAAGGCATTTTGGTGAACCACAAAGAGGCACCTTCGCTGAAAGGGAAGCATTCCCTGCCAGCTGGAGCAGTTTTGTCATTAAAAAAAGCATGAAGAAGGTTTTGCCCCCTCTGTGGTTAATGGGTGAAAAAGGGCACTTCCTCAGTTCTGCAGCCTGTACCATCACATAAATTGAAACAGACAGAATTACCATTGATACAAATTAAAAACAAATAAAAAGGGTACACAGAGCTGATTCTGAGAGTTCAAACTCCATTACCAGCTGATTTACTGAGCAGTGACCTGTGAGTGTTGCAGGGAGAAGGGAGGACTGAGGCGTCCCTGTGAATCCCATCAGCCCATTGCCCTGTGGCACACCAGTCAATAAGCTATTTAATTTAATGGGAAATGGTATTGATGAGCCAGAGAATGCAACTCACAGGATATGCAGCTGCAAGGAGCAGATAAAGTCTTCAACCTGGCCTCACTCTTAGGGTCTCCACCCCTCGGTATCTCTTCTGTCAGAATCAGAGAAGAGATCCGTGGGATTTGGGGCATGTTGGGGGTCCCCAGGGGACGGTGCTTAGGAGGGATTACCAACACCTGGAGATGGAGTCAGAGAGGGTGGATTGGAAGGGAGATTGGGAAAAGGATGGGAAACAGACTTTCTAACCTGCGGATGATGGTATAAATGACCTTCTAGAGTGAAGGTGGCCAGGAAGGAGGAGGCCAGTGATTCCAGGGGGAAACCCCCCTGCACCCCAACAGGCTCACCTGTTTTTCTTATTTTTATAAGGTTACATCAGGACTACAATGCTCCTAGAGTCTGAAGCACCCTTTGCCCAAATACAAATTGAAGCTGAGAAGGCCCAGGTCACCCTCAGTACCATTGGAGCAGCAGTGGAGAAGGCAGGAGGATTTTAGAAATGGGGCAGACATGTAGAAAGTCAGATCTAGGACAACATAAGAAAGAATCTAGTTAGGTATCTTCCTCTCTCACCACCAGCACGCTTGGGAAAGAGAGGCCTGGAATAGGGAAGCAACACAAGTGCGGTACCAAGACAAGCGCAACAGAGCCAGACCACTGTACTCCAAGTTCAGCACAATCCTTCTGCTTGCAGGAACATGATAGATGCCCGTGAGCATGTAAGATTTGGACCATTCATAGCCTTGGCATACACCATAAGATCTCATCCTGAACACCAAGATCAGAGTTTTAAGGAATAAACAGAAAAGAGCTTAGTCAGTAGAGTTGTCACATAGAGTAATTACTTACTTAACAAAACATAAAAAGAGTGTGCACTAGGTATTATTCTGAGTGTTTTATAAACATCAATTCCTTTAATCTTCAAACTAGCCCTATAAGCTGGGTATTATTTTTATCCTTATTTTTATAGATGAGGAAATGGTGGTTAAGTATCTTTTCCAAGGCTCACCTAGCTGGTTAATGGAAGAGCAAGGATTGGAATGCAGGCAGTCTGACTCTGGGGTCTGTCCCATATGATATCGACCTCCTATAATAATCATGGGAGCTACTTTTCTTTTTTGGGACAGAGTCTCACTCTGTCACCCAACTAGAGTGCAGTCATGTCAGCATAGCTATTGTAACCTTCAACTCCTGGGCTAAGGAGATCCTCTTGCCTCAGTGTTCCAAGTAGCTGGGACTACAGGCACCTGTCACAAAGCAGGGCTAATTTTTCTATTTTTAGTAGAGACAGAGTCTCTTTCTTGCTCAGGCTGGTTTCAAACTCCTGAGCTCAAGGAACCCACCTATCTTAGCCTCCTAGACTGCTAGGATTATAGGCATGAGCCACCGTGCCTAGCCTGCCTCCCTTAAATAGCTGATAACTCTACCTGGTCTTGCCCTCCCTGCTCTCACCCTGACCAGTGTTTCCCTCTGTCCCCAAGTGGGTCTCTGGGCACAGACATCTGAAGGATCAGGTGCATATAACTTGCAGCATCTTGGGACAGGGCATGGTAGCGGCCTTTTTTGTTCTGGCCTGGCAGTGCCACCCGCACACTTGACACGTGACTTGGAAAGTGGCCTCTGACCTCGCCCAGTTCAGGTAACTAGTACATCTTGGCACAAAGGGTTGCGGTAGAGTTGTGAGTCACCCATTTGTCATGGATTGGGGTGGTGAACCCATGGGAAGATGAGATACCTGAATGGACTTCTCCAACCCCTTTGAGGCACAGTGCATCAGTCTAGCAGCTGGGACTTACCAGTCCATGGGCCTCAAGTGTCTTGAGACACAGCATGGGCCTGAGATCTGCCCAGCAAGCATGCCAGTGCCTGATGGAGCACAACACTGGGCATCAAAGAAAAACCACCACAACAGGCCAAGAGAGAAATACTATGGACGATTGAACACCGTCCCCCCAACAAAAAAAAGAAAGAAAGAAAACTTTATATTCTAGTACCTTGAATGGAACTATTTTCTTGCTTTTTGAGCAAAGGGCCTGTGTTTTCATTTTGCATGGGGCCCCTGTATTAATTTGCTAGGGCTGCTATCACAAAATAGCACAGACTATGAGATTTGAATAATAAAAACTTACTTATTATAGCTCTGGGGGCAGAAGTGCAAGACCACAGCAGAGTTATATGTCTTCTTAGCTTGCAGGTGGCATCTTGCCACTGTGTCCTTACGCAGTGTTTCTCTTTATGGTTCTCATACCTGTCATCCCTTTTTGTGTCTAAAGTCCTCTGCTTGTAAGAGTAATCTTACAATTAATCAAATCATGAGTCACATTCTGAAGTACTTAGGGATTAGAATTTCAACATATGAATGGGGGGCGTATAATTTAGCCCGCATCTTCCCTCAAACTGTGTAGCTGGCGCTGTATAAAAATGGGTGAAAAAGACTATTTTTATGGTCTTGACTTTCATGAGCAAGGAGATAGGTAATTAAAAAGTAAACAACACAGGGTAAAAAGGATCACGGGAGAGGGGTAGGGGGGTGTATCTTCTACTTTGTATGAGATGACCAGGGAAAACTTCTCTGATAAGCAAGATTTAAACAGAGACATGAAAGGAATCCATAATTGAGCCAATGTATATTTTGGAGGGAAAAAAGATAAAGTTATTAGAATAACACATAGTAAGTCTTATATAAATGTTTGTGAGCAGCAATGATGTGGTTTTCTGATTACTTTTCCTAAGCCTGATCTGTTGCAGGTATTGGAGACCTACCGCTATTCCTCAGTTCTTGAGCAGTTCTGACCAAGACTGAACAAGTTCAAGGTTTCTGTGTCCTGGCAGAGAGCAAAGCCTGGGATTCATCTCCTTGCTGTAGCCTCATTATCTGGTGTGTCCAGAGTGACAGAGCCTTAGGTACCAACTGTGCCACAAGCTACAGGCCCCATGAATTCCTGTCTGTATCAAACGTGTCTGACTAAGCTGTGAGAACCCCGGCTTTTCCCCTGACATTCCATTCCCCAGGCATGGCTGGATTTCTGCCCCGACCCCAGGCTCTTTGTTTAGGACCCAGCTCTTGGCTCAGTTCCTGCCAATATCTCCAAAGGTCTTTTCTTTAGAGCATGGTTCTCAACTAGAGAATAATCTCACTCCTGCCACACAGAGGACACTTGGCAATGTCTACAGATACTTTCTGGTTGTCATTACTGGCACCCGGTGGTTAGAGGCCAAAGATGCTGCATCTTTCCATACAGAGGACAGTTTCCCCAACAAAGGATTATCTGGCCCTGAATGTTGATGATGCTGAGGCTGATAAAACCTACTCTAGAGGCTAAAAGTAATTCATTGAATACCAAACAAAAGGCAGAACCAGGAGAACAGTAAGGGGTGGGCAGCATAGGGCAAAGTGTCTTCTTAGGGCGGGATCCGACTACCTTCGTCAGCTCCCCAGTTTCTCCCCCCATGACTCCTGACAGTACGTGGAGGCCTCCTGATAACCCAGATCTTGGGCACTGCTCATTGTCTGTGGTCCCACTATCCTGAATACCCCTTTCCCTGGAGAGACTGGCACCGCTCCAGGTGGCTTGTAATCCATAGAACCCTTTAGAGACTGAATTTTGCAGCACTCGCTTCTCCCTTGGGGGCCATGCTCATCACAGAGCTTCCCGAGATCAGGCTCAGCCCCAACCCCGCACCCCTCCGCAGGATGGCTTACCGCTGAGTCCACCTGAGAGATGACATGGGGTTTGTAGTTATCGGGTCAGCCACATCTCTCCTCACCATGGTCAGATCAGAGTTCTACCTCTGGAAGAGTGTAAGGCCTAAATTAATAAGATAGAAATCTCCATAATTCATCCTCACTACAATCTCTGTTTCATAAATTCCCTTTTCACCCCCCCCCCCCAAATGCTGGAGCATCTTCCCTCTGACACCTTAGCTAATAGAGCACTCACTGATAATTCTTTACATTAAACCGACCATACCCTGCCCCACCTTTGGCTAGTGGCCTTCTGTGAGTTGGGAGTTGGAGGTAGAATAGGGGAGTGTTTCCCATTTCATAGATCAGGAAATAATGGTGCTGAGTCTAGCCAGCCCCAAAAGTGTCTGAAAGCTTTTATGATCCCCTCAAGGCATGTTCCTGCAACCTGAAGACTCCCTTCAGACACATTTCTATGGCAACAGACAATGTCCCAGAGACTAGAGTTGTGCTCTGAATGTCACTAGCAAGAGCCACTGAAGTCGGTTCTTAAAGATGTGAGGTAGGAGAGGACACTGGGGCAGGGGAAATACATAGTGAGCTTGAAGCCAGGTTATGTATACAGACTGCAGAATTCCTTCCACAGGGCAGAGGTAACCGAGAGGAAGAGCATACTAACTGCTAAACATAAAACAAGTAGGGAGAGGAAGAGGCGGCAGGAGGCACGTTGGTGTTTGTAGTATGGGGCTGCTCCCTACTCTCCGCCTCATTCCTCTCACCCTCATCCAGAAATGGATGCTTGCTTCTCAGAAAAGGTTAAAGAATTGGCTTGAATTTAATTGTGCCAGCAAAGAAAGGAGGGAGAGATTTGATATATAGAACATCCTTTCAGTTTCGAGAAACTTAGTACCAGGGGACAAAACTCTGGACACAGAATCAAGAGGCATAGATTCAAGCTCCATGATGGCGTTGGCCACCTGATCCTGGCCATTGATGGGGCCCCTATAAACTATGGTTTCTCCACAATAAAAATGTAGTAAGTGCTCTGCCTGCACCAGAGCCCATTTTCAGAATCAAATGAGATAATAACTGTGAATATGTTTTGTAAATGATAAAACATTAAACTAGCATTTTCCATAATGTTCTCTGTAGAACATTAATTCCATGGATGTTAGTAAGATTCTCAAGCCACAAAAAAACAACAATAAAGTTAAAAAGTGGTGGTTGTTGTTTTAATTGTAGGATTTGTGAATATCCTTCCAAGACTAAATTGACTGCAGAATCTTTTATTGCAGAGAATCTTCCATGAATAAAATTTTCAGTCACATTTTGGGAAATATTTCTCTAGAAATATAAGACCTGTACCACACTGTTCTTGGATGTTGTATGAACGATAGCAACACACAGAAGTCAAGATGGCCAAGAGAATGGGGCCCTTGAAACTGATGCTCCGCAGGAGAGTCTAGTGTGTATCTAATCTTGAGAACCCTCACTTTTTAGAAAGCACAGAACACGTGTTATGGATTGAATTGTGTACCCCCCCAGAGGATAACTTGAAGCCCTATTAATACCTCAAAATGTAACCATAGTTGAAAACAGAGGTCTTTGCAGAGGTAATCAATTTAAATTGAGTTCATTAGGGTAGTTTCTAATCTAATATAAAAGGTGTTCTTATAAAAGGGAGGAATTTGGACACAGAGACAGGGAGAACCATGTGATGATTACGGTAGAGATCAGGGCAACGTTTCTACAGGCCAGGAGATGCCAAAGGTGGCCAGCAAAACAGCAGAGGCGAGATGGGAGGCTTTGAGCAGACTCCCTCAGAGCTTCCAGGAGGACACAACCCTGCCTACACCTTGATCTTGGACTTCTAACCTCCAGAACTGTGAGAAAAATCAATTTCTGTGTTTAAACCACCCAGGTTGTGGTACATTATTACAGCAGCTGTGGGAAATAATATATCACACCTCCTTTGCAGAGCCAGAGGCATAAAGTTTTCGAGAACCTGCTAAGTAGCTGGGACTGAGGAAACAGCTGAGGTCAGAGCCGGGCTCTATTTAGTAAAGCCGCAAAATACAATATGCCAAGATTCCTGATGCTTTTACTTTCCCTCTTCACTTCAATGCAAACCATGTTTGAAAAATTAAGCAATACTAAAGACAAGTCACATTCACTTGGGAAAACCCTGTTCCTATCCAGAGAGGGACAGAGGGATGGCAGATGTTTGCAATAGTTTATATAGTCAATCCTCGTCAATAAACATACCCTTCTAAGCCATGGCAAAAATAGGGGCCAGGGGTGATACTGAAAGGAACACTTTACTGGGTCTAGACCAGTGGTTCTCAACCTTCCTAGTGCCACGGCCCTTTAATATAGTTCCTGAGGGTCACGACCCACAGGTTGAGAACCACTGGTCTAGACTGACAGTGATGTCCAGCAACTGGCACAGAAAGGATGTCTGAAAGGGGGAAAGACAACACAGTGGTTGGGTCTGAATGGCTTCTGTTAGTATTCCAAATAAAGCTCCAGGGCTATCTGATAGGCACTGTTTAAAAACTGCTTTTACTCTACAGTAACTAATCCTTAAAATATGGAACTAACATATTAATACTTTTCCCCTATGACTTTTGACAGGATCAAATATCTGGCCTTTTATGAGGTTTGTTTTCAGTGCCAGCACTGTGAATTCAGGATCCTAACATTGCATTTCTGGCTTTTTATGTCCGAGACTGCCATTTGCACTTTACTATTTCCCTCCAAATTCTGATATAGTATGTTGGTGAGCAAACTCTCTTTTTTTCATAAACTCTGACAAATGGAAAAATAATTTAGACAGAATAACAACTTCTGTTTTGGCCAGATTTCCAGGAAGCTCCGCATTAAATTAAATGTTCAATCTCAATAATTATTAGAATTTTTGCTTTTTCTGCTTTTTGTGAGCATTTGATTTTGGTTTTCTGTTTCTATTTTTAAAGGCATATTTTATCACTAGCTCCCTGAAGTACATCTTAGATCTCCTTTCTGAGCTCCACATCCCAAACATGTAGCTGTCTACTATGTATCTCTGCCTGGATATCCCACAAGAACTCAGGCTCAAGACTACATTCAAAGGTACACTTTTGCTTCTCCTTTAAAACAGACAAATCATCCTGCATTTCTGCCTTGGTAAACATCACCACTCCCTCGCTCAGTTTCCCCAGCCACATATTTGAAGAACTTCAGACATTTCATCCTCTTTAACCACCCCCGCTCAATCTACTGCCATCTCTGTTGAACTTGACTCTACAGTTTCTTAAATCAGTTTCCCACTGTCTGCGTTCAAGTCTTGCCAGATTATTTGAACTCCTCCTATTAGGTTTCCCTTCCTTCAATCTATTCATTTGAGAAAATTAATCCAATGATGCCACTCATTATTTAAAATCCTTCTCAGGCTTGTTGTGATAGTGAGGATGGATTTAGGCCTGCTTTGTATGATACACATTCTCACCTCCATAGGTTCATTTTTCATTTTACTTTAGATTGTAATTTATGTTTCAGACATTTTGAATTACCATCAGTTTCACAATGGGAATTGATCTTAAATGTATACACTCTCTGAGCCTCCTTCTTCTGGGTCAGTAGCAATACCATTAAATAGCTCAACTACTCTGACTCAACCAGAAGTAACCATCGTCTCCCCAAAATAAAATGTCAGAGGAAAAATAAACTGCAGGCCTTTGACCTTGCTGTTTTTCTTTTCCTTGAATGACATTTTCAAATGCAATTCACCTGGATAATTTCTCATCATGGTCTAAGACTCAGATCAGACGCAACTTCTTCCTTCTAAAATGGTTTTGCTGTTTCTTGCCTCCCCTTAAGACTTACATAGTTGTCTTGCCTGTGGCCTTCCAATGTGTATTACACATAGTTCTACTATATCTTATCATTCCAGTGTAATTGTATGTTGCCTTGACTATATCCACCAATACCACCAGTTCCTTGAAAGCAAGAACTGTTTTGTGCCAATTCTATCACAAGAATCTAGAACAGTAAAGATAGCACAAGTGAATTCTATAGAATGCTTTTGCAGGAAATAAATAATTGAGAACCTTCATGGAACATATTAATTATAATAGGTGTATAAAAAATAATAGCCTTTAAAATACAAGGTCATTCCACATACAACGAGTCACGATCACTACTAATCTACTTTATCAGAAAGTAGTTTGTGTCTGTGAATAGGTATATAGTCAATATTATGATGTTCCTTGGGCAGCGCCTATGGCTCAAGGAGTAGGGCATTGGCCCCATATACTGGAGGTGGCAGGTTCAAACACAGCCCTAGCCAAAAACTGAAAAAAAAAAATATATATATGATGTTCCTTATGTAAATAATATGTAATTAACTGAACTTTATTTCTGACATTTATATAGCAAAGCCTTAACTGTACCTAATCATGACCTACAAAGGCCTGATTGGCATCTTAGCTTATACCGTGTCTAGATATGAGATAAGACACAATTTTGCAGGTAAGAAAACTGAGGCACTGAGAGAGTAAGTAGCTTTTGCAAGGTCACTCAGGGAATCTGTGGTAGGATAATGATCCAAATTCAAGCTCTCTGGCTCCAGACTCACCCTACTTTCCATTTTTACCAACTGTGAGATGTTAAAGAAAAATCTAAAAATAATATCCACTTTCACTGAACGTTTTATTATACAAAAACTATAGGAGGTAAGAGGAGTAGATGGAAAAGATCATGGGAGATCTAGGATTGGGGTTGGCCTGACAGAATTAGCTGTGCATAAATGAAAAGGGGAAAGAGGCATTTCAGAGGGAAAAAGGGCATAAACGAAACTAGTGCTCAGACAAGTCATGGGAAAACACTAAAAAGTAGAAGAAAGACATTATTCAGAATGATAATTCTTAAAATAGTTTTAATCTATTTTCTCCAAAGGTTCTTTTCTTCTAAATGCATAGATTATTTGTTTTGCAAAAGTTGGATCATTTTACATGCACAATTTTGAGTTCTACTTTTTAAAAACTTGTATGCTAACATAAGCATTTTCTTGTTATTATAAACTATTTGTAACTATTATTTTTAATGATCCCAGGATCATTAAACAGATATATGTTACTTTAATTAAACATTTCCCTATTGTTGAGCACTTAAAGTTGTATACAATGTTTATTTTTAGATTAGAAATAATGGCAGAAGGACATTTTTGTCCATAAAGGTTTTTATAATATTTACTCTTACTTCCTTAGGATAAAATTACAAATGTATGATTCCTTAGGTTCGTTGCAGTGACTTATGCTTGTAATGTTTGCACTCTAGAAGGCCAAGGCAAAAAGATCACTTGAGCTCATGAGTTTAGGACAAGCCTTGGAAAGACTGAAACCCTGTCTCTACTAAAGATAGAAAAATTAACCAGGCTTGGCGGTGGGCACCTGTATCCCAGCTACTTAGGAGGCTGAAACAGAAGGATTGATGAAGCCCAGGAGCTGACTGTTGCTGTGAGCTATGATGATGTCACTGCACTCTTGCCAGGGCGACAAGTAAGACTCTGTCTCAAAAACAAAAAGTTATTAATTTTGTTTTACTTTATTTCCTCCAGATAATTAAACCAATGCTTCCTGGAACTAAAACCTTAGTAGTAAATAAGTTAAAGCCCTGTCCTCAGTAGTTTACTTTCTAGAGGGAAAATAAATCAATAAGCATAGACCAAAAAAAAAAAAAATGTAGCAGTGAAAATGATTTAATTCTAAGGAAGGGCCACAATGAAAAAATTGATCACCTCTGCTGAGAGTTATGGGAAAACGTTACAAAGGGATTGACTTTAAAATGTTTCTGTTAGTTTAATTTTCCTCCTACGCTTTACTTTGGGGAGACAGCTATTATTTCTGATTGTGTCATAGCTGTTGAGATATTTAAAGATAATGCTACCAACCCAGACGAAGGAGACTAGAAAAGACACATTTTAAAGATGAGCTTGCCTGTACTATTGGATAACTCAGGCCTGTGCAGAAGTTCTCAAATCGGGGAATCCTATTGAACGCCTCCACCCTCATTTCCTGTTCCACATCAATATTCATTCAGGACTTGCATTTTTTAGAGTAACCTCCAGCTTCACAAAGACATAATGATGCATGGCTGGTGGGAATGTAAAATGGCACAGTGGCTGTGAAAAATCAAAATAATTAAACATAGAGTTACCACAGGATCCAGCAATTCCATAGAAATTTCATAGAGATACCATATGATCCAGCAATTCCATGTCTAGACACATATTCAAAAAACTAAAAGCAGGGACTTGAATAGATATTTGTACATCCATGTTCATAGCGTTATTACTTACAATAGCTAAATGGTAGAAACACCTCCCATGTCCATTGACAGTTGCATGGGTAAGCAGTCATACAATAGTGTGTTATTCAGCCATAAAAAGGAATAAAAGTACTAACACATGCTATAACACTGAAGAACCTTGAAAACCTTATACTAAGCAAAATAAGACACAAAAGGAGAAATATTTATGATTTCACTTCTATAAGCTAACTAAAAAAGGGCCAGCGCAGTGGCTCACACCTGTAATCCTCGCACTCTGGATGGCAAAGGCAGGAGATTGCTTGAGTTCAGAAGTTCGAGACCAGCCTGACCAAGAGTGAGACCCTATTTCTGCTAAAAATAGAAAAATTAGCCAGTGTTGTGGTGGGTGCCTGTAATCCCAACTACACAAGAGGCTGAGGCAGGAGGATCACTTGTACCCAAGAGCTTCAGATTGTAGGTAGTGAGCTGTGATGACACCACTGCACTCTAGCCTGGGCAACAGAGTGAAACTTTGTCACACACACAAATACGGTACCTAAAATAGTCAAATTCATAGAGACAGGAAGTAGAATAATGCTTCCAGGCTAGGGGAAGAGAGAATGGCCAGTGAGTGTTTAATGGGTACAGAGTTTCAATTTGGACTGATGAAAAAGTTCTGGAGAAGGATAGAGGGTTGGTTGTACAAAAATGTGACTTAACATACTAATGGTGTTGACCTGTACACTTAAAAATGATTAAAATGATATGTTTTATGTGTATTTTATCAAAATAAAAAAGATGTAATGACACTGAAGGACACATAGTGCAATCTTTTGTTGAAAGGTAAACTGCCTTAAGCTGCAGCCTGCACTAGATGTGACACTAGAGTGGCATTATGTTTCCCTCAAAAATTCAAAATATCCTCTAGCACACCAGTGAAATTGCTGCAGCATTTTGGGGTGCCTTAGCATGCGCAGTTTGGAAACCACAGCCCTAGTCCATGTTTTCTACCTTAAAGCTTCTTCATTTCCCTTCTAGATCATTACAGACAAAGGGATTTAGAAGGTCATATAGCTTAGTTCCATTGCTAAACTCAGAGAGTACCAAATACATATTATTCCTGTGTTCTTTGTGTCCCTAAAAAGACCCAGCAGAAGTTCCCACTGCTCTTAGGGGAGAATCCTCAAAATGGCAAGTGAAGTGCTGCCCCCCTCCCCAGCCTCTGGGCATTGTCCTCCTCCCCCTTAGCCCCTCCTCTGCAGCCACTCTTAACTTCTCTCTGTTCTTAGCCCGGCTCCATCTTCCCTGCAAGGCTGTTCCCCTTGCCATGCCTCCTACCTAGAAAACTCTTCCCCAGCCAGTGCTTTATTATTATTATTATTAAATCATAGCTATGTACAATAATGCAATCATGAGGTATAATGTGCTGGTTCCATATATGGTCTGAAATATTTTCACTGAACTGGTTAACATAGCCTTCATGGCATTTTCTTAATTATTGTGTTCAAACCCTTATACTCTACACTTAGTAAACTTCACCTGCATCCTTCCAAGATGCACCTTAGGTTTGGACCCACAAATCACCCTCCTTCCACCCTTCCTCCCCCTCCCTTGACCCCCTTCCCCATATTCTTGTACTGAGATTGGGTTATAACCTTTGTATGAAAGCTACAAATTAGTTTCATATTAGGGTTGAGTATATTAGGTACCTTTTCTTCCATTCTTGGGATACCTTGCTAAGAAGAATGTTTTCCAGCTCCATCCATGTAAATATGGAAGAGGTATAGTCTCCATCTTTCTTTATGGCTGCATAATATTCCATGGTGCACAAATACCACAATTCCTGCTGATCCTTGGGTCCCCAGTTCAGATGTCACTGAATCCAGCCATGAAACTTTCTCTAATATTCCAGACTAGCCAGCTGGGATTGCTTCTTTGTGACCATTGTCCCATCTGTCTTCCTCTCTAGGCTGTACAGTCTTTGGGGGAAGGCACCACATCAGTCCTTTCCAGCACCATGTCCCCAGAGCCTGGCACAGTGACTGAAACATACCAGTGGCTCAGTAAATACTGGGCAATCATCACCCACAGGAAATGTCACTATCAGCACAATTGAAGCTGGCATGAGGGGACTGCATTGTAAGGAGTTACTGTCCTTTCCTTTGTCTGCATGGTTTTTCCTCCTCTTTTCCTTTCTTCTTTCTTAATATCTCCTCTCTCCTTGTGGCATTTAGCACTTTCATATCCAAGGACTGATAAGGAAGTGCTCTTCTGTGATCCTGAAGGAGACAGAGAAGGAGTTTTCTGTCTTTACTAAGGGAAAAAAAGGTTATAATTCATATATTTTAAATGTATCTTTGGACAAGAAAGAAAATCCAGTCCCCTCCCCAAAGCACATGAAGACCTTCAGCATCATTTCTGGGGCTTCATCTTAGATCTCCACTGATGATCAGAGGCTACTTGGGAAAAAAATCTCCCCTTATTATCCCAAGTCTCCTGGGTGTAAGAATTGGGGAAATCACTTTACTCATATGTTTACTACTTTCCTTTCTTCTTCTTATTTTTCTTTCTTCCTTCCTTCCTTCCTTCCTTCCTTCCTTCCTTCCTTCCTTCCTTCCTTCCTTCCTTCCTTCCTTCCTTCCTTCCTTTCTCTCTCTCTCTCTCTCTCTCTCTTTCTTTCTTTCTTTCCTTTCTTTCTTTTTTTAAGAGACAAGATCTCTCTCCATTGCCCAGGCTAGAGTGTGGTGCTGTCAGGCTATCTCCATACAACCTCAAACTCCTGGGTTCAGGTGGTTCTCCTGCCTCAGACTCCTGAGTAGCTGGGACTACAGGTGCAGGTGCATGCCACCATGCCCAGCTAAGTCTTCTATTTTTTGGTCAGGCTGGTCTCAAACTCCTGACTTTAAGTGATCCTCCCACCTCAGCCTCCCAAAGTGTTAGAATTACAGGCATCAGCCCCATGCCTGCCTTCACTACTGCCTAATAAGAACTCTGCCACAGAGATATCATTATCATCATTTTACTCACAAGGAAATTGACTCTGAGTGGTTAAGTGATGCCCCTAAAACTACACAGCAAACTTTGTCCTCAATGTGGATAGGACATCCATTCCTATTTCCCTTCTTTGTCTCATACACATAGGATGCATATACCCCATTTCAGCTTCTGCAAAAGAAAACTCACAAGTATTTACACTGAAAGGTCCAACCATCTTCATGGGCACTAGAGCTTATGTAGAGCTAAATGCCTATGATTTTGTCTGCCACTTAACTGAGATTAGCTAGAAGCAATCTGCTTAAAGTTTAAGCATCAACTTATCACTTTGTTAACTGTGCATTCATTTTCAAGGGGATAGTTAACTTTAATGGGAATGGGGGATTGAATAGTGTGGCAACAGGTTCTGTGACATGTGGGAGCCAGAGGGAAGTGAGAGGCCTTCCCCGTCAGATGTTGTATGGAGGGGATCTGCCTTAACAGTCTGGATTAATTGTCTGCCTGCAGTTTCCTTCAGGGAACAGACAGGAAGGCCCCCACTCTGTCACCCTGGGATTGCCATCAAGCATTTGTCCCATTCACAAGGCAGGATGGTGCCTGAAAGAATGAGGTAAGGGAGGAGACAAGGTCAGAATTTCTCAAAGCTGACAGAAAAACAGATGATGCCCAGGCTTTCAGAATTTGCCCTCTAAAAGAGACCTGCACAATCATTCCATCTGTATGGGTGAAGGGAAATGTGCCCTTTTCCCCCAGAGTTCACTGAAAGATCAACTCACAATTAAGGCAGATTAATAAGAGAAAGGCTTACTTACCATGTGCATGGGGACATCACCGACTACTTTATATCCCACTGCAGTTCAGAGACTCCTGTATCTGTCTTTTTGGAGTGGCGGGAAAATGAACACTATAGGTAATTCTGCTCAGGGGTGATGAATGGTTATGATAAATCCTATAAATTCAGAGATGGTTATGATAAACCCTATAAATTTAGAGTGGACAAATGAACAGGGGAACAGACTGACTTACGAATTAACTTGAGAGACAGGTAATGTGTTTAAAGTAACTTAAGCCAGGTCTCCTTTCATTCTTGATCATCTTTCCTGGAATACACTGAGATAAGGGAGAGGAAGGGAGTCAATTGCCCCTTCGATCTTTTGATCGGGTCAGTCAGCCTCATTTGTGCAGATAAAAGGAAAGGCTCTTCCAAGGGCCTATTAATTCTCTAAAAGCCTTTAATTCAAAAAATAACCTTTATACCAAGGAGTCATATTTTGGAGTGAAATTTCCTGAGCTCCTTCACATCCTTCTACCTCACTTCACAGAAGAGGAAACCAAGGCCCAGAAAGGGACAGTAGATTGTCCTAGGACACACAGCAAGTCAGAGTTGGACTAGAATACATTTGTCACCTTCCAAGAGTCCCTTGACTACCCAGGAGCCACAAAGTAGAGATTGCTTCATACCTTTAACCAAAGCCAGCATGCTGACCTTTAATAAAAACAAATGTGGGTACATATTTTCTCTAAGAAAAAGCAAAATTTTCCTCTGAGAAAATGAATAGGTTCATACAATTGCTTGAATCACCATAATTTTTTTTTCTTCTAATCATCATTAGACACTCTACAGGGTGGCCATAAAGTTCATGTGCAAGTTAAAATAATGTGCCATTTTGTCATATGTCCTTATAAGATAGGGAAGATAGGAGAGTTTTGATTGAATTGATTGGTGGAGTAAAAAGAGGAGAAGGATGGTTATGATAAATCCTATAAATTCAGAGATGTCAGCCTGGCTGAGAATCTGGGAGCTTCATTCTTGATCCTGATAGCTGAATTTGTCCTGGCCTGGCACTTCAGGGGTGCCATACCCAGGTTCTACAGCCAACCTTCTCTTATAGGGTGTCCCTTCCAGGTAAGACACATCTTCTTTACCGATACCTTCAATTTCTCATACCCACCCATGGCATATGCAATGAGCATCTGCTGTGCATATCAGATTGTTCAATACTCTGGGAATTTAAAGATAAATTTCACTGATGGTTTGCAAAGCATCTGGGATGAAGTAGTATCTTGCAGTCCACAGTCCATTCGTAAGTCATGAGATAAATATACTAAGTCATGACCAGCATTTTCTTTTAATGAAATTGGGTAGGTGATTGTAGCCATGGCCCTCAATTTGTTCTTGCCATTGTATGATTCATTGGTCAGTGGAAAAAATAGCAAGCGCACAATACAGATATGTGAAAAATGTTTAAGTATTGGAATTTGCCTTTCTTGCTGTTTACTGAAACTCTGAGACCAAACATGGGCCAGCCTGCAGAAGAATCAAGACTGCAAGCCAACAAGCACTAGATAGCTGTCTGAATGAAGCTGTGAAAACCAAAAATATTTTCAGATATGGCTGAATGTCTTCTAGCCTGAAAATATCTCCCAGGTAAGAATCACTGGTTTAAAGAATCCCCCCAACAAACTCATGAGAAAAATAAATAATTGTTGTTATGTAAAGCCACTTACATTTTAGTGATGGTCTATTATGCAACAAAATCTATTTTTTACAGAAATAGAATAAAATATAAGGATAAGCACTCGTTTATGAAACTATATCATGTGTGTACTGGGGCATGATGTGAAATATGGTTCTTACTCTGAACTCCAGTCAAAGGATGTGAAAGCCCTCTGGATGGTGAAGGAAAATGTATGTCCCAGCTTTGTTACCTGCTACCAGTGATTTCTAAACTTCTGTGAGCCTTGAATTTCTTACCTGATCCAACCAGCCTATCTCAAAGTTGATGATGAGACAGATATATTAAAATCTCTATATAGTTGACTCTCCTTATTTTCTTACATTCTCCTCCCCTCCCTGGAATTCTATCTACCTACCTCCTTTAGGACAAACCTCTTTTGTGATTCAAGGTGCACAGCTCTGGTTCCACCTTGCCATTGAATCTCATTGACATGTATTGAATGTGATAAATGTCTACTCATCAAATGTAACTTTGGCACTTAGGATGATTCAGTTTAGTATTCAGTTCCATTCTATTTTATCATTTATCTATTTTTTCCATTCATGTATCATATGCTCCATGATTTAGCTTCTCTCTCCACCTAGACATCAAGCTCCCTGAGGGCAGGGGCTATGTTGCCCCTATTTCCCCCAGTGGGCAGCACATTTCCCTGGACACCTGATAGGTCCTTAGAAGAACTTATTCACCGGTGCTCATTCAAATGTCCTTTCACTTTATGAACTTTGCCTTCAAAAGACCACAGTCTTATTGATTTGGCCCTTATTGGAATCCTGCAAGACCCTTCTGTGGTTTGAGCCACCTCCCAGTTCTACCTGTGATTAATATCAGCTGCCAGGAGCAGAATAACAGCACCATGCTGACTGTTTGGGCTATTGCCAGATAAAACACTTCCTAAGAGGAATGTCACCCACTAGGAAAGCAGCAACTGCCTGTGATAACTGTGCTATTCAGCTAAAGAAGGCCTGGGGCACCTGACCTCCTCCTTGGCCACAATCCCTGAGTCAGGCGTTTATAGCACAGCAGCTTCACACCCACCAGAAGCCACCTCACCTAGTTAACGCCCGTTCTTCCTGCAGGGAGCACCCCATGTGGAGGGGGGTGTTCGGTGGGAGGCATCCTTGTTGCTGCTGGTCTTCTAAGGCTGTTCCTGACTTTCCTCTTTGGCACACTGCTCTCTGCCTCCCCACATTCCCCAGGTGGCTAACCCTGCTGGGGCAGATGGCAGGTTAGGCAGACAGGAGTATTTACTGTTTGTTGTTAGACTATTAACAAGCACAGTCTGTTAATGTTCCCTGATTGATTTCTGAATGTTTTTTCCTTTTGAGCTGTTGGAACTCAGCTGCAGAGGCTGGTATGAGGAGACAAAATGTTTACTTGGTTCCTTATCCCAAGAGACAAGGGAAAAAGCCATAGAAATTTATTTAAAGAGTGTCCAGGTCAGGAAGTGCAAAGCAGTCTGTACCTTCCCTAGAAATCACATTCTCTGCAAAAAAGAGCATGATTGAAAAGAAAGCACCCTGGGTTTGGGGCCTGAATATTGAGCTCGAAGCCAACTTCATTTCAGTCATAGGTTCTGTTTCCAATTGCTAAGGTTCTGGGAGCCTGTTTTCTTCTGAGTAAATAAGAACAGTGGTCTTTCTTGGGGCAGTTGGGAGGCTCACATGAAATGCTCCCTGGAAATTTCTGTTTGGGATCTTTTAGCAATGTTGATATAATGAATGAGACCTTTTCCATGACTGGTGCTGCTGGGAATGTTAGGGGAAAGACGGGTTCTTTCTCATTCCCTCAGTACCGAGGGGCATGGTCGCAAATATGCCACCTCTCCTAGGAAAGTAGGAGTTTGATTTTGTTTTTATTTGAAGATAGTGGCTAAAAAACACTTTTGGTTTCCTTCAAGAAATGAAAAAAAAAAAAAAAAGAAAACAAATTTTCACTGGAAAAGTTCAAGTTGAAGGAAAATACTTTTCAGTATGGAAGAAGGCTTTAACAATGGAGACTAATAATTTATGAAAATATTCATCTATATGTCACGTCACAGTTTACAATAGCAGGTTCTCTGGAGACTTCAAGCCTAGAGTTGGGAGTGAGCCTGACAGCTCCAAAATGCATTCACTCAAAAAGCTTTTCAAAAATTAATTAATTAATGTATTTATTTATTTATTTATAAGGACAGGGTCTTGCTTTGTCACTGAGACTAAAACTCCTGGGCTCAAACCTTAGCCTCCCAAGTAGCTGGGACTACAATCAGGTGCCACCATGTCCAGCTAATTCTTTATTTATTTATTTATTTTTTTTATAGAGATGAGATCTTGCTATATTGCTCAGGCTGGTTTTGAGCTCCTGGCCTCAAGTGATTCTCCCACTTTAGCCTCCCAAATTGCTGGGATTTCAGATGGGAGCCACTTCCCAGCTCAAGAAACTTTTTGCTGAGCATCTATCATGTGCAAATCATAGATTAGACCCTCAGGATATAGTAGACAGTCCCTAGTTATGAACAAGGTGGGTTCTACTGATTTGTTTTTAAGCTGAAATTATATGTAAGTTAGAACAGGTATTTACCTATTGCTGTAATAATCCCTGTTCATAAGTTGTACGTAAGTTGGATGTTTATAACTTGAGAACTGCCTGTATAGAAGAAGACAAGACAACTCTGTCTTTATGGAACTTGCCTACCTCTAGGTCAGAGATAGGCCAAAAAGAATTGAAAAGCATGAAAATACGATAGAATTTCAGGCACTAATAAATACTATGAGAAAAATAAAATGGGATAATAGTACAGACACTACACTACAGAGAGTAAGTGTGGGCTGCCCTTTTAGAAATGTTTTGGAAAGGACTTTATGAGTCACTGTTGTTTGCCTGGCATCTTTAATGAAGGAGGGGAGAAACAGACATGGATTTCTGAGCAGACGGTTCTACTATGAAACCAAGTGCAAAGGCCCTGAGGCCAATTCCAACCCACTCCTGTTCAGATTAAACGCTTTCTCAAGATCCTTTCCAGTATTTTTGTCTTCCTAAAAGAGATTTAGTCTTTTAATTATTACTTATTCACTCTTTTGGGGGTAATAGAGCAGCAACATAAACTTTGCATTCAAGCAGAGTGGCATTTCCAAAGACAGCCGAGTTCAGCGCGTCAGCTGTTTCAAATAAGGCCTAGGCGCTCTGAAAGAGCATTTGGAACTGTTTATCTTAATCAGACCTCCTGGGGCCGCAGCACCCTGTTTATCTTCAGAGTTCAGAGAAGTGATGGGCCCTGTACTTGCTGTGGTCCACCCCGCAGGGCTCCTGAACCATTACCGGCCAAGGGAGTTGGGAGGAGACAAAGTGGATGGGCTTTGCAGAGCAGAGGATGCACGTGGACTTCCTGTGTAGTGATTTTGAGATGCAGACTCTGATCCAAATAAGAGCACTGAAATCCACTCGCATGGCTTCTTCCGCTCCACGTAGAGAGGCAGGAATTTCATAAAAAGGCAACTTTGCGACCCAGAGTAAATACTTATGATGCTAGAGCTGGCCTTGCTACCTGAGTCACCAGCTCAGAGCTACTTGGCACCAGAGGAACTAAAGTGCTGGGCATCCCCTGACTCTTTCAGGGTTATACCAGTGAATGGAGACCCTCTCATTGTCTTTGTGGTCCATTTTAGGGTGAAAATGAAATTCCATTTAGCTTTCCTCTTGAGAACCCAGAGGACAGCTATCTGAAAGTTCTTATTGAGGATTTACCCTGGGTTTGCTGTGATCCCAAGTCGTGGCAGGAAGGAAAAACACAGACCAGAGTGAGCAAAGCAAATAGTCTTCTGTTAAATTGTTCATGTTCTACACTCCTAGCCAATCAGTCTGATTACCTAGATTTCCACATAGGAAGATTTGAAAAGCAGACCAATTTATAATTTTCTTTTCCTTAGTGGACAACCACTGTCAAATTTCCGCCAACTATAGCTATGTGCTATGTATATGATACACTTGCTGCTTCCTGGGCTGTGCCTCGTTCTTACCAAACATCTTTACCCTTCCAGTATTGTTAACCCTGCCCCATAGCTTCTTTCTGTCCCATCTAGAGGTCAAAATCAGAGCTAAGATAGACACACTTTTGAAACAGACTGAATGAATTCCCACAGCCAAGACACAAGGAAAAGCTCTAAAGGCTGTTTCTCCCATCTAGTACGTGTGAAAGATACAGATTCCTTGACAAGACTGATGATTAGATGAATTTTCCCCTGGAAGGTACCTTCAGCCCCAGTTATCATTCTGCTAGGAGTGGTCAACTATCCGTCATCTGCTGCATGTAATAGCTGTTCTGGCGAAAAGAGAAATTTGGGCTCTGATCCTGGCTCTCTGTAGATGAACCGTGTCTTCATCTGGGGTCTCAGTTGCCTCATTTGTAAAACAAGGACATGTGGAGTGAATCAGTGCTTTTCAAATCATGCTTTTTAGAGGCACAGGGCTCTGCTGGGGAGCTCTAGGCCTCTGTCTTCACTTCAACCTAGACAGCGTTATTGCTCCTATATCTTGGGCTTCCACAAGGGATTGTAGTTGTAAGGAGTTTCCTTAAAGACTTTAAAAAATCATTCTATTATATGGGCTCTAAGCTGAAAAAATGGAGGATGCTTAGCACCTGAGAACCTTCTAAAGGCACACTGGTTTCACAGCCAGTTGCTATCTTTGCACAGATGCAGGTAATGGTAATGTTCTCAGATGTGGTTCCTGAACTAGCAGCATCAGAGTCACCTGGGGACTTGTTAGAACCGCAAATTCCTAAGCTCCACTCCACGTCTACTAAATCTGACACCCCAGGAAGGGGGCATGTCACTCTGTGCTTGTATAAGTCTTCCAGGTGATTCTAACTGATGCTAAAGTTCAAGCACACTGCTTCAGAGCAATGGGTTCAAACCAGTTCTTCCAACTCCCTTATAAAATTCCTCTTTCCTTCACTTTATCCCCGTTTATTCAAAGCCACAGAAGACCCTCCCACCTCCTGGCAGCATGCCAATGTGGCTTACAAAGGTGAAAAGCTAGCATCCTGAAAGTTGACCTATAGGGATGAGAAGGCTGGTGAAAGGAGGCAGGGATGGGAATTTGTAATTGCCTCCAACCAAAGGGCTGGTTCCTTTCTGCAGCTGCTTCCAGGACACCAGAGCTCTCCCAAAGGAGGTGCCTCGCTTATTAACATCATAACTCAAGCAAGTTGCTTGGAGTCACCATACATGGAAAATTGCATTCTGCAAAGTGTTGAAGCTGCAAAGTCACCAGCTGAGTCGATAGACTTTTATTTTAACGATGTTTGTGATCAATATTTAAACAGGATTGACCGAGCCTGCTGCGAGTGCACCTCTCTCCTTCCAGCTGCTTGTGAAAGATAAAATATTTACTTGGGGAGGGGGGAGGTTACAATGGTTTGAGGCCAAGAGGGGCTTGGGGGCAGAGTAGGGCAAGAGGGCCATAGGATGCATTAGTATCAAACTCTGATGGGCCCTGGAGTCTTTCAAGGCCAAAGTAGCTTTTGTTTAGAAATTCTGGGCAGATCATGAGAAAGTGAGAAGAGAATTTATGGAAACATTTGGTCACTCGTAGTATAAACGTTAGAGTATTAATAAAATTCTTTGAAAATAGTCACAGCATATTTGATTTTGCTTTTATTCAAACCTAACTATAGTTAGTAACTAAAAACTTGGCTCTGGTTCAGATAGCTATGGAGTAACCTACTGACTGTATTTTCATAGGCGTGTCTTTATCTGAGTCTTACTTTCCTCTTCTGTAAAATTGTTCCTTGTGCAGTTGAAAAGAATAAATGAGACATTGTTGAAATATTGGTTCCCCATAGTAAGTGCTCAATGGATATTAGGGAATTATTAATAGGGCTGGGACTCAGCATCCAGGTCGACTTGTCTCTAGCACCACCATTTCAAAGACTGATGTGATATGTGTTCAAAATTAGCTGACATACTAGAACATGGTATGATGAGGTTCTAGGGCATCCAGTATGGTCATTATTAAAGGAAGTCTGAATAAGAGAAACCAAAAGTGTCTGGAGAAAACAGATGAAACTATATGGAGAAGATCAACTGAAGTTAGAATAGGTAGAGAGGAAAATTGAAAAAGACACTGGGAGATTAGCATAGGTGAAAATGCCATGTGTACATGTGACCCTGTGAAGGGCCTGGCGAAACTGAGGTGCTGCAGACCATGTCAGTACATAGCAAAGATTAAACACCCAATGAATCAGATGCCCCAGAACATTCGTCATCTGAGAAGAGGATAGTAGAACTCTGCATTCAAAGGAAGCAAAGATGAACTTAAAGAGGACATTAGCAAGTTATGCTAGGGTGACCAACCCATTGCAGTTTTCCTGGGAGATTCCAATCTTAAAGATAAAAAAAGTACCAGAAATCCTCTGGGAAAACAAGGAGTGTCACTCACTATAAGATGGAGAGGTCCAGAAGGGTGTGCTTTCCTAAAATCAAAGGAAACAGATTTCTGTGGAGAAGAAAATGATCCACATATCCAGGACAAGAGAAAGCAAACTGGAGAAGGGTCTATTGGATTTGGCAATGGGGAGGTCTCTGGGGACAGATTAAAGAATGCTGTGGCACCATGGTGTAGAGTCTGGATTTTGTGTGCCATGGGAAGCGTCTTTAGCAGGGGAATGACTCCATGAAAGTCATCTCTTGAGAGCCTGATTTGTCTTATAACTTTTTTAGAGCACAAGAAAAATGACCTGGTCCAAAACCAAACACACACCCCTGAAGTGCAGTCCGGGAGCTTGTTTGTTCAGCATTCATTACCTCTGCAGCAGTTAGAGTAGTTCAATATGCCAGTCTCTGGTGTTTGGTTCATAATGATTCCGATGTTACATGGATGGTCAAATGACTGACTTTGCCATTGATCGTGGGAGCCTGAGATGTGGATGATGGATTGGGCTACTGGAGCGGCTGCCTGTGGAAAGTCTGATTTTGTTCAGATGAGCTACTCCAGACAACCTCTTCACCCCTTCCTCTCTGACTCTGATTCAGGCTCTCTGTTGTTCTTTGCCTCTCTCATAACATCCTTTACCTTCTCCTTGACTTTCTTCTTTCCTGCTCTCATTCCTTATTTCCCTCCTTCTCTTCCTTTCTTTCCTTCTTCCTTCCTTTCCTTCTTTCTCTTTCTCTATTCCTCCCTTTTTTTCTTTCTATTTTCTTCCTTGCATTCCTTAACCTTTTCTCCCTTTCTCTCTCTTTTTCTCCATTTTCTCATTTATCTGTCTCCTTTTCTTCTTTAACTTATTACTGAAGTGGCATTTCCATTTAGTTGGGATGTGGCAGGAAATGGCACAAAAGCATTAAAATAACTTCTTTTAAAGCAGAATCCAGAAATCCTCTTAGCATATCTTGAGGCTCATGTCTACATTGCTCGTGGCCCAGGGAATGGCCTAAGTCAGTGGAAGGTTAAGTGTGACTCAAACATGCACTCTGGAGACAGGGCTGCTGGGACAGCCAACACTGCTGGAGACAGGGAACCCAACTGCTTTATAACTGGATCATTTTTTCCAAGGTGTGGAGAACTGTGTCTCAGAGTTTCACAGCCCCTTCTATTATGACTGACTTAAGGACTATTTTAGAGATGCAAAACAGATGCATATAGAAGATGGACTGACGTTCGTTACTATTTGAAGGGTTGAACTGAAGCCAGCATGGATTATTTTAAAAGCATGGATATATTTTTAAAGTCAAATCAGTCTGGATCCTATTAAACATGACTCTCTCCGTGTGTGTATGAGTAGGCAGTGGATGTGGATGTGTGTCTAGATGTTTTTATCCTTCTGAAATTCTGTGAAGTCATCCCTCAACTAATATATGGGATCAATATCTGTGCTTCAAATCTCCCTCCTCAGAAACCACAGCGCTAACTTGGAGGGCCTGAGCTCAAACTCTGACTCTCCATTGACGTCTCAGTGGATATCTTGGGGTATGTTTGAGTGGAAATTGCAGGCTTCTGCGCGTGTCTCCTGTGAGATCAGAGATAAGAAAACTGAAACAAAAATTTGATTTGGTTTGCTACACACACGGTGCTGCCAATGGCAACAAGCCACATATGCTGTCCCTGACGCAGAGTAATTCCGTCCTGTCTGGATTGTTTTTATAGCATCACTTTCCCTCAATTCTCCACACAGGCTATCCAGATACCTTCCTAGTGCATTTGTTTCTATGTATCTACACATGTCTACAAACTATAAAGTTATACGTGGTGTGGGTGTGTGTGTATATTGGGGCAAATGTATTTTTAAGAGCAGCAGTCTTTACAATCAAACTGATTTGAGACTCTTCTTATGCTCATGCAAATTCTTCACTGCATTCTCATGTGGCCCTTTCCCCAGGGAGAAACAGTTTCCCAGTGAATTAATGCCACATCACATATTCGACTCAACCCCTTCCTCTCACTGTATACCTACTTTTGGTATGTAATAACATCTTAGTCTGCACTATCTTGAGAAAACTTTTAGGACAAGAAATAACAGACTGTCCCAATTTTGCTGTTTTTCAACTTTATGATGGTGCAAAGGTGATACACATCCAGTATGCTCCTCGACAGACAATGGGGCTACCGGGGGACACAACCCCATCGTAACCCTACCCTAAGTGGAGGATCACCAGCACGGCAACATCAAGCCTCCTTCCCTGAGACTCAAAACTGGTCACCATTCCCACTTCTGTCTTCTCAGACATGGCTATGGGTACCCATTAAGATTTAAGGTTCGATCTGGGTTCCTTCCCACCTGTAATCATTTCATAAGAGAATCTGCCTTTCTGAGGATTTGACTTAAGACACCATGACAATGATCCTCAGATCTCCGTGGTTTATATCCTTATGTCCAGTTGCATATAAGATTTTTAAACTCAAGTATTATGTCACCAAATTATTGTCTAAAATGTTTCCCTTTCAAATTGATTCTTCATCCTTTATTTTTCTCATCCCAACTTTATTAAACCATGACATAACCGATTTATTCCTCTCCTCCCCCGTGTCTCATCAATCCCCAAGGCTGCCAGTCTTGCTCTGAAGACTGACATTTTCCCTTGCTCCCCAGCACCTCAGCCAGCACATCCTGATCAAGACACTCCCAGATTTTACCACAGATTCTCACCTGTTTCCTCTTTTCAGTTGACTCCAGTCTTCAAAATTGCTGACAAAAAAACTCTGCAAAATATCATTTCAGCATCTTGTTCTTGCTTAAGAGCCCACAGCATTCTCAACACCAACTAGGTTCCCAAATTCAAAGCCATCTCCTGTCTAGACCCAGCTTTGTCCTTTATCTGTTCACTCAGCCATCCCCATACAATGCCTTAGCCACCTGTACCTTTTCACTTCTGAGGTGTCCACCCATGCAATTTCTCTCACTTGAATGATCCTCCCTTCCTGCCTAGTGATCCAAATTCCATATCTCCTTTGGGTCTAATTCAAACCTCAACACCCAAATGAAGCAAATTCCCAGATTACTTTACCTGTTAATGTTCTTGGAGTTGGAGTTCTCTCGGCATATTTATTGGGACATTTATGCATATGTTTGTGCATCTGGGTTTTTTCCCCCATGTCCATTCCTTGCCTTATTTCTTGTTTCCCTCAATGCATATTAAATAGCCTAATAAAGCAGACCTTATTAGAATCCCCAAATAGTCAAGTATAATACCTTGAAAAGAAGAGATACTATGACGAATACTTGTTGAATGGATTACTCATATTTTGGGAAAAGGTGCTGTACTGATATTTGTAAGTAACAGAAGCTCAGATTGAACTGAGTCAGGTGAGGAGGGATTACTGGCTCACATCTCAGAAAACTCCAGAGGTAAACGTAGCCCATCAGAACCAGGTTTCCCTACTCCCCTACCCCTCACCTTGCTATACTTGACATTGGCTTTACTCTCAGGCAGACACTCTCTGGGTAGGGCCCTCATCAGCTCCAAGTTTCTGACTTTCCAGCTCCAACCCTGGCTGGGCACCTGTGGCTAAGTGGTTAGAGTGCCAGCCCTGTGTACCAGAGGTAGTGGGTTTGAACCCAGCCCAGGCCTGATTAACAAAACAAATAAAAAACAATAAGCCAGCTCTAAGTCTAGTAGACAGATACATTTTCTTTCAAATGGATACCCTGGAATTGATTTTTATTGAACCAACCTGGTTGTGTGGTCATCCTTAAACTCTTCCAATGGCCTAGGAAATGGGGACTGTGCTAACTGGTGGAGTGGGCTGGTTCACAGTGCACCCCAGAATCTATCAATGAGGGCAAGGACATTTTATGCTCTGAGTAGCCAGGCAGGCCTGGGTCACTTACCTACTCTTGGAGTCTCCCACCCAAATGATAGGAACTAAGGCTGAGGAAGGAGTTTTCCTCAAGTAAATCATAGTTTTATTTTAAGAAGAGAGGGAAATGGATGCTGTATAAGTAAAAGCAACACATATGCAGTGTAGGAGGCAATTTCCCACTTACCACCATCTGATAAGGCTGGGTACTCTGGACAGAGTGAAGTGGGTCCAAGGGTAGACAGCTAGGGATGAAATGTTGGTTGGTAAGTGGTTTTTCCTCATCTCATATACTAAAAGAAGATGTTGGCTCTGGGCAGAAATCCATTCTCTGCAGGTGCTCTGCTTCCCTATCAGATCTGCCTCATTCATTCTCCATGGTAAAGAGAAACAAATTCAGTTCGATATTAAAATGTTGTCAAATTTTGTTGTAACCTCAGAACTAGAAAGAAAACAGATAATAGATTGAGAGCCAAGTCCTGCAACAGGACTTCTTATAAAAGTAAAATGGTCCTTTCTTTGCAGATTGAAAATAAGACTCAGGTGAGTTATATCTGTAAAATGAAATGAGACTAGCCTTAACATGTAATTAATATTTATTAAGTTTAATACAACAGACATCATTGAGGTGAAAGGCTGATTATTGGTTCAAATTTCCTTACATAAAACTTGACCTTTGTCTGCTGGGAGACTTTCCAGCTCTCTGAACAAAAAGATAGTGCCTATGCAATTCCCATGCCTAGGAGGTGGAGAAATTGGTTTTGAGAGAAGGAAATCCAAATGATGCCTTTTTCTTTTTCTCCTTAATACATGTATTACAGAATGAACAAACACATCAATCTACTGGTCTTGCTCTGTTTCTGTGTCATACAAATTCAAGAGAGCTTGGCAGGAGGCAAAATGTCTGGGTTCCCAATTGGGTCACCAAATTGGCCCATTAACCATATTTCAGTTTTCCTTTCTCCAGTTGTTGGTGGCCTTCGCTCTCTAAGTGAAAACTAATATCGTTCCTTCACATGGGGCTCTTTAATGACACTGGGAAGCAGAGTGGTGACTTCTCATATTAGAGCAATTTGTTCAAAGCCCGAAGGAATTCTGCAGCAACTTCATCAAGCCATTTCCTTCTTTTTCATCCAAACAGTGCAAGCAATGAGATTTTGACACACTGCCCAAGTTAGCCGTAGAGTTAGCCTATCTTGAAAACACTGACGATTAAAAAATCATAAGGAAATAACTTTCTAAGGGGCCCAGTGGGAGAGAAAGCATTGGTAAAGATGTATAAAATGAAAGAAGAGTTCATCCTTGATTTTGACAACTTATCCCCAAAATAAAATAGAAGAGCCTCCAGCCATATAGCAGTGGTTTTTGAGTAAAGAGAAGCAGAATTATTTCTTTATTCTGGGCAATAATCCCAGCTCAGACAAGCACTTCGCACTGACAACCGCCAAGCTTGTGAAAAAGACACCCCCTTTGTTATGTTTTGTTCCCCCACCCCAAGCTAAAAAGAGACTTAAACAGCCCCAGGATCAATTAGGAGCCAAATCATTTTATTCCATCTACCAATTGCTGATACCACTGACCAGGCTACATAGTGGTTAGATTCGCAAGTGACGATGCAGGACCCTCCATCTGAACCTACTTGTTGGCTCTTTGACATTGTGGCCTTCTGTGTCCTCCCAGGGCTCTACCTGCCCAACACTGGGCTTTCTTGGCCTGCCCCAGACTAAGTGTCCGCTGCATGGATGGGGTCTTGGACTTGGCCCATTCTTTCGAGATGTCATTCTACTTTTCCTACTCTATCTTTGGTTCCTGTGAGGATCCTCACTCACTCTTAGCTACTACCCCCAGTTCCTCCTCAATTTCAGCCCTCCTCTCTTCTTTACCTTATACTCATTGCCTGCCATCTCACTTGTGAACGGTGCCATTGGCCCCTTCTGGACCCGAGATATATTTGATCAGAAGTAAGCATCGAGGTCTCTGTACCACACAATGTTGGAATACTACCATTTCCTCATCCTTTAATCCTCATACCAACCCTGTAGGTAATCTCCCTACCTACAGGGTTGGTATGAGGATTAAAGGAGCAAATACACATTAACGAACAGTACACAGCAAAGAGTAAACACACAATATAAATCTTAGGAGGTTTTGACACCGTCACCATCCTTACCCCAACTTGAGCACTCCTGGAAACTCTTATTAGCTATTAGAGACAAACCATGATAAGTAAACTCATTCTGTTTTTCAAAAGAATTTCAAAGACAAACTTCAGTACTTTCAAAAAAGCACCACAACCAGCCAACTGGCAAGCAAACTTAGTGGGTTGTTCTCAGCCAAAAAAATAAACATAAAAGTTCCTAGCACCTTCAGGCCTGGCTGGGGACATAGGTAGTTTTTTCAATGGAAATCAAATTTATTTTTATCCCTGAGGTATATCCACAATCTTTCTTTCTTCTCCCATCCAATTATTCAGTCCTAACCAAAACAGGAGAATAAAAGATTCTGTCTGGCAAGTATCTCTCTGGAGCAACCCTTGGGGAAAGGAGGTAGAAGGAAGGGGTGTCCATCTTTTAATTAGCAATGTGCACACAGTCCAGTTGCTGGTATTCGTAGCAAGGGCTGAAAGAGCAACAGCCATCTTTCTTCATCCTCTTTGATTTTCTCTCTATTACCCCCCTCTCTCTCCCCTGTCTTTCTATAACCTAACACCCAACAAAATGTGATTATTTGCGTGAAATCGATACCGTGATTCATGCACAAAAGCCCAGAAAAACCTGCTATGCAATAGCGTGAGTAATTTTTCATGAACCAGACTCCTAAGTGCTTGCCAACAACCTAAATTATCCTCTTGTTAAGTGTTATATATTTTTTTCTTCCCTCTTTCTTCTTTTCCATGTACTTCTTAATATTGATAAGCTTCTCTTCGTGGAAGGGAACATTTGCATTTTTCTCTAGTTCTCTGTGTAGCAGGCACATCAAAGGATCTAACTCCCCCGCCTTTCTCTATTGCCTTTGCAGGACCTGAATTGCTTTTGCCCAGACTCCCATTGAAAAGATTGTGCCATTTTAGAGGGCACAAGGGAAAGTTGAGGTTTAAGGGTCTGGATTTGGAATGAAATACTTAGAGTCACATGGAGGATAGGTTTAAACTCTTATTACTCAATCAATTAATCAGTTAAGCAGCAGTACATAGTGAGCACCACTTGGGTCTCCTGCTCTATGCTAAGTACTTTAGTAACTATGAAACTAAAACGATTTTTTAAAAATCTATTGGTGCAGCTAGAACAAAAGTGATTTGAAGGAGGGGGCAGTAGAGCTGCAGACGAGGGTGGGGGGAGAGGCCATGAGACCTAGACAGATGAAGAACAGGATCACAAAGGAGACAGGGGAAGATCTAGACCTGGAAATTGGGGAGAATTTTTTTTTTTTTTTTTGAGACTGAGTCTCACTTTCTTGCCCTCAATAGAGTGCTGTGGTGCCCTAGTTCTCAGCAACTTCAAACTCCCAGGCTCAAGCGATCCTTTTGCCTCAGCCTAGTCAGTAGCTGGGACTACAGGCGCCCACAACGCCCAACTAGTTTTTCTATTTTTAGTAGAGATGGGGTCCCTCTTGCTCAGGCTGGTCTAGAACTCCTCAGCTCAAGCCATCCACCAGCCTTGGCCTCCCAGGGTGCTAGGATTATAGGCGTGAGCCACCGGATTGGCAATTGGGAAGAATTTGAATGACAGTTGACAAATAAGTCATTCTAAGCAAGGAAAAGATTCACTATGTTTTAATAAAGTTTGTGATAATTAAACAATGAAGACTTAGTTTCAAAGGGCCAGGCCCTCTCCTGCACTTTCTGCAGTCATTGTGGGACTCTCAGCAGAGGCTGTATTCCCTCCTTGACCCAAGGGAGTCAGACCCAACAACTGGGCAGTTGAGGGGCTCCAGAGGGACAGGTAGAAAGATTAGACTTCCTCTCAGGTATGTAGGAGAAGGTGCAGCAGACTTAGCAAAATAAAGGAAAGTGGCATTTCTTGGGCTTTATTGTTTTGTAATGGACAAGCATACAAACTACACATTCATATACGCCATGCATAATAATAATTGGAATCATAATACCCATAGTTTCTAGTTTTATTCCCTTAACAAATCATGACCTTTTTGCTATGCTGATAATTAAATATTATTTTAAAATATAATTTAATGGCTGAACGATCTATCATATTGCTTTGCCACAATATATTTGAACGTGCTCCTGTTATTACCTGTTTATATTATTTCCAATTTCTCTCTGTTACAAATAGTACTGTGATAAATGTCCTTTAATATTAATCTTTGATAACATTTCTAATGATTTTATTCCTAGAAGTAGTACTATTGAATCACAAAATATGAACATTTTAAGACTCTTTATAAATAGTTCTAAATTACTTTCCAGAAACCTGTTCCCAATTCTTATTCCCAGAAGCACTGCAAAAAAAAAAAGTGTTGCTTTTACTAAAACTATTGAATGCTTCACATACTTTTTTTCCCATTTAAAATTTAAACTAATTCATACAAAAAAGGAATGTGCTATTCTTCACAGGTACCAAATACGTATATAACTTCAAAATATATATAAAAGCTTTGTTAAAACCTACAACACACATTAAGAGAATACAACCCAAAGTGTTGAAGTTCCCATGTTTCTTTTATAGCCTCCCTACTTTTAAAAAGTAAATACAGCATTGATTATTTTTGCTAGATATTTCCCTTTATAGTTTTGCTATATGTATATGCAATCTAAATAATCTGCAATTTAATGGAGCTTGTTTTTGAACTTCGTAAATATGATATCATTCTGTACATATTTTTTGCCCTATTAAACTAATTTATTTCACTGCCATATAGTATTTCATTGTATAAATACATCATAGCTTTGCCTCTCTCCCATTGGTGAATATTTGAATTGTTTCTAGTTTGCATCTATTTACGGACAATGTAGCTGTGAAGATTCTTTCCTGTGTCTCCTGGTATCTTTGGGTGAGAGTTTCTCCCAGACAAGGATTTGGAACCTGGAATGTGTGTGGTCCTGAGGAGACAGGAGGTTTTCTGAAGGCTTTCAGGGGGATAGACAGTATTAAGGAATCAGTTTTTAAATCATCAATTCTGTGTACATTTTCCTAAAATCAGTTAGTTCTAAACTCTTGTATTTTAATAGCTATTCTCCCACTGTACAAAAGAAAAGCATACCTCTCACTCATCCAGACTCTAACTATATTGCATTAAACTGGACTATAAAAAACCTTGAGGATGACAAGCAAAGGGACATTTCAAAATTTTATGATGATGTTGAGAAAGCAAATGACTTTTTTGAGTGGATAACAAATCACTTTGCAAGTCAGATGCATTCCAATTATTTGTTTTCCACAACACCTACCTTTCAGATGCTACATTATTAAAAATAATTTCTGATAATAAAATCATCAAATCATAAATCACTAGGTGATACTTGACAATAACTGGGAGTAAATTCAAAGAATTGAATGGCATAACTAAACAAAATTCCTTCATTCTTCTGTTTACATATAAGAACAAGGATTTTTAGCACTTACATCTATAAAAGCAATGAATAGAATAAAATTGATACAGTATTCTGTCTCACTCTAACCATAAATAATATTTATTCATCAATTGATTAGAAAAAAACTCTATCCATTTCAAGAAGATAAACATTTCCCAAAAATTAGTCTTCATAATCAGTAAATATATAACAAAATTTGTAATTTATTCATATTATTTTGATCAATTGCATATTACTGATAACTATAATAACTCAATCCAGAAAAAATTCTTAGTACCGAAGAATCCTAAGTACCATGTGATTATACAGAAAATTTTTGAAAAATTCAATTTATGCACATATTTTGGCTCTAAACATGTAATCAATTAAAGACTTTCAAGCATAAAACTATTTTAAGTTTGGAGAAAATTATTTGAAAAGGTATACAATAAAAATACAGCTTTAAAGAGGAAAAATGCGATTAAAATATTAAACCACTAAAGAAGAGCTTGATCATGTTGTTTTTCTAATTTAAAGTCAGTATTCAGAAAATGATATTCATTGTTTATATTAAAATCTCTGATGAGAAGTTCAGATGACAACTTAAAATTGTGCAAGCAGTGCACAGTTTGTCCAAATTCTTTTAGGGGTGTGTGGGTGAAAACGTTTGACAACCACTACTGGTTGTATACCCAGGTGTGGAATTGCATAAAACGCTGTACACATCTGCATTATTTCTAGGTAATATTAAATTGATTTACAAGTTATCCAAACATAACAGATCTCCAAAATCCTGATAGTTGCACATCCTTCCAAACATTTGGGATTGCTGGAGTTTTCAATTTTTGCCAAACCCGTGGGTGTAAAATGGCATTTCATTGTGGTTTTAATTTGCATTTTCCTGATTTAATGAGGTTGAGCATATTTTCATATGTTTATTGGCATTCTTGTTACTATTATTTATTTTTAAGCTTTGCTAATTTGATTTACAAAAAGTGATGCTTCATTTGCATTTCTTTGATAACTAACAGGGTTAATACTTTTTTCATATGCTTATTAGCCATTTTTACTTTTTTATGTGAATTGTCCATTCATATCCTGCCCATTTTTCTACTGGGATTTAAGGCTCTTTCTTATGAATTCAAATGAGTTCTATTAAGGCCCAAGCCCCTTACTTGTCATATTTATTGTGTTACAATCTTTGGATAAACCATACTTTGTCATATGATACCATAGTTCTTTTAATATACTTATGAATGTGATTTGCTAATCTTTTGTTTTCCACGTCTACATCAATATTTATAAGTTAGATTGTCCGCTAGTGTTCTGCTCTGTTTTATTTTGTTTTGTGGGGGTGGCAAGCTGTCAAGTTCTAGTATCATGGTAATGCTTGCTACTTAAAATGAACTCAGAAGATTTCTGTTTTTTTTTTTTTTCCAGAGAGACTAATCGATTCCACACTATAGAAACTGTTTGTTGTTTGAAGAATTGATAGAAGGCAACTATAAAATAATCTAGAACTGATGTTGGAAGGAAGAGTGACTGTTAAGGCAAATTATTAGGCTTTTCTTTTTTTTTTTTTTTTTTTGGTAAACCAGATTTAATGTACATACATTCTCCATCAAATCACCAGTTTCACTAAGAATATTACACTCATTACCGTAGTTATGTACAGTTTTGCTTGTGGCTTTTACAACATCCTTTCCTGTGATCTTATTTCTCTTTTCTCCTTACAAATTTTATTACAGTGAAATTCTACAAGATTTTAAAATTTTTCTCAAAGAATTATCTGTTGGATATGTTTATAAATTTACTATGTATTTTATTTATGATTTATTCATTTCTCATTTTATCTTTTTTTCTTTCAATGGGTTTTGTTTTTTTTTATTAAATCATAGCTGTGTACATTGATATGATCATGGGGCATCGTACACTAGCTTCTTCCACATTTACAAGTTTCACATGTACCCTTGTAAGATGCACCGCAGGTGTAATCCCACCAATCACCCTCCCTCTACCCGCCTCCCCCCTCTTTTGCTTCTAATCTGTTAAATCAACTACTTAATTTGTTCTTTATTATTGACTTTCTATTGAAGACTATTTCTTCATCTTATTATCTCTTTAGTTGGGTGTCAGTTTCAATAGTCAGTTACTGTGTGTTTTCCCCCTGTGATTGATCCTCCAGAGATGCAATCTCATTCTTCCCCATCTTACAGTACTTTAAATTATTCCCTACTAGATACTAAAACAAGCTTCTAGTTCTTATCTTCCATTCAAAGTCCTCTATACTCTGTTCATAATTACATTGGTAACGCCAACCTCCATCTAGTAATGCCTATATATATATATCCTGTGCTAGAGAGAAACTGGGAGCTCATTTTTCCAAACATATGCATTTGGCTATTTTTCCTTGTTATGGGAAAGTAGTCTTTTTCACCCCTTACTTCCCTGGAGGCATTACCATCTTTTGAAATTGTGTTCTTCCCATTAGCTGGTGGTGGCTTCCTGGGTCTCCCAGAGCTGAAGCTCTCAGGTTACTTCTACTGACCTACCACCGGTAAGCCACGAGAGCAGCACATGGGCACCCTCAACACCACCCTTTCTTGCTGTTGCACCCAGCCTTCCTAGGCACACCCCATAACCATAACAGCAGCTGTCTCAGAGGTAACCATGTATCATACAAAATTTTACACCTATTTTAGCAAGAGGAGTCACTAGGTCAACAGGTATAGGCTAGGTCTGTTCTTGGCGAATCAGAACATATGGTCAGCACCATAACTAAATCTCAGGAACTATGCCCCTACATACTTAATCTATCCATACTTATTTATCTGTAGAAAAACAAGGAAAGGAGACATAAGAATACATTGCTCAAAAGTCCGGAAACAAAGGATGCATTAACACAGTTATCCCCACAGCAGATTTTTCAATGTGCCTCCCATTTGGGCTTTGTAGATAATTTACATAGAGTTATGACTGTCACCAATATCAGGTATCAGGATCCCCCACTCTGTCTGTGGCCTCTTAGGAGCCAGGCTAAATAAGAGGAAGTAGAGACCCATCTGGTTCAAATAATATTTTGATATTATATTGACCTCATAATGTCTCAGACATGTCACAGAAGAGAGCAATGTGATGGCCCAAGCTTATCACAAAGATACACACTGTCACCAAGATTTTATAGCTCCCAGTGTTACAATATTTTCTCAAGTTTTCTCCCACTTTTACTTGCTCTTCCATCACCATGACAACACACATTTCATTAATAATGGAGACCCGAGGGGAAGCTTCTAGTGTTAGTCCCCTCTCAGGTCTCACCTCCAGCTTTGGCATCCATGAGACCACTCTGATACTAGACATTGTGCTTTGAACATTCCAAATTGTCTTGATATTGTATATCAGAGAGAAGGCTAGAGAAATACTATAGATGGTGAAATGTAGGATTTAGCCAAGTTGTCCTAAAGCAATTAGCTAGTACAACAAATAGAACAAAAGAAAAGCCATTATAAAAAAGCTAAGCCGTTTAGATTTGGAGATCAATGCCTGATCCCTGGTTCTGACACAGAGAAAAGAGAAGACATCGATTCGAAAGTTTTCAGACTGTTTTTATAGTGCCTGTCAATCCCAGAACTTAAAAATAAAATGGCCAAGAGCAGTGTCTGTGAGATAAACTCTGTACAGCTGCTTAGCAAAGTTAACCACATCCTGGGGGTCTCTGGTACTTTTCTCCTGTATAGACTTGGCCAGCTTCACTGAAAAAAAAAATCACAAACTCTCTTATCATCTATTGAACCCCATTTCCGACCCTTATCAGTTGTGTGACCTTGGATAATATACAACAACTCTGAATCACTATTTCAACAAAATGGAGAGAGCAATATTTACATTGAAAATGAAAATGAGTTCATGTAAGATCCTGGAATGTAAAAGTATTCTCAATAAAACTTAGGAATAGCAACACTAACATCATTACGGTGACAATCATCATCATTCACACCAATAATGGGCTTTGGAAAGAATAGGTTTGAAGGTTTGATTCCTTCCTGTCCTTCCTGGGGGATGTTGTAGTTATATCCACCCCACCACCACCACAGTCCTATCCAGGAGCACTGGACATATTGTTTTAGCAGTGGGAGGACTCCCCAAAGTGAGGCCAGGACCCAATGGACCAGAATTATCTAAGGTGAGGACCACGAACAGTGAGAGTCAACCAAAAAAAAAATACATATATATGTGTATATATATATATACACATATATAAAATATTTATTTATATATAATTATTTATATTATGTATTTCTATTTATTTATATATAATTATTTATAAATATTATATATATATATATTTGAGTTTTAACTTCCTGTCCTAGGAGTGACAGACAGGCAGGTCCAGATGAGAATGAGCATGTGCCTGGCTGTCCTTGTGAGAGTCCCTTCTAGCAGCACCAAACATTGGCTTGCACAGCCATTTCATCTTCTCCCTCACAGACTCAAGGAAGTCTGCCAAGCAGCAGAAGAGAGAGGCAAAGGAACGTGTCTTCTCAACTACTGCAATCAACAGTGCCCTGTTCCATAGGCTCAGGCCAGCGGAACCAATTTTAAGTTTTCTTTCTTTCATTTCCCATTACCAAATCTGTCCTTTACATGTCAAGCCTTCTCTTCCGCTAAAATGTTTCTCTTGCCTTCCCTTTCTATTCTAGTCCCACTGCCACCAGTCGACATCCAGCCGTTATCAGCTCATGCCTGATTTAATTCAGCACCTTCCACTTAGATGTCCTTGTCCCCAGGGTCTGCCGACTCTAATATATCTCGCACAGCTGCCAGGATAATCTTCTTTAGCTGCCGTTTTCATCACATTGTCCACCATCCCAAAGGCCTCTGGTGTCTCCCGCCTCCCCAGTCCTACACCTCCTATTCCCCCCAGCCACCCTCCTCTGTAGACAAGCTTCTTGGCTTCTCAAGCCCCGCATATGATTTCTTTCCTAAACTTTTACATAGCATTCCTCTGATCAAAAATGTTCTCCCCACTCCTCTTTGCTAATCCGTGCCTCTAACCACCCTTGCAACACTTAGCTTAACATTCCACCTTTCTATATATATTCTCTAGAGTAGTAACTTACACCTTGGCTTGCGACTAGACTTGGATATTTGTGGGATAAACCATAATCCTCTAATCCCTCCTAGGTACCTAAGAGTTAGCCACTAAGTTTGATCCCCATCCTTCCCCAGGTGCCAGCTTTATAATATGGCTCCGCTGCACAGTAATTCTCACTTGATGATATGTTAGTTTATAAATGTGACTTCATTTCAATCTCTCTTTCAAACTGGATGAAAATTCCCCAAAGGCAGTGACTCTGCATTCCATTTGCTCCCCTCTGATCACATATGCATAACTATGTGCGTAGAAGGACTCAAGAAATGTGTGTGGCTGCCTGAAGTAGAACTAACACTCAGGCGGCCCCAGGAAAACTGACCTTTCTACAAGAAAAATAAATTAGAAATAACCTCAATACTCAACCCTATAAATATATTATGAAATATTCTTATCATGTAATATTTTTTATGCCTTAAGAACATTTTTGAAGGAGTTTTAAATGGCATGAGAAAATTTCCCTGTATAAACCGGCTTTATATCTGTAATTTTACATAAATGTATTATGTATTTTCAAGTTAATAGTAGAGAAATAGAAAGATGACAGGGAAAAAGAAAGGAAGAAAGAAAGGAGAAAAGGGAGGGAGGAAGGAAAAAAATGAAGGAAGGAACAGATAATGAAAGAGAAATGCAGGAACTTGTGGTCTCTCTGTGGTTCTGGGCAATGTTTTTTCTTCTTTAAGATTTTCTATGTCATCAAATTCCCTACAATAATCCTGAATTGCTTATAAATATAAACAGAAAACAAACTATGTTAAAAACTAAAATTGTCTATCAAAATGTCATATTTTCAAACAGTATTTTTTGAAATATAGTATCTTGGAGGGAAAAAGTAGGTAAGGGATAGGGTAGCAAAACTGACTGATAACTGAGAGAATAAAATTTTGGTACTTATGAAATTCCCAAATGATAGAAAAGTGACAGCTAGTTTTTAGTGGGTAACATCCCATTTCTGAGACCAAATAGGAAGAAGTTTTTGGTGTTTCCATTTTGAACACATTGCTACTCCCATTCTTTAAATGACAAAATTCCGTTTTCCACCTCTAACACCACACTCCCTCCACCATCATCCCCACCTCCAACATTTCCACCTCCTCTACTATCATCATCACTTCCTACCACCCTCCTCACCACCTCCAACACTTCCATTCCTACCACCATCAACACCTCCTACAACCCCCATCAGCACCTCCAACATCTGCAGCTCCACTGGCACCATCACCACCTCCTATCACCCTCTCCCCGCCCCACCATCATCACAACCTCCACCACCTCTACCATCAACACCTCCTTGGTTCAGCACCCGTAGCACAGTGGTTATGGCACCAGCCACATACACCGAGTCCAGTGGGTTCAAACCCGGCCTGGGCCTGCTAAACAACAATGACAACTGCAACAAAAAATAGCCAGGCATTGTGGTGGGTGACTATAGTCCCAGCTACTTGGGAGGCTGAGGCAAGAGAATCACTTAAGCCCAAGAGTTTGAGGTTGCTGTGAGCTGTGACACCCTGGCACTCTACTGAGGGCGACATAATGAAACTCTGTCTCAAAACAACAACAACAACAACCAACCAAAAAAAAAAACCTCCTACAACCCCCACCAACAACTCCAACATCTGCACCTCCACTGGCACCATCACTGCCTCCTACCTCCTATCATCTTCTCCCCCACCACCATAATCTCCACCTCCTACAACCTCCAATACCTCCAAAACCTCCACCGCCACATTACTTCTACCATCATCTCCAGCTCCACCACCACCATCATCATTACCATCATCCAGCACTTCCCTCACCACTGCCAACATTTCCATCCCTACCACCACTATCACCATCTCCAACACCTAAACCTCCACTCCACCTCTATCCCACCCCCATCTCCTACCATTTCCACCACCAACAACCTAAAAGAATATGTATGTCTTCTATAGCAAATTGGTTGGAGGCAAGAGGAACCAAAAAATATGGAAGCTTAGAACACACTCCCCAGTGTACTATACTTTAAATATTAAAAACAAGCAGAACTTTCCTACAAAGTCTCCACATCTTTGGCTCAGAATGAATGGAATTTTTAAGTAACTGGCCAACAGGGTAAGGAGACTAGTAGGAAGCCTACTCAGCACTTAACCTGAACAAGGAACATTGACCTTAAAATCTATCCTGCCCCAGATATTCAGGAGTTCACATAAACTTTCTAAGAATCAGATCCTTCTATGAATCCAGTATTATATCATTCAATATCTCATGGAATGTTTCCTTAAAAGAAAACTGTTGTATACTGTCTAATGATACAGGGCAAAGGAAAAATGGTAGAAAGAGGTGAGGGCGGTTGGGGTTGAGGAGAGCACAGCAGGTGGGAGGTGTTTTGGGACACACAGAAGCACCTGCACACGTGTCAATACTCATGTTGTGAGAGTCATGGAGCTTCAGCATGTCTGTAACACCACTTGGTTCCACTTAGGTTATTACATACCATCATACATAAACTGAATAACAGTCACTTTTGCCCAGCAGCAGAGGAAGAGTTTCACATTAAACTCATCTCTAAAGGAAAACTTACATGTATGACACAGTAAGATGGAAGGTGGCTTCGACAGATGGCCCCTGCTGTGATTCAACCAAGTCTGCTGAAAGGTGCTATGGGTCTCCGGGAGCACAGATAGATAGGCAGAAGAGGTGGGAAGGTCTGGTCGGGGCAGGTCTGGAGTAGGATGTAGAGAATGAGTGCCTGTGGAGTTGGCCCATGCAAGAGTAAGAGGTCATGGTCACTTGTCCACTTGTCCATATCCTAAGGGGGATGAGGTGGTGATAGAACTTACCACTCATTCATTCATGCATGCAAAAACATTTGCTAGGCATCTGTCATACACAAGATTTTGCTCTTAGGCTTTGAAAATAGAGCTGTGAACAAAATGGACACATCTTTTCCCTCATGGAGCTTCTATTCTAAAAAGGGATATCCATAAAGAGCAAATAAGTTGCATATAAGGAAATGTCAGAAAGCTAAGGTGGTAGAAAGTGGTACAAGGGTGCTAGAAAGCTAAGTGGTATTAGGGAGCCTGGCACAATGCAGCCACAGTCTTGAGGGTGCTATTTCAGAGGAAGGGGTCAGAAAAGGCCTCTGAGAAGGTGGCATTTGAACAGAGCCTTGAATGAAGGGGCGAAAGCCATGCAAATATCTGAGGAAAGGACAGAAGCAATAGAAAATGCAAAGTCCCTCAGGCCAAAACAAGCTCAGGGCATTTTTGGTTTTAGTGCACAGACAGTAGCTTACAGTCCAACCCAAAGAGCACAGAGGGGAAGGAATGAGCTCAGGGGAGAGTGTAGGAAATGAAGTCTGTAAGATAGCTTGGTACAGATCATACAGAGACTGGAGGCCATCGGCGGGGGCTTTGAATTTTTTTCTAACTTGATGGAAAGCCACGGGAGCATGATGAGGAAGGAATTGTTTAACATTTGCCTGTGAGAAGGTAAACTTTTATACCTCACCTCATTAAGATGATAGCTCTGCAAGACAGAAATGTGTCCAGAGGCCTCTCTAGCTGCTTCCGCAGGGTCGGCCACCTCATCCACCTCACCATGCAGCGCTTTTGCCTGTCCCAACGCTGTTCTGATTCATAGCTTGGCTCCTACACAAATGCAACCTGCCAGTGCCAGCAGTTAGTACCCCACAGGGTCATCCTTGACCGTGGGTGACAGACACTAACAGATAAATGCGTCTCCTTTCATTCCCCTGGACAGACAGTTCTGATTTGGATTTCCTAATGCTCCTGTGAAGGTCCAGTGGGACTGAGCACCAGTCTCTTGGGCAGCCAACTGCATCCCTCCTTCTTGTGCTGCCTGTCTCCTCTGCCCTGGCTCAGCCCCGTCTCGAGTTCCTTCTTTTTCTAAATAAGTCCCTTACGTATTTAGTAGGCATTGCATTTAGGTAAAAATATAGGATAAAATAGTATGATAACCCTTGTTTTACTGGTAAGGAAGTAGGAGGTTAAATACATTGTTAAGGGTCACACTGGAGTTAGGAATGGGAACCAAGTTTGGCTGATTCCAGCAATCATGACTGTAACCACTCTGCTATGCTGCCTGGTACTCAGAATTTGGCTAGTGGCAGTGTTTCAAGTGCACATGGCCCTTCCTGTTAGAAGCAGGGAGACTCTGCAGGCCACCAGTAAAAGCACAGCATATTGCTTGGATGAGCAGCATTTCAAGGCCAGCCCACCTGGATTGGGAGGGGTCCCAGTGCTAAAGAGAAGATCAGCAGTAATCAGGGACTGAAGAAGCCACCTAATTCATGGCTCTGGGACACAGAGTGTGGCCTAAAGACAGGCTGCACTCTGGGGACAAGCAAGACTGAGTCCTCACTCAGCTATACTGGCTGCCAGCCCTGTGGCTGCAGAATAAACTTCAGAGCCTGTCCTGCAGGAGGCCAATGAAGTGTCTTGCTTGTTAGCTACCGAGTTATGTATGTGTAGGATAATTGACGTCCGTTATCTTTTTAAAGATAGATGTAGTCAAAGTGATAAGAAGACAAAAATCATAAAAACTGGTAATAATAGCTCTCTTATTCAGCACTTCTTTGTGCCAGGCACTGTGCTAAATGCTTTACACCTATTATCTTTTCAGCAACAGCATGATGCAGATACAAGGAATAGCTACATTTTAACAATCAAGACTGGAATGGTTATCTCAGCAAATGTCAGCCAATTAACAGAACCAGAGCTCAAACTAGGTCTGTATGACACCAAGGCCTTTCTTCTTACCTGCTTGTCTAGAATGCCTGAGTGAAGACTCCTTTCTAGAAGGCCATGAAAAGCTATTGGAGATATTGTAGCAAGACAGTGTAGGCAAAATTACTCCAGTTCCAGTATACACGTTGAAATCATTTTAAGAAGAAACTATTAGGAGCATGTTTCAAATGTCCAGAAGAACGTGGTACAGAATGAAATTAAGGGGGTGGCCTGAGAGTAGAAAAGACAAGATCTGGCCCGAAGTGACATGGTAAAGAAAGAACCTTGGAGGTCAGAGCACCAATTAAAGCAGGGCAGAGAGAAAGGATCGAGTCAGGGAAGACTCTGAAACTGTGATTCTGACAGAATAATGATGGTGCCATTAATAGAAACAGGGACATCAGCAGGAGTGAACAGAAAGGGCAGGCAGGGTACCTTTAGGTGACAAAGGCCTTTTATAGGAAATGTATCCCAAAGGTTGACTGGGCTGAGGCTCTTATACAGAAATAAGAATAGGTGGGGAGATGTGGATTTAGCAATCATCCTTTAGACCGAGTAGAACTCTTAGGCGAGGCCAGCTGGAAAAACAGGAGGGCTGGAACTTGCCACTTCTCTTGCCGATCTGTTCTTTGTTTCTTTTTGAGTCCAGAAGTCTCTGTGGCTTTAACTCTGCTCTGTCATTTTCCACTGGAAATTCATAGCTGACCTGCCTTGCCCCATTTGAATCACAAACTATTTGATTTTAGGAACCACATCTTAAACTTCTTTTTCTTCTATACCAAATGGTATTCTAGTAGATTGTAGCACAATACCCTATTGGGCTTTTGTTTTTGTAAGAACAAATTCTGAAATGCAAGGCCGATCATCCCCTCCCTTCTGCCATTTGAAGGAGAAATGTATAAATTCAAAATGCCTTCATCTGCATCGTTTCAACCTCAGTCTCCGGCAGGCCTTCCTATACCATCAACCCTCTTATAATTCACATTTGAGTCTCCCGGTCTTTTCTCTCCAACTTCTAGCCTCAGGCAATTGAGACACAGGAGCTTTGCAATTAAATTCTCCCCTCCAGCCAAACTGACCCCAAACCATACTTATGAAATTGCTCAAGTTTATTGATTGTATTGTTTTTATTTCTCCGTTTTATGTGGGCACACAGTCAGGACTGCTTTGTGGTGCTCAGAAAGGTGGTCTCCTTAAGGCACTGAAGCCACGCTGGCCCGAGAGGAACTTAGCCTTTCATAGTGACAGATCTGCCGTTTGTCACTTCAACCACCACTGCTGGTCTATCACTGTGGGCAGTTCAGGCCCTCAGCTCACATGTAGACCAGACAAGGCATATCTATGAAACCCTCCTGCACATCAGCACCATCTCTGCTGACCATGTCTCCCTTGCTGTGGCTGAACTCACAGTAGAACATCCCACTAGCACTATCTGTGCCAACCATTCAGCCCAATGGAAATGTGTGGAGTGTCTGCTTATGAGTTAGACACTGGCTTGGTTGTACAGGATTCCATATTGAACAAATCACAGTTCTTTCTTCTCTAGAATCACCCAGTTTAACCAGTAGAGTGTGGCAAGCGCAGTATTAGAGGGAAGGTTATGAGGACAACAGAGATTGGGCGCTTAATCTGCGAGGAAGGCAGTATGGCCTCTTAGATGCAGGGTAGACCAGGCCCAGTGTCCCTGGCTCACGAAATGCTTCAATTTCTTTAAAAATAAGAACAGAGGAATATAATAATAATAAATATATAATAATGAATTCAGCTTATATTATGTACATCTTTATATACATGCAGTTATAACACATAGTTTTTAATATTTTTTAGAAGGGCCCACAAAGGTAAAATTGCTTAGGATCAACAAAAGCTGCAACCTGTCCCTGTCTGGATAAAGTAACTAGGACAGAGTAGAAGATACATAGGTGACATGGGAGGGGTAGAGTGTCCTTTTTAGAGACTTTGGGGAGCCTAATGCAGCCAACATGACTCATTTCCCTCCTCTTCCTCTCCTCCTAAGACAAAGACATGAAGGATCTGGTTAGCTCCGCACCTGAAGTTTGTATCAAAGAACCCTAAACTTCAGGGCAAGCTGTGGAATTTGCCCACCCCTACGGCCCCATGTAAAAAGGGTTTTCTAATGGTCCCCGGTGCAGACACCACCTTTGCACTGCCCTGGACAGTCTCTCTCCCCTTTCAATAAACATGGCCTGGACATTTCTGCTCCAGTATCTTCTCTGGGCACCACTGCTTATACTTTTCGGGGACCAGCAACTTGTGATGTTAGGGAACAAACTGGATATAGGGAATAGTGAGAAATTAGGTAAAGATATAGGCAGAGATTTGCTATAATAAGAACCCAGAAGCCTGTCGCCATCCCTGCTCACTCATATGCCACCACACTAACTCAGGTCTTGCCAGTCCTGTGCCCCGTGCTCTCCCAGCTGTCATTTTCCTTAGACATAATCTAAGTAACTGCTATGTGCCAAAATGTTATTGCCCATAAGCCGCTTTCTGTGCCACCTCTTGTCTACAGACAGCAATGTCTTAAACAAGGGAATAGGTCTCCAATGGCACGGAATGGGGGAGATCTGGGAGCAAGAAGGTTCTGGGCTCTCTGCTGTACTTTCCCTTCATCAGGGTATCAACTTGAGCCTCTTAGAAAGGCTGGTGACAGGCCCTCAGCTGCCTTTCTGTTTATGAAGTAACCAGAGGTCTGCTCAACAACTATTTTTGAAGCATAATATAAAATCAGGATGAAAGAATAGGGAAAAAATGTTCATTATGCAGGAACACAAGAGCCTCCCCCAACCTCCTAACGCGTATGTCATTTAAATACCCTTGTGAAAGGTGTTCATTATTTCCCCCATTATTTAGAAATGTGCTTCCAAGACCCCTCAAACAGCAGTGTGCCATCAGTTGTTTAAACATATTTGTTAAATCACTACTCTCATGGCCCTGGAGCCTGGGAGTGATACTGTCTTAGAGCTGACACAACTCGGGGGTCACCCTGCTGCTGTGGTAGATTGTCGCAACTACTCTCCACCCCATCTTGATGGTTAATAAGGATCAGCTTTTGAAAGACAAGGTCAAAAGGAGGACTAGTCCTCCCCACTCCAACTGAGGGCTAGAGGCAGGGACTTTATCCTTCCCAGAGGCTGGTCACCACCCAGCGTGGAGGTGGCCCATGGTTGTCAACGAGCCCAGAAGACAAAGCCTAGCCCAGCTGTTCACTTCTGCCAGGGGCTGAAGGGGGCCTTCTGGAAGAATCTAGTCCTTGACTTTAGAAATAATTCTCTGCAGGAAGACTTGTTTTATAAAATGTGAACCTACAAAAAGGTGCATTAAGTGTAGATGATGTACATTATCAAAGAACCCTTTAAGCACCTGTTCCCCTGAGTACACCAAAGTGTTTATTTACAGGTCTTTAAAGTGTAGGATGGAAATGCTTATGGAAAGCTGCTGGTTATAGAAAATCAAACTGAGATGCATTCATTGATTTAAGAGGAAAATAAGAATAATGGAGAGAAAGGTTTCAAACTTAAAAAAATCAATTTATGTAAATGTATCAAAGAAGATTTCTGCTGCATAAAGAGAGGTGCGTCTCTCTATTTTTGTCATAGTTGGCTCTTATCTGCTTGCTGCCTTTTTGTCCCCACATACCAGTCTGCATACCTTGTCTGTGCACGGCTATTTTATTAAAAAAATGTAAAATTCCTCAGGAAACCAAAGGTGAACCCAGAGAAAAACGTACAATAGACCTGGCGGCAGAAAATCTCTTCATACCTCCCTTCATACATTTGTGGAAAGGCCTGGAAATCTATAGGTGGTGGCATTGTGTTGTTGCGAGGAAAGCTTCTATCACCACTGAGTGTGGAAGCAGACCTGAAATGATTCCCCTTCTCCTAATTCCCTTATTCAGTTAATGGCACTATAGATCCACAGTAAGCAGGCTCAGACTCTTGGAGATAATATCAATCACTCCCCATCCTTAATCCCCTAGATATTGTCTGCCACCAAACCCAACCTATTCTTCCTTGATAACTGTCCTCAAATTCACTCCTACCCATCCCAGGCCTTCCTTACCTAAGGTCTGAAAATCAGCCACCGACTTTTATCTCTTTTTTTCTGCTACCCTTCGTTCTCAATATTTCTTAAAGTTTAGTTTGTTCAATGTCCTGTCATGTCAGTGGTCAAACCACAGAACAGTCCATGCTAAGCTTTTCCAATTCTTCGTCATTTCCTTTTGAAGGTCCTTTCTCCAGCACAGGGCAAAGATGCTGCCGGCGGCTCGTTCCTGTGGTTTCAGACGCCTGAGCTCTCCATCGCCTAGGAGTATCACTTCAAACAAGAACAGAGACGTCTCCAGGAGAACAAACAGTGGTTTGTGGGCATACTTCAGTCTAAATTCTACTTAGAAAAGAAACATCCTTTCAAAAGCAAGAGTGAAAGGAGCTCCAGCTCTGCTTACCCCACAGACAACTCTTTACTAGGCCACAGTTGAGCTCCTTGGAGCAAACACTTCTCAATCCTTTCCACGAAAGATTAGTGCTAGGGTTTCACATTTCCATAGCCACATGGTTGATTTCCCAAGGCAGAGGGAGAGTCTGTATCAAGGGTATACACACATCTCCACTACTCACAGGATGAGAAAAGGAGAAACAAACAAACAACAAGAAAACCCACCGATGTTGGACCACATTTTAAGTGAGGTTTTCCAGCTTTACTATTTCTATCAAGGTTTCAAAGTCCTTAGGGCCAAGTTTCATGCGGGAATGAAGCTCAAGGAAAACTGGTTTTTATATCCCTCCAGATAATTCAAAAAAGGACAAAGTGAGTTTTTTACTGAAAAGGTTAGATTGCCCAGGATATAATTGATGTTCTTTCCTCCTGTGAGATTACCAACCCATCCTGGGCATAAAAGAAATTCCTGGGTTCTCATGCAAATAAGCCACCCTCCATCCCTTATCCCTAGAAAAGAAACTCCCTCACTATACAACCTGAGTTTCCTGCCCTTTCCTGAAAATGTACTGAATTAGACCTGAGTCCAGTTCCCAGTTTTTCTACTAACTAATCACTGACTGGTCATTTCTCTGCTCTGGCCAAAGTTTGTACTCCTCTGCCAAGTAAAGGAAGTTGAAATATAAGATCTCATTGGCCCACTTGGATTCTTACAGTGCCATGACTTTGAAGAAGCTGCTAGAATACTCATTAGCAAGTATATTCTATGGCCATCAAGGAGCTCTGTGACTAGACAAAGAATCACATCTCTGGAAGGCTTCCGCAGTAACCAAGTACCATCCTCCCCTCAAATAAGCTAGCAGATTTTTGATTTCCAATTTTTAGTTTTCACAGGGAAATTGAAGAATCACAGTATTTTCTCTTATAATAAAAGAAGAAAGGTTTGCTTCCCTATTTCATTGTCAATCCTGGCATGTTTTATATAAATGCCCCTAGAAAGCTCACACTTTCACTCCTTGCCAAAGCTGGCTGAGCTCCTGGCTTGGGCTGGGGAACAGAGGAAGAATTACGAGTGTGGCTGAGCACACTGGCGTGCGTGAGGCTGAAGCCGCTCTGTGTATCAGTAACATATAATGACAGCCTCCCATCTGTTCTCTGGAACTCTTCATCTGAGCCTCCATGGGTCTGGAATTCTGGAAAGAGATGAATGCAAGGGGTTGTTCAAAAGCCACACGTGAGCTCAGAAGTACCTGCAGAAAGCAATCCACTGTGGGTTGGCAGTGGGAGGCTAGCCAGCTGCAGAGCTTTGGGAAGCAGCTCAGGGGGGTCATAGGGAAGGACAGGAGTGGTCTCCAGTTCCAATTTAAAATCCTCTGTGTTTTTGAACAGGGTTTTGAGCAGTTCTCGCAATGAAGTACGTGTATCAGTCCAGAAAGAAGCACTGTCCCCCACACCCATCACTATGAGAAGATAATGGATTTTCCCAATGTCCATTGCAGCACAGACCTACCGGCTAAAACTGGAATGAAAGCCTGACAAGTGAGCAGAATGTCCAGAACTCTTGCAGATGTCCCTACCTCTTCCCATGGGGAAGTCAGAGGCGGGCAGGGAGGAAGGGAGATGGCAGGAGACAGCCTGCCCCCCGCAAACTGGTGGCATTTGAAAATAACAAAGCAGAATAAGGTCTAGGTCCCTTTCAAGAACATAGAACTGGACCTACCTAAGCCTCAGGACCCCCAGAGAAACACTGCCCAGGGAAAGCGAGCAAACAGAATGCAATTTGCCAGTTGCATCCTAAGCATCTAGTCTCTGTGAGCAGCCAGGTTCTAGCATCTATCACAGCAGGATCCGGGCCCCCAGGGCGGCTAGTGTTTGCCTCAGGCGGCTGATTAGCCAGCAAGGAAACTCATTAGTGCCCCAATTTTTCCCTAGTGAAGCCTCTCCCTCAGGGGACAGAAGGGGGACATTTTCGTGGATTTGATAAATGCTATGGGGAATCTGAGATCACAGGCTTGGAATAAAAGAGGAATCTGAGCAGGAGATTATGGAATTTGTTGGGGCTGACAAATGACCTGTGAGAGGTCAAGGGCAGAGCAAGCCGCGGGGCTCCAAGCTGGACTAGGAGCCCTTCCCGGCTGCAGGTTTCAGACTGTCCGTTCTCCTGATTTACTGAGTGAATTTGTAAGCCTTCCCAGCTGCTCCCCGCACCGCCTGGCATTTCTCCTGCAGGCCCTTTCTGCCTTCTTTCCCCCCAATTTAGGCCACGGGGAAAGACTCCTGAAATAACAAGTGGATTAGAAAATGTTTACCTAACACTTGAAGCTATTGCTAAGCATTCCTCTGAGAGTGTCTCAATAGAAATAAAAGTTTCAAAATCGGTCTCATTTCATTATTTTATTTATTTCACATTTTAGAGTGTATCCTAGATACCAAGTAATGTTTTAGGCCTGAGGACAGAAGAGGTGGGGAGAGCATATGCATATGAGGCCATTACAGAATAATTTTAAGCAAGATAATTTTAAGCAAGGATAGGTGGTGAGAGATAAAGCTGAAGCTTGGGGGCTTGACCTGCTCAGGAAGGGCTTGGAGAAGGGGAGTCCCAGGCATACCTTGCAGGGAACTGGGGCTGTGCCTGGGATAGCAGGGCAGTCACCATAGAAAACAGGGGGGACAAAAAGCACAGCAACGTTTTGTCTTCCAGACCCAATGCCTTCCCCCACCCTCCAGAACCAGCCATGGGGTGGGGGATGAAGCTCCCAACAAGACCTCTGCAAACTGTGACCACTGTCCTCCTACAAAAAAGGCCAGAAACCCAGAGGCAACCTCCCTCTTACCTTAGGATTCTGCTAGAATAGGAGAGCCAGCCCTATGGAGGGGAATCAGTCCTGACCTTGAAACAAAAAGACCTAGATTCAAAAAGACCTTGGAGGGGAGGGAGGGGGGAGGTGAGCAGAGGGAGGGAGATTGGTGGGATTACACCTGCGGTGCATCTTACAAGGGTATATGTGAAGCTTAGTAAATGTGGAATGTAAATGTCTTAACACAATAACTAAGAAAATGCCAGGAAGGCTGTGTTAACCAGTGTGATGAAAATGTGTCAAACGGTCTATAAAACCAGCGTATGGTGCCCCATGATCGCGTTAATGTACACAGCTATGATTTAATAAAAAAATAAATAAATAACAAAAAGACCTTGGGGAAGTGCTTTCCCTACAGGCCTCAGAAGCACCTACTTCACCTTTAGGCTCCTTAGAAATGCAGAAACTCAGGCCCCACCCCAGACCCACTGAATGGAATGAATTTAAGGAAGCCAAGAGATTCATATGCATATTTAAGTTTGAGCACAGAGCAGGCTCCTGGATGGATTCCCTCCCCTAGACTCCAGGTTTATCTTCTCTGCCCTTCCTGCAGGGTGGACAAAGCTATCTGGGAGCAGAGCCTGGACAAGAGTTCCTGGTGCCTGTCCCTCAATCTCAGCACACAGAAGCCCTGGACGCAGCTCTCCCCAGCTGTCCTCAATCTAGAGGATCTTATTCTCACCCATCCTCCCTAACTTGAGATGTGCTGTTCCCCTCTGGAAGTATGCCTCTGGGCCTGCACCTCAACTTCCACAGGACCAGCTTCTCGTATACAACCTCCCTCTCAGATCAGGTTTATGCCAGAAGATGAGAGCCAGCCCTACTGAGGGGAATTAGCCTTGAATTTGAAGCCAAAAGACCTAGTTTCAAAAAGACCTTGGGCAAGTGACTTGTTCTTGCAGCCCCAGTTTTCCTAAGTGTAAGAATATCCCTGCTGTGCTGTGATATGTGAAAAGTCAGCTGCAGCTCAGACCCAGAAAGGAGACCAGAGAATGCAGAGGTTCAGGCCAGGTTTAATGACAGTTGTAGAGACCTGCCTGGGCAGAGCCAGAGATGGCATCTGCACTGAGGGCTATTGGAGACTTTTTACAATATGGGGCAGTAGGGAGTAGAAAAATTTCACTGCCTACTGAAGAACTTTGGTGGGCTAGGGTCTTTGGCATGAAGTTTTGAGGTGGGCTTTTGTTCCAGAAGGAGAGGAAGAATAGAAGGGCTATGAGGGGCCTTGTTAAGTCCCAACAATATGATGCCCTAGAAGGGCAGAGGCAGTAAAACAGAGTGGTTAAATGAAGGCTGCAAAGCCAGGTGCCAGGATAGAATCCCAGTTCCATGACTTAACTGCTGTGTGACATTGGGCAAGTTTCTTAACTTCTATGCACCTCTATTTCTGTATCTGTAAAATGGAAACAATAATTGTAACTACCTTATGTACAATTAACTCAGGAGGATGAGATATTATTTGAAAAGCATGTAGAATACTTTCTAGTATATTGTAAATGCTACATAAGTGTTTGCTGAATAAATAAAGCATCTAGCAGAGTGACTGTTCTAAAGCAAGTAAATGTTTGTTGTTTTTGAATTTGAAAGTCCATAAGATAAAAAGGAGAAAAGGAAAGAGAGAGGTGTTGCATGAGAAGTCCCCCCGCCCCCCCAAAAAAGAGACATACATCAGCCTTTATCTCTACCTAGGTGGCCCCAGTACTAGGACTGATAGAATGTTGGGTGAGCTGGACTGCAACAGGTGGGGGACCAGAGAGGGATAGTAGGTGTAACAAGACAGGCAGACTCCTGCCCCTTGGTCCCTCTCAGTAACTTGCCAAGTTGATGATGAGCCGATGTCTGTGAAAATGAGACAGAGGCAATCTGCTGGATCTTAATGTATCAGCCCCTGGGGAGATGTGTGCTGTTATCCTGTCAGAGTCACAAGAGAGGGGCCAGGCTTACCTGACCCAGTGGAATCAGACACAGCTGGGGCGTAATTGCCTTGATATCCAGGGGTGGGAAGGTGATCCTGTCCTGGCCTTGTCACGCTCCTGCCTTCACTTTTGAAAGACCAGCTTGCAGGATGTTTGCTGGATCCAGTGGTCTCTGCCTATACACTTACAGCTGCATAGGCCTTGCCTCATCTCTCACCAAATACATTCTACCATGACGGCCAGGCACATCTATTAACAAGTGCTTTCACTTGGACTCCCCTAGTTAAGACTTTTCAGTAGCTCCCAATTTCCTACTATATCACGTTGAAGCTACTCCACTGTGCGTGCAGCTCTGGGAGGCAGGGGGCCACCTCTTATTCAGTGCTCACTCTGGAGCAGGTTCTATGCTAAGGACTTGGCATACCTTATCTCATTTTATAATTCATCATCACAATAATCCTCTAAGGGGTGGCTCAATCCAGTGAAGTGGTTTGACCACTGTCATTACCTAATGAGATGCTCAGTGGGGAACTGCTGACCTGAGCTCAAAGTCCAAGATTTTCTGTGCCTGTGTTTTCCAGCATGTGGGTCGTGGAACACTAGCCCCAAGGTTTGGTAGCAAATACTTCATATAAAGAAAAAAATCTGTAGAGACACATGATTGAAAAATTCTACGTTAAGTTAAAAGGTTTCCTTAGTGTACAACTTCTCAGATCCCTAAAAATGCAATAGGAATAGTGAATCTTGGAAGATTGATACACTTGATTAAATGTGAAATCCATTTTTTTTCTTCTCGGTACAAGTTGCCAGATGGGGATTCTCAGAATGCGCTTAGGAAATATATCTCTGTGCTTTATACTTTCTCAACAATGTTTTTCCTAAAAGATAAAATGCCCAACCATTGGGCCCACTTCAGGCCTCCTGATCTGCTGCCCGAATCACAGAGCCTCCCCTGCGTCATTCATGCCTCTATGCCTTGGCACGTACTGCTGTTTGCATGTTGGCATTTTCCTGCCTTTCTCAATTCTTTCTGCCCTTTAAGGCCCAGCCTAAGCCCCATCACCTCTATGAAGCCCTTCTGTTACACAATATTCCTTGGTATACTGATATCATTTCATAGCAGTATACTGATACTGTTTCATGAATGGGGTCCTTGTGTCCTCCAGTAACCAGAAAATTCCCTTAGGATGGGAATCATACGCCTGTCCTTCCCTATTAGTCACAGAGTATTACACACTCTAGGAAATACCTAGACAGGACTTGCTGATAGAATATGCCTTAGTTAACACGTTAACTGTCTTGTGAGTTGTATTTAACTTATGGTAGTTTTGAGCCCAGGGCCTCATGAAGCATAAAGAGCTGGTGAATAGGCAGGAAGGTCTAAAGCATAACCTGTGTGCTGTGAAATCTCTGGTCATTGTTTTCACTGTCAATCAAAACATATAACTCACACAAAGAAAACAAAAAATATTTTTTTCATTAAATTAGAAAGTATCGTTTTGTTTTTGAAGTTTTTATTCCATTTTTGTAATAAAAAACCATGGCCCCAGGGGCAAAAAAAAATTGTTTTTCTAGTGGGGCAATGTGTTGAAACAGAAATTGGGGTCTTTTTCTGCATGCCAGCCAGCTTTGCTTTAAGAATGCAAGAGGGGTAAAGAGCAACCCTGCATCTAGCCACACTTGGCTCCCATCCTGGGCAACACGGGTGCATTGGATCCTGCGGGAGGCAATCCCAGAGCACCACCCTCAGGCACACCAGGCTTCAGGAGCCTTTTGAATGGTTCCAGTAACTCTAGCAAGTTAAAAAAGAAAGCAAGCCATACCAGGAGACGTAGGTCCAGCCACACTTCCTGCCTCAGCCTCCAGTGAGGCAGAGAGAGGTGATGCCGTACTAAACTGCAAGCTCTTTATAACAACTCAGAAAAGGGCTAGGGGTGAGGGTGGAGGGGTTGCAACCTCTGGGCTCATTGCCCACTTTGAATCTTTATCTCTTCCTGAACTTCAACCCTACTTCTGTGTCTCCTTGTGTCTGTCTCTGCCTGGCTGTCACTTTGCCTCCCTTTCCAGATAACCTGAATAAAACAGAGCAAACTATCTTCCTTTCCTAGCTGAGAACAGAGAAGAAAGCAGTCACATGTCAAGGGCACATTTTCAGGGTTTATTTTTGTCAGCAATATTCTCCCCCCATAATTGCTATAGAAACGCCAAATCTCCTTCCATCCTTTTGTGCAGGCTGACAGACCCCACTGTAACTTACCCTCAGAGGAACCTCACACAGGCTCAGTGCTGGCTCTCGCCTGTACAAGCTTCCAAGGATGCGCAAGTATAGGTTGAAAAGCACCTGTTCTATTGATGCTGAAAGTGCTCTCCCTTCTCCGAATCAGACTCTATCTCATCCAACTGAAGACGCAGCAGAAAGTGGCGCCATGCTACCTGCATGATGGCATTGGCAACAGAGGCCATTCTTGGGAGAGAGTGGCTCAGCAAGGAGCTGGCTATGGGCGTGATTTGGGGCAGACTGGATGTACAACATGCCTGCTTGCCTGGAGACTGGCCTCACACAGAGGTCCCACTCTGATTCAGAGGTCCTGGAGCTCTGCACAGCTGGAAGGAGAAAGGAAAGGCCTCCCATTGAGGTTAGGAGCCAGTCTGCTCATGTACTTGCCCATCTGGCTACATGAGTGCTGTCTGCAGGCGAAAGTGAAACAGCAACAACTGCCTATAGGTCCAGCTTCACTATTTCTGGCACAAATGCCGTTATCTCCTAGAAACAAGCAAGGCCAAAGGAGGCTGTGAGTGCCTCCTCTGAGCTAGGGCCTGCTGCTACTCCTTGTCAGGGACTCTGCTACCTCGAAAAGAGTTTTGGGAGAATAGTTGGGTAGGAACAGGTTGGCTTTTCCAGCCACAGCGAGATAACATAGAGGTCCATAATGCAGAGAAGCCAAAGCCTTACCTAAATGCCTCTACACAGGGATTTGATTAAACAGAGACTGGCTGAACATGTAATGACCCTGACCCTCAACACCCCAGAAAGGCTTTTGCTACAGGCAAGGTAGGCCACTCAAACACAGAAAGCGCGAGTTATGCATTCTACAAAATTAGTTCATAAATCCTGAAATGGGATTTTGAAAAAGGAAAAACAAAACAATTCAAAATGAATAAATATTAATGAATCACTTCCTCTCTCTGGCAAGAGGAATGTGAGGCAGACCTAATAACTCTGTCAACAAATAACATAGACATTGGATATTTCATGGAGCTGCAGAGGCGGACCTCGGAGATGGGGTCACTCGCCCTTGTGTGCAGTGGGCAGCACTTAGAGACCTATGAAGGCTGCAAGAGAGAGATATTTCTTTGAGCAGAAGGCTGGATTTTCTAGCAAACTTTCTGGACTAAATCGGCATATGGTATACACAGTAACAGCACTACATTTACTAAGCAATGACTCTTTGGCAGATACATTATGTATATTACCTCTACCAAGTAGCTATGACTACGCCCACTTTCTCATTGAGGAGACTGAGGCTTAGAGGCCATAAGATACCCCATGCCTGGTAAGTGACCAACTGGGATTCAACTTGATTCCAGAGTCTGGCACTACCCTATACTCCTGCTCACACATTTCTCCCCCTTTCCTTCCTTCTGCATTATTTCCTAAGCTTGGAATCACAGCTCCAATGTAGACCCTCCATTGACTTAGCATAGGCCCCAGCATCTCACATATAGTAGATGCTCAATAAGTCAATAACTATAGAATAGAATTGAATTTCCTGCCAAGGGAAGAAAATAACTCTGCCCTCTTCTCACAGATAGGTGGAAATCTATGAAGTAAATCCTTTTCCCAGGGACTGATAACCCATGGAGCCTGACCTCCTCAGAGGCAGTAACAAGGGCTATCAACCTCCACCCCATTATTGTTATTATTATTATATGCTGCCAAGGCCTTGAACAGGTGATGCTGAAATGAAAGACCTGGCAGACAATAAGTGGTTCTTAAAAGACAGTCCCTATTTCAGAACCATCTCTTTCAAGGGGGACCCCCCCCCCCAGGGCCTGACAATCACATCCCTTTCCTCAAGCACAAAATTCACTTAAAACATTTTTTCTTAGAATTAACAAATGGAAGAAAGGGAGCAGACTTTCTCTGGGCTCTCTGTCGCTTCCCCACCCAGACAGCTAAAACGTTTCACTTGTCAGTCATCAGTAAATACCAGGTTTAGGCTTTGTACTGTACATCCCCAGAATAGATATTGCTAATGGCCTTGATGACAGTCTCTGATTTCTAAGGTATATGCAAGAAAGCTAGAGAAAGGGGGAGCTTGATGGAGGGGGAGGAAGGCAGGGGAAGGCCACAGGCAAGAGGTGGGTGGTGGTGCACATCTTTCTTTCTGGTAGCCTCATTCTCCCTCTAATTTTGTTTCTACTTTTTGCCATTTTCCCATGAAAGCTTTTTCAAGTATCCACAATACTCTAAGTGCTGAGCAGTTCTAGCCCTAAGGGCCAAAAGATAAAGGACAGAGAGAGAAAAACAGTCCTGCCTGCTGCTGACAGCCTGATTTGGATTTGGGAAGGCTGTCTTCAACCCCTCTCATGGACCCCAAGGGAGGCCACAGTGCCTGGAGATATTTTTACTCTCCCTCCTCTCTGATGCAAGCAGGTGTCACCCAGTCAAAGCAAGAATGTGCTTTCCTGGGGTTAGGATATAAATGCTTAGGCTGCAGGGGGAGAGGACCAGCTTGGACAAGATACTTGTTAAAGATGTCTGGACAGTCTGTTTGTCTGAATAATTGATGTCATTCCTTAGGCCACAGCTGGGGTTCACTCCTTCTTCCAATGAACAGGGAAGGGGAATAAAGCCAGGCAGTGATGGATACTAGGAAGTTTCATTCATTCAACCAAACAATTATTGACATCATGCTGAATACCAGTCACTGGTTATATGAATAAGAACCCACTGTCCCTGCTTGCTCTCACAAGATTCACTGACAACTGGCCACTAACTGTCAATGAGCAGATATAGTTGGAGCAGTCTGAGTCCTACACATATGACTCTGAACAAGGGAGGCACACTACGTGGAAGGCACAAGCGTCCTAACTCTAATCCTGCCCTAGTTTTGATTCCTATTTCCTGAACACTCTCTTCCAAATGCAAATCTACGTTCTCTGAGATAATTCTCTGCTCATATAAATCTACCACCCCACTTCACCTTTCCACTAAAAGACATCACCCCTCACACACCACTGCCTCCCCCTAGCCTGTAATCCCAAATATTCCACAGATTTCATACAATCATGTTCATTTGACCTGAATAACATTTATGAAGGCTTACTGTGTATTTCTTGATGTTCTAAGCACTTTATGGGGACTGACAAGGACATAGGCACTACAAATATCCCATTTTATAGACGAGAAAACTCTATAATGAGGCTTATCATTGATACTTAACTGTTGATCATTGAGCCCAGGCAGACTGACCACAAGAGTCAGCTTGCTAGCTTCACTGTCTCACTGCACCTGCTTGGTTCTCAACCTAAACCCTCTCGGTGACAAACCGTTACCTTCTTTCAACAAGAGAAAATAATATCAGCCTCCTGGCTCCTGTGTGCTACTACTGATCAGAGACTGCAGATTGTGTGAGACTTAGCTTCTCCCTTTCTGTTCTTGTAGTCGACTGCAGCTGGCTTGTGTCTGAATCAGCCTAATAGCGAGGCACACATGCTCAGAAGATGATTTGCACTATCCTGTGTTCCGTACTACAGTTGACTCATTCATATGGTTTTTCTTGACCATGAACATGAGCATAGCACTAGTGATAACGCACAAGTGGGGAAAGGATGACTGGTTTCCCAAAGGTCCTGTAACTCATGGCTCTGCAGACAAATTGACATTTCATAGGCAGCCAACTCATGAAAGGTTTATTTTTAAAGATAATAATAAAATTGCTATTTCCAAGGCCTTCATTACTAGCCCTAATTCCACCTCATGTTCTCAGGAGGCCTGCACCCTCATTCTCTCCAGAACATCAACTTTAATTTAAAGGCCCGTCAGAGTTCTTTGAAGGCCTAAATCTTTCCCTTCCAGCTGGTCAGAGATATTGGCATATTAATCTATTTAGTAATTATGTGAACAAGCTCTGACCATGTGTTATTGAAAATTAAACTATCAAAATGTGTCCAATCAAATTGTTCAATTTCTCAATCCCATTGTGTCATTAGACTCAACACCAAGATTAATTGTGGAGCAATGGGCCAGGTTTGCCAGATGTTCTACTGACTCCAGTCAAGGTATATCTGTTTCTTCACCAACTGTCACTGCAGACTCAGCCGCTGATTCTCAGTTGCTGGTCTGCTTCAGGATTACATTAGCCTAAACATGCCTGATACTGACTTAGTGAAATGCTATTGTGTCTCCTGCTCATTCCAACTGCTATCCAAGGCCATTGTCTACAGACAATCTGTCCCCAGAGGGTCACAAGAGAGTGAGAACTGCCCACCAGCTTTCAGATTAAATAAAAAGAGGCTATTGCTTTGAAGGAAATTAAAGTTTATAGGGACTAGGAAACCACAGACTTGGGATCTATCCCAGAATCTGTGACCTCTTCCCACATGATACAAAATCTGCTCTCCCTCCTGGTGAGACAGTGTGACCACCTGCTATGTAAACACCACCCAGCCACAGTGTTCACAGTGTCCACTATGCCGTGAAAAAGAGGGAACCTTAAGAGGTACGTAGAATTGGTCTTATCCCGGCTCTCTGACACTTAACTGGATGTGGGACCAAGAACAAATCAGTTTTGCTACTTCTGAGTTTTCTCAATTGTAAAATGAAGAGGTAAAAGTACCCACCTTTCAGGCGTGAGAAAATTGTGAATGTGCATGCAGAAGTTCTTGGCATTATGTTTTGATTAAGCTCTTAGCTTCTTGAGTCAGACCAGCCAGAGTTCAATTCCTCCTCTGCATTCTAATCACCAGTCAGGTGACTTTGTGCAAGTAACCTAACCTTTCCAAGACTTTATTTTTCTCATCTATAAAATGGAGATGATAATAGAATCTATTTCATAGGTCATATTAAATTGCATAATTCATATAAGTGCACAGTAGATTGCCTGGCAAATAACAAATGTTAAATAAATATTCAGGTATATTATCATTATCATTGAATGCATAGTAGTTATGTAATAGATACTGGGTTTCTTCTCAATCTCTTTCCTTTCCTCACCCCTATGTTTCTATATAGGGGTCTTAAGAGTCTTTTATAATACCGACATCCATTTCTCTTATAAGATTTGTGATTATAAATTCAATTGCTTCCTTAAGAGAATAGATCCTTACATGGAAGGGACTTTGTTTTACTGAATTCCTTAGGATGCAAGTGTGGAAACAATGACTAAAAATGGATTTTTCTGCATAACAGAGAAAGAACATAAAGGAACCTTAAGAGTAAAGTCGGGAGGAAGAGGATGCAAAGCAGAGAGAAGAGAAAAGGATAAGAACGCAGAAGGAAAGACTGTGTGGGGACAAAGTCCTATAAAACGATTTTCTTCACAACAATCACTTAAATTATTAGCAAAGTCCCACAAAAAGTTTGATATGAGTTGATTTCTTATAGAAGCTGGTAAAAGAATTGATTTTTGTTGATGTAAATCAGATTAATGGGTAAAGGAGTTAAAGGTATCAAGGATTAAAAGAAAAGTATAAACCTCCAATGGGTCAGTCAGAATATTCCAGGCAATTCTGTTGATTAAAAAAAAATTAGAGGTTTAAGACAATGAAGGTTAATTTTAAATTCTATATGAGATGGATAAAATCACAAGAAAATGTTATAGAAGAAAAAAAAGCTCGATAACTTGCAAAATCACAATTTTTAAGACAGAGTCAAATTTTCACACACACACACACACACACACACAAACAACAAAAACAACAACAACAAACTCCAACAATAAATAAACCAATAAACTAAAATTTAAAACTCACATGGTACTCAGAAGAGAGAAGAGACACATGATGATATTGATCACAATACAACCGTGGAAGGGGGAGGAGGCACCACAGACACATGTAAGGAGAAAACAGCTGAAATTTCAATGAAATTTTAAAGGTCAAAATCAGGTTGGAATTCTGATTTTGAATCTGCAGGAGCACTAAAAATAAAAGGAGTATGAACGTACTTACTAACTCTTTTCCTTTGGCCTTCGTTAAGTGATCATGCAGAATATTGGGAGTGAGGTCAAGAGAGTTGTGAAAGTCTTTTTGTAATGTAGACCAGTGGAGTCTGCTGAAATCTAAAGAGCAAGAGGATTGACACAAACCCTTCGGGCATTCAGACTCCAAGTCCTGCTAAGTCTAATAAAAGCAACAAAAAAAGCCCTGATGTAGCTCAACTATAAACTGGATCGACATAGCTCCTCAACTCCGGAGTCTTGCCAGAAAAAGAGGATGTTCCATTCCTGGAGCATAATGGTTAATATTCCTGGAGCGTGATGGTCAATTTTATTTGTCAGCTTGACTGGGCCATGCAGTGCCCAGACATTTGACGAGACGTTTTTCTAGGTGTATCTAGGTGTGTCTGTTTCTAGATGATAATAACATTTGAATCTGTAGCTAAGTAAAGCAGATTGCGCTCCCTAATGTGGCCTCATCTAAACAATTGAAGATTTGAACAAAAAGATTGAAGAAGAGGGAACTCCTCCTACCTAAGTGCTTGTGGTAGGACATGGTTCTTCTTTGGTCTTCAGACTCAGACTGAAACATCTTGTGTCTTGAGACTGCTGGCTTTCAGACTAGACATTGTATCACTGGTTGTCCTGGTTCTCAGTCCTTTGGACTCTAACTGGAACTACTGTGGTCTCTCCTAGGTGTCTAGCTTGCTGACTGCAGATCTTGGGACTTCTCAGTCTCCATAATTGCATGGGCCAATTCTATATATGTACTTCATTGGTTCTCATTCTCTGGAGAACTCTGACCATTCCATATTTTGGCACCAAGAACTTCTACTATATTTTTACCCATAATGTCTTATGTTCAATGAAAAATTATGGTATAAAATGTCAAGGCCATAAATGGCAAGTAAAGACGTTGGAACTTTCACAGACTGGAGGAGCTGAAGACATGACAACTAAATACAACGTGATTATTTTACTGGATTCTGGAAGTAAAGAAAGACATTAGTGGAAAAATGAGGGAAATTTGAATAAAGACTAGTTTAATGTATAGTATTGTATCAGTAATAATTTCTTAGTTTTGATCATTGTACCATTAAGATGTTAATATCAGGGTGATCTAAGAAAAGAATTTACTAGATCTCTTTCTACTCCTATTGTCACTTTTCTGCAAATTATCTCAAAATTAAAAAAAAAATACTGCACAAGATGCACAAGAACCAAAAAGATGTGGCCTATTATCACAGGAGGGAAGAGGCAACAAAAGTAGGCACAGGGATGTATAGATAGTGGGGTTATGAGAGAGGTGCTTTAAAATGCCTTTGTTATTGTTGTACAATCAATATGTTGTATAATTTTATAAAGAAAGTGGACAACATGAAAGTGCAGAAGGGGAAAGTTAGCAGAGACATTTATACTTTCTGTAAAAATGTCAAACCAAATGAAAATGCTAGGAAAGAAAAATACAATGGAATAAAGGAAGAATTATTTTAATGCCTTATAAACAGGCAAGACCAGAGAGAATAACCAGTGAATTTGATGACAAGTCAATAGAAAAATTATCCAAAATAAAACATTTAAAGAATGGAATTATTAAGAAAGAATAGAGAATTTGAGTTTGATGACTCATTGTTAAATGAGCTATCATTCATGTAACTAGAACTCCAGAAAGAAAAGAAGGGGAAAAAAAATGAGGTAAAAGAAATGTTTGAAAAGGCTATGAAATTTCCAAAATGAGTAAGGAAAAAAACAAAAACAAGAACAAGTAGTTTAGTGAACTCTCAAAGCAGAAAAAAATATGAAGAAAACTGCTTTTAAACATACTTTGCAAGCAGGCAGAGAATAAAAAGACATATTTACACAAAAAAAATAAGAATGGTAACTTCCCTCTTATCAGAATAATGCAGGCCAGAAAACTATAGAAACACATCTTCAGAGCATTGAAAGAAAAAAGAAGACAAAAACTGCAAACCTAGAATTCCATACATGGAGAAAATATCCTTCAAAAATATAGGTAAAATAAAGACAAGTTCAACAACAACAACAACAAAATTAGATACTTTAGAAAATCAACAAACAAAAATTAGATACTTGGCTTTAGCAGATGTGCATGATAAAAAAAAAATCCCAAAGAAGCTCTTTTAACTGAAGGGAAATGACATCAGATAAAAACCTGTTTCTGCAGGAAGGGATGAAAAACACTAGAAATGAGATATATGTTCATAAATCAGATGTTTGACTGTTTAAAGTAAAAATTATAAGAATATATTGTGGGAGTGTAATCTATGTAAAAGTAAAATATATGACAAAAGGAACACAAAAGTAGGGATATGGTGATTGAAAGTATGTTGTTCCAAGGTTTTCACATTATTTTAGAAGTAGTAGAATACTTTTTTAAAGATAGACTCTGATAAATTAAAAAGATACATTGAAATTTCTTACACAACCATACATTCATACACACAAATAACACAAAGAAGTATAATAAAAGAAAAGGTAATAGAGGAGATAAAATGGAAAACTTAAAATACTATTTTATTCACCTAAAACACCTAAAAAGAAAAGATAGGAATGTGGGAACTGGGTAACAGAAAGCAAATGGAACAAATTTAACACACACACACACACACACACGCACACACTATAGACTTAAATACAAGAATATCAATAATTACATTAAATTGAAAGTAAAGGGTTGCAACAATATATATCATGTATGATCAAGATTCTAAATTTTTAATATTTATAACCTTTGGCAATACCCTTTCCTAAGTTTTAACAGGACAGATGACATACTTCAAGCCAACAGAATATGGCAAAGATGATGAGATGTCCCTCCATGATTACGATGTATACTATTGAAACATTTATCTTGCTAAGATAACTACTTTTTTAAGGCTCTGATGAACAAGCAAACATACTGGGCAGGTTTGTCACATAGCAAAGAACTGAGGGTACCCTCCAGCCAGCAATCGGTGCGGAACCAGGAGTGACTAACATGTGGTATAACTATTATTTCCTTCAACTTCTACTTTTTCTTAACTTTAGGAACAATTTTTCTCTGCCTCTAGTAATTCTCTTCAACTGGAAAACTACTTTATCTGATATTAATAGAGCCACATCAGCTTTCATTGCTTAGTGGTTGCATGATGTATTAACTATCTATTGCTACATAACAGTGTAACCACACTCTTAATGATGCAAAACAAAGCACATTGATTATTCACAGCTTCTGTGGGTCAGGAGTCTGGTCATGGCTTAGATCAGTTTTGCGCAAGATTACAATTACAATTACTGGCTAGGACTGTGTTTTCATCTCAAGGTTTGAGTGAGGAAGTCTCCACATCCAAGCTCACGTGGCTGTGAGCCAAAATTTAGATACTTATGTTCTGTGGGACTAGAGGACGGTGTCCCTTAGCCAATATAGTCAGTGAAACTCCTGAGCAATAATCTTGGCCAAAACCTTGCAGAATACTCATCTAACCCTAGACTTTTGACCCACAGAAACTGTGAATATGCTTAGTTTTAAGTCACTGCACGTGTGATTATGTTATGATATAGCAATAGATAACCAGTACACCATGCGAACACTATATATGTGAAGGCTGATGTGTCTCTATGAATATAAGATAAAGGAGTTTCATGTTGAAGAGAATTACTAGAGGTGGAGAAATGTATTTTCTCAAAATAAAAGGTCAATTTACAGTGTCAATTTACCATACAACATAGCAATCTGCAATGTACATGCACCTAATAGCTAATCATACAAATACATAAAGCAAAAATAATATATAGACAGAATAAAGGAAAAAATGACAAATCCACAATCTTCACTAGAAATTTAAAATTATTCTCTCAGTAATTAATTAGACAAGTAACCTAAATAATCAGGGAAGAATTACATACCCAGCAAAAGTACCTTTTGAAAATTAATGCAAAAATTGGCTTTTTGAGACAAATGAAAGCAAAGGTATCACATTGAAAACATAAGTACATTGCAAGAAACATTAATATTAAAGGAAATTCTACACAGAAGGATCATGATACAAATGGCAAATTTTGACCTACACAAAGAAATGAAGAGGGTAAGAGATGGTAAAAAATAAAAGTACATTATAAAGGAACTTACCTTTTCTCATTTTATTCACTTGAAAGGAAAACTGATTACCTAAAGCAAAAATAATGTACTTTTGTGAGTTATAGCATATGTAGAAATAAAGTGTCTAAAAACAATAGTACAAAGAATTAGACGAAAATAGCAGATGAAGACTAAAAAAAGTTCTTAGGCTTATGTGAAGTAGTATAACATTATTTTAAAATAAATATAATAAGTTATAGAAATATTGTGAACCATGAAGCAACTAGTAGAAAACAAAATTTAAAAACAGATATTATAAACAAGTCAAGTGAAAATGGAATTACAACAAATATTTAATTCAAAAGTAGGCAGAAAAAATAGAAGAAAGGTAACAAATAATAGATGGACAAGTAGAAAACAACTGGCAAGATTATGTATTTAAATACAACTATATTGATATTTACATTGGACATGAATAGCCTAAACACCACAATTGAAGGGCAAAGATTGTCAGACTCGATAAAAAGGGAAGATGTAAATATATGCCATTTACAAAATACTCATGTCAGATATAAAAATATAGATAGTTTAAAAACAAAGGATTGTAGCAGAAAAAATGAAAACATGAATTAAAAGAAAGATAATTCAATTCATAGCATAGTAGGCACTCAGTAAATGTTAACTGCTAGTGGTGTTATTATTAGTGGTAATAGTAATTATAATGGAATTTGTAGCCATTCAGGTAACTAGGAAAATTGTTCCCCCTTGGCATAAGACAAAGAGAAAAGTCCAACAGCAGAATGGACTCTAGCATCTCAGCAAATCCTCAGGTATTTGGAAATTGGTACAATTTTTTTTTTTCATTTTTTTTTTTTAGCCAGGGCTGGATTTGAACCCACTACCTCTGGCATATGGTGCTGGTGCCCTACTCTTTTGAGCCACAGGCACCACCCAAATTGGTATAATTTTTTTCCAAAGCCCTAGCAACCCACTAGGTGACGTGGGTAGCAGTAACGTTTCTTGTTCACTGCCAACATGACTTTTGCTTAACAAAGCTGACCCTGTATTCAAGTTTTGCTTTCTCTCACTCTTCCGTAGGTGTTTTTCTTTCTTTTTTTTTTTTTTTAATTGTTGGGGATTCATTGAGGGTACAATAAGCCAGGTTACACTGATTGCAATTGTTAGGTAAAGTCCCTCTTGCAATCACGTCTTGCCCCCATAAAGTGTGACACACACCAAGGCCCTATCCCCCTCCCTCCGTCCCTCTTTCTGCTCCCCCCCCATAACCTTAATTGTCATTAATTGTCCTCATATCAAAATTCTCAAGGGCTAAAGAGCAATTTGAAAAAACAAAAAGAACATGAAGTCAGACTATGTTCAAATACAAATTCCAGCATTATTAGACTATGTAATCTTGAACAAAGTACTTAACCTTTTCCCCCACCCCAAACTCCTTTCTTTCTCTGTAAAATGAATTAATAATTCTTATTTCACAAGGTTGTCAAGAGGATTAAGTGAGCTAATTTATGTAACACAGTATAATATCTAGCATGGAGCATGGCTCGGTATGGCCCCTGTTCCCCCAACTTCCTCTATGATATGAGGGTATGGAAACCCAGTCTGTCTCTTAGGGTAGAGGGGTACTCTATGGACCTCTTTTTATAACTGGGATGACATGATCTAGATGGCTAATTGTATGGGTGGGAGCACCTTCCCCATCTCAAACCAGGATTGGAAAAACCCTTTGTTTCTTCTAAGGCAAAAAATGAAAACCTCATAATCTATGTATTTCAAATTCCCAGTCTGATAAATCAGCCACAGTTACTGAAGATGTAACCATAACCAACAATAACCATGATCATTCCACAGAGGAAAGGAAGTCACTGGCAGATTTCTGCAGTTCTTGAAGCAAGTAGAGTTGACAGTCTGTCAGACTTGCAAATAAAAATCTACAACACTACATTTTAAAAACATTTGTTTATTCATGTAATCATTAATGTATTTATCTGTCTTTTCTATATATATATTTAAACCCTATCAAGGATAGGGTACCAGGTATTATATTACAAAAAATCAATGAAACTGGCAACCTTCTATTTCCTGGTAATAAATTATTCCTGATGGCAGCAAGTGTATGAGGAGTTCATTACGGTGGCCAATCAAATTTCCAGCCCTCTTTTCCCCCTCCATAACATAAGCACATAGTGCATTTCTGATCAAGACTGGCCACAAAACAGGCAAGCCTTGGTTGGGGCTGGAACCAAGAGTCAAATTAAATCCCTTGCCTTTAGAACACAGAACACAGCTGGAGAATGAATGAAACTTGGCAATATTTTCAGCAGGTGATATGATTGACTCATTAGAAGATCTACCTGGTTCATTAGCCAATATACTTGGTTCAGTGGATAATACATTTGATTAAACAGATGAAGCATTTTTTCCTTTTAAAAGATGGATTCCTTTCTATCCCCTCACTCACCCCCCTACAGTGGTGGCAGATGTAACTGCTCAGAGCAACTTTTGTTTACATCTGTATTCATCTTTCCCTCCTTGATATGTGTTAGTATATTCCAAGGGACCACAAGTGGGCATGTCATGCTCACCGTGCTGATGAGCAGAAATCAGGATTTGGCTATTTCAGTAAATCACTGTCATCTGGAGTGGTTCTGAATTCTATTTTTTTTTAAAGGCCTCGATTTTCTATGTAGACAGAATGGGGCTGTTTTTAGCCTGCTGAGATTCACAGTTATGAAATCATTGTTTGCAAATCAGGCCTCTTTTCAACAATGCTTCGTGTAGGGACCAAAATAGCTATCTACCGCCACTTCTCCCCCTCAGTGTCCCCATTCTTACATAAGGGTAGCGGGTGGCAGGAGATGGGCTCCCTGGCGGAGGAACAGTTGTTCCCTGGCTAATACTCATGTCACAGTCAGGGACAAACAATCCCTGAAGGCATTCAAGCTCAGTTTTGTGAAATGTGCACACACCTGAATTTTGGATGCCTTTAGCAATGGGGAGGGAAAACTAGAAGATATCAGAATCCCCTGGAGGGCTTGTTAAAATAAGAATTTCTAATGATATCCTAGTAAATTTTTAACTGACTCCCTTGAGAAAGAAAGATCTGATTTTCAGTTGCCCATTTCTGTGGTGTAAATACTCCCACAATAGCCAATCTCCCAACTACCAATATGGCTTTACCCATCATTGAATTGAGAAGAGAGGCACATAATCTGCTCTCCAGAGTTTATACTAGTCAGCTCCAGAACCACTCCTGCTGGGTTCTCTACCCAAGTTTATACCAAGTCAATGTTGTGGCCTGAGAATTTACACTTCCAAAAAGTTTCCAGATGGTGCAGATGTTGATAGAGCATTCTCTGGCTTTGAAAGCCCTGATACTTTCCAAACACCTTCTTTCAAAACTTCCTCTCCTTTTTCCTCTTGTATCCAGAAGGAGTTCAGTGCAGACCACTGGAAAGCACTCTTAACCATGGGCATTTGGCCTTTGACTATAACCTTTGGAAAAGCTAAATATAGCTTGGAAGGAGCACAAATAGAGGAGTCCCAAATCGTATACAGGTTAAGGAAACGTTGCCCTTGTATATGGTGCAGCCAGTGTTATTTCTGAATGGAAAACACAGATATATACCCAATTACACAAGATTCTTAATAACTTTGCTCATTCTTGGTTCTCTTAGGGTCAGCCAGACTATTCTGTACTATACTCTCGTTGCATTTCTCTTGTCATCCAACTAAATTGTAAACTATGCAAGGGCAAGGATACTGCCTCTTGGTCTTCTGTTGTCCCACTGTGTCTGTGGTGATGCTGGGTTGCTGGTGGGCAGCCCCAGGGTACTAAAAGGAGTACCTGACATAATGCACAGAGACCAGGATTCATCTCTCACCACCCACCAGCTGCGAGACTTCTGGGGCAAGCCATTTACCTTCTCTGAGCTTCAGTTTCCATGTCCATAAAATAGAAAAATCGTAGACATTTTGGAAAGTGCTTGAAAGAAGATCAAATAAGGTATAAATTCTGGAGTTTTGTGCCTGTATAACATGAGATAATTAATGCCAGACAGAGTGGGTAGATGCCATGGGCCCCATCAGTCAGCACAGCCCTCCTATTTACCTTCCTGCTAAGAAGAACAGCTCAACCATCAGTCTGCCATTGTAGCCTCACCCCACAGATCATATGCAGTATGTTTCAACTTTTTTTTTTTGGAGACAGAATCTCACTCTATTGCCCACACTAGAGTGCTGTAACATCATCCCAAGTCACAGCAACCTTAAACTCCTGGGATCAAGCAATCCTCCTGCCTCAGCCTCCCAAGTAGCTGGGACTACAGGCACCCACCACACAACCTGCTATCAACCTTTCTTTATCTCACAGCACACTTGTGCCTATAGTTAAACTTCCACAGCACACTTAAATTATGTTGATTAAAGAAAAAAGAGTAAAAAAAGGAATATAATTACTGTGCTTTGAACTTCTTTTGAAAATAAATTAATTAATCATCTTTAAAAATGTTTGTGGCACACCTAAAATCCTCTCCTGGCACACCAGTGTGCCATGGCGGTGGTGTTCCATGGTGAATGGAAGCCCATGTTCCTTTCAACCATGGGAGGTTGAAAATCACTGCATTATAGGCTTTCAGGGGTTAGTCTGGAGCTGTGGTCAGGATCTGGGGGCCCAGGAGGACACACATGCTCTGATGTTCCTCCCACAACCTGAATCTATCTCTATCTCCAAGGTGCCCTCTGGTCAACACCTTTCCTCACGTGGGTAAGTAACTTCATGGCTTACAGTTTCTACATCAGCATAAACTGGGTGAGTGCAGGGATTTTTTTTTTTCCAACCAAAGGCAGATGGAAAATACAGAATCATGCGAGTCAAAACCCATGTATATGGAGGGCCAAATTTTGTAAACATGGGATCCATATGGCCAACTGTGGGATTTGAATATGCACAGATTTGGGTATATGCACAGGATCCTGGAACCAATCCCCCACAAATACCTAAAGATGACTGTGTTTTTCAAATTGAAAGTCATAGACTACTCACACAAAGGAGATTCAGGCATTTATTAAACCTGCAAATGTGTGTGCCCCACCTCAGATCTATTAAAGGAGAATCACATGAACATTTAAACTTCCCAACTTTGCCTTCCAAGTCTTCCATGGTGAATGGAAGCCCATGCTCTGAACTCACAGACAGATGAACATACAAGTTCCACTGACACGACCTCTTCCTCTATACCTGTTATTATAGATTATATTAACCTCTACCTCAAATAGTGAGTCTTGTGTAAAATAAAGTATGTAGGCTGCTTAAAACTGCAGGTGGCACTTTGTAAGTGGTGGCATTTATGATGTCACCCTGGTCTCTCTGTAGCCCACTATGTGGATGGATGGGGAACTAATGTCTGGAAAAGCAAAATAAGATATCAGATGTCACACAGCTAATTAGCAGCCAAGCAGGACTGACCCCTGCTCCAAGGCCTAACTCCCTATCCAGAACTATTTCAGCCACACTGAGCCACCTCCTTTAAGGACTGAATTTCACTGAGTCGTTTCTTCCACATGCCAGTCTCTAGGTGGCTGAATAGAGCTCTACACGCTACATAGCTCTACATAGCTCCCATTCCTTAGTAATTTATCTGGATATGGCTTTGTACCTTGCAAAAAGGTAACCAGCCTGAGCTCAGCTGACCTCTAGAATCCCTTCAGATTTAATTGTGTTTGCATTACCTGACAGATAGCCCATCTGCTAACATTTAGGTAAACTGCAGAGTGTCCTCACCTGACCTGGATAACCTGCCCCAGGGCTCCGAATCCTTTGCCTTTATTGTCACAAGCCCTCCACCACTGCCCTCAGCCCACCTCTCCTTCCAAACAGCCACAGACACTTCTGTTCAGCAATGCACTGCCAATGCAGATGCTGACTTAATGCAAGGCACGCAAGGATACAAAGCCCAAACCACTCCCCTTGCAGATCCCAGCCCTGCCTCTTTGAGACGGGGGGAGATTTAATTTAGATAGAGATGATTTCTTGTGATATGAATGTCCCAGCCTACCCTTGAGGAACAAACAAACAAGGCAATTGCCTCTTGGAGCCAGACACTGGAACACAGCAACATAGTCCCCATGTGCCAGAATCCTGCTTTTACCTCTCTCTGCCTCTTGTGAAGAATTCAGGAGTATCTGTGTTAAGATTTCCTTAAAGCCTCTTCAAGTGACTCTTCATCCACTGCCCACCTACCCAACTGGTGGGGAAGACAAGCAGGTATGTGATTCTCATGAATCAATGCAAGCTTCTCCTGCTGAGGCTGCTGCTTGGTCCCTCGGGATCACACCTGTCCACCACTGCCCCCTCCACACACCTCTGCCCTTCCCTACCCCCTCCCGTAGCAACACAGACACAAGAGTAGGACTGGGCGAGCATTTCCAGGGCTCAGTTTGCCTATTTGTCAGATGAGGGTGCTAACCTAGATGACCTTAAAGGTCTCTTCCATCTCTAACATGCTGGGTTCCTCTGACTTACCTTGTTGTCCCCAGGCACTGGGCCAAGTACAGCTATCCAGCATGTTCTGCAGCACCTTCAGAGCACTTTATAGCACGGGTTGCCACATGTTTCCCATTCATGGCATCCTTTATGTTTTAGCAAGATTTTTTTTCACAGCCCCTTAAACAAAAAGAAATACCTAACAGTTCTACTTACATATTAATAGTTAGGTCCAAAGAACTTGATGAGTATTTAGTCCTAACAACACGATAGCCATTAAAAAAATACACATAAATAGAAAAAATTGATTACCTTTTTGAATAGTAACAATTACTTACAATGTGATATGTATATTTGATGGGCACTGTATGACTATAGAATTAGATTAAACACCATCTCCCCCATTTCCTGTTCCCCCTTGATTTTTGCATGGTACCTGCTTTTTATCACAGCCACTACCAATAATCTACCTCTGGAAACCATGATATCACTGAAAGTATGGAGCAGTCCGACGCTGGAACTGTGGATTACCTCAAGCTATCATTTTGCACAGTGTCTGCCAGATGTCAAATATCATTGTATTTCCTTAGAAAGTTTTAAATATCCTGGGGCACTTCTGTGAGTTCAGTGTAGCCCCCCAGGGCACTTTGGCACAGTTTGGGGATTGGGGCTCCACGTTCCAGTTTCCTAAAATCATATCTATACCTCTGTTTCCCTGCAGCCTCCAGGAGAATCTCAATGGGCACCTCTTCGTATTACTTGCCACCCTGATGTCTCAGAAGATTTGGAGAAGCTAGCCACTTTTGCTTTTAGAAAATTTTCTTGGGAAAGTTTGAGAAATGAGGAGAACTTTGCATACTTTCCTTCATTGCTCAATCCCAGAACGTCAAACTAGAAGATAGCTTATACTCTGGCATTCAGACTAACTGCCTGATTGAGTTTGCTAAATGTGTAAATAGATAGGTTAAACCCTAAACACACTAATGACAAGTAAAAAGAAAATAAAATGAGCCTATAGTGTATGTTAATTAGGCTGACTGCATACATGATCTGGATAATTTTTCATCCTTATATTTAGTCAAGATCAAATCTGGGACCTGGCACATTGGCTCACGCCTGAAATCCTAGCACTCTGGGAGGCCAAGGTGGGTGGATCACTTGAGCTCAGGAGTTTGAGACCAGCCTGAGCAAGAGTCAGACTCTGTCTCTACTAAAAATAGAAAAATTAGCTGGATGTGGCAGGTGCCTGTAGTCCCAACTACTCAGGAGGCTGAGGCAGGAGGATCTCTTGAGTCCAGGAGTTTGAGGTTGTTGTGAGCTAGACTGACACCATGGTACTCTAGCCTGGGTCACACAGTGAGAGTCTGTCTCAAAAAAAAAAAAATTGGCATTAAAGTATATTTTAAATACCTGTTAAGCATGGTCATGTGACAGGTACTGTGCTAAGGTTTTTATACTTATGTATTCTGCCCACACAACAGCTCTACCATGTGAATACTATTGCACCCCCATTTAACAGTGGAGAAACCAGTGCTCATAGCTATTATACAGCACTCAAGCGGGGAGGTCAGGCCTTAAACTCACATCCTTTTGACTCCAGAGACCCAACTTTTAGCCATTTATACTGCCTCTTTGAAAATGTGATTTTTTTTCCTCCCAAGTATACCAGAGGTCCTGCTTGGAAGGACACCCAGGAATCTTGCCTCAGAGTTCCTTAGCAAACGATAATCCTCAGGCTGTGGTACTATGGTTTTCTCTAGCTTCGAAGGAGATGCACAGCTTTTTGTTTGCCTTTGTACCCCTTTGTTTCCTGCACCCTTCCAGGGGCTGCAAAGATGTTCCTCCCAGCTTGTCCACCAGACCCTTCAGCAACACTGAGAGTTATCTCCTTTCTTGTTCCCCTCATCCCTCCACCCAACTCACATGGCAACTGGGAAGGAAAGAATACCAAGTGTCCTTTAAACAGAAAAGTCAAAAGCTATAAACAAAAAGGAAATGGCATTTGCCTAGCATAGAGGACAGAAAATTTAGACACCGCTGCTTTAAGGTATAGGGAATCTATGACACCAGGCTTATGGGCATTTATTTCTCCCTCTTGCCAGTACACATCCTAGAAACACCAGTTCTACCTATAAAGCAAATGTCAGGGAGGCTGTAGCTCTCCCCTTCATGACCAGACATTAATGCAGGTAGTGAAGCACTAATGCCTTGAATCAGTTGTTGGCTCCTGTCTGCATTTTCTCGAAAATTCCCTTTATTGACAAATGTATTAAGACTTTCAGGGTGAGACAGGAGAAAATCATGGTACAGATGAGGAGTCTGACTGATAGTTGGTGAGAACACAGGTGCTGGGGCTCAGGAAACAAAACTCCAGACTGAAGGTCTTAAGCAGCAGCCTCAAAGCAAGAGTTTTCTCTGACCTTCTCCTGCCCTCTAGTCCTTCAGCCCTATTCTTCTCTGAGACTAGCCATAGAAACCAGAATCTCTCTTTCCCAGGATGGGTCATAGAAACCACAGCCCCTTTTTCTCCAAAGCCTAAATCTGAAAAATTTGACTAAATTTGACTTTCCCTTTGCCCTATCCATGCAGAAAGTGGCCATAAAGAAATGATGTGATTTACCTTTTTTGAGTATAGGTCAAAAGACTCCCATCCCCATATGAAAGGAAGGCTGCTCGGAGAAACACAGAAGGATCTAGACAGACAGCCTTCTGGGTCTCCCCACTCAGTCTATTAGCATTAGATCACACCCTTTTTGGACAAACATATTTCTAGAAGGCTGTCCATACTTTGTTGAACCTAATTAGAAAATCCCCTGTATCATTGGCTCTTCATTGTGAAGGTCCCCATGTATACACATTAAATTCATGTGCCTTTTCTCCAATTCATCTGCCTTTTGTGAATTGATTTTTCCATGAAGCATCATGGAGCCCCTTGACTTTAGTACTGATCTGGCCACTGGCCCAGTGGTCACCAAATCTACCCTGCAGTAACATTCTTCCACTCAAAGAGAGCCCCACTTGGTTTTGTGCTGCTGCCTCAGTTGCTGTCACTGCCTCTTCCCTTCTCCTCCCTGTCCCCAGCCTCCTCCTCTTCCCTTATTGAGCTATAATCCACTGTGGGGTATACCATTCTAATGGTCTGACAAATGCATACAGTCATGTATAACCACCACTAAAAAGATATGGAAAATTTCCATAACAAGAAAGAATTCCTCCACACTCCCTTGTCATCAACCCCTATCTGCCCCATCTCTGACCTACTATTCACTTATCTATTGCCTGTAGTTTTGCCTTTTCCAGAATGTCAAATACTTAGAATTACACAGCACATAGCTTTTAAATTTTGGCTTCTTTCTCTCAGCATGACGCATTGAGATTCATGCAGGCTGTTGCATCTGTCACTAAGTGTGTTCCTTTTTATTGCTGACAAGTAGCCTGCTGTATAGATGTACCATAAAGGTTTTATTTACCAGTTGAATGACATTTCTATTGCTTCAAGTTTAGGGTGATTACAAATAAAACTGCTTTAAACATTTGCATACAAGTTTTTGTATTAACATAAATTTTGTTTTTCTTAGGTAAATATCCAAGAGTGGGGTTGCTGAGTCATATAGTAAGTATATGTTTAATTGTTTTTAATTTTTTTAACTTCTAACTGGTGCATAATAACTGTACATATTTGTGGGGGTATATAGTGATGTTTCCATACTTCCAATGTATAGTGATCAGATTAGGATAATCAGCATACTCATTTTCTTAAACATTTATCATTTCTTTATGTTGGGAACATTCAATATCCTCTCTTCTAGCTATTTAAAAAATATATATTTGTTGTTAACTGTAGTCATCCTACAAAAAATATGTATTTGTTGTTAACTGTAGCCATCCTACAATGCTATGGAACAATAGAACTTTTGCCTTATATCTAGCTATAATTTTATCCTTTAATAAATTTCTTTCTATTTCCCCTCTCCATTTTACCCTTCCCAACCTCTAGACTCCTCTGTTCTACTATTTACACTCCTGAGGTCATCTTTTGTAGCTTATGCATAAGAGTGTTTAACTTTCTGTTTCTGGCTTATTTTACTTAGCATAATGTTCTCCAGGTTCATCTATGTTGCCTCAGATGACAGGACTTCATTTTTATGGCTTAATAGTATTCCACTATATACATTATACCACGTTTTCTTTATCCATTCACCTATTGTTGGACACTTAGGTTGATTACGTATTTTGGCTATTGTGAATAGTGCTGCAATAAACATAGGAGTACAGATATCTCTTCAATATATGGATTTATTTTCTTTTAAATAAATAACCAATAGCAAGATTGCTGGGTCATATGATAGCTCTATTTGTAGCTTTTTTGAGGAACTTAAACATTCTTTTTTTTCCTGGTGGCAATACTAGTTTACATTACCCAAAACAATGCATAAGGGTTCCCTTTTCTTCATATCCTTGCCAACATTTTTTACTTTTTCTTTTTTTAATAATAGCCACTTTATCTGGGATGAGATGATATCTCATTGTGGTTTTGATTAGCATTTCCCTGATTATGAGTGATCTCAGCATTTTATGAGAAGTTGCAAAACTGTCTTCCACAATAACTGTACCAATGTGCAACCCCACCAGCAATTATGAGAGTTCCAGTTGCTCCACATCCTCACTAGCAATTGATAGTGTCAGTTTTTTAGTTTTCCTTTTTAAATTTTGGCTATCCTGCTAGTTGTGTAGTGAGATCTCCATTGTGGTTTTAACTTACATTTTTCCTTATGTCTTTCTCTAATTTTTTTTTTTTTACATTGTCCATTTAAAAAAAAATGTGTAATTTGTTTTATCGAGCTTAGAAAGCCTTTGTATATTGTGGAAACATATCCTTTGCGTTTTACAAGTATTTTCTCCTATTCTATGGGTTGTCTTTTCATTCTTTTAATGATAACCGTTTTTTTTATTATTAAATCATAGCTGTGTACATTAATGCGATCATGGGTCACCATACACTGGTTTTATAGACTGTTTGACACATTTTCATCACACTGGTTAAGATAGTCTTCCTGGCATTTTCTTAGTTATTATGTTAAGACATTTATATTCTACTTTTACTAAGTTTCACATGTACCCTTGTAAGATGCACTGCAGGTGTAATCCCACCAATCACCCTCCCTCCACCCATCCTCCCCCATCCCTCCCCTCCCTCTCCCCCTTCCCCATATTCTTAGGTTTTAACTGGGTTATAGCTTTCATATGAAAGCCGTACATTAGTTTCATGATAACCTTTTGAAGAACAGAAGTTTTAGGTTTTTAGTCCAATTTATCAATGCCTTCTTTTATACATCATGCTTTTGATGTCATATCTGAGAAATCTTTCTTTAACCCAAGGTCACAAAGATTTTCTACTATGTTTCCTCCAGTATTTTTATAGTTTTAAATTATGTATGTAAGTCTGTGGTCCACTCTGAGTTTCACGCTTCTTTTTATGTTGGTTGTCTTTTAAGGACAGAGAGGCAGAGGTGAACAGAAAAATTTGACTTAACGTTTATTCAGAGAGTTGTTCATATGATACTCAGCACATCGCTGCATAAGAGGCCACATCATGTAGTGGTTAAAATTAGTTTCTGATATCTAAAGCTTGCAGTTTTAATCTGTGGTCCAGATCCTCAGTCACTGATTTTCAACTGTTGTGCCTTGAAACACTGACATGACATGAGAGGGTCTTAGGAATTTAAGGGTGCCATAGACATTTAACTGTGTATTCAAGGATGCCCTGAGATAAAAAAAAGGTTGAAAAACACTGTCTTAAATTGTAATAAAAGGTGATTTCATATACTTTATGTTACTTTCTGATCTTCAATTAAAAGAGTTGGACACTAGAAAATTTAAAATTAGAACCCAGAAAATAGCATTGGGCTATATAACAAAGGCCCAGTAGTTCCCATTAGGTGTGGGTGAAGAAGACAAGAACTCTTAGCTGGGTAGCTCACTCCAAACCATCCAAGAATAGTTGTCAGAGTGGTTTGCTACTCAATATGAGAATGACTGATGAGGTTATGAAATCAAGCCACTTACATTCAGCTGGGGCTCTTGTGCTTCTCCAGGTCTGTGCTAATGTGGACCACTTGCCTCCTTGGCAGCTGTTGCTCCCTCCCCTAGGACACTCACGTATTTTGATGTGCCACTATTTTAACTGCATGACCCCCCCCCAAGTTCTTCATCTTTCAGGCTTTTATTTTCAAGAAACCTCAACCAGCTTTTATCTGAACACTTTCTTTAAACAAAGACACCCACACCACAGTGAAGAAGGGGAGACTTGCAAATTCCCAGCTATACGTGTATATGATCAAAGATGTTTATCTTGTGTGCCCCCAGCCTCAAGGCACTCCTATCTTAAAGTCTTCTGGGAAATGGTTATCCAACTAGGTGAGAGGTGATGTTGTATGGGGTTGGGAGCAGTGGGAAGGTGAGCTGGTTTTGCACTCAAACCTGGGTTCAAATCACAATTCTGGTACTTACTTGCATTATTCTGAGCAAAGCAATTAACTGCTTAGTCTGTTTTCCAATCTCAGGGTGAGGTACTGAAATTTTTAGTTGGTTGTGTGAGTACTAGATGATATAATAACTGTATATGAAATATCTGGTACTTTGTGCCAACTTTCATGAGTATGATGATAAAGTTTGTACAGCCTTCCTCAGCCCTCATTTTCAGGATTCACAACTCTCATTCAAAGGAACTTCCATTTCCTGTCTAATCAAAATGCGCCCTGCTGTGGGCCCGGCTTATTTCTCTGATCGCAGCCAGTCAATGGCCCTCAGACTATCAGACAGGAGTTGAGAACATCCTAATAGCTTTTGAATTTTTTGAGAAGTATGTGTGTATGTATAGTGCAGTCCACTTGTGAAGAACTTGTAACAGATCAATTACTGCAAATGCCCTGAACAGCCTCAATTGATTGCTATGTGTGGTTCCAAGTTCTGATTAATAGAGGCTTTGTTTAAAAGGGAAAGCTTTTAGAAAAAAAAATAAGTGTCCATTCCTGCCAATATCCTGAATTATGAGGCTGCAGAGTATTGTCCAGTAGCCATCCCTTGGGTCCAGATGCGGGCTGCTTCAAAAGTCCTACATGGGTGTGTACATCTCCCATTTGTAGCAATGCTTAGAGAGAATCAGCTGGCATGATCTTGTTGCAGTATAAATTTTTCCCAGGTTACCCAGGCTGAAAGTGCTATTTTGTATTCCTGGGTGAGGGGTTATCTTGTGTATCTTAATCCTCAACAGCCCTGGTGACTCACTGCAGCTCTTTGGGGCTTAGCTTTGAATTCCCCTGACTTTGAAGTTACAAACATCAATCCTTCCACGTTACTTTACCTTCATTTCTGGAGCATTCATGTGCATATCTAACCCCTGCGTGCACATGAGTATTCATTTGCCTGGAAGTCTTAAAAATGCTAATGTGAAATTGGGTTAGAATTCTATAGGCCAGACTCTGACCTCAAATATTAATCATGCCCAGGTAGCTGAGGGGAGCCTGGGCCATGGTGAAGAGAAGACATAAGCTCCCCCTGAAGCACAGCAAGGCAAACTAATTGAAATCAAACCTCTATTTTAAAACATTTCACTCACCAGCAGGCTGTTCATTTTTCTCAGGTGTACATCTTGTTTTTGATCAGACAGATGCACTGATCTGATCAACTTTTCAATTGAACAAGAAACAAAACAAGACACGGCCAATTCACACCATGTTTCTTGAGTAGTTTTTGATAGAAATTTACTTCTTTGGATTCCATTGTTGTTTATTCAGTGTGATTGCAAAGATGCCTTTCCACTCTCCCCCTTCTTCAACTCCACATCCCAGCCCTCACCAACTTCTCTTCTTGGCCACAGAATACTTTATAATATGCTGAAGAGTTATTTTAAGATTGGATCTGAAGTACAACCTGTTATTAACCCTGAACATTCCTTGGCCAGAGGTCTCAGGGGAGTCTCTCTGCAGGACACCTCCTTTCTGTCAGGGCATGTCACATGGGTTCCCTGGGCAAGGTTCCCTGAGCTTCAGGAGGCCCCTGACATTGGAGCAGCAGTCACTGTGTGGCCACCCTGCAAGCTCCTTAGTGCCGTAACAACCAGGTTCTTATCTATTCATTAAGCCCCTTCATTATGTCAAGACCTGTGCTAGGTACTTTCACTTGGGACAGTTTATTTGATCTTGTTTGCTTCTACTAATCATCATGCGATTAAAAAAACACACACACACATCATCTTTATTTTAGGCATAAAGATGAGCTAGATAGAACCAGGGCATATGACTCCAAACCTTATCTTTTTTCCTCTGTATCTCACTGACGGTAAATTACAATGCCGTTTCCTTCCAGGATAACAGGACTTATACATAGGACGACGTTTTCTTTACTGGGGATAGAAATAAATTTGCAGGCCAGTAGGTGAGAATTTTTAAGTGAACAAATGAAAATGCTGAAGCCAAGGACCTATGCAACTTAACCAAGTTCACACACTGTTGACATGGATTTGTGTTTTGCCCATTCTAAGTATCTCACTGATACTGTACTCTACCATTCAAGACACTCTGCCCAGGGAAGGGGACAAAGCGACTAAGCTTTAAAGTGAAAGGAATAAAGCCAATTGCTCACCACTCTTCCTTGGAGGAAGTTGCTGCTGTGATGCCAACGTGAAAATTGCCAGATCCTAATACGTCTCATGCCTATGATGGTGCCTTTCCACCACTTCTTAAACTCTCCGCAGTTTATTTTAGCTTTCGACTGCTTAATTTTAGACTGTTTTTACGGATATGGAAAGGGAAACGGAACAATGGAATACCCACAACTACAATGCATAATTCAAACAACTCTGGAGTTTTCCTTTACATTTCTGTAAAATATGTCTCCCACAATTTGTGAAAGAGTCCTTCCGATTTTATCCAGAGTGACCTGGTCTAGTTCTTTGTTTTAAAACAAGAATGAGTGACCTCAGAAACACAGAATTCCAGGCTCTAGCCTTGTCTGATATTATTCAAAGGTAAAAAGGAGAGAAAATAGGAGTAAACTCTATTAGAAGGAGATATTCCCATTTCATCAACAATTTTTTTTTAATTTCAGTTTAATTGGGGGGGCATATATAATTTGGTTACATAATAGTCTGTTGTTGGGTTAAAGTCTGAGTTGTAGGTGTGTTCTTTACCTGGGAAGTGTGCAATGTACCTATTCGGTGGGAATTTACCTGTTGGGGGGGAATTTACCCATCCCCTTCCCCTGCTTGAGTTTCATGTGAGCATGTAGGTATTAATCTACTAGTTCTAATTTAGCACAGAGTACCTGTAGTGTTTGTTTCTCTATTGTTGTGATATTTCTCTTAGGAGAACATTCTCTAGTTCCGTCAAGGTTATTACAAAAGACACAAAATCTCCATTTTATGGCTGAGTAATATTCCATGCTCTACATATACCACAGTTTATTAATCCATTCATACCTGAAATCCAATTACCAGGTACTTATCCAAAAGAAAATAAAAGATATTTTATCATAAAGAAATCTACACTCAAATGTTTATAGCAGCACAATGGCAAAGATAGGAAAACAACTCTTTTCTTTTTTAAATAAAGTCTCTATTTATGTAATGAATTATAGACCAGAAAATGGGATAAGATCTTTGGTTTGCACTCTAAGATATCATGTAAACCCAGAAAGATTAGCCTACATCACAAAGTCTCAAAACACCAGATGCTGGTGTGGATGTGGAGAGAAGGAAACACTTCTGCACTGCTAGTGGGATTGCAAACTAATACAGCCTTTTTGGAGAGAAGTACGGAGAATCCTCAAAGATCTAAAAGTAGACCTTCCATTCAATCCTGCAATCTCATTACTACATATCTGCCCAGAAGAACAAAAATCAGTTTACCACAAAGACATTTGCACCAGAATGTTTATTGCAGCTCAATTCATAATTGGCAAGTTGTGGAAGCGACCTAAATGCCCATCAACCCATGAAGGGGTCAACTGTGATATATGTATACCATGGAATCCTATTCAGCTATTAAAAAGTTGGAGACTTTACACCTTTTACATTTACCTGGATGGAGCTGAAATACATCCTTCTTAATAACATATCACAAGAATGGAAAAATAAATACCAATGTACTCCATACTATTATTAAAACAATATATAAACAATTATATGCTCATATGAACAATAAAACACAAATACAGTCTAGTACAGGGATAGAGGGAGGCGGGGGGGAGGACAATTGGCAGAAGGAGGGAGGGCATGAGGTGGGATCTCACCTAATGTGCACAGTGAGGTTATATAACATGCTCCCTAGGTGAGGGGCTCTTTACAATTGGAACTTTACCCTGGAGGAGAGAACAGTGTAACAAAAATTTGTACCATCATATTAACTTGAAATAAAAAAAGATTTTTGGTTTGGGGCTTTCTCATTGGTGACCCCATAACCATTTAACAGTTTCTCTCTTCACAGAATCTTTCCTCCAAGGGCACCTACATATCAGAAGATCTAAAAGAAAAAGAAGCATTTTGGGGGATTAAACCATGTTTTTACTCTGGGGAAATATCTCTAAAAAGGAGAATGAACAGCATATGTGTGTTGGCCTAGTCCCCAGCCCTGACTCTATCCAATTCCCTCCTTACTTTGCCAGGAAATGGACCAAATCTGTACCACAAACATATTGAATTCGATTGGCAAGGTCTTTGTAACTGTCAGCTCTGATCCTTGATCCATTCTTAGGTCAACCTTCACCCCAACTGAGCTACGTCAGTGCAGTATTTCTTCATTTATTCATTCATCAAATGCCAAGTGCTATTTAATTAGGTGTTAGGGACAGAAGAGTAAACGCAAAGGATGAAAATCCTTGTCACTTTGATAAAGAGATAAAAATAATAGGACAGGTGAAGATAAGCACAGTGATGACACGACGTGGTGATGGAGGGTCCCTAAGGACAGTCAATAGAGGAAGACATTGTTCATGCTCTAGACCCTGGCCAGCTTCTATCTCCCTGTTTGCCCTCCTCATTGGGGGCCATGTTTTTCAGAATCCTCCTTGCCTTGGCCAAAAACTACACCTCAGTGCAGAGATGCTTATCTTAAGAGGACATCACTGAAATCAGCTGTGTCCACACTCCTAGATTAAAATGTCCAACCTAACCCCCAATTTCTTCCTTCTTCCTGGTTTCCATTTCCTTCCTCTTGCTTCCAGTATCTCTCACTCTGCTCTAACCCTTGAGCGCTCCTGCAAGAGCGTACATGGCAGTCTTTCTGATTTCCAACTTTCCTGGCTACTTCTTCTGTTTCCTGCCGCTAGCCTACCCCTTGGTTTTGGTAGTGCCCCCAACTCTCAAGGGAAGGACTTCCCTTTATTCTGGTTTCTTCCACACCCAATTTCTGGAACCCAGCAGTAGTCTGTAATGGTGCTTGCATGAAGCTTTTCCTGCCATTCATCTCCAGCATCTAAATGGAAAGCAAACGCTTATTTCCAAATATCTTAAAGCAAAAACATAGCTATGTGCTATGAAGCCAAGTATAGGTGGTGTTTTTATTAAGTCCTCATCTGAAAAATTGCAAGCCTACCTTGGGCACAGCCCCCACAATGCTTTTTTGCCCCCTAAATTAAAATCCATTCATAAGAACAATGCTCCCACAGAGATGGGGTTGCCCTGTTTATACAGCTATAGCAGTCATGCGCTCTGAGTTTTCTTCTGTCCTTCCCCTTAACGATATCTTACCACAGCCAGGGTCCTCAGGTTAATTATATCTTCCTACATTTAAAATAATTTCCTTTCTTAATCCACTTAAAATATCTGTCCTTCAGAATCAGAATGGCAGTCTCTCCCATCAGGAAATGTCACATAACTAGATGCCTAAATGGATTTTCAGATGCACTAATTACCTTACAGCTATCTCTGCCACAGCTGCTGCAGTTGCTGTCGCATCAGAGCCTTGGCTGTTGCTAGCTGGCACCACTGTCCTCATGGTCCAGCTATGTGTGTTCCTTTTGGCTTTGGAACTGCCCTTCTCAGAGAAGCCATTTATCTCACTGCTGGTGTCCATAGACCTTCAAGTCATTGCTTTGGATAATTTCCAATGAAGTACCAATATTTACCCTATTCTCCAGGTGAGAAAACCTACCCTGTGACAAAGATTATTGAAAATTCATAATATATATGTAGACTTCAGATTAGCACATGCTTATCCCTTGTCTGTTAATAAGCATATTTTTACATGAAAGAACACCCAGTGTTCTCCAATTAAAGAGAATCAGTCCTCAATACGGTCAGTCCTAAATACACATGGAATCAGCAACCCACTTTTATTTCGAGAGTAAATTTACAATGGCATGAATGTTTTCACGGCTTCCTTCCACTCAGACGGTATCTCCAATTTCTGTGTCACCACGTATTCCCATGTTTAAACAATAGATTGGAAATAAACACAAATAGCACTGAAACTGAAAAAGCAAAGAAAGGGAATTTGAGTTATTTCATTTTTGTCATTCTATGTGACCACTGGGAGTATTTATTTGTGTTTAATATTTAAAGCAGTGAGACAGAATGTAAATTGTGAAGTCTAACATTTTTGTTTGGTAAGTGCAAATTTTAGTTCATGTGTGAAATGCCTTGCTGAAGTCGAACAATATCTGTAACATTGAAATGTATTTATTTTAATTGTCAGTTATTTCAAAGCCAAAGTATGACTTTTATAAGAATTCAATAGTTATTTGACAGTCATGTACATTAAATATTATTACATCAGCTTATTATCAAAAGCTCAAAGTTCAAACTAGTAGGTAGACATAAGAAGTGTAGAATGAATAGTATTGTGTGTGTGTGTTTTCTTTAGCAGGAAGCTGAAAGAATTTGAAGAACTTGGAGTCATGACCATATTGGTTTATAATTATTCTGAATTTTGTAAAGAAATTTGAAGTAGAGAGTCAATATGAAATGAAAATGAACCAGTGAAGCTCAACAAAGACAATTTAAAAAAATATTTAATATGATTTTGCCTCAATGGTCTAACATTTATTTTCTTCCATCTTTTATTAAAAATTTCAGAATCTGGGCGGTGCCTGTGGCTCAGCGGGTAGGGCGCCGGCCCCACATGCCGAGGGTGGTGGGTTCAAACACGGCCCCGGCCAAACTGCAACAAAAAAATAGCCGGGCGTTGTGGCGGGCGCCTGTAGTCCCAGCTACTTGGGAGGCTGAGGCAAGAGAATCACCTAAGCCTAGGAGTTGGAGGTTGCTGTGAGCTGTGTGACGCCACGGCACTCTACCAAGGGTGATAAAGTGAGACTCTGTCTCTACCAAAAAAAAAAAAAAATTTCAGAATCTTAGTGAGTATGTATGTTTCATTTACATACTTTGATTTTTGTACAAATTGAGTCATTGTTGTAAGTGTGCCTTGCCCTAGATAGCGTGCACTGGACCACAATATGACAATAAAAAAACCCAAAACCAGAGGCAATGAAACAATGTCTATATCTATTTTGAAACCTTTGAAATTAATGCCTTCAATGCCACATCTAGCTTCATTTCATGATTTGTTATTAAAAATAATTTTGTAGTGTAGAGTGGGGTGTGTTAAAAATTTTGCATTCCTGGTGTCAAATATAGTAGATATACCACCAAATCACTGTTGCTCTAACATTTTCCCAATTACTGGAAAACTGAATGTCTTTTATGTTTATTGAGCATTCTTGTTTCTTCTTTCATATAATGTCTGCTAAAACCTATGCCTATTTTTCTATTGGTTTTTATGATTAACTTCTACAAGTTCTTTATATATTTTTAATATTAACCCTTTCATCCCCAGTCTCTGTTTTAATATCCCCAAATTTTTATGTCATCTGTGAATAGTGAGATTTATAAGGCTGTATTTTTGTTAATAATTTTTTAAAATTACCCTCCCTCCACCATAAAATTTATTATTTTGTGGCTAAAGAACTTGGACTTTATGCCAGCAATTTCTTGATATTCTGAATTTCATATCTCTTGGTAAATAGTTTTTTAATTTCTATGCAATGATCTTACTTTTGCTTTCAACTAAGATGAAAAAACAATGATTGGATTTACCTTCCTTCCTAAAAACAAACAAACAAACAAACAAAAAACCCAAATAAGTTTTAAATCACTAGATAGGAAGTAATGAATAATAATGATCTCTGAGAGATAGGAAATAAATGAGGTGAGAAATTGATCCAGCTTACTGTTTTGAGAGAGTTTCTAGGATACAATGCAGGGAGAAGGAACTTGGGCAAAGTGTAGCAGACTCTCTGAGTAAAGGAAACAGAGTTATAAGACAGCAGAGAGCAAGATGGACAGAGTTCACAGGATAGAGCACTGCACAAAAAGAGAGCTCTGGAGATCTTGGAGGGTATCTCTTGAGTATCCAGGTGAAAATTGATATGGACAGCCATGGAGAAAAATACCTATGGCTGGAGAAAGATCCACCCAGAAAGGATTAGAAGGAACATAACCAGTGCTCACACAAATTAAGGAATAGTTCCTTTCCCGCCAGACAGGAAATTTTTACGATTCATTGGTCTTTACAGAATTCTGAAGACTCATTCCTCAGTGGTGGAAAAATGGTGCTAGATTTTGCAAGGCTACAACTCACCTAACAAAGATTAAATGCAAAACCCAAAAGAACCAACCTGTTTCAAAGTAACTCAACTGCATTCAATAACAAGACTGAAGACAATGTATGAGTGCACAAATAACCAAGACCCAATAAGGTAAATTTATAGTACCTGCCATCAAAAAACTTTTAAAAAGGAAAGAAGACAAAAAAAAAAAAAAATGAAGAACAGAAAAATCTTCAAGCACAAGAAGAAACAGGAAAAAATACAATCCAAAATGAAGAGAAGAGCTAGTCAATGAAAAGTTCATAGGAATGGAAAAACAAATACATGTGCTTAATACCAGGTTGGAACTGATTGATTAACACTGAATTGCACATACAGAAGTAAATCTCAATGAAAATCAAGAGAGGAGAAGGACAAGGTGGGTAAATTCATACCTATTTGGGATGGGGCACACTATCTGGGTGGGAGACTTACTTCTAACCTTGACTCAATTTCCGCAAAAAATGAAGTGTGTAAACAAAACACATGTACTTCCAAATATTCTGAAAGTATAAATAAATAAAGCTTTAATGAGGAGCAAGATGAAAGCTGTAATAAAATGTCTCTCATCAAAGAAAGCTCAGAACACAAAAAATAAGATATTGGATGGCACATTGATATTATAAGAGCAATATTAATAGTGAAAGTTCAATGTAAATAGAATACACATGGTCCATATCTCTCAATAGGAAAGAAAATAAATTAATATAAGATTTTTTGAACTTCACATTAAGCAAGATAATAATATTTATATAAACTTTACAAATTAAAAAAAAAAGAAAAATAACTGAAAATAGCATATAAACTTTAGAATTAGTAGACAAGCCATTAAAACAAGTAGTGTAATTGGATTTTATAGGTATTCAAAAACTTAAGTTGAGTCATGGAAGTTGAAGAAATGATATACATTGAACTCCTATAGATGAAAACTATAATATGTGAAATGAAAAATACATTGTATGAGATTAACAAGTTAGAATTGCAGAAAAAATTGTGAATTTGAAAACATAGTAATAGAAACTATTCAAAATAAAATAGAGAGAGAAAAGAAAACAATAAATAAAGCATCAGAAAACGAATGTGAGCATTGGGTTCCTAAATATATGTAATAGGAGTCCCTAAAGAAGAAGAGAGATGAGAGGACAGAATTCTTCAAATAATATGTGAACAAATAATGGACAAAATTTTTCTAAATTTGAGGAAATCTGTAAACCCACAGATCTAAGCACAAAACATATGGAAAAATAAAACTGCACTAAGGAAGTTTTCTAAACCAATAATAAAAAAGCACAAAAGTAGTCACAGGAAGAAGATAAGGATGATAGTAGATTTCTTACCATTAACTAGGCAAGAAGAGAGTGAAGCAGCATATTTTAAGTACTGAAATTAAAAAAAAAAAAAAATCCCACCAGTGCAGGTTTCTATTCTCAGCAAAAATATCTTTCAAAAATGAAGGTGAAATAAAATTTTTCATAGGTATAACAAAACGGAAAAATTCATTCAGGAAATCACTCAGACAAGATAAAATGATGTCTCATAAAAGTATGGATATGCGCAAAGGAATGAATGAAAAGTAATGAATAAATGTGTAATTTTTCTTACTTCTTGAGAAATTTCTTTAAAAGACAATGTACTGTTTAACAATATATCATGTATGTGATGTTTATCCCATATGTAAATTAATATGCATGACAATAATAGCACAAAAGTTGAGGTAGAAGAAATAGAAGCAAAGTGACTATTTTAAAGTTTTTGTGATAGGCATAAGGTCTGTGTCTTGATTTATTTGGGGTTTTTTTGTGTGTGGATGTCTACTTATTCCAGCACCCTTTATTAAAAAGATTATCTTTTCTCCATTGTATTGTTTTTGCTCCTTTGTCAAAGAAAATAATAAACAACAAAGCAAAAATTAAAAATAATAAAAATTAGAAAAACAATACAACAAAAGTCAACGAAATCAAAAGCAGTTTCCATGAAGGTGAAAAAGGTGACAAAATTCTAGCAAGAATGTTAAAGAAAAAACAAATTAAAAAATTTTACCAATGTCAAAAATGACAGGTCACATCACTATGGATTCTATAGATATTAAAAGGATTATAGAGAAATATTATGATCATCTTAATGCTAATTAATTTGATAACCTAGATGAAATGTATAAATTCATTGAAAGATGCAAACTATTAGGCCAGGAACAGTGGCTCTCACCTGTAATCCCAACACTTTGAGAGGCTGAGGCAGGTGGATTACTTGAACTCAGGAGTTCAAGACCAGTCTCAGCAAGAGCAAGACCCTGTCTCTACTAAAAAATAGCCGGGCATTGTGGTGAGCACCTGTAGTCCCAGCTACTTGGGAGGCTGAGGTAAGAGTTTGAGGTTGCTATGAGCTATGACATAGAAAGGAATGCAGGAAGGAAGAAAGAAGAAAAGGAAGGAAGGAAGGAAGGAAGGAAGGAAGGAAGGAAGGAAGGAAGGAAGGAAGGAAGGAAGGAAGGAAGGAAGGAAGGAAGGAAGAAAGAAAGACTATTGACATTTGCCAGTAATAAATAAATAACCTAAATAAACTTTTATGTATTAAAGAAATTAAATTTGTTTTTAAAACTTTCCTAAAGGAAGGAAGGAAGGAGAGGAGGAAGGACAGAGTGAAGGAGTGAGAAAAAAAGAAAGAGAGAAGAAAGGAGAGGAAAACAAATTTAAAAAAGAAATCAAGATTAAGGAAATAAGAAGGCTCTAGGCCCAGGTAGCTTCATTGGTAAATACTTAAGAAAAAAATAAGATGAATTCTAGACAAACTCATGCAGGAAAGTGAAGAGGTAGGAAAGCTTTCCAACTTATTTTATAAGGGCAGCCCTATTCTGATACCAAAAGGAGGCAAAGATAATACATGGAAATAAAATAATAGACCAATATCCCTCATGAACATAGATGCAAACATTCTAAACATTTTAGCAAATCTAATCCACCAACATATAAAAAAGTACCAAATGTGATTTATACCAGGAATGCAAAGTTGATTTAACATTTGAAAATCAATCATTTGCTGCTAGTGTATATAAACACAATTTACTTTTTGTAATTGATTGTGTGTCTTGCAACTTTGATACATTCACTTACTAGTTCTAGTAGCTTTTATGTAGATTATGTATGATTTTTCTACATGGATTTTCATGTCTATAAAAATTACCTTCCTCCTTTCTAATCTGGGTCTGTGATTTCACAGGTTAGAACCATATGTACAATGTTGAATAAAAATGCTGAAAGCTGACATCGTTTCTTTGTTCCAGAACTTATGGGGAAAGCATTCAATCTTTTTCCATTATATATTGCTTTATTGAAGGTGCTTGTTCTCAGGTTGGAAAATAGCTTGTATTTCTACTTAGATGAGAGGTTGGTTTCTTAGTCTGCTTTTTTTTCTATATTTGGAATGGCAGTTGGTCAAATGCTTTTTTTGTGTCCATTATGATAATCATATGATTTTTCTTTTTTAGTTTCTGCCTCCATTTGGATGCCTTCTATATCCTTCTCTTCCCTGATTGCATTAGCTAGAACTTCCAGCACTATGTTGAACAATAGTGGCAAAAGAGGACATCCTTGTCTAAGACCAGTTCTAAGTGGAAAAGCTTTCAGTTTAATTCCATTCAGTGTGAGATTAGCTGTGAATTTGCCATCGATGGTTTCAAACAGACTTAGAAAATTACCACCTATGGCTATATTCTTAAATGTTCTAGTAAAGGGTGCAGAAATTTATCAAATGCTTTTTCTGCATCTACTGAGAAGATGATATAGTCTTTTGGGGGGGAGGTTCTATTGATATGATGAGTTACATTATGGATTTTTTTATATTAAACCAGCCTTGCATACCTTGGATGAAGCCTACTTGATTGTGATGTATAATTTTTTGATGTGTAGCGATAATCTATTGACTAAGATATTATTGAGTATTTTTGCATCTATGTTCATTTATGAAATTCGTCTGTAGTTCTCTTTTTCAGTTGTTTTCTTTCCTGGTTTTGATATCAAGGTTATTTTTGCTTCATAGAACATGTTGTGGAAGGTTCCTTCCTTCTTAATGTTTTAGAATAGTTTCTGCAGTATAGGCACAAGCTCTTCTTTGAAGGTTTGATAGAATTCTGGTTGGAGCCTTTTGGTCCATGGTTTTTATTGTTGGAAGATTTTTTTATTAATCTGGCCAAAGGTTTACTGATTCTGTTTACCTTTTCTAAAAACCAACTTTTGTTTCTTAATTTTTGGAATGATTCTTTTGTTTTCAATTTCATTTATTTCTGCTTTAATTTTTGTTAATTAGGTTGTTGATATGTCTCTTTCTATGTGTTAGATGTAAGTATTTAATGTAATAAATTTCCTTATTAAGACCACTTTTGCAGTATCCCACAGGTTTTGGTAACTTGTAGCTTCATTGTTGTCATGTTTGATTAATTTCACAATTTTTTCCTTTATCTCTTCCTTGATCTAACTGTCATTCAGCATAAGTAAATTTAATGTCCATGCCTTTGTGTGAAAAAATTGAAAATTTGTGTTGGAATTGAGTTCCACCTTAATTTCCTTGTGGTCTGAGAAGATTAAGGTATAATTTTAATTTGTTTAATTTTGATGTGGTTTGATTTACAACCTAGGATAATATCTATTTTGGAAAATGTTCCATGAGCTGATGGGAAGAATGTACGTTCTTTAGCTTTGGGATGGTGTGTTCTGTTTATGTCTATTAATCCCATTTGTTTTAGGGTCACGTTTAAGTCCCTTGTACCTTTGTTTAGTTTCTGTTTAGAGGGTCTGTCCAATTCTGTCAGAGATGTGTTAAAGTCCCCAATATTATGGTGTTATGGGATATCACATTGCTCAGACCTGTCAAGGTCTGTCTCATAAATGTGGGAGGATTTAAGTTGGGTACATAAATTTTCAGAATTGAATTGTCCTCTTGCATTGTTCCCTTGACCAGATTGAAGTGGCCATCTTTGTCTTTCTTAACTTTAGTTGTCTTACATCCACTTGTATTTGAAAGTAAGATTGTGACCCCTCCTTTCTTCTGATTTTCATTTGCCTGAACTATTGTTTTCCATCCCTTTAGCCCCAGCCTTGTTTGATCCTTCAAGGTTAGGTGTGTTTCCTGGAGATGGCATATCCTAACCCTAACCTTGTGCTTTTTTTATCTTTTTGTTTGTTTGTTTGTTGTTGTTGTTTGGCCGGGGCTAGTTTTGAACCCGCCTCCCTCGGCATATGGGGCTGGTGCCCTACACACTGAGCCACAGCTACCTCCCTGTGCTTTTTTTATCTAATCAGCCAGTCTGTGCCTCTTCAGGGGCAAATTCAAACCATTAACATTTATTGAGAGAATTGATAAGTGTGGCTCAGTTTTATTCATCTAATTTTGTGAACATATATTGCTTAGTTTTATCCTTTGTACCATTGTGAGAGCTAAGTTTTGTCTTTTAGTTTCTGGGTGTTTTTTTAATTTTCTAGTGGTCCATTATGATGTTCAGTGTGGAGGATAGGTCTAAGTATTTCTGTAGATCTGGTCTTATTGTGGCAAATTTCTTCAATGTGTATCAGTAAAATATTAAATTTATTATTAAATTAACATTTAATTTCTCCATTGATTTGGAATCTTGGTTTAGCAGGACAGAGAATTCTGGGCTGAAAATTGGGTTTTTTTCCAAGGATATTAAAGGTAGATGATCATTCTCTTTTAGCTTGAAATGTTTCAGCTGAAAAGTTTGCTGTCATTCTGATGTATCTTCCCCTGTAGGTCAATTGGCACATACATACTCCTGACTGCTTGCAGAATTTTCCCTTTTGTCTTGACTTTGGAAAGTGTCATTACAATGTGTCCTGGAGATGCTCTATTTGTGCTGAGATGACCTATGGTACAATATCCTTCTGACAGAGTGTTTCAGTATTTTCAGTAAAACTTGGTAAATTTTCATTTATGATATCCTCCTGTACCAATTCCTTTGGTACAGTCTTCTTTCCCTTTTAGTATACCTATAATTAATATGTTTGAATGCTTCATGAAGTCCCATAATTCTCTGAGTGAGTGTTCTGATTTCTCTCTCTTCTTTTCTGGCTCTTTAATTACCTGGGTTAGCTCAAGAGCTTTATCCTCTAGCTCTGAGACTCTTTCTTTTCCATAATTTATTTGGTTAGTGATACTTTCTACTGCATCTTTAAGTTTCCCAATGGATTCTTTCAATTCCTTAAATTTCATGATATCCTTTCTATATTCTTCATACCTCTTATCCATTTTTTTGATTCTGTCTTTCCACTTTCTTATTAATTCCTTTTATTGCCTTTACCATGAATATTTTAACCCCCTTTCTGTCATTTCCATTAATTCTTTATAGATGGAATCCTCTCTGGTAGCTGCCTCGTGCTTCCTTGGGGGTGGAGGTGTTGCTCTGTTTTGGTTTTAATACTGCCAAAACATTTCTGTTGATTCCTCTTCATGTGTGATTTCTTCTTGTTCACCTCTTCTCCTTGTTCCCTCTCATTATCTTCTTTCTTTAAATTGCCTTGTCTCAGGGCTTAGGTGTTAAAGTCGCTTTTTGGTATAAGGCCAAAAAAAGAGAAAGGTAAAGAGAAAGAAGAGAGAAAGAAAAGAAGACAATAAAGAGAAAAAAGGAAGGATGAAAGAAAATAATTGAAGAAGAAAGAGGAACAGAAAAATAGAAATGGAGAGACAGGAGAAATTGTGTTGGTCAGCAAGGTGCTATGACCGCATCTGCAAATCTAGGCTTTTGAGGAGCCAGACTGGTTGGGTTCCTTGAAGTCAAGAGCTTCTTACTAGTCTGGATAAAAGCAGGACACCACCGCCACTAAATATAAAATAAAAAGAAAAAAAAATCAGCAGTATGTCATAGTAGGGAGTTATAATTACCATCTTTAAAAAGGCCAAAGCTTTAAGGACATCCTAGACCATAAGCTTATTACCTCCTTGAACCAGACCAATGCCATAACTCCCCAGACAGACCAATGTCTTGACCCCCTCAGCACTCAAAGAAAAGAAAGAAAATAAATGAAAATAAAATAAGATAAAGGAAATTAAAAATACAATTATAAAAGATAAAGGGGAAAACGGGTGATATCTTAGCTGTTATATAATGAATTTATTTTAGAAAGATGGAAAAAGTAGAAAAATTACTACCAAAAGAGAAAAATGGAGAGAAATAAAAAAGGAGGAAAGAATAAAAGGGGCTGAAAAACCATAGCAAAAATGAAGGAATCCTTGCTATTGAAGAAAGTAAAAATGAAAAAATAAAAATACAACCAGACCAAAAAACAAAACCAAACCCAACAACAATCACAACAAAAAAAAAGAGAAAAAAAATCTAAGAAAAAAATTGTGAAAAGGAGCAAAAAAAAAGAAAGAGATATATATCTATATATTTACATCTATATCTATATATTTATATAGACATATTCATATATATGGACACATATATGTATAAATATTTATATATGTAAATTATATATATAGTCTGGGGACCAAGTGGGGCTGTCCTATTAGGAGATGAAGAGCACACATGCTATTTTTGCTATATATAAAATGGAAGCCTCAAGTCACTTTCTAGTTGCAGAAGAGATTGAGTCCTATCTTCCTAACTTATTTGCCCTCAATCAGGGCCTGGTCATTTCATCAGCATTCAGTCTCTGAATGACTGGGGTCCTAAAGCTCTTGTCAGCTTCCTTAGGAGGTACATCAAACAGTGCCCCCTGACAATAGTATAGCCTCCCCTGGGGTGCAGGGTCCACTCAGTTCACCCCAAGGATGGTTGCCCAATCTCAGCAGGTGTACCAGAGCCACTTGTACACTAGGATCCTGCCAAATGTTCCTCTAGTACAACTAGTGGCAGCACCTAGTTAACAGTCAGGCTGGTGGGAAGTCCACCCCACCTAGTATTTAATCTCTGCTGCTGGACACTGAGTCCCCTCACTTGTTTAAGTAGTTTATACTGCTCACTGGAGCTGTTAGTCCAAAATAAATAAACTGCAGAGTAGTCCTCTCCTGTCCCCAGACCATGTGAGAACTAGTCAGCCAGACCCTGCCTGAATACAAGCACTTGCCTTCTGTGCCAGCTCTCCTCAGCTCTAGAACTCCTCACCAGCTCCTAGAGTCCACCACACTTCACTATGCTCTCAGAGTGATGTCCCTACCAAACTTCCCCCATCCAGAGGTGGCTGGAGTTCCAGCTCCCTGTTTTACTTTCCTTTTTTCTATTAGCATTCTTTAGTCTTATTTATTCTATCCCCCTTTTTAATAATTATGAATTTGTTTCCTCTTTGTTCAGTTGTTACCTTTATTAGTTAAAAAAAAAAGAAAAAGCTCAGTGCAGAGAGTTAACAGCCCATCTGAGTTTATGGTGTAGTATCACTGTTAATCAATTCAAGCTCTACATTTTTTTATGAGTGCATGTATATATTCATTTTTCGTATTCCTCATGCTCATCTCTACTCCTACTGTAATTTGTTTAATGTATATTATTTAATCCCTATGTGTTCTTGCAAAATGTGAGTAATTGTACACACATTTTTAATTTATGCAAAGGATACTGTGCTAGACTTCATTCTATAAATTACATTTCCCCCAGGACTGTGGTTGTAAGAGCTAATTATTTGGCTAGTATGCATCTGCTCTATTGCTTCTCATATCTCTGCCAACACTTAGTATTACCCAGATTTGTAAAGTTTGCCTATCTGCTGTAGATAAAGTGATGTGTCCTCTTATTATTTTTCATTTATCCAATTTGTAATGAGATTGTTTCCTGTAAATTATCTATTCCCATATTTTTGTTCAATACCTATTGGGTGTTGGTGATTTTCTACTGGATTTGTAGGTATTTCTTATATGCTTTTGATATCAGTCCCTTGACATAATTTTTCATAATCATCTATTAATTGTATTCATGGTATCTTTTCTTAAATTGAAATCTTTAAAACATCTATAATCAAATTAATCAGTTTGGGGGGTTATAAATTTGACTTCTGAAATTTTAATTGTCTCCTAGCTCACAAAGATATTGTGATTAAATTAATTATTTTATCTTGCACTTGTAAATCTTTAATTGCTCTGGAGGTCCTTACTGTGTATATTTTTAGGTAGCAATTTGGTCTTATTTTTTTCATACGTGAGCCAGGTTTGCAACACATTGACCCTTACAATGTCCACTATTCTCTAGGAAGTTCTCGTTCTGTTTTCTTGTTCTATTTGGTTATTCTTCCAGTAGCACCCTACTGTTTTTATTGATATGGATTTTTATGGTGCTTAATATTATGTAAAGAAAATCTCCTCTCTTTGATGTTTTTCAAAGTTGGCTTAGCTGTTTGTGACACATACTCATATAAATTTCCAAATAAATGTATTGAATTCCTTTAAAAAATGAAACTAGACATTTTTATTAGAATTGAATGAATTTTATAAATTAACTCAGAATCAATATTCTTACAATATTTTCATCATATTTCATTAAGAATATGAAAGATTTCTACATTTTGTCATATTTTCTATTATGTCCTTTAATAGACTTTTATCTTCACCTTTTTTGATACTTTATTGTTTTTATTACTCTTTTAATATTTTCTAGACATTTTTATGAATTGATTTTGTATCCAGTGATATTTTTTTATATTAACCTTAATTACAACATTTTTGTCTATTCGTTTTGTGTACTTTCCTTACAGGCAATCATCTCGTTCATAAGTAACGACAGATTTGTTGCTTTCTTCATATCCTGCTTCTTTTTATCTCAAATAGTGAAGGCCAGGAATACTGGTGCAATTGTCATATGAAATCCATGACCTCAAAGAAATTGTGTTTAAAAGATTCTCCATCCACTCAGATCAGGAACCAGACAAGGCTGCCCATTGTCTCCATTGCTTTTCAACATTGTAATGGAAGTTTTAGCCACCGCAATTAGGGAAGAAAAGGCGATCAAGGGTATCCATATAGGGTCAGAAGAAATCAAACTCTCGCTCTTCGCAGATGATATGATTGTGTATCTGGAAAACACTAGGGACTCTACTACAAAACTCCTAGAAGTGATCAAGGAATACAGCAGCGTCTCAGGTTACAAAATCAACATTCATAAATCGGTAGCCTTTATATACACCAACAACAGTCAAATTGAAAAAGCAGTTAAGGACTCTATCCCATTCACAGTAGTGCCAAAGAAGATGAAATATTTGGGAATTTACCTAACAAAAGACGTGAAAGATCTCTATAAAGAGAACTATGAAACTCTAAGAAAAGAAATAGCTGAAAATGTTAACAAATGGAAAAACATACCATGCTCATGGCTAGGAAGAATCAACATTATCAAAATGTCCATACTACCCAAAGCAATATATAATTTCAACGCACTCCCTATTAAAGCTCCACTGTCATATTTTAAAGATCTTGAAAAAACATTACTTCGTTTTATATGGAATCAGAAAAAACCTCGAATAGCCAAGACATTACTCAGAAATAAAAACAAAACAGGAGGAATCACACTACCAGACCTCAGACTTTACTACAAATTGATAGTGATCAAAACAGCATGGTATTGGCACAAAAACAGAGAAGTAGATATCTGGAATAGAATAGAGAACCAAGAGATGAATCCAGCTACTTACCGCTATTTGATTTTTGACAAGCCAATTAAAAACATTCAGTGGGGAAAAGATTCCCTATTTAACAAATGGTGCTGGGTGAACTGGCTGGCAACCTGCAGAAGACTGAAATTGGACCCACACCTTTCACCATTAACTAAGATAGACTCTCATTGGATTAAAGATTTAAACTTAAGACATGAAACTATAAAAATACTAGAGGAGAATGCAGGGAAAACCCTTGAAGAAATTGGTCTGGGTGAGCATTTCATGAGGAGAACCCCCCGGGCAATTGAAGCAGCTTCAAAAATACACTACTGGGACTTGATCAAACTAAAAAGCTTCTGCACAGCTAAGAACACAGTAAGCAGAGCAAGCAGACAGCCCTCAGAATGGGAGAAGATATTTGCAGGGTATACCTCTGACAAAGGTTTAATAACCAGAATCCACAGAGAACTCAAACACATCAGCAAGAAAAAAACAAGGGATCCCATCGCAGGCTGGGCAAGGGATTTGAAGAGAAACTTCTCTGAAGAAGACAGGCGCACGGCCTTCAGACATATGAAAAAATGCTCATCATCTTTAATCATCAGAGAAATGCAAATCAAAACTACTTTGAGATATCATCTAACTCCAATGAGACTAGCCTATATCACAAAATCTCAAGACCAGAGATGCTGGCGTGGATGCGGAGAAAAGGGAACACTTCTGCACTGCTGGTGGGAATGCAAATTAATACATTCCTTTTGGAAAGATATATGGAGAACACTCAGAGATCTAAAAATAGATCTGCCATTCAATCCTGTAATTCCTCTGCTGGGCATATACCCAGAAGACCAAAAATCACAACATAACAAAGATATTTGTACCAGAATGTTTATTGCAGCCCAATTCATAATAGCTAAGTCATGGAAAAAGCCCAAGTGCCCATCGATCCACGAATGGATTAATAAATTGTGGTATATGTATACCATGGAATACTATGCAGCCTTAAAGAAAGATGGAGACTTTACCTCTTTCATGTTTACATGGATGGAGCTGGAACATATTCTTCTTAGTAAAGTATCCCAAGAATGGAAGAAAAAATACCCAATGTACACAGCCCTACTATGAAACTAATTTGGGGCTCTCACATGAAAGCTATAACCCAGCTACAACTTAACAATAGGGGGAAGTGGGAAAGGGGGGGGTGGGTAGAGGGAGGGGAATCGGTGGGATCACACCTGTGGTGCATATTACAGGGGTATTTGTGAAACTTGGTAAATGTAGAATGCAAATGTTTTGGCACAGTAACTGAGATAACGCCGGAAAGGCTATGTTAACCACTGTGATAAAAATGTGTCAAATGGTTTACGAAGTGAGTGTATGATGCCCCATAATCATATCATTGTATACAGTTATGATTTAATAAAAAAATTAAAAAAAATAAAATAAAAAAAAGATTCTCCATTAGGGCAGTGCCTGTGGCTTAGTGAGTAGGGCACTGGCCCCATATACTGAGGGTGGCGGGTTTGAACCCAGCTCCAGCCAAACTGCAACAAAAAAATAGTCGGGCATTGTGGTGGGCACCTGTAGTCCCAGCTACTCAGGAGGCTGAGGCAAGAGTCGCCTAAGCTCAAGAGCTGGAGGTTGCTGTGAGCTGTGACACCACAGCACTCTGGGTGAAAAGTGCTATAAGGGTGAAAAAGTGCTATAACGGTGAAAAAGTGAGACTTTGTCTCAAAAAAAATATTCTCTTTTAAATATGACATTTGCTTCTTACACTTACATCAAGTAGAGGAAGTTCTCTTTTATTTCTAGTTTGCTAGAGTTTTTATTATGCATGTGTAATTTTCTATATCAGATATATTGTCTTCAAGAATCTTTTTCTGCCGATAGATTATTGTTGTCAATATAGCTGCAATTTCTTTGTAGGTAATCTATTTTTTGGTGTGGGGGTTGGCTGGTTTTAGAAGTTTTCCATTGGTATTCTAAAATTCCCCTACAATTTACCCAGATGTGGAATTTTTAATTATTTATTTTTATTTTTTATTTTTTTATTGTTAAATCATAGCTGTGTACATTAGTGCAATGGCCTGTACCCATTCTAAGATGCACCGTAGATGTGGCCCCACCCATTACCCTCCCTCCACCAAATCCTCCCCGCTCACTTCCCCTTCCTTGGCACTTTCCCCATAGTCTTGTGCTATACTTGGGTTATAGTCTTCATGTGAAAGCTATAATTTAGCTTCATAGTAGGGCTGAGTACATTGGATACTTTTTATTCCATTCCTGAAATACTTTGCTAAGAAGAATATGTTCCAGCTCCATCCATGTAAACATGAAAGAGGTAAAGTTTCCATCTTACTTTAAGGCTGCATAGTATTCCATAGTATAAATGTACCACAATTTACTAGTCCATTCGTGGGTTGATGGGCACTTGGGCTTCTTCCATGACTTAGCAATTATGAATTGGGCTGCAATAAACATTCTGGTACAGATGTCTTTGTTATATTGTGACTTTTGGTCTTCTGGGTATAAACCTAGTAAAGGAATTATAGGATCGAATGGCAGGTCTATTTTTAGGTCTCTAAGTATTCTCCAAACATCCTTCCAGAAGGAATGTATTAGTGGGCATTCCCACTAGCAGTGTAGAAGTGTGCCCTTTCCTCCACATCCACACCAACATTTCTGGTTTTGGGATTTTGTTATGTGGGCTACTCTAACTGGGGTTAGGTGATATCTCAAAGTAGTTTTGATTTGCATTTCTCTGATGATTAAGGATGATGAGCTTTTTTTCATGTGTTTGTAGATTGTGCGTCGGTCTTCTTTTGAGAAGTTTCTCTTCAAGTCCCTTGCCCACCCTGAGATGGGGTCACGAGTTCTTTTCTTGTTAATATGTTTGAGTTCTCTGTGGACTCTGGTTATTAGACCTCTATTGGAGTTATAACCTGCAAATATTTTCTCCCATTCTGAGGGCTGTCTGCTTGCTTTACTCACTATGTTCTTGGCTGTGCAAAAGCTTTTTAGTTTGATCAGGTCCCAGTAGTGTATTTTTGATACTGCTTCAATTGCCTGGGGAGTCCTCTTCATAAAATATTCACCCAGGCCAATTCTTTCAAGAGTTTTCCCTGCACTTTCTTCAAGTATTTTTATAGTTTCATGTCTTAAGTTTAAATCTTTTATCCAGTGAGAGTCTATCTTAGTTAATGGTGAAAGGTGTGGGTCCAGTTTCAATCTTCTACAGGTTGCCAGCCAGTTTACCCAGCACCATTTGTTAAATAGGGAATCTTTTCCCCACTGAATGTTTTTAATTGGCTTGTCAAGATCAAATAACGGTAAGTAGCTAGATCCATCTCTTGGTTCTCTATTCTGTTCCAGACATCTACTTCTCTGCTTTTGTGCCAGTACCATGCTGTTTTGATCACTATGGATTTATAGTACAGTCTCAGGTCTGGTAGCATGATTCCTCCTGCTTTGTTTTTATTGCTCAGTAATGTTTTGGCTATTCGAGGTTTTTTCTGATTCCATATAAAACGAAGTATTATTTTTTCAAGATCTTTAAAGTATGACAATGGAGCTTTAATAGGAATTGCATTAAAATTATATAATGCTTTGGGCAGTATGGACATTTTAAGAATGTTGATTCCTCCCAGCCATGAGCATGGTATGTTTTTCCATCTGTTAACATCTTCATCTATTTCTTTTCTTAGAGTTTCATAGTTCTCTTTGTAGAGATCTTTCATGTCCTTTGTTAGGTATACTCCCAAATATTTAATCTTCTTTGGCACTACTGTGAAAGGAATAGAGTCTTTGACTGTTTGTTCAGCTTGGTTATTGTTGGTATATATAAAGGCTACAGATTTATGGGTGTTAATTTTGTAGCCTGAGACATTGCTGTATTCATTGATCACTTCTAAAAGTTTTGTAGTAGAATCCCTAATGTTTTCCAGATATATGATCATATCATCTATGAAGAGTGAAAGTTTGATCTCTTCTGACCCTATGTGGATACCCTTGATCACCTTTTCTTCCCTAATTGCAATGGCTAAAACTTCCATTACAATGTTAAAGAGCAATGGAGACAATGGGCAACCTTGCCTGGTTCCTGATCTAAGTGGAAATGATTTCAGTTTAACTCCATTCAATACGATATTGGCTGTGGGCTTGCTGTAGATGGCCTCTATTAGTTTAAGAAATGTCCCTTCTATACCAATTTTCTTAAGTGCTCTGATCATGAAGGGATGCTGGATATTATCAAAAGCTTTTTCTGCATCAATTTAAAGAATCATATGGTCTTTATTTTTAAGTTTGTTTATGTGTTGAATTACATTTATAGATTTACGTATATTGAACCAGCCTTGAGACCCTGGGATAAATCCGACTTGGTCGTGGTGTATAATTTTTTTGATGTGTTGTTGGATTCTGTTTGTTAGGATCTTATTGAGTATTTTAGCATCTATATTCATTAGTAATATTGGTCTATAATTTTCTTTTCTTGTTGGGTTTGATCTTGATCTCCTGGTTTGGGGATCAAGGTGATGTTCGCTTCGTAGAATGTGCTGGGTAATATTCCTTCTTTTTCTATATTTTGGAAGAGGTTTAGTAGTATAGGTACTAGTTCTTCTTTAAATGTTGAATTTAGATGTCAAGAATTCTGACGTAAAGCCATCTGGTCCTGGGCTTTTCTTTTTAGGGAGATTTTGTATAGTTGATGCTATTTCAGAACTTGATATAGGCCTGTTCAACATTTCCACTTTGTTCTGGTTAAGTCTTGGTAGGTGGTGTGCTTCCAGGTATTGGTCGATTTCTTTCAGATTTTCATATTCGTGAGAGTAGAGTTTCTTGTAGTATTCGTTAAGGATTTTTTGAATTTCTGAGGGGTCTGTTGTTATTTCATCATTACCATTTCTGATTGATGAAATTAGATATTTTACTCTTTTTTTCCTGGTTAGGTTGGCCAAAGGTTTATCTATTTTATTGATCTTTTCAAAAAAACAGCTTTTGGATTTATTGATCTGTTGTATAATTCTTTTGTTTTCAATTTCATTTAATTCTGCTCTGATTTTGGTTATTTCTTTTCTTCTGCTGCATTTGAGGTTGAAGTGTTCTTCTTTCTCCAGTTGCTTGAGATGTTCCACTAAGTTATTGACTTCCTCTCTTTCCATTTTCTTGAGGAAGGCTTGCAGTGGTATAAATTTCCCTCTTAGGACTGCCTTTGCAGTATCACAGAGGTTCTGGTAATTTGTGTCTTGATTGTATTTTTGTTCCAAAAATATGGTGATTTCCTTCTTAATCTCATCTATAACCCATGTATCCTTCAGCATAAGGTTGTTTAGCTTCCATGTTTTTGTATGGGTATGCAGGTTCCTGTTGTTATTTAGTTCAACTTTTATTCCATGATGGTCCGAAAAGATGCAAGGAATAATTTCTATTTTTTTAAATTTGTTGAGGTTAGATTTGTGGCCTAGGATGTGGTCGATTTTGGAGTATGTTCCATGGGTTGATGACAAGAATGTGTATTCAGTTTTTGGGGGATGAAATGTTCTGTAGATGTCTGTTAAGTCCAGATGTTGAATGGTTGAGTTTAAATCTAAAATTTCTTTGCTTAGCTTCTTTTTGGAGGATCTATCCAGCACTGCTAAAGGGGTCTTAAAATCTCCAACTACTATGGAAGTGGAGGAAATCGAGTTGCTCATGTCTGTTAGAGTTCTCTTATAAATTTAGGTGTGTTGTGGTTGGGTGCATAAATATTAATAATTGAGAGCTCATCATATTGAGTATTACCTTTAACAAATATGAAGTGTCCATCCTTATCCTTAATTATTTTGGTTGGTTTAAAGCCTATTGCATCTGTGAATAGGATTGCAACGCCTACTTTTTTCTGCTTTCCATTTGCCTGGAATATAGATGATCATCCCTTCACCTTGAGTCTATATCTGTGTTTTAATGTAAGATGCGATTCTTGGATGCAGCAGATATCTGGCTTGAGTTTTTGTATCCAGCCCACCAACCTATGCCTCTTTAGAGGACAATTTAAACCATTTACATTAATTGAGAGTTTTGATAAGCCTTTCGAGAGACTGGTGGACATTTTTAATCCTTTTGCGACTGTGGAAGTTGGAATTTGATCAAAAATTTTTTGGGTGAGTTTACTTTTGTGGTGGAGAATTACACTGGTCTTTATGGAGGATAGGTCTAAGAATGTCCTGGAGAGCTGGTTTAGTTGTGGGAAATTTCTTCAACATGTGAAAGTCGTTGAAGAATTTAATTTCTCCATCATAAATGAAGCTCAGTTTAGCTGGGTACAGGATCCTGGGTTGAAAGTTATTTTGTTTTTGGAGATTAAAAGTTGATGACCATCCTCTTCTAGCTTGAAAGGTTTCAGCAGAGAGATCTGCAGTTATTCTGATATTCTTCCCCTTGTAGGTAATGGTTTTCTTTCATCTGGCAGCTTTCAGAATTTTCTCCTTCATATTAACTTTCGTGAAATTGATTATGATGTGTCTGGGGCATGTCTTATTCGGGTTGAGTCATGCTAGAATTCTGAAACTGTCTGCTATCTGAATTTCGGAATCTCTTGGCATGTCTGGAAAGTTCTCCTTCATAATTTCATGGAGAAGAGACTCTGTGCCTTGTGAAGCCACTTCATCACTTTCGGGGATCCCTATAAGACGAATATTGGTTTTCTTCAAATTATCCGAGAGCTCTCTGAGAGAGTGGTTTGTTTTTGCTCTCCATTTCTCTTCTTTTTTGAGGGTTTGGGAGCATTCAAAAGCTTTGTCTTCAATGTCAGAAATCCTTTTTTCTGCTTGCTCCATTCTGTTACTGAGGGATTCTACTGTGTTTCTCAGATCTTTGAGGGATGCAACTTCTTGTCTCAATGTGTCAAAATCTTTGGTCATTTAGTCTTTGAATCCATTGAATTCTTGAGATAACTTTTGGAATTCTAATTTGATCTTATTTGCTATCCAGATCCTGAATTCAATTTCTGCCATCTCAGCTATTTGTTTGTGCGTGGGGTCTTGTGCTGTTTTTGCCCCATTGATCCTTGGGGGAGTCGATCTACTCTGATTATTCATATTGCCAGAGTTTTTCTATTGATTTCACTTCATGATTGTTTTTTCACCATTGCCTCTGGCTGTCCTCAGAGTTGGGGAGGTGTCTCTCCAAGATTAGACCCCAGCAGGATCACTCTATTGTTGCTGGCTCTTTGTAGGGAGTGACCCTGTGTAGTTCCTCTGGGGCTGCTCTAGCTAGGGAGTTCTGGTTGTGGAAGCAGCTCCGGTTTGTGACACACCCAGATCCAGCAAAAGGGCTGCGGGTGGTGTGCACGGTTCTGGGAGTGCCAGGTGCCCAGTGACTTTGGCACAGAGAGCCCAAGACTCCAGCAGTCTCTGGCCAGGAGAAGAGATCTTCACAGAGGCAGGGATGGCTCCAAAGGGCACGCAGCTACCAGAGCCCCTGTCCAGATGAATGGGCTAGTGTGGAAACTGGGAGGACACAGGAGGGAGGACACAGGGTTGCTTGGCTCCCACAGTTCCTGGTCAGGGAATGTGGAGGCCCGGTGGGTGCGGGTCACCGGTCAGGGGTTGCTGCACAGCTCTTATTGAGGTCTGGGTGACGCCAAGCCCAGGAGTTTGAGGTTGCTATGAGCTGTGACATTACGGCACTTTACTCAGGGCAACAGTCCAAGGCTCCAGTGTGCCAAAACCGTCTCACTCTGCCCCTGAGGATTAAGGCTGTTTCCCTGCCTTTAGGCTGCTCAGTCAGTAGGTTACTTTGACCCGCCCAATCCTTGCTCTGAGACCCTGAGGGCGGAGCTTGCCGGGGCAGTTCTTTCACAATGGCTTCCTGCACCCAGCTGAGTGGCTCAGTCTAGGGCCCCAGACAATGCCCAAAGTTCTCCACACTCCTGCTCAAGCTCTCCCCAAGGCAGTTCAACTGAGTGCCAAGTCCAAGAACACTGAAACAGTTCACAGGTAAGGCCTTTCCAGTTTGCAGTCTCACTGCTACTTGTACTTACGGTTGCCGACGTGATTAGATCGATCGAACACACACAACCACTTGCCAGTTTTCCACTGTTTTTGTCCTCCTCTTGTGGTCCAGTAGTCCCTTGCTGGCTCTCTGTATCCTCAAAGGGATGATTATAGGCAGATCCCACCAGCCAGAGATGCCTGGAGTCTTGTCTCCCCAGACTCGCTGTTCCCAGTTGCAGGGAAGCTGTTACTCGGCCGCCATCTTTCAGTCCCAAACGAATTATCCAGATGTGGAATTTTTAATTTATCCACTTTGGATTCTGAATTCTTTCTCAACCTGCAGTCTTCTTATCTCTTCAGGTCAGAAAATTTTACTTTTATTATTGAATCTCTGCCAAATTTTTTATGGGATTTCTGGTATACAGACTTTGGACTGTCTAAATTATTTCTTCTTATATCTCTTATTTATATTTTTCATCTCTCTCTATGAATCACTCTGCTGATTTAGGTGACTGTATCTTAAAGAATCATTAATTCAACATTGTTCCAATGCAAAAAGACTAATTTCTATGGCCAAATTATGTACTCAGTACTGAAAGTTCCTTGTGAAGCCTGCTGTTTGACTGCTTGTACACAGAAAAAGGAGGCTATGGACAGTTGACTCATCTGTGTATAGCCAGGGGGAACTTGCTAAATTTGGAAAAATATAAGAAATTGAGTATCAATTGAAGGAACAATACAACGGAAGAGAGCTTTAAGTAAAACAAATGTCAAGTTTATTCTGATTTGTGACAAGTTGGATGCAAATGAACCCCTTCAAATGTACTTGGGGGAAAATTTAGCCCTGAGAATTTATACACTTGCTTTGAAAATCCATCATAGCATATCTCTCTTAGAAAGAAGTTCGGATGTTTTATTTTGGTTCTCTTTTCTTTTTAAATTTCAACACAGATTCAACATATCTCATGGCTCTCAAGATTCTAACTGATTTATACTTGTAGTCTAGGTCCATTTGACAAAAATTCCCCTAATGGGCCATCACAGCAACCTGCACTCTATTCCTTTCTATACCCCTACACAATGGGTGCAAAGAAGATACCTGCTAACAAGAACAAGGCTGAGGATGAACGACTGGAGAAAATTACATTCTTTTCCCCAAATGATAAAGAAATGGGGTGGAATGGGTACTTTATCAGCTTTTGATCAGTAGCAAATTTTACATAAAATCAGTTTTATGCAGATTTGGCAAATATTTATTATGAAGAAAAAAATTGAAAATAAAGTCTTTAGTAAATCTGGTTAAAAATCTTTCTGGTATCAAAAATAAAATCAATACAAAAGCTGTTCACAAGGATTCAGAACAATTCTATCATTCATAAATGATGCAAATACAGTTCATGCTTATTAAAAATTTAAAATTAAGTTGATAGTACTTTTTGGAAAATTGGTTAAAATTATCTCAATAACTACTAAACATGCAAAAACAGCTTTATGAAATAAGATCCTCAGAGACATGTAAAGAGGTTTTTTAGACAATTGAATTCTAGGCAAACTAGACAAATTATCAAGAGAACTGGTTTTAGCCAGATTGCTTTTTACAATCAACCCACTTCAATAAGGAAAAGGTGCTATTTTCTTAAGTTTCAAATATTTATTAATTTTTTAATGTATGATAAAATGTCAATAACATAATGAATAGTAGTAGAATTATAGAAGGTTATTATAAAGGATGTCAAACGACTAGCCCAGAGAGATGTGAGTTCCTTCTACTGAGCCAGGTAAGGGTAGCACTGGGAATATTAAAATGTTTGCCATTGAGCAAAGTAGTATAAGACAAGAAAGTAAAGTTCAAGACAAAGTATAGAAGACCTCAAGATGACTGTACCACAGGATAAAAGAAAGATAACAGGATCAATGGTAGAAAAACTAAAGTAGATAGGTAGAGCCAATAAAGATATCTGAGAGCAGAGATATGACATAGAGGAAGGAAAAGAGATATTATTGATGAAAGATGCAAAAAGCAGATGATAGAGAGCAGATTCAGGGCAAGCCTGGAGGTCCCAGAGCTAAAAGCAGATGTTCTTTATTCTTTAGGTAGGAAATATAGCTGCAAAATTAGGTGGCTTTGAAAAAAAGTCAAAAATGGTGGTCCATAACCCAAGCAGAAAAGCTTCGCCTCTCTCCTTCAGAACCAAAAGAGGTGTCACGAGTGGGACAATCAGATCGTGGTGACAATGTGATGGGCAGACTAATTCAGAATAGGCAAATCATATGCCCTAAATGCCTGATCTTTCAGAAGATCTTTGAGCTAATGAGTAGCAATAAAGGAGAGCACTTAGAAAAATATAATAATTTTTTAATTGGTAAAGCAGAGTTCTGTGTGGAAGAAACAAGGTGGAAGAAGTATCTACTGAAGATGCAAGTAGCTACTGCATAGAGATTTGGAGAAGCCTCCCTGTTTGTACTCTCATGTAGTGGCTACAGATTAATTCTCAAAGCAAGTCCTTAGAGGTTGTGGAGTTAACTACGGTGGAATTCATGCTCCTCACAGGAGCTAGTCTTGTCTCTATCCTTTCCCTCTCTCTACTTCCCTACCCTCACCCCAGTCTGGCTTTGGTGACCTGCATTTGAGCACCTACAACATCTGCCCTTATCTGTCTTACAGTACATCTATATAAAGTAAGCGTTTGTTACTTCTTTTTCTCCTTCACTAGACCATGAATTTCTGGAAGACAAAGACCCTTGTCTTTCATCTTTTTATCCCTAGTACCTAGCCCAGTGCCCAGCACCCAGAAGATAATGATGAGTAAGTAAAGACAGACAAATAGCTGGATAGATAAACGAATGGTTAGATGTGCAAGTCACACATACACACATATGCACACACATGTTCAAACAGCCATGCTCACAGATTCCCTCGGTGCTCCTCTGATGCTTAGCCCTGGGCTGTGCCTTCCCTTGCTGTTGGACACAATCCAAGGAAAGCCTGCCTTCTGCTTCCATTTCCTGTCTTCAGCTGTCAACGGTTCCAGCTCATCATCTCTCAGACTGTCGTATTTAATATCATCCATGTGAGTTTGCAGCATTGTCTGAGACTCTGTCCCCATCTCTGGCATCTGTCTCCATCCTTCTAACCTCTCCTCTTTGGTTGTTGTTCAGCATTTTTCTCTCTGTTAAGAGGAGGTCAGCAGCAATTTGCTTTCTTGCTGTGTTTACTTTATGTCTTTGCCAAATATCTATTTGTCATTTTTATTGTATTTTTCTCTCTCTCTCTCTCTGAATTCATCTCTCGGTGAGGACTTGTCCTTAGCATTTGCTTTCAGAAAAGGGAACAGTATGCCTGATGGAACTCAGAATTTATGTCACTGGTTCTGAACCCAGCTACATTGAAAATGGAACATTCACACACTCATCAGGGACTGTAGAAACTTAAAACTATACATTGAGTTTACATCCTTCAAAGTATTATCAAAAGTATTATTTCCTTTGAAGCTCACAAGGGTAATATAGGAAAGGTATCATTACCTTCTAGCAAATACCAGCATTTTAAAAAGAGTGCTGGAAATCTGATTGGTGTTTGAGTTCTTCCTATCTGCCTGGGTTACTTTGGGCAAGTCATTCATCACCCTAAACATCTTTTTTTCCTACCTCTCAAATATTGGTAAGTAAATACTTATTACATTCCTGTATTTTAGTTTAGAACAAATACATGTAACAACATATGCCTACCTCACACAATTATGAGAAGGCTCACATAATATAGTTTAGATAAAAGTTTTGGCAGCATGAACATAGAGCTGGAACATATTCTTCTTAGCAAAGTATCTCAAGAATGGAAGAAAAAGTATCTGATGTACTCAGTCTTACTATGAAACCAATTTACAGCTTTCTTATGAAAACTATAACCCAATTATATCCCAAGAAGAAGGGGAAAAGGGAGGTGGCAGGGAGGGGAGGGAGGAGGATGGGTGGAGGGAGCGTAATTGGTGGGACCACAGCTACAGTGAATCTTACAAGGCTACATGTGAAATTTACTAGGTGTAGAATATAAATGTCTTAACACAATAACTAAGAAAATGCCAGGATGGCTATGTTACCCAGTGTGATGAAAATGTGTCAAACGGTCCATAAAACCAGTGTATGGTGCCCCATGATCGCATTAATGTACACAGCTATGATTTAATAAAAAAAAAAAAAAGAAAAAGAATAAAAACTGAGAAAATGCCATGAAAGCTATGTTGACTAGTTTGCTGAAAACATTTCAAATTGTGTAAAAAACCAGCACATTGGACCCCAGGATTGCATTAATGTACACACCCATATGATTTAATAAAAATATTTAGAGATTTAGCTTATTATTACCAAAGTATTACTATGATATATAACAGATTGCTGAGTTTCAGGGAAGGAGACAATTCTTAATGATCTGAACTGGAGTATCCTACCTACAACTCCAGGGTTTTTCCCTCCTATCATGCTGCCAATACTAGAACTGACAGAGGGGCCTAAGGTACCTCTTCATGTCTGGCGATGTTTAGTAAAAATGTAAACACACACACACACTTTGCTAAGTGGAGGAGTGGAGCTTCCTCCAGCCAGGGGAGCAGGAAGCTAAGTTTCTTTCCATCTCAGTGATGCACAGAATAGGTGGATGCCTTTTGCCAGAGGGAAGAAAGCATGAGACCTCTGAGCTTGTGTGACCTACCCAGCCAGCTTCTGTATAGCCAGCTCCAAGATCTGTTGCAGAGGCAGGAAGGAAATTTACTTTTGCTTCCTTTGTTTCCTTCGTAGATTTCCTTGGTCTCTCTTTCATAGCTTCAAGGCCTGGGCAATTTTCTGTTTCATTGAATGATTTGACTCTCTTCGAAGCACTCCAGACAGCTTACCAACAGATTTTCTTTCTGGCGAATACCTCAGTGGTTGCCATCTGGACACTTTCTCTTATTCCACATTTGTAATTTTGTCACGGGGCTAACTGTTCTTAAAACGCGTTTATGTATTCCGTGGCAATGGGTCTGAGATTGCACTTGGAAGCAAGCTGTGGCCATGTAAAAGGATTGCAAGAGGAGAGTGATCTCAGAGAGGAGCACAGAGGTTAAAGACAATTCTGCACAACCAAGACAAAATTATATTTTCTCAATTCAATGTAACGTAATGGAAACATCTTAGCCTCAAATCCAACTGCTTTCACCAGGATGGTGATGAAACTGGCTCTATTGATAAAAGCCAGCACATTTCCCTCCCTAATTGCATCAGCTTGACCCTCTCTTCTGATTAAATGTTTATAATTTTTCTCCCAGCATGTAATTTTTTAATTATAATATGTTTGAAGAACATCAAAATTATTTGGCTGTTTGCAGAGTGATTGTTGACAGTAGAGTCAATTTGTTTCTTCTCTGATGTGCCAGGCACCCAGTGGGTGCCTACAAAATAATAATTGATGATAGTGGCGGAGATGTCCCTGTGCATTGTCAATGGGCTCGCAGGCAGGGACAGTGGGGAGGAGAAACCTCTGGACTCATGGGTGCCGAATTCCTGCCTCCCCACACATTGAGGGTGGTAGGAGAGAGAAGAAAAGGACATTGAATTATGTGCCTATGATCTTTACATACCACAGAGGAATGTTTGCTCAAAGTTCTTCATTAGTTGGGTTGGTTTTTCCTGAGGTTTGGGAATAGGGTACAGTAATCTTTTAAGAGAGAGATTGTGTTTAGGAAATATTCACTTGTCATAGTTAAAATAATCTTAAACCAAATAAAATATTTTCTGGACAAAAACAAACACAACCAAACATAAAAGCACCCAAATTTCTGGAAAAATGGGATGAGAGGAATAGAAGAAAAAAAGATAGATTTAGGAAGAGTCTCTACAAGGCATGAAATGGGAGATCAGGCTTCCATCTCTGAATTTCACTGTTATGTGGAGAAATGGTTGGCCTCAAAAGAACTATTCTTGAATTTTGGTTCACCACGTACAGGCTGTGTAGACTTGAATAATAGACTTAGTGTCTCCCAACCTGCTTTCCTCAAGTGATAAGAGCATACCTCGCGCAGGCATGGTGAAAGCGCTTGGTGATAGTTAACAACAGTTATTATGCAGGCAGTCCCCAGGCTACTAACAACAATACGTTGTGTAGGTTTGTTCTTAAATTGAATTTGCATGTAAGTTGGAACAGGTACATTTACCTATTACCTGTAATAGCCTCCATTCATAAGTGTAAATCACATGTGAGTCAGATGCTTGTAACTAAATTTCTAAATCAGCATCCAGGGACAGCCCTCTTCCTCTGCAGACTGTTAATACAGTGTAAATTCCCAGATATCTGGCCCTCTCTGAGTCTGTCTCTTCCAGAAGCAGGCAGTTAGACAAGATTATCTCCAGGAGACTCCCTCTGAAGGAGCCAGTGGTCTGCACCTCTGCACTCATCGCTCTCAGTCTCCAATTCCTGTTTGTCTAATCGGTCTGTTGTTTGTTTGTGGTTTTGTTTTGTTTTTGTTTTTCCTGGAGTCAGCGGCATGACCCTCAGACCTGAAAAGGATACTGAATTGCCAATTCAATTTACCTAAAACTGGTGGAGCCTGAAAGCCTGGCCTATGCTGACATACAGCTAATCTAATACAAATTGATTTTAGTCTTAAATCCAAGCAAGAAATTGCTGTGGATTTTTCCAAAACACAAAGAACCTGCTTTGCTGTAACTATAAAGCATCTGAACTGGGCTTCCTGGGTCCCAGTCTTTGCAGGCCTATTCATGCTCCCTCTATCTGGAGCTACTACCCCCACTTTTCCTATAAACTGTCCTCCATCAAATGCTGACCTTAATAGAGATTTAAGGAGGCCTAGGCCCTTGTGCTGCAGTTCCACATTCAGCTGCCCTTGGTGCCACTTTGGCTCTGTCTTTAAGCCTTTAGTCTGATCACCTTAATATATATATTGATCACCCTAATACACACACACACACACACACTTACTTTAAGAAAGAAAAAACTGTATTAAAATTATATACCAATAACATTTGTTATTTTGTAGATTGTATCCTGTATTTCTTGTAATTGCAGGAGTTAAATTCAACTTGAGTATTGCAATTATTAATACAGTTTTTTTTTCCTTTCTTACAATGTGTATATGTTTTTTGGCATCCTCTGTGTGTGTGTGTGTGTGTGTGTGTGTGTTTGAGACAGGGTCTCACTCTGTCACCAAGGCTGGAGTACAGTGGCATCATCATAGCTTGCTGCAGCCTCAAACTCCTTAAGCAATCTTCCTGCCTTGGCTTCCCAAGTAGCTAAGACTACAGGTGTGTGTACCAGGTCCAGTTCTCACTGTGTTGCTCAGGCTAGTCTTGAACTCTGGCCTCAAATGAGCTTCTCATCACTAGAGCGCTGAGATTATAGACGTAATGAGCCACCGTGCCCAGCTTCTGACTTATTTCTAAAGCTCTGTCACCATATAATGCTGTTTTGGTAGCTATGTGTCTGAGTGTGAGCCCTTATCCCAAGTCTTTGTGACTCAATTTCCCTAGAACTGGGAAACTGCACAGTTCTGGCAGCTGTTGCAACAGGATGAGTTCCTGAGTTCTGGTGCAGGGCTCAGAGCTCTGCAACTTGGGCCCCTTCCCTAGTGCCAGCCTTTCCTCTGCTTCTCTTACTTGGATTTCCTAGACATCCTGACCTAGGACTCCTTATTAGTTCATAACCTATTTCAAATTTCACAGATACTACAAACTCATTCTAGAAAAAGTGCTTTATAGTATAGGGTGGACGAGGTGCTGGCCATGGTGCATACCTTCCAAGGGGAGTACATTGAAGGTGACTGCAGAGATATTCAGCAATGAGGTATGCAGCACTTTTTCTAGGATGAGTTCACAAACTTATTTGTCTGACCTCATATAGAGAAGCCAGGCAAGGGAGACCCGAACACTAGAGGCATTGAGGCACAGAAAGTTAATCTGATGACAACTCAGGCCCAAAGATTCAGTTAGCACAACCGTAATGTTAGGACTCTGAGCCAAGGGAAGAAGATGAGATCTCCCCATCCTTTTTACTGTTGGGGAATCAAGCCACTTTGCAGGTGATAGTTTAGGAAAGAAAGAAAGGAAGGAAGGAAGAAAGAAAGAAAGAAGGAAGGAAGGAAGGAAGGAAGGAAGGAAGGAAGGAAGGAAGGAAGGAAGGAAGGAAGGAAGGAAGGAAGGAAGGAGAGGGAAAGAGAGAGAGAGAGAAAAAAAAAGAAAGAAATGAAAAAAGTGTTTTTTTTCTAAGCCCCCAAAAAAAAAAGATTGTTTTGCCGAGAGATGAACGCCCTTTGCCTGGTGCTTTCATCTACACATTCATCTATGCATTCACGTATTCATTTAGATATTGATTACATTTCTTTACCAAAAAGCAATGCCTGCTTCTATTGCTCCAACTATGATCTCACTCCTGAATCCAAGAACTACACCTAAAATCCTCTTAAGAACTTGATAGATACAAAGTCTAATTCATCATCTTTCTTTTCATCTCCAAATTAACATTCTTTCCCAAATTCCTATTCTCCAAAGGATCAAGAAAGAAAATGAGAATCACTTTTTATATCTGCATGCCATGGACTAGAATACCAACAAGTTTACCTGTATTTGCTCTGACAACTGGTAGAGGGGCAAGCATTCTCCAGCCATTTAGTGCACCTTGAAATGAAGGCTCTAAGATGATACGCAAACTATCTAGTGGATCATTTGATTGAAGAAAAGGCACCATCACTCAAAATCACCCCAGGCAGTGACTTGGCCTAGTGCCCTGAATGCTTCTAGCCGGAATTTATTCTTTAGAAACATTATTTTAAAATATAAAGAAGTATCATTGCTAAGGTAAGTATGCAAGTTCAGCAAAGTTTTTTGAAACTGAATTCCCAGGACCCCTAGTATCTCCCTGGCACATTTCTTTCGAGACTCACCAGGCAGGACAACACTCACCAATTCTCTAGCCCACCAATACCACCAGTTTTCATCAGCAGGAGTACTTTTTCCCAACAAGTTTAAGGAGCTTCTATACAAAAGCATTTACAGAAAAGGTACTTTACCTTCAGCATGTTAAAAATCACTTACAAGAGTGTAAAACACTGCAAACAGCCTAAATGCCTATCATTTCAAATTACAGTACTTCCACATAGTGAAATGACAAGGAAGCTATTAAAAAAGAGAGACAGACCTATCTATTCTGATATAGAAATGTATCCAGACACATCATTAAATGAAAAAGTAAAGCAGTAGCAGGGTATTATAGTGTAGTTCGAAACGTGTTTAAAATGTACATTTATTTACATGCTTGTGTATGCATAAACTAGTCTGGGAAAGAGCCATAACTTTAGATCTGGAAATTAGGACTTGGAGTTTGGGATATGCATTTAACATTGCATTGTACTCTCTTCTGTTCTTTTCCCTGTTTTCTTTTTCCTTCATGAGCATATATTTATCTTGGAATAAAAACAAGTTGTAAGTACGTGGCACACTCCCGGGGGAGGAGCACAACGACAACTTGGACACTATCCAACCAAAGCAAACGATGTCACCTGATCATCTGCGTCCTCATATGAATCTGAAATAAACACCCAAGTTTTAAAATGCATGAAAGTTATTGAATGAAGGTATCACCGGTCAGTTCACATCTTGGCCCATATTGGTTATCACTTTCTTCTCACAGTAACGGTTATCTCACAAGAGAGAAACACCTGAGCAGGTAAATTCTGACATGAACACAGCATGAGAAAGAAAGGGCCTGTAGAGGGGGGATGGCCGGGCAGAGAGTTAGGGAGATGTGGACCCATCTGGAGCCCTGACATTTCATGGGAAGATACCACCTGGTTGGGAGAAAGTAAGACAGACCAACTAAAAGAAGAAAAAAACAAAAACAAAAACAAATTTCCTATTCCTTGCTTTTACTATGCTCCCTCATTACGAATATAACCTAAAGGACTCCCAGCAGGGAAACTAGGTCAGAGGACAGGGGAAAGATTCAGCTATTAAAGGAATATGATTGTCTTTGAGGAATGGAAAGGCTGTAATTTAGGTTGGACAATGATTCTGATGAAATCAACCAGACTGTTGCTCGGCTCCCCACATCCCCAGTCTGGACAATGATTCTGATGAAATCAACCAGACTGTTGCTCGGCTCCCCACATCCCCAGTCTGGACAGAAGTCACAGGACTTATATTCCAGGGTACTGGAGTCAGAAAGCCTGGCTCTGCCGATCAACAAATTGTGACCTCTGTACCAGGGGGAACGTAGACTACATTTTCTCTAAGTTTCCGCTAACCTCCACTCTATGTTATAATTCATATGTAGGCATAAAAACCTCCTAGGGCTTCCACTCCAGGCTTCCAAGTCCTCTCTCTTTCTTGGACTATGAGAATAAAATGTCTGCACACACATTCCCCTCCTTTTCTGCATATCATTTCCTTTCTGGCTCCTGTGGGCAGGCGCCTGTGTGCCCAGGCTGAGCCCATGACCCCGTGCTCCTCTGTGAAAGATAAATCCATGGCTCTGGCATCAGAGCCCTGCAGAGCTGCGCTGTCAGAGCAGTCCATCATGTTCACCCAGATGGGGAACAATCCGGACATCACAGTTAATTAATCTGCATTCTCAAGTGGATTCTCAGTTTCCACTTGGGAATGCAATTTAGGTAGCTGTGGTCAGGCTGTCTCTTGATTTACAAATTACTCTTCCTTTCTGCTTTACCCTGCAGATGAGATATCCCCACTCCCTCTCCTTCTCCCTATGCCTGGTCTGAGTGGAAAGGTCAGTAGTGACCAGTAGGTAATGTCAGAGTGGAGCTGGTGCAAGGTCAAATGTAGGCAGTACCTTAGATTCAGTCCAGGGCAAAGCTAAACTGTAAACATTCTGCTGCCTGGAGATTTCTGCATCCTGTTAACACAGCATCCTTTTGCTTGCTGGGCTTTCCCCTGGGTGGTCTTGCTGAAGCTGTGGTTTGGAGAGTGTCAAAGAGCTCCTAAGTATAAACACAACATTCCAGCCAGCAGAGGCCAGTGCACAGAGAGAGAGGGGCCGGGAATTCCTGGTCATATTCCTTCCCCTAGTTTACTTGGCAAGTCTCTTCTCCATGGTTAGGACAATTTGTTCTGCATAATTCCAGTAATGGCAGCTCAAGCTTCTGAAGTGTCTGAGAGTTGCCCTTGACTTCTCTTCTACTTCACTCCTCTCCATCAGACACAGAGTCCTATTAACTTAATTTCTTGAAGTTTTCTCAAGTCTGTCCACTTCTCTCCATCTTCTCTCCTCTCGGCCCTTAGCACTGCTTTCCGAAGGGCGGCTGCAGCCTCTCAACTGGCCTTCCTGTGCCAATCTTGCTTTTGAAAACCCATTCGTGGCTTTGCTACCCAGGTATCCAAATAAGCAAATGTGATCATGAAACTCCATGAATGCAGTCATGAAACTCAGAAAAAAAATAATTCCATGACACTACACACACACACACACACACGTGGCCAATCCTCGAGGGCCTTGCACAGCTTGGTGCTAAATCTGCCCGGTAACAACTACCACAAGAGCAGCTTCTGGGTATTAGGTAACAAGTTCATCCCAGAAAGCAAGCTGAATATTTTGCATATGCAAACTATTTTTTAAAATTAGATGCATCTAACTTCTTGCTGCTCTCAAACATGTTCTGCTGCTTTAAACCTCATCCCTTCAGTAAATGCCATTCTTTCTGCAGAAAGGACCTTTCTCCCCTCTTCTCTTAGCAATCCTGTCCTCTGCCATTCAAGAGCCCACTGAGTGGCATCTTCCTCTGAGTCACAGCCCCCCTGCACATGGCTAATTGCTCTCTCCTCTAAGTCCCATGGAACCTTGTAATATTACAGTGTTTAGTGCACTGCACTGCAACTGCTTAACATGCCTATTCCTCCTTTGGGTGGAGCTCTTCAGGAGGTGGGGACTATTTTCCCTTTATCTCCCTGTTGTGTCTTCCACTGTGCTTGGAGTTTACATACCTCTATTTTCAATAAACGAGTGAGAGGAAGGAGCACTGTGTGACTGAAAGGCAGGTCATGTGGCAAACCGAGAACCTGAGTGGGCAGGTTAGGGAGCTCCCCTGGGATCTCAGGTTGACCCCAAAGAAGAGAGCTTTCCTTCTCCCCTCACCCTTAAACACACAGTAGATCCAAGTGGGGAGTGGAAGGCCAAGGCATCTGGAAATGGTGTGGTGCTGAAAGCAAACCTCACTTCCAAAAGGCTGAGGACTCTTGTCACCTTTTTCTGCACCTTCACAGTTATGCGTTCATCTCCCAGCTCCTAGACTCGCGGATGATTCAGTGTAAAGCAGCCTCCATCAGGTAGGACTCAAAATGATATTAGTACAATGTGAAGAAAACCCGGGCAGTCCCTTTACACAGGTCAGCAAGTTTGAGGCAAAGAGCTTTTAGTTGTTAAAGTTGGTGGCACATCAGCTCGTGTATCAGAATCCCTCCCTTTTCTCTGGTTGTATTTGACTTCCTCACCTGTGTGTCTGCAGAAGATGAACAGCCCTGACTGGTCCTTCTGGCATGGTCCCAAACTGCAGTCCCAGTTGAAAGTTAGTAGCTCCATAGATCACCAATTCCCAATTAAAGAGTCCTATAATCTCTCTTCCCTTTTCTATCTACCAACCCATCCCAGATTTCTATTTAGGGAATCCTAGCTGCATCTGTTGGGGAAAGGTCTAACCCCTCTGAGCCTCAGTTTTTCCTTGTCTACACAGTGGAAATAATTATTTTAACTAATTCAGAGAGTTATTGTGAGGATTGCCAAAGTGAATAAAAATTTAACACAGGTAAATATGAAATGTACCAGTAACCAGAAACTGTCCATAGAGCAAGGATGCCTTAGATGTTGTCTGAATTTTAGTCATTTGAATTTGTTTCTCTTTCCGGTCCAGAGTCTTTGAGTTGTTTTCCCCAAAGGCAAATAATTTCTTCCTAAGTGCCTTCCCTAGAGCAAATTGCTCTGTTGTTATTTACCCAAAAGGGTCATCTTGAAACTGAGAAAAATTCTCCCCAGGAATAACAGTGGAAGCCCAATTTCCCAAAGCAAAGACTGAAGGAGAGAACTGAACTCAGCACAACCACCTTCTCCACGGAGGACAGCTGTGCCTGTTCAAGGAAGTAGGTGGGGACATCTGGGAGAGCACCCCCACCTCCCATCTCCCTATCCAGGCAGGGAGCTTCTGAGTCACAGAGCCTATGAACTCCAGGGAGCCTTTGAATGGAACTCTTCCCGCACACCTGCCCTGACCCCTCTGCCCATGGGAATGCACTCTGCCGCTCCTCTGTTCCTCCGAGGACCATGTCTTCACTGTGGGCCCCTCTGCTCCTCCCACTGCCCGTGGAGCCATGCCATACGAAGCTTGGTACTCAGCCCCTGCAGAACCTTCTCCTTTGACAAGTCGTCAACAGTGCTTCTTCACAGTTCTCTCTCTCCAGACTCACTGACTAAATCACAATTTCTCAGAGTAGGGTCTGGGAATCTCCACTGCTGGTAAGCACTGAAGAGGATTCTTGAACAAGGTAAAGTATAAGGACATTTGTTACAGAAGAAAGGTCATTCTCCATGATCTGTTCAAGACCCTTCATGAAAATTTTGTTCCCTGTTCCTTATCTCCGACGTGATGGCCTGCTACTCCATGAGAACCACCTCCAGCTGTCCCAACCACTAACTCACATCTCTGCAAATACAACACACAGGTTCCTGCCTCAAGGTCCTGCTGATGTGATTCCACCTCCTTGGAACGCTCTGTCTCCACCTAAGTCCTATTTTTCCATCAAAGCTTTCTTGCGTATGAATTATTGAGACAGGTGTTAAGCACCCTCTGATGCAAGGCTCTGTGCCCTTAGTCTACTGCAAAGGGCAACATGGGGTTCTCGTCCTCCTGGAGTGTTAAGGTTGAATAAGGAGATAAGACATTATACATCATAATGAGAGGTAGAGTATGAAAGAAGCAGAAGTGTTAGGGAAGGGAGGAAGCATGAGACAACCAGGGAAAGCATTATAGGAATTGGCATTTTCTGCAAAGCCTTCGGTGTGGATATGACTGCAGATGTGGTTACGGGAAGTTCAGTCCAAGGGAAGAGTTGAGCAACAGCACAGAAGTAGGAATGTGAAGAGAATACATAGAGAATGAGAAATAGCACAGCTTGGCTTAGCTCAGAGGAAGAGTTTAGGTAGAAATGTGAGAGATGAGGCTAAAATATAGATCAGGTGTCCTTCATACACTCCTTCCTCTGAACTCCTTTAATTTTTATGCCCTGAACCAACTCAGCTAGACCGCTTAGCATATACGGCCATGTATTTTTTTTCAATTGCTCGTCATATGTTTTTAAAAGCAAAAATTTCTTCATTATAAGACATTTTTATTGAAGAAAATTTGGAAAATATAGAAAGGCAGTAAAATTTAAAAGTCACTCATAAATCAACTATGTAGAAATAACTATAGTTAGCAATATGGTTGATCTTTAAATGCCTTTTCCCCCTATGCACATCTGGGTGGCTCTTTGCTACTGTAAAACTGAAATGAGGTTGTGTATAATTTTGTATCCTCTTTTTGAAACTTAACAGAATATACTGAGCACAATCTCACATCACTGAATATTCCTTGAAAATACAGTTGGTAGGGCGGCGCCTGTGGCTCAAGGAGTAGGGTGCCAGCCCCATATACTGGAGGTGGAGGGTTCAAACCTGGCCCTGGCCAAAAAAAGAAAATACAGTTGGTAATGGCTGCATACTATTTCAACATACAAATATTCAAGTCTCTACATAACCTGGTATTGCCCAAGTACAATTTTATGAGCATTAATAAAAGATATATTAATAGGTTAAGCCAAGTTAAAGTATTTTTTTTTCCTTCTGGATTCTGTAAGTCTTCAAAGAATTCCAATATGGATTTTGGTTTTTCAAAATGGGGGTCTAGCAGGTAGTAATTTCTAAAGGTATTGACTCTGGATTCTTTTTTTACACAAGCATCTCATAGGACTCATTTTCTGCAAACGTTTGGGAAATACTGGTTTAACATTTCTCCCATTATAGGAATTTGGATTGTTCCCAGTTTTTCACTATTATAAATAATACTTTGATAAAGATCGTTGAGCATAAAAGGCAGGCTACTTTTCTCATTTCTTTAGGACAGATTTTTAGAAGTAGAATTATGGGGTCACAACATGTGTTGTTGTTTTTTTTTAACATGATACTCGTAGTCTCTGTCTTCTCTGTCAGTTTGTCTGTCTCTTCTTCCCTCCCTTTCCTCCACCACTCTTTCCGCTACCAGCTTCTTTAATTCTGTGACTATGTGCACAGAATTTCTCACATCTTCCTAGTGTAGTCTCATGCCCGTTACTTAGAAAGTCCTCCGGGAATGTTTCATGGTGCTGGTAATAATGATAAGGAAGAAGAAACATCAGAAGAAAGGGGAGGTTCAGAGCAGGAAGGAAGTGCATCTTTCAGTAGAAAGTGGCAGTGTAAAATAGTTCTTAAATGCAGGCTATTCTGTGTCAGACAGTCTGAGTTTGTAGCTGTAAATTCAGCCTCTGTGAGACCCTGTTCAGAGTACAGTGCTAATAGTACCTAACTCGGAGGTCCATAGCAAGCACTCAGGGAGAAATATATAGCACATGCCAGGCACATGTAAACACTGAACATATACAGTTTTGCCTCATTATTATTAGTAGCTGGGTTTTGGAGTCCAAAGGAAAGGTGATCATTTCTTTAAGAAGTTTAAAGAGTGTGGGAGTTACACTGGATCAGCACAAATAATAGCTGATCAGACCAAAGCTTGCCCCAGAAGAGACATCCAGAAGTTATGGCTCAGGAATAGACAGGCTCTGCTAGAAATGGTCGCGACAACAGCAAAAGCAAGCCAATAGAGAGAGAAGGGTTTTAGCCAAGGCAACAAGGGCTGCATTAAAGACAAAAAATCAAATCCGTTTGGCATGGTAAAGACTAACATTTTCATTCAGGACTCCTCTCCTGCCAGGAAACTCCATTCTGATCACATGTTCCATTCCGGAGATAATCAACCATCTCCCCTCGACACAATGTATGCGGCCCTCCGCTGGGCTCTTACCTGTCGGTTCCTGTCACACCCTAATTGACAACAGGCCTTCCAAGCTGGCAGCTCCCGCAGGGACTCTGACAAGAGCAACTCTGAAGCTTGGCATCTCCCTGGACCTTCTTATTTATTGCTCTGTTTCAAAGAAGGAATTATCCCTGTGTTGTTGAGGCCATTACAAAATTTTTCTGGATTTCCTGGGTGTGCCCAACCCACGTGCAAAAGGTTGATCATTTGGCTGCATCTCAGAAAGCTGAAAAGAGCTGCAACTCAATACTCTGACATGAGTCCAGCGCTGGGGGGCTGAGGCTAACAGGCTGGGTCCCATCCCTTCTTTGGAGTCCCCCTCTCCTCTCCTCACTCTTCCCCAACACTCTCAGGGCTGCTGAGAGTTAACAAGTGTTAAAACCCCTTAGATCTATTTAGAGGGAAGGCCAATTTACTATGATTAAATGCAAGGTAGCGTTCAATTAGCAGAAGATAAACACAACATATCAACCCACTCTGATAATTTTTAAATCAAAAGTTAGAGCACACATAGGCTGCTGTGATAATAATTTACTAATTTAATGATGAAGCTTTTTTAAGATCTTGCCATTCTCTCAGAGTGCGTATGAAGGACGCCCCTAATGTTAATTACAGCTTGCTTCATTAACAACTTAACCAAAAGACCACACTTTGTGAAATTATTTGGGAACTTATGAGGAATGAAAGTTGATGGAAGGAAATTACCAGGAGTATCTTTCCCATCAGTTAATGAAGGGTATGATGTATAAATCATTAGCAAAGGCCATATGGTGACAGTCAGTGGAAGAAAGGAGCATTTAGAGTTTGGTACAGGAGCAAGGCTGATGGCTGCGAATAATGTGTGAAAGCACATGCCTATTCATATATGTGCCCCTTGTAGCAGCAAAGACATGCTCTGCCATGCAAACTCCAGGGCGGTTTTCTTGGCAGACAGCTAGCTGCAGCTTACACCTCTGGGCTCTGCCTGATAGAGTCGGAATCACCTCCAGCAGAGTGTTAAAGCTGTAGCAGACAGTAAGTGCTTAGGAACTGATGCTGAACTCACAGGCCTGCACACTCCAGTTGGAAGAATGCCTCTCAGATTCAGCATAGTTCTTTCTGTCTCTGCCAGCCAGCTCCTTTGAACAAGGAAGCACTGGCCCACAACTGTCCAAAATGATTTGGGGTTTTAGAGGGCAGGGGCCCCTGACAGCCTGAGAAAGCTGTTCCCAAAGGTTGCTACTCATTGAAAACAACTAGAGATCTTTTAAAAATACTAATTTCTGGGCTTGGTGACTGTAGCTTAGTGGTAGGGCGCCAACCATATACACCAGGGCCGGCAGGCTCAAACCTGGCCCACGTCTGCTAAACAACAATGACAACTGCAACTGAAAAATAGCTGGGCATTGTGGCAGGTGCCTGTAGTCCCAGCTACTTGGGAGGCTGAGGCAAAAAAATCGCTTAAGCCCAAGAGTTTGAAGTTGCTGTGAGCTGTGATGCTACAGCACTCTACCAAGGGTGACAAGAGAGACTCTGTCACAAAAAAAGAAAAAGGAAGGAAGGAAAGGAAGGAAGGAAGGAAGGAAGGAAGGAAGGAAGGAAGGAAGGAAGGAAGGAAGGAAGGAAGGAAGGAAGAGAGAGAGAGAGAGAGAGAGAGAGAGAGAAAGAAAGAAAGAAAGAAAGAAAGAAAGAAAGAAAGAAAGAAAGAAAGAAAGAAAGAAAGAAAGAAAGAAAGAAAGAAAGAAAGAAAGAAAGACTAATTTCTGGCTCCCTCTCCTACCCATTTAATCTGAGAAGGATATGATCTGAGCATTGAGATTTTAAAAAAGATTTCTCCAACCAGGTGATTCTAACATTTAGCAAAATTGGGGAAATCACTAGTCTATGGCCCAAGCCCAGGGTCTAAGGTGGATGAAAGTCTCTGAATCCCACAGCTGGTGTTGGAATCTGGTCACAGCATGTTTCTGGCCAGGCTGTTGACCATGGAAGGGTGGGGAAGAGGTAACAAGGTCCTTAGAATTAATGGGCTTGAATTTGAATCCCAGAACCACCACTTATTTGGGTTCATTATCCTCTCTGAGTTTTCTGCTCTGTGAAATGGAGGAAATGATGCATTCCTCGGAAGTTGTGAGAGGACTAATTAAAATATGTTGGGAGTTTAGCCTGTGACAACACAGTAAGTGGAAGATTTTTTTTTTTGCAGTTTTTGGCCAGGACCAGGTTTGAACCCACCACCTACTCCTTTGAGCCACAGGCACCACCCTGGAAGAATGTTTTATCTAACCAATGGGTATTAACTAGTTAAAAGAAAAAAAGAATGAGGAGCCAACTGGAATCTGGTACTTGGTCAATGTTGCTGAAAGAACTATGAGCATTTTGTCCAAGTTCCTTCAATAAACTCGGGATGCGATGGTAACAATAGCACCTTATTATAAACATGTGTCTACTGTCAACCAGGCATTGTTCTAGGCTCTTTTTTTTTTTGTAGAGACAGAGTTTCACTTTATTGCCCTCGGTAGAGTGCCGTGGCGTCACACAGCTCACAGCAACCTCCAACTCCTGGGCTTAGGCGATTCTCTTGCCTCAGCCTCCCGAGTAGCTGGGACTACAGGCGCCTGCCACATGTTCTAGGCTCTTTATAAATGCTTAGGTTTCTAGCTAGTAGATATACCAATAAGAATTTTCTGGCAAGGGACAGAGCAGAGAATAGTTGTTTATAAGAAATTCCACTAATCCAAGTGCATGCCCCTCTAGTCTAGGACTGGAGGCCACAGGTGTTGAGAGATACCAGTTTATTTTTCAAGTGGGCAAGACTTGGTCGATGGAAAGAAGAGCAGACTCAGCAAAGACCTGGTGACCAGTTTCAGGTCTGCTACTACCAAGCTGACAGACTGTGAATATGTTTTTAACCATTCTAAATCTCAATTTCCTCATTATAGAAGGTGTGGATAAAGACAGTTACCTTGCAGAGTGTAAAGCGTGAAATGAAACAACACAGTAGAACTCCCCTCGTTGCCCACCTCCCTACATTATCAACCTCCCTACACTACCCACCTCCCTACACTACTGACCTCCCTACACTGCCCATCTTCCTACACTGCCCACCTCCTTAAGTGTATATCCATAGAGTAGGCCTAGTTCCTTATATTGGCCACCTCTGTCTGTTGACCAGTCTGTCAGTCCCTTGTGTGGTCAACTTACAAAGGTCCTACTCTACATGAAAGTGCAGATTATGGTGCCTGGTACACTTCTAAGAACTCACTAAAGGGTCAAATCACACATTCAAAACAGGGGAGAAAGGGAACACGGTATGGGATGTTTACAGGTGGGAGCCGGGGCTTCTGGACCCCAAGGTGACATGGGAATGTCATAAAATTCATTGTCCCATTTCCCAGCCAAGGCCAGATTTGATGAGCTATTGCAACGGTCCTCTTCTCACTCCCCAGCATATTCATGCACCCGTGGGCCCTTTGTTCTAATCAAGCCCCTCAGCTAGAGCTGAGGTGGCAGCTGGGCCACCCTGCAAGCTTACAGACTCAGCACCTCAATTAGAGTGTGGGCTGAGAAAAGCAGGACCCACAGCCCCACTCAGCACCAGCTCTTTCTGCAGAAACAACCACCCCCCTAACTAGGAAAATCAATGGACTTTCTCCCCTCCAATATCTCAATAGCTATTTGAATGTATTCTATAACAGAAGGAGCTGTTGAACAAAAGGTCAGGGCTGATTTGAAGTTGGTCTTTGCATCAGCAATCGCTTTTAAAGACGCAAGTCTCCCAACTCTGAGCCCCTGAAGATTAAAAAAAAAAATTACATAAATGTACAAATGACTTTAGGACTTTGATTATACAACATCTGAGGAAATATCCATATGAACTGTTAAGGAAGACTAAAGATATTGTGATAAAGAGGACTCTTTGAAATTCCGCTTTTAAAAAAAAAAAATCTATGTCATGAGATATGAATATAGCCAAAGCCTTGATAAAAGTCGTGTCATCCTTTTGCCATAGCAGCCGCTAAGGCATAAAAGAGACCACAGGCCTGGAGATCTTTGCTGCCTTTAAAGTCTGGCTTATTAACATGCATTAGAGTCTTCCTGAAGATGGGTCTGGCCAAAGGTTATCAACAGAAACTTAATTTAATGAGCCCAGACCATGGGGGAAGGAGCCCTGCAAAGCCAACACGGGGAGGAATTTGGGGCGAGGGCATTTCATTTTCTGAAGAGGAGAGACAAAGATAAACTCATTAAAGCAGAAGGCACCACATTGTTGGTTTTTATCATCAGAACACCCATCTCCCAGTATGGGAGCCCCACTTGCCGTCACGTTGGAAACTAAACTCCACTCTACTCAGAATAGAACCTGATGATAATAAAGGCTGTGAGGGTGGAGAAGAGCAGCAGGGAAGGCTGGTTTATAGACCAACAGCAGCGCCAAGATGTGACAGCTAACGCGGGCTGGAGTCCACAGGGCTTCTCAGGGCAGAGGCAGGGCTTTTTGCCATTTGCTTCCCAGTAGATCTAGGCCAGTTACTCCCATCACAGTTATGCAGAGACAAGTAAGAATTCTGGAATCCTGAGGACAGACAAAGCTGCTCAAAGAAATGTGTAGACTCCCCTGGTAGGAGAATGAATTGTTCCAAGGCTGGAACGGTAAGGACATACTTTTGGGGTCATTGAAAAAGTGGTCACAGATTGACATGCCTATGGGAGACAGGCAAGTAGCCTAAATTAGCAAGCCAGACAGGCAGTGAAGTAAGAGGGTATGCTAGGGAGAGGGCATGGTCCCTTCTTAACATTCAGCTGGGTGAACAGTAGCAGCACTGGATGTGTTGCTATGCGGAGGAAACTGGACTTTTTATATAAACTCTCCTGATTTTAAACATCAGGTCTCTTTGTTTCTGTTTTATTCATATTTTCTGGGACAACCAAAATATGCATATAGCCTAAAGCCTGTAGATTTGGGGCACCTGACTAAAGCATCAGGAAGAACTGAATTTTTGTTCTTACCTTAACATGAACTGGTACTAAAAGTCCAAGGGAAAAACATCATTTAGAAGGCTGAGTTGTAGCATTTGCATTTATTTCTAGAAGAAAGTATTCTCCAAGTCAGGTTGTCACAGATGGCCAAGCATGCTGTGTATTGTATGATGACAGGGAACCCTATTTATAACAAAGACCATATACAAATGTCACCTCTCGACGTTGCAGAGTATGAACCTATACAACCCTGCCTACAGCTCTGGAGGTGACATACACCCAATTTTTCATCTCAGCAGGTTGCTGAGGGACAAACCCATTTGAATCCTAATCTCCTGATTCAGAAGGGCCAGCACACTCATTCTCGGCTCTCAAATGGACTTCTACCAAAATCAGCCATGAATGACTGCTTGGCATTATAAACGATATCCTGGAAGAACCAAAGTTTTGTTCTCACCTTGCCAGCCACAAATAAGGATGATCCCCTATGTTTAATTAGCATGGACCATAGGGGCTATACTTTAAAGGGACTCAGCCTAAGTATATTCAGGATCGTATATAATTTCTTTTAAATGAGAAGAAAAATGGAAAAATATACAAATATACATAGTATAAGTTCTAGAAGCTTTGCTTGTGGTAGGTTTATGAAAATTGCCATGTAGAATTGATTGCTAACCTGTATATTCTGTGCTAGATTAATATAATAATAAAACACTGTTTATACCCTCATTGGGTATTAGCATTATTTCTCCAATGATCTACAGGCGTCAAAAGACAATGATGACACTGGCTGGTCCCTGAAGCAGTAAGTCACCTGGACAAATTACCTCATGGTAAAGATATAAGGGAAGTACCAGAAATGGGTGGAAGAAATCTTTCTTAGTGTCTAGATTCAAGAAATGGTTATTTCACTTGGAAGCTCAAAAGTGACACAAGTAAGTGACTGCAGGAGCATCTTCAGAGAAGAAAAACATAGGAATGCATTAGCGAATGTGATGAGCTGTATTTCAGTGGCTCAGAAAATATGTACCCAGTAATGCCCATAAATATTTAATAATAAGCCAGATACATAAAGACAAAGGGGGAGACAAACACATTTGTAACACCGAATAATAAATGTATCATAAACATTTGTTGACTAAAACAATATTTCAATTTGCAGAATTCCCAAAAGATAGTGTTTCATTTCTGATGACAGTGACATTACCTAAGAGAGGGGATGAAAAAGAAGGCTTATTCTCTCAGCTGACCTTCTGGGCTGGTGTTGGTGACCATCGTCACATGTGACAGCTGTCAGGTCTGCTGGGTTGCTAATGGGGACGTGACAACTCACTCATCCACACAGGGGCTCTTTTGAAATGGTTCTAATCTGTACTTAGTTTCCAGAATATAAGAACAAAAAAAGAATCTCGTAAGACACCCATCTCCTTGATTAAGACTGGGTCAGCTTATAAAAAATAAAAATTAAAAAGAAAAGAAAACAACTGAGTATTCCAAGTAGGAATGGCAATGTCAGCCTTGTTTAGTGCTTTACACGGGGGCAAGATGAACTGCCACAGAAAGAAGCATTAGATAAGAGCAGTGCAAGAGCCTAATAAATACGTTCATGAAAAGTTAAAACAGCTGCCTCATCTGTCTGCAGCACGAGGCAGGCAGCACTGTGAGGGTGCATCTAACTTCCTTTTCAAATCAGGGGCAATTTGCTGCCTTCAAAATAAAGAAAGGGAAAGAGAAGAGGCCTGTCTGGTCAATGATTTATTCATGGAGCCAAGAAAACACTTCCTCTCTAAAATTATATTTTTCCTGGGTTCTAACCCTTCAATCTTCCTCCAGCCTGGGAATATATGTTTCTCTCCTCCATATATTTTTCAGTGGTTTCCATTATTACATGACACACCGTTCACCTCAATCTACAGTGCTGAGACCTCAGTGGGGTTGCCCTTGCTCGGAGGATTTTGCTGCACCAAAACTCAGAATTAATGCTGCATCTCACCTGGAGAGCTGAGCAGCTTCTCCTGTAGACTGAAGCCTCCCTTCCTCACTCCAGGAAGAGGCTGTGGGCAAAACAAGGGGAGGCAGTGGCATTCGGAGTTGGTAACGTCCACAGTTTGTACACAAATGACTTTTAGAGGCAAATAGAGAGATGGGGGGGGCCAAGTGACCCAAGAAATAGCCTATTTCTGTACAGAAACAAAAATTTTAGCTCATGTCCTTGGAGGGCTCCAAGCTGCTTCATACTTTATTATCCATGGGCACACGTAGATTTGGGTTACAGGAATATACAAGGAAGTTCAAGTTAGAATCTCTGGGTATTGGTTAACCCAAGTGTCAGAGAACTCTGGATGAACCAAATGTTGATGCCTTAATAACAACAACAACAACAACACCGAAGCAGCAAGGTGTGAACGAGTTTTCAGCATTACATAAACAACATAATGAGATATAATCTAGCAGGAACTGGAGTGAAACATCAGCTTAGAAATGAAAAATGTAGCCATCCATTCACTTTCCTGGCAATTCTGAAGGAGGAAAAATCTTAAAGGAAGGGACAGTGTTTATTTGCGGAATGGTTCCTTCAGGCAAATGGTCAACCGTCTTTTATTTCCTGTCCATAATTCTGTTTAGAACATGGGTTTTGTACCAGCATCCAACACAGATGTCACCCTGAAGAAGTCTTTTCCTGCTGTGCCCTGCATGTCCCTGTGCGCCTGCGTTCATCTCTTTGAGAAGTGGCTGTTTCCATTTGAGTGTGAGCCCATGAAGGCAAGACCAAAGCTTCTTCTGCTCTGTGTCCTGAGCGCTTAGCACAGAGCCTGATATACCACATGGAAGTGATACCCACTTGCTAATTTCAGTGTTAAATGGAATTGCCCTCTCATTTCCATTTCCCTTCCCCTGCCTGCCCTGGCAGTGTAGGCATCTCTTTTCCTCCGCGGCTACTGTTTCCAACCCTCTGCATGTCACCTTTCAGGCACTTTTCTCTATTCCTTCATATCGTTTGTCACTTTCCCTTCCTATCCTTCTTTTCTTTTTTCTAGCCTTGGCCTTGGTCTGCCAAGGACTCCTATGGGTGTTTCTTAACAAAGAATGCCCAGAATTTCCTTGAAGAAGGCTATTTTCAGTTCTTTTCCATCCCTTGGAATCACCAAAGGGAAGGGTATAAGCTGTGAACCCACTTCCTTGGCATAGGAGAAAGGAGAAAGAGGAACTTGTGCTGTTTGTGTTCCCTGATAGAATCAGGACCCACACAGGGACTGAGGGACCCTGACAATAACAACCAGCTTTACCCAACAACACTCTAGCATCTATTAGAACACCTGCGCCCATGTAACTCTTTACCTCACTTAGAACAACAGGTAGACCTAGGTGGCCAGCTCTACTTTAGTGAATCTATTTTTTCCTTACTCAATAGGGCCCAACCATAAACCATTCATTTCTCACTAAGACCAGAAGTCAGGAAATGAATAAAATCATCCAATGGCAGACTCCATTAGTAACATCTCAATGCTCTCTAAACAGAGTCTTCCCAGAGATGCCAGATTCAGCAATTCCGAGATGTGCCCATGGAGCCTGTGATATTAATCAAATTCATGAGGAAGGCTGAGGCCAGAATGCTTAAGGCCAATGCATCCTAACATGCTCTTCCCCCATTACAGGGAAAAAGCAAGCCCCAGTGTAACGTGACATCATCAATCTAAGTAGGCAAGTGGAATGGATTTCCTGATTACCAGGTTAAGTGATGCATCAAACAGGAGCAAGCCTGGTCATTGCTAATCATTTAAATTTAAGAAAACTGAGCTCAGTGACATTATCAGGCCCACATTAAAGACTGACTTCTTTCTGCTATCAGGAATGTTTTGGTGTCCACTCCCAGATTTATTACTCTGAGAAGCTGAAGGATGGGCTGAGGCTGCAGCTATCTATGGCATCAGTTCTCCATCCATCACATCATCCCCTGGACACCTCTGCTGGTTGGCCTCTGGGCTTGAGACCTCTGATCTCTCCCCTTTACTCAGGCCTTCTGTGGCCAAGTCTAAAAGTAGACTGAGGGGCAAGCATCTAGAAAATAGTTTAGTGACTGAAGCCAGCTTTCCACAGAGGCTCCCATCCAGAAGGAGAGTTAAAGGACAGAAATTTAGCAAGTAACCTGGTGGATTAGAGCTGTACCAAGAGAGAAGGTTGAAGAATGCACATCAACCCTGCTGAGGTGAGCTGCAACCCCAAGGATACAAACAAAAGGTACAAAATCCATCACCAAGCAGATGGGAGTCCCCTCCCCCATGATAACGGCTCGGAGTGCCCCATAAACAAATTAGCAGAGTTCAAAGGTCCTCCTACTACACTCCACAGGAGACACCCTCTAAAAACTGGACCTACCTCCCCTACTAGGGTGCCATGGTATTCTCCTGCCAGGCATAAAACTGTATAAAACTGTATATATTCTCTACCTGCAATTCTGAGCTCCCAGTACTCCCCTCCAGTCTTACTCTGAGGTCCGGAGGCCTGTGCCCCAGGAGTCCAGATTCTTGGGTGATTTCGCAAGGGGTGTGGACAGGGCCTGGACTGCAGTTGGTCAGTGCTGAATCTGCAGGAGAGGATGGTCGGCTGAGAGGGAACCACGCCAGAGCGGCGGTACACCAAGGTACAGAGCAGCAGCCATTTTGGGCAACAATAGGGCTCACCCCCAGATATTCTGAAGTCACATCCCCTGTCTCTATGGGTCACCAGAGGAGGCCAGGAATCTTCTCAGGTGGCAACCAACATGGAACAGATCTGGGGCAGAAACGCAGGCCCCATGAGTAAAGGGTTTGCTTGAGGTGGTACTGGCTTGGGTGGAGCGCAGAAACTAGAAAACGTACGCGCAGATCCGGGAGATTCCCAGGGTAGGGCTGACCCAGAGGACTGCTTTAATGAGCCGAAGATGCACCCAGCCCTCAGGGAATCATCAGCCTATAGACAAAGGAAGGCAGGAAGCTAGAACTGACAGCTAACCGAGCTGCAAATACAAACCTGCAGGAGTAAAGACAGGGCCTGAGACGCAGGTTCTGGGAACTCAAAACAGTTTCTCTTCTGCAGGGGAATTTAGCAGGGACAGAAACAAATTCCCACAAAGTTGTTCTGTTCTGTCAGTAACATCAATCAGGGTTGGGGCTGGAACGGAGTGAACACCCCCCAGCCTCCATCAAGTGCCTGAGGTTGTCAGGCCTCACCTCCCCCTGCTGGATAGAGGCAGAGAGGAGTGGCCTGGCTGAGCAGATATAGATTTACTTCTCATTCAGGCAGGTGTAAACCCCTGGAGTATCTGCTCATTGGAGGCAACTGGGTCACAGCTCTGCGGGGTTATCAGTGACTGAGTGTGACAGAGTTGTAAGGTGGGGAAGGAGGCATCAACCGTCCCCCACTAATCTATTTGCTGGGTGGGTCCTCCTGACTTCACGGAGCACCGGAGCAAGTCATATTTGAGTTGTCAGCAGACCCACGTGATCTAGTTGCCAGAGACCTTTTAAACTCTCTCACCTGAGACAGGTGCTAACTGAGACAATTGATTTGGACCTTTTGAACTGAGCCAATTGCCTGAGGACTATCCAAGTGGTGACGTTGGTGTGTCGTGGGAAGAAGGTTTGATTTTCCTTTTCCAATTGTTACCTGTGGTGGGCAGGGTGACTTAATTGCTGGTATTTCTCCACAGCTGAGACTTCAACCCAGAGTAAGTGTTTCACTAGGGTCAGACAGAGACCAGTTAAAAATAAGACAAAGCCACTTAGCCCCACCACACAAAACATGTCCCCAGTTTCTCAGACTGTAACACTGTATGGGTCCTCGACAAGCTCCAAGGGAAAAGTCAAATAATGTAAAATATTCATGGGGCAGATTCAGTGGAAAAACTCTGGTAACATGAATAACCAGAATAGATCAACCCTCCCCCCCAAGGAAAGATATGGCATATGTAACTGAAGATCCCATTCATAAACAGCTGGCCGAGATGTCAGAAATTGAATTCAGAATTTGGATTGCAAACAAGATTAATAGAATGGAGGAAAATTTGGAATTGGAAATTCGAGGAGCAATTCAAAAGTCAGAATTAGAAATTTGAGGAGAAACTCAAAAGTTGTCTCAAGAATTTAATGAATTTAAAGACAAAACCACCAAAGATTTTGATGCACTGAAGCAAGAATTTGCAGCCCTCAAAGATCTGAAAAATACAGTAGAATCCCTCAGTAACAGAGTGGAGCAAGCAGAAGAAAGAATTTCTGACACTGAATACAAAGCTTTTGAATGCTCCCAAACTCTCAAACAGAAAGAAAAATGGAGAGCAAAAACAGATCATTCTCTCAGAGAGCTCTGGGATAATTCACAGAAGACTAATATCCACCTCATTGGAATCCTTGAAAGTGATAAAGTGGCTCTCAAGGCACAGAGGCCCTTCTCCATGAAATTATGAAAGAGAATTTTTCAGACATGCCAAGGGATTCTGAAATTCAGGTAGGAGACAGTTTCACAACCCCAGCACAACTCAACCTGAATAAGACATCCCCCAGCCATATCATAAGTAACATCAATAAAGTTAATATAAAGGAGAAAATTCTGGAAGCAGCCAGACGTAAGAAATCCATTACCTACAATGGGAAGAATATTACAATGACTTCAGATCCCTCTGCTAAAACTTTTCAAGCCAGAAGAGGGTGGTCATCAACTTTTAATAGCCTAAAACAAAATAAGTTTTAACCCCAGATCCTGTATCCAGCTAAACCGAGTTTCATTTATGATGGAGAAATTAAATACTTTAATGACATTCATATGTTGAAGAAACTTGCCATAACCAAACCAGCTCTTCAGGATATTCTCAGACCTATCCTCCATTATGATTAGCCCAATCCTCAACCACAAAAGTAAACTCACTCAGAAACTTTTGATCGAACTCCAACTTCCACACTGGTGAAAGGATTAAAAATGTCCACTGGACATTTCCAAAACTCAATACCCAAAATTTTACCAGACATATCAATATTCTCCATTAATGTAAATGGCTTAAACTGTCCTCTAAAGAGGCACAGGTTAGATGACTGAGTACAAAAACTCAGGCCAGATATTTGCTGCATACAAGAATCACATCTTACCTTAAAAGATAAATATAAACTCAGGGTGAAAGTATGGTTGTCCATATTTTAGGCAAATGGTAATTGGAAAAAAGCAGGTGTTGCAATTTTATTTGAAGAGACAATAGGCTTCAAACCAACAAAAGTAAGGAAGGATAAGAATGGTTGCTTCATATTTGTTAAGGTAATACACAATATGATGAGATTTCAATTATTAACATCTATGCACCCAACCAAATGCACCTCAATTTACAAGAGAAACTCTAACAGACATGAGCAACTTGATTTCCTCCAGCTCCATAATAATTGAAGATTTCAACACTCCTTTGTCAGTGTTAGATAGATCCTCCAATAAGAAGCTGAACAAAGAAATTTTAGATTTAAACTTAACCATCCAACATTTGGATTTAGCAGACATCTACAGAACATTTCATCCCAACAAAGCTAAATACAAATACTTCTCATCAGCCCACGGAACATACTCCAAATCGATCACATCTTAGGTCACAAGTCTAACCTCAGTAAATTTAAAGGAATAGATATTATTCCTAGCATCTTCTCGGACCACCATGGAATAAAAGTTGAACTCAGTAACAACAGGAATCTGCACACTCATACAAAAACATGGAAGTTAAATAACCTTGTACTGAATGATAGCTGGGTCACAGATGAGATTAAGAAGGAAATTGCCAAATTTTTGGAACAAAATGACAATGAAGACACGAAGTATCAGAACGTCTGGGATACTGCAAAGGCAGTCCTAAGAGGGAAATTTATAGCACTGCAAGCCTTCCTCAAGAGAATGCAAAGAGAGGAAGTTAACAACTTAATGGGACATCTCAAGCAACTGGAAAAGAAAGAACATTCCAACCCTAAACCCAGTAGAAGAAAAAAAAATAACCAAAATTAGAGCAGAATTAAATAAAATTGAAAACAAAAGAATTATACAACAGATCAATAAATCAAGTAGTTGGTTTTCTGAAAAGGTCAATAAAATAGATGATTGGCTAACCTAACCAGGAAAAAAAGAGTAAAATCTCTAATTTCATCAATCAGAAATGACGAAGATGAAATAACAACAGACTCCTCAGAAATTCAAAAAATCCTTAATGAATATTACAAGATTCTTTATTGCCAGAAATATGAAAATCTGAAGGAAATTGACCAATACTTGGAAGCACATCACCTTCCAAAACTTAGCCAGAATCAAGTGGAAATGTTGAACTGGCCAATATCAAATTCCAAAATAGCATCAACCGTACGAAATCTCCCTAAAAAAAAAAGCCAGAGACCAGATGGCTTCACGTCAGAATTCTACCAAACCTTTAAAGAGGAACTAGTACCTATATTACTCAACCTGTTCCAAAATATAGAAAAAGAAGGAAGACTACCCAACATGTTCTATGAAGCAGACATCACCCTGATCCCCAAACCAGGAAAAGACCCAACAAGAAAAGTAAATTATAGACCAATATCACTAATGAATATAGATGCAAAAATATTCAACAAGATCCTAACAAACAGAATCCAGCAACACATCAAACAAATTACACGTCATGACCAAGTTGGTTTTTCCCAGTTTCTCAAGGCTGGTTCAATATGCATAAATCTATAAGTATAATTCAGCACATAAACAAATTAAAAAACAAAGACCATATGATTCTCTCAATTGATGCAGAAAAAGCTTTTGATAATATACAGCATTTCTTCATGATCAGAACACTTAAGAAAATTGGTATAGAAAGGACATTTCTTAAACTAATAGAGGCCATCTACAGCAAACCCACAGCCAATTATCGTATTGAATGGAGTTAAAAGGAAATCATTTCCACTCAGATCAGGAACCTGACAAGGCTGCCCATTGTCTCCACTGCTCTTTAACATTGTAATGGAAGTTTTAGCCATCGCAATTAGGGAAGACAAGGTAATAAAGGGTATCCAGATAGGGTCAGAAGAGATCAAACTTTTGCTCTTTGCAGATGATATGATTGTATATCCGAAAAAAACCAGGGATTCTACTACAAAACTCTTAGAAATGATCAAGGAATACAGCGGCGTCTCAGGTTACAAAATCAACATCATAAATCAATAGCCTTTATATATACCAACAATAGTCAAGCTGAAAAAACAATTAAGGACTCTATTCTGTTCACACTAGTGCCAAAGAAGATGAAATATTTGGGAGTTTAACAAAGGACATGAAAGATCTCTATAAAGATCACTATGAAACTCTGAAAAGAAATAGCTGAAAATGTTAACAAATGGAAAAACATACCATGCTCATGGCTGGGAAGAATCAACATTGTTAAAATGTCCATACTATCCAAAGAAATATACAATTTTAATGCAATCCCTATTAATGCTCCCCTGTTATACTTTAAAGATCTTGAAAAAAGATCATCTAACTCCAGTAAGATTAGCCCATATCACAAAATCCCAAGACCAGAGATGTTGGCGTGGATGTGGAGATAAGGGAACACTTCTACACTGTTGGTGGGAATGCAAATTAATACATTCCTTTTGGAAAGATGTTTGGAGAACACTTACAGATCTAAAAATAGATCTGCCATTCATTCCTGTAATTCCTCTACTAGGTATATACCCAGAAGACCAAAAAATCACATTATAACAAAGATATTTGTACCAGAATTTTTATTGAAGCCCAATTTATAATTGCTAAGTCATGAAAAAAGCCCAAGTGCCCATCGATCCACAAATGGATTAATAAACTGTGGTATATGTACACCATGGAATATTATGCAGCCTTAAAGAAAGATGGAGACTTTACCTCTTTCATGTTTACATGGATGGAGCTGGAACATATTCTTCTTAGAAAAATATCTCAAGAATAGAATAAAAAGTATCCAATGTACTCAGCCCTACTATGAAACTAATTTATGGCTTTCATATGAAAGCTATAACCCAGTTATAACCTAAAAATATGGGGAAGAGGGAGAGGAAGAAGGGGGGAGGATGGGCGGAGGGAGGGTGATTTCTCAGATTTCTGGGATTACACCTGTGGGTACTTACAAGGGTACATGTGAAACTTAGTAAATGTAGAATATAAATGTCTTAACACAATGACTAAGAAAATGCCAGAAAGGTTGTGTTGGGCGGTGCCTGTGGCTCAAAGCGGTAGGGCACCTGCCCCACATGCCAAAGGTGGTGGGTTCGAACCCAGCCTGGGCCAAAATTTGCAAAAAATAAATAAATAAATAAAAAACAGAAAGGCTATGTTAACCAGTGTGATGAAAATGTGTCAAACAGTCTATAAAACCTGTGTATGTTGCCCCATGATCGCATAAATGTACACAGCTATGATTTAATTAAAAAAAAGAAAGTAGTTTAATTATAATATTCTTTGTACATCATCATTAAATCTTCAACTGGCTTCTTTTCTCTCTAGTTTTTATTTTGGAAAAACAATGTTTTAACATACTCCAGACTGTATCTGAACCTGAAGATGGTTCCTGTGCAGGATATTTATACATGCTCCAAATTCATCCCCAGAGACTCTATTTCTCTTGTTCTACAGTAGGAAACAGGTCAGTAAATTTAGAATAGAACAAAATTCTTACGTGATTCTGATTCATGCACAACATTAAAATTAAGGTTCCCCCACCAAGGAAGACTTGGGAATAAAGGGAATAGCAAAGAATTGTAAACTTGACTTGAAAACCGGGGTAAAGCCATGAGTCGGATCATGGCCTTGGACATTATCATCTGTAACACCAGTGCTTCTCAAACCTCAGTGCCATAAAAATCATTTCAAGAAATGTTAACATGCAGATTCTGACTTAGTTGGTCTGAAGTTTTCCATCTTTTACAAGCTGATGGCAGAGTCTCTGTTCCATGAACCATAATTTGAGTACCAAGTATCTATAAAAATGGTTCTCAATCTTGACTTCATATTAGGACTACCTAGGAAGCTTTTAAAAATCCCAAAGCAGGCTCAATCCAGATCTATTAAAGTAGAATCTGTTAGGGGCAAGGGACAGGCATCAGTATTATTTAAATACCCCTATGTGGTATCATGGTAAGACCAAGGTTGAAGATCATAGTCTATACTGATGAACAAACAACTCTGATCCTTGGGGCAAAATCCAGTAATTACTGAATCTTCTCCTGGACATTTTAATCAACATTTAACATAGAGATCACCTTCTGCCCAAACACACAGCCAAAAAGTGTTTCCAGACAAGCTGACCTTACTCCCAGCTCCAGGTATGGGTCTAAGCAGTCCAAAATTTACTTGACCCTCAACCCTTTGCCAGTGGCTGTGACCTAATGTGGGCTAGCAGAGTCTATGAAGCTAATCTTAACTACAGACATATTTGAGCCAATAAACTTTCTTATTGCTTAGGCCAATTTGACTCGGATGAAGATATCTTTAAATCATATGGGTATTATCACTTGATTTGGTGGAATTGGTAATAATGTGGTAAATCTCTCTTCATTGTGCAAAAATGGGAATAGATCCAAATTTGACCCAATGGATCCCACCTCCTTTAATCTTCTCCCATCTCCATTTTTCTGACCATCCACCTCTTTGTGGATAAGGCAGGGAAGAAGGTGAAGAACATGACCTAAGGCTAATACTCTTCTTTTAACCCTCTCATAATAAGAATGACCTTGGAAAAATCCCTGGCATTAACTGAGCAATAGTTTGCTGATATTTAGCAGGATAAAAGTAATATCTGTGTCATAAGGGCTTTGTGAGCATCAAATGAGATAATGATGTGCAAGCATCCTGCAAATGTCAGCTGTGGTTTTGTGTGATTGTTGCCACTGTTATAAAAAACAAGCAGTGATCCCAAAGGTGGAAGTTTCTTCATACTGATTGCCACTGTGTGTCTCTTCACTGTTCCCTGGGAGAATCCAGGCAAGGCTTGGTGCACTGCTGGTGCTGGCATAGTTCCCCCTGTGAAGATATCCTTGCATTATCTGAAGTGATTGGGGTGGAGGGAGAGACATAAATCACACTGTTCCTTGCAGGCAGGGAGGGACTGGGGCAGGGGGAAGGAAAGAGAGGTTGCACTTTAAATGATTTTTAATTATTTTCTGATTCACTACATCATTAGGGAGACAGGAAAACTCTTAAGACTTAAGACACAGTGATCTAATGTCATTGATTTTCACATATATTTTATGAGTGATGAAATATGATGAAGCTGGGAGAGGAAAGCTTTTCAAATATCATAAGACTAGAGAATATCCAAAATCATTTCTCAAAAGAAGTCAAGTTGGGTGTTCTGGGTTTGCAAAAGTCAGGGTTTAAGATGTCCTTGGGTGGGTTAGGCCTTAAAGCTTCCTGGAGCCCCAAAACCTACTATGAGGGTGTCCTAATCCCCTTACCATTACCACCACCAAAAGTCCTCAGTCTTAATTATAAATTTATGAATTATTTAATTCATCTTCTAAAATGCAAACTTCTCTAAATTATTCTCTATCATGTCCTCAGTTTCTATCATAGGGTATGACACACAGTAGGTACTGAATATGTTTCAAATGAATGAAATCCAAGTGCCTCGCACTGCACTGGGTCCTTCAGGAAACATGATAGTCTCAGTTCCTTTATTGAGACCATAATTATTTAGAGACCAATATCCACAAATATTTTAACAAACACATAGACAATAGTACAAAATTATGCTCTCAAGGAGCAAAGAGTCATCGCAAACAATGAGGTGCCAGCCGTAACCGAGCAAGGCAGAAGTGGGTCTCAGCTAGAGTTACCTGGGATGCCATTCCAAATGGAGTAGAACGTGTACCCAGTATTCCAGCACCTAACATGTTGCCTTGAGCAATTATGAAGTCTTTAAATATTCAATCAAGGGGCTATATTTCCAATCTGTATACTTTTCATTTTTCCTGAAGGCTAAAATCAGCAAACATCAATCAACCTACCTAAAGCATGAATTATTAGTAATGATAAAATGCATATGGTGAGGTTCACCATCCAAGATTGTGGATTGTGCATCAGCTTCAGACTTAGATGAAACTAGGCATAGCTGGAAAGATAAGAAGGGCCAAATATCCTCAGGAGATGCCTGCAGTGGAAAGAATGCCAACACAGCCTAGTGATGCTGGAAGGCCCCCTCCCTAGAGTTAGTTCAGGCGTAGGCTTGTTACAGGCACAGAAAAGGGAAGTTGAAAGGAAAGAGCAGCATGAGCCATCACAAGTTTTGGGTCATTCACTTAGTTTGGCCATTCTTGCCCTTCCCAACCATACCATTGCCAAAGACCAAGAAAGAAAAATCTAATAATAATAATGTCAATAATAACAGTGCCGTTTATATAGGCATCCTTTATTCCCAATAATTAATGAGTGATTTAGTTTCATTGCTTATATTCTGACACCAACCTTAAGAAATAGGTGTTCTGCCCTTTTTTTTTTATTGAAACTTGACTAGAGTCATGTAGTAGGTAGAGAATCAAGATTGGAAGCAGATCTATCGTATTTCAGAGATAATGCTGTTAACCACTTCCCCCTGTTGCTGTCTTAGTGAACTAGAGCTTTTGTTAATAAACAAAAGAACAAACTAACAAAAACCACAGAGGACAATATACCACTGCTTTAAGGCCCATCTGGAAACAGAGTGCAGTCCAAGATCATTTGGAGTGATCAGGTTGGAAGCTGTTTCTTTTCTTTTTCAAGACTAAAAGACTCTCTCCAGTGATCTGGGAGCCTGTGATCCACATGGCAAGCACAGGTCAAGTAGGTTTCAAAAAATAATGGGAGTTTCAATGAGCAGCGAATTAAGCTTGAAGCATGGAAGTCCTTGATATGGTGAGGCAAAGAGAAAGAGGACAGTCACGTAAGAGTCTGATTCAACAAGGGCGAGAGAACAGGAGAATCATGACTTCTTTCATATACAATAGGGAAGTTCACAAAATAACATGCTTCTTCTGTGGTAGGAGAGACAGAATGCATGCATTTCTTCCAGGCAACACAGGTTAGAAGTCAATAAGGGTGTTGAAAACATGCATGATCAGTTGAAAAGAACTGTTTAGGAAAGTGAAACCGTTCGTGAATGGCAGGATGATCTAAGGAAGACAAAGGATGCAGTTAGTGACTTGGAGACTCAGCAAACTTTTGCTAAAGTAACTATTCATTAGAAGGTTATTATAATGCAAGAAAGGTTGAAAGTGATGATTGATCCTTTGGAGTGATCGTTGAAACCTTCGCATCTGATAAAAGAGTAGGATAAAAAGAAAGTTTGCTATGAAGTGTGTAGAGATCACCATACATTGAGATTACTTAGAGAAGACTGATATTACCAATAAAAAATTGGAAAAATAAAAACATCAAAGATATCCAGGTAGGAGAAAAATTAACAACAATCCTGGCTACCATTTATTGAAATATCGCTATGTGTGAATCACTGTATCATTCTACAGACCCTATCTAATTTAGTCTTCACAAAAATTCTGTGTTTGGGCCATTATTATTCTCTTCTACAGTCAAGGAAACCAGGCTTAGATTAAAGCATTGGCTTAAAGTCATATAGTTAGGACATGACAGTGTCAGAATAATGAACTCATTTCTAAACATATGGAGATAGAACATCACAAAAGAAATTTTGGGAGACAATTTGGAAAATAGAGTAACTATAAAATGAACTAGAGCATCACTGCAAAGAATCACTTCAGGCTTCACTTGGAGCCTGAAGGCCATCTGCGTAACAAAGATGTCACCAATGGTTGCTGTTTAATGGGACACCAAGGTGAAGTGTCAAAGGCAAACTGGGGAGCATTTGTCATGAACTTGAACCAAGAAAACATGTTTTCCCTGTGAAATATCACAAAAAGGTGGAGGAGAAAGTCATGTGATAGGATTTTGTGAATTCCCATAAATCAAGGAGAAACTGGCCATTAGGATGACTATTATATAGAACACACTCACAGGAAAAATAACAAGTGTTGGCAAAAATGTGGAGAAATGGGAACACTGTACATGGCAGTAGAGATTGTAAAACAATGCAGCCACTGTGCAAAACAGGATATCAGTTCTTCAAAACATTAAACAGTATTATCACATGACCCAGCAATCCCACTTCTGGGTAGATACCCAAAACAAGTGAAAGCAATATTATTTACCAATGCTCATTGCAGCATTATTCACAAAAGCCAAAAGATGGAAACAACCCAAACGTCTATCAATGGATCAATGAATAAACAATGTGCAGTATATCCACACAATGGAATGTTATTCAACATTAAAAAGGAATGAAATTCTAACATATGTTACCTTAAAGACATTATGTTAAGTGAAATAAGTCAGGAATAAAAGGATAAATATTGTATGAGTCTACTTATATGAGATACCTAGAGTAATCATATTCTCAGAGACAGAGACTAGAATGGCAGTTTCCAGGGGGCAGAAGTTAAGGGAAATGGGAATTTACTGTGTGATGGGCACAGAGTTTTAGCTTAAGATGATGAAAATGTTTGAAGACCGAAGATGACAATTTCACAATAATGTGAATGTTCTTAGTACCACTGAACTGTATACTTTAAAAGGCTTTAAATGGCAAATTTGTTATGTTATATTTTACCACAATTTTCTTTTTTTAAATATGTTTTATTAAGTCAAATACACATAGATCATGAATACATTCATGCCTATGTGGGGTACAATGTGCTGATTTTTTTTTTTTTTAAACAATCTGATGTGGTTAGATCAAACCAATGAAACTGCCACCTCCGGCATATGAGGCCGGTGCCATACCCCTTTGAGCCACAGGCACTGCCTTTACCACAGTTTTCTTGTAAAAAAAAAAAAAATAGCCGGGCGTTGTGGCGGGCGCCTGTAGTCCCAGCTGCTCGGGAGGCTGAGGCAAGAGAATCGCTTAAGCCCAGGAGTTGGAGGTTGCTGTGAGCTGTGTGAGGCCACGGCACTCTACCGAGGGCCATAAAGTGAGACTCTGTCTCCACAAAAAAAAAAAATAAAAAAAAAAAAAAGTAGTTGGCCAAGCACAGAAATGGAAGTTAAATGAAGGTTCTTCCACTTAGTGTCATGACAAGGTGGGAGCGAGGCACCTCTTTCCATTATAATCCTAGTACTTTGGGAGGCTGAGGAGGGTGGATTGCTTGAGCTCAGGAGTTCAAGACTAGCCTGAGGAAGAGTGAGACCCCATCTCTAAAAATAGCCGGGCATTGTGGTGGGCACCTATAATCCCAGCTACTTGGGAGGCTGAGGCGAGGGGATCAATTGAGCCCAAACTTTTGAGGTTACTGTGAGCTATGATGCCAGGACATTTTACCAGGATAAGAAAGTGAGACTCTGTCTCAAAAACAAACAAACAATAAAATCCAACAAAACAGAGATCAGCGTTAGGAAATTAATTATAGGTATCTGGTCGCTCACTTTTATGCAATGATCCACTCTATTAAAACAGAGACTGGTATTAACAAAGTGATTTTAAGAATTTAGTAGCAAATTCATGAATTTTTCCTTCAATATGGCACATAACCAGCTCTGGTTCCAGCATGACATCAGAGTAAAGGGTATCCTATAATTGGAAATAAGGAATTAAATAGCAAGACTAAATATAAGGACACATTTCTTCACAGCAAGGGCGCTTTGATCCTGGCCCTTGGTACGTCAGGAAATACAGTCTGTTTCCTAGAGGTGTTTAGGCACAGGTCAGCATCGAGTCTTCCAGGATATGGTGAACACAAAGATTGGGGGCCAGGACTCCTCTGCCTCCTTCCTGCCTGGGGAGCCTGAGAGTCATCCAGTTGATTGTTTTCTGTGAAGTGTCTCATGTAGACTTGGAGATTCCTTAAGGCTTCTTAGCATGAGCACAAAGACAAGACATGGTGCTCCAAGGTTATGCAGACACTTAAGATGGGAGCTGAGGGAGAGGGCTTGGCATTGAGTGGAAACTATTCTCACAAGCATATCTCATCTCAGAGATGTTACAGCTCCTGACGCTTTCAATCTTTCATTTTAGAGATTTCTATTGATTGGATAAGAATTGCACACATTTTGTCCATAGCACCACGATATCAAAGCAAACTTTTCCCCTAGCACCATTTCCCCAGGGGGATAGGAATGATTGATTTTTATTGGTTCAGCTTCTAGGATACTCACATCTCAATCCAGCCAATTCTCTTTAGAGGGAGCCCACTGCAGTCCACTTAATTGTATTTTCTAACCAAAGAGCTGAGAGAGATTTGTCATCTTTACAGTCCAGAGGAGATGAACCTCCAGCCCCCTCTTCCAATCGTGTTGTTTTGTATCTGAGGTTGGCAATCAGAGGAAGGGAGCCAGGGCTCAGGAAAAAAAAAAAAAAAATCAAGTAAACCATAATGCTTAAAATACATGGACTGTGACACAGGCAAAAAGAAAAAAAAAAAAAGAATCGAGGCATGAAGGAATTGAAAGGTCTGAGGAGACACAATTTGCTCCATGCTTTTCTAACTTTTATTGGACAACAATTACTATAAGTAGGATCTTTTATCTGGATCTGAACAGGGAAGCCCCATATATTAGCTACAAAAGTCATCCTTGCAATCCTCTGATTACATTTTCTTTTCTGTTTGCTCTTTTCTCACAGTTCACTCTGCTTCTGTGAGTCTCTTGTCATCCCACTCCTGGTTATTTTAACCTCCACTTAATCTCGTATTGAATTCCCCAGGTCTCACCTGCCTCTTCTATAGTAGCTTGCTCTGAAGTATAGGTGTGAAGATTTAGAGAAAATCAGGAAGTCGCTGTTTGGGAACTTTGGAGAAATTAACACCCATACTACAAAGGAAGACCTCCTTCACTCTCTTGGCAAATAGAAAAGGTGTCCAACCCTGCCTCTTCCACACATCACTGCTTTCCAGCTGCATGATCTTGTGTTTGTTCCTGTTAATGTACTACTGGCCCTGAAATTTTCTTTACCCTGAACTCTTCCAAACCATATATACTCTGTACTATCTTACACACGTCTTTTTTGTACACGGATTTATTTTCATCCTCCCAACTAGAATGGAATATTCCCAATCAACGGAAACATCCCTGCAGACGTGGTAAAACTATTTATTTTGCTTCTTCACAGGCCTAGCAAACACAGTATTGGACAGGACTTTGGAAATGTTACAAGATTGTATCAAACGTGGGCAATACTATTTATTTTCTTTTTTTCATAAAAGCAACCATCAATTGTACAAAGTACTACTAAACTAAGTCATCACAGAACTGTACCATTTTCCCATCAATGATGCCATTTATTTCTCTCTTTTTTTTTTGTAACCTTCACAGCCAGTTTGTAAGCCCCCAAACAGAACTTGTCTCAGTTTGTAGTCAATCTTGATTTTTGACACATTGTTATGACTTTAGTTTTGACATATAGTTTTATATTACCTAACTCAATCTGCTGCTTTATTTACCCCCACTGGCTCCAAATTATTATTTTGAGGACTTCAAGAATTACTGCTGGTCATTCCCTTAAAGCAAAAGAATATTTCTACCAAACTAAAAGGAACATTAACAGTGGGTCTAAAGGCCATCCCCAAACAGGAACACAAAAACATTTTCATCACTGACGATGTTTTAGAGTTTGGGTATGGCTATTTATGATCGCCTCTTTGCAGAAGATTTTGGGACACAGCTCTCTAGGGAAAACTTCACCTTTCTGCATGGACTGGGTTTTTCTGGAAACCTAGGTTAAAGGGAGAAATGAATGGTAAACAGTGGAAAATATTCAATTAGAGATATTGTGTAGAGACTCATTCCACCATAGTTACGTTCACATGTTCTGAGAGTGGTGAAACAGAGTTCCCTCTCTCTACCCTAGAGAAAGAAGGGGTACAGATGTACCAGACATGCTGCAGAAGCTCCAAGTCTCATAAATTTAGGGTTCCTCCTCTGTGGTATGACTCTGCTGCATGCATAGGTAACATCAGGCTCTTGTTTCATCAGCCCATTGTTGATTGAGGTTCAGGGAATTAGTGACAAGTTGCCTTATGAATAATGAAGGGTCTATTCTCTAATGCAGAGATTTGGTTTTTCTGTTAGCATGAGTGTGTGTGTCTGTGTGTGAAGGCAGGTTAACTTGTTAGTTTGCAAGTAGTATAACATCTCAGCCCCATCATATTTTTAAACCTAACATAGATAGTCATTATAACACTCTTATACATTAATCAAACAAACTATACAAATAAGAGCTTAATGATGGTGTAATTAGTTGAGAGTCCTCTTTGGGGGATGTAACATCTCTGCCCTTAGCCCTGTGTTCTTGCCTTACGAGTGGTTGCCTGCTATGTATAAGACAGGGTCATTGTCTTTGGGGGGCTTACAACTGTATATTCAATATATTTTCAGTCCTTGAGGAGTTTACAGTCCACAGGAAAAGATAAAGTATTTATCCAAATATCTTTACAACAAAAGAGAAATTGTTTCTGTGAGAGAAAAATGTTTAGCATGAACAGAGATAAAAGGAAGAAGCCATTGTTATTTCTAGCTGTATGTGTTGTGAATAGAGAGAGGTTAACTAAGGAATTCTTGAAAAGTATAATTTTCAATATTTGTATTCTTCATTTAGTAAAACCACATAGTCAATGCTTCTTGAATTTGTGGAGAACTCCAAGTAGGTAGTGATGTTCAGTAACCTGGTTGGCAAAATCAAGATTATGTAAAATATTTACATAATGGAATGTCCAGAAAAAGATAACAAAATGAAACTCCATTTACACGTGTGGGGAAGTGAAATGGGTTAATAGCTCTACTTTTGGGGGAAAAACAAGAATTATCATGGACTACATAATCTCAGTTCCAGTAAAACTAAACCCACACTTTAATCTTTGTGCTATTTTAAACCTCTTCATATACCATTCACGTCTGAAGCTCACACAAATCCTGTGATGGCTGCAGCAGGTTACGTTTTATCATTCTCATTGAATAGAAAGGAGACATAGTCTCAAAGTGTGAGTGGTTTGACCAGTCGTATAGCAATCACAACGTGAGAACTGTCCTCACTCACATCAACTGAAGAATGACCTCACCATCTAGGAAGGCCCAACAATAAGGAGAATTCTGTATTCAGTTTCAACTGGACCATTTTATGAAAAATATTGCCAATGAAGATACAATCCATCCAGTCATGATGACGATGGGTCTGGACATCACAGCCTAGAAGAAATTTTCAGGGAAACTTGGCCAAGAACAGAAAAGATCTAAGAAGAATTGTTATCTGCAAATACCTGAAGAGTTGTCATGAGGAATGAACTCAGACTTATTCTGGGAAGGTTCATGGGGCAGAATCAACACCACTGTATGAAAGTTACAGGGAGAAAGATTTCGGATAACTGTAAAGCAGAACATTCTATCATTTAGAGCTAGTGCAAAGGAACTTCCAAGAGTGAACCTACCATTATAGGACCAATTACAGCACAGGCTGTGACCTGCCCTGAATCGCAGCTGTTATAGAAGGAACACCTGCTTAAAAAGAAAAAAGTCCTTAGCTTCTAAGATCTCTTCCAACTTTAAGATTTTATTACTTAAATAATAGCCCACATCATCAGGAAATTCATGTTCCAACCATAGATCTGCAAAGTATGCTTCAACATCAAGGGCCATGCTGACACCATGAGTTAGCACTGTACTCCTCTGGGTTATAAAGACATCATAAATAGTCATAAGGAAGGCCATCCACGTGTCATGACTCTTGCTTTTTCCTAGTCTTCATATCCCTCCTTGAATGAGAAAAGGGGCTTAACTATCATCCCAGAGAAGTCAAGTGATGAATGTCAGGTGATATGGTAAGCTAGTGGTACAATCAGTAAGAGAGCCAGTATCCTTTTCCATTCATTGGGATCTTATCACTAATATTAACCCAAAAAAATGACTAATACTTTCATAGATGACACTTTTTATACAACATGTACAATGTTAAACACTTTACATCTATTATCTGATTTAATTCTCACAAAACCCCTATAAGGTGGGAACTATGATATCCTCTTTTTGTAAGTTAGGAAACTAAGATGCAGGGAGGTTAGGTGACCTGTGTAAGGTGGCAGGGTAAATTTCAAACCCTGGTGATACGACTTCAAAAACTGCACCCTCAGCCTCTGTGCCGTGTTATCCTTTCAGATCCACTTCATTTGTGAGAGAGAGAAATGGACCATTCTCATGTTTGCACATCACAGCTTCTGTAGCACACGTGGGAACCAAATACTCTCATTTGGAAAGCTGTGAAAGAAAGAACAGATTCCACCTTAGGAGATGTCCTCCTGAATCACACAGTTCATCCCCTCTGAACAAGCAGCATGGCTTCCGAATCTTCCCCGCGCTGGCGGGATGGCGGAAATTAACCAAGCAAATCGCAAACTTGAGATTCAGTGGTTCTGGAAATGAGACTGGACTGAAATGCGACCCAGATTCAGCCGAACACGGCGGAGAAGGGGCACGGCATGGAAGGGCAGACAGCAGACTCCACATCTGACCCTTAACTGGAGTGCGAGAAAGACAAAATTAAACTAATGGGTACCACAGATAACTGTTTATTCCTTTCCAGCACAACAAGCAAATAAACTGCCATTGGTGCCTCAAAACTTCATACAGGGTAATATTCCTTTAATGGAATGCTTTTAGAGACGAGTCATAAAAATAAATTGAAAAGTGCTTTCTGCTGGCTACAGCTGGCATACGCAGCATCTGAGCAAACAGGGTAACACAAGGCTTAACTTAGCATCGCCATTTTTATTACTCACCGGCGACAGGTCTTATAATAGTATAAATTCACTTAAAAAACGGACTCTTTCCCCCATCACCACCCTTCCCTCTCCCCACCACCACACACCCTATAGTCTTCTGTATTAATTCCGAACAACATAATTACAGGTCTTTTTATGATTTAGCTTTGAGACCAATTAGCTGATACTGCAAGCCTTTCAAATGCCAGCTTCCCTCTCGGCACTCCCCGTTCTCCTGGGGGTTTATCTGTGTGCTTGTAAAAGGCAAATGTTTTGTGAGGAGCAGAGAAATGAGGTTTGTTTGTGGATGGGTTCCCTCCTCCCCTCTCCTCTTCCTTTCTCATCCGCCTGTGCATCTTTGGTGCACCTGGTCTCTGAAATCGTCAAAGTGTGACATATACACTGAATACTCATACTGGGTCAAGGTGCAACCTCTGATAGCAGGTAGTTGTTTCGGAGAGCTAACATTGGCTTCCTCCTTGCAACCACCTTCTCTATAAGTGGAGCTGCAGAACTCCAGGAGCAGAGGGCTGTCATCATTTTGGATCATATTAGCCACTGGCTGGAGGGGACTCAGCAAGGACCAAGTCCCCTGCATCTATCTGCTCCTACCACTCCCCAACCTACACGAATAGTATAGCAAGGCTACAATGTGGTCCTTGAAGTGAGATAGTCAGCAAAGACGGACCTAATCGACCAAAGAGCATAATCTGCCTCTGTACCACTGGGGGAGGGGTGGGGGTGAATAAATGTAAGCTTGCTGCTTTCAACGTGCTTTTAATTGAATGTAAGAAGGCTCAACTTATTTTCCATAAGGTCTTGAGTAATCAGACCATCCAAGCATCTACTCTGTAACAAGTACTTTATAAATACCATTTTTAATCCTTCAAGATATATATAATCATGGACATTTTCCAGACAAAGAAATTGACGTTCGTGTAATAAAATAACTTGCCTGATGTCACAGGACCCCAAATCAGTAAATGAAAAAAATTGGAAACTTGATTCTGGTCTGACACTAAAAACTTTATCCCTAGAGCCTGTGTCCTCCCTGCAGGCCTGTACAGATGAAGTCTGGTGGGTATTCACTGATTATTGTGGGGTGAAATTCTTCTGTAGGAAGAAATTTAGCAGGAGAAGGAAGTTTAGCAGGGGAAGGAAACATAGACTAATTTGGACAAAGCAGAGGGATTAAGGAAGATCATGAAATACTAAAATATTAGGCCAGAAATGGATATATAGAGATAATCCCAGATATATTATTAAATTAATAATTCAACTATTTATTGAGGTATTATATAGCCCTTAAAATAACTGTGAGGACCATATAAAATTTGTGAAAAATGCTAATGCCTACAAAGATGAGTAAAAATAATAAACTGAGGTGGAATACAAAGTACTCGCTGATATTTTCATAGGGCTTTTTCATAAAACTTTCACTTAAAATTGTTTGAAAGGCGAAAATGAGTCCTTCCCCTGGGCATAAGCATGACTATATTTACACTGTTCCAAACAGATGGTTTTCTCTCTTCTCCTTACAGATTTCCATGGAGGGGAGTCTAATGCCCTTCCTCTGTTATTTTAGTGCTGTGCAACCCTATTTTCCCCAAGCTTCGCCTCGTGTCCCCACTGATGCAATTTCACCCCGCAGTTGGCTCCTCTTCCTGTGAGCAAACTTCCGGTTTGACATTTTTAATGTGCTTTGGAATACAGAGATCAAGAAAGGGAGATTGTCATTCTCCCCTCACCCTCTTGCATTTTGTGAACCTGCTTTTGGTATGACTAGGGGGCGGGGGAGGGAAGGTAATGACTGAGGAAAAAATCTACCTGCCATAAATCAACAAACCTGTGACTTTGCTTATGCTTCTCTTTCACACCATTCCCAATGATTCCACTTAATCTCCCAATATCATTCACATCTATTAATGTTTAAAAGTTCCCACAGCCTGGAATCTCTACCTCTCCATCCTGTTTGTCATTAACATTATATGCCTCTCAGATCTAATGGTCATTATCACCTCTGTCCCCCACCTATCCCCATCCTGGTCCCTTGATAAAGTTGTATGAACCATAACCCATGTTCTCTTATATGCACACATCCACAGGCCACACAGGACTTCGTCCATCCTATCTCACCTTCTGTTTCCAGGATTGTTCCCAGTGCTCTCATACCTGGTCACTACTTAGCTGGGCAAAGGCTTGAAATGTCAGTGGCAAAGTTGAAGGCAGGGCCTCAACTGAAATAGGATATAAGAGAGGACATAATTAGACCATCAGAGCTTAAAAAATAAGTGAATGAAAGTAGACAGGGTCATCTAACCAGAAACAGAGACACTGGGAAGCAAAGTCAAGAACAAGCCCATGGGTTAGTCCCCAAGTCTGTGGCAGCTGAGCAGGACAGGCAGACCCAGGACAGAAATATGAGCCAGAAAAAGCTATAATTTCCAAAGAAGAGGAAATCAGACACCTGTGAAGGCAGCGCTGAATTATTTGGGCACACATGGCCTGCTGATGCCCTTTGGAAGGTCCAGGGTCTCCCTCGGTCCTTAACCTAGCAGGAGTCACCCTGAAGCTGACATCTGACCTTCACATAGGAGGAGCTGATACTGTCAGCCTTTAGTACACCTCTCCAGCCACACCACTTCCTCTGTCCCCACTCATGCTTTCTGCTAGTCACGCAACCCAGCTTGTAATTCTTCCGCTCTTAAGAGCTGCCTACACCTGAGTGCAACCCCTTCCTTTCTATCTGACACACTCCAAGTTATTCACAAGGTTCATTCTGTGTCACACTATCCCCATGACCCCTTGGCAATTTGTAACTCCATCTTCTGGGCTCTTGTAGCATTTTGTAAAGGCTTCTGTCAGAGAAATTACCAGCGTGCTATAATTGCTTGTCTACATGTCTCTCTCTTCCACTATACTGGGAGCTACTTAAAGATTCACTATACTTTCTTGTTCTTTGTATCCCTGTGCTTGGCACATTGATTGGCACATCATAGGTGCTCAAGGTGTGTTTCTTCAATGAGTAAATCAAATGCTACTTATTGTATTTTCACCTATTTTTTTTTCATTCTCTTCCAGGATCTTGCAAACCAAGAGAAGCAATGCCCTAAAATAAACAGGATAACACTTAATAGATGTGTCTATTAGTAGCCAGCTAATGTCCTCAGTCAAAAATAATAATAATAATTAGCATGCCTTGATGTTGTATTTCTGTTGAGCTCTTTATTCCCAGGACTATTTGTCTAGGTAAAGACTCTGTCTCCATCAGAGCTGGGAGCACATACAAATACATTTTCTGAAACTAGCTCTGTGGAGTACAGAGCAAGATTGTGAAATTCAAAACACACCTGGGAAATTCAGACAAGATCTCAATAATAAGAGCTGTAATCAAGGAAGAAACCCTTACTTAAGCAAATAATTTGCCTTGGGAGTAAAAGCCTGAACACAGTGTTCTTCACACAGAGAGATTTTAGCTGACATTCCTTCTACAGTCTGAATAGACCTCACTGAGCAAACCTCAAAGATAAAATATTTACACTATGTCCAACATTAGTGGAAATGGTCTTTCAATCTGAGAGGCAAGCAGTGGGGTGCAAATGAAATGTCTGAGTTCAAAAAAGACAAGAAGGAAGGGAAATATAGAGAGGAAAAGAGAAAAATAAAGGGAAAGAAGGAAAGAAAGAAAGGGAGAAAGGAAGGAAGGAAGGAAGGAAGGAAAGAAATTGAAAAAGAAAGAGAAAAGCAAGTTTAAAAATAAAAGAATGTGTGGAGTGGCACCTGTGGCTCAAGGAGTAGGGCACTGGCCCCATCTACCAAAGGTGGCAGGTTCAAACCTGGCCCTGGCCAAAAAAACTGCAAAAAAAAAAAAGGATGTGTTATCCAAGGGCAAGGCAATTTGACTTGATTTCTCCTGAAGTGAAGGTAACATGAATGGTAATGAATTCTGTGCTATCTCTGCACTTATGGGGATGATTTGCAGACATCAGATTTTGTCGTGTTATAGACATGGCTCCCAACTTGGAAAGTTGATGTGGCATAATATATTTGCACAGGATAAACAATAACCAGACAACTGTATATCACAGCAAAGTATAATGTCGGGTTTGGAATCAGATAAATTGCAAATAATAATTGAGAAACAACTGAACCTTGAGGACTGTTGGCAGGTAAACCAGATGAGGTGGATAAAGACTCACCATGTGGAGCAGGCAGGGCGGCCCAGGCAGAGAGATGGGAGGGAAGCAAAGGAAGCAGTAGAATTGCGATGCAGTGTGAGCATCTAGATAAAAGGCTGCGGTCAGCTTCCCAACAGTCAGTGAATATAATAGCCAGAAATAATAAAGCAGAATGGTAGCAATGTCAAGTGTGATAAGCAGATAATTTGTTGCTCTGGACTGCCTGGGGCCCCTTTCCAAAGGAAGGCAGAAGTCCAAGTTCCTGGACTTATCAGTTGTGCGATCAAAAAGGAAAGATGTAATGCAAAGTGCAGCCAGAATCACAGAGGGCTTTCATTGCAAAGGACAATCCCAAGACCAGAGATGTTGGCGTGGATGCGGAGAAAAGGGAACACTTTTGCACTGCTGGTGGGAATGCAAATTAATACATTCCTTTTGGAAAGAGATATGGAGAACACTTAGAGATCTAAAAATAGATCTGCCATTCAATCCTGTAATCCCTCTACTGGGCATATACCCAGAAGACCAAAAATCACACGATAACAAAGTTATTTGTACCAGAATGTTTATTGCAGCCCAATTCATAATTGCTAAGTCATGGAAAAAGCCCAAGTGCCCTTCGATCCATGAATGGATTAATAAATTGTGGTATATGTACACCATGGAATATTATGCAACCTTAAAAAAAGATGGCGACTTTACCTCTTTCATGTTTACATGGATGGAGCTGGAACATATTCTTCTTAGTAAAGTGTCTCAAGAATGGAAGAAAAAGTACCCAATGTACTCACCCTTATTATGAAACTAATGTTGGACCTTCACATGAAAGCTATAACCCAGTTACAACCTAAGAGTAGGGAGAAGGGGGAAAGGGAGGGGAGGGAGGGGGGGAGGTAGGTGGAGGGAGGGGGATTAATGGGATTACACCTGCAGTGCATCTTACAAGGGTATATGTGAATCCTAGTAAATGTGGAATGTAAAGGTCTTAGCAAAATAACTAAGAAAATGCTATGAAAGCTATGTTAACTAGTGTGATGAAAATGTGTCAAACGGTCTATGAACCAAGTGTATGGTGCCCCATGATCATACTAATGTACACAGCTATGATTTAATAAAAATTAAAAAAAAGAAAAAAAATAGAATAATCTCCCTTTCCACAACATCATAGTGCTTTGGTTTTCTACCTAGTCATTCCTTCTCAACTCCTTTTCTGTTTTCTCATTCTAAATGTTGGAATGATGGCCTTGGATCCCCTTCTCCATCGACACTTTATCCACTGTGATTCCCCAGGTGATCCAATCCAGTCTCTTGGATGTAGATATGAAAGTGCTAATGACGCCCACACTTGTATTCCCTGGCCTTGACTTCTCTTCCATCTGAGCTCCTAACTTGCATACTCAAGTGCATCCTTGTTATCTGTATCTGAACGGCTTAAAGGCACCTCTAACACAGCATGCCCAGAACAGAGTTCTTGATTCTATTTTTTCCACCAAAACCTATTTCTTCCTGGTCTCCCTGGTCCTCCCTTAGCAAACAGGTAATGGATACCTCCATTTACCTGTTTGGTAAATCAGAAACATAGACACAATCTTTGGTTCCTTTTTTCCTCCCCCACAAACCATTTCTTATCTGTTAGAAAGTCATGCCAATTTATTCATTAATAACAAATATATGTTCCATTCCCACCATCCTACTCATCATCAGAGTTCATCTCGATCTTTTAAAAACATTTTTAAAATAGCAGAAATTGGATAAATATTTGTTAAATAATGAATGAGACAGAAAAATGAGGTGGGCAGAAAATTCCTAGAGTGATAATTTTAAGTGAAAGTCGCTTCACTCCAGCAAAATCTTTCAACTGCATAATTGCCCACTGAGTACCCAGTATTTCTACCACCCTGGCCTTGTTCCCTAACAGTGTAGGGGCTACCTTGACTCTACATTTGCTTGCTCGATTAAAAGAAAAAGGCAAATGTTGCCATATAAATGTCACTAAAAGTCTGGCTGTTTAGAAATATGTAGATGGGTAATAATGTTGGTCACTTTCTTTTGGATACTGAATAATGCATAGTCATAGCTGCAGAGTCTGTTACCTTAATAGAAAGCAAAGGCAATTCAGGATTTGGGGGCTTGGCTCATTCCCATTAATACCACTTCTCAACTGGAGCACATGGGTCAGCGGTCATGTCCATAGTTGCATTAAAGCCATTAAGCTAGGGACAGGGAGGGTTGGGAGGGAGAGTTGTGTGCTTGTTTGCTTATGATAAGTGCTGGAATAAGAGCCCTGAAGTGCCCCCAAGGACTCTGGATTCTGAATAATATAATGATGTGCACTTTACAAAGTATCATCGTCAAATTCATTATGTCATTATTCAGCCCCCTAATGCTACAGCTGTATTAACATTACTATTTTATAGAAGAGGAAACTGAGGCTGGAAAGGTAAAGTAACATGAAAACATTACAGAATCGTGTTGTTTTATGACAGATATTGAGTGAAACTTACAATGAGCGGATGGTAAAACCATGTCACAGCTCTCCCTCAGATGGGCTTAGAGAAAGATGCCCCAGCAAGGTTACATGTTGCTGATGGAAGCCCCTGCCCACCAACTCAGCCTGGTGGCTGGCGCTCTTTCACGCGGCCACCACAGGCACCAGCAGAAAGTCTGGGTTTCCCCGTTATTCAGGATGCTCCTTTTATGGTGCAAAATTTCCCAGTGGACCTGGAGATTGTCATTTTGCTCCTTCACCTCACTAGGGATGTTTCTGTGGGTCTGTCATCCAAGTGCCCTTGCTGCAGGGACACCTCACATTCACACTCCCCGACCCCCCTGGGGAAGAACTGCTGATTAGACTGTGGGCTCTTCCCACTCACAATCCAATCTCAGGCCCTAGGCATTGTAGACGGCCCCTCCGTCATCCTGAGCTCTTTCTGCTGTGTGTTACTGTGCAGACAGAGGAAAGTGACAGTTTTCATCATTTCCTGCTAAATGATTCAGTGCTGATTCAGCCGGTTTCAACTCCATAGCAATGCAATAGAGGGAAGAAAAAAGGCTCAGAATAGAAGAGCAAATGCTTATCAACCATTCTGAGGTATTGTTACCGGTGGGCCCTTTTTTTTCCCTCACTCAAAAAAGTCCTTGTTACCTTCTCCAAGGACACCCAGCTGTGCTGGAAAGCAGCCTTCTGGGTTCTGTCCCTTTATTTGCATTTATTACTTCTGTTTGGGGAGACAGATGTTTCTTGTAAAGAACCTATTGTTTCTAATGCCCCAGCAATAGAAATTGGATACGAAACGAAAGACTCATCCGACCAGGAATGAGTTAGCACTGCCTCAAAAGGGACCTGAGATATGTCATTTCCCATCTCTGATCTCATGTTCTCTCTATGGAACAAAGGTAAACAAACCCTCTTCGAATGTATGAGAAACTCTTTGCAAGCTATACTATATTGGAAGAGAGCAAAATGAATGGAGATTTCCTCTTCTAAGATCCCTAATTGCTTTGTACTGTAGGGTCTCCTCACATATGAGCATGAGAGCAGGCTGGCCAAACTGAGGGTGCTCGTGCCTGCGTGACATCCACGGGAGAGGTACACTCTGGACAGGACTTCAAGGGAGGAAGGCTTGCCTTAGTCTCTTCTCATTGGCTGGGCGCAGAGAGAGGGTTCCTTATCTCTTTTTGTATATTGTTGTGCCTTGATATCTCTAAATACCCACTACCATGCCCCACAAGGCTCATGCCAGACCCTTCTAACCCACCCTCCAAAACCCCACTGCTTCATTCAACCAAACCCTGCCTGAGGGAGAGAATCTTCATTTCTTAAAATCCCTTCCAGATCACTGTAATCCACAACAAAAGGAATGTATTTCTTCTCTGCCCTCTCCTCCCTTAACTTTTTATTTAATATTGCTAATTAAACAGTGCTAATAAGTTCATAAATTTGTTTTGTAGACATTGAAGCTCATAGGTATCACAATTTGTTTTGTAGACATTGAAGCTAATAGGTAAATCTGCTGGCAGCACCTGCCCTGCCCTATGTGTCCCCAGTATTTTTATTCACATTGTTCTCCTTCCATGGTGGGTATTCTTTTTCTCTTTCTTCCTTTCTATCTCTACATAACTTTTATTCATATCTTGGGTTCATTTTTAAAAAATCACCTCCTCCAGGAAGCTTGCCTTCACCCAATCAGATGATATACTGACACACCTACTGTACATCCCATAGCACCTGCACTTCTTCAGAACAACCATAACAACCCATCACTATTGCTCACTATCTGTCTGCTCCAGTAGGCGGTAAGACCCATGAGAGCAGAGATCATTTCTGTGTGTGAAATGAACATCACCAAGGCCAAGCACTTTGGTACGTCATAGAGGCTTAATCAAGAAATGATGAATGAATGAGCAAATCATAGTGACAAGGAAGATATTTTATGCGGAATCAGTCCTGGCAGGACCTCAGAAGTCATCCAGGAAAGTCTCCCACCCAAGCCTGGCTTCCTTTGCACAGCATCTTTGCGAGAGAGTCAACTGGCTTCCAGGGGAACAGGAGCAAATGTGGAGAAATCACTTCTTTACACAACCATCAATTCTTTCCTTTGGCAGCTCTCACTGTAAAACAGTTCCTCATTCCCACTGGTGACACACACGGGGACGGCTCCCTTCCTGCTTCGAGGTAAGGTTACTGGTGCTCTGTAGTAAGCCCTGCAGGTGCCAGTGCTGATGGGAGCCTTCTTCTCCGGAAGCCCTCGATTAACTTCTGAGGTCACTGCTTGGTCTCACTGCCTCCTCTTTCCATCCCCCACTAGACACTGTCTTTCACATTTGCTTTAACTCTGTATTACCCACTCCATATCCAGGCATTATTCCTAAACCTCTTACAGTACGCTGTACCCTGGATACCCTCTTCTCTGCAAGGGCAATGGGACATTATTTAGATGGAGTATAAACATTGCTCCTTGTGAAATGTAGACGTTGGTCCTAATGGTTCTCTGGAGCTAGCCCACTCACCCCCCCCCCCATGTAAGACCCATTTCAAACTTCTACAATGACCTTCTCCCTCTACCTTTCCTCCTAAGATGGTTTCTTTTTTCCAAGTCAGACAGCCTCGGGTCCTTCTGTTATTCTGTTATTTCTCATGTGGCTGTGTTGTATCCGAATCTTTCACAGATTTGACCATCCTCTGCAGGATGATTATATAATAATAGGGGACCTTTGGATCCCCCCCAAATCACAAATCTCCATTCTTCACCTTTGCCACACACACCCCAGTCCCTGGAGTAACAAATAAGACAGTGAACACCACTGGGCAGGTTTCAGGTGCTCATGTGCATGCACGGAACTCCAAAGAGGGTCTCCCTCACTATCAGATAATTATTCTTTCTCACAGTGGATTAGGTCCCGTTCAGTAAGGCAGAAGTTGCCCTGGGGAAGGACTAGGATATATACAATCTGCTCTATATTTAAAAAATGAAAAAGAAAATGGAAAAGAATCCCACAACTTCTCCCTTTCTGTGCCATTAAGATAAACATCCTTTCTCCCAGTTCTACAGCTCAAGCTGATGGTGAATACTTTTCTCCCTGCAGAAATCACTTCTGAAAAGCAGACATTTAACATTTCCAATCTGTCTCTGAAGCCGAGATTAAATTACATTCTGTTTTGAAGGAATCGAAAACACACTTGTTAATATAATAAATGCCTTCCGTTACTTCTAGAATTTGTCTTTGTTAGGCACACAATTCAAGAATTATCTATTATGGTTAAAAAAAAAATTGAGCCATCTGGGTCTCTGCTAATATCTGTAAGCAATAAGTCTTCGATTTCCTTCATACTTCATTACTGGCGAAACACGGAGAGCAATCATTCCAAAATCAGAGCTTGTTTTCTGTTGTCAGACTATTGTTCATCAGGATTTATGAAGCAGCAAAAAGGCATTTTCTTGATTTTCATAAGTTAAGCTAACAGTCCGATGATGACAACCCCATTAAAACTCAGCAAGTCAGATGTTTAAGCGATGGAGTTTTATACCGTATCTATCATTTTTACAAAGCGGTTTTCTTTCCTCCTTCAACTTTCTGTAGAATCTTTTATCAATAGAAAGGACAGGCGAGATGCGTATTTACCATGTATTTGTTAAGCCGTCCACATTTGCAACACATCTCACCTGACAACCAGGATAGAAAGCATTATCAAATTGACCAGTGCTGATGATGGAGAGAAGGCAGGCAAATGACATTCGGGGAAGAAAATTTCTTCCAAATCAACCCTGTCTTCTCTGGCCTTTGCTTATGCATTCCTCTCTGGGCGGGCTGGGGGGTGGAGAAATCGGAAAGGGACAGTCGCCTTGTAGGTGGAGGAAGCAGCTTACTTTCTCTAGAGATAGCAGTTCTGTCCAACCTGTGGACTGCATATTGTAAGAGTCTTCTTGTGAGGTAGGCTGCGAGACACAATTAATGCCAGCTGAGACTTTTGAAATGAATGTGGGAAAGGAATCCCCAACTGGAAAGAAAAAGAGATTTCACAGCTTTAATGTCTTGCATGTACAAATCTCCCCTTTGCAATAAAGAAATCCTGTTAGTTATGAGTGTATACTTTATTCTCTGCCACTTGTCTCTTCCTGAGGTTTTTAGGGCTGTTTTTAGGATTCACAGAAAGTTGGGGGGGTTGTTATATATTATTTTTTATTTGTTTGTTTGTTTTTAAGAAAGGGAGCACTTGTTATCTAATAATCAGAAGGCTTTCAGGTCTGTTCTATCTTGAATCTGCCATCGGTTTGGTGGTGGCCATGACCTCAGTAGCAAGGGCCTGAGAGACACAGGTGTATGGTGCTAGAAACAGAGAAAGGGGTTGGCAGATATTTTATTATGAGAAGAGGTAAGCTTCCAAAGCCTCGTGAGTTAACTATAACCCCCTACGGAGTTAGAGAAGATTCTGTCCGTAAGAATCTTCCATCATCTTGCTATCCTAGAGGCACAGTGGCAAAAGGAGAGGAAAACCGGGGCTAACATTTGTTGTGCCACTGTAATACTACACACAGTGCTGGGTGTGTTTACATGGATGATTCTGTGGCTTTCAAAGATGCCTGAACTGCTCTTTCCCTTAACATAGCCTCTCCTGAACCCAGTGATATAAATTCCAGCTGTGATGGTGAGCTAGGGAAAAAACATGGGCCCAATTTTGCTGGATGTTCTGCCCCCATGAAGTGACTGATGTCAAGCCAGCAAAAGCACAATCACTTTGATAGAAAACTGGCTCTTTGAGGCTCTGTCTGTCTCTAAGAAACTCAATGTCTTCCTGTGGGATTGCCCACGATTCCAGAAAGCCTGGGTTTTGTTTCTTTCTGCCATCATTGTGGCTGGAGTCAGATGCCAACTTCTGTGTGACTAACTCCCTTCCCTGAAATGAAAACCAGGAGAAACAGCTACCAAACACATTTGGCCTGGGATGATTGGAAGTTGAATTTTCCCTGTCTACCAATTTGTGCCTCCTGCCCTCGGCCTGGTGGGTTAATGTTGCAAAGTTAATTCTCATTACTTCTATTATTACCTTTTATCTGACTTCCCTTGGGGCATCTAGTGGAAAATTGGAACACAGACACTATTTTTTTAATAAAACTTCCCTGCAATAAAATAATTTTTTAAATGATAGATTAGATCTTAAAATATATGAACAGCTTATGTTATTACTTGCCTGAGAGATGTCACCTCACCCTCCTGTATGATCCTGACCATGTTTCTGATTAAAGAAAAAAAAGTTGCTGTTGTGAGCATTTGGCTTCTGATTTTTCATAACTCTTATTTGTAAGCACTTTTGTGCTGCTACCTCCTTATAATTTACTAAGTGCTTTGCTGTTAAAGAGCACTTAGCAGAAAGAGGTGCAGAGAAAATACATTTGGCAATTATGCCAGTAAATTTCACTCCAAGACCCAAGCAAAATAGGTCATTCCTTGCTTCAGGTTCCTTACCACTGTCACAGGCAACAGGTTGCCTGTAGGCTGCTCCTGACTATGTAGAAGGAAGTGTGGGGTGACTGCCCACTGTGATGCTGTCATTCAGGACTGATGGTCCTTGGACTGCATTAGCAAGACTCATTCAAGTGCCAGAACAAAGATGTACAGCCAAGACAGAGCTCAAGAAGCCTGGATTACAAGAAGTCATGTGGTCTTAGATTCTGGTGGCACAGACTAGCTCAGCCCTCAACAAAAAGAATGTGGCCCAGCATTTTTTTTCCCTCCACTATAAAGAATGTGTCAATAACCTTGCCCATGACCTGTGCCCCTCCTTTACCCAAACATTCCCATGCCTATGCATATAATGACCATATAATTCACCTCTGAACTTGGCCTCTTTGAGAATGAAGGGGGAGCTACGAGTAGCCGCACCAGGAAAAAGAGTGCAGGTGAAGATCCTTCTGGGAAACCTGGGTCTGTCCTAAGCCTCTCGCTTCCAGTGTAGAAAAGAAGACAGGGACACATAAAACAAGTTTGAAGAGTGTGGTTACAGTCATCAGCTGAGTCCACTTCTCCATAGTGCCTTTCCAAAAAGCCTGTGGTTTGAGCGTTCTTGCTGCCAGTGAGAAAGAAGATATTTGATATCACGTATACTTTGTCTTCTGAGGAGTTAGTGTGGTGAGGCATCAAAGTGTGTGGCCTCTGAGGTCAGACAGTCTGGGTTTATATCCCAGCTTCCCGCTTACCAGCTGGGTGACCAACAAACTAGCAAGTCACTCACTTTTTTTACTTTCAGTTACTGAGTGAGTGGAGGAGAAGCTGGGAAATTCATCCGCCCAGAAATAGGAGGCAAGAAAAAAGGTGGCCTCCTAGCAATGGTCACCTTTTATTAAGCATTCACCCATGTCATGTTCTACATGGTAACTTTCACCTTAGCAACACCTCTACAAGGCGCACATGCTCATCATTCTCATAATCATCATCACCCATTGTTAGATCCATTTCACAAATGTAGAAACGGAAGCTCTGAGACAGTGAGTATCTTGCCCAAGGTCATAGAGCTAGAAAAAAAATTAGAGCCTATCTCTGATACTAAAGTTCATGTAACTTCTAGGGTGCAAGGTCTTTCCACATGTGGATATGACAGGGGCATTCTGCTTCAGTGAGACTCCCCACCCCAAGTTAAACTTATCTCAATCCACCATCAGTGTACACTCTCTAGAGAACTTTTTCCCTAACCTGGAAGTTCCTCCTGCCAAAGTACTCTCCTCCCTTCTTGGGATGTCAATGACATAGCTATGTGACCTAGGATAATTCACTTAATCTCGCCTTGCTTGGTTTCCTCATCAACACAATATGGTTAATATTCATACCTACCTCATGGGAGTTTTGCAAGGATTCAATGCTACTACATGCAAAGCCCTTAGAAAGGTGCCCAGCACATAAAAGGAATCAATAATCAATAAATATTGGCTGTCGATATCATGCTCCAAGCTGGTAGGGGGAAGTCAAAGAGCTGGAGCGATGGTGACTTTCTTGCTGGGTTGGGGAAGCATGGTAAATGTCAGCATTCTTCTACCACAAAGAAAGAAGTGGGCAGGACAAAGAACAAGATCGTTTTCTTCCTGCCTTATGAAGAAACTTCTCAAGGATATAGTCCAAAAGCAGCATCCTTATCTTCATTTTTAGGAGCCAAATTTGTCCACATGCAGCATCATTGAAACTCACATTTGCAATTTCTGCCCTGGCCTACTGACATTCTCCTATTCCCATGTTGACAGCAATTTAAAGATATTAGTATGCATACTAATGACGTCATAGCCTTGATGGTCTGAGCCTGCCTGGAAGGAACAAGCCACAGCAGCAGCAAAGCCTGCAAGGCACACACACCTGAAAGAAAGTTCCTCATCTGTGAAATGAGGAGGTTGGACTCACGGGATGATCTCTGAGGCGCTCTCCAACTCTAACATTCTATGGGTCTGTGATTCAGAGGCACCCCTGGATTACCAGGGCACCAGAGGCTGAGCTGGTTGCATTTCTCATGCATAATGGGCTAGAGAGAAGCATTTGGTGGGAATTAAAGTCTTAAGTTCCAGGTGCTGCAATTTGTCCTTGCTGCTTATTGGGAAGCCGAAGGTCAAGCTTTGCCCGAGTCTTAAATATCAATCTCATCCATTAACCTCATTCAGGCTGCCCGAAGAGTCAAAGTCTCTTATTTGAGAAGAGAACATGGTGGGGGAAAGGACGGAGGACAACGAGGTATTTTAATACAGGCAAATAAGTTTCAGAATCCAATAGCCTTGTTTATTTTTCCTCTGCAACTGTGACATTTGATCTTTTTGCCACTGGGTTGGGAAATGGTAAAAAATATTTTACTTGCAAAAAATTACTGTGTATGTGCGGACAGCGCCTGTGACTCAGAGGAGTTGGGCACCAGCCCCATATACTGGAGGTGGAGGATTCAAACCTGGCCTCGGCCAAAAACTGAAAAGAAAAAAAAATTACTGTGTATGTGGTTTTCCACCCACCAGTTCTGTGTATGTGGTTTTCCACCCACCACACTATAATAACCAGAGACCATAGGCTGACACCATCAAGGGCAATACATCCTGAAAATAGGGATGAAATTCACAGGTGTTATGAAATGCAAATTTGAGAATGGGTGTGTGTGTGTGCAGATTCTCTCAGGGGAAAGTAACACTATGACCATTTCTTGGGTGTTGCATTCAGTATGGAACTGGGTCAAAAGAGACAGAGAGATTTCTCCCAATCCCCTTAGAACTAATTCAATTGCACCTGCTGCTGGGAATCTACCTACCTTTAAGCAAGTTGTATCCCTCAGGTATTACAATGGCATATTCAGCAGTCTAATCAGATCTTTGCAATGGGTCCTTCTGGTAGCTGAATTTGGGAATTATTTGATTTTATACATTTTAGATATCTTCTTGATTCACATCCCGTGACTTGGCACTAAAAAAACACCAGCAAGGTCCATGTGTGATTTAGGGTGGTTGTGCTCCAGACACATGTGACCTGTCATAGTGTCACAGGTAGCGAAAATTAAGGTTTACCACCTGACTGTCTGCTTCAAATCTCAATGCTGTCACACCAGCTATGTGACCTGGACACATAACTTTTTTTTTTTTCTTCATTTTGCCTTATTCTCTCCATATTTAGAATGGCAAACGAAATATAATTGTTGTGCCCAGATCCCAAAATCCCCCACAAAGACCACCAGGGAGCCGAGTCCCATGCAAAAGCAAAAGGGCTATTTATTGCAAGTTCGAACTTGGGCTCCTAGGGACTCCACTACAATGGATCCAAGCCAGGAGCCCCGAGCTCTGTAACAGGGGTGTTTTTATAGTATAGCACAGCAAAGTAGGCGTATACAAGTTAAACAAAGGGACCGCTTCTTGATTGGCTGCCACTGGTCCTGCCATATGGCCCACTCCAGAAGGCAGTTTCTGATTGGACACCAAGGACTCAAGGTGGAAAACTGAAGATTCACGGTGACTCATCAGTTTTGAACAAAATGGCTGACAGAAGCCAAAATGGCTGAACCCTTAAGATGGCATTGGTCTGGTTCTCTCATTCCCCCCTCCACTTGTAAATTGAAGGGCCCAATCATGGGCCTTACCCCGATAACTGTGTTTCCATCATTTCTTGTTCTGCTAAGGGCCAGTACTGGCCTTTAAGAACTAACAATTGTACAGCCCCTACACGGTCTCTCACAAATGTAATGAGCCTACGGATAACACAGGGGCCTATAGTTAGAAGTAACAGTAATATTGCTAGAGGTCCAGCCAATGCTGATATAAGTGTTGTTAACTAGGGGGACCAACTGAGTAGGGACTCATACCAGCTCTGACCATTTTCTCTTTCTATTTTGCCCTGGCACAGGCTTTCTTGGACAAGAGCCATTGATTCTTTTACCACACCTGAATGATCAGCGTAGAAACAACTTTCTTCTCCTAGGGCGGCACACAGCCCTCCTTGTTGAAGGAACCAACAAATCCAGTCCCCTCTGCTTCTGTAAAACTACCTCAGAAAGGGAAGTTAAGGATTCTTGGAGAAGAGTTATAGATTTTTCTAATTGCTGAATATTCAAATCAATTGCATCCTGGAGGGCACCATAGTTCTTATCCTGGAGGACTAGGGCTGACACTCTAGTCCCAGCCCCAGCTATTCCTAGTCCTAATAAAGTGGCAATAGTGAGAGCCATAATTACCTCCCACTTTTTGCGTGGGACTGAACTCAAAGTGCCCGAAAAATCTCTGAAATATAGTACTTTCTTCATGATAGATTATTTTTGGTATCAGCTGCACCATGACACAGTAATCATTATTCTGATTTAAGATCCCCATATGTATACAGGGGGCCAGACCTGTCGAACAGGCCTGCCAAGCATTACTTAAAGGTATCAAATACCCAGTTCCCTTCCATGGAACAGTGACATTACATAGGTGTTGGTGAGACTCGGGTACTGTCCCAACACACATTCACTTTCCTACTACTGTTTGGACAGTGAGTTTAGGGTGACTCTGATGCCATCGACAGGCTGAGGCTTCACCAGTTGAATACTGCCCGAGAATAGCAACAGCTTCATAATAAGGGGTTTTACACTAAGATAGAGCCAACAGGCTGTTGTCAGATCTGGCTTGGTCAAATTTAACACCTGATATGTGCTTATGAGCAGCTCTCAAGTGGGGTCCAGATACCCGAACTGAACCTTACTGGAATTAGGTGACTGGGAAGCTACTGGAGATTGAGTCATATACTTTGGAAGCACTTGAGGGCCGGCCAGAAGGGAAAAGATGCTGTTGGGCTCCACTCACATGGGCTTGTCAGAAACAGGATTATATTCTATTCTACCTTGATTATTTTTTTAATTTTTTTTTTATTTTTAATTTCAGTGTGCTTATTCATTCTTCTTTGTTTGAAGTACTCTTTTTTTGTTGATTTTCTTCTTTCTCCTGCAGTGCTGGCTATTTTTGATGTTGTTGGTAGAGACGGGGTCTTACTCTGGCTGACTGCTGCTCATATGGGTTTTGAACCTCTGAGCTCAGGCAATCCACCCGCTTCGGCCTCCCACAGCGCTGGGACTACAGACATAAGCCACCACACCCGGCCTCTACCTTGATTTTAATAAGTCCTCCTTTTTCATTTAAGGTATGAAAAGCCTGTGGTCCCCACTGGATGGGACTATACAGGCGGAGTCCCCAAACTTTCCCAAATTCCCAAGTGGTGTAGTGATTTTTCCCCAGACTGGTAAATTGTATTAGCACTGGGTCACATAATCTCCGTTCCCCAAGAACCCCTGTTCGGTGACAGTCATTCCTGCCATCTCTATATGACCAAGGACCAGGACTTCTCTTCATCTCAATTAAGTCTGGGACATCTGGTGGCATCCACCAGATTTGTCCCGTGGAAACACAGCTCCAGTATTTACAGAAAAACCACTCTTTTCCACCACATTTATCTACTTTGTGGCCTGGACATACGTAGTACGTGCTATGTCGGGGACTCTAGGTACTATGACTCAGACCTAATATCTGATCTAGGTCTACATGCAAATCTGGATACCAAGTGTTTGGGGGGTGTATACCCCAAGTTGAATTTAACAGTGTCCAGTCTACTGACCGAATGAAGGTGTTTCTGTACCCACGGATGGGTCCCCCATAGATTTGCCAGGTGACATTATATGGCGATGAGGACTAGAGTATGGAAAGGCACACAAAGGTGTACATACAAACAATATCAGCAGCGAGTATGTGGGGAGCGCTTCAGTTTGAGTTTTAAAGGGTTGCCTTCAGCCTGCTGGATTCTCCATTGTGGAATGAAGTCTCCTTGAATAGCGAATGGGTCTGGAAGTTTTACGTAGGTGTGGTGTACTCAGAAGGCAATGCCGTCTACTTTGAGAGCGGTTGGTGTCGCCAGGATCACGACATATGGGCCCTTCCACCGGGGTTCCAAAGTCTCTCGGCGATGCCTTTTTACGTAGACCCAATCACCAGGCTGGAACTTGTGGGGCTCAGGTACAGGACCAGCCTCGTAAGTAGCCCGCAGACGGTACCAACACTCTTTCTGTACCTGCTGGTAACATGGAAGAGAAAGGAGGAAATTTTCATCATCTGCCTCAGTTATTAATTCTACACGAGTGTTAGGAATAATTTGAGGTGGTCTTCCATGTAGTATCTCATAGGGAGTAAGCCCAAGCTTATAAGGAAAATTTCTCACCCTATACAAAGCAAAGGGAAGGAGAGCCACCCAGTCTCTGCCAGACTCAAAAGTTAATTTGGTTAGGGTCTCTTTTAGGGTTCTATTCATTCTTTCTACCTGCCCTGAGCTCTGGGGCCTGTAAGCCCAGTGTAATTTCCAGGTAGTTCTCAGACCAATAGCCACCCACTGCATTACCTGTGACATGAAAGCCGGGGCATTGTCTGAACCAATCAGGGCTGGTAGTCTGTACCTGGGGAGGATGTCTTCCAGCAGTTTCTTCACCACTACCTGGGTGGTTTCGTGTTTCGTTGGAAATGCTTCAGCCCACCCAGAAAAAGTATCAATGAAGACTAAAAGATACTTATATCCATACCTACCTGGTTTGACTTCTGTGAAGTCCACTTCCCAATACGCATGGAGCTTGTCTCCTCGCTCTCGGGTTCCCAGAGTGGCAGGACCCATTTTGCCATTTGTGAGCTGGCAGGCCTTACAGTATTTCTTGTTTATTCTTTATCATTTTTCCCTCTGCCATCAGTAATCCCCTCTCCCAGTAAATGGCCCCATGGATATGGGCCGTGGCAAATGCATAACGGCTATCTGTATAGATGTTGACCTTCTTCCCTTCTCCCAGTACCAAGGCCTTAGTAAGGGCTATAAGTTCTGCTCATTGGGCAGAAGTTCCACCCGGAAGGGGCTCAGCCCACAACGTTTCAGTCTCAGAAACCACCACTGCCCCTGCACACCTGTGTCCGTCTTTCACAAAGCTGCTGCCGTCGTGAACTAGGTTTCCCCCACGCCCAGCAGCGGCTGATCGGTCAAATCTTGGCGGAGGCTGTGAACTTGCACCAGTATGTCTTGGCAGTGATGTAGCGGTACCTCTGCCTCTGGGTTGGGCAGAAGGGTGGCAGGATTCAAAGCTGAACTGGGCAAGAACTGAATCCTTGGTGGATTCAGAAGAAGACCTTGGTAATGAGTCAGTCGTGCAGCTCATCCACTGATCTGCTGCTTCAAAACCCCCTCAATGGTGTGCAGGGTTGTTATTAACAGTTCCTGCCCCCAGTGAGTTTATCGGAATCTTTCACTAGGAGGGCAGTAGCTGCTATAATATGTAGACAAGGGGGCCACCCCGAGGCAACTGGATAGAGTCTGGGCAGGTCCAGGGTCCCAGAGTCTGGGTTAGTACCCCCTTTGCCACTCCTTTATGCTCATCCACATATAGATGGAAAGGTTTGGTGATATCAGGAAGACTTAGTGCAGGGGAGGTTAGCAATGCAGTCTTAGGGTTTTTAAATGCCTGATCTCTTTCTTCTGTCCCTTGGAAGGGCTGTCCTTCCATAGAGGGGCTTAGCCATTTCTGCAAACCCCGGCACCCACAGTCTGCAGAATCCAATGGTCCCCAGAAATTCCCATACTTGCCTGGGAGTAATGGGAACAGGAAATCCAAGCACAGTGTGCTTTCTGGCTTCACTTAGCCATCTCTGGCCATCTTTGAGCACATACCCTAAATAAGTCACAGTTTGCTGACAAATTTGGGCTTTCTTTGCTGATGCGTGATATCCCATGTCTCCCAGGGTAGTAAGCAGATCTCTTGTTCCTTGCAGGCAATTGTGCTCTGTGGTGGCTGCTATTAATATATCATCTATGTACTGAAGAAGGGTCAAATCAGGGTGAGATTTATGGAACTCACCTAAGTCTGCATGTAGAGCCTCATCAAAGATGGTTGGGGAATTCTTAAAGCCTTGTGGTAGGCAGATCCAGGTCAATTATCCACTGATGCCCTCCTCTGGGTCGCTCCACTCAAAAGCAAAAATAGCCTGGCTTTGTGGGGCAAGAGACAGACTGGAAAAGGCATCTTTTAGATCTAGTACTGTGTACCACTTTTGAGTCGGTGACAGAGGACCGAGAAGTGTATATGGGTTGGGTACCGTGGGGTGTATGTCTATTGCCCATTTATTTATTTCTCATAAATCTTGTACTGGACAATAGTCATTTGTAAGGGGTTTCTTAACAGGCAACAGGGGGATATTCCAAGCAGACTGGCAGGGGATCAAAATACCTGCCTGAAGGAGGCGTCTAATGTGCAGGATTGTGCCCCTCTTTGCCTCTACGGCCATGGGGTATTGCTTCACTTTTATGGGTTCTGCTCTCAGCTTAAGTTCTACTAAGACAGGAGGCCAATGAAGGGCTAACCCTATCCCTCCTGTCTCCGCCCATGCCAACAGGTAAGAGTGGAGCCAGTCGTTCATGTCAGCTGGGGCCCTATGTGGTGTTTGGTGGAGTGCGTACTCATCTTCTAACTGAACAGTCAGAACTTACATTAGCCACCCTTGCCCATCTGTAACCGGGAGCCACCCTGCTTGAAAGATATCTGAGCCCCGATTTTGGTTAATAAGTCTCTCCCAAGTAAGGGGTATGGGCAATCTGGGATAACCATAAATGCATGGGATACCCGGCCCATGCCTAGGTCTACAGTTCTTCGGGTAGTCCATGAGTATTGCTTCATCCCAGTCGCCCCTTGAACCCAAGATTTCCTTGTATCTAGTTTTCCTTGATCTCTTAAAAGCACCAAATGCTGGGCACCAGTGTCCACAAGGAAATCAATTGGTGTCCCCTCCACTTTGAGGGTTACCCTGGGTTCAGAGAGGGGTGCTAAACCCTGACCCCTCTAATCACCTAATTCCCCCATCTCTAAAATGCGGGCTTCACCATGGGGGACAGGCTTACAGGCTCTCCATTTAGGACACTCTCTGGCCCAGTGTCCTATCTCCTTGCAGTAGGTGCACTGGTCTCTCTGTAAGCATCTGCGTCCCCCCTCCTATGGTTTCTCCTCACCGTCAGTTGCTTCAGTTGAGCCTGCCAATCTTTTGGCTCTGCAGCTGTGGCGGGCAGCAGGATTTGGGCCAAATCATGAGTTTGTTTGGTCCGAGCGTGAGTCTGTTTTTCCTCTGGTGTCTCTGTTATTATAAACCTTCTCGGCCACTGCAAGCAAATCCTGTAAAGTTTTCTCAGCCAACCTATCTACTTTCTGAAGTTTCTTTCGTATAACAGGGGAAGATTGGTTAACAAAAGCCATGATCACTACAGCCTTGTTACTATCTTCCTCAGGATTCATGGGAGTATAAGTACGGAATGCTTCCATGATGCTCCCTAGGAAAGCAGTGGGAGACTTATTCTTTTCCTGCTGCACATTCCCTACCTTAGCCAAATTGGTCAGCTTACGAGCCGCTTTCTGGAGACCCCTCATTAAAGTCTGGTGGTAGACTCAGAGACTCATCTGACCATCCCCTGTATGAAAGTCCCAATCAGGGTGGGTAATGGGGAAGACAGCGTTAATCTCAGCAGGTTAGTAGTCACAGCCCTGTTTGCACCCACAACTGACTTCCAAGCCTTCAACAGAATTCTCTCCCTCTCTTCTGTAGTGAAGAGCACCTGTAAAAGCTGCTGACAATCATCCCAGGTAGGCTGATGAGTAAAGAGGATAGAATCTAAGAGATTAACTAAAACACTAGAATTTTCAGAGAATGTAGGGTTTTGCATTTTCCAGTTATACAAATCACTTGTGGCAAAGGGCCAATAATAAAGATCTTGCACTCCATGCACATGAGGGGGGCTTGCAGCCCTCAGAGGAAGGATGGTCGAGTCAGCATTCGCCTCTCACTGGGCCCACTACCTCGTGTATGGCGGACTCCCAGCGCCAGGTCTAGCTGCAGTCTCGGCTTCAGCAGCTGGCTCCCCTGCTGCCACCTCTCCACAAAGTGGAGAGGCAAACTGTGGAGGGGCAAGAGGATGGTATGAAGGAGGACAAAAGAAATCCTGGTTCATACTGTCCTGTAACACAGGGTAAAGCAGTGCAGAGGGTTTGGGTTTGGTGGGTTTCTCAGTGAGGGGCTTCTCCCGTACGGCAAGAACCCCTGCACTGTTCCAGAGACTATCTGCTGGAGGCAAAAGAGCCTTTAGCCAAGGAGGGGGATCTTCCACCAGATCCATCCAGGTGGTAATGTATGGAACCTGGTCGGGGTGACCGATCCGTGAGCAGTAGACAATGTCCTTAACCTGAAAAATAATGGGAAGGTGAAAGGTTCCCTCGGGAGGCCAGCCGATGTTGAAAGTTGGCCACTCACTGCTGCAAAAAGTAATAAGTTTAGTTTTCTTCACCATAAGTCCTAAGTCCTGCGCTCTGGACTTGAAGTCTGAGAAATGGTCAAGGAAAAGGGAAAGAGGGGTTGTTTGCATCTGTCCCATGTTACAATCAAAGTCAGAGTCACCCCATCAGGGCCAACCACAACCACATAAAGACACCAATAAAACACACAGCACAAAAGAACAAACCAGACAGACGGTCTGCAGAAACAAAACCGAAAGTAATCTGACAGTCTCTGACCGTACTGCGGGAGCAACCTGCGAAATGGCCCGGGCACAAGAACCACTTCTTCCACACCATGCCCTGGAGTATCCACTTCCCAGTCTGGTGGGATTACCTCTACTACATGCACTGAGTTTCTCACTTCAGAAGAGGCCGGGACGTCTCCACAGCTCTCCTGGCCGGCAGCCTCCAGTGCGTCCACCTTGACTTTATGCCGACCACACCATTCACGGACCTTCAATCCCAAAAATAATCCAAAAATAATCACAATAGACAAGACAGACACTTACCACTTATCAGCTCTTCGGGTCGGGGGTTCTCAGGGAGTCTTAGAGGATTTCCCAGCCAACACACCAAAAATGTTGTGCCCAGATCACGAAATCCCCCACAAAGACCACCAGGGAGCCGAGTCCCATGCAAAAGCAAAAGGGCCGTTTATTGCAAGTTTGAACTTGGGCTCCCAGGGATTCCGCTACAACGGATCCAAGCCAGGAGCCCCGAGCTCTGTAACAGAGCTCTGTATAGTATAGCACAGCAAAGTAGGCGTATACAAGTTAAACAAAGGGACCGCTTCTGGATTGGCTGCCACTGGTCCTGCCATATGGCCCACTCCAGAAGGCAGTTTCTGATTAGACACCGATGACTCAAGGTGGAAAACCGGAGATTCACAGTGACTCATCAGTTTTGAGCAAAATGGCTGACAGAAGCCAAAATGGCTGAACCTTTAAGAAGGCATCGGTCTGGTTCTCGCAATAATCAGTAGAAGGGATGGATAATATGAGTTTAAAAATAGAACATCTGTCTCCTCTCTCTTCATCCTCATTAATCAAGGGCTAAGCATATTGTGTCAGAGGCTATTGGGGGGGACACTAATGGCCAACTGAAACCCTCTTCCAGCACCTGTGGGACTTGTCCCTTTAGCATCTAAAGTTTAATTCCAGTCTTTGCAGCCACAGGGGGAAAACGTTACTAGATAAGTGCTAATCACACTATCTCCATGAAAGCAAACTCTGGGTTTGGAAAAGACCAGAAAGTGGGTAGAAGGGATGAGGACACAGAACAGGAAGAAGAGAAGGGGCCAGGACAGGGTTGCCTAGAGAACCATGCCAAACCTCATGGGTTTTAGAGATTTATTTCTCTTGTCCCTCTGACTGTGCTTGCCATCCATCCGTCCTCAGAAGCCTCATATCCACTCTTGCCTATGCTACTGTCCTTCTGCGACCTGCCCCACCCTACCCCGTCCCCTTAAAGCATCTCAGAGCTGAGAAAAAGAAGGATGAATGATGGGACGGGATCTCACATGGCTTCCTGGCCCCCATCCACAGCACCAAGCTCTGCTGGTGATTCCTAGACATTCAGAAATAGGCCCAGGAACATGCTAAAATAGTGCTCAGTCTGGCACTTGAGCAGCATCCTCACAGCGCTTAGTGCAGAGGCAGGAGGAGGAAACCTGCCAGCCAAACTCCTCCAAGGGAGGGGGCTCCCACCTCCAGTGAAAACGAGGATGTTCCCTCCTTCCATGCCAAGATTTGATTTCTTTTTTTTTGCAACTTAAAGCCTTTTAGCATTATACCAATTGCATACTTTACTGACTATGACCTGGCACTTTCTTTGAAAAGGTTCAGAAGCCCAAATGGGCAGACCCTGGGCCCTGCAGTGGAGCACCTGTGCTACATTTCTTCTCCACATCTTCTTTCTCTTCTCCTCTTGGTTGTACATGGGACTTCAATTTTATGGGGGGAATATACAAGCAACATGGTACATGCTCATTGAAAAAATAAATAAAAGGGAGCATTTGTGAAGTAAAAAACAAGTCATTCCCATAATGGTGGAACTCACCACATGCCCTGTTTAGGGATGGTCTTGTTAAATAGCCTTGTGGATATCCTTCCAAGGCTTTCTATGTACACACAAGCACAGGGGAATGTGTAGAACACATACAGAAACATTTCTTTAACAAAATAAATTTACATTATACTTATTTGTCTTCATATTGTTATTCTGCACCAAAAAGGATCATGGATGTATTCATTGTCTAGGGTTGCCATGACAAAGTGCCAAAAACTAGGTGGCTTAAACAACAGAAATGTATTTTCTCATAGTTCTGAAGTCTGGGAGTTAGAAATGAAGGTGTCAGGAAGGCCATACTCTCTCCGATGACTCTAGGAGAGAATTCTACCTTTGCCTCTCCTAATTTCTGGTGTTTGCCATAATTCCTTAGCATTCCCTGGCTAATAGACACACCACTCCAGTCACATGGGCATCTTTATTCCGGGTGTCATCTCTTCCCTGTGTGCATGTCATCTCTTTGTTTTTTTCTCTGTTATAGGGACACAGTCATATGGGATTAAGGCCCATGCTGAAAACCTCATGTTAACTTGATTGACTATCTATAAAGATCCTATTTTGAAATAAGACTACATTCTGAAGTACTGGGAGTTAGAAATTCCATGCATGTATTATATTTTCTGGTGGACAAATTGAACCCGTAACAATGATCATCCTTCTGAATCTGCCTCAGTTTCTTTTTCTTAACCTTTAAAAAAAAATTTTTTTTTTTTTTTTTGCAGTTTTTGGCCGGGGTCGGGTTTAAACCCACCACCTCCAATATACAGGGCCAGCGCCCTATTCCTTTGAGCCACAGGCGCCGCCCTTGCTTCAGTTTCTTAATAGTTACCTAATATTCTATAGTTTTTTTGTGCTATAATTTCATTCCCCAAATGATGAACATTCAGTCTCCTCATTTTTCTTTTATTTATTTATTTAATTACTTTATTAAATCATAGCTGTTTACATTAATGTGATTATGGGGCACCTGGAAAACACCAGGGATTCTACTACAAAACTCTTAGAAGTGATCAAGGAATACAGCAGCGTCTCAGGTTACAAAATCAACATTCATAAATCGGTAGCCTTTATATATACCAACAATAGTCAAGCTGAAAAAACAGTTAAGGACTCTATCCCATTCACAGTAGTGCCAAAGAAGATGAAATATTTGGGAGTTTATCTAACAAAGGACGTGAAAGATCTCTATAAAGAGAACTATGAAACTCTAAGAATAAAGAAATAGCTGAAAATGTTAACAAATGGAAAAACATACCATGCTCATGGCTGGGAAGAATCCTCACTTTTCTCATATGCCAACTACACCACAGTAAAATTTCTTATACCATAGCATACATATTTTTATACATCTACTTGTGCAATATTTTAGGATAGTGATAAAGTCTGCCTCCCTCAAAAATTAATATATTGGAAACTAATACCCAATGTCACAACATTAAGAAGTGGGTCCTTTCAGGAAATGATTAAGTCATGAGGGCAGCCCTCATGTACAGGATTAGTGTCCTTATAAAAGTAAGTTGGCTGGGTGCACTCTGGGAGGCTGTGATGGGTGGATAGCTTGAGCTCAGGAGTTTGAGACCAGCCTGAGCAAGACTGAAACCCCACCTCTACTAAAAATAGAAAAACTAGCCAGGCATTGAGGCAGGTGCCTGTAGTCCCAGCTACTCAGAAGACTGAGGCAGGAGGATCGCTTGAGCCCAGGAGTTTGAGGTTGAGCTATGACGCTATGGCATGCTACTCAGGGCAACAGAATGAATGAGACTCTGTCTGAGAAAAAAATAAAGTGAGAGAGAAAGAACTGGTCCCCCTTACCCCTTATACCACATGACTATACAGACTTTGTCCCTTCTGCTATGTTAGAACACTATGAAGCAGAAAGCAAGCCTTACCAGACATTTCACCTGTGTCTTGAGTTTAGACTTCTCAGCATCCAGAACTGTGAGCAATAAATTTCTGGTGTTCATAAATTATCCAGTCTCAGGCATTTTCTTATAGCATCCCAAACAGACTAAGACAGATGGGTTCCTAGAAGTACAATTTATGGGTCAAAGAATTTGTACATCTTAAATTTCGATAGATACTATAAAATTATCCTGCATAAAATTGTGTCTGTTTTTACACTCACCAATAGTGTATTTCAGTGTCTTTTCCTCCCACATCTTCATTAACAACAGATATCATCAATCCTTTACATTTCTGCCAATCTCACAGGCAAAAAGGAAATTGCATCTTGTTTAATAGGTATTTCTCCAATCTCTAATGGAATTGAACATAACATGTTTGTAACTCATTTGATTTTTTATTCAGTGAATTTGTTAATACTTTGCCCTTTATTCTATGGGGTTGTTTATTCATCTAACAAATATTTATAGAACATCCACAATATGCCAGTCTAGTGGCACATTCTAGTTGCTTATGTAGTTTTTTTTTTTTTTAATTGATTTAAAAATTTTTGGAAGGCATCTTTATAACAGGGAAGTTAGTCTGTCGTCTACAATATATTTCAATTCTTTTCTTAGGTTTTCATTTTCTACTTTGTGTTACCTTTTAACCCATACAAATTATAAAAATTTAATTTAAATTATTTAAGAAAAATTATTCTGAGTCTCATTTTAGAAGCTTTGCCCTAGACCAAGATTATAAAAATTATTCTGACATTTTCTTCTAGTACTTACTTTATAACCTTGTAATTTTTTTCTTGCATTTAAGTCTTTAATCCACATAGAATTTCTATGGGTTGGATGTAAATTAATCTTTTCTTTTTTTCCAAAATGGTCTGCTGATATTTAAATATCACTTACAAATGATTCTGTCCTTTCTCCTACTAATTAGCAATTATTATATACTTTTTGTTTTAACTTGCATTCTCTGAAAGCAGAACTTGAGACAAAAGCTTGAATATATTTAGAAATGTGAACGCAAGATATAGGAATTCATAAGTGGGGAGTGAGACCTGACAGGAGGGAAAGTCAATACATAAATATGCTTTCAAGTCAGCCATCTCTGTGGGCAACTGCTACCTAATTGCCCTGGATCGTCTAAGAAGCTTTATTAAATACTGTGGGAAATTAAGGGAGAAGCATTTGTGCCTTGACTCCATTCCTCATTGGTCACAGGTGGATTAACCCCTCTACGAGTCCAGGTGGGGCACAGGTGAGTGCAGAACACATTGTTAGTTGCATTCCACAGGCTGTCTTCCTACAGAAGATGAGAGAGCATTAAGGTAAGTGGTGTGGGCCAGAGGCAAGTGCGTTTTGTCTGATTACACCTTCATGAAGCTGGTCAAAATCTGAATGCCTTGAAACTGTTTTCGTAGATAACTCTTGCACAGCACAGTCCATCAGCACTTTCTTGAATAGTGGTTTGGATCTGAACTTTCCAGTGTGGAAGCTGCTAGACACACACGGCTATTGAACTTCAAAAATTGTGTCTAATAAAACTAAAAAACTGAATTATTTTATTTTATTTTATTTTATTTTATTGACAGAGTCTCACTTTGTCACCCTGGCAGAGTGCCATGGCGTCATAGCTCACAACAACCTCAAACGCTTGGGCTCAAGGGATTGATTCTCTGGCCTCAGCCTCCCGAGTAGCTAGAGGCTCCATAATGCCTTGCTATTTTTTTTTTAGAGATGAGGTCTCACTATAGCTTAGGCTGGTCTTGACCTTGTGAGCTCAGGCCTGAGCTCAAGCAAATCCCTACCCATACCCCTTCAGCCTCCCAGAATGCTAGGATTACCATGCCAGCCTTGAATTTTTAAAAGTTTTTGTTAATTTTAGTTGATTTAAATTTGAATGTACAGAACCCACATGTAACCAGTAGCTGCCTATGGGATAGCATGGGTTGGTAATAAGAGAGAGAGGTAGAGGAACTTGAAGTAGTACATACACAGTGCCAATTTACCTTCTGTGACTCAACAAGTACCACGAAAATGTAGCACTTTATGTCATAAGACCCTTACAACCCTCTGTCACAGATACTATTTATGTTTTATAGATGAAATAATGGACGCTTAGAAAATTTAAATAACTTGTTAATGGTTGCACAACTAATAATTGGCTGGAATCAGGATTCCAAACTAGGCAGTATAATTCCAGAGGGTGTAATCATCTTTCATCGAGGTTCCCTTTGCCACTAAATTCTCATATGCTCATGGATCTGTACCTTTTTTTTTTTTTTTTAATTTGCCCTTCCCTGTACCAAAACCACACTGTTCAAATACTGTAGTCTTAAGTATGTTTTGATCCCTGGTAGATTTTTTAGCACTTTATCATGCGACATTTTAAAATATTTTGTCATTAACTACTATCCTCCTTATCTCAATCAGGAGTAATTAAGAAAGGCAGAGGCCAATTAAGATTCTTTAGGCTTCATGTAATAGATTAGTGGACTAAGAAAAATGTTTGTTATTCCACATACTAAGTCTAGAGGCAGGTATTTTTAGAATTATTTATACAACTGCGTTCTTTTCCAGTAATAAAAAGTCAACTACAAAAAGGTTGCTTTTATCCCAAATAATAAGAAGTGTAGAGGCTGGTATTTCTAGAAATATTTAATACAGCTGCTTAGAGACTTAAACCTCTGCATTCATTTCTTTTTTCACTTTTCCAGATTATTGGCATTTGCCCTAAGGCTTGACTATTCATGGTCCAAGATGACTAAATCACTTTCCAGAATCATCTCTTCACACAGCCAGGACCAGGAGACATGGATTTGGGTAGGCAACTTAACGTGTCTGCTGTAATGATGAAGGAAATCACGATTCAATTCAGAGACAATGTAAATTTAATATTTAATGGAACTAAAAATATTCAGGTTTGCTCTCTATTTAAATATAATCTCTAAGACAAAATCAAAATAAGCATTGGTTCAGGGAATCAATGAAGATCTTGATTCTTCTAGGGCAAAAGGAATTCATGGCTCCATTTAAGACTCTCTGGCTAGTTCTTTCTTGGGAGAATTCAATTTTGCCACAACATCTCCTTCATGCTAAGAGAAGGGAACTTTCAACCCACTAAGCAGCACTCTCATTGTGGATTTAAGGCATAGTGTCCTGAAATCTTAGATCTGGAGAAATCTGGAAAACCATGTGGCCCAGACTCTTCACATGACACATGAGAAATCCCAAGATCAAGAACAGTCACAGCGGGGACTAGAATCCGGGTCCCTAAGTACTCTTACCCCTGGACAGTTTCTGAAAGGTGATGTGGTGGCACCCAGAGAGGAGATTGGAAGCAGAGCGGTCCAGGCCAGGTTTATTGAAAGGGGACAGAGACCTGCCTGGGCAGGGCAAACCTGGTGTCTGCACCTGGAGGGCAGGTGGAACCCCTTTTATATAGGGCTGTAGGTGGTGGGAAAATTTTATAGGTTGCCCCGAGGGCTTTGGTTGGTTAAGCTCCTTGGGGCTAAGATTTTTGTGGTCTTTGTTTTAGAAGAGGAGAAGGACGGGGGAGGGTTCATGTAGGGCCCTCTTAGGCCTCCCAAAAGTTTCCACAAATAGAAAGAAAATGAGTTCTAATGATTTTTTATATATTATGTATATATATATATATTTTTCTGTAACTAAAAGACTTTGGATCATTTTTAATCCCCTTCTAAAATGAGTATGTGCTAACAGACTTTTTTTTGTATTTTTTTTTTTTAATTGTTGGGGATTCATTGAGGGTACAATAAGCCAGGTTACACTGATTGCAGTTGTTAGGTAAAGTCCCTCTTGCAATCGTTTCTTACCCCTAAAAGGTGTAGCACACACCAAGGCCCCACCCCCGTAACTTCAGTATGGCTGTTGTTGAGATAATGTGGATATTTCCTAAATCATTTAGATTATGTTTATTTCCTACAGATATTCTGTGAGATTAGGTATTTGATGGACACTGTAAACTGAAACCTGAAAAGACAAGTATAAAGTTTGTTGTATACTTCCTAATTAAAAATATAATTGTGTACTGATTGCTGAAAATTTGGAAACCTTAAAAAAACTCAAAGAAAGAAAATTACTCAGCATCTATCATCCAATAACAATCATTGTCAACATCCTGGCTTATGCCTTTGCGTGCTTTTTTAATGCATGTTTTATGTGCTTTTAAAACTTTTAGCATACTTTCCTTTTTTGCAGTCTTTTTTTTTTTTTTATTTTTTTTATTGTTGGGAATTCATTGAGGGTACAATAAGCCAGTTACACTGATTGCAATTGTTAGGCAAAGTCCCTCTTGCAATCATGTCCTGCCCCCATAAAGTGTGACACACACCAAGGCCCCACCCTCCTCCCTCCATCCCTCTCTCTGCTTCCCCCCCCCATAAACTTAATTGTCATTAATTGTCCTCATATCAAGATTGAGTACATAGGATTCATGCTTCTCCATTTTTGTGATGCTTTACTAAGAATAATGTCTTCCACTTCCATCCAGGTTAATACGAAGGATGTAAAGTCTCCATTTTTTTTAATAGCTGAATAGTATTCCATGGTATACATATACCACAGCTTGTTAATCCATTCCTGGGTTGGTGGGCATTTAGGCTGTTTCCACATTTTGGCGATTGTAAATTGAGCTGCAATAAACAGTCTAGTGCAAGTGTCCTTATGATAAAAGGATTTCTTTCCTTCTGGGTAGATGCCCAGTAATGGGATTGCAGGATCGAATGGGAGGTCTAGCTTGAGTGCTTTGAGGTTTCTCCATACTTCCTTCCAGAAAGGTTGTACTAGTTTGCAGTCCCACCAGCAGTGTAAAAGTGTTCCCTTCTCTCCACATCCACGCCAGCATCTGCAGTTTTGAGATTTTGTGATGTGGGCCATTCTCACTGGGGTTAGATGATATCTCAGGGTTGTTTTGATTTGCATTTCTCTAATATATAGAGATGATGAACATTTTTTCATATGTTTGTTAGCCATTCGTCTGTCATCTTTAGAGAAAGTTCTATTCATGTCTCTTGCCCATTGATATAAGGGATTGTTGGCTTTTTTCATGTGGATTAATTTGAGTTCTCTATAGATCCTGGTTATCAAGCTTTTGTCTGATTGAAAATATGCAAATATCCTTTCCCATTGTGTAGGTTGTCTCTTTGCTTTGGTTATTGTGTCCTTAGCTGTACAGAAGCTTTTCAGTTTAATGAAGTCCCATTTGTTTATTTTTGATGTTGTTGCAATTGCCATGGCAGTCTTCTTCATGAAGTCTTCCCCCAGGCCAATATCTTCCAGTGTTTTTCCTATGCTTTCTTGGAGGATTTTTATTGTTTCATGCCTTAAATTTAAGTCCTTTATCCATCTTGAATCAATTTTTGTGAGTGGGGAAAGGTGTGGGTCCAGTTTCAGTCTTTTACATGTAGACATCCAGTTCTCCCAACACCACTTATTGAATAGGGAGTCTTTCCCCCAAGGTAAGTTCTTGTTTGGTTTATCAAAGATTAGGTGGTTGTAAGATGTTAGTTTCATTTCTTGGTGTTCAATTCGATTCCAAGTGTCTATGTCTCTGTTTTTGTGCCAGTACCATGCTGTCTTGACCACTATGGCTTTGTAGTACAGATTAAAATCTGGTATGCTGACGCCCCCAGCTTTATTTTTGTTACTAAGAACTGCCTTAGCTATACGGGGTTTTTTCCGGTTCCATACAAAATGCAGAATCATTTTTTCCAAATCTTGAAAGTACGATGTAGGTACTTTGCTAGGAATGGCATTGAATAGGTAGATAGCTTTGGGAAGTATAGACATTTTAACAATGTTGGTTCTTCCCATCCATGAGCATGGTATGTTCTTCCATTTGTTAATATCCTCTGCTATTTCCTTTCTGAGGACTTCATAGTTTTCTTTATAGAGGTCCTTCACCTCCTTCGTTAGGTATATTCCTAGGTATTTCATTTTCTTTGAAACTATGGTGAAGGGAGTTGTGTCCTTAATTAGCTTCTCATCTTGACTGTTATTGGTGTATACAAAGGCTACTGACTTGTGGACATTGATTTTATATCCAGAAACATTACTGTATTTGTTGATGACTTCTAGGAGTCTAGTGGTTGAGTCTTTGGGATTCTCTAAGTATAAGATCATGTCGTCAGCAAAAAGGGAGAGTTTGACCTCCTCTGCTCCCATTTGGATTCCCTTTATTTCCTTGTCTTGCCTAATTGTATTGGCTAGAACTTCCAGCACTACGTTGAATAGTAAAGGTGACAGAGGACAACCTTGTCTGGTTCCAGTTCTAAGAGGAAAAGCTTTCAGTTTTACTCCATTCAGTAAAATATTGGCTGTGGGTTTGTCATAGATAGCTTCAATCAGTTTTAGAAATGTGCCACCTATGCCTATACTCTTTAGAGTTCTAATTAGAAAAGGATGCTGGATTTTATCAAATGCTTTTTCTGCATCTATTGAGAGGATCATGTGATCTTTATTTTTGCCTCTGTTAATATGGTGGATAACGTTTATAGACTTGCGTATGTTAAACCAGCCTTGCATCCCTGGGATGAAGCCTACTTGATCATGATGAATGACTTTTTTGATGATAAGCTGTAATCTATTGGCTAGGATTTTGTTGAGAATTTTTGCGTCTATGTTCATGAGTGAGATTGGTCTGAAATTCTCCTTTTTGTTTGGGTCTTTTCCTGGTTTTGGTATCAGGGTGATGTTTGCTTCATAGAATGTGTTGGGGAAGATTCCTTCTTCCTCAGTTTTTTGGAATAATTTCTGCAGTACAGGAATAAGCTCTTCCTTGAAGGTTTGATAGAATTCTGGAGTGAAGCCATCTGGACCAGGGCATTTTTTAGTTGGAAGCTTTTTTATTGTTTCTTTGATCTCAGTGCTTGAAATTGGTCTGTTCAGGAGGTCTATTTCTTCCTGGCTAAGTCTAGGGAGAGGGTGTGATTCCAAATATTGATCCATTTCCTTCACATTGTCAAATTTCTGGGCATAGAGTTTCTGGTAGTATTCAGAGATGATCTCTTGTATCTCTGTGGGATCAGTTGTTATTTCCCCTTTATCGTTTCTGATTGAGGTTACTAGAGATTTTACATTTCTATTTCTAGTTAGTCTGGCTAATGGTTTATCTATTTTATTTATTTTTTCAAAAAACCAACTCCTTGTTTCATTAATTTTCTGAATGATTCTTTTGTTTTCAATTTCATTGATCTCTGATTTGATTTTGGATATTTCTTTTCTTCTACTGAGTTTAGGCTTAGATTGTTCTTCTTTTTCCAATTCCATAAGATCTCTTGTGAGATTGTCGATGTGCTCTCTTTCTGTTTTTCAAATGTAGGCATCTAAAGCGATGAATTTTCCTCTCAAAACTGCTTTTGCAGTATCCCACAGGTTTTGGTAGCTTGTGTCTTCATTGTTGTTATGCTCAAGGAAGTTAATGATTTCCTGTTTTATTTCTTCCTTCACCCATCTGTTATTCAACAGAAGATTGTTTAATTTCCATGCCTTTGGGTGGGCTTGAGCATTTTTGTTAGAGTTGAGTTCCACCTTTAGTGCCTTATGGTCTGAAAGGATACAAGGTAAAATTTCAATTCTTTTGATTCTGTTGATATTTGTTTTGTGTCCCAGGATATGATCAATTTTGGAGAATGTTCCATGGGGTGATGAGAAGAATGTATATTCTTTATCTTTGGGGTGGAGTGTTCTATATGCATCTATCAAGCATAGTTGTTCTAGGGTCTCATTTAAATCTCTTACGTCTTTATTTAATTTCTGTTTAGAGGATCTGTCCAGCTCTGTAAGAGGTGTGTTAAAGTCCCCTGTTATGATGGTATTATCAGATATCATATTGCTCAGACTGAGTAAGGTCTGCTTCAAGAATCTGGGAGCATTTAAATTGGGTGCATAAATATTTAGAATGGAAATGTCTTCTTGTTGTAGTTTTCCCTTGACCAATATAAAGTGACCATCTTTGTCTTTTTTGACTTTAGTTGCTTTAAATCCACATGTATCTGAAAATAAGATTGCAACTCCTCTTTTCTTCTGAATTCCGTTTGCCTGAAAAATTGTCTTCCAACCCTTGACTCGGAGCTTTAATTTGTCTTTTGAGGCCAGGTGTGTTTCTTGCAGACAGCAAATGGATGGCTTGTGTTTTTTAATCCAGTCAGCCAATCTATGTCTCTTCAGTGGGGAATTCAAGCCATTAACATTTATTGAGATAATTGATAAGTGTGGTAGTATTCTATTCGTCTTATTTGGTGAGAGTCCATTGCTTAGTTTTATCTTTTGCATCAGTGTGGAGGTTAGGTTTTGTCCTTTGATTTCTGAGTTCTTACTTTGCTGCTGATCCATTGTGGTGGTCAGTGTGCAGAACAGGTTGAAGTATTTCCTGTAGAGCTGGTCTTGTTGTGGCGAATTTCCTCAATGTTTGTATATCCGTAAATGATTTGATTTCTCCATCAATTCTGAAGCTTAGCTTAGCAGGGTACAGAATTCTGGGCTGAAAATTGTTCTGTTTAAGTAGGTTAAAGGTAGATGACCATCGTCTTCTTGCTTGGAAAGTTTCATTAGAGAAGTCTGCGGTAACTCTGATGGATTTGCCCCTGTAGGTCAACTGGCGCTTACTCCTGGCAGCTTGCAGAATCTTTTCTTTTGTCTTGACTTTGGACAGGTTCATCACAATGTGTCTTGGAGAAGCTCGGTTAGAGTTGAGGTGACCTGGGGACCGATATCCCTCTGAAAGCAGTGTGTCAGACTCTTTGGTGATGTTTGGGAAATTTTCTTTTATAATATTCTCTAGTATGGCTTCCATTCCTCTGGGGCATTCTTCTTCCCCTTCTGGAATTCCTATAACTCGTATGTTGGAACGCTTCATAAAGTCCCATAATTCTGACAGTGAACGTTCTGCTTTCTCTCTCTTCTTTTCTGCCTCTTTTACTGTCTGAGTTATCTCAAGAACTTTGTCTTCTACCTCTGAAATTCTTTCTTCTGCATGGTCTAACCTGTTGCTGATACTTTCCATTGTATCTTTAAGTTCCCTAATTGACTGTTTCAGTTCCTTCAGGTCTGCTATATCCTTTTTATATTCTTCATATCGTTCATCTCTTATTTGATTCTGTTTTTGGATTTCCTTTTGGTTATTTTCCACTTTATTAGCAATTTCCTTCATTGTTTCCATCATTTCTTTCATTGTTTTCAACATGTGTATTCTAAATTCCCTTTCTGTCATTCCTAACATTTCTATACTGGTGGAATCATCTGCAGTAGCTACCTCCTGGTCCCTTGGTGGGGTTGTTCTAGACTGGTTCTTCATGTTGCCTGGAGTTTTCTGCTGATTCTTCCTCATGAGTGAGTTCTTTTATCTGTTTCCTTGCCCTAATTTTCCTTTCACTTCCTCTTGCTCTTTAAGTTCTTGTGCCTGTGGACTAAGGGTTACAGGACCAGAAGGGTGAGAAGGTTGAAGAGCAAAAAAAGGGGATGAAAGAAAGGAGGACTGAGTGATAAGAAAAAAAGAAAGATAGAGAAAGGAGAGGGGGTGGGTATAAGGAATATTGACAAAAAGAAGAGAGGCACAGAAAGAGGGAGACAGGGCAATATAGGTGTACAGTAGGGTACTTTGACACAACCTTAAAAAACCCCACCTTCTGGGGGTGCCCAGTTGTGTGGTTCCCTTGAGGTCAGCAGCTCTTTGCTAACCTGATCAGACACAGTACCCCACCTTCACCAAGTAGAGAGGAAAGACAAAAATGCTATAAATCAAACCAAAGGAAGCAAACAGAAAACTTTACCGGGATAAAATTGGGTGAAAAACCAAATTATATCGTTAGAAACACTAGCAAAAATGAAGTTGAAGTTATTAAAAAAGGCAGCAATGAGAAATTATAATTAAACTAGGAAAATTGAGAAAGAAAAAGGGATCTGTGTGGAAAAGATTGAAATTAAAAAAACAAAAGAACATCAGCAACGTCAAAATAAACAAACAAAAAAAAACAACCAAACCAAAAAAAAAAAAAAGAAGAAAAAAATACACAACCAAAAACAAAGCAGTTTGTATATGTTATTGAATATTGTCTGGGCAACACGTGGTCTTCCGGGGTATGAGATGTTAGTCACAGTTCTGATACGACTGGAGGCTGCTGATTTCTCAAACCCCAGCAGGTAGACACCCTAAATCTCTCTTCAGCCTACTTAAAAGGCACTTTGAACTTGTAAAGTTGCTGAGCAGAAGCTTTCCCAGCTTTCTCGCTGGAATCGCTGCTGAAGTGGCTATCCACTTACTCAGTGTGCCAAAACCGGTCTCACTCTGCCCCTGAGGGTTAGGGCTGCAAGGCGGCTCAAACCCCACCCTTAGGCTACTTGGTTGCTGGGTTACCAGCTCCCACCCTTCTAGCTCTGCGACCCTGAGGGCGGAGCTTGCCGGGGCAGATCACTGACAATGGATCCGTGTGACCCACCGCCAAACACTATTAGCTCCGTCTGGCTCAGCGGCTCAGACTGGGGCCCTAGACAACGGCCAAAGTTCTCCGCACTCCCGCTCAGGCCTTCCCCAAGGCAGATCAACTCAGTGCCAAGTCCAAGGACATCAAAACAGTTCACAGGTAAGGCCTTTCTGGTTTGCAGTCTCTCTGCTACTGAACTTACAGTTTGTGGGCGGGTTTAGATGGATTGAACACACGCGACCACTTGCCAGTTTTCCACTGTTTTAGTCCTCCTCTTGGGGTCCAGAAGTCTCTCGCTGACTCCCTGTATCTTCATAGGAGTGATGATAGGCAGTTCCCACCAGCCAGAGATGCCTGGCGTCCTATCTCCCCAGACTCACGGTGCCCAGATGCAAGGAAGCTGTTACTCGGCTGCCATCTTCTAGGCTTTGTGCAGTCTTTTTTTTTAAAGAAAAGATAGATGAGAACCATTTTCCAATAGCAATAAATAGTATTAATTTGATTTTTAAAGAGTGCAGAGGATCACATCAGTTAGATAAATCTCAATTAACCTTTTCAACTCTCTAGTTTAATGTGTAAGTTTATTACTAATGTTATAATATTTTAGGCATATATATTTATGCATTTCCAAGCATAAAAATATTGAGTCAAAAGATATGCACCATCTTAAGGTCATGTACACATTTTGCCAAATTGCCCTCCAGAAAGCTTATCCTAACTTACATAACCAGAAGCTGTGTGCGAGATCTCCAATTTTCCTACTCCCAGGGCCACGTAAGGGGTTAGCATTCATTGTTTTACAATTTTAGCCAAGGGCGGCTTTTGCAAAAGCCAAGCTTACCTTTGTGACTGTGATATTTATTTGTCCCCTTTTGCAGTTTTCATGAATTCTTGCCTTGGCCAAGGCCCTGTGAGGAGTTTCCGGCCTCACTCTGCTGCGCTGACATTGATTCAACAAATGGTTTTGCCAAAAGGACAAAGCTAACGGATGTGTTCACTTGAGAGACCTGTTAGCAGTGGACCATGAAGAGGGCTTGAGGGGGAAACAGCAGCTTTTCCAGAAGAGCCACTGACATTCTAGAGAGAGAAGCAAGCCCTTCTTTAATTGCTTTCACCTTCCTCTCCCGCACAGCTATTTCCCTCCTGGCCTCAGACTCCCCCGGGTAGGGGCTCATTTGTATTTCCCCTTGCACTTCTTGCTCCTGGATACGCAAAGGTGAATCTAGGAGCAAATTTAACAAAACTGGCAGCAGAAACGATTCCAGGCTGTTCTGGATAAGCTTGGCATTGGTGGGGTATTTCATGCACTACAAAATCAATGCGAACAACAGGGTGCTTGCTTTCTTTCCACACAGGCTCCAGCCCCAGTCATAATGAATTCTGGGGCAGAATTAATGTAAAAGAGTAATGGTGATTAGGTAATTATCAAGTACAGAGAATATTTAACCTTCCCAGTGACAAGACTGCCTAAGACTACCTGATATCATATATGCACTCTGGAAATAATTAACAATTTAAAAATTCTCTAATCTCTACTATTAATCAAGAAATAAGGATCCAGGAGCAATGCCAATCAAGTCGAGTTTTGCCACTGTTCCATGTCTGCCACGTGCTCCTTCTCTCTGCTGGCTTTGTGTGTGTCTTTCTGTTTGATTTTGATTTCAGACTAGCTAGACTTAAGCTGTTGCAAGTCTCTCAGAATGTTTCGACAAGCGGAGACACATCACCCTCTAAAATTATCCACCCTGAATAAAATGCCAGGGAATAACCTTTGGCCTCTGTCTTTTTTAATTGCAACTCAAGCCATTTTTAAGCCTTGGGCTGTGACAGCCCATGCTCTGCTCCCCTTCAACCACCCTCCACTCCCCCTACCCTCTTAGACTATGTGTGTATGTGTGCGTGTGTGTGTGTGTCTTGATTAAAAAAAAAGACTGTGTCTTCTCCCAGGCATATAGTTTTAATTCCACAACAAAAGTAGCCATATGTAGATAGGCCTTAATGACATGAACGTGCATGAATGCATGCGTGCACCCATAAACACACGCACACAAATGACACCGTGGAAAAAATCATCATGATAAGTGACAAAGGATGTGCTACAGAAAGGATCAGAGCAGAATTACTGGAAGGAACTTTCAAGGCTGTTTTCTCCAATCCCCTGAGACGCTGAGAAAACAAATGACCTTTCCAGGACCATACAACAAATTCAAAGAGAAAAATAATTAAAATACAGTTTTCCAATTCTGGTCACAGAACTCTTCCTTAAATGCAATTGAGTCCAAGACCAGGGGACTTAGATAGCAGTTCAGGGAACACAGTCACCAATTTCGGTGCAATAGATGCTGTCTCCTCTGAGATTCCCACCCAGCTTCCTTCTGTCACTGGCTGACTCCCTCAAGCAGCCGATCAAGCAGCTCCTCCTCCAGAAGGCCTTCTCTGAGGTGACCAGGGCTAAGTTAAGGCCCCTTCTGTGAGCCCCTATGGCATTCCCTGCTGAGCCCTGAAATGGCATTCTTCATGTTGTTTAGCCCATGCCAGCTTTCTGGTCTTTTATTCCTCCAAAGATTCTATGCTAAGGAGGGTGCTGCGTCTCATTCACTGCTGTGACCTCAGCTCCTAGCCCACGCACAGTGCTCAGCCTGATCTCACTAAACTATGTGCAAGCTTGTGGATCCAGGAAACCACCGCAAGGACAAGGAGGCATGTGTGCAGCAGAGCTCAGGCCAGGTCATTCATCAACAAGCTGAGACAAGCCAACAGGACAGTGAAGGGAAGTCATCACCAAAAGGTATTGCTGAGAGGCAAGCACAGCATGGCCCCAGACCATCTTGCTCCTTTCTTAGGAGAGACTCCTATCAGGGTAAAGTCGCCTATGAGTCCAAGGAGGATATGATAAAGTTTAGGAAGAAGCGACTCACCTGTGTAGAGAAGCAGAAAGGATGCAGGATGCAGCAGGGAAATGAAGATTCTGATAACGTCCTAACATGGATAACAGCAGGATACCTACCTGAGATCTCCACCTCATTTTTCTAAAAGCCCTATTTGGAGGGAAGGGCAGAGGCCCCAAATTTCTGCCTCTTGGACTAACTGACCATCTTTTGACTAAAGGCCTAGGTTCTATGTATCTAGTTAGGGGATGCAGATGGTGGTGGGAGTGGTGAAAGTCTGTGAAATACCCTCAGCCCCTAACCCAGTGCTGGGCTCTTAGAAAAGCTCAGATGACTTGGGGAGCTTTTCCCTGTCTACTTCTCTTCCTTGCTGGGCTACACCTGTGTCATTAATCCTGTGCCTTGAATGTCCCTTTTCTCCTCAAACATTTGCTGAGAACTATTATGGTGCCAGTCACTGGATTGGTCACTTGATTATATGTTCCTCAAACTTCTACAATCATAAGAATCCTTGAAGTACTCTTCTTGTTGTTGTTTAAATTGCAGAATCCTGGGAAACCATTCTATACCTCCTGACTTAAACTCTAGAAGAGGGGCCTAAGAATACATATTTTTTCCAACACACCAGCAATTTATATATCAGACAAGTTTGGGAAACACTGGTAGAGATAAATAAAAGCAATAACAGTAATATTTATAATAAAATAAGTAAATAAAGGTAATGGTTCCTTTCTTCAAGGAGTATACAGTAAGGAAAAAGAACATTCTTTAAAGTAATTATTCCTGACCCAAGGGGCACACACTTCACTTTCTAAGAAATCACAGGTAAATAACTAGAGTTCCATTTTTAGCTCCATGGTATTCATTTGTATGATTTTTGTGCGAGTATTTCTCAGGAGGCTTGACCTGGAAATCCCCAGATGGGGGAAAGTAATCAAATAGAGAGTTCAGGAATAGCTTTCAAGAGCATTGGCCCAGCAGAAGGACTCTCTGCAGAGCTGGGCTCAGGAAATGAAAATGTAAACTTTTAAAAGAGTTTCTTTGGATTTTGAGAGACGTTTTCAGGCAGTTTAGAGAATGAGTAAGAGTAAAAATCAGCCACCCCCAGCAGAAGTTTATGATAAATGAAGCACTTAGTACACATTATGGAGACCAATAAAAAAAAAAAATTTACCCTGATTCAGCCAGTAATGTGGAACTTGGAGAAGCTGGGCAAGTAGTTCTCAGAAATTACTGGACAATCAAAATCCTATCTGGCTGTAAAATGAGCATGGCTGCCCCCTCGCTCCCCAGTCTCTCCCTCCCCATTCTGCATCAGCATCTCTGCCTTTTTAGCCACCATCACCCCTCCTGCTGGAGCACTCGGCCCTCTCCATCCACTGGGCTTGGCTCCCTTTCAAATGTTCTCACTCTACTCTGGGAAGCTTATCATCAGACCATGAGGCATTAATGCATGTTCTGATGGGAGAGACACAATGAAGCTATTTCTACATGGTGCCAAGCTAATCAGAACCCTTGTTAGGGGGAAAAAAAATCAATCTGAATGACAGTTGGTAGATACAAAGGCTAAATGATGGACTGTGTTTATCACTTTTCAGCTAGTACATTTTGGTGTTAAAAATTATTAAATGTTGGGGATTTCACGGTTCAGGGTTTTTATTCCATATTTATTTGTTTGCTTGTTTGTTTTGTCTTGTGTAGCAACGGGGTTTATCTTTTCAATGAAATGTTGTGTAGAAGCCTAATACACAATGTCTGAAGCAGAGCTGCTCTGCATAAATGAGGAGATTCCTGTTCCTCCTTGCCCTAAATTTTCTTCAGTGGCCCTTATCAGCTCCGCAGATGCTAAAGACCCAGGAAAGGAAAAAACAAAACAAAACAAACCTGTTTTGAAAATCATGGAGGTAGTCCTCCAAGGCCCTCGCATTACAAATAAGGAAACTGAGAGTCAGAGAATTCTTGCAATGGCAGCAGAACTGGAAACAAACTCAAGTCCCTTGAATTCCATTCATTGCCCTGGCTTCTGTACTAAGGAGTCAAGGTTCCCCTATGGGCTCTCACCAGGCCAGGCCAGTGGGGCAAAAGGCAAGAGGAAGAAGCCACTGTTTCTTTGGCTGTCTGTCTACTACATACTACATTTCCTCATTGCTTTCTTTGTAGGCATGTTCTGCTTTCTTTGAGATTCTGGGCTGGATTAAGGCCCCAAAATTATGATTTAATGTTTTCTAACCCAGAAAGATATCCTAAAAGAAGATAAAACGTAAAGTTGCCATTTCCTTTTCCAGTCCCCCATCAGTTTCTGCCTCCCCCAGACTTGCCTACTGGGGAGCAAGTCCTCACAAGGTTTTAGGCCTTCCTTTCTTGATCCCTCCATTTCCCCCTCAATCGCCGATCTAGTCTGCATCTTCACACTTGCACCAATTAGTCTTGCCCTCTCTATAAACTATTCTTAGCTTCTGTCCAGATGCCTTGTCCTGCCCTGGAGAGCCTCTCCTTTTATTATCAGCCAATAAGATATTAATACATTAGCTGCCTCAAAGTGCACTTTTTAATGAGGGCCGTGGACATTCATTCAGTGGAATTTGAGAGTGACAATACATTGACATTGGTAAGGTTAATGATCCAAAGCTGTATTTCATTGAACAAGTTGAACAACACTTAGCACATTGATCCACGGTGTCCTACAATCCATCTTTGCTATTACTTTAATGGTGCCATGGCATCGATGCCCTTTAAGTAATTGTTGCCATGAAAAGATGGACTTGGCCTTGTCATGTTGGATTAGTGCTGTGCTGAATTGTGAAAGATTTTTGTCCTTTTTTATTTCCTCTCATTTTACGAAAAGGGAGGCGGGAGTCTGTAGAGGCCAGGAGGGATAATCTGGCTGTATAGGAAGGAGACAGATTGAGCACGCAGAGACACAATGATCAAAATATTCTAAGTTCTGATTTACTTCTCCACTCAGGCCTGCAAGACCTCAGGCAGGTTTCTCAGCCTCCTTAGATCTCTGTGTCTTCATCTAAGAGTGGAAGTAATTAATGAAATCTACTTGTCCCCACAGCTCCTCATACGGTGGGTCCTAACTTCCACACATGATGCTCTGCCCCCAGCTGTAAGGAGATGACAGAAGAGAAAGAGGAAAAGTGAGCTGGGGTCTCACCTGAGCCCTGCATGCAGAATGGGTAGATATTGGCTGGGGACACTGTGTACCAGAGCCCAACTCTGAGATGACAACCGAGATGGATAGAAACAGAGATTACAGTCTTGGCAAACTCACAGGTCTCCCGGGAGAGAGCAATGAGGTTCTAACCAGGTAGACATGACACCCTGGTTGAGAATAAAGGTGAAGCTGAACAGGTAGTCACCACTCAGGTCTATGTCCTTGAGATATTTTGTCTAGCAGGGCTGAATTTAGGACAGATCTCCTGCCTTGAAGGTGGGCCTCAGTTGAGTGAAAACTTTGAAAGCAGGTTCCTGGTAGACAGGAAGCCAGGCTATGGTTTGGGGACTACATAGCTCAGTGATTTCTCCGAGCAGATATCTTATGATATTTTGGCAGGAGTGATTCTAATAGTAACTTGGCAACTGAACCCAGTTCATTCTTCAACCTACAAACTCACTAGGTTAAGAATTGAGTCTATTCAAAGTTCTGCCTTGGCCAGGACTGGCTACAAAGGAGAGAGAGGATGCAGAAAAAGGAGAGCTGTGATCTGGGAGGGAGAAGCCCCACAAGACCCCCTGTGAAGACCAAGCAGGCCACCACATTGAACCTGGCGTTACCACTTACTCACTGGCTGGCTTTAGTGACTGGACAAGTTCCTAAACATCTCCGAGTTTCTCTCCTCTCCTCTGCAAAAGAGAGAGCAAAATTATTCACAGGGCCATTATGAGATTCATTCTTATAACATGTGTAAGGTCAGGTGGAGCCTGGTTAGGGAAACATCAAACTTTAGTTTGAAAGGATTGAAATGAGGCAGAAAAGGCATGAAGTGTGTTTAACATCATTCATTTAACAGACCCGCTATGGACCAGACATTCAACTTGGAGTTAACTAAACAAAGGTAGACCATACGGTATCCCTGCCCCCAAGTTGCCCACCATCTAACAGAGGAGGCAGACTGTGTGTTTTGATGTCAACTCTGAAATTTTTAGTCCTCAAGGAAGGGAAAAATTAGCATTCTCCAGGAAGAAAAACTGTGAGGCCTCTTTTTCCATCATCTCACCCGCTCCCGACAGCATGTCTCTAATTCTGCCTGTGACTGGATGGGTGAGTTTCACTCTGGAGGAAATTATTAGGGAACCATACTTGGCTGCAGAACTAAGCTATATTCTACAATAAATTTTACCAATAAACTTTGTATTTTTATTTCCATCTGTTCGACAACTGTGTCTTATTTCTCAATTGATTTGGAATTCAATAGGGGAAGAAAGGGGGTGTTATTTACTGGTTTCCACAAAATCCAACATGATGCAGGTTATTGTAAAGCAGAAATATAGCTAGAAATAGTCCAGAGTCTTGGCAAGCATAGACATAGTGTGAAGCATGCAGGGATTTATTCTATATGGGGGAGTGTGTGTGTATGTAGCTAAGGCAAGAGTCACAGAAGTGGGGGATGGGTTACTAAACAAAGGTTGATTAGGAAAAGGAAAAGAAAAGCACCTCACATAAAAAAGACAGCAAATGCAGAGGCTTGTAGGGGAGAAAGAGCACCTGTAAAGAAATTTCAGAAAGGATAAAATGTTGCATGAATGTTCAGTAGACGTGTAATCATCATTTTGTCAACACTGTACCAAAGAACCCCTGTCTCCCAAGAGAGCATCTCAGATTTTTCTCCCTGCCAGAATGAGCACTGCCATAGCAAACCCAAGGAAAAAGCCCCACCAGAGCTGGCCCTGTGCACACTGGAATGATCCCAGGTGTGTTTGAGGCTGTTGTTTTACCTCAACAACTTGGAATCCTTGGTGTGGGTCCCATCCTGCCACAGTTCCACCATCGTTAGGACTTTTGTGGGCCGCAGTTTTTCCGTGTGTAAAAGGAACAGTATTACACGATCTCTGAGACTTCTTCCAGTCCTGATGTTCCACAGGGTTCTCATCCTTTCACACAGTTTTTTCAATCGATTCTTTCCCAACCACCTTCTAACAAAAGCACCCTATTCTGGAAATCTGTACAGACTAATCATCGATGTTTCAGCTCTGACTTTACCAACACTTGGGACCATACCCCCGCAAAGCATCACTTGGCACTTACTTAATCCCTTCCTTATCCACATGGGAGGGTACCGTCCACTTTGTAGAGAGGAAAAAAAATAATTGGGCGGTGCTAGTGTTTGGCTCTGAAATCAAACTTAATTCTTGAAGCCCTTCTCTTTCTCTTAAGAACTCCATTACCCACTGGAGAATTTAAAAAAGGCTGATGCTGAGATTGCTCTATCATGCAAACAGAGCACACGGGGAACGTCTGCTCTTCCAGGGTGTGTTTCCCAACCCTGCCATTACCGATTTTGGGGGATGGATGGTTCTTTGTTGTGGGGCCATGCTGTGCCTCGTAGGGTACTCTTTATCCATTTGATGCATCAATCCTCTGCAGTTATGACAATGAGAAAATGTCCCCAGGCATTTCTCAGTGTCCCCTGGGGGGTCAAAATTGAGAATCACTGCTTTTGGAGGTTCCAATTCCCTCTATCTAAGGGGAATGTATTGATTGTAAGCGCTTATGGGTATTCTCCAAAAGATGCTGAAGCATAGACTTCTCTTTGATCCCATTCATTCCTTTGTTAGTTCAACTAATGGAGTCTTACTGGGTGTTTGCTACATTTCTTGGTTGTTTAAATTCTCCTTTCTGAATCCCTAACTCTATCCACTTTAAGCCTGACAGTGCTGGCTTTCCCTCACACACGGTGATTGGTTTGCTACACCAGCACCATAGCAGCCAATGCCATTGTTCACTACCCCATGGCTCACTCATTCCCCCTCTGTGCCTTCACAGCTGCCACTAACCCACAGGAAATCATGTGTACCTGGGAAAACACCATGTGCCTGAAGGGAAGGCCATAAACCCTAGTTCTGACTCTGCCACGTTCTTGCTTTGTGACCTTCGAGATGTGTGTGCCTCTCTGAGTGTCAGACCCTTGTCTGAGAAATGGGAATGATGTTGGCACATCCCTGCCTAGCCCCCCTGGTTGTTTCAAGAGAAAAATAAGAGAACAGCAGAGGAAGTGCTCTGAAAGCTATAAAGCACTGTAGAAAAGAGAAAGATTGTTATTATCGTGATCATTATCTGTAAAACAAAAGATCTGGAAGGGAAAGGAGTATTAGCACAAACTGCTTATCCAGCAGAGAGAAAGCAGGATGAGGGAGTGAGATAATAATCACTCAGATGGAGCACAGGATAAGGCACTAGAGGAGAAAAACATGATCCTTTGCTGTCTGGGGGGCTACTAAACTCACTACCTTCAGGAGTGTGAGCCTAAAGATAAGAGGCCCCAGCAAGTCTGGAAGAAGGGACTCTGTTGGGCCTCTAGGGTGGGGCTGCGTGATGAGGCCTGGGGTTGAAGTTTCAAGTACAACTGCAAAAATTGCAGTTCCTGCCTGCAGAGGGATCATCAGGGACAGAGTCTGTTAATATACAATGGCTGCCAGCCACTGTGCTCGGAGTGGTTATCTCCTGGGAATGCTTTCATAAGCAAGCGATGTGTCCAGAATGCATCGGCAAAGTCTATGCTCCCCTCCCAGCCCCGGAGATCCTGTCTGCACTAGAACTCCTGTCTATGCCACCTCAACAGCCCACCATAAAGTCTCCACATTGCAGAAAGAAGTGGGTGACCTTTAGAAATATATTAGAACATAAAACAATGTAATCCATAAAGTCACTTATGCAAATTGAGACGCTTAAGTCATGGTTCTGTTTGTAAGTTATAATGGTGATAATGATGGTAGCAAGCACGTATACAATGCTTGGTATATGCCAGGTACTTCTTTAAATACTTTAAAGGTCATTCATCAATTAACAGAACCTGAAAGCGAAAATAAATATGTGCTCCATTGCAAAGAGAGGCCTACCGACCTCTTTCTGCTACCTAACCATTTCCATGGTTCTATGAGCCTGGATTTTTCAGTGAAAGGAGGGAAAAAGTCTGTCACAGGTGGGCAAGAGTTGAGGCAGTGCCCAGTGAGAGCACGGTCAGCCACAGTGAACGTGACCGCACCATATTCAATAGATGAAAGGACAAGGGAGCAGAGGAGAGGCTGGGAGGTTTGCCCTACCGAGTCCTGCGAGTCTGCGGCTGTCGGGGACACAGCCCGTCAGCAACTCTGGGACAACTCTTAAAAATCATCTCTGTGTATGTTTTCCCTACTTCAGAATTTTATATGTTGGTCCACGTGATCTTTAAAACAAGCCTGAGAAGGCAAGCATTATTATTATCATCCCATTCTATAGCTGAGAAAATGAGGTTGTAAAAGAGCTAATATTTCCAAGATCAGGAAGCCGCTGGGTAGAATGCCAGCCTGAGTTATCTTTGAAGGCCTACTCTGCCTCACCCGCCAACAGCGGGAACCCTTGACGGCAGCAGCTGGGTGGCAAGGCGTCTGTGGGCCCATAACTCTCATCTCTTAAGGCTGCCTTTTTCATACTTGCACACCAAGTAATCAGAGAGGCTCCTGTGGCTTCCGGTGTGCTGCTTGGGATATAGAAAGCACCCAGGAGCCTCAGAGAGAGAGAGGGTGGTAGTGGCACAAACCCCCTGATGCTGGGTGTGGGGTCTGTCCTTTCCTCACTCTCTATTTTCCTTCAAAATTACTTTTGATTATGCAGCATCTGCTTCCTTCTGAGATGCATCTGCTTCTCCTCCCAAATCTGAATGCCTGTCGAGTAGCCCATACAGAGAGCTGCATACAAATACACAGCTGAAAGTTGTCTTTAGAAGCCCTCCATAAGATCAGCTTGCAGATCTCTGGGAAGTGACAGATAGCAACACAAGCAAAGAGAAAATGTCAGACCTCCCCAGTCATTTGATAGCACGAAATCTTTCTGTTCCTCTGGGCACAGGCAGCAAGCAATCAGCAAGGAGAAACCCACCTTTCTTCTTCTCAAAAGATATGCACCCCCCACCCATGGCAGTGGAAGAAAAAGAGGGAATTTGGGGTGTTAGGATAAGCCCACAACACTCAAAAAGAGGCAAGTAGATGGCGTTTTGAGGTCAGTGAATCTGCAGGCCCCGCATATTCCAGTCCCATTCTGATCTAGATTTAATAGGAGAATTCTCACTTTAGCCCCTAATCCTCTAGACTCTGATGTCCTATAGACACAGGCTCTTTCTCACTCATCTTTGCTTCTTTTTTCTCTGCCTTCTTACCACGTGTCTTACATATACTAACACTAGAAAAACAGTGGTAGAGTTGATTTGAGTCAGATGATTTGATCAGTGTTGGTAGCCATATGAAAATTCACAACAAAATCAATAAAAAAGAAATAATTATGAAAGCCAAGCCCTCAAGAAGACCTAATGTGAGTAAACAAATTTTCCAGATTGAATATTCCAGTTCCTGTCAGAAGGGATGGAGAGGTCATAGCTGACTTCCTTTCCCTAACAAATATTTCTGAGAGGGGACTGGGCATTGTGGGCTGATCAGCACTGTGGGCCAGAGGCCTGTGTAAGCCAGGGTGGGAGACCTATTCTGCCTATAATTTCAGTGTGTGGAGCCAAGCAACAATTAGAGAAAACAAGCTCTTACTGCAAGCCAGGAACTTTAAATGGATTATCTTTGTTTTTATAGCTTTATTACAGTAACGATTGACTTACAATAAAACAACACGTTTTTAAAATATGCAATTTGATAAAGTTTGATATGTATACACCAGTAAAATTATCGCCAAAATCAATGGAGTGAACTTATTTATCACCGCATCACCCCTCAAAATTTTCTTGTCCCCTACCTCCTGCACCTCCCATCTACCTCCCCAGTAGCCCCTCATATGCTTTCTGTTGCTCTAGATTTGTTTGCATTTTCTAATGTTTTTAACCAAATGGAATCACAGTGTGTACTCAATAGTTCATTGCATTGCTGAGGAGTGTACACCACCATTCATTTACCCATTCACCTGTAACTCTCATTTGGATTGTTTCCAGTTTTGCACCATTGCAAATGAAACTGCTATGAATATTTGTGTACAAGTCTTTACATGGACATATGTTTTCATTTCTGTTGGGTAAATATCTAGGAGTGGAAGAGCTGGATCATGTGGTAGACTTATGCTGAACGTTTAAGAAGCTGTCAACCATTTTGCAAAGTGGTTATATCATGTTACATTAGCACCAGTAGTGCATAAGCATCCCAGTTCCAATATATCCCTGCCAACACCTAGTCAATCATTTTAAATTTAGCTATTCTAACAGGTAGTGGTATATCAGGAGGTTTTAATTTGCACTTTCCTAATGACTAATGATGTTGACTATCATTTCAGGAGCTTATTTGCCATCTGTATATCCTCTCTGGTGACTTCAAATCTTTTGCTTTTTTTTTAAATTAGGTTATTTTTCCTTATTTGGGGGATTTTAAAAAATCAACTTTATTGAGAATTAATTTACATACATCTCAGGGATCTGAGTCTTCAACCTCAATAACTATCGCCATCAAGATATAGAATATGTCCATCACTCCAAAAAGTCCTACCTTCTTTTTGAGGACCTATCTATCCATTTACTCATGTATATGTTTAATAATATGTACTCGTGTATATGTTTAATAGCTTTACTGAGTAAAGTAAAATATACTTAAAGCAGACAAGGCAGTGATTTCTTACTATCTTCACAGATTCTGAAATCATCAAGATAATCAATTTTACAACATGTTATTACCTTGTACACATTAACATTCACTCCCATTTCTCACACTTCACCCATCAAGCACTACACACATGCTAATTTACTTTCTTCCCCTAGAAATTCACCTATTCAGGACATTTCATATGACGCGATAATACTATAAGGAATCTTTTGTGACTCTCCTCTTTCATGTAGCATAATGTTTCCCAGGCTCATTCATGCTGTAGCATGTATTAGTACTTCGTTTCTTTTTTTTTTTTGCCAAATAATATTCCATCGTATGCCTATAGAGCATTTTATTTATTCATTCATCAGTTGATAGACATCTGTGTTGCTTCCATTTTTTTTGGCTTTTATAAACAATGTTGCGATGAACATTGGTACACAAGTTTTTGTGTAGATATATGCCTCAATTTTTCTTGGGTGTATACCCAAATGTATAATGGCTGGGTTATATGGTAATTCCAAATTTCACCTTTTAAGACATTGACAGGTTATTTTCCAAAGAGTTGTACCATTTCAAATTCTCACCCGCAGAGTATAAGGGCTCTGATGCCTCTGCATTCTTGCAGATATTTGCCATTATCTGTGATTTATACCCTGTTTCCCCGAAAATAAGACCTAGCGCATCTTTGAGAGCACACAGGGGAAACAGGGTATTATTGTGGGTGTGAAGTGGTAACACACTACAGTTTTGATTTGTGTTTTTCTGATGGTTAATGATGTTGAGCACCTTTCCATGCGCTTGTTGACCACTTTTTATATCTTCTTTGGAGACATATCTATTCCGATCCTTTGTCCATTCTTAAGTTGAGTTATTTGCCTTATTGAGTTGTAAGTGTTCTTTGTATATTCTGGATACAAGTTCCTTATCAAATATATAATTTGCAAAATTTTATCCCATGTTGTGGTTTATCTTTTTGCTTTCCTGTTAACATCCCTTAAAGCACAAAAGCTTTAATTTTGGTAGCACCTTGGCTGGGCACCTGTAGCTGAATGTTTAGGGTGCCAGCCCTTTGCACCAGGGGCAGTGGGTTCAAACCTGGACAGGGCCTGCTATACAAAAGCAAAAAAATTTTGGTGATGTCTTATTGCTGAGATTTAAAAGTTCTCTGCATACTCTAGATACAAGTCTTTTACTTTATTTTATTTTATTTATTTATTTTTATTAAATCATAGCTGTGTACATTAATGCCATCATGGGGTACAATGTGCTGTTTTATATACAATCTGAAATATTTTCATGAAACTGGTTAGCATAGCCTTCACAGCACCCTCTTAGTTATTGTGTTAGGATATTAATATTCTACATTTAGTAAATTTCACATGTACCCTTCCTTGTAAGATGCACTGCACGTGTGGAGATACAAGTCTTTAAACAAATGCATGCTTTGAAAATATTTTTCCCAATCTGATTTATCTCTTAATTCTCTTAACAATATCTCTGGGAACTCAGAAATTTTAAATTTTCATGAAGTTTAACATTTTCTTTATAGATTAGACTTTGGTATATTATCTCAGAAGCTTTTGCCTAAAACCCAAGATCACAAATACTTTATTTATTTATTTATTTATTTATTGTTGGGGATTCATTGAGGGTACAATAAGCCAGGTTACACTGATTGCAATTGTTAGGTAAAGTCCCTCTTGCAATCATGTCTTGCCCCCATAAAGTGTGACACACACCAAGGACCCACCCTCTTCCCTCCTTCCCTCTTTCTGTTCCCCCCCCATAACCATAATTGTCATTAATTGTCCTCATATCAAAATTGAGTACATAGGATTCATGCTTCTCCATTCTTGTGATGCTTTACTAAGAATAATGTCTTCCATGTCCATCCAGGTTAATACGAAGGATGTAAAGTCTCCACTTTTTTTAATGGCTGAATAGTATTCCATGGTATACATATACCACAGCTTGTTAATCCATTCCTGGGTTGGTGGGCATTTAGGCTGTTTCCACATTTTGGCGATTGTAAATTGAGCTGCAATAAACAGTCTAGTACAAGTGTCCTTATGATAAAAGGATTTCTTTCCTTCTGGGTAGATGCCCAGTAATGGGATTGCAGGATCAAATGGGAGGTCTAGCTTGAGTGCTTTGAGGTTTCTCCATACTTCCTTCCAGAAAGGTTATACTAGTTTGCAGTCCCACCAGCAGTGTAAAAGTGTTCCCTTCTCTCCACATCCACGCCAGCATCTGCAGTTTTGAGATTTTGTGATGTGGGCCATTCTCACTGGGGTTAGATGATATCTCAGGGTTGTTTTGATTTGCATTTCTCTAATATATAGAGATGATGAACATTTTTTCATGTGTTTGTTAGCCATTCATCTGTCGTCTTTAGAGAAAGTTCTATTCATGTCTCTTGCCCATTGATCTATGGGATTGTTGGCTTTTTTCATGTGGATTAATTTGAGTTCTCTATAGATCCTAGTTATCAACCTTTTGTCTGATTGAAAATATGCAAATATCCTTTCCCATTGTGTAGGTTGTCTCTTTGCTTTGGTTATTGTCTCCTTAGCTGTACAGAAGCTTTTCAGTTTAATGAAGTCCCATTTGTTTATTTTTGTTGTTGTTGCAATTGCCATGCAGTCTTCTTCATGAAGTCTTTCCCCAGGCCAATATCTTCCAGTGTTTTTCCTATGCTTTCTTGGAGGATTTTTATTGTTTCATGCCTTAAGTTTAAGTCCTTTATCCATCTTGAATCCATTTTTGTGAGTGGGGAAAGGTGTGGGTCCAGTTTCAGTCTTTTACATGTAGACATCCAGTTCTCCCAACACCATTTATTGAATAGGGAGTCTTTCCCCCAAGGTATGTTCTTGTTTGGTTTATCAAAGATTAGGTGGTTGTAAAATGTTAGTTTCATTTCTTGGTTTTCAATTCGATTCCAAGTGTCTATGTCTCTGTTTTTGTGCCAGTACCATGCTGTCTTGAGCACTATGGTTTTGTAGTATAGACTAAAATCGGGTATGCTGATGCCCCCAGCTTTATTTTTGTTACAGAGAACTGCCTTAGCTATACGGGGTTTCTTCCGGTTCCATACAAAATGCAGAATCATTTTTTCCAAGTCTTGAAAGTACGATGTTGGTATTTTGATAGGAATGGCATTGAATAGGTAGATTGCTTTGGGAAGTATAGACATTTTAACAATGTTGATTCTTCCCATCCATGAGCATGGTATGTTCTTCCATTTGTTAATATCCTCTGCTATTTCCTTTCTGAGGATTTCATAGTTTTCTTTATAGAGGTCCTTCACCTCCCTCATTAGGTATACTCCAAGGTATTTCATTTTCTTTGAAACTATGGTGAAGGGAGTTGTTTCCTTAATTAACTTCTCATCTTGACTGTTATTGGTGTACACAAAGGCTACTGACTTGTGGACGTTGATTTTATATCCTGAAACATTACTGTATTTTTTGATGACTTCTAGGAGTCTTGTGGTTGAGTCTTTGAGGTTCTCTAAGTATAAGATCATGTCGTCAGCAAAGAGGGAGAGTTTGACCTCCTCTGCTCCCATTTGGATTCCCTTTATTTCCTTGTCTTGCCTAATTGTATTGGCTAGAACTTCCAGCACTACGTTGAATAGTAAAGGTGACAGAGGACAACCTTGTCTGGTTCCAGTTCTAAGAGGAAAAGCTTTCAGTTTTACTCCATTCAGTAAAATATTGGCTGTGGGTTTGTCATAGATAGCTTCAATCAGTTTTAGAAATGTGCCACCTATGCCTATACTCTTCAGTGTTCTAATTAGAAAAGGATGCTGGATTTTATCAAATGCTTTTTCTGCATCTATTGAGAGGATCATGTGATCTTTATTTTTGCCTCTGTTAATATGGTGGATAACGTTTATAGACTTGTGTATGTTAAACCAGCCTTGCATCCCTGGGATGAAGCCTACTTGATCACGATGAATGACTTTTTGATGTAAGCTGTAATCTATTGGCTAGGATTTTGTTGAGAATTTTTGCGTCTATATTCATGAGTGAGATTGGTCTGAAATTCTCCTTTTTGTTTGGGTCTTTTCCTGGTTTTGGTATCAGGGTGATGTTTGCTTCATAGAATGTGTTGGGGAAGATTCCTTCTTCCTCAATTTTTTGGAATAATTTCTGCAGTACAGGAATAAGCTCTTCCTTGAAGGTTTGATAGAATTCTGGAGTGAAGCCATCTGGACCACGGCGTTTTTTGGTTGGAAGATTTTTTATTGTTTCTTTGATCTCAGTGCTTGAAATTGGTCTGTTCAGGAGCTCTATTTCTTCCTGGCTGAGTCTAGGGAGAGGGTGTGATTCCAAATATTGATACATTTCTTTCACATTGTCAAATTTCTGGGCATAGAGTTTCTAGTAGTATTCAGAGATGATCTCTTGTATCTCTGTGGGATCAGTTGTTATTTCCCTTTTATCGTTTCTGATTGAGGTTACTAGAGATTTTACTTTTCTATTCCTCGTTAGTCTGGTCAATGGTTTATCTATTTTATTTATTTTTTCATAAAACCAACTCCGTTTTTGGTCAATGGTTTATCTATTTTATTTATGTTTTCAAAAAACCAACTCCTTTTTTCATTAATTTTCTGAATGATTCTTTTGTTTTCAATTTCATTGATCTCTGATTTGATTTTAGATATTTCTTTTCTTCTACTGAGTTTAGGCTTAGATTGTTCTTCTTTTTCCAATCCCATAAGATCTCCTGTGAGATTGTTGATGTGCTCTCTTTCTGTTTTTCGAATGTAGGCATCTAAAGCGATGAATTTTCCTCTCAAAACTGCTTTTGCAGTATCCCACAGGTTTTGGTAGCTTGTGTCTTCATTGATGTTATGCTCAAGGAAGTTAATGATTTCCTGTTTTATATCTTCCTGTACCCATCTGGTATTCAACAGAAGATTGTTTAATATCCATGCCTTTGGGGTGGGGGGGTCGAGCATTTTAGTTAGAGTTGAGTTCCACCTTTAGTGCCTTATGGTCTGAGAAGATACAAGGTAAAATTTCAATTCTTTTGATTCTGTTGATATTTGTTTTGTGTCCCAGGATATGATCAATTTTGGAGAATGTTCCATGGGGTGATGAGAAGAATGTATATTCTTTATCTTTGGGATGGAGTGTTCTATATGCGTCTATCAAGCACAGTTGTTCTAGGATCTCATTTAAATCTCTTATATCCTTGTTTAATTTCTGTTTAGAGGATCTGTCCAGCTCTGTAAGAGGAGTGTTAAGTTCCCCTGTTATTATGGTATTATCAGATATCATATTGCTCAGACTGAGTAAGGTCTGTTTCAAGAATCTGGGAGCATTTAAATTGGGTGCATAGATATTTAGAATTGAAATGTCTTCTTGTTGTGTTTTTCCCTTGACCAATATAAAGTGACCATCTTTGTCTTTTTTGACTTTAGTTGCTTTAAATCCACATGTATCTGAAAATAAGATTGCAACTCCTCTTTTCTTCTGAATTCCATTTGCCTGAAAATTGTCTTCCAACCCTTGATTCGGAGCTTTAATTTGTCTTTTGAAGCCAGGTGTGTTTCTTGCAGACAACAAATGGATGGCTTGTGTTTTTTAATCCAGTCAGCCAATCTATGTCTCTTCAGTGGGGAATTCAAGCCATTAACATTTATTGAGATAATTGATAAGTGTGGTAGTATTCTATTCGTCTTATTTTGTGAGAGTCCATCGCTTAGTTTTATCTTTTGCATCAGTGTGGAGGTTAGGTTCTGTCCTTTGATTTCTGAGTTCTTACTTTGCTGCTGATCCATTGTGGTTGTCAGTGTGCAGAACAGGTTGAAGTATTTCCTGTAGAGCTGGTCTTGTTGTGGCGAATTTCCTCAATGTTTGTATATCCGTAAATGATTTGATTTCTCCGTCAATTTTGAAGCTTAGCTTAGCAGGGTACAGAATTCTGGGCTGGAAATTGTTCTGTTTAAGTAGATTAAAGGTAGATGACCATTGTCTTCTTGCTTGGAAAGTTTCATTAGAGAAGTCTGCAGTCACTCTGATGGATTTGCCCCTGTAGGTCAACTGGCGCTTACTCCTGGCAGCTTGCAGAATCTTTTCTTTTGTCTTGACTTTGGACAGGTTCATCACAATGTGTCTTGGAGAAGCTCGGTTAGAGTTGAGGCGACCTGGGGTCCGATAGCCCTCTGAAAGCAGTGTGTCAGAATCTTTGGTGATATTTGGGAAATTTTCTTTTATAATATTCTCTAGTATGGCTTCCATTCCTCTGGGGCATTCTTCTTCCCCTTCTGGAATTCCTATAACTCGTATGTTGCAACACTTCATAAAGTCCCATAATTCTGACAGTGAACGTTCTGCTTTCTCTCTCTTCTTTTCTGCCTCTTTTACTATCTGAGTTATCTCAAGAACTTTGTCTTCTACCTCTGAAATTCTTTCTTCTGCATGGTCTAACCTGTTGCTGATACTTTCCATTGCATCTTTAAGTTCCCTGATTGACTGTTTCATTTCCTTCAGCTCTGCTATATCCTTTTTATATTCTTTATATCGTTCATCTCTTATTTGATTTTGTTTTTGAATTTCCTTTTGGTTAATTTCCACTTTATTAGCAGTTTCCTTCATTGTTTCCATCATTTCTTTCTTTTTTTCAACATGTGTATTCTAAATTCCCTTTCTGTCATTCCTAACATTTCTGTATAGGTGGAATCCTCTGCAGTAGCTACCTCATGGTCCCTTGGCCAGGTTGTTCTGGACTGGTTCTTCATGTTGCCTGGAGTTTTCTGCTGATTCTTCCTCATGGGTGATTTCTTTTATCTGTTTCCTTGCCCTAATTTTCCTTTCACTTCCTCTTGCTCTTTAAGTTCTCATGCCTGTGGACTAAGGGTTACAGGACCAGAAGGGTGAGAAGGTTGAAGAGCAAAAAAGGGATGAAAGAAAGGAGGACCGAGTGATAAGAAAAAAAAAAAAAAGAAAAATAGAGAAAGTAGAGGGGGTGGGTAAAAGGAATATTGACAAAAAGTAGAGAGGCACAGAAAGAGGGAGACAGGGCACTATAGGTGTACAGTAGGGTACTTTGATACAACCTTAAAAAAAAAACCACCTTCTGGGGGTGCCCAGTTGGGTGGTTCCCTTGAGGTCAGCAGCTCTTTGCTAACCTGATCAGACACAGTACCCCACCTCCACCAAGTAGAGAGGAAAGACAAAAATGCTATAAATCAAACCAAAACAAGCAAACAGAAAACTTTACGGGATAAAATTGGCTGGAAAAACCAAATAATAGTGGTAGAAACACTAACAAAAATGAAGTTCTAATTATTGAAATAGGCAGCAATGGGAAATTGTAATTAAAGTAGAAAAATTGAGAAAGAAAAAGGATCTGTATGGAAAAGGTTGAACTTAAAAAACAAAACAACAATCAACAACATCAAAATAAACAAAAAAACCAACCAAACCAAAAAAAAAAAAAAAAAAAAACAACCAAAAAACAAAGCAGTATGTATATGTTATTGAATATTGTCTGGGCAACACGTGGTCTTCTGGGGTATGAGATGTTAATCACAGTTCTGATACGACTGGAGGCTGCTAGTTTCTCAAACCTCAGCAGGTAGACACCCTAAATCTCTCTTCAGCCCATTTAAAAGGCACTTTGAACTTGTTCACTTGCTGAGCAGAAGCTTTCCCAGGGAAGTGCTTGTCTCTGGAATCACTGCTGAAGTGGCTATCCACTTACCCTGTGTGCCAAAACTGGTCTCCCTTTGCCCCCAAGGGTTAGGGCTGCAAGGTGGCTCAGACCCCGCCCTTAGGCTACTTGGTCGCTGGGTTACCAGCTCCCACCCAATTCCAGCTCTTCGACCCTGAGGGCGGAGCTTGCCGGGGCAGATTGCTCACAATGTCTGCCTGTGACCCAGAGCCATACACTATTAGCTTCGTCTGGCTCAACGGCTCAGACTGGGGCCCTAGACAAAGGCCAAAGTTCTCCACACTCCAGCTCAGGCTTTCCCCAAGGCAGTTCAGCTGAGTGCCAAGTCCAAAGACACCAAAACAGTTTGCAGTTAAGGCCTTTCTGGTTTGCAGTCTCGCTGCTACTGAACTTACAGTTGCGGGCGGGTTTAGACGGATTGAACACACGTGACCACTTGCTGGTTTTCCACTGTTTTAGTCCTCCTCTTGGGGTCCAGAAGTCTCTTGCCGACTCCCTGTATCCTCTCAGGGGTGATGATAGGCAGATCCCACCAGCCAGAGATGCCTGGAGTCCTATCTCCCCAGACTCATGGTGCCCAGATGCAAGGAAGCTGTTACTCGGCTGCCATCTTGCTCCGCCTCCAAGATCACAAATACTTTAATGTACATTTTCTTCTAGAAGATTTTTACATTCTGGTCTACGATTCACTTGAGTTAATTTTTCAAAATTGTGCAAGGTATGGATTAAATTTTGTTTTGCTTTGTTTTGTTCTGTTTTGTCCACACATGGATATTTAATTGTTCAGCACCACTTACTGAAAAGACTGTCCTTTTCCCACTGAATTGCTTTTGTACTAAAAATCTGTTCATACATGTGTGGCACACTGGTCTCTCTTCCTCTGATATATTTGCCTATGTTTACACCAATACCACACTGTCTTAATCGCTGTAACTTTATAAGTCTTGAAATCAGGTAGTGTTCTCTTTCCAATTTTGTTCTTCTTTTTTAAAGATGTCTTGGTTATTTTAAATTTTTTGCATTTCCAGTGCATTTCAGAATCAGCTTGTCAATGTCTACAAGACAGCCTACTGGGATTTTGATTGGTATTGCATTAATTCTACAAGTCAATTTAGGAACATTTGGCATCTTACTAATAACACTGAATCTTCTAGCCTATCATAAGGTGTATCTATTTATTTATGTCTTCTTTAATGTCTCTCAACAATATCTTAATTTTCAATGTATAGATTTTTAACAACTTTTGTCAGATGTGTCATATTTTTGATGCTATTGTAAGTGGTACTGATGTTTAATTTCAATTTCAATTTGTTCATTGTTAGTAGGTAGAATGCAATTGATTTCTGTATATTGAGCTGGTAGCACACGGTCCTGCTAAACTTACTTATTAGTTGTAGCAGCTTTTTTTGTAGTTTCCTTCAGATTTTCTTTTATTAATTGTTCTCTGGTTGAAGTGGATTTTACCCCTCTGGGGAGACGTGGAGATTTTTTGAGATATTTTCGGTTGTCATCTCTTGGTCCCAAGCCAGAGATGCTGCTAAACATCCTAAAACACAGAGTAGACTCCAAAAATAAAAAGAATCATCAGGTCCAAAATGTCCAGCAGAGGTTACCGGAGGTTACTGTATAAAAACTATTCTATATGGACAATATGTAGTCTGCAAATCAGGACAATTTGAATTATTTCTTTCCAATCTAGAAGCTTTTTACTTCTTTTTCTTGCCTGGTGGCACTCTAATAATGTTGACCAGAAGAGGAGAAAGCAGACATATTTGTCTTATTCTTGATATTTGGGTGAAATAACTGAGTCTTTCACTATTAAGTATGATATTAGCTGCAGGTGTTTTATAGATGCCCTTTATCCAGTTGAAAACTTCCCTCCTATTTCTAGTTTGCTAAGAGTATTTTTAGGAATGGAAGTTGCATTAGTCAAATGCTTTTTCTATCTTTATTGAGCTTATCATATAGTTTTTCTTTTTTAGTTTCCTAATATGGTAAATTACATTGACTTATTTTCAATACTAAACCATTTACTTCTTTAGGATAAATTGCTTTTATTCAAGAGATATTCTCCCTTTTATACATTGTTGGATTGGACTTGACAAAGTAAAATTATATCTATGCTCACAAGGTATATTCAGTTGTAATTTTCTTTACTTTTAATACTTAACTCTGGTTTTGGTACGAAGGCAATGCCAACCTCAAAGAATGAGCTGAAAATTAGTTATTTCTCTTCAATTTTCTGGATAAGGTTATATAGAATGAGTATTTTCTCTTTCTTAAATATTTGGGAGAATTTATCACTCAGGCCATTCGAGCCTAAAGTTTTCTTTTTAGGAAGATGATTTCACTATAAATTCAATGTCTTTATTTATGTAGGACTGTTAAAATTATTTATGTCTTCTTGAGTAAGCATTATTAGTTTGTGCTTTTCAAGGAATTTGCAAGTTCCATCTAAGATGTCAAATTTATAAATTTGCTTGCAATATTCCCTCTTTATCTTTTAATATCTGTAGATCTACGATGATGTTACCTCTCATTCCTACTGTTAGTAGGTTCAGTCTTTGTTCTCTAATTGATGTTGCTAGTTCCTGGAGATAAATAAAATTCACAAATCACTAGCCAGATTGTTTTGCATTGGTTAATTTTTGCTTTGATATTTATTATTTTCTTTCTTCTTACTATAAAATTAGTTGCCCTTATTTTTCTATTTTCTTAACCTGGGAGTTGAAATCATTGATTTGCAGATGTTCTTTTCTAATAAAGATGTTTATTGCTATAATTTTCTCCCCTAAATACTTCTATACCAATATCCCACCAATTCTAATGTGTGGTATACTTTCATTCAATTCATAATCCTTTTGATTTCTTTCTTGACCTGATGATTTATTTAGAAGTATATTATTTAGTTTCTAAATATTTGGGTATTTTCAGAGATTTTTGTGTTATTCATTTCTAATTTAATTCCCTTGTGATCAGAGAACATATTTTCTCACCCTTGAATCATTTTAAATTTATTGAGATTGGTCTTCTGGCCCAGAACAGTATTGACCATGGCACCATCTGGCAGTTTTCAAGAGAAAGCAAGTCCCCAGACACAAGATAGCAAGTAAAGGGCAGGCTTCCATCCTTGAGAGAAACTTAATGTCCCACGTGTACTTGAAAAGAATAAATATTCTGCTATTAAGGGGTGGGGTTGTTCTATAAATGTCATCAGGGCAAGTTGATTGATAGCATTATTTAAGTCTACTATACCATATTCTTTCTGATCTTCTTTCTGGGATCTGTGGCTTTAGTTTTCATCAAGTTTAGAAAAATTTAGTAAATTTTTCCAAATATTTTTTGACTCCCCTTTGCTTCTTTATTCAGAAATTTTAATTGTATGTATGTTAGGCTGTTTGAAACTGACCTACAGCAATTTACATCTTTTTAATTCTTTCCCCCACCCCCCATGCGTTTTCTTCCAGTGAGTTTCTGTGACTGTGTCTTTAACTTTCCCAGTCATTTCTTCTGCAATGTCTGCTCTGCCACTAACGCTAGTGCATTTCTTGTGGTTCTTACCTCTATAAGTTAAAATTGGCTATTTTGTATTTTTTCCATGTCTCTACTTAACTTTTTGAACACATGAATACAATTATAATAACCATGTAACGCCTTTGTCTAATTCAAACATCTACGAACTTCTTCATCATTTTCAGCTAATTATTTTCCTCATACTTTCCTGCTTCTTTGCGTACTTAGTAGTCACTGAATGGATTCTAAACATTGTGAATTTTACCTTGTTGTGTGCTGAATAATCTTAGATTTCTAGAAATATTAAGTTTTGTTCTTAGAAACAGCTAAGTTACTTGGAAACAGTGTGATCCTTTTGAGTCTTGCTTTTAGATTTGTTAAGTGAGACCAAGGCTGTGCTCAGAGTAGGGCTAATTAATTATTCTCCACTGCTAGAGCCAGACCTTCCTGAGCATGCTACCTTATGCCTCGTTAATTGTGAGTTTTTCTAGTCTGGTGGAAACTGGCACTATTTTTGGCATTGTGTGAGCCCCTAGTGCTATTCTCTATAATCATTTTAGATGATCATTTCCCAGGCCTTGATTATTTTTTTAGCATGCATATGTTGAACAGTATTCTGCTAAACACTTGAAAGGGACTCTGCAGATCTGTGGGGTTTTCTCTGTGTAGCTTTCTCCGTAGAACTTTGTTTTACAAACTCTACATACCTTGGACTCCACGGACTCTCCACTCTGCCTTCCCAACTCATGAAGTTTGCCAAGTTCTGCCTGAGTTTCCTCTGATTGCATCACAAACTAAACGCTCCGCAAAGCAGTAAGCTAGTGTACTTGTAGGGCTCACTTCATTTGTCTTCTCTCAGGGATCACAACCTTGTATTGCATGATGTCCAATGTCTTAAAACCATTATTTTATGTACAGTATAACCTTTGTAAGCTGACTACCTATGACCACCCAGCAAACTGGTCAACTTATGGAGGTGCTCTGCATATAGAACTAGGCCTACTGTACTGATACGCAGATATGGCGTGTGTCCAGTGTATGAAAATTAAGTCAACTTAAGGAGGTGCTCAATGTAGGGAGATAGTGAACTATGGAGGTTCTGCTGTATTTTTTCTGTTTGTTCTTTCTTTGAATGAAGCAGAAGGGTGAATCCAGATGCTAGTACTCCATCTTGTCAGAGGCAGAAGCTTCTCACTACATCTTCTTTTAAATTTCACAACCACTCAATAAGGAATAAATTTGTTTTAGAATTGTTTTTGTTATGTGGAAGGACAATTGGAAGAACAGAAAGATTAAGTGAGCTACCCCTGATTCACCCTTCACCAGAGTCTGTGCTCAGAATGATCATACTATTTCTCTAGGTTTGTGACATTATGATACTCACAGGCTTGCCGACCCCATGACCCACCCCAAATCACCCTCATTTGAGGTCGTATTCTGGGCACATTTGGTCATGCTGTTACATCTTCAATCCTGGTCCCTTTGGTGAGCCTGGGGAGACAGAGAAAGGGATATTAATAAGCATCTTCAGTTCCCAATGAAGAAGGAAAAGTGGAATTGGTAGATAGCACCTAGTGGCCTCACTCTGTGATCTTAACTGCAGAGAAGCAGGCTCTAAGCCCATAGGACAGCCATTCAAAGCCATTACTGAGAAAAACCTAGGAAGAGAAACTTGGATGGGGACAAGAACAGAATTATTTCTTTATAATAAAGTTCACAGAGTTGTAATCTAGAAATAAGATAAAGGAAAGCACCTGTTTCCAAAACAGATGTGCCATTGATAAGGAGGTGGTAGATGAAAGAGGGAAACAATGTCTAGGGCTGAGTACTGAGCATCACATCCTCAGCCGGGATAACAGCTGTACATTTGTAAGCTGTAACAGTTTGTACATTCTCATTGAGAATGACTCAATGCTCAGCTCACAAGGTGACAGTCTAGGATGGCTCAAGGTCAGAGTCTCGGGACCTAGAAAAACCTGGAACAACAGGGAGAGAAACAGGAGACCAGCTGTGGATAAGTGGAACTGAAGATCTTAAGGACTTATTTACCCTAGACTCCCTGCCATGATCATGTCCCAAACCTCAGTGGAAGCACCTGCGTTAGTTGCTGAGCCTGGGGAAAGAATAGAGTCCATGACACATAAGAAGAAAATTGGGCATGGAGAATAGCTCAGTCCATGAGACCAAATTTATACCCACGGGGCTATGAGTAATACAGGAGGCAGGTTTTTTTTGTACAGAAGAGACGCACAACTAAAGGAACACTAAAAAGTCTATGCCATTATCAGGAGTTTCTTCTAATTTGGGCCTAAGGACATGAAGGCTTTGGGTGAGAAAGGACCCTTAGAACTGCTTTATGCATGGAGACCAGCAGTGAAGGTTGCTAAGTCGGGACAGTTCCCAGGCCATACTCCTTCGAGGAACCCACCCCAGGCGTGGTCAGTAGAAAGCACACACCTTGGGACATGTGGTCTACACTTGTGTGCCCATGTCCTTGCAGGTTTGACCATGTTCAACACTGATAGTGGTCATTTCATGGCTGAATCATCCCCATCCTTTAGCTCAAAAGTCTTCTGTGAGGCCTTTCCTCACCATCAGTCCTAAAGGGCCTTGTCCAATTACTCTTGGACTCCTCACCCTGTGCATATAATGTAACAGTTGAGAGCATGAACCCTGATGTCAAGGTGTCTGCATTTCAATCTAGATTCTTGCATAAACTTAGTCTATGAATTGGGGCAACTGATTGGTTTGCCTCCAATTCCTATCAATGAAGTGGTCATAATTGTTGTGCTACTCAAGAATTATTGTAAAAATTATCTGGGTAAATATTAGGTTGAGCTATGAGATGGCCATTTTGGGGAGTCAAAAATGGTCAACTATAAAATATTTCATATGCTTCAGTCTGAAATATATATAAATCCTTAGAAGAGGGCTAGCACAAAAAGTAGAAGGGAAGAGGAGACAGAGGGGAAGGGGGGGAGGGAGGGTATTTGGGGGACCTCACCTAATATGCATGATGCAATGGTACATTTCAAAACTATTAAGAAAAGAGTATAATTTGATGGATGTGTTACTTAGTTCAATGTAAGCATTTCACATTGCATATCAAATCAGTACACTGAAATCCCTAAATGCATCAATGTACACAGTTACGATTTAATAAAAAAATAAAATAAAAAGAAGAGGGCTAGCAAACTCTATATAGAGGTGTTAGATATTATAATTCAATCTATAATTATTTTGTTTATTTATTCATTCGCCACTGTAGCCCATAGTAGAATATGAGCCTCTACATGGGCCATGCTTGTTAACTCTCTATTCAATAAATATTTATTGAACAAGTGAATGTGATATTTGTTCTGAACCCTGTTGTTAAAGGTTGGCATGAGAATTCTGGTGCACATCACACCTGTGACCAACCAGGAACCTCATTATTAACTGATACATCTCAATGGAGAAGGAAGAACAGAAATAGGGCCTCAGTCTTCTGGTAATAAGCCATGACACCTCCTTGCTTGCACATTCAGCTCTTGCTGGGCTTGAAAGCGCCGATTGGTGTATTTCCTGCAGGCTTCAGCAGAGTCATGTGCTGCTGAGCAGAAGACAACAATCCTCAATTTCCCAAAAGAAGCAGAATTGCAAAATGAATGAATAAGAAATATACCCCTGTGTCTGCATGTTTGTTTGATAATTTGGGTTTGTACATTCCATTGCCATAATGACAGGGGGCAAGCTGGGCTTTGGAGCCAAGTTCCCCTCTTTATCTGAAAGGCCTGGGAGCCAGTCTGCTGGGACAATTAGTGAGCCGAACCTCTATGGCATGATGACTGCCTCTTATTAAATACACAGACCAGAACCTAGGGGCTCACACAATTCTGACATTAAAACAGATTTATTTCGGGCTGATCTGTGCCAGCAGGTAGCTTGGCATTTTAATAAAGTGTTTTCTCTGAGTGCCTCCTCAAGTCCTAGCTACTGAATTTGTAAAAAGGTGGGCTCTGGCCTCCCAGAAAAGCCTCTGACTGCAAAGCCCAATTTGCCCTCCCCCTGCACTGGGTCCCCTTCCTTGCTTTGAAGGGTAGAGTTTAAAAAATAAAAAGAAATTCTGGTTTGTCTATTCCATAGATGCTTCCTGAAGGCATCATGTGGGTTGGGTTTGTCCCTTTGCGGAAGGCTTTGTGGTGTCATTACTCTGACATCTGTGCTGAGTCCCTGCAGCCCCGTAATCATGAAGCTCAGCCATGGCTCTGAGGCCCAGGAAGGCATTTAAGGGAAGGCAGGCTGTGTGTGTCTATTAGACCTTGTAATAGTTCTTCTGAGAATTTGGCTCTTCTTCCCCCACTGGTATCTGTATCTCTGCATTTCCCTGTATGTTTTCTCTTTTCTGGTTGGATTGTTAATTCCCCATGCCCTTCTTTTTGTCTTTCAGACCTTTAGACTCTCCCCTCCTTTGCCATCACTGTACATCAACATCTGGACCCAGCAGCCCAGCAGAGGCCCAGGTTTAATTTTCTGCCACTCACTCCTTCCCTCCCTGCAGTGGGCCCTTTCATCCAGCTAAGCTTTTCTTTCTTTCCCAAACACTCTATACCTTGTAAAACATTTTAGTTCCATTCTTCATCCCATTTTCTCTGCCTGGAAATTCTTTCTTTACCTTATGTGCGTGTCGAACTCCAACATACATTTTAAGCATGAGTTCAAAGGTCACCTCCCTGACTCCTTAACACATGATTCCATCCTGATTCAGCACTTTCATATTATGAGATAATTTCCTAGAATTTTTCTACTAGACTAAGTTCTCCTCCAGGACTCAGAGACCACATTTCATTTATCTCTGTATCCTTCATACCAAGTATGGTGCCTAGATCCTAGTGGGCACTCTATTAATATAAAAGTATTTGAGTGAATGAATGAATAAGTGAGACGAGGTCTGCTGAGTGTCATATGCTTTTCTTTAAAGGTTTGGTGCCCCTAGGATTCTTGATAATACCCTTCCCTCACCTAATGCATCATCTCAAAAAAAAGATGCCAGTTAGAGACATTCTTGGGCCTTTTTTCCCCCTTTTCTTTATTGAAGCCAATATCAGTCTTGTGTGTAGAATACAAACCAGAAGGGATTATATGGGGGACATCCTCAAATGGAATGTCCCCATCCATTACTAACAGTCCTTTACCAGAAATTCTCTGCACTCCTAGCCTTTCAGCCTCAAACATGGCCATGCTGGACTGTTTCTGTTTAACATGGATTGCCCATTCCTGGCAAGTGTCAAGGATGGGGAACTTTGCCTTTGAGATGGACAAAGCAATTTTCAAAGGAGAAGGGAGGGAGCTTCTGGCCTTCAAAAAGAGCAAACAACCTACTGGCTACTCTATCATCACCCCAGGTTCAAGTCACTCAAACTTCCCCAAGAAGGATGCTTGTTACCTCTTATTTGCTTTTAAGTCTTCATTAACCATAGGAAACCTTAGTTCCTACACCTACACCATTCAGTTTTTGCATTTTCATGACATGATTTCAGTATATAGCCTTAGCCAGACTCCTGACTCCATTCTGATGGAAAGATGAGGTGTTAGTATGCTGCTGTTCCTCTCCTGGCATTTTGACACTTAGCCCATCCCCAAGCTCACTGTTCATCCTGTATTGCCTGGGACAGTCCCAATTTACACATGTTGTCCTAATGTAATTGTTAATAGCACCCCCTTTCATTCTTGTAAGTGTCCCGGTGCGGATGATAAATTATATGATTGCCCTACCAGTCTCTGGTTTTTCCTACTTCTGTCTCTGAACTGACAGCTCATTCACTTGTCATACCTACCTCATAATATGCTGAGATAGGACAATTCCCATTCTGACCTACTTCTGTCTATTTCACCTCATCTGGACTGCAGGGCAAAAAATCTTTGAACGTGTTAGAACAGTGATTTTCAACTGGTATGCCATGAAAGGATCTTAGGTGTGCTGTGAAAATTATTAAAGATCATTAATTAAATGATTTTCTAAATAAGTTCAAAGCATAGTAAGTGTTTTCTTTTTTTTACACTTTCTTTTTGATCAACATAATTTAAGTGTGCCATGGAAGTTTAACTATAGGTTCAAGTGTGCCACGAGTTGAAAAAGATTGGAAAACATTGTCTTAGAATAAAATTCCAGCCTCTTGTCCAAGTTCCATAGATAAATATGCCCATGCTTAGCACACACACATCCGTGCAGAATGGAAACAACATTAGCATTTTTATTTTTTACAAAGAAACGTCTACATGGTAGAAAGCGGGGGGTAGGGGATGGTCTGGCAGCATTCTAATGATAGATGTCAAACAGTGACATAGAAAAGAATCATAAAGGACCAAAAAGATAGGGCCAGACAGTGATCAAACTCTTTGCTTCCAATGGGATGCAATCCATTTTACTTTAAAACCCTACACCATAAAGGAAACAAACATTTTTTGCACAGACACTGGCACAAATAATGCTCACAAGGTCTTCCCAGCAGATGCTCATTATCTATCCCACTACCAAAGAGTTCTCTCCTAAGGTAAACCCCGTGAGCAGCTCACCTCGTGGCAAAAGGGAACATTTGCCTGTTAGCAGTGTTTCATCAGTGTGGTTTTCCATTCCGCCTCCTCTGAAACCTGCAGCAGCCTAGAGGTATTTGATCTCTTAAGGATTTTGTGCTGCAAATATCCTTCATTTGAAATGGCTTTATTATACCTCCAGAATGGCTTTAAATAGCACTCCAGGGTTACAAGCTCATCTAACTTTGTGTGAGTATCCATGCCCACACCCTAAACATTGCTAAAATTTTGACTCAACCAAGAAGACTTCCCTGATCATATGTGGTTGAGGGAAGGTGCCTTTTTTTCTCCTAGTAATCACGTCCAAACAACATCTGTCTCTGAGTCTTCAAATCAACTTAGATAAATACGGACCTAATTCTGACTCCAAATTCTACCAGCCTGAAAGAAGAATGTATGCCCAGCTTGATGCTATCCTTTCCCATCTATTCATCAAGACCAGGTGACTGAGGTGCTGAGGGACAGATCCTTAACCCGTTAGGTGGCCAGGCACAGGGCCTTCAGCAGCCAGGACTCACACACTATCGTCTCCGGGATTCAGCAGCCTCAGTGGTTTTGCCCTGTCCAACACTAACGCTTTCTGCGTGTAGCATGGCACAAAAATTTTAGTAAGTATTGCCACAGATCAACACAGACCCCCAGCCCTAGAACAAAATATGAACCTTGCTTGAATTTAAGGGGAAAAAATTGTCATTAATGTTATGACGGACAAGTCAAAAAGAGAAATGGATGAATACGGTGAAACTATGTCAGTTCTGAACCCAGCAGTACATACTTGGGTGTTAACACTGAAAATAATTCACAGGCTGTCTCCTCGGTCATTGATTCTCAAAGCTTCTCGCTTTTGTTGTTGGTCAGACACCATCTCCTGATGCCATCCGAAGGAAATAACTCGCAGAGAGAAGAGCGCTGGCCCAGAAGTCAGTCTGTCTCTGCTCACAGTGGGGTTTGGGGACAGCTCACCACCTCAGGGATCTCAGTTTTCTCATCCTTTCAATTAAGCACTAATTTAGTCCTCCAAGTACTGAAAAGCTGTGACTCTTTAACCATTTGCAAACATCCCCATATTCGGGAATAACAAGAAATGTAAATATCCTGGGTTTATTTAAATTTGAAAAAACACTATCATTCTACTCAGGTTTACTTTGCTAAGCCAACCAGTAGTGGAGACATAATATAGCACTTAAAGAGATTTCTAGGGCTCACCCATCACCCATTCTCCTGTCCTTCTGAGCTCACAGGGGACGATATTGTCTTGTTATTGCAGTTAGGTAGACCATGTGAAGGGCTCTGGCCGGTACACTGACAGTGAAAAGGGTGTGCTTCACTTCTGAGTAAAGGAATTTCAAGGCCTTCAGCATAATCTTCTCTGTCAGAACTTTCAGGAAGTCGCAGTGCTCCAGCTGGTGTGGCAACAATGTAGTGCTCCATCAGACTCTGCCACCCAGAGTCCTGCACTGACTTTCATAAGGAATAGAATTTTGTTTTGGGAGAATTGGGGGTTGTTCCTTCCTGCAGCATCACCTAACATATCCTGACTAATACATTAACTCCACCCAATCACCCACCTCTCCCATTTTGTTGTTGTTATTCTTATTTCTTTAGAGAATAAGCCCATAATAAAGTAGAAGAAAAGGAAAATAGGTCATGTCCTTTTATTATGTATTTTCTTGACCATGTCAAGTTGTGCAGTGATTATAGAATGAAATTGAGTCTTGATGAGTTGATGATTCTCATATCACAATAGAAACTCACTCATTGAGCTAAGGTTAGCAGAAGAAAAGCCATAAAAGGAAGGGAGCAACTATATTTCTTATGATTGCCACATACTCACCTTTGATCCCCCATCACACGGCATCATACTTTTTGACTCCTTCCTTAGTGGAGAACTGGCGTGTCCCTGATACATTTGTCTCTTGCTTCCCTGCACTTCCATTATGATGTGGAATTCTAATGCCAGAGCCCCCATCAGCACCTCTGCTCAGTGGCTCGAAGTGGGTTGAATTGTAGCTGGCGGCAGGGGGTGATAAATGTAGCGTGAGCTGCCTTTCCCCCAGAAAACTGCAAATTGCCTGAGCAGTACAACCCACAAAAGGTTCCCGTGGAGTGAATTTATCTTGCATTGTCGAGAGGAGAGGGAAAGAGGAGAGACCAGGCATTCTATTTCTGCAAAGTCACATTCGATCTTGTTCAACGTGCGGTCCACACATCTTTTAAAGGGGGCTCCAATGGAGGAAAGTACCAGCTCAGGAATGTAGAGCAGATAAAAAGATTTATTTTTAACACTGCTGGAGTTCACGACCATGTGAGCATTTCAATTTCAAGTCACTGGCTCCTGAATAATAATCATGTGTTCTGCTGGAGTACAAGTAAGTCACCCAATAATTTGGGATGGAGAAGACCAAGCCATGGACCAGGGAGCAAGACCTGCCATCAGAGGAAAAGCTCCTCCCTTCATGCTGTCTATTAGTGCTGAAGGGGAGAGTTATGCTCCTACTGGTGGCCCAAGTTCTCCTTGATGTTCACTAAATTGTTATGCCTGCATAGATTATCCCCTCTGGACATAATTTCATTAACACTTCATGGGTCTGTCAAAGGAGCTGTCATTTTAAAATCCTCCCAAATGTGGAAAAGTAAAAGAACCTCAGTACATGACTAGCTTCTTTACACCAGGTCTTTAGGACAAGTCTTTTTAGATACAGGTCTTTCCCTGTCTCCTGGAATAACTGATAATAGTCACAGCTTTTCTGGAGGATTGTCACAGGACATTGTAACTTTACTGTAAACACAGGTGAGAAGATACCCAGTTATATGATTCTCTTGTCTTTTTGTATGTTTTCAGAAAAGTCCATGGACTTTCTTTAGTCTTTCTTAATATCTGGAAACCATTCTCCACTCTTAAAAGGCAGGCCCTCTCCCCTTTTTATAAGTCAACCTACTCCATAATGACTCTCCAGATAGCTCCAGGCCACAGAGGTTCCCTTCCTCCAAAAACTGTGTACTTATGATCTGAACCACCCTTGTAACCCTCATTATAGATATATACTGGTCCCTTTGTATCTCTTACCAAACTTTATACATAGCAGGTGACCAAAACCTATACTTTCTCAGCTGGAGTGGCAGTTACTATAGTGGTGGTTAATAGCCTGGACTCAGGAATGATACAAAATACAGTTCAACCACTACCCCTTTAATTACTAGCTTGGGAAAATCAGTCTCCTCTCCATATTTCAATTTCCTCATTGCAGTGTGGAAATAATGATCTTAAGCCCTATTTCATAGGGTCATTGAAGGATTGAGATAATGGCTATAGAGGGTTTAGCACAATGTTCATATCTATTTGTAATAGTGTTATTTGTTATTATCATTCTTTATTATAATTCATGGGCACCCCCTTTGTGGCTTTGTGGCCTGCCACCCCCAGTCCTTTTCATAGGATCTAGTTTTCTGGAGGGCATCAGTGACTCCACTCCAGAATTTATTGTACCTATGGTTGGATTTATTGGAAATAAAGGAAGAAGTTTATTGTTACCATATTTTGGTATATTTGGCTAGAAGAATATCTTTGCAAAATTTGAACACTAAGACACAGCAGTCAGACAAACATCTGACCAGAGCAGAAATTGTCAAGTGTTTCCGATCAGGACAAGGCTCATGAATCCAAGCTGTTACCCCAGTGAGTTGGAAAAGCCATCTACCCCATAGATGGCAAAGCCATGGGCATAGATATCAGACATGTTATTAAGAGCTGAGGCAGCTCACCAGCCCATCCAGACGCTCTCAGATGGAAGTCTCCAGGGAAAGCATGAAGCGGGCCCTGCTACAGATGCCCTTCCTCTCTGTGTAGGTGAAGCAGACTGACTTTTTTACAATTCACTGTGGCATTTGAAAGGGAGAGGAGGAAAAGAAAATCCACTACTCTGCCGTATTTGGTTATTATCTATGTCTATTTTTATAGATGTGTCCATAATTAATATATACATGTATTTTTTTCCCAGGTTCTAAAGCCCAGGAGAAAAACTCTTCTTATGTGTTTATGAAACAAGATTCAAAACAATTCTTCTTTTCTAACTTCATGTGAGAAGCTGTTCCATGAAGACCAATCAAGCCCCAAGCAGAGGGCGGTGCCACGTTCATACCTGATGAGGAGAGAGTCTCTTTGTCGATTACCCAGAATCAGCTAAAACTCATTCTCTAGACCAACAATTGGTCTAGTAGGGCTCGCTGCTCTTGAACACACCACACTGGTTGTTTTTTTTCCCCTGGAATTTTCAAACCACAAACCTGTCTCCCCATCCTAGTAGACAACATCCTGCCATCTGTTCCATCATCCCATCTCACCTGCAGGGCCCAGTCTCTAGGGAGTCTGCCACTCTGCCATGTGGTCATTTTTAATTAAAGATGTACAAAGCAGTAAACATTAACTTAAAAACCTGTTCAAAAAAGGGATACTGAACAACAATAAGAATACACTGCCCTCTGGGTATGCCAAAAATCACACAAAGACTATCACCCATTTGCAACTTTTCAAAAATAATATTTCAACTATGTGGATAATTAACAAGGTGAAAAAATAAGAAATGAAGAATAACAATCCATGATTTTGGTGTTGGAAGTCACTGATTTCCACCTCCATAAAATGCTTTTTTAAATTCCTTTTGTTGTTAAGCCATGAATCATTCTTTCTCTACATATAATAAAGTTCCATTTGTCAATTTGCTGATGGACTAGCCCATTTATGATGATCCTTGTCCTACACAAAAATGACTTCTATTGCTCGTCTATGCCTTTAGTTCTATTTTTTATTGTTTCAGATTAATTGAGGGTATAACTCAATTAGGTTACATTGTTTGCATTTGTTAAGTAAAGCCTCTCTTATAATTGTGTCCAGCCCCCAAGATGTGTGCCATACACCCTAACATTGTGCAAGAATTGATCAGCAAGCAGTGGTATATGTATACCATGGAATGCGATTGTCCATTTAAAAAAATGGAGATTTTACATCTTTTGTATTAACCTGGATAGAGTTGGAACACATTCTTCTTAATAAAGTATCATAAGAATGGAGAAGCAAAATCCAATGTATTCATTTTTTTTTCTATTTGGTGGTCCAGAGGGAGGAGTTAAAAGGGGATCAGACTTCCCCCTGTCTGAAACTTTCCATGACCAATAGATGGTGAGGTCATAGACTAGTTACCATTAGTCTGAGGCACATACTGATATTCTAGACCAGAACCAAATCCATAGCACTAGTGATAATAATGTTCTCAAAACAGTGGGGCTAACTGTTGGTGAGGAATGGGCAAACAGACCTCTTTGCCTAGACTGATGTTAATATTATATCATGAATTGAGGACTCTGATCAACTCAGTTCTGTACATCTGAGGTCAAATATTATTTTGTAAGAAAAAAATCCTTGTCACTATTTATAAATTTTCAAAAACACATTCTGGTCTAGATAAGGTATAATTTTGCACAGAAGAATAAAGTTGTACTCATTTCTGGATAGGCCAAACCTCTCAAGTTATGGGGTTTGAATGGTTTGCTTCTGGTGAAAGTGGTCTTTACCCACAGTGGTGGTGGGAGGGCATAGCAGGCTGACCTGAGATCTGACACTCATTGGGAGTTGTCCTCATTCACTTCTGTCCATCTTCTCTCCTTCCCTGCATTCACATCAGCTTCCCCCCTAAATTCTATGCCAGATTTAATTCCTCTTTCTAACGTCATTCTCAACCACAGGCAATTTTAGAAACCTCATCCTTGGCCTCCAAAACAGGCACCATATCTCTGCTCACAAATAAATGTGGATAATGAGATTGGAGATATGAGTAATTTGGGATTCGAGGCCTGTCCATGTCATGGGTTATAAAACTTAATCCACTAGAAGCTTCTAGCCAGACACCACGTATCAACTACTGTCCTTAGAGTGAGAGAAAGGCTTGATGTTTCCACTGAGCAATGGCTGTGCACATACATGCACTTCACATATGCACACGCGCGCACACACACACACACACACACACTTTCTCAGATCCTTATGGCTGTTCAGAAGCCCAAGGGCAGGAGAAAAACATGTATTAAGGGTTTTCAGAGTCCCCAGGAGAAATCTCTTTCCCTGTCATTCACAAGGTGATTTTCCTCTGTCACATCCAGGAAAACCCCACAAGCTCTGAGCCCTCAGCTAATTTGTGCCCCAGTCTCAGAAGGAGAAAGCACCCCAGAGTACCCATCTGATGGCGTTTGTGACAGTAATTATCCAGGCATTACACACCAAGTCATTACCAGTGAATGAATTATTACTAGAAACAGTTAGTGTCCAATAATGAAGTTAATGGGAGATAATATGACAGTCATTAGACTGACATGACTCTCTTCATTGTTGAAGAAAAAGGAATAGTCATCAAAGGCTGGCAACAGGCAACACAGATTAATCTATGTCAGGCCGTGTTTACGACTTGTTGCCTGGACTCCGTTCTTGTGGCTACACTCTGACTAGAGGGTTTGTATTTCCTGTTGGCAGTCAGCATCAGCTGGGTAAAGGGGAACCCTTGATGCTTCAACAAAGCTGACAGTCTTGAAATTCTCTGACCACAGGTTGTCCTTGCACAAGGCTGTTTGCATACTGTTTCCTCTGAAATGCCCTTCTTTTCTCTCACCTGTGAGATCCCTATACTTACTTCAGTCCCTATTCAAGTGTTAATTCCAGGGTAAATTCTTCCACAAACACTCTAGCATGCCTTACTTGCCCCCACATAAGGTATCCTGCAGTTCAGGCCTTTCCTCTAACTTCCCAGCATTGCTTTCTACTTATGGATTAACACGTCAGCCTTTCTTGTTTCACTGAGAAAGCCTCCGAGGCTGCAGACGTGTCTTCCTCATTCCTGTATCATGGGCACCTAGGAAAATCCCCCTAGGCTCTCCACAGACATCTGATGAAGGAGGAAAGGGAGAAAGTTTGAGAGATGGACGGAATGAAAGGAGAGAAGAAGAGAAGAACCAAGTTTCTAATCCAGATTTCCCACTGTATGACTTATAACAAATCACTTACTCCACCTTGTCCGAAATTTCTTTATGTGTCAAATGAGAGGGCATTGTCCTTACAACTTCTGACTTCATGAACTGGGGGTAGGTATAATGGATAGGGGCTAGCACTTTGGGCTAAGATGAAAGACTTTATAACTACAAAGTGCTTTTTATGTCTGTGTGGCATTGGATAGAGACCACATCTTTCTGACATGGTATAAAAATATCCTTCAGTGCGATTCCACACCTTCCTCTGTGTTTCCATGTATACGCATGGATGGGGCTGAGAACAAACAAATCCAGCCTGACTCACCAGACAGACCAGAGCTGTGTGGGCCTCCAGAGACACCCCTGTGCCCGAAGAGTTGGGGTTTTTGTTTTTGTTTTTGTTTCTTTTTTCCTCCCTTTAGCTTCATTTACCACAGTTGGTACAAAGTGAAAATATTTAAGAAAAAATTTCTAGATAATAGCAAAAACTTTTGATATGACACAGAGGAAAAAAAAAGAAGGGTAATAGTTCTTTCCCTTTAGTTGTGTGTTTTCAAGTGCAGTTCCCTACAATGCCATAAAAAAGACTTTATTTTCCAAATGGCTCCCTGCATCCTGGGAATTGAAGTCAAAGTTTCCCCCAAAAGATCCTGAAGTGGGGAGGTGCCAAAGGCTTGAGGGTGGACCAAAAGGGCTAGAGGCCAGGAATGGGAACCTAATGTTCTCTGAAGCCTCACCCCATTGCCCTACAGCAAAGCCTCCTGAACTCTTCAGAGCTGAGAACACATTGCTCTAAGGAGTTTGAAAACTGAACGCTAGTGGTTTCTTCCTGAACATCAGCTGGGCTAATGAATTAGTCAGGATTCTCCAGAGAAAAAGAATCAATACGATATAAACACAATCAATAAAATGCGACCCATACATCTGTTATAAGGAATTGGCATATGCAATTATGGAGGCTGAGATGTTCCAAGATCTGTAATCAGCAAGCTGGACCCACAAAAGCCCATGTGTGGTTATAGTCTGAGTCTGAAGGCCCAAGAATCAAAGAAAGCCAATACTATCAATTTCAGTCTGAATGACAACAAACTTAAGACCTAAGAGAGCTAAAGCTAAACTGAAAACAAAAGAATTATACAACAGATCAATAAGTCAAAAAGTTGGTTTTTCGAAAAGGTCAATAAAATAGATAAACCTTTGGCTAACCTAATCAGGAAAAAAAGAGTAAAATCTCTAATTTCATCAATCAGAAATGGCAAAGACGAAATAACAACAGACTCCTCAGAAATTAAAAAAATCCTTAATGAATACTACAAGAAACTTTATTCTGAGAAATACGAAAACCTGAAGGAAATCGACAAGTACTTGGAAGCATGCCACCTCTCAAGACTTAGCCAGAATGAGGTGGAAATGTTGAACCAGCCCATATCAAGTTCTGAAATAGCATCAACTATACAAAATCTCCCTAAAAAGAAGAGCCCAGGTCCAGATGGCTTCACATCAGAATTCTACCAAACTTGTAAAGAGGAACTGGTACCTATATTACTCAAACTTTTCCAAAATATAGAAAAATAAGGAATACTACCCAACACATTCTATGAAGCAAACATCACCTTGATCCCCAAACCAGGGGATCAAGATCAAACCCAACAAGAAAAGAAAATTATAGACCAATATCACTAATGAATATTGATGCAAAAATACTCAACAAGATCCTAGCAAACAGAATCCAGCAACAAATCAAATAAATTATACACCATGACCAAGTGGGTTTTATCCCAGGGTCTCAAGGCTGGTTCAATATATGTAAATCTATAAATATAATTCAGCACATAAATAAATTAAAAAACAAAGACCATATGATTGTCTCAATTGATGCAGAAAAAGCTTTTGATAATATCCCTTCATGATCAGAACATTTAAGAAAATGGGTATAGAAGGGACATTTCTTAAACTAATAGAGACCATCTACAACAAACCTACAGCCAATATCATATTGAATGGAGTTAAATCGAAACCATTTCCACTCAGATCAGGAACCAGGCAAGGTTGCCCATTGTCTCCATTGCTCTTTAACATTGTAATGGAAGTTTTAGCCATTGCAATTAGAGAAGAAAAGGCAATCAAGGATATCCATATAGAGTCAGAGGAAATCATACTTTCACTCTTTGCAGATGATATGATTGCATATTTGGAAAACACCAGGGATTCTACTACAAAACTCTTAGAAGTAATCGAAGAATACAGCAATGTCTCAGGATACAAAATCAGTACCCAAAAATCTGTAGCCTCTATATATACCAACAATAGCCAAGCTGAAAGAACAATCAAGGATGCTACTCCATTTAAAGTAGCGTGGAAGAAGATGAAATATTTCGGAGTTTATCTGACAAAGAACATGAAAGATCTCTATAAAGAGAACTATGAAACTCTAAGAAAAGAAATAGCTGAAGATGTTAACAAATGAAAAAACATAACATGCTCATGGCTGGGAAAAAATCAACATTGTCAAAATGTCTATACTACCCAAAGCAATATACAATTTTAATGCAATCTCTATTAAAGCTCCACTGTCATACTTTAAAGATCTTGAAAAAACAATACATCATTTTATATGGAATCAGAAAAAAACTGGAATAGCCAAGATATTACTCAGAAATAAAGACAAAGCAGGAGGAATTACTCTACCTGACCTCAGACTATACTACAAATCAATAGTGATCAAAAAAGCATGGTACTGGCACAAAAACAGAGAGGTAGATATATGGAACAGAATAGAGAAACAAGAAATGAACCCAGCTACTTACCGTCAGTTGATATTTGACAAGCCAATTAAAAACATTCAATGGGGAAAATATTCCCTATTTAACAAATGGTGCTGTGTGAACTGGCTGGCAACCTGCAGAAGACTGAAACTGGACCCACACCTTTCACCATTAACTAAGATAGACTCTCACTGGATTAAAGATTTAAACTTAAGACATGAAACTATAAAAACACTAGAAGAAAGCGCAGGGAAAATTCTTGAAGGAATTGGCCTGGGTGAATATTTTTTGAGGAGGCCCCCCCGGGCAATTGAAGCTGCATCAAAAAATACACTACTGGGACCTGATGAAACTACAAAGTTTCTGCACAGCCAAGAACATAGTAAGTAGAGCAAGCAGACAGCCTTTAGAATGGGAGAAGATATTTGCAGGATATGTCTCCAACAAAGGTTTAATAACCAGAATCCACAGAGAACTCAAAGGTATTAGCAAGGAAAGAACAAGTGATCCCATCTCAGGCTGGGCAAGGGACTTGAAGAGAAACTTCTCTGAAGAAGACAGGTACAGGGCCTACAGACACATGAAAAAATGCTCATCATCCTTAATCATCAGAGAAATGCGAATCAAAACTACTTTGAGATACCATCTAACTCCAGTAAGATTAGCCCATATCACAAAATCCCAAGACCAGAGATGTCGGCATGGATGTGGAGAAAAGGGAACACTTCTATACTGCTGGTGGGAATGCAAATTAATACATTCCTTTTGGAAAGATGTTTGGAGAACACTTAGAGATCTAAAAATAGATCTGCCATTCAATCCTATAATTCCTGTACTAGGTATATATACCCAGAAGACCAAAAATCACATTATAACAAAGATATTTGCACCAGAATGTTTATTGCAGCCCAATTCACAACTGCTAAGTCATGGAAAAAGCCCAAATGCCCATCGATCCACGAATAGATTAATAAATTGTGCTATATGTACACCATGGAATATTATGCAGCCTTAAAGAAAGATGGAGACTTTACCTCTTTCATGTTTACATGGAGGGAGCTGGAACAGATTGTTCTTAGTAAAGTATCTCAAGAATGGAAGAAAAAGTATCCAATGTACTCAACCCTACTATGAAACTAATTTATGGCTTTCATATGAAAGCTATAACCCAGTTATAACCTAAGAATATGGGGAAGGGGGAGAGGGAGGGGAGGGAGGGAGGATAATGAGCAGAGGGAGGGTGATTGGTGGGATTACACCTACGCTGCATCTTACAAGGGTACATGTGAAACTTAGTAAATGTAGAATATAAATGTCTTAACACAATAACTAAGAAAATGCCAGGAAGGCTATGTCAACCAGTGTGATGAAAATGTGTCAAACGGTCTATAAAAGCAGTGTATGGTGTCCCATGATCGCATTAATGTGCACAGCTATGATTTAATAAAAAAAAAAGATTAGCCCACATCACAAAATCTCAAAACCAGAGATGTTGGTGTGGATGTGGAGTAAAGGGAACACTTCTGCACTGCTGATGGGAATACAAACTAATGCGGGCCTTTTGGAAAGATGTTTGGAGAATACTTGGAGATCTAAAAATAGATCTGCCATTCGATCCTATAATTCCTCTACTAGGTATATATCCAGAAGACCAAAAATCGCACAATAACAAAGATACTTGTACCAGAATGTTTACTGCAGCCCATTTCATAATTGCTAAGTCATGGAAAAAACCCAAGTGCCCATCAACTCATGAATGGATTAATAAATTGTGGTATTTGTACACCATGGAATATTATGCAGGCGTAAAGAAAGATGGAGACTATACCTCCTTCATGTTTACATGGATGGAGCTGGAAAATATTCTTCTTAGCAAGGTATCCCAAGAATGGAAGAAAAACTACCCAATGTACTCAGCCCTAATATGAAACTAATTTATAGCTTTCATACGAAGGCTATAACCCAATCTCAGTACAAGAATATGGGGAAGGGGCAAGGGAGGGGAAGGGAGGGGGAGGTAGGGTGAAGGGAGGGTGATTGGTGGGTCCACACCTAGGGTGCATCTTGGAAGGGTGCAAATGAAGTTTACTAAGTGTAGAGTATAAGGGTTTGAACACAATAATTAAGAAAATGCCATGAAGGTTATGTTAACAAGTTTGGTGAAAATATTTCAGACTGTATATGGAAGCAGCACATTGTACCTCATGATTGCATTATTGTACACAGCTATGATTTAATAATAAAAAAAAGAAAGAAAGAAAAGAAAAGCTAAAGTTGCCATCCCAGGGCAAAGAACAGAAAAGATCAGTGTTCTAGCTCAAAAAGGCCAGCAGGAGGAGTTTCCTCTTTCTAGGTTCTTTTGCGGTATTCAACTCTTTAGTTGATTGAATGAGGCCCACACTTTAGTTACTCAGTCTACCAATTCAAATGTTAATCTCATTTGGAAACACTCTCATAGACATACCAAAAATAATGTTTGGACAATTGTCTGGGCACCCTAAAGTCTAGTCAGGTTGACATGTACAATTAACTATGACAGCTAAGAATCCTCTTATCTCAGCTCCCCTACTCTGGCAGCACCAAACACCACAGGGCATATAGCGTCTCTTCTAGACCGTCACTCAGGATGCAAGTTCATTGCCTGAGCAAACTGTTGCTTCTGTCATGATGTTCTATGTAAGCCCACCTTGATGTTAAGCTCCTTAAAGGTAGGAACCATGCCCTTTTCATCTCTATGTTATTCCATTTTTCTTTATGTCATTCATAGCACCAAGAAAGGGTCTGGTACACAATAGGTTGCTTCTAAACTAGTTTACAATTCTCTTTTTCATGCACCCAGCACTGTAGCCACCTTAACCACAACTTATTCCTTGAACATTTCTTTTGCTTTTCTACTTTCTTGCTTTTGTTGAAGTTATCCCTTTTTCTGGCATGTCCTACTCGATTCTACATTCTCTGCTCCTTTCTCTCTTTCACAGCCCACCTTAAAATTCACCTGGTGACTATAATGGTATCTACTACTTGTAAAGTTCATCCAATGAGTATGGTACAACAGAATGTTACCTCAGCTGGCAGTATTGAGTATTAAGTATGCCCTGGGCCAGATTTAGTGTGCTCTGGGAGGCCACCCTGTAGAATTTGTATTGCTTTATGCCTGATGAGTCTATTTAAATACTCACAGGGTCTAGAACTTATTAACGTATGGAGGTACAGTCTTGGTGAGACCGGCGGGACTAGCAAGAGGGAATAATGAACTCCTTTGACACTGACACGTACACAAAACCTCTTAATGAAAGAAAGATCTCTGCTTCTCACTTGGTTCAACTTCAGATAGGAGGTTATTGAATGCTTTCACTATAAACTTCTATGAACCAGAGATGAACTTCAAGACCAGAGATGGCCCTGCAGCCTCATCTTTCACAGGATTAAGACGGGGTTAACTTCTACAAAGTTCCTGCAGTGCATCTTACAAGGGTATACGTGAAACTTGGTAAATGTGGAATGTAAGTGTGTTGGCACAGTAACTGAGAGAATGCCAGGAAGGTTATGTTAACCAGTGTGATGAAAGTGTGTCAAACGGTCTGTGAAGCTAGTGAATGATGCCCATGATCATATCAATGTACACAGCTAGGATTTAATAAAAAAAAAAAAAAAAAAAAAAACTTCTAAAATGTTGTTACATGGGTCTGGCCCAGACTTGGCCACAGGCACTCCTGTGTACTTGGGTGAGTGGGTTTATGATGTTAACCTCTGGGGCCACAGAGACTCCAAGGTATAGCAGGTGAGCCACTGCAGTGGAAGTGCATATTACTGGAATAGTGAGAATGGCCTTACCTGAATGGTACTCTGTTAAGTCCTTAACTATACAAACCTGCAGAAAGTACCTTTTGTAATTACCATTTATGACAAACCATTTATGCCGAACTATTTACCAACATGACTTTATTAACACCCACAGATGCGACTCTGGACAACAGCATTCTCCTCTCAGATGATAGTGGTACCTGTCACCCCACTCTGACTGTGCTGCCTGTGCAAACTACTGCATAGAGAATTGGACTCGGCCTGAGACAGCTCATTTGTAGTGACTAGAGCATTAATTATAAGTAATTTGAAAAATGTCTTGGTGACAGTGTGTGCATTGAGTGGAACCAATTAAACTGGTAAAACCAGGCACTTAAGAGGCCCAGCAGCTGCTTCATGAAGGGGTCAGGTAAGAAGGGAGGTGAGAGTGTCCACCCAGGGCCTGGCAGTCCTGCATTAGCAAGAAGTGTCCTCTCACGAGGCTGCCTCAAGGTAGGTCGGTAATGTGAAGCAGAAGGGAATGAAGCATGGAACTGTTTCTGAAAGGACAAGAAACCCCCATTATTTTTGTGAAATTAAACACATTTATAAGACTTCTAAGGCTATTACCAGCTATTATCTGACATTAATATACAGGAACTGATAATGAAAAAGGGTTGAGCATCTCTTAGACTAAATCAGCATATACTTAAGCAATGCACTTAAAATGAAGACGAGACAATTAGCAAATCAGGTCAAATGTAGATGCATCCAAGTTAACTCGTGACAGAATTTTTTAACTTAGTTTGTGATCCACTAGGTTTCCTCCTGGGGAAATAAGATATTCAATTAATAAACTCTTCTACCAATGTTGCCACCTATGTAGCAATTTTATTAAGTTCATTCCTGACATCCACAAATCTCCAAACTTCTAGGAAGTCACATTTCAACTAAATTCCTATTTTCTTTTCATCTTGTGATATATTTTCAGTATAAATAATTCATACCCTATTTTGATGTCTTTTAGTCTCAAACCTATTTTAGCCCCACATCTCATATACTTTTGGTTTTCTTTCTTAGTTGTCTCCCCAGTATTTGTTTCCCATAACGGAGGTCAGCAAGCCATTTCTTAAAAGGCACAGTTAGTAAATATTTTAAGCTTTGCATATAAGATCATATCTGTCGCTGTTGCTATTTAACTCTTATTTAATAACTCTACCATTGTCTCACAAAAGCAGCTATAGACAATGTATAAATGAATAAGAATGGCTGTGTTCCAACAAACCTTTAGTACAAAGACAAGTGAGGGCAGATTTGGCTTGTGAGCAGTAGTAGATTGCCAACCCTGGTCCCTATAAGAAGTGAGAAAAAGGGAAGGTTCTCCCAACAACTAAACCTGCCAACCTCTTCATAGGACTTCCCTATGAAGGCACACATCCTGCTATGGTAACAATTCCAGTGGAAGCAGATGGGCCATCTAACCCTAAGGATGATGCTGGCATGGAGCAGTTCTGTTAAGAAGAAAGTCAGATAAGATCACCCCAGTAGTTCCACCTCTGGCTTAGAAGAAAGACAGAGGCTCAGCATCATTGGCACCCCCACCCACATTACTCATCCTGTCTCCTGCCACTCTCCCCACCACAGGTTCAGCCCCTGACCTGCTTGTATTCATCCAGGAAGTCAGAAAGGCTTCTGCTCTGGAGCTTTGCCCTATGGTGCCCTCTGCCTAGAATATTCTTTCTCCAAAAATTGCCACAGCTCACCCCCATACCCACCACAGCTTTCTCCAGGTAATACCTTGAGACAGGCATACCTTGTCTATTCTTTCTAGCATTTTACCTGCTGTCTCATATTTCCTCCTTTTCTGCTTTGTTTTTTCCCTTAACATTCATTATTGTTTATCATTATATGTATACATATAACACATAAATAATCACAAGTAAACTTTGCCTATTTCTGTCCCTTCACTCCACTAGAATACAGGCTTCTTCTTCTTCCTTTTTTTTTTTTTTTTTTTGGCTGGGGCCAAGTTTGAACCCACCACCTCCAGTATATTGGGCCAGCACCCTACTCCTTGAGCTGCAGGCGCCACCCAGAATACAGGCTTCTTAAGGGCAAAGATTTTGACTTGCTTTGTTGACTGCAGTCTCCCCATTGCCTAGAATAGTGTCCAGAATATAAGTGATAATTGTTAAATAAATGCATCCTGGCCCACAATCCTAAAAGAATCCTCATTAAATTGAGGCATGTTCAAATTAATGTGGCTTCTCTTTTGTCTGAGTACACATTCCTTTCCTTTCCATCCTCGGCATCAGCCTACTCGGGGAAGATTAGAAATTGTTATGGAATTATAAAAAGAAAAATGCAGTGCTATTCCATTTTGAAAGTCAAAATCCAGATTTTGGAAGCTCTACAATTGTCAGCCAGCCAAGCTATTGTCTTGAGAAAGAATTATCCAAATCTCTTTATCTCCTTCTTTAGCACATCAACAGCTGGTCTCAGTCAGCACCTGGACTCAGCCATGGGTGCTTTTTCTACTATGTGGAGGCTACTCTGTGAAGGAGAGACTAGAGCAGAGGGAAGGAGAAAATCACCGCTGGTTGAATCCTGAGTCTGGTGGGAAGGAAGGGAATAGAACATCAGATGTTCTCTGTGCTATTCCCTTTCTTCCAATAGAGGGAAGTCCAATATTGAGGTAGCTAAACCACCAGGAGTTCCTGGTTGATATGACTACTGAGTTGAGAATCACTGGGTCTCCCATGAGAACTCCTATGGCAGAACAAGATGACCCCCAGGAGGACCTGGCAGTGGACTTTCTCTGGTAAGCAGACTAATGGGATACATGATGTGAACCTCAGCAGTAAGATACCAGTGGGAGCCAAGGTGAGGGCAACTCACTCAGGAAGCTCCACTGGAAGTGTCAGATGAACCAAGGAAATAGGCCTGAGTTGCATTTCAGCCTTAGAAACAGATGAAGGATCAGGCAGACAAAGGATACTACCAGCTTAAACTCACAGGATGCAATCTGGAAGTCTAGGGAACAATTCCTCACTGTAGCAGACCCCGGCTAGATCCCACAATACTGATTCCTCTTCCTGAGCATATAGGAAAACTACATGTACTAGCTTCCCTTGCAGGTAAGTGAGACCTTGTGATCAGGTTCTGTGCAGTGTTAATTCCTACCATTTCAGGCCTGGCCATCAACCCCATGCATAATTGCTTTATTCATTTTTCTTTCCTCTTCCACTGGAAGCACTCAGGTCATGCACTGAAGAAAGAGAGGGATGGAGAGAGACACATGCATGCATGCAGTTTGAAGGGGGGGGAAATGAGGAAAAGAAAGCATGAATCATCACTTGAAGAAAAGCCATCATTCCCACAACAAATTGTGACAAGAAGCAGAAATAAACCTCCCATATGTTAGGAGAGATTTTTGATTGGGGTGTGTGTATGAGGGTGTTGTTACAGAAGCTAGCATCACATATCCTAACTTATATAGCTTCCTAGTGCCAAGCCACCCACCCATCTCCTGTATGCCCAAATGCCAAAGAGAAAAAGGGCCTTTCCCCCCCCAAGGGAGAGATTGAACATCATCAGAAAGGATTATTTAGCTTTTCAACTTTTGAAATTGAACTAAGGTTATATCAGACTGGACATTTAGTTGATTTCTTTTCCCTCTACGTGAAAGTTCAGGAGAAAAGGCAAATTAATCACAGACAAAGGTAAAATTACATATTTTAATCTTTTGCATATCTGTGTTAGGTTGGAAGTTAAATTTGTCATCTCATTATACATAATTTCAGAGAAGGGTTTCAACAGTAATTCTAAGATTCTCTTCTGGCTGATCACCAGAAGAGAGCTTCTAATAAGTGAAAGTAAGTCTTGAGCACAGGAAAATGTAGAAATCAGGAAATGAGAATAGGGGCTCAAGAAGAAAAAAATAAAAACCCAGTGTCTTCTACAATAACCTTAACCAACAATCAATACAGAAGACTCTGTGACCTCTAGTCACCAAGAAGTGTGTATGAATTTCTCCCTATCAACAATCAATCAATTCTGCAGACATAGGCTGGGTGTCCTTTAATTAAATTCAATCCCGATATTGCCTACCCAGAGATTGTGTCAGATCCTATGGATTGAGATCTGCCTCACTTTTGATGGTAGTCTCAAACAAACCCCAGGTTGTTTTACCTGTGCTTCTAATCCACCAACTATAAATTGGGGTTCCCACAAGCCCCTCTTTGAGTTCACTAATGTGCTACAGCAGCTTACAGAACTCAGATCTATGAGAAAGGAGGTAATAAACAGATGTGTAGGGTGTGGTATGGGGACAGGTGATCATCACCCCTATGCCCTTTGTGAGTGCATCACCCTTCCGGAGCCTCCATAAGTTTAGTTATCTAGAAGCTATCCAAACCCTGTCCTTTTGGGATTTTATGGAAGTTTCGTTAAGAAGACATGATTGATTACATCACTGGCCATTGTTGATCAATTTCACCTTCAGCCCCTGTGTTCTCCCCTGAGGTTGAGGCAGGAGACTCAAAGCTCTTATCCTCTAATCTTGCCTTGGTCTTTCTGGTGATCAGCCCTCTTCCTGAAGCTATCCATGGGCTGTTCACCATCAGTCAACTCACTAGCATACAAAAGACATCACTGTGTAGATTCCAAGGATTTGGGAAATTATATGCCAGGAGATGGGGATGAAAACCAAATATATATTTTAAGATATCACAGAGCTGTAGAAAAGGACTTTCAAACCCATCAAAATTTGGTTTGACTTTTACTCAGCCTCATATGAATCAATAACCTTAAGAAGGTGATTTAATGAATGATCTGCTTCTGCAAGGATTAGATGTTATACTGTATATAAATCACTTAGCCCACTGTCTGGAATAACACACATGCACAGTGATTACCAGTTTTAAAAATTATAAAAACTGAAGAAAAGGAAGATGGAAAGAATTCTAGAAGCATGGAGTTGAAAGACAACTTTTACACTGTAGGCCCATAATTTTAGAAGAAATTTCTCTCCCCTCTAGTTTGTATCTCTGTGTCACTTTAATCTAAGTGTGTTCCTCTCAGTCTCACACACTCACCCACATACTTCCCATATACCTGGTTTATTTGTATAACAATTTGCTATTGCAATGTTCCACATAAATCATCAGGTCCTAACTCAGAACCTCACAAACTTATGATATGACATTACAACCTTACTTCTGTCCAAATAGCCATTTGGGACAAGCTGCAACACCCTACTGGGACCCCATCTCCAATTTTAAAAAATACAACAAATCTCTTCTAAGTGGAATGTGACTGAAGATGTATCGGCAGAGAGTGTGTGATCACCCATCCAGGATGCTGAGCGAAGGAAAATCAGTCATATTTTTCTGACTGACTTTGATCTATCCAGCGGTGACAAATAGCCTGTCCCTACAGACCTACAGACCCAGCACCACTAGTTTCTGAAATGAGGGGCCCTCTCTGGAGTTCTATAGGAGCCCATGCTGTAAATAAATTGTGTTAACTGTGTCTAGAAAAGATTCTGCTGCTAGGGTCCCCCTGGGCAGCTACAGCCTGCTTACTGTTATCAACTGAGTGTGGGCAGCATCTCTGCATCCCTCTCTTCCACTCCTTGGTTCTTCATTCCCTTTCCAGCATCCCCTTGGGACCCCAAACTCTAGCCCATTTGGCTAGAAACTCTGCCCCTTAGGCAAGCCCTAGGCAGCTCTTATCTCTAGAACTCTATAGCCTCCACACAATCTTGAGCAGATCTTCTTGAAAACAGCCCAGATATCTATAAGTACAAGAATTATTGCCAAGAAGGCCCTCAGCAGTGCTGTGTTCCCATGGCCTTGGATTTTGATTTCAGTTTAGATCTATCCAGAGTTCTGATGATTTCACTCCTGGCCCATAGTCTTGGCTCAAGCCTCTTCCCTGATAAGTGTATTCCACCACTTCAGGAGAAAGGACAGAAATGGTCATTGAGCAGCTGAGCGTGTCAGAGACCCTGCTTCACACTTCCATCAGGAAGTGGCAACCCTGCCATATTTTTGACTTCAAACTAAAATAAAATCTTAAGTCCCCAACCAAATAAATGGATTCCTGCTTAGCCAAGGGAACCCAAGAAATTCCCTAAAGCTGACTTGTTGGCCGTAAGAAGGGAAGTCAGGCCTGCCTTGTCATAACCTCTCCCTTCTTGGAGATATCCTTTATAACTCATTAACAAGCCTAAGGCCATGTAAGGCGAAGCTTAAACCACACCTGCAGATCCTAAATTTATTTAACAGATAACTGGAGTCTAAATATGTGCCTGGTAGCTTGTCTATGATAAAGAAGACTGCCTTATCTTTAAACATCCCAAGCCTCTAGACAAAGCTTCATTTTGTTAACCAATTGCAAATCAAAGAATCTTTAATCCCACCTAAAACCTGTAATTCCCTACTTGTAGTTGTCTTTTCTTTTGGGGCCAACCCAATGTGTGTCCCCATGTATTAATGACTTTAACATGTAATACCTGTGTCCCCAAAATTTATAAAACCAAATCGTAACCCAACCAAACTGTTTGGATTTTTTTCTATTAACATGCATATGTTGTGCCCTTTTTAATATCAAATTTCTTTTCCCTGCAAATGATAGTGCTTTCAGAACTTGCTCGTCAGAAAAATACGACAAGCAGCTACTATGAATTCACTTATGTCATTAAATGGCTTCTTATTTTATTAATTCCAATGGCATATATATATATATATATGAACATGCATACACACATATAAACACATACATATATTTAATAATAGGTTATACAAGTAAGAGCTAGACAAATTTTTTACTACTTCTGCAAACAATGTTTAGGACACTGCAGATAGATTAATCTTTGGCCCTCTTGGGTGACCATAACCCACAGGTAGATTCTTTACCACTGAAGCCAGGAATCAGACGAATGCTAAGGGCCTCAGTTTGTTTTTCTACCACCTCACACCTGACATCTGACATTTCCTTGCCTCTACCTAGGTTGGTGCACAATTCCCTCCTCACCAATTAACCTTACCCCTTTCTCCTCCCTCAAGAAACAATGTGAAAACACTAGCAAAAGTGGCATTAATGCAGAGTTAACCTTTACTGTACTTTAATTTACAAAAAACAAAGGATTTATCATTTTCAAATGTTGGTATTATCATTATTATTTAGAAGGAATTACATATTTCACAAGTAAGTGATTTATGGCACACAAGGATATGATGATAATAAGTCAAAGACTACTGGATAGATGGTTTTTCACAATGGTAAAACCCCATTCATCAGGAGTTACTTTGAGCAGGCAGTACATGCACCCTCTCTCACTTGATCCTCACAGTAACCCTCTGAGGAATTTGCCAGAGAGGAAACAGAGCTTGAGAGAGGTTATCCAGCCCCACATTTAGGGTTAGCAGGTGGTTTCAAACTCAGTTCTGTCTGTACCAAAACCCACACACTTGACTATTATTTTTGACAACCTGTTTTTTCCTAAAATAATCCTAAAAAGAAGGAGACTTTTAACCACTGCTAAATTAGTTTCAGTGTTTGCTGTTGCTCCCATTATTGATGTAAAAGGCTCCGCAAAGTCATTTGTAAAGATTCTACCACTGATTAAAGCAAACAAACAAAGCAGAGCTGGGTTCCAGCAGGGCCACTCAATAGGTCCATCTGTTTCTCTGCTTGTTTATTTCAATAACGTGAATGCAGGATGTGAAATAAGTAAGAGCTCAACTCTGGAGCCAGACTACCTGAAATCACCCCCAGCTAACTAAGAAAGCCTGGACAAGTCACCTAACTTCTCTGTGACCCGGGTTTTCCTTATCTGGTAAATGAGAAGAATAATAGTACCTACCTATGAGTTAATTGATGTATGTACTTAGCACATTGCCTGACATACGATAGGAAATATATGTATTTGTTATTATTTCTAGATATCAAGAAATACCTTGCTCTGAATACATGTCATCTTGAAATAAAATAGGACCAATACAAATAGATAAGGGGGATAAAGAGAGCTGACATCTAATGGTTATGATCTATCTGCCAGGGATCATATACCCCTCAACACTTAGTGAGGTGAGCTTTACTACCCTCATTGACGAGAGTCCTCCGAATCCATGTATATATCAAGCCTTGGCATGAGAAGCAGACGGTGGAATGAGGATGAAAATCCAGTTAACTGATTCTAAAGCCTGACTTCTCTCCACAACAACATGATACGATCTTTTGTAATTTTAACCAAACTCAGTGACATTTGAGAAGTGACCTAAGAGGAAAAAAACCACATGAGGAAAAACATGATTCTTTGCCATTTAAAAATATCAAAATGAGCACATTACCCTTAGCATTTATATTGGATTTAAATTCTTGCTTTATATTGGATAACGTGTGACATGAATTATAAATGAGGACTTTACAAAATGCTGTGGGGTGCGTGTGAATGATCCCTACCTCGAATGACTTACAGTCTAAAATAAGAGATAAGACAGGCACACAAATAATTATCCAATTTATTGTGAGTTTAGTGCTGAGTATGATGAATATGAGGATTATCCCAGATGGAGAGGAAATTTTGAACAAAGACATTAAAGGAAGAAAGAAAAGAGCAGAGGGGGTTTGGAGGGGAGGGAGCCATTCTGATCACGAGGCTGGATCACCAGCTAGGATTTCTGAGGTTCTGGTAGCAACTTGGGTGGGGAAGAGGTAGGAAGATTTGGCTTCATATTGTGCCACAGACACCAATATACAGAAAGTTCAAGTGACTTGCTGAATATTTCAATAAATTAGCACCTCTAAGACATGCAGGTTCCTCAAATCAGAGCCTCCAGGACTTCAGTCATTTCTCCATGGACAATACCTGGTGCACCCAGGAGTCAAGGTCCCCATGCGGGCAGGAGCTGGCCCACTCCTCATCTGCTATAATTAGAAGGTGGCTATATGAGCTTCGTGGGGCTGCTGTAACAAAGTACTACTAAGTGAGGGCTTAAAACACAGAAATGTGTTCTTCCATAGTTCTGGAGGCCAGAACTAGACTTAGATCAAGCTTTTATTTTTTATTATTTTTTTATTAAGGCATATATACATAGATCATGAATACATTTATGCCTTTATGGAATTCAATGTGTTGATTATTTGTACAAATTGGAGTGCTTACATCCTACTAATTAACATAGCTTTCACCTCATTTACTTAATGATGGGACCTCACCTATGAAGCATATTGCAAGGATACAAGTCAAATCTACCAAGTATTGAACACAAATGTCTTAACACTGTGATTAGATCTAGCTTTTACCAGAGCCATGCTCCTTCCAAAGCCTCTAGAGAGGAAGTCTTCCTTGCCACCTTCCAGCTTCTGGTGGTTCCAGGTGACTTTTGGTCATGGTAGCATCACTCGAACCTGTGCCTCCATCTTCACAGGGAGTCCTTCCCTTTGCTTCTCGTGTATTCTCTCCCTGTAAGGGCACCAGTCACTGGTCATAGGGGCCATACGAAATCCAGTATGATTTCATCTCAAGATCCGTAATACCTGCAAACACTCCCTTCTCACATAAGCAAATAAGGTCAGATTCAAGGTGGGCATGACTATCTGGGGGGCACTATTCAATGCACTACAGTGGCCATGAAAATAAGCATGCAAGAGCCTCATGCCAGGCTCAAGAATTAGCTCATCAGGCACCCCTGCTCCCTACTGCCCAGGTGCCAAGCATAACCAGTGACAATCCTCTGGTGCTTACACTGGGCTCCCCAGGACATCTCACCCACAGCTTGCTTCTGCCATTCTTTCTCCACAGATCAGGTGGGAGTGCTGCAAAGGTCACAATTTTGAAGGGAAAATAAAATTTATTTTGAACACATGCTCCATTGAACAGCAGTCTGAGGAGATAGCGTGTGTTTCCCTCTTCCCAGAGGGCTGTCCTTGACTGGTGGTAAAACACTCGGGGGAAAACACCAAGCTAGAGAACCATGACCTCCCATTAGATGCGCTGGCTGGAAAACATGCCACACGGATATAAGGAGCAGGAAGCACGCAGGGGAGCCAGCCCCAGGGGCACCGCACTCAGCTCTCATCAGCTCAAGTGACAGAGACTGCAGGACAGAGGGATGGCCTTGCACCAGAAACAGGTGGGTGGGTAGCTTGAGAAACATGTGTCTCCACAGGGAACCCAGGCTCAAGAGAGTACTGGTTCTTTAATCAATACCACATACTTAAGCATTTCATTTTTTCTCCAATTATGTAAAGCAGGATGTTTGAATCTGAGCCTGTGGTTAGACTTCTGGGAGAGTAAGAATCCTCTGAGAATGAATTATTATGGGTCTCACCCAGGCGCTATAAGACCTATTGTGGTTTTCAATACCCAGAAGGGTCTCTTGGCCCAAAGAGATAAGAAACACTGAGTTTCCCTCCACCTCTGTATGAATCTAAAATTTCTTCATGTTGTCCTAGATGCAACACTACAGATTCGGCAAGAGACGTTGAGTAAACCTTTTTTTTTTTTTTTTTTTTTGTAGGAGCCCTTGCCCTCTCCACAGACAGAGCCAGACCACTGCTATTTTTTCTTTCTTTTCTTTTTTTTTTTCTCTTTTAATTTATTTACATGTTACTTTTTTCTTTCTTTTTTTCTGAGTTTCACTCTGTCACCCTGGGTAAAGTGCCATGGAGGCATAGCTCACAGCAACCTCAGACTCCTAGGTTCAAGCTATCCTCTTGCCTCAGCCTCTCTAGTTGCTGGAATTATAGACACCCACCATGACACTTGGCTAGTTTTCCTATTTTTAGTAGAGATGGGGTCTTGCTCTTGTTCAGGCTGGTTTTGAACTCCTGAGCTCAAGCAATCTGCCTGCCTCAACCTCCTAGAGTGCTGGGATTACAGGTGTGATCCACCAAGCCCCATCAGTACATGCTTAATTTCTTTTTTTTGTATTGTTGGGGATTCATTGGGGGTACAAGAAACCAGGTTACACTGATTACGTTTGTTAGGTAAAGTCCCTCTTACAATTGTGCCTTGCCCCCAAAATGTATATCACACACGGAGACCCCACCCCCCTCCCACCTTCCCTCTCTGAACTCTTCCTTTCCCCCACCCCTCCCTCTTTCTTTCGCTCTCTGCTCTCCACTTCCCCCACCCCCACTGGGTTATTAATTGTCATTAATTGTCCTCATATCAAAATTGAAATACATGGGATCTATGCTTCTTGTGATGCTTTATTAAGAATAATGTGTTCCACTTCCATCCAGGTTTATACAAAGGGTGTAAAGTCTCCATTTTTTTAATGGCTGAATAGTATTCCATGGTACACTTATACCACAGCTTGTTAACCCATTCCTGGGTTGGGGGGCATTTAGGCTGTTTCCACATTTTGGCAATTGTAAATTGAGCTGCAATAAGCAGTCTAGTGCAAGTATCCTTATGATAAAAGGATTCTTTTTCTTCTAGATAGATGCCCAGTAATGGATTGCAGGATCAAATGCGAGGTCTAGCTTGAGTTCTTTGAGGTTTCTCCATACATACTTAATTTGTTGATCGATTTAAATTTCAGACCAAACAAAGATCATGGGTCCCCTTCCCTACTTTATCTGAGATCTTTCTGAGGGAAGCCCTTATGTAAATTACTGAGAGCGGAAGGAGGAAGTTAAGATGTTTGGTCCCTACAGTACATGCCACTCCATAAAACAAACAATTCAGAGAGCAGACATTGACATTTTGGGGCTGACTGGTCAGTATTTAATGGAACCCTTGTAGGATGCTGCAAGGAAGGCTGGGACTGTCTGTCTGTTTGCTGTGGAATTACATTGCTTGATCTTTATCTAGCAAGAATTGCTAAAACATCAATTAATTCCTCGTGCTATTTCAGTGTTCTCATAGAAAAATAGCAGTCTGATTTGGTGACAAAAAGGCTAACTATACCAAGGACAAAGCCATTTGGCTTCCTCATGACTTGTTTTTATATGGTTCATAAAGTAGAGATGTTTTTACATTTTTAAAAGGTTGTGAAAAGCAAAACAAAAACCTCTCTCCCCTCCCCCCAAGAAAGAATATGCAACAGCAAAACATAAAATATTCACTCTCAGTCCATGCACAGAAAAAGTTTGCCAACCCCTGGCTTATATTCTAATAACATGAAGCTTAGCCCCTGAATACAGTTTCAAAAACTGAGACAGTATTGAGTGGGGTAAACCACAGGTTAGTCATAGTACGAGTAACAGAGTCTGAGTCGTGGCTCCACCACTACTGGCTAGAAACACTGGACCTCAATCTTTTTATCTGCAAAATGGGAATAACGATAATATCTTCTCAGTGAATTGCTGAGAGGATAACAAAATTACTCTTTGAAGGCACTTAATGGATAAGTATTTAATATAACTTATACTCAATACATTCCAATATTATTTAAAATACATTTTACAGAAACACTTTCAGGATAGGAGAGGGATCTGGACTAATAAATCCTATGCATCTAATAGTGTTCTGAATCTTAGAGAAACCTCAAAACATTATCTAGCCCATCTCTCAGCCTTGAAGCTGATATACTGTAAACCAAATTTTATTGATGAGAAAATTGACCTCAGAGAGTTTCACTGACTTATTAAAAGTCAGTCTTCTGCAACTCATACCACAGCACCTGTCGTAGGGTGGAAGAATTATGTCATCTCTACTCATTCAAGATGTATTCATTTATTCATTCATTCAACAAAGATTTGAAGAGCGGCTACCACATGCCCATCACTGCGTGAGGCACTAGGAAAGAGAGATAGAAGCCCCGCCAAGACTCTAGGTTCAGGAGATGATCACCGGGCAGAAGGAGGAGCATAGGCAAAGACGCAGAGATGGGAAAGAATACAGCATGCTCCCAGGACCCCAGGGAGTTTGGCATAAGGTGAAGGGGCCGTAGTAAAGATTAGTGGGGGCCATAGCATAAAAGGTCAAGAATGGCCTGCTGAGAAGTTTGGAATTTATTCTGCAGCAACTACCTGGGAGTTTTAAGCAAAGGAAGGATAGAAGTTGCACTTTAGAAAAATCACTGTAGAAGCCTCCAGGTGTGCGATGGAGGGATGAGAGGGAAACAAATCAAAGGAAGGGATACCAATAAGGAGTCTATAGCAAAAGACCAGATAAGAAGAACAGCCTGGACTGGGATGAGAACTATTGAGGATGTCAGGAAAGAAGAGGGAGAGAGATAAGTGGGGCTGGAGGTGGGTTCTGCAGAACACCATATTTATTTAGTTGGTGGCAAAGTAAAGGAGAAGAATGGTACACATTGAGTCTTAGATTTCTAGCCAAATGAGCAGACTATGGAATGACTTACGCAAAAGGGAAATAAAGAAGGAGCAATCCTGTTTAGGAGGAAGGATCACAGGTTCAGTTGGGGACATGATGGAGTTGAGAGACCTGTGTGGCATCCACATGGTGGTACTTGGGTACAGGACTGGGGCTCACCAGTAGATCCAAGCCAGAGACACAGAAGTGTGAGGAACCAGGACAGAGGGGACAGGTAGAAACAGGGAAACAGATGCAAGTGTCATGTCAAGCAAGAACTGAGGAGCACCAGCATTTGAACAGTAGGCAAAGGAAGAGAACATGAAAGATGGTATTTCAATTGCAATTGAGAAGAAGATGTCAGACGATGAGGCAAACCCAAGGGCAGCAGTCATCCCCAAAGCCAAAGGAAGGGAGAACAGGGATCCTGAAAGAAGGGAGCGGACAACATCCTATCTGCCACACAAAAGCCTAAACCATTGAGAAGTGAAGAGTCTGTTGGGTTTGGAAATGAGAAGAGCATTGGCAAGATTTATAAGAACACTCTTCTCAGAGAGAGAGAGAGTGAGAGAGTAGGAGCCTGATACCTGGAAGCTGGGGAGTGGACAAAGGTTACGCAGGAAGGACACCGATTCTGGAGGTCTGCAGTGGGGGACACACGGAGACGAGGGGGTGGCAGATGCAGAACAGAGCTGCTATTATTTCTGCCTTTTTTGTTGTTGCTCTTTTGCCTCATTTGTTTCTTTATGTAAGAGAAGAATTACAAGAGAATTTTCATAAGCTCTTATCGGGTGTCCCAAAAAGTCACCCCTAAAGTCACCATCCTACAGGGAAGATGGGAAATTGTAGCTAAATGTACCTTTATTTACAAAATATTCATTATGACATTTTACAAAGAGGTGGCAAACATGTAGAGGAAATTTTGTAAATATTTTATAGAAGTTTGTAATGAATGCTTTGCAAATAAAGGTACATTTAGCTATGGATGGGCACTATAGGGACATCCATAGAAGTAAGGGAAATTTTGAAGTCTATAAACAGGAAGATAGAAATAATGGGCTAAGGTTCACAAAAAAGTGAGAGAGGACAGGTCAAGAGTGCAGGCAGGTGGAGATGGGCACAAATCATAACAGGTAAGAGTGACAGTAATGGTAATAATTTTAAAACATCACAGATAAGAGTAAAGGTAATGGTAACAATTTTGAGCACTTCTGGTGGGCCAAGCACTCTTTACATACATTTATAAATGTGACATCTATAATAAATCTTTATACATATAATTTAACCTTCTTAACATTTCCTAGAGCAACGCATTTACTATTCCCTATGTACAATGAGGAAACGGAGACACAGAGGTTAAATAACACATCCCTCCTACAGGTTAGTAAGTGGTGGTTGTGGAATTCCATACAGATAAGTTTGTAAGAGTCAAGGCACAGTTCCCAACAGCGTTCCAGCCTCAGTTATTTCTCTGATGGAGAAGGCGAGGTCACTTGCCAAGAACATTGTGGGGGTGAGGGGGTGTGCCCATGTGCACGTGCCCTCCTTGTGGGTGACTGCGATGATGTGCTAGCCTTCCACACACAGGAAAGGACTCCCTTCCTTGAAGCTCCACTTCAGTTAGAGGCCATGACTGGGAGACACTCCCCAGGGGATCAGTAGTCAGGGTTGGGTTAGGAAGTGCAGGGCACAGGAGAATAGACACGCTCCATGTTGATAATGAAGGGATCATGTTGAAACCCTTCAGTGGATCCCTGGTGCTCAGAATGGAAATTAAAGCCCCTCACAGGGCTCACGAGGGCTGCAGGGAGGCAGGGGAGGCACCTCTCTCCTCAACTTCCCACTCACTCATTGGGCCTCCATGCATACACACTTTGGCCTTGCTCTGGACTAGTTTCAGCCACACGTGCTTTAATTCTACCCTCCTGTCATCTTTTCATTCATTCAAATATCTGCAGAAGCACCACTTCAGTGGATATTCCCAATGTTCCTTTCTTACAGTGCTTAGATTAATAGTCAGGGTTCAGATCTGCATTTCTTGAAGTCAAACCCTGGCTCCATCACTTACTACTTACAAGGTTTTGAACAAGTAACTTCATCCTTCTGCTGCTTCTGCTTCTGTTTACTGATCTATTAAACAGGAGAGCCTACCTCAAAGGGTTATTGAGGGATATCAAATCAATTAAACATTGTACAGTCCAGAGTAGCCCATTTGTACTAAATGAGTTGAAATTGATTCCACTTTTTAACTCTTTCTCTGTTGTAGCATTTATCACTATTTGAATGAATAAATTATTGTGTAATTAATTCTTTAACTCCTGACACCTCCAATTGACTAGAAGATCCCTGGAAGCATGGGACAGTCTGTTTCCTTCTTCATTATTATGTTCCAAGGGGCCAGCAGAAACTAAGCCATCAAAAAGTATTTGTGAAGAAAATTGTGAATAAAATTTTTTTGACCAGGAATATTGAGGGGGATAGAGAGTTACTGCTATCATGCGCCAAGGAGACTAGACTAAAGAGGAAGTGAAGTTTGAAGAGAGTAAGGTGACTTTGGAGAAATTTAGCAAAAGCAAAAAATCAAGAGATTCACAAGTATTTGAAGTTTACCACCCTATTCAAAAAAAAAGAATGAAAAAAGTTATTTGTACTAATGAGGATGGTGAGACACATTCTCATTCAGAACCATGTTTGTATTCCCTGCTCGTCTCCACCTCTGTAAGTGTGAGAAGACGCCTCTTTCAATTCAAAAATGGGGAAGATAATGTAGCCTTGCCAAGTTTTGATGGATAAATGAAAATGTGTACATAAAGTTTGAGCTACGTAGTACATATTCAATAAATGGTAGCTGCTCTAACTATAATAGTGATTACTCATGCAGAGTGGATGTATTCCTGACTGATGGTATGCAAATCAGTTGATGCTTGAAATGCACTGCTGTGTTTGCTTGATAAAAGAGTCATATGTCGAAGCCTTTTGTAAGACATAAAATCACCTTGTGAAGTAGTGATATCCCCCATTATTTAATTTTTGTAGTTCTTTTATGAATACTGGAGTACGATCATGCATAATAATGGGACTATATGGTTGGCACCCATGGGCAAAACTGTATACATGTTGCAGAGATCCATATCGCTCCAGGGTAAATTACCAGGAGAAAAGTCTTCTTCCTCTGTCTAGATCCTAGAGACTAGAACCGAGGAGTGAGTCTCGAAGGACAACAGAACAGCTGTTTCTTAGGTTTGACCATGAAGGTGTCAGGAAGGTAATCTTGCGTGATGCACTGTAACACATAAGCTCAAATCTTGACTCCACCACTTAACTAGTTTGTATAGCCTTGAGCTTGTTAATTAATCTATTTCAGCTTTAGTTTCTTCATCTGTAAAATGGAATTAATAATACCCACAACATAGAATTTGGGGGGAAAAGGAAATAAAATAATGCATGTAAACTACTTCATAGTGGCCATATTAAGGGTTAATTCAAGAAAGGCATTTCATCCACTTTCATTAGTGAATCCCCTTGTCCATGCAGACATAAACTAAGCCATACGAAGTAAGAATCCCAGGGAAAGGGCCATCTGCATTTGCAAACCTTTGGTAATAGAGGGCATCAACCTCAGCCTTAGGAGCTGGCAGGATACGGTTGCACCGGGAACCTATGTGGGAAGTGAGCCACGATATATAATATTTGTCTTGTACCCTAGGTTTCTCTCATTCTTGCTTTTCTCTATATTTAGCAAAGTCTTTCAAAATATTCATCTTGTTTAGGTGGAAACAGGAGCCCCATGGAAGGCACTGGGCTGAGATTGGGCCAAAGAAGGAAGGCAAAGCAAGTCACCCATGTGGGCCATTGCCCTGGAGAGCCCAAAGCAAGAGGACCCAGGCATGGCCTTATGGCAGCACTTGGCCCGTGTCCCTTCCCACTTGGAGATTCCCCCTCCAGCGCTAATCTTTAGGGGTTTGGGTGTGAATTCATAAGAGAGGTTCTCCACTTATACCTCTCCAGTTACTTTCTACATAAATTTAACTATTTCATGGAAATGGTTTACATACATAAGATACACCTGAATCTGCCAACGACTTCTTGTCTCATCACTTAATCATCAGATGAATAATATTAGATAAAATAAAAAGAAGCATCAGGGCCAGAACAGGTGATAAAATCTCCCTGAAGCCCCATCAGTTCTTGCCCTCTGTTTCAGTAGGTTTATAGCTGGTCTTCACCGTGCAGCCCACATCTCCAGCCCCTGAAGTACTGAGAGCTGGGGCTTCTTAGTGCACTTAGCAAAACCTTTCTTGGGGCTGTCTCTGCGAAGGCCCCTTGGCCAGAGCAGTCTCTCAGAAGCTGGAAGACAGTTCAGCCAGGGCCTCAGGCAACACGTTCACACTCTGGCCCCAATCTCCCCTGCTTTACTCCCCAGGTTTAATTTCATTTTAATCAGAAGTAGAGAGAAGGACATTTTCAGCACATCAAAGGGAAAAAGCATGAAAGAAACACTGTTGCAGGGCAGAAGCAGGCGATGCCATACCCACTCAGAAAGACAAGCTGCTTTCTGGGATGCCTTAGGGGCTGGGAAACTGTGGTCTGAAGTCATCTTTGGGAGATGCAGAAATCTGAAAACAGACTCAGTGCAGTCTGGAACTTGGAGCAATGTTGCCCTCAGTGAACCACATTTGTATTCCCTGCTCATTTCTACCTCTGGGAGCATTGAGGTCCTCGGCCTCATAATCACCCCTTCCTCCACCGTCACATAACATGCTTCCCAGACTTAGGAGAGTCTAAAGCACTCGTACCCAGACACTTCAGGGCCATAGTTGCAAAGATCAGACTATTAAAATTAGTGAATAGTATTAACTTACTTATTCAGAAATGCAGCCATCCAGAAAACCAGCATAAGCAAAGAGCTCTGAATCATAATATGTGTCAAAAAAATTCTTCACTAAATAGGAGGGGAGTCGGGAAGGCTGATAATTATCTATGTCTTAATCTAAGCAGTACTTGCATGGATATTTACTTTGTAAAAAATGATGGAGCACCAATGATTTATTTGCCCACTTGACTTTATGTTTTATCTCAAATTTTTAAAAAAAAGTTTATAGAAAAACTCTTGCCTTTGGAGCACAAAATCTTAATTATAGGAAAACACCCCATGTCGTCTCTCAGATCTGTTTACTCTTGTTTTAGAGAAAATTTAAGTAAGAAGAGCTCTATAACTTCTTGGTCATCAGAAAACAGAATTCAATGGATATAAAGAGAGGGAGGGCAGCAGTAGATTCTGTTAGTCTCAAGTACACAGACAGTGTGAACATTCTGGCATATAGGGTGATGCCTGTGGCTCAGTGGGTAGGGCACAGGCCCCATATATCAAGAGTGGCAGGTTTGAACCCGGTCCCGGCCAAATTGCAACAAAAAATAGCCAGGCATTGTGGCGGGTGCCTGTAGTCCCAGCTACTCGGGAGGCTGAGGCAAGACAATTGCCTAAGCCCAGAAGTTGGAGGTTGCTGTGAGCTGTGACACCATAGCACTCTACCGAGGGTGACAAAGTAAGACTCTGTCTCTAAAAAAAAAAGAAAAAATAAATAAAATAGTAAATTCTGGCATATAAAAGGGGGTATGAAGAATAGAGAGGGAAAAAAGAAAAACAAAAAACATAAAAATCAGACCCAACATGTCACAAAACAAAGCTACATCAGGCTCCTCAAAATATAAGTAAATGGTTCTATCATACCCCAAAGTCTCGAGAGAACATTAATCTAGCTTCCCTTTCTAACCTGGGGCAATTTATTCAGACCCAGAAATAAACATCCTCATTTCTGAAATGGAAGTAGTAATAATACTGATCTTGCAGGGTTGTTTTGAAGACTAAATGGTAAGAGCTTGCATGCAATAGATACTCACAGATCATTAGTTTCTAGTATTATTTCAATATTTGAACACATCTTATAGTGAAACAAAAATTCAACTAATCATCCAAACACTATGTAGATTCTTTGAGAGATAACAAGAACAGGAGATGCCCCTTGCTGTCAAGTGGCTTACAATCAAATGGGAGCACCACATAAAGACAAAGAGATCAAATTCAAGTCAGAATACGACAAACATTTTCAAAATAGTACCCCATAGGAGGAAAAAAAATACATATCGTCCGAGCTACCATATCTGTCCCCAAACTACTTCATTAAGTATTTTGCATATATTAATGCAGTTAATCCTTAGGACAATTGTTAGGTAAAGTCCCTCATGAAATCATGTCTTGCCCCCATAAAGTGTGACACACACCTAACAATTGCAATCAGTGTAACCTGGCTTATTGTACCCTCAATGAATCCCCAACAATAAAAAAAAAAAAAAAAGTGAAAAAAAAAAATCCTTAGGCCAACAGGTTGAAACAGATAGTATTTGGACCCCCATATAACAAGCTAAGAAAAATGAGGCATAGAGAAGTTAAACAATTTACCAGGAGTTATTAAGTGCAGGGCCCTTAAGCTAGTCTAGGGGTGTCCAACCTGCAGCCCATGGGCCACATGGAGATTTCTTGAGAATTGTTTTTCTTATCTGTCGTGTTCGATATGTGGATATGGCAAAAAAATGCACAGACCTTTTGCTTTGCTCATAAGCTATCATTAGCAGTTAGCGTTTATGTATTTAATGTATAGCCCAAGACAACTCTTATTTTTTCCAATTTGCAACAGAAAAAAACAAAAAGATTGAACAACCATGATCTAGTCAGTCTATCTTTAGAGTTCATACTATTTCCTAACCCATACTCATCTGGGCTAGGAAATTATGTAATATATATTTTTTTTATTGTTAAATCATAGCTGTGTACATTAGTGCAATTAAGAGGTACAATGTGCTAGTTTCATATACAATCTGAAATATTCTCATCAAGCATATATATTCTTAATTCATCTTAAATAAATAGTATCTGAGTGAGAGTCTGAAAGATCTTCATATAGGTAAAATGCTAGAAATCAAGAGCAACACTGTTTTTTAACTTATTAATCAGTTTTATTGAAGAATAATTCATGCATAAGAAACCATACAAGTTTAGTACAGTTCAATGAGCTTTGATAAATGTATATTCTCATGTAACTATAATCCAAAGAAAAAACATAGAATAATTTAATCTGCCCAAAAAGTTCTCTCATGTGAAAAAAAAAGAATGAGTTAAGATTTGGACTGGTGTTAGTGAGGCTTCTGGGAACTCTGGGCAGCCATGCCTACCCCTTAAGAAGTTGAAGTGTTTTATTTCTCATGAAGAAATGGTTTTAGAGATGAAATTAAGGAGCATTTCCCTAATATGCAAGGAGAACATTGTTCACTGTTCATAGAGAATGAAGACACCAAAAGAAAAATTTCTATTAACATTTTACGAAGTAAGAGCAGAAACAGGAGTAGGTTAAGGAAATTGCAAAGAGAGCGGTCTCAAAAGTGTGAAGAAAACCAAAGAATTCAATGTTGTGAATGCCTGTGAAAATTTCAATGAGCAGGTTGTCAGTGTTGTCAAATGCTTCTGAGAGACTGAGAATTTAAAACCATCAGGAAAAGTGTGCATTATGTTCAACATACTCTATGCTTAACATTCCCTATTTAAGAAGGAGACATGTGCCATGTTCTTTAAATTTTCTTTTTATATGCTATATATTTTTGTAACATTGTCAAATTAAAGTAGTAAGCTTGAGTTAACTTGTAAAATCATTTACATGAGGAAAAACATGGAATTCCCTGATGGCAGATGAACCAGTAGAGTGGTTTATAAATTCTTTCTTTTTTTTTTCCAAATAGATAACACTTTATTCAAATCAATTATTACCCAGAAGTCCAATTTCTAAAATTTCTCTTCTAAATAGAAGAGACACTACTCTGATTATAAATAATGGGATGGGAACAGAGACGTACTGCCTTGGGAATACCTCAAGATTGATTGATAGATCATAAATTGATATACATACAAAGATATATAGACAGACAGACAGATAGCTTTTAACCTCTTCATAAATGCAGTAGAATGTAGTCTCCTTGAGAACAAGGATGTTATCTGTCTCACTCACCCACTGTCCTATAAGAGCCAGAAATTGTGCCTGGTACTTTTTAATGCTAAACAAACATTAGTAAATAAATGAAGCTGAGCCTCCCAATAGTAGTATATAGAGATGATAGGCATCTGACATTTATTGACTCTCTTCTGTAATATATGCAGAATGCTAGATTATGAGGTCTGACAACTAAGTTCACAAACTCATCTTAGAAAAAGTGCTACATACTTCATTGCTAAATATCATTGTAAATACCATTTCCCCTTGGAAAGCTATGCAGTGAAGCCAGTGCCTAGTCCACCCTTTAAAGTAATTTTGGAACTCTTTTTCTGGAATGGCCTCAAAGCTGTCATTTTATAATCCCTGATGTCTTGAATGTCCTCAAAATGTCTTTCTTTCAATATTTTCTTTATCTTCACGTAAAGAAAATGTCATTGAGGACAAGATTAGGTGAGTAGGGAGGGTTTTCCAATATAATTGTTTGTTTACTGGTTAAAAACTCTCTCAAAGACTGTGCCATGTCTCCTGGTACACTGTCGTGATCCAAGAGTCATGAGTTGTTGGCCAAGATTTTTAGTTAAAATTTTCCTAAATGTTTACTAGATCTGCTATGCTTCTCATAGTCAGTGATTATTTTAATGCACAATGTGGCAAATTTTTGCAACGTTTTCAGTAGCTCTGCTTGTTACTGCCACTCTGACCAGTAAGTCTGGTCAGACTTCATCACTGAGACTTTCTCTCCCCTCAAAAAAGCATTTATTCCTTTTGTACATTGCTGTTTTCTTCATGGCATTGTCTCCATAAACTTGGACTAACATGCCCTGATTTCACTTCCATTCTTGCCAAGTTTAACAAGAAATTTACAAATGTTAGTTCTTTGCTCTAATTCAAGATCCGACATTCTTGCAACAGCATACAGAAACATGCAATAATCAATGCCACTCAGCAAGACACCGACACATCTTGACATGAACATGACTGTAACACACTGATATACCAAGGTTATGAAACTTTACTGAATTGTTTATACAGTGCTGCCAGTGTAAACACCTGGTAGCAACTTATGAACTTAATTGTCAGACTCTGTATTTGCAATTATGTGAATATAACAGATGTAACGCCAATTGTGAAAGAACATATCCATGTTGTATGCATAAGGAAACATCAGTCTAAAGAGCTTCTTCTAAGACACATAAGTTGGCAGACCTAGAAATCCAACCTAGAAGAATTTAGTACCAATAAGTATGACTGCTCTTCCTGTATCACTTGTTGAACCTCTTTTCCCACTGCACTCACAGGTGATAGCCTGATCTCTAATAGCTGCTTTGGCACTAACCTGAACAAGTGTCTGACTCCCAGTTGAGAAGCTCTTTATGCTATAAGTATGACAGTGCACACAACAAAGGATGGAGAGCTAGTAAAGCAGCACCAACAACTTAGTTCTTCTTGCTGATGCTATTGGTGTTTGGGATAAGACTACTGGGGCTAAATTAATACATCATAAATTCTGTACTAATCAAAGGCTTTTTTTTTAGTATTATTATTATTTTTCTTTTTTTATTGTTAAATCATAGCTGTGTACATTAGTGCAATCAAAGGGTACAATGTGCTGGTTTCATATACCATCTAAAATATTCTCATCAAACTGTTCAACGTAGCCTTCATGGCATTTTCTTAGTTATTGTATGTAGACATTTGTATTCTGCCTTTAGTTAGTTTCACCTGTACCCATTCTAAGATGCACCGTAGGTGCGGCCCCACCCATTACCCTCCATCCACCCTAACCTCTCCCATCCCTTCCCCTTCCTTGGCCCTTTCCTCATAGTCTTGTGTTATAGTTGGATTATAGCCTTCATGTGAAAGCTATAATTTAGCTTCATAGTAGAGCTGAGTACATTGGATACTTTTTCTTCCATTCCTCAGATACTTTGCTAAGAAGAATATGTTCTAGCTCCATCCATGTAAACATGAAAGAGGTAAAGTCCCCATCTTTCTTTAAGGCTGCATAATATTCCATGGTATACATGTATCACAATTTGATAGTCCATTTGTGGGTTGATGGGCACTTGGGCTTCTTCCATGACTTAGCAATTATGAATTGGGCTGCAATAAACATTCTGGTACAGATGTCTTTGTTATGTTGTGATTTTTGGTCTTTTGGGTATAAACCTAGTAAAGGAATTATAGAATCGAATGGCAGGTCTATTTTTAGGTCTCTAAGTATTCTCCAAACATCCTTCCAGAAGGAACTTGTTAGTGTGTATTCCCACCAGCAGTGTATAATTTTGCCCTTTTCTCTATATCTATGCCAACATCTCTGGTTTTGGGATTTTGTTATGTGGGCTACTCTTACTGGAGTTAGGTGATATCTCAAAGTAGTTTTGATTTGCATTTCACTGATGATTAAGGATGATGAGCTTTTTTCATGTGTTTGTAGATCATGCATCTGTCTTCTTTAGAGAAGTTTCTCTTCAAGTCCCTTGCCCACTCTGAGATGGGATCACATTTTCTTTTCTTGGTAATACGTTTGAGTTCTCTATATATACTCCCACAGTTATCTATTGCTGTGTAGAAAAACCACACTGAAATGTAGATATTTAAAAGCACAACTATTTATTTACATCACAGTTCTATGGATTGGTAATTTGGGCTGGGAACTGGCTTGGCTGATTTGGCAAAACTTGCCTGTGCATCTATAGTTAGTTGCTAGGTTGGTGTATTTGTTTGCTAGGGCTGTCATAACAAAGTCCTACAGACCGGGTAGCTTAAACAACAGAAATTTATCTTCTGGAGGTTAGAAGTCCAAGATCAGTATATCAGCATGGTTGATATTTTTTCTAATACCTCTCTTTTTGGCTTGTAAATGGCCATCTTCTCTGTCATCACAATGGTCTTCCTTCGATAATGCATCCACACATCTTTTCTTAAGCTACCTCTGTGTATAAGACATCACTCATATGAGGGTTAGGGTCCAACCTAAACACCCCATCTTAACTTAACTATCTTGTTAAAGGTCATATCTCCAAATACAGTATCAATTTGAAGTTCTAGGGACTAGGGCTCCAATGCATGAATTTGAATTTTGACAAGTGGGTGTGATCTAAGAAGTTTCAACTGGCATGGCTCATCTCTACTCCACATGATGTCTCATCCTCCAGCTGGCTAACGTGGGGCAGTGGGGTGGGGGAGGCTATTCCCATGACCGTGGTTTTAGTCTTCCCAAGGCAAGAAAAAGAAGAATTCAAGACTTCTTCAGGCTTGAGCTCAAAACAGCACAACAGCACTTCTGCCACATTCTAATGGCCAATGCAAGTCACAAGAGAGAACTGTGGCCAATTTGGCAATCTATTACAGCCATTCTCCTTTCTTCCTACTCATGTATATAAGGGAAATACATAAAATACAGTCTTCACTAAAAGGAAGTGAAGCTGACCCTGGAAAAGCTGTTATTCAATGACATTTGTTCTTCAGCCTTATAGTAACACCAGTCTTCTTTTTAGTGCCACTCTTCTCTCTCCAACTCTCTTAGGCCTTTCCCTTCTTCTACCTCAGAGATTCTCATTGCTTCTCAGCCTTTTAGCTAAGATCCAATGTACATCAGAGATTCTGATGAAATCACTTGTCTTGAAGTAAATAAGTAGGTGGAAGGTGATACATTTTCTGAAGATAACTGCATTTTAATAGTCATATAAGTCTTACACTAAAAAGTGCAACACTAAAAGAGTTTCTGTAAATACCAGGGAGTAGAAGGAACTTTCTTAAAACCTGTGAAAACTGATCCCCTCCATGGAGCAAGAGAAGTCTTTTATTTGTAGTTTTTTAGTTACTTTCTACGTGCCAAGTACATAGCTCCACATCCAGTGGCCACTTAATAAACACTAAGAAAGGGTTCTAAAATCTAAGTGAGAGTAAAGGTTCTAGGATCTTTTTGGTGTTGATGACCACGGAAGGATATTTGGTATGAAGTAGAAATCAGAATACCTGAGCCCAAGCCATTTTTAGCTGCCACCTCATGGTCTGACCACACACAAGCTATTTTTAGCTTATCTGAATAGCAATTGTCTCCTCCTTTGCAAAATGAGAGATTTAGCAAGAAAATCTCTATGATTGCCTTCAGTTGGTTTTATACAAATTCTACTAAAATCTTCAAGGGGGAAGAGTGATGGTACATCCTCTCCTTTCCCTGGACAGTCCATCACTGTGTTTGCTCAGCATCTCCAGTCCCATGCTTGGCTAGCACTTTGGGGATCTGAACTAAGTGGGAATTACAATCATGAACAGTCAGAATGGGTCACAAGCTGTCCTATACTTTCTAGGTTCTTGTAAGTGACTCTGAGAAGATAATAAAACTATTAAGGTTAGGAGGAATTGCTGGTGGATTTCTATTGACCAAATATTTTCTGTCTCTCAGAATAGTTCAGTAATAAGTCTCTAAAAGGTTGGAATTCTTCATCCTCTGACTTCCACCCCCGCTTCTCCAAGCAACAACCATGTCTAGCGTGTATTTCTCTGTGTATACATTGAAATGCATTCTATTGTATACATTTTCTCTATATATACAATACATCTGTCTCCTGGATACATGCAGCTGTCCTCTAACTTTAAACATTGGTTTGTATATACAATGTGGGTGGGGTTCCTTTAGACCTGACCAGGACAAAGCAATGCACCTATATATTTAATGGCCCTGTCCTAACAATCTGCCATTACGCCAAATGTGAAGAAATAAACAGAGACAGGGCTCTTTATTCCAGCCCCAAACTCAACATCAAAGGTTATTGCTGTGCAATAGCTAGGGGTGGTGTTAACAGAGGAGAACTCTAAGCTCCACTTGCATGGAAAGCAGTTCATATGCTTTATCATCTCTTAAAACCTGTCAAGCTCAGTTAGTTGGGTGGACATGGATTGCCTCAAACAGCATTTGCAATGCATTTGTTTTCCAAACACACTACACCTTCCTTGGAAGGTTAATCCCGGAAGATAAAATGTTTGGAAATTGATTTGGGGCTTCCTCAATTCTCCTCCCCCTTTAAAACCAGATCTCCAAAGAAAAAAAACAGGAACTGAGTTCAAAGGTGGATCACCTATCAAAGCAAATTTAAGCTTTAGTTAAGCTTCTGCTAGACATTAACTGAAAGTGAATAAGTTTTTTTAAAAAATAGAGAATGTATTCTGTTCGCAAATAAGGCTGTTTCTCCAGTTACCTCAAGGCTCCAAAATTTAGTATCTCCAATCTCTAGGACTGGATTCGCAGCCTCCACAAAGATATCATGTGGCATGGAATTCCAGTGGGTTCTCCAGAGGCCCTTGAGCATTCTTCCATTGCAAGGTCACTGCTCTGAGTATTATTAGCATGGCAATAAAGAACATATGTACAGCAAAGTTCAGAACAAGATCAAAAAGTGAACAAAAAATCAGCAGCACCTTTTAAGTTTCTTGTCTCTACCAAGTGAAGATACAGATAAGAGGTGGCGGAAGAGAAGGAAGAGGAAGAGGCATCCTCCAAGTCTTGCAACAGCTCAAATGTACTGTGAAACAGTTTACAATTTGGTGTTTACGTGGACTGGATGGTAACAGTTCACACAGGAACTTTGAGAATTTCAAGAAAGGGAAGAACACTTTATAGAGCCATAAGGAAAGGTGTGTAGGCAGAATTGTGAGGGGCCACTAAGAATCCCACTCTTTGGTGTGCATGCCCTATGTGAGACCCTCCCCTTGAGTGTGGTATGGGGGGTATGGCCTAATCATCTGGGCCTTTTGCACAGAGGGTCTAGAGGTCTGAGACAGAGAAGGAAAAGAGATTCCTAGCTATAGCACAGAGCCATGTGGCAGGAAATGGTAGGCAGCCTTTTGTGGCTGAGAAAGGCTTCTGGCTGGTGACCAAAAAAGAGAGGACCTCAATCTTACAATTACAAAGAATGAAATAATGCCAACAAACTGATCTGAGCTGAGCACCCTGAGCACTGGAAAAAAATGCAAACCTGATTTCACCTTGATATAAGTCATTTAAGACCCTGAACAAAAGATACACCTAAACTGTGCCCAGACTTCAGACTCCAGACCTACTGTGAGATAATAAATGGGTATTGTTTCAACTCCCTAAGTTTATGGTCATTCATTGCATGGCAATGGAAAACTAATGCAGGAAGGCTCCTTAAAGCAGAAATCCCTTGAGGGTGGCCCAGAAGAAGATGTTGACAATTAGAAGAAATACAAAGAGATAGGAAGCAGTTAAGCTATCAAGTAAAAAAAAAAAGGTAATACAGGGTGGCCATAAAGTTCATGTGCAATTTAAATAGTTACAACTATTTAACACTAACTTTGTGGCCACCCTGTATAAGCAAAGGGCCTGTAGTAATGAGGTATGTTAGGATATGTTTAAGATAACACCATGAAGAAAGAGACCTTCATTGTCCTATTTTGATGCATGTAACATATTTACTTAGTGATCAGGTCATGATCACACACCTGTTACATATGATAAAACTGAGGTTTGTGGATGTCTGTCTGTTGTGTATTAACAGCTGATTAACCAGGGGCAGATTTAGATTCAAAATCTGATCAACACACAGTAGGACCTCTATAAGTTAGCCACCCAAGGGACTGCAAAAAACTGGTCAACATACAGAGGTGGTCAACGTAGGTCAACTAGGCCTATTGCATTGACACTGACATGTGGTGTGTGAACGGTCTATGAGGACTGACAATTAAGTTCATGAACTCATCCTAGAAAAAGTGCTACATACCTCATTGCTGAATATCACTATGGTCCCCTTCAAAGTTATTTGATGGAAACCAGGTCAAATCAAGGAGGTAGTCAATGTAGGGACGTGGTCAACTATGGAGGTGCTACTGTATATGAAATGCTTAGAGGATAAAATCCAAATTCCTCAATCAACATCCAAGGCCCTTTATGCACTTCTCATCACCCAATCTCACTGTTAGACTCTAGCCAAGCCAAACTACACACGCATATGCATGCCCCCTCTCCCATGCCCTCCACATTGACCAGACAGTTCCCTTCAAGCAACTTGTGTTCCTGCCCTTCCTCCTCCTCCACCCAGCTTCCTGCACCCAGTTCACTCATTCATGGGTCATCTATTCTTCCTTGAAGTTTCTGGGCAGAAGCACATTCTCTTGGAAAGACTTTCTCGGCATCCCCACTTAACCCCCCAGATACTTGCTTTTCCTAGTGATCCTATAGTGTACTGAACACATATTTGTTAGTGTAATGATAATACCAATGATATTCACTATGGCTCCCATTTGTTGGGTAAATAAAAGCCACATGCCACGCCTTTTTACACACATTATCAGGTTGTATTTTCATCACATTTTTGTATATTTACATGGTTCTCCTCTGATGACTCTCTCAAAAAACAAAGATGATGACTTTTTCATCTTTGTATCCCCCATGGGTTTGCCTGGGTAGAAGGCACTCAAAATATATTTACTAAATGAGTTAAAAGAGTCAAAATTAGGGCTAGAATTCAGTTCTGTTGATCACAGGGCATTGCTATCATTCCATCAAGACTGGATGAATATAGAAGGGTTTTGCCAAGCTACAAAATGCCACATAAAAGGGAGATAGAAAATGCCAGCCCAAATCCCCTTTTCAGAGCTCCTCCTATCTCCTGCTGCCATAACAATTTTAGAATGTAGGAATGCTTATCAGTAGTGCTACTCTTCTTTACATAGCCCAGAAACACCAAAATATAAAGAATGTGTGCGCACTCACGAACAATGGGAAGCAATATGAAGACTTGTGTTAGCAGAGCTGGGGATCCAGGGAGCAGGGCATATCATCTGTACATGTGTAAACAATCTGGCATCTTTTGAACATCCAGGCCAAGGTGAGCAAGCTCTTGAGTTAGGCACCCAAAAAACCTTGTATGTGCATACTCAGTCCTTAGAAGTCTGTGCTGAACTCCAAGCATCGCTTTGGTAAACAGGGAAGTCAATGTGAGTCTTGAATGAACTGTAACAAACTCATTATCATCTAAGTGAGTAGAATTCTCCTTATTCAAGTCCTGCCATTTAGAGACAGGTAATAGAATCATTTTGTGTGGTACCTTCCTAGCCTTTGTCTCTTTCCTTGTCTTTAGGCAAAAGCTGAATATTGAATCAGCCACCAGCTAATATCAGCTCTGTTATGCTGACCCTAAGACTCATCCAGAAAAATCAGAGAAAGAATTTTTTCCTCCCAATTTAATATAACAGACTCTATCAGGACTTCAGATTTCCATTTCTTCTTTTTCAGATAGCTGGGTACACAATTCCTTCCTTTTTTTCCGATTGCCTTTTATTTTCCCCAAGCCTCCCTCCTTCTTGCTCCCTCCTCTACAAAGCACAGAGAGGTAGAATATCTCTAAATGTGAGCTGCATAAGCAAATGATTGGTGGGGTGAGAATGGAAGAAAATAATATTAGTATCTAACTTGCTTAGAAAGAACAAATGAAGGCCAATTAAAGATTTAATCCTTAGGAATAGTTAGCAAATCCCCTACTTGATTTTATATAAAATATAATATTCTTACTGATTTTTAACCCTTGAAGCAGGGGGAATAGCTTATTTTTGTACATTATAGTGGAGGGTAATTCTTCTCCTCACTTAATTCAAGGAACTTTAATTAAAGCAGGACGAGGTAGCAGAAGGGATATAGAGATCAGAGAGAAGTATTTGCTGTTCTCTAGAAACTGATAATCTAGTAGCAGATTGTGATGAATGAATGAATAAATAGCTTGAAAATTAAGCAGAACCAGGATAAATGCTGCATTAGAGATGAAAGTAAATGAATGTGTTAATAGGAAAAATTAAATTTATGGAGACAGCCTTCTGATGTTTCTTAGCTTCCTGTTTCTGAAACATGGGACAACCAGAAGCTATTCCCGTTCAGATTTCTGAAAAAGTAAAGAATGCATTCTTTTCTACTATAAAACAATGATTCCATTCCTAAGAAATATCACATTATCAAAAATAATGTTACAAAAACAATTATCAAAATAGGAGGGAAAAAGCTTTTGCTGCTAGAGATTTTTAGACATACAATAACAAAGCTATTTTTCGTTCAAAAATTTCAGTAATTAAAACATTTTTTACTAGGCCTAAGTGTATTTTGTTATTTTAGGCAATTCATAGGTTCATCAAAATTGACCCCCAAACCCCCTAAACTTCCCTAGGCTAATTTGAGCTGTATCTAAGACAAGATCAAAATCAGTAAATTTCTAGACTATCAAAGTCAGTTGCAAGCCCCATTTACAATTTGGGGCAGATTGTCTTACCCTTTGCTAAGTATTCTGGTTTCAACTCCTGCAGACCCCCTCCCTGTGAGAGGATTAAACTGGGCTGTGAGGGTTGAACTCAGGAGTGGCCAGCGACTTGCTTGACCAGTGAAGTGTGAACAGAAGTGATAGGTGTCACTTCCAAGTAGAGGCTTTAGAGCCAGCCTATGGTCCCTATGTCATTTTCTCTGCCAAGAGCAGCCCAGCTAGGTAGTGTTCTTTCAGCCTGAGTCTTGGAGTAAAAATGACCACAGAACAGAGGCCCGACACACATCCATGAGCTGAATGTGCCGAATTCATATGCTGAAATCCTAACCCCCCAACGTCAGGGTATGAGGAAATAGAACATTTGGGAAGTGATTAGGTCATAAGGGTGGATTCCTTGTGAATGAGATTAGTACCCTTATATAAGAGACCCCAGAAGGCTAGTTTGCCTGTTCTTCTATGTCAAGACATAAGAGGTATCCTTTATAAACCAGGAAGTGGGCTCCCATCTGATACCAAACTTGTTGGTGCCTTATCATAGACTTCCCAGCATTCAGAATGAACCATGAGAAATAAATTTCTGTTGTGTGTAAACCACTAATCTATAGTACTTTGGGATAGAAACCCAAACAGACTGAGTATAGAGACAGAAATAAACCTTTACTATTGCAAACCAGTAAGATCTGAAGGCCATTCGTTTCCACAATATAACCCACCTTTTTCTTATTGATCGCAAGTACAAAAAGAAAGAAAACACAAACTGTGTAGCCGGAAATTCAAATAAAACAAATTCTTGTGAGCTCTATGGTATTTCCAAACTGTGATCCTTACTAGTATCCTTACTAGATCCTTACTAGTAATTGGGGCCTATATAATGCTGTTATTCTTTCAAGGCTCTGTGCTAGGCATTTTTTTACATTATGTCATTTAATCCTTTCAACAATAGTAATAAGGTACATATGTATTTCTATTTTACAGATTAAAAAGCTGAGAACCAAACAATTTAAGTCATTTGCCAAATGTCATTCATTTTTGAAGTTTCAAAAGCAAGAATTTCACTTATTCTGTTTGATTCCAAAGTCTGCCTTCCCATCACTCTTCCACAGGTTTAATTTAGGAATAAACTAATTGGTCACACAAGACGATCACTGATTACAATTCTGAAGGCATAAAAACTGGGGTCATGTTAATGTGATCTGAATTAAATTATTTAGCCTCCTTAGGGCTTAGTTTTTTCACCTGTAAAATGGAGATAACATTATCTCCAACATTGTTAGAGGATTGAATATACATTTAGAGTCATGCATCACTTAACAGCAGGGATCATTCTGAGAAGTACACCATTAGGCACTTTCGCAGTTGTACGGCCATAGAGTGTATTTACACAAACCTAGTGGTCCAGCCTATGACGTACCGACTATATGGTATAGATATTGTTCCTAGGCTATGAACCTGTACGGCACGCTACTATACTGAATACTGTAGGGCATTGTAAGATGATAGTCAATATTTATATATCTGGCCATATTTAAAACAGAAAAGGTATTGTAAAAATATGGCATAAAAGATAAAAACCATGGTACTTACTGTGCATGGACCTTGCTAGACTAGAAGCTGTTCTGGGAGAGTCAGTGAGTGAGTGGTGAGTGAATGTGAAGTTCTCAGCTGTTACGGTCCACGACTGTGGGCTTCCTAAACACTATACACTTAGGCTATGCTAAATTTATTTGTTTATAATTTTCTTCAATCATAAATTAACCTTGGCTTACTGTAACTCTTTTGCTTTATAAATATTTTAATTTAAAAAATTTTTTTGACTCTTTTATAATAACCCTTAGTTTAAAACATAAAACATGGTATAATAGTACAAAAATATTTTTCCCTTTAGATCCTTATTCTATAAGCATTTTTCTATTTAAAATTTCCTATTTTCATGTTTTAGGCTTTTTTGTTAAAAAGCTAAGACACAAGCACACCCATTAGCCTAGGCCTACACAGAGTCAGGATCATCCGTGTCTTCGCCTCCCCCCTCCACATCTGTCCTGCTGGAAAGTCTTCAGAGGCAATAACATGCATGGATCCATCACCTCCTATGATTACAATGCCCTCCAGATACCCTCTGAAGGACCTGCCCGAAACTATTTTACAGTTAACTTTTTTTTTTTAATAAACAGAAACACACTCTTATGATAAAAAGTATAGCATAGTAAATATATAAATCAATTACATAGTCATTCATTGTCCTTATCAGGTATTATGTGCTGTACATGATTGCACACTGTACTACAGACTTTATATGACTAGCAGTACAGTACGTTTGTTACACATTAGAATTGCAGTCCCAAACACATTAGGATTGCACTTTACTAATAGGAAAGCACTATGACTTTATGGAACTACCAGCCTATATGCAGTCTGTTGTTGACTGAATGTCCTTAGTTACCAGCACTCTGCCTGGCATGTATCAACATGTAATAAATAATGCTTTCAGTATCAGCAGTGTCAACCCTGAGGCATACTAGGACTGAAAAGAGAAAGATCCATTCTCTCTGAGATCCTAGAGAAAGCAGCCTTCTCCTGGGTCCTCATGAGCCTGGGGCCTGGTGGGAGCCTAAGTCTTTAGAGATGAAGCAGTAGGCCAAAGGGCAGGACATGAGTCAAAACTACCAGCACAGGGGCCACAGAGTGGGGGAGCAGAGCCCCTGACCTGCTCCTCTCTCAATTGAGTAGGTAAATCACAAATGGCCAGAGACAGCTACCAGCAAGCCCCCTGACAGATGGACGTGTCTAATATAGAAACAGGCTGGGCACCAACGGCCAGAGAAAGAGAGTTTAGAGGAACAAGGCCCAGCTAGGGGTAAAGGCAGAGAGAGATAGCGGCAAGCAGGGATGAGCCTATGACAGGCCACGGCCCCTGACTAGCAGTGAGCTGATGGCAGCAGCTGATGGGACTAATGACAGGAGGTAATGATGATGAAAAGCACTTAAGCAATGGGCCTTCAAGAAGCTGTTGTTGTTGCTGAAAGGCCTCCTGCCATAGAACAAAGCAATTAGTCACCCACCACCCAGCCCCTCCTCTGTCGCCTCCCTTTTCCCACCTTTACAGACCTCAGACCATTCATCCCTTTGTCTCACCAGCCCAGACGGCAGCAACCCAGACCGGCAGACAGAAACCCACCAGCTGGAGCCCAGCCTACACCGGCTGTCTCCAAACTGCAGCTCTGGCCGGGGTGAGAAAGGGGGGCCGGCCTTGGAGGGACCTTTGGGTCTTAGGTTTAATCCTGAGTTTTCCCTGAAAAAGTTACCTGTGCATTATGTATTTCAGTATATGGCATTGGCCTTTCCCCATTACACAAAGAGTAGAACAGCTGGTTTTGCAACTGGTTTTTTCCAAGCCCAGAAAGAACAGGACTAGGCTTGGAGTTGGGGATTCTTGAGTTCTTTTTTTTGTTTCTAGTTATTCTTTCATATTCATCTCCAGTGTTCCCACTCTTGGACTCCTTCCCTCAGGCACACAGAATGTCTTCTCCTGTACCCCCAGTTATAGCAGGCTTTGCAATATGGGGTAATACTACATGGCCATGGGGGCTTTTTCTTGTTTGTCTCCCTTTCAAGGCTAGGACCTCACAGGCAGCCAGGGATATTCCTTTTTAATCCTACGTATCCACCACATGGTCACTACACAAGTTTCTGAGTTTTGCAACTCCCAAATCTATAAAGTGTGGGTACTAATACATACTTATGCTCCAGTCGGTTGCTTTGAGACCCAACATGAGAATGTAACTGGACAATGTTTGGAAATGCACTCTGATGGATGAATTATAAATATTAGCCATTGCACATCTCTGCCTTTCTTATTCACTCACCCAGCATTTTGTGTGCTAGGCATTGTGCTGGTACAGATGGAGCCCCTCTTTGGAACTTTCCCAGATGAACTCACTGTTTTCCTCTCTCCAGTCCTGTACATTACCTTCTGCCATGAAGCAAACCAGTGAATCCATGCTTGAACTCTCCCTCAGCTTGCTGATGTTTACACAAAGACCCGTCTTACTCTCTGCCACCCATGAAAATCATATTTTGAGTTCCAGCTATAAGTAGGACATAGGACCAGGCATCATGAAGAAGACTAATGAAATACTCAAGGAGTGAGGTATAGAGATGCTCCTATAAGAAGAAATTATATGATACAAGATGGACAGAAAATGATTAGGGAGATAAACACTAAAAAGTGAGATGGCAATTTAGAGAAGGGAGTAATTTTATTAACTGGTGCATCAGAAAAGCCTTCGGGAAAGAGATGACATTTGAGTTCGGGAGTGAAGAATTGAAAGACTTCAGAGACAGACCTTATGCAAGGAAAGCCATTCTCAGAAAATAGAGCTACACAGAACCTTGGATGGTCAACGCTCAACTTCTTTATTGCACAAATGAGGGAAATCAAGGAAGAAATCCAGTAACTTGTCCAAGATCACTTAGGTAGTAACTGGCAGAGCTGAGGTCACACACTGACCAGGAAATGACAGAGTCTAGGCAAAAACTGAAGAGAAATAGAGAAAGGGGGCGGACAAGAAAAATGAGAGCAAGAAAGAGAGAGAGAGAAAGTAAATTAAATTCAAAGAAAGCCTTTTTAAAATCCCAGAGGAGAGAAGACCATTTAGGAAGCTACTACAAAAGCTCAGAAGCAAAGTAATGGAAACCTGGTCTAAGGTGATAGCTCCAAAAATGGAAAGGAATGGATAATTCTGGAAAGGGAGGTTAAAAGACTCTGATAACTGAATACAGTAAGATTGCGGGGGGGGGGGGTTAGTAGAATTTTAAGATTTCAGACTCAAGGAACAACTTAGAAAATAGTTTAGAAATCTGTATTTTCCTCTGCATACCATTACATTCCCTAATACCACATACTGCCACTGATTACAAGCAGGTCTCCCTCAGTAACCAAACCCCCCAACACAATTTTCTTCCTGCCTTATAAGCAAATTATACTGACAAATGAAGGACCTGGTGGTGCTGCTGTTTGAAACTGCACTGCTCTCCTCTGGCTTCTCCCTTGAGGATCCCCAGACCCACTCCAACCGCATCTATCGCATGATCAAGCTAGGCCTAGGCATTGATGAAGATGAAGTGACAGCAGAGGAACCCAGTACTGCTGTTCCCGATGAAATCCCACCCCTTGGAGGTGATGAGGACGCATCTCGCATGGAAGAAGTAGATTAGGAGTTTATACTTAGAAGCATTTTGCCCTCTGTATAGTGTTACCCATGGTTCCCACAGCCTTTGAGTGGCCATGTCCCACTTGGCTTCCTCTGCTGATGTCTAGTTTTTTCTTTAATTGACTGTCCTTGGGTGTAAGGCAGGAAACTAAGGTCTCAAGACCTATTCCCGCCTGAGTTTGACCAAGTGGATGTTGTGTATTGTTTTTTTATTTTGGAATTAAAGTATGCAGAATAAAGAAGATGCAGTTTTATACAGTTCTGCTCTCCCTTGTAAAGTGGATATAATGCTGCCTTTACTTAGCTTCTCTACGCCCTCCCCAGCTCTTACCTTGCAAATTTTTCTGTATGTATTTATATATGTATGTTGTATTAAGGTTCATTGGAATGTAGCAAATGGTACTTCAGTTTACCCATGTAATGTCCTTTCATTCCTTTTCAGTCAACCTAAACACAGGAACAAGTCCATTGCGGCAATTAATTTAATAAAATAAAATTATAAGAGCAAAAAAAAAAAAGAAAAGTGGGATACAATTTTTTTCACTGTGAGGCTCATATATCATGGCTGAAATATTATTAACTTAGTAAATAATTAACCTCATATAAATAAGGAGGTTTGGAGTTGTACAACCCATCACACCTCCCCCAAGGGCATATTGCCCCGAGCTATGCCAATCAGAGTGCTCCCAGTTCCTCTGGGATGTGTAAATGCCCCCAGATTCTGCTTCCAATCAGAAGACACCAGCTTTGTTGAGGTTTCACCATGTTCGAATCTAGGATGTGCCCAAACACCACAGAGGCGTTGTTTTCTCTCTCCTGGCCCTCCGTATGTTAAAAGCATCTATTAAAATGTGTCTGGGATGGAAGGCACCCAACACACTGCCGTTAATTTAAGGAAATAAAATTACGCCATATGAAGGGTTATCATAAGGAAGATGGTGACCAGCTGTTCTCCATCTCCTCTGGGTTAGAATAAGAAAAAGTGGGAGGGTGTTCAATTTGAAATTGGATTGGGAGTGGGAATTTGACAGAAGGGAGGAAGCAGTGCCAGTGAGGGCTACAGGACAGACAAACTGTGGAGTTGTCATAAATGGGCATATGAGACTTTCATGGGGGTGGGGAGAGGGAGAATTAAGTCAGCTTGAGGTAAAATGAGGTTTTGTTTCCTCTCTCCTCTTGGGTGCCTGATGGCCTTAGAGTTTCACTCTTCTTCCACCCCTTTTTCGGGATTTTTAAAAATTTTCATGATAGGTAGAAACAATTGAGCTGCTTGCATTTAATATAGATCAAACCCTTCCAGTAAATGAATGGAGCAGGAGGTAGACTCTCAGAGGTCTCTTCTACATCATCTGCAGAAGCACCCAGTCTGCCCCTGCCTAGAGTATTCAGGACTTGCCTGGATTGCTGAAATGAGCAGAACAGATTTGGAATCCTGCTGTCTTAAGCAATCTCCAATGCCTGGCCCAAGCCTAAATTGTGAGTAATCTAGTTTGTTCATCAGTGACTCCCAGACCCTGCACCCTCTCTCCTACTCCTCTTTTCATTTTTTTTTTAGACAGCCAGTGCCACAGTCTCCATCACAACATGTTCTTAACAGATAATTTACATGAGCCATTTTACTTCTTAGCAGAAATTTAGATCATTTGTTATCCCTCTTCCAGTTGTATTTGTATATAAGCTGTGACTCTCATTGGGGAACCCAAAGCTTGGTTCTCTGGTCAAGAATTTAAAACAAACAAACAAAAAAGTAAGAGGCTTTTTCTCTGGCAGAGATTCATGCAGATCCTGCAAAGAAGGAGGTAGTTTGCTCTACCTACATCATGAGGCTGATTGATTATGAGCAATCCTCCATCACTACTGAAACCCAATTAAAAGTGAAAGGTGGGGGGAGGAGACAAAATGGCTGACTGAAGCCAGCTTTCCACAGAGGCTCCCATTCAGAAGGAGAGTTAAAGGACAAAAATTCAGCAAGTAACCTGTGGATTTGAGCTGCACTAAGAGAGAAGGTTGTAGAACGCACGTCAACCCCACTGAGGTGAGCTGCGACCACAAGGATACAAACAAAAGATACAAAATCCAACACCAAGTGGACGGGAGTCCCCTCCCCCATTAGAACAGCTCAGAGTGCCCCACAAACAACCGGGCAGAGTTCAAAGGTCCTCCCACTACACTCCATGGGAGAGACCCTCTAAAAACTGGACCTACCTCCCCTACTAGGGTGCCATGGTGTCCTCCTGCCAGGCATAAAACTGTATAAACTGTATATAGTCTCTACCTGGAATTCTGAGCTCCCAGCACTCCCCTTCGCTCACACTGGGGTCTGGAGGCCAGTCCTGGTCAGTCGGCAGAGAGGGGACTGCACCGGAGTGGTGGTTCCCTGAGGCACAGTGCGACAGCCGTCTTTTGGTGACAAAACGGCCAGGCATAAAACTGTGTAAAGCTGTGTGTGTTCTCTGCCCGCAACCCCAGGCTTCCAGCGCTCCCCGCGCTCCCCTCTGCTCTCGCTCCAAGGTCTGGAGGCCTGTGCCCCAGGGGTCCAGACTCTTGGGCAATTGCTCGAGGGGTGTAGACAGTGCTGGGCTGCAGCTGGTCGGTGCAGACTCTGGGATACGGGAGCGGAGAGAGGACGGTTGGCCGGAGAGGAGCTACACCGGAGCAATGGTGGCCTGAGCCATAAGGCAGCAGCCCTCTTTTGCTAGCAATATGGCTCACTACAGAATATTCTGAAGCCACACCCCCTGTCTCCCTGGGCTACCAGAGATTCTGAGTTTGCCTGAGGCAACTCCAACTTGCAAACCAGGGACACTCCCAGGGCGGGCCTGACCCAGAGGTCCGCTTTACTGAACCTAAGACGCACCTGGCCCTCAGGGGATCGTCAGCCTATAGACAACACAAGAGCAAAGACAAGCTGATTTGGAACTCAATTCAGCTTCTCTTCTGCAGGGGAAATGCAGAGTTGTTCTGTTCTGTTCTGTCAGTAACATTAATCAAGGGCGAGACTGGACCTGAGTGAAAACCCCTCAACCTTCATCTAGCACCCGAGGTTGTCAGGCCTCACCTCCTCCTGCTGGAGAGAGGCAGAGCGCAGCGGCCTGGCAGACTTCCTTGTGATTCAGGCAGGTACAAACTCCTGGAGTACTGATTCACTACAGGCAAATGGGTCAGCTAACTGCAGGGCTATCAGTGACTGGATGTGAAGTGGTGCAAGGTGGGGAAGGAGGCAGCAATCTTCCCAGACTGATTTATAGGCTGGGTGGCTTCTTCTGACTCCACGCAGCCCTGGAGCAAGCCACACCAGAGTAGTCACCAGACCCCTGTGATCCAGTTCCCAGAGACCTCTTAAACTCTCTCACCTGAGACAGGTACACACTGAGACAATTGATTTGGACATTTTTGAACTGAGCCAATCACCTGAGGACAAATCAGGTGGTGCTCTAGGTGCACGGTGGTAGGAAGGTTTGATTTTTCTTTTCCAATTGTTTGCCGGTGTGGGGCGGCATGACTTAATTGCTGATATTTCTCCACAGCTGAGACTTCAATCCAAAGTATCTGTTTCACTAGGGTGGAACAGAAACCAGCTGAAAACAAGGGAGAACCATTTAGCCCCACCACACCAGACAGGGCCCCAGTTTCTCAGGCCACAACACTATACGGGCCCTCGACAAAGCCCCAGGGGAAAAAATCAGAGGGAGTAAAACAACCATGGGGCAGAATCAGCGGAAAAACTCTGGTAACATGAATAACCAGAATAGATCAACCCCCCAAAGGAAAGATATGGCGGATGCAATTGAAGATCCCATTCATAAACAACTGGCTGAGAGGTCAGAAATCGAATTCAGAATTTGGATTGCAGACAAGATTAACAAAGTGGAATTAGGAATTCGAGGAGAAATTCAAAAGTTGTCTCAAGAATTTAACGAATTAAAAGACAAAACCACCAAAGACATAGACACACTGAAGCAAGAATTTGCAGCCCTCAAAGATATGAAAAATACAGTAGAATCCCTCAGTAACAGAATGGAGCAAGCAGAAGAAAGGATTTCTGACATTGAAGATAAAGCCTTTGAACGCTCCCAAACTTTCAAAGAAGAAGAGAAATGGAGAGCAAAAATGGATCACTCTCTCAGAGAGCTCTGGGATAATACGAAGAAGGCGAATATCTGAATCATAGGAGTTCCAGAAACAGATGAAGTGGCCTCGCTGGGCACAGAGGCCATTCTGCATGACATTATGAAAGAGAATTTTCCAGACATGCCTAGAGATTCTGAAATTCAGATAGCGGACAGCTTCAGAACCCCAGCACGACTGAACCCCAATAAGACATCCCCAAGGCATATCATAATTAACTTCACTAAAGTTAATATGAAGGAGAAAATCCTCAAAGCTGCCAGGAGAAAGAAAACCATTACCTTCAAAGGGAAGAATATTAGAATGACTGCAGATCTCTCTGCTGAAAATTTTCAAGCCAAAAGAGGGTGGTCACCGACTTTTAATCTCCTAAAGCAAAATAACTTTCAACCCCGGATCTTGTATCCAGCTAAACTGAGTTTCATTTATGATGGAGAAATTAAATACTTTAATGACATTCATATGTTGAAGAAATTTGCCATAACCAAACCAGCTCTTCAGGATATTCTCAGACCTATCCTCCATAATGACCAACCCAATCCTATACCACAAAAGTAAACTCACTCAGAAACTTCGGATCAAACTCCAATTCCCACACTGGCGAAAGGATTAAAAATGCCCACTGGACTTTTGAAAAACTCGATACCCAAAACTTCACCAGACTTATCAATATTCTCCATTAATGTGAACGGCTTAAACTGTCCTCTAAAGAGGCATAGGTTAGCTGACTGGATACAAAAACTCAGGCCAGATATCTGTTGCATACAAGAGTCACATCTTAACCTAAAAGACAAATAAAGACTCAGGGTGAAAGGATGGTCCTTCATATTTCACACAAATGGTAATCAGAAAAAAGCAGGTGTTGCAATTTTATTTGCAGATACAATAGGCTTTAAACCAACAAAAGTAAGGAAGGACAAGAATGGTCACTTCATATTTGTTAAGGGTGATACTCAACATGATGAGATTTCAATTATTAATGTCTATGCACCCAACCAGAATGCACCTCAATTTATAAGAGAAACCCTAACAGACATGAGCAACTTGATTTCCTCCAGCTCCATAATCGTTGGAGATTTCAATACCCCTTTGGCAGTGTTGGATCGATCCTCCAATAAAAAGCTGAGCAGAGAAATCTTAGATTTAAACCTCACCATCCAACATTTGGATTTAGCAGACATCTACAGAACATTTCATCCCAACAAAACTGAATACACATACTTCTCATCAGCCCATGGAACTTACTCCAAAATCGATCACATCTTAGGTCACAAGTCTAACCTCAGGAAATTTAAAGGAATAGAAATTATTCCTTGCATCTTCTCGGACCACCATGGAATAAAACTTGAGCTGAGTAACAACAGGCATCTGCATATTCATACAAAAACATGGAAGTTAAATAACCTTATCCTGAATGATAGCTGGGTCAGAGATGAGATTAAGAAAGAAATTGCCAATTTTTTGGAACAAAACAACAATGAAGACACGAACTATCAGAACCTCTGGGACACCGCAAAGGCAGTTCTAAGAGGGAAATTTATAGCATTGCAAGCCTTCCTCAAGAGAACGGAAAGAGAGGAAGTTAACAACTTAATGGGACATCTCAAGCAACTGGAAAAGGAAGAATATTCCAAGCCCAAACCCAGTAGAAGAAAAGAAATAACCAAAATTAGAGCAGAATTAAATGAAATTGAAAACAAGGGTGGCGCCTGTGGCTCAAGGGGTAGGGCGCCGGTCCCATATGCCGGAGGTGGTGGGTTCAAACCCAGCCCCGGCCAAAAAAAAAAAAAAAAAAAGAAATCGAAAACAAAAGAATAATACAACAGATCAATAAATCAAAAAGCTGGTTTTTCGAAAAGGTCAATAAAATAGATAAACCTTTGGCTAACCTAACAAGGAAAAAAAGAGTAAAATCTCTAATCTCATCAATCAGAAACAACAAAGACGAAATAACAACAGACTCATCAGAAATCCAAAAAATCTCTAATGAATATTATAAGAAACTTTATTCTCAGAAATATGAAAATATGAAGGAAACTGACCAATACTTGGAAGCACGTCACCTTCCAAGACTTAGCCAGAATCAAGTGGAAATGTTGAATAGGCCCATATCAAGTTCAGAAATAGCATCAACCATACAAAACCTCCCTAAAAAGAAAAGCCCGGGACAAGATGGTTTCACGTCTGAATTCTACCAAACCTTTAAAGAGGAATTAGTACCTATATTACTCAACCTGTTCCAAAAGGTAGAAAAAGAAGGAAGACTACCCAACACATTCTATGAAGCAAACATCACCCTGATCCCCAAACCAGGAAAAGACCCAACAAGAAAAGAAAATTATAGACCAATATCACTAATGAATATAGATGCAAAAATATTCAACAAGATCCTAACAAACAGAATCCAGCAACACATCAAACAAATTATACATCATGACCAAGTCAGTTTTATCCCACGATCTCAAGGCTGGTTCAATATACATAAATCTATAAATGTAATCCAGCACATAAACAAATTAAAAAACAAAGACCATATGATTCTCTCAATCGATGCAGAAAAAGCTTTTGATAATATCCAGCATCCCTTCATGATCAGAACACTTAAAAAAATTGGTATAGAAGGGACATTTCTTAAACTGATAGAGACCATCTACAGCAAACCCACAGCCAATACCATATTGAATGGAGTTAAATTGAAATCATTTCCACTCAGATCAGGAACCAAACAAGGCTGCCCAATGTCTCCATTGCTTTTCAACATTGTAATGGAAGTTTTAGCCACTGCAATTAGGGAAGAAAAGGCGATCAAGGGTATCCATATAGGATCAGAAGAGATCAAACTTTCACTCTTCGCAGATGATATGATAGTATATGTGGAAAACACTAGGGACTCTACTACAAAACTCTTAGAAGTGATCAAGGAATACAGCAGCGTCTCAGGTTACAAAATCAACATTCATAAATCGGTAGCCTTTATATATACCAACAACAGTCAAGTTGAAAAAACAGTTAAGGACTCTATCCCTTCACAGTAGTGCCAAAGAAGATGAAATATTTGGGAATTTATCTAACAAAGGACGTGAAAGATCTCTATAAAGAGAACTATGAAACTCTAAGAAAATAAATAGCTGAAAATATTGACAAATGGAAAAACATACCATGCTCATGGCTGGGAAGAATCAACATAGTTAAAATGTCTATACTACCCAAAGCAATATATAATTTCAACGCAATCCCTATTAAAGCTCCACTGTCATACTTTAAAGATCTGGAAAAAACAATACTTCGTTTTATATGGAATCAGAAAAAACCTCGAATAGCCAAGACATTACTCAGAAATAAAAACAAAGGAGGAGGAATTACGCTACCAGACCTCAGACTATACTACAAATCAATAGTGATCAAAACAGCATGGTATTGGCACAAAAACAGAGAGGTAGATGTATGGAATAGAATAGAGAATCAAGTGATGAATCCAGCTACTTACCGTTATTTAATCTTTGACAAGCCAATTAAAAACATTCAGTGGGGAAAAGATTCCCTATTTAACAAATGGTGCTGGGTGAACTGGCTGGCATCCTGTAAAAGACTGAAAGTGGACCCACACCTTTCACCATTAACTAAGATAGACTCTCACTGGATCAAAGATTTAAACTTAAGACATGAAACTATAAAAATACTAGAGGAGAGTGCAAGGAAAACCCTTGAAGAAATCGGGATGGGCGAATATTTTATGAGGAGGACCCCCCGGGCAATTGAAGCAGCTTCAAAAATACACTACTGGGAATTGATCAAACTAAAAGGCTTCTGCACAGCCAAGAACACAGTAAGTAAAGCAAGCAAACAGCCCTCAGAATGGGAGAAGATATTTGCAGGTTATGTCTCCGACAAAGGTTTAATAACCAGAATCCACAGAGAACTCAAATGCATTAGCAAGAATAGAACAAGGGATCCCATCGCAGGCTGGGCAAGGGATTTGAAGAGAAACTTCTCTGAAGAAGACAGGCACGCGGCCTTCAGACATATGAAAAAATGCTCATCATCTTTAATCATCAGAGAAATGCAAATCAAAACTACTTTGAGGACGGCACCTGTGGCTCAAGGAGTAGGGCGCCGGTCCCATATGCCGGAGGTGGCGGGTTCAAACCCAGCCCCGGCCAAAAAAAAACCACAAAGGAAAAAAAAAAAAAAAAAAAACTACTTTGAGATACCATCTAACTCCAGTGAGACTAGCCTATATCACAAAATCCCAAGACCAGAGATGTTGGCGCGGATGTGGAGAAAAGAGAACACTTTTGCACTGCTGGTGGGAATGCAAATTAATACATTCCTTTTGGAAAGAGATATGGAGAACACTTAGAGATCTAAAAATAGATCTGCCATTCAATCCTGTAATTCCTCTACTGGGCATATACCCAGAAGTCGAAAAATCACATCATAACAAAGATATTTGTACCAGAATGTTTATTGTAGCCCAATTCATAATTGCTAAGTCATGGAAGAAGCCCAGGTGCCCGTCAATCCACGAATGGATTAATAAATTGTGGTATATGTACACCATGGAATATTATGCAGCCTTAAAGAAAGATGGAGACTTTACCTCTTTCATGTTTACATGGATGGAACTGGAACATATTCTTCTTAGTGAAGTATCTCAAGAATGGAAGAGAAAGTACCCAATGTACTCAGCCCTACTATGAAACTAATTTAGGGTTTTCATATGAAAGCTATAACCCAGTTACAACCTAAGAATAGGGGGAAGGGGGAAAGGGAAGGGAGGGAGGGAGAGCTGGGTAGAGGGAAGGGGATTGGTGGGATTACACCAGCGGTGCATCTTACAAGGGTATATGTGAAACTTGGTAAACGGTCTGTGAAGCTAGTGAATTATGCCCCATGATCATATCAATGTACACAGCTATGATTTAATAAAAATAAAATAAAATAAAATAAAAGTGGAAGGAAATAAGAACAATACTCAAATGGGGAAAAAAAAAATAAAACCTGGCCAACCACATTAGGATATCAAACAGTCTTAGGAATTAATTACTGCTGATTATTCCAGTGTTAGCCATTACCCTAGACAGGGAGTAAATACACAAATCTATAAATATACAAACGTTCAGTGGAAGAGGAACAAAGTCCTGAAAAGGCGGCTGGGATAGAGTTGGTTGAATTAAGAAAGGATAGGTGAGAACACATGAAAGAGGTGGTAAACAATAGAATGACATTTGGTAAAAACTAGATTAGACTTCAAAAGTACTCTAGGGTTTGAGGGAAAAGCATTTTAGACAAGCAGAGCAGTGTGAACAAAGGCCTTGAGTTAGGGAAGGTAACCCCGGGAGATATGAGGAAGTTCTTTTAGCGAGTACACAGGGGTAACTTGGAAATTGTGGGAACTTAGGCTGGAAAGGTAGGTCAGGCCACACCTTGGAGTGCCCTGAGTGCCCACCAGGATGAGAAGCTTAGATGCTAGTCAGTAGACACACACAGGGTGACACCAAGTTTAAGATGGAAAACAAGACAGACATCACATAATCAAAAGACTCAAGCTGGAACTATTTCTTTCATAGGGAATTATTTAATTCATTACATGTTAACAAAAATTTTTTGGTTTTCCTTTCCGCATAAGCTTTGCCTTCCTGACAGGGTAGATGCCTCAAGCCCCGAGTGAAACAGAGTCATTTGTTGGTGAAGCCCATTCTAACCCTCTTCCTCTGTCATTATCTCCACCAAGTGCACAAGTTTCCCATTTGGGTCTAGAGCCAAACCAGTTGTAATCAAAAAGAACAAAAGGAGACATGCTTGTGTGTGTGTGCACGCGCGCGCGCGCGCGTCCCACTCCCAAGAGGTGTGCCATACACCACAACTGCTCCCCTCCCATTCCCACCTCTTCAGACTTTACAGTTTTCAAAAGTAGATTCCCTGGGTTTAACTCCTGCCCTCTCTCTTACTAACTGTAATCATGGACAGATTATTTAACCTTTAACCTTTCTTACCTCAATGTTCTCTTCTTGAAAATGGGGATAATGATTGTTATTTTGCAAATTTGGTGTTATGAGTGTTAAATAAATTAATACGTATGTAAAATGCTCAAAACTGTAACCAAGATATGGTAGGCATTTTACAAATGTTTTGATAAATTTAAACAGCTCATCATATAAGTGAATATTTATAAAGTTGTAAGAGTAAAAATATGGGGGGGGGGCAGAGACAAGATGGCTGACTGAAGCCAGCTTTCCACAGAGGGTCCCATCCAGAAGGAGAGTTAAAGGACAGAAATTTAGCAAGTAACCTGGTGAATTAGAGCTGCACCAAGAGAGAAGGTTGAACAACGCACATTAACCCTGCTGAGGCAAGCTGCGACCTCAAGGATACAAACAAAAGGTATAAAAATCCATCACCAAGAGGATGGGAGTACCCTCCCCCATTAGAACGGCTTGGAGTGCCCCAAAAAGAAATGAGCAGAGTTCAAATGTCCTCCCACTACACTCCACAGGAAAGACACTCTAAAAACTGGACCTACCTCCCCTACTAGGGTGCATTGGCATTCTCCTCCCAGGCATAAAACTGTATAAAACTGTATATATTCTCTACCTACAATTCTGAGCTCCCAGCACTCCCCTCCACTCTCACTCTGTGGTCTGGAGACCTGTCCCCCAGGAGTCCAGATTCTTGGGTGATTTCTTGAGGGTGTGGACAGGGCCTAGACTGTAGCTGGTCAGTGCTGATTCTGCAGCACGGGAATGAGGAGAAGACGGTTGGCTGACAGGAAACCACACTGGAGCGGCAGTGCCCTGAGGCACACAGGAGCAGCCGTTTTTGGCAACAATAGGGCTTACCCCTGGATATTCCGAAGTCACACTCCCTGTCTCTCTGGACAACCAGAGGAGGCCGGGCATCTTCTCAGGTGGCAACCACTGTGGAACAGATCTGGGATGGAAATGCAGGCCCTGTGAGTAAAGGGTTTGCCTGAGGCGGTACCGGCCTGGGTGGAGCACAGAGACTAGAAAACGCATGCACAGATCTGGGAGATTCCCAGGGCAGGGCTGACCCAGAGGACTGCTTTACTGAGCCTAAGACACACCCCGCCCTCAGGGGATTATCAGCCTATAGACAAAGGAAGGCAGGAGGCTAGAACTGACAGCTAACCATGCTGCAAATACAAACCTGCAGGAGCAAAGACAGGGCCTGAGGCACAGGTTCTAGAAAATCAGAACAGCTTCTCTTCTGCAGGGAAATTTAGTAGGGACAGAAACAAATTCCTACAAAGTTGTTCTGTTCTGTCAGTAACATCAATCAGGGATGGAGCCGAAACTGAGTGAAACCCCACAGCCTCCATCAAGCACCCAAGGTTGTCAGGCCTCACCTCCCCCTGCTGGATAGAGGCAGAGAGAAGCGGCCTGGCTGAGCAGACATAGATATTCTTGTGATTCACGCAGCTGCAAACCCCTGGAGTATCTGCTCATTGGAGGCAACTGGGTCACAGCCCTGCAGGGTTATCAGTGACTGTGTGTGACAGAGTTGCAAGGTGGGGAAGGAAGCATCAACCTTCCCAGACTAATCTATTTTCTGGGTAGGTCCTCCAGACTTCACAGAGCACTGGAGCAAGTCATATTTGAGTTGTCAGCAGACCCCTGTGATCTAGGTGCCAGAGACCTTTTAAAATCTCACACCTGAGACAGGTGCTGACTGAGACAATTGATTTGGACCTTTTGAACTGAGCCAATTGCCCGAGGACTATCCAAGTGGTGCTCTGGGTGTGTGGTTGTAGGAAAATTTGATTTTCCTTTTCCAATTGTTACCTGTGGGGGGCGGGGTGACTTAATTGCTGATATTTCTCCACAGCTGAGACTTTAACCCAGAGTAACTGTTTCACTAGGGTCTGACAGAGACAAGCTGAAAACAAGGCAGAGCCACTTAGCCCCACCACACCAAACAGGTCCCCAGTTTCTCAGGCCTTAGCACTGTACAGGTCCTTGACAAAGCTCCAGGGGAAAGTCAAATGGTGTAAAATAATCATGGGGCAGAATCAGCAGAAAAACTCTGGTAACATAAATAACCAGAATAAATCATCCCCCCCCAAGGAAAGATATTGCAGATGGAACTGAAGATCCCATTCATAAACAGCTGGCCAAGATGTCAGAAATCAAATTCAGAATTTGGATTGCAAACAAGATTAATAGAATGGAGGAAAATTTGAAATTAGAAATTCGAGGAGCAATTCAAGTCAGAATTAGAAATTCAAGGAGAAATTCAAATGTTGTCTCAAGAATTCAACAAATTTAAAGATAAAACAACCAAAGATTTTGACACACTGAAGCAAGAATTTGCAGCCCTCAAAGATCTGAAAAATACAGTAGAATCCCTCAGTAACAGAGTGGAGCAAGCAGAAGAAAGGATTTCTGACATTGAAGACAAAGTTTTTGAATGCTCTCAAACTCTCAAAGTGGAAGACAAATGGAGAGCAAAAATGGATCATTCTCTCAGAGAACGGTGGGAAATTTTGAAAAAGGCTTACATCTGCCACATTGGAATCCCTGAAAGTGATGAGGTGGCTTGGCAAGGCACAGAGGCCCTTCTCCATGAAATTATGAAAGACAATTTTCCAGACATGCCAAGAGATTCTGAAATTCAGATAGCAGACAGTTTCAGAACCCCAGCACAACTCAACCTGAATAAGACATTCACCAGGCATATCATAATTAACATCAGTAAAGTTAATATGAAGGAGAAAATTCTAAAAGCACCTAGACGTAAGAAATCCATTACCTACAAAGGGAAGAATATAAGAATGACTGCAGATCTCTCTGCTGAAACTTTTTAAGCCAGAAGAGGCTGGTCATCAATTTTCAATCTCCTAAAAAAAAAAAAACTTTCAACCCCGGATCCTGTATACAGCTAAACTGAGTTTCATTCATGATGGAGAAATTAAATACTTTAATGACATTCATATGTTGAAGAAATTTGCCATAAACAAACCAGCTCTTCAGGATATTCTCAGACCTATCCTCCATAATAAACAGCCCAATCCTCTGCCACAAAAGTAAACTCACTCAGAAACTTTGATAAAACTCCAACTTCCACAGTGGTGAAAGGATTAAAAATGTTCACTGGACTTTCGAAAAACTTGATATCCAAAATTTTACCAGACTTATCAATATTCTCCATTAATGGGAATGCCTTAAACTGTCCTCTAAAGAGGCACAGGTTGGCTGACTGGATACAAAAACTCAGGCCAGATATTTGCTGCATACAAGAATCACATCTTACCTTAAAAGATAAATATAGACTCAGGGTGAAAGGATGGTCATCCATATTTCAGACAAATGGTAATCAGAAAAAAGCAGGTGTTGCAATTCTATTTGCAGACACAATATGCTTTAAACCAACAAAAGTAAGGAAGGACAAGAATGGTCACTTCATATTTGTTAAGGGTAATACTCAACATGATGAGATTTTAATTATTAATATCTATGCACCCAACCAGAATGCACCTCAATTTATAAGAGAAACTCCAACAGACATGAGTAACTTGATTTCCTCCAGCTCCATAATAGTTGGAGATTGCAACACTCCTTTGGCAGTGTTGGATCGATCCTCCAATAAGAAGCTGAGCAAAGAAATTTTAGATTTAAACCTAACCATCCAACATTTGGATTTAGCAGACATCTACAGAACATTTCATCCCAACAAAACTGAATACACATACTTCTCATCAGCCCACGGAACATACTCCAAAATCCATCACATCTTAGGTCACAAGTCTAACCTGAGTAAATTTAAAGGAATGGAAATTCTTCCTTGCATCTTCTCGGACCACCATGGAATAAAAGTTGAAGTCAATAACAACAGGAATCTGCATACTCATACAAAAACATGGAAGTTAAATAACCTTATGCTGAATGATAGCTGGGTCAGAGATGAGATTAAGAAGGAAATTGCCAAATTTTTGGAACAAAATGACAATGAAGACACGAATTATCAGAATCTCTGGGATATGGCAAATGCAGTCCTAAGAGTGAAATTTGTAGCACTGCAAATTTCCTCAAGAGAATGAAAAGAGAGGAAATTACAACTTAATAGGGTATCTCTAGCAACTGGAAAAGGAAGAACATGCCAACCCCAAACCCAGTAGAAGAATAGAAACAACCAAAATTAGAGCAGAATTAAATGACATTGCAAACAAAAGAATTATACAACAGATCAATAAATCAAAAAGTTGGTTTTCTGAAAAGGTCAATAAAATAGATAAACCTTTGGCTAACCTAACCAGGAAAAAAGAGTAAAATCTCTGATCTCATCAATCAGAAACTATAAAGATGAAATAACAACAGACTCCTCATAAATTCAAAAAATCCTTAATGAATATTACAAGAAACTTTATTCTCAGAAATATGAAAATCTGAAGGAAATTGACCAATACTTGGAGGCACGTCACATTCCAAGACTTAGCCAGAATCAAGTGGAAATATTGAACAGGCCAATATCATATTCTGAAATAGCATCAACCATACAAAATCTCCCTAAAAAGAAAAGCCCGAGATCAGATGGCTTCATGTCAGAATTTACTAAATCTTTAAAGAGAAATTAGTACCAATATTACTCAACCTATTCCAAAATATAGAAAAAGTAGGAAGACTACCCAATGCATTCTATGAAGCAAACATCACCCTGATCCCCAAACAAGGAAAAGACCTAACAAAAAAAGAAAATTATAGACCAATATCACTAATGAATATAGGTGCAAAAATATTCAACAAGATCCTAACAAACGGAATCCAGCAACACATCAAACGAATTATACATCATAACCAAGTCAGTTTTATCCCAGGGTCTCAAGGCTGGTTCAATATATGTAAATCTATAAGTATAATTCAGCACATAAACAAATTAAAAAACAAAGACCATATGAATCTCTCAATTGATGCAGAAAAAGCTATTGATAACATCCAGCATCCCTTCATTATAAGAACACTTAAGAAAATGGGTATAGAAGGGACATTTCTTAAACTGATAGAGGCCATCTACAGCACACCCACAGCCAATATCATATTGAATGGAGTTAAATTGAAATTATTTCCACTCAGATCAGGAACCAGACAAGGCTGCCCATTATCTCCATTGCTCTTTAACATTGTAATGGAAGTTTTACCCATCGCCATTAGGGAAGAAAAGGCGATCAAGGGTATCCATATAGGGTCAGAAGAGATCAAATTTTCATTCTTAGCAGATGATATGATTATATATTTGGAAAACATCAGGGATTCTACTACAAAACTCTTAGAAGTGAACATGGAATACAGCAGCATCTCAGGTAACAAAATCAACATTCATAAATCGGTAGCCTTTATATATACCAACAATAGTCAAGCTGAAAAAACAGTTAAGGACTCTATTCCGTTCACAGTGGTGCCAAAGAAGATGAAATATTTCGGACTTTATCTAACAAAGGACATGAAAGATCTCTATAAAGATCACTATGAAACTCTGAAAAGAAACAGCTGAAGATGTTAACAAATGGAAAAACATACCATGCTTATGGCTGGGAAGTAACAACATCATTACAATGTCCATACTACCCAAAGCAATATACAATTTTAATGGAATCCCTATTAAAGCTCCACTGTCATACTTTAAAGATCTCAAAAAAATAAGACTTCATAATAATACATTCAGTGGGGAAAAGATTGCCTGTTTAACAAATGGTGCTGGCGAACTGGCTGGCAACCTGCAGAAGACTGAAACTAGACCCACACCTTTCACCATTAACTAAGATAGACTCTCACTGGATTAAAGATTTAAACTTAAGACATGAAATTATAAAAATACTAGAAGAGAGTGCAGGGAAAACCCTTGAAGAAATCGGTCTGGGCAAGTATTTTATGAGGAGGACCCCCCAGGCAATTGAAGCAGCTTCAAAAAATACACTACTGGGACCTGATCAAACTAAAAAGCTTCTGCACAGCCAAGAACACAGTAAGTAAAGCAAGCAGACAGCCCTCAGAATGGGAGAAGATATTTGCAGGTTATGTCTCTGACAAAGGTTTAATAACCAGAATCCACAGAGAACTCAAACATATAAGCAAGAAAAGAACAAGTGATCCCATCGCAGGCTGGGCCAGGGACTTGAAAAGAAACTTCTCTGAAGAAGACAGGCACACGGCCTACAGACATATGAAAAAAATGCTCATCATCTTTAATCATCAGAGAAATGCAAATCATAACTACTTTGAGAAATCACCTAACTCCAGTAAGATTAGCCCATATCACAAAATCCCAAGACCAGAGATGTTGGAGTGGATGTGGAGAAAAGGGAACATTTCTATACTGCTGGTGGGAATGCAAATTAATACATTCCTTTTGGAAAGATGTTTGGAGAACACTTAGAGATCTAAAAATAGATCTGCCATTCATTCCTATAATTTCTCTACTAGGTATATACCCAGAAGACCAAAAATCACATTATAACAAAGATATTTGTACCAGAATGTTTATTGTAGCCCAATTCATAATTGCTAAGTCATGGAAAAAGCCAAAGAGCTCATCAATCCACAAATGGATTAATAAACTGTGGTATATGTACACCATGGAATATTATGCAGCCTTAAAGAAAGATGGAGACTTTACTTCTTTCATGTTTACATGGATGGAACTGGAACATATTCTTCTTAGTAAAGTATCTCAAGTATGGAAGAAAAAGTATCCAATGTACTCAGGCCTACTGTGAAACTAATGTATGGCTTTCACATGAAAGCTATAACCCAGTTATAACCTAAGAATATGGGGAAGGGAGAGAGGGAGGGGAGGCATTGGGGAGGATGGGCAGAGGGAGGGTGATTGGTGGGATTATACCTGCAGTGCATCTTACAAGGGTACATGTGAAACTTATTAAATGGAGAATATAAATGTCTTAACACAATAACTAAGAAAATGCCAGGAAGACTATGTTAACTAGTGTGATGAAAATGTGTCAAACGGTCTATAAAACCAGTGTATGGTGCCCCATGATTGCATTAATGTACACAGCTATGATTTAATAAAAAAAAAAAAAAAAAAAAAAAGGTGGGGAGGATGCTGGTGCCCTCACATCCTTATCCTGGTACCTGGGAAAAAAATAAAAGAGTCAAAATATAGGGTGGAGCCTGTAGCTCAGCTGGTAGGGCGCTGGCCCCATATGCCGAGGGTGGTAGGTTCAAACACGGCCTGGCCAAACTGCAACAGCAAAAAAAAATAACCGGGCGTTGTGGCGGATGCCTGTAGTCCCAGCTACTTGGGAGGCTGAGTCAAGAGAATCGCCTAAGCCCAAGGATTTGGAGGTTGCTGTGAGCTGTGTGATGCCACAGCACTCTATCGAGTGTGATAAAGTGAGACTCTGTCTCTACAAAAAAAAAAAAAAAGAGTCAAAATATACATTTTCCAACCAATGTAACTTATTCATGAGCATGAATATTTCCAGATATATTAATGAAACCAGGAAACAATGAAAATAAAAGGGCAACATACATCTCAATTTTGGGTCCCTCTTGCCAGTGTCTCTTAAAATATTAAAATTAACTATCATGGAGAAAAGTGATGACAATATCTTGCTTGGCAGTCTTCTAAGCACAAATTGTATACCTGAAAACCCAGAGGCACTGTTGCTTGAGAGGTAGCCAGAAGAAATGCTTTTGAATAATAATCCTTGGCATTTAGATTGTATTTTGGAGAACATTTCGATAGAAAGTCCAGCATTTCCCCACCTTGAGGCCTGTGGTCCAATAAGAGAATCAACCCGGAGGGCAATGAAGAAGGTAAACAGGGAACAAATTGACTCCATAGACAGGCATGAGCTTTAGTGGGTCTCCTTGCCTCCTCAAAGCAAGACATCTAGCTCCTCTGTGTTGCCTGGAAATTCTAAGGCAAACATGAACCCAGTCCCCAAATCAGCAGAAACCATGAGAACAGTAAGGATCAGAGACACAATTTTATCCCCTACTCCAAATCAAAGGAGCATTTATTTTGTTTATAAGTGTTACAAAGTCCATGATAATCTACTCCTCCAGTGACAATCTATGTTAAAGGTTCAGCCTCTCTGAAAATGATTGTGATCTTAACTCTCTCAGAGAAAAGAAAAAGAAAAAAAGAAAGACAGAAATAAAAATGAAAGAAAATACACACAATCTCCACATAACTCTGGCTCTTTCAATGGACAAGCCAGACAGACAGAGTCCTTAACTAGCATCTCTCTCTGGGTCCCCACAATAATTACAGGCTGGAAAGGAGAGTTGTGTTTCATGTGTATTTTCTGAGACTGTTTGTGCTACTGTCCATTAGGGACAAAGAGAAGGAAGCATTTCTAAGAAATTGATGCCAAACATTTTTCACTAGGGAATTTTACTCAATTACTTGCAAAATAATCTCAAAGATGGTCATTTCATCATCAAAATGTTCTTTTAAAAATTGACCACAGACTTGTTTAGAGCTGATTTTGATTGGTAGCACTTTGGATATTATGTGCTTGATTTAGCAATGTCCTCTCTGAAAACCATAACAGCCACGCCCCCTTCCCTGCTGGTGTTCCACTTAATTGACTCAGGCTCTCACTTTTGCTTGCCCAGACATTGATGAAGATATACAGCACACAACTCTTTAGCATTCCCTTTCCCTCTCACATCAAGAGAATCCATCAACCTGGAGAGAGGGAGGGAGAAGGAAAGAAAAACCCTCGGCAGGCAAGAAGAGGGGAGATTGAGGGTTGCAGGCGGCTGGCCCATCACCAGCAGCCTTTGAGAAAGGACGAGAATTAGTAATGCATTTTCTTTGCTGAAAGAAATCTCTTTACAGCTTGATGTTGGTGATATGGCTAGCCAGTAAGGAATAGGAAATAGAAGAAAGAAACCCATTTAACACAGCCTTCAAACTCAAAATATCTGAGCCACGCACTTTGTGGGGAAATTCATTCCTGACCTCTACTGACCTCTACCAATATTGTAGTGGCCCCAGCACTATCAAAGTTTCCATCACGCGCACCATTCTCTCCCTTTTATCAACTAACCAAAATTCTCCTCAACCTGAACAATGTAGTTCAGATCCCATTTCCCCAGGTAGTTCTCCTTAGCCACTTTGTCCCTTGTCCCTCCTTTTCTAAAAGTTTGTTTTCATTTATGGTCACTACCACAAAGACCAGATTCTCCTTAGCATGTGACAGTGTTTCAGTATTCCTCTCCAGAGCAGACTTTAAAAGTTGTGGAAGCTCTATAGGACTGATAATAGTAGAACCTCCCCAGTCGACCACCTCCCTACATGCACCACCTGCTTACGTTGACCTAATTTTCATAGACCAGACACACACCACAGGTACGTATGAGTACAGTAGGCATTGTGCCTTATGTTGACCACCTCTATATGCTGACCAGTTTGTCATAGTCCCTCAAGTGGTCAGCTTAGAGGTTCTGCTGAAGTTGCTTCCCTAAAACCAGTTATTATGATATGTCAGGGCAAGGTGGGGCAAAGGAGTGGGATGTGTAGCCTCCTTGAATGTCTGCTGCACAGACGTTATGACCCTACGACATAATCTCATAATGACCCTTCTCTTCTCCAGATAAGGACAGAATGGTGTATTTCCCATAGTAGAGACAGGAGTTGAATTGCTGCTTAAAGTAGGGAAGGGAGGCATTAACTGGGAAGGGTCAGAGGAATAGAAAGCAGGCTCTTGAGCCCACAGAAGGGCTGCTTTCCCACAAGACCCATGAGGTCCATACATCAAAGGGAGAAAGAGGAGAGGGGCCCTGTGTTTGTTCGGTTTTAAAAAGATTCTATCATGAAAGGTGCTTCTGAATCAAATTAATATGGCATTTTCTGTGGTTGGAAATGTATATGGATAGTCTCTGTGTTGTTTTTTTTTTTTTAAAGGCATCTGTGGAATTTATTTTCCTCCTAAGTATGGAAATTAAATTGCCAGCACCATACATGTTCAGATGAGGCCAGGTAGGAAAGACACAAAAGGCCCTAATTTTATAGCTGTGAAAAAAATAAAGATTTTTCTAGGCTGGTGTATTCACATACCTGCTCTCATGCTCTTCACCAAACACACATCCACACTGGTCATTCTTTCTCCAACAACTTATGTTTTTGCTTCCTCTCCAAATTGTCCCCACATGAGCCTATAATGCTCATTCCCTTCTTCCAAATTATTTAAAATCTACCAGAAATTTGATATCATGCTATGATGTTATCATCTTCATTAAACCTTCCCTGATGTCTCTGAAGAAAAAAAAACAAAAAACAGAATTATCTCCTTGATAAACTCCCACTGCATTAAAATTTTGTTCTTTGTTGCCTAGCACACATATGTTGTATGTGGAAGAGGCAGGGGGTTGGGAGCACATGTGTGTGCCAGTCTTATTGGAACCAAAATTTCTTCAGGTCTAGGCAAGAAGATTCTTTAAACTTACAATAGGTGCCAATAAAACCTAGCTGAGCAGGTGAACATTGGATCAAACTCAAGCACTGTGGTAATTCCCCACCAATGTCTACTGTCCAACAGTAGGAAGATGGGAGGAACTAACAGATTGCCTTTGTCAATAACTATGGGGTTTAAGAAAGTCAGAAAGTATTTTCTGAGTTCTCTTTTTTTATTGTAATATCCAGCCTTGACACCTCCCAGGCATTTGCTCATATCCCTGACTCAGGCAGGGAATAAATGTCATTTTCCATCCATACAAACCAAAGACAAAGTTCTAAATGTCTTGAAGACTGTTGTGGTTTGAATGTTGTCTCCTCCAAAACGTCATTGTTGAAACTTAATTCCCAAAGTAATAATATTAACGGGTGACAGAGGGAGGGTCTTTAAGAGGTGGGTAGGTCATGGGGCAGTGGGTTCATCCACTCATGAGTTAATGAATTAACACAGGTTATCACAGTGGTGGGTCTATTAGTAAAGCCAGCCTAGCCTCGGTGTGTCCCTCTCGTCCTAAGACGACACCTGCTATATTATGGACCTTCCCAGAACTCGATCAGATGGGGCTCCTCCAGGACTACAAAAATATATTTATTTTCTTTATAAATTGCCCAATCTTGCATATTTAGTTTTAGCAACAGAAACAAACTAAGCAGAGTCATGTAAACTCAAGCAGTCTTACCTGGACGAGCCACTCATTCACTTCAGAGGAAGCCAGCAAATGCCCTCTCCCTATCCCCAGGTTTCAATTTGTTCATAGAAAAAGAGGTTAGTCATTTTGAAGTTTGGGCATAAATTACTTCTGTTCTTTCTTCCATATCTTCACCTGATTTCCTTTCAAGGCAAAAGCAATGGACCGCCTGAGGAGTGAGAGTGGAGTTAAAAAACTTGGACACAGTTGGCCCAGCACCTCTGAGTTATGGGGACTGCCTGCCCACAGAGGGATGCTCATGGCTCTGCTCCTGGATCCCAAAAGAGGGTTGGGGTCTCAGTTGGCCCTACAGCAGTGGGCCTGCAGGCTCCTGACTCTCTCTTTCTACAGTTAGGGATGAGCCGGCAAGCAAGAGCGATTTGAAACAAATCTGACCACAAATACAAACCACACATGCTCAACTTCAGTAGTGCCCATGTTTACTTCCATAGTTTATTCTTCTGTCTACTTCCAAGTTGATTCAAAACTGAAGTGGAGACTTAAGAGTAAAAGCAATTACCAGCTGGAAAACTCCAACAGTTAATGCATTGACTGAGAAACCTTGAAATAGGCACAAAGACTGACATTTGGAAAGGAAAGTAACATGTGGAGAGGCTGATGCTTGCATGCAGCTGGGGCAGAGGCTTCAGGCTTCCGTGGGCCACATGGGATTTGACCTTTGTAGGATTTTTTTATAGCTCTGTCCACGGGCAAGTGACTGATTTGTGTTAAGATGCCAGTCTGTTCTTACAAGGTTCAGCCCTATCTTAGCAGGTGTTGGCCTTTGTATGCACAGATGGAATGGGTTTTAGAAAGAGGCATGGGCTACTCACACCTCTCCCAATATTTTATCACCAACAAATGGCTATCCTTAGAGAAGCAGAAAGGACACTCCATGTTGCCAGGCTGAGGAACTATCCTGCAAAATTGGGTGCACATTCTAGAATATGTTTTTTCCTCCTTTTTAAAGTAGGAATCAGTACTGGATTTCACTTTTTGTATTTGATTTCTTCATCATCCTACTTTTGTAGTTTTGTAATCCACTATTTTATATTGATGAAGTGTGCCACTTTAGTCTTTTGGAATGCAACCAGAGGAGGAATGGATATCATCTGGAGATCAAAAATAGACATCTGAAATGGCCCCTTTGACGTCAGCTCTGAATGCAGTATGGGTCAATATCACATTTTCTCTTAATGGGAAGAAGCTGGGTGAAGTGTGCCTGTGTGTGTGAAAATGCTAATGAAAGTCGCTGCATTTCTTAAGTGCTCACCTTCCGATCCAGTCTAAGTGCTTTACAGTGTATTTGTTACAGCCATGCTGTGAGGTGGTGGCACTCATTATCCTTATATTCTGGGTGAGGACACGGAAGCATAGGAAGGCTTACATAATTTTCATAGAGATACAATAAAACCAAAATAGTAAAACCAAGTTCCAAACTGAGTCAGTCTGACTTCTGCCTCTGCACTCTTCACAGCAAAGCTTTAAAAATAATAGCTTATTTAGGCAAAGATATTTTTGGAACTATGTGTGTGAAACGAGAAAGCAGGGATGAGAATATACTAGAAAATCTGCAGGGCCATCTCACCCATTCCCTGACCGAGTCACGAATGGACCCTTGGCACAGGTCCCGCAAGCACAGAGGCCAGTGAGCACACTATGACCTGGTACCACCAGGCAATCTGGCCCATCAAACTCTCTCCAGGGATTGAAACGAAGCTGAGTAGAGATAGTTGCCAATACTGAGGGTGGGTGTTGAAACTGGAAGGCTATATAATTTTAGCTACCACGGTAGACATTTAAGATTGTGTAGAAAATGAGTAAGCAGAAAAAGCTGCCTGGCAAAAAAAAAGAACAGAACAGAAATTTAGAGAAGCTCATAGATAAACATGAAATATCTGAAGAAAAAGACTTTGATTTTCTTGAGCTTCCTCAAGAGTGTGTCTCCTTTTTCCTTGTACTCTAAGTAATGCAGCTGACACAGAATTGCAATTGGCTTTGTATCACGGTCACCCAAGCCCCAAACACAACATCTGGGATACAGTAGGTGCACACTAAATTCTTTCCTAATGAAAGGATAAAAAAGATCAATGTTGCATAAACATAAAAGCCTGTCATTCTATACTGAATAACCGGGTGATTTCTCAACATATTTATTGTTCTAAGATATACAGCAAAATATTTTCCAAATACTTGATTAACTCCAAGGTCTTAAACCCTCCACCCCCAAGTTTCTGGTTCTTATAGACAACATAAATGGTGGAAAAACAAAAATAGAAGTTTGCTTCCTTCATAGTCCAAAAAGACCCTACTGCTGCCCATTACCCCAGGGAGAGTTGCCGGATAAAACACAGGATGCCCAGCCAAATTTGATTTTTAGATAAACAATAAATAATTGGTTACTATAAGTATATCCCAAATATTTTATGGTACAAGGAAGGGTATGCTGTAAAAACATTCATTATGGATCTGAAATTCAAATTAACTGGGCATCCTGTATTTTTATTTGAAAAATCTAATAATCACCAAAGGCCAATTTTTGCCCATATAATCAGGCCAGTTCAAGATGTCCCTTTCTTGGGTCCCATCCACCCAAAAATGCACAAATGCACACAAACATACACACACACATCCTACAAAGGGAAGCTCTAATGTTTCTTAATATCTAAGGAATAGAAGAATTTTTAAGCTTATTTTATAAAGGCAGATGGCTATGGAAATACTATGACCTTTTCTTTCTTTACTTTCAGTTGGAAGGGTCTTAGAATCACCAACATATATTACTTTGCCCTCAAGGGATCCTCAAAACTACTTGGCTAGACTTTTCCTAAGGGACTTAACATATGAAATTATTTCATAAAATGTAGCCCTATTCTTCCATTGGCCAGATTTTTAAATGATGAGCAGGAGATATGCTACCCACCCTCCCTTAGTAGTGTGCCTATGGCATCATGGAATCCCTCCAGGAGGAAGGGCCCACACCCACCACCCAATCACGCCTTCCCTAGGATGAGCAACACAGAGAAGAGGCGGCAAAGAGTCATGACCTTGAGGTTCTTATAGCAGCATCTGCCCCTTAAGCATCACCACCCCCTCCCCAGGTGATGCACAAGTCATGTCTAGGGGTATTCAGTCACCACCCTCTCCCACAGCCACACTTACAGGATGCAAGTGAGAGACCATCCCTTTTAGTCATAGTCACATTCAAGATCCCAGCTAACCTCTATGCCACAATTTTAACTTAAAATCTTTTATTTATTTGAGACAGAGTCTCCCTTTGTGGCCCTGAGGGCTGAAAGGCATTACTAAACTTCCCTCCCTTGCCTCTTTTAGGCCACACAGTAGCTTTGCTGTGTGGGTGTCACCACACCATTTGCAAGTGAGGAAAATGAGTTTGGAGGGAGCTCAGGATGGGGCATGCACAACATCCCCATTAGAACCTGGTAGCCCTGAGTCTCAAACTCTAATTTCACCCTTCTTAGCCCCAAGTTTCTCCCTACTCCCTTACACCTGGCTCAGGTAAGGGCAGGTGGCCTGTGTGACGATGAGGTTTGCTGGGAGATGATATACCCTCTTGGTGTGAGGGTGGTGTGGGGAAATGCCTGGCCACACTTGACACCTTGCAAGGCAGAGAAAATTAAAATTACATTTCCCAAGCAAGTGAGAAAAGCACAGTGGGTCAAAGGATGGCTGGAATTTGAAAATACTCATCCCCCAAACACACTAATCTTCCTGAGCCAAGGGGAAGAGGTGCTGTTTGTAAGTTATCTGGGGCACCAGGGTTCATTGCAGAGGGCATGAGCGCTCCTAAACCATTGCACTAGATGTTAAATGGAGCAATTAAAGATGAAGGGGACATTTTAAGTACCAAGCTTGGTCAGCTCTGAAGGGGGCCCAGTTACCTGGCATCAGGAGGTTATCCGGAAGCCCAAAGTAGAAGAAAAGGGAAAATAAAGAATAAAGCAAGGGAGAAAAGATACCAGGTGACAGAAAATTCATAAGACAGCAGGAAAATGCAAGAGATCCATAACATCCCGAAGTGTGGGGTGAGAGCTGCCTCTCCAGGGAAAACAGGTCAATTAGCCCCATTAGCAATTTTAGAAATTCCCTCCTGTCTTCCCTCTAATGGATATACAATTTTCAGTGTTTCATCTTCAAATATCTCATGAACTTTTCACCTTTCCATCTTCCCCCAGCCAGGATTTCCACCTACCTCCATCACCAGTAAGCCCAGGACAGATGCCTCAGCAAAGCTAGAGTAGCCTGGCCTGTCCAGGACCTTCACAAGAGGTTTATACTGAGGTGCCCGGGAGTAAAGAGAAAGTATGACTGGTATTTGGAAGTGCTGTAACCTTTTTCATTTTTAAAAAAATATTTCTTAAAGAATTGTAGTAATTTTTCCTACTTTCTCTTTTCCTAATCTATTTTAATTCCAATTTACATTGGAATCCAAAAGGCAAACTTTAAAGGCCTTTATGTATCATAAAGCACCAGATGTCAGTGAGTAGATCTATTTTCAGGCAGGTACAGAGAGTCAGCTGGGCTCGCCCTCTGGTCAAGCAGTTTACTAACCATCACTAACCTTGCAACATGTTGGAGTCAGCTAAGCTAATGGGCTAGCTCCAGAATTGAAACCAGAGAAGTAGCTGGTTTCTGGTTTTCTCATCCTAGTACCTCCCCTAGATACCACATTACATGTTATTTTGTGGGGTTTTGCCTAATTTTTAAAAATTTGCATTGTCCATTTGGCATTTGGTAGATGTACCTTTATGTCTTGTGTTTTTCTACTCCTAGGCTGACATATTTTGCTTCCATATAACCTTCTAGACTAGAGGTATCTAAGAATATGGATAAGATGTCTTTGTATCTCCTTATTTTCATGGGATCAGGACCAGTTAAGATCACTGGATGGAATTAGGAGGGCTCTGGTGCTTTTTCTGCAGCAGAAAGGAGGGGCTGCAACCCTTTTTGGATGGAACTTGCTTCACTGCCCGGCAGGGAAAAGGCCCTTTCAGGCTGAAAGTCAGCAGTATCGTGGGGAATGAGCTGACAGCTGAATAGGAAAGGAGACAATAGTTCCTTAAGAAGAGCAAGCCAGCCCCTGAGAAACAGGCCTGCCCGCTAATGAGTGGAACCATCCCTGCGTTGCCAGCTGGGAGAAGGATGGGGCGCCTTTCAGAGAAGATGCATTGTCTTCAAGGCCCAAAGCAAAGACCTGCTTGCAGAAAGCCATGTCCCAGAATCCTGATCTGAGAAAGGTCTTCTAGAGGTCAACCCCATTCCGCTGCCCTCATGATTTTATAATAAATATTGTCTACACAATCGTATCTACGCACATGATTGGGAAAATGGCAAATGGCCCCTGGTATACTCCAAAAACTCCCCAAGAAAAATTATACCTCCACCCTTCTCATTTACCCATCCCCACCTCTCACATTGACAGCAAACAAATGTATGAAGTTGCCACCGCTGGTCGGCACAGCCCTCTTTTGCCCTTTTCTCCCCTTTCCCACACTTTTTGTCATCAGATTAATTCATAAAAGCAGTCCTTCCACATGTACTCCGAGACAACTAGGAGAGCTTTGTTTTGATTTTGACAGATGGGGAAACCGAGGCAGAAAGACTAATTGAGCAAGGGACTCTAAGGATGGGTGAGTTCTGGTTCTCATCCTACCCAAGCCTTTCAATTAATTCCAATTCTCCATGGAGCAAAAGAATGGACAGTTCTCTTTCTCTTCGGCCTCCCTCTGCCCCCTGTAATTAAATCAGACGGTCACCACTTCACTTAAAAACAACATTTGTTTAGGGAGAAAGCGAGGACTCATGGTGTGGCGCAGCCTTCCTTTTGAGCCACCCTGACAGAAATAGCACTCGGTCGGTGGATGCCTGCGGCTCGCCTTTGTAGTTCGCACCATCCATCATCGCCTGCCTTTTGGGGCAGCTAAGGAGAGGGCTGGAAAGAGAAAAAAACATGACACAAGATTCCAAAAACACAGTGGTGTTTTTATTTTCTCTTTTCTTTTCATTTTTATTTAAAAGCCCAAAATGTAAAGTGCAGGGCTCAGTTAATCAGAGGGCTAATGCTTTCCATTTCAAAGGTCCTTTAATCTGAGGAGGCATTTCACAAACATCTCTGCTCCAGGCTTCCCCTCTCCCATCCCATTCATAATATACTAATGCTGCCTTCAATTGAAAGAGTAAGAGTAGAATGGGGCAGTGTGTGCAAATTTTCTCATCCATCCTCCCAGATCTGAATTCAGACCTGCCACCCCAGAGATCTGCAAATTAAGAAATCTTCCTTTTAAAACATTCTCTACTTGGGTCTACTTGGTTTTAAGAAAGCCCAATACAAGAAGCACTTAGCACACAGGTAAAACTCCCCCATTATAAATGGTTTGGAGGAAGTGAAACCTACAGATGCTGGGAAGCCTGGGTTCAACTCCACCTGTGACTCATTAATGCATTAGTGCCTTTATTCTACCGTGAACTCTCACGTACTATGTGAGAGTCCCTCTGCCAAGGGTTGAGGTCAAAAGATGAATAAAACACAATCTCCTTTGAGCATGCGAGGTTTGGCTCAGTCACTGATCAGCTATGTCCTTGAGTTAGTTGCCCAAGCAATGTGGCTCTCAGATATTCCTTTTGAAGAAGAAAAATAATAGCTAGCTTTCCTCTAGCTTGCAGAGCGAGAAGGTAGTAAACCCGCACATTTAAGTGTTTCTTTACAGGTCATTAACTACTACGGGGAATAGAGGGTCATAGGAATAATAGAATTTTTGAGCTAGAAGGAACCAAAGAAATCAACAATTCCAACCTATTCACATAAAAAGAAAGTCTGAGAACTAAAATGTCAGGAGCTTCTGTTTGTTGAAAATTCATCAGAAATGAAAATGAAAGCAAACCATTTTTGTAATAATTCATGCAAGATAGAAGGTTAGGTTAAGCAATTTTACTAGTTTGGGGGAGGGGGAGGCTCAGGAATAGCAGGGAGGAAACTCATGTTCTAGTCTTATTAGATTTTTCACTAACTATATAAGTTCATGGATGAATGATTTAACATCTTTTAAGTCCTCGCTCTGTTGGTCACCTGTAAAATGAGAATTATGGATGGCAAAAACACAGTGCTATAGGAAGACTCCAGAGGCTCTGGAGCTCTACAGATCTGAGCTTCAGTTCTGCCTCTGCCACGTTTTGGCTGTGTGAACGGAGTAACTAAAAGTGACTCTTAGAGCCTCATCTTCCACTTCTCTAAATTGGGTACAGCTGCACATCCCGGATGGGGTTGTTAGGATTAAATATGGCAAAGCATATGAAGTACTTAGAACATGGTGAGCACTTTTAATGAGTGTTAATTCCTTCCCTTCCTAGAGCACCTCTTCTAGCATTAAAGCTCTATGACTATGAAATGACTGTTTAAAATGTGATCTCATATAAGTATATTAGCTTTATTGCCTTTTCACCCTGTAAGGTAGAGAGGAGCCAGACACTCTTCTAACAGAAGACAGGGTGGTGATCCAGAAGTGCGACAACTCACTCAAGGTTATAGGAGGTCGGCCACAGAAATGGGTGTTGAACAGATATCTTTGCTTCTAGACTGGGGGTATTTTTCAAAGTAACCACCTGTGGCTAAGAAAAGGAACACCTCCTCCACCTTACTTTCTATCAGCCACCTCAGCATGAACTCAAATGGTACAAAAGAACAGCCAAGAAGAGAAGAAGAACTCCAGTTTATAAATTCTCATTTTAACACTGGTGCCTCATTTAATGTCAGTAATCTCAGAGGGTAGTAAGTGTCTCTACTTTATAAATGAGAAAACAAAATAACAGAGGCGTAAAGGAATTTACCCAACATCCCTAACATTGGTGGGTGATGAGGTATAAAGCGAATGCTCTTACCTTGGAAAGCACCTTAGGGTCATCACCATGGTACACGTTTGCAGATTAAATCTCTACTGTCAGCAGAACTCTTTGTGCCTCCAAAAGGGCTCAATCTCTAGGGCCATGTAAGGAACTTTCTTCTACTCCACAATCTCCTCTATGATCTTTGAGAGGAAGCTTGAAATTGACTTATCCCTTCCCCCTATGCACTTCCCCAGAGCCAAAGGGAAAGTCTAAAGGGACGCAGAGCTTCTGGGGACAATTGTTAATATCTCTGACCATCCCTAAGTGAGCAGAACTGGTATTTCCATAGGCTTCAGAGAGTCCCAGGACGAGGAAACATGTGGCATGTTTAAGGCTAAAGCCAGCAGCTGATGATAAATGAAAAAAGACTTTTCAAACAGAATGAATGTAAATGAGAAAAGAAGCCCCTGGTTAGGGAAGTTATTTTAGCAAGTGGCTATATAAATGTCTTTATATTGTTATTTCCAATATTAGTTTGTTGTTCCTCCATGAAAGCTGATTTATTTGAAATGTTATTACTAGAAACACCCTAATCTTTTGGTAATAATTCATATACTGGAAGATTACAGTTTTGGAAGGCAGCCCAGTGCTGTCTGGAATCCTATTTATGGATTAAAGGATTTGAACAGCATTGCAAGCAAGATCTCTAAAGAGTAGGATAATGTAAACTTGGTTCCATATAAAATGCTTTACCCCAGCTATAGTAACCCCATTAAAGTTAGATTGTTAGAGGACACTGGGCATGAGGACTTTCATTACACTAAACCAGGATATCACACTGCCCCTGAAGAGGAAGGATTTTCAAGCCCAATTGCCCCTTGTTTTGACAGACGATGCTTAACATGGCACTTTCTCTTTCTCCCAGGACGTGCCAACCTCATGTGATAGGTCTTGACTTTTTGAAAGGCTATATCCAGATGAAGGAAGAAAAAAATAATTTTTCACAGCAAAGGCAACAGTGAAGTTGATATGGTTCATCAGCAGAGCTAGCATAATGTGTACCAAGTGATTTACATTCCTGGAAACTTTCAGGTTCAAATTCATCCCTACTCCACCAAAAGTGCTCCTTTAGTGCTCCCGTAGTTCAGGCCTCAACAGTGGAAGAAAGCAAAGAAGACCAAATAAATCTATAATAGAGGGCAAAGTTTACTGTTGACCATAGTGAGGGCAAAGCACCACCAAGACCCTGGATGAGTTCCTAAGGCAAAAGATCCCTAACTTGTTCTTCCCTTTGAGAGCTCTTGGGGACAAACAGTGGAAAGACCCTGTGTGCTGGTCTCAGGATCACCTGGTTCCACCATTTGTTGGCTATGCTGCCATGGACTCCTCATTTAACCTCTTTGAACCTGAGTTTCCTCATCTTTAAAGAGATAAAAATCTATTTGCAAGGCTGTCATGAGAATTTATAATAATAATGATAATAGACAAACATCCAATACAGAGAGGATGGTCCAGGAATCATCAAAACAGCCATGAATATCACCAGCTAAAGAAAGATGGCCACCAGTTCCTAAATCAAAGACTTTTAATTTTGTCCTTCACCTTTCTATCACAAACTCCTAGGAGGTGCCCAACCAAAAGAGCCATTGAAACTAGCTGAGCTCAATAGAAGCATAGAGGTGGCAGGAGGGAATCAGGAGAGGAAAAGGCAGACCAATGTCACCTTCTCTGCCAGCAGAATCCTTGCCTGTTAACACAGTCATCAAACACCTCATGAACATCATCTGCCACATAAATAATGGAAGTCATTCTAATTATACCACGATCTAAAACTCGACTTAGAAAGTCTTTAGTTTTTTCCTCCAACTTATTTCAGTCACCTCAACAGATTCTATTTTATTTTATGACTTCAGCCTCTGTTCAAGGAGTCAGGTCTGGTTAGAGGAGGAAGTATTTCTTCTCAGGCCCAGCATGAAAAAGGAAATAATCCCAGGACAATTGGGAGCTCTAGGGCAGCAGAAAACAGTATTTTGTAAAAGGTAAATTTTGGACTACCAGTGTTAGAATCACCTGAAACTGGGGACTCCTTATTTAACATCCAAGTTTCCTGATTCTACTCTAGATCCACTAAATCAGTAGATCTGCAAATGAGACCTGGTAATCTGCACTGTTAACAGAAGAACTTTATATATACTAAACTTGGAGAATGGCTTATCAAAGGAATTCCTAGGCAGGAAGAAGCCAATGGTTATTAAGGTTATTCAGGAATTCCCTGGAGTGAGATGACAAAGAACATTTGTATTGCATTTTACTGTTTACAAAATGCTTTCATAAATGTTATCTCATACTAAAGAATGCTCATGCAAACAAACTAAGTATGTCCATATTGTAAATTACTTATATTGATAAACAATACAGTTCATCTCATCAACTCAGCGCTATCAGAGAAATGATGTTCTACAAAAACAAATTTGATAGAAAAATGCAGATTGAGCTCTTTGAATGCCAAGCATTCAAAACAATTAGCCATATCAGTGTTTTTGAAATGAATTAAACAGCCCCCACCTTAATACACCAAGGATCTTGAACGTAATTTGACATTGTATTGACTTAGGGTCATCATGAGAAGCATCTGCTTGTACCCAGAGCTCTAAAAGTAGTGATGTAGTGATGTGCTGAGGGCTCCAGTTCTCCAAAAGGCTATTTTTCCAAACATCTTATGGACCCAATTTTGAGGCATTTTGCCAGCCATTTGTAATTTGTTTGACTCCTCTTTGATCGATATCAAATGTCACTTCCTGCCAATAAGACAAAAACTCTCACCCTTTCTAATTTACTCCTTCTATTCTAAGGTAGCAGAAAATTGAGAAAGTATTATAATTGTAAGTACAATAATAGGAAATTAACTCTGAGGTTTTGGAAACAGATGATCCTTAGAGTAATAGTCATGAGGTGACTGTGCATCACATGGACTGCATTTTATCCACTCAGTGGCTGTTTTACTTTCTTGGGTTCCAGCTGTCTTCAGGAAGTGGCAGTATATCTGTGTCTGGCCTCTAGCTAAGAGAAGTTAATGGGTGCACAGCTCTGAAGCTCTCAGTGCTAACTGCCTGATCACCAGGAAGATCATGACCAAACACCTGGGGTCACTTGTGCATTTGCCTCCATAGAATGGAGAGAAGAAACAGGATGATGCAGAAAGAGAAGATTTAATACTGTGGGCTGAATTAGTAAAAATTTCTTCTGGTGCAACTGTCAGATAAAAAACCCACATTAGTTTAAGAAGCAGGAGGGATGTATGAGCTGGCACACGGGCAGTTTTCTCTCCCTGCACAGCTCTTGTGTCTGCTGCTGTGTGTTGAAGAGGCTCCTTCCGCTGCAGTGCACGTTCTCTGTGCAGCAGAAGCACGCCCTGCATTCGGGCTGGTAGGGGCAAGAACAGTCCCCAAAGGAGCCGTGAGAACTAGGCTTAGCAGAAGAAGGGAAGGAAGGATGCTAGGAGGACCTAACAAGGGACACGTGCTGTGGCAAAGCAATGGCTTAAACTCCCCTGGAGAACATGTCACAGACAAATCAGGTGAGAGTGAGGAGTGATGCCTCCCCAGCTGCAGGGAAGATCTGGAGGTGTGGCAGTGCCATGGTGCATACTCACAGACCACCACCCTCTCCCTTCAAGCTCCCCACAAGGAGGATTTCCTCAAGGGGGAAACTTCATTTCAACAACACTGTATCAGTCAGAGAAGACTGGGTTATGCTGTGGCACCCAATAACCTATAAATCTCAAGGGCTAACAAAATGAAGCCAGATCTCTCAGCTCCAGCACATAGATAGTACAAGTTGCAGGTATGTGTAGGGGGACGGGATCTGCTCATCATTGTCCTCGCTCTGGAACTAAGCTGGTGGAACAGGCACCTTCTGATAGGGTAGTGGGGAATCACATGTCAGATTTAGAAACTTCTGTCTGGACACAAACCTTCTGTTTCTATTTAGGCAAGTAAGTGAAATCCTTTCATGTGTCTGGAAAATACTTAATGGACAACACTAATGACTACTAAAGACTGAAGATGTCCCAGCCTCAGAAGGAAGGTGATTAAGATAAGAAAGAAGGGAGCCCTACCCCTCACTCTACCCAGTGAACACAGCACTTCAGTTTCACCCCCACTCCTCCCTTCCCCATCCTTACCGCCTGGTTCCTCTCCATTGGAGCCAAATGCAACAGTGATCAGAATTATCTCAGCTATGACATGGTGTGTGTGTGTTTGATTAGTGATAAGAGTAGAAGAGTCTGGGAGGGAGACAATGGAAGGGCTATAATCCTCTGATCAGGTTACCTGGGAGAGACAAGAAGGGTGAACCTCATCCAAAAGATGGTCCTCTGATAAGCCCAATGTAGCACCAGATAAAAACCTCCCAAACAAGAAAAGAGAGAGAGAAGGAAAAAGTAGGTTGGGGGAAGGGGGGAGAAAGGAAGAGAGGGAGGACAGAAGGAGGGAAGAAGGGATGGAAGAAAGGAACAAGTTTAATTGGGTGCAGTTAGCCCATATTGACATAAGTCAGATATGTATTCACCCAGTATTTGCTAAGACCTTTATCAAGTACCAAAGTTAATAAGATGATTAAGATATAATCCTTGCCTCAAAAACTTAATGTCTGTAGGCAAATAGGCAAGCAAACAGAAAACATGTCAGAAGCAAGTCCAAAGATTACCAGGCACCCCAAGAATGGACATCAAGCTCACACCTGATCCAGGATAGTCAGCCATGAATGGCCTCAAGATGAAGGGAATCTCTGAGATGAATCCCAATGATCAAATAGAAGCTAGTCAAATAAGAAGAGGTGACTGCACAGAGAATATCCTAGGGAGGAGGGAGCACGTAGAAATAATCCCAGGTGAGGGATAAATAGAGATGGGAATCCCAGTTCTAAATAGTTACTTAGGAGAAGCAGGCACTTGAAAAGGGAAATTCGTGGGACCTGGAATTCTTTGAACCAGAGTAGAGATATCACTCTATTTATTTTGGTCCCTAGGCCTTGCTACTAAAAAAAAAGGGGGGGAGGGGAGTTGCTGAAAACTACGACATTAAGAGGGTTAAGCTGATTGGTGATCAAGCCCTTATACCTTGTCAACCTCATTCCCCTAGAAGCAATTGGTTATTTGGTTTTGAAGCAGCATATTCAGCATTGCAAGAGGCACCGCAAATAAATAATAAGAGGAGTAAATAATTTATCTGGTCAAAAACCAAAAAACTCAGGTATACTGTACCCGTAGTGAACTTTGATGTTTGGAGGGTGAAGCATTTAGGGGATCTTTCTTTCCATGCCTTCAGAGCACACCAATAGCTTCAGAGAGCTCAGGTCATGAGTCTACATGTCAATCGAAAACAATGTGAAAATAAAATTATTGCTCCATTTCAGGAACCATGACCTGTAAATAATGATTGCTTTTGTCTTAAACAATGTACTAAAATGATGATAAACCTTCAGTACCATAGTCTTTCCAAAACATCTTGGGCTCAGCCCATCGATGAGACAATAGCGGCTTCAGAGATGAACAGCTGACACATCTGGGGGCTGTGGTCACCACGGGAGGCACCCAAGGCACATGCACAGCAAAATGACTAGATCTGCTCTCTTCCTGCAGGATCAGAAAGGAGGCGCAGAGCCACTTGGAGATAACACAACTACGCCATACTTATTATCAAAGGCAGGAAGAAAAAGGATGGAAGCTGAACTATTAGAAAATGGGAGAAAGGAAGAAATTCAAGGAAACCTCATTCTTCTGGACATAAAGCCCTTGTTTCACCATCTTTGTTTTCTCATTTGGGAAAAACAACACTGGAAAGTGGGATGTAGGGCAGGCAGAGAAGTCTAAGAGAATATTCAGTCTTGACATCCTTTTTTGCACTTTGCCAAGCTCATACTTTGTGTTTCAGAAACAAGCCCACACTGTTCCGGGAAGAGTCCCTCTGCCTTGTGAATAATTCACAGAGCCTGCTATCATCCTCAGTGCCTGTCTATTAGCTCAAGGGCTCAATGGCGAGTACAGGACTCTGAGATTGGAATGTGAGCTCGCCATGATACCTAAGGAGTTATCATCAGCCCAGCCACCCTGTGACCACTGTTATTGAGCAGAACTTCTCAGCTGCACCATTTGCTCTTCCTGTTAGGATAGTGGGTGGGCAAAGGTACCAGAGTGGGGGCTATAAGCCTCCCAAGATATTCTTCCACACAGAGGCAAGCCATTTATCTCACCATCACCTGATTTGGAAGAAAAAGCTGAAAGTACACAGAGTCTTCTTTTCTGTGGGTGTTCAACATACTCCTCTGTGTGGCCAAGGAGTTGCATTTTTACCTACCTCCGATGCTTGGCATGTTGCCAAGGAAGGAGGGCCTTAGGCTGTGGGATAGGTGCTAGGATTGCACAGCTGGACATTTTGATCTGGTCTCACTGACAGGATTTGAGTTTCTGAGCTAGAGTGATTTGAAGTCCTTTCCTAAGGGTCCCCTTTGCTTCTAGCCCTAGTCCAAAGTGCCTCCCCCATCAGTTCTCTCTGAATTTCTGCCAGGATACTACCGTTCTTTGAGAAATAATGTTGCCTCCAATAGTTTGCACCAGCGGTGCATCTTACAAGGGTATATGTGAAACTTGGTAAATGTGGAATGTAAATGTCTTGGCACAGTAAGTAAGAGAATGCCAGGAAGGCTATGTTAACCAGTGTGATGAAAGTGTGTCAAACGGTCTGTGAAGCTAGTGAATGATGCCCCATGATCATATCAATGTACACAGCTATGATTTAATAAATAAATAAAATAAGTTAAAAAATAATAATAAAATAAAATATAAACTAGCCTGAGAGGAAGTAATGTTGCTGCCTTTGATCAGTCATGAACCTCTCTGGTTGGTATTCACCTAGCAAAGCTGGGAATATGAAGCAGGATGGGAAAAGTTACCACTGAGAAGCAAGAATCCAATGTGCTCAATTCTAATATGAAGGCAGTAGATGAGCTAATACAAGGTGGGGGGTAGGGGGACGAGGGATCAGGGAGAGGGGAGATGGGAGAGGGTGGGGGGTCCTGGTGTATGGCACGCCTCTTGGGGATAGGACACAATTACACGAGGGACTTTACCTAACAACCCCAATCAGTGTAACCTAATTCTTTGTACCCTCAATGAATCCTAAACAATAATTTTTAAAAAGTTGCCATTATTTTGGCCTCAGGTACCCAGATGAGGAATGAGGAGGCAGAGTAGGGTCACTTTATAATGGAAAAGGAGCATTCATTGAGAGAGTAAGCAACTCCCATATCCCACACTTATCCACTTGCTCAAGACCAGAATTGACCAGGGGGTCCGAACTCCACTGGATTTTAGGTGCTAAAGAAATTTCTAGTGACTTGTATGTTCCCTCTCAAGTACTATTGAACTCTATTTCTTTCCAACAGAGTGGAATATGAATGAATGTTTTTAATACTAATGTATCAATGTAAAGACATCTCTATTTTTGCCAAGGACCATATCAGCAATTCTGTCAGACTTTCAGTAAACGTTGGTTTGCTGGCACTTCAATTTTATCTTTTCTGCATGTACATTTACCTACCCCCAACTGGGAGAAGAAAGAAAGCTTTTCAGTCTAGTCATTAATGATGTATACACAGTCACTTAAGAGAACTAGAGGAGTCATTCTTCAAGGAAGCAAGGTTTTAGGTTTTTGATTTTTTCGTAAAACAAATAACTCCCTCCAAGTGAGTATGCCATTTAAAAGGTTTTTCGCATTGGGTTTTCCAATACCCTTCTCAGAGAAATAAGGTCTCAGCAGAATATCATATTTTGATTGAAATTAAGGGAATAGGTTTACTTTGAGTAGAGGAAGGAAGGAAGAGCTTCTCAAAAGGACAGATGCTGAATTTTGGAAAAAGTACAGAGGTCAGTTGTGCAGAGTTCCTGCTGAAATGGGACTGTCAAGGTTAAAGACCTGCCTAAAGATGGGGACACTGGCACAGATCACCCCAGAAGCTCACTTCTAAGGCTCAAGTATCAGGATTCTAAATCTTGGTCCTTCTCCTTTGGAACCTTCAACAAAGCAAGAAAGCAAATCATCTTGTCCATCTTGTCTTATTACATGCTCAGAAATCTAATAGACAAAAGCCCAGTTTGCATCAGAAGTAAATCAGAAGAGTCTGGCTCCACAAATTCTGAACAGAGACCATCTTAATAAATAAAAATGTGACATTCATAACAAACAAACTAAAAAGCAGATAAAGGATGAGAGCCCTCAGCATTAATGCTGGAAAACCTTTAGCAATAAATAAGTAATATTATAATAAAAGATATTATAATGCATTGTCATTGGCAGGGAGAAATGTAATATAGTCTGAGGAGGAAGATAGATGGCTCAAGTTGTTTCTCTGACAGTGGAAGTAATAGCTATTGAATGTTATGTTTAGCATATCATAAAATCAGTGTTAACAGGCAAGACAGCCCTCCAGCCGTCCTGGAGTCCACATTCAGCCTTTTGACATCAGCAAGAAAAAAGCCTGAAATGCAGCTCACTTGGGATGGATGCCCTCGATTCAAACCAAATTGGAAGAGACACAGCTTCCCTTCGGCAGGCAGGCCCTCAGCCTGAAGTGGAAATGAACTTGGGGGTGACTGGAATATGTCTTTCTTCAGCCCCCTCTGTACTTGCTAGCCCCAAGAGGCTGCTGCCAGTTGCAGCAGCCAACTTGCAAAGCTTGAATTCTTGCAGCCTCTGAAACTTTTCTGAGGACGACGGGGGTCAGTCTTCAGGTTTCCGCTGAAAATCCTCCTTCTTCTAAACATGGCTCTATCACATTGCCTGGAATGCCCCCATTATTTATTATGTAAGTTATAGCTCATCCACCAGAGGGAGAAGAGACAGCGTGGTGCTTCTCTGCAAGATGATGGAGCCTGACCTCCCCATCAGAGGTCCTCAAACTTTTTAAACAGGGGGCCAGTTCACTGTCCTTCAGACCGTTGGAGGGCCAGACTGTACTTTAAAAAAAAAACAAACTATGAACAAATTCCTATGCACACTGCACATATCTTATTTTGAAGTAAAAAAACAAAATGGGAACACATACAATCACACTGCCTCATGTGGCCCGCGGGCTGCAGTTTGAGGACCTCTGCCTGTGCAGCCCTGCTCAAGGCAGGGACAGGAAGGACAGTAGGCAGAAAACATTCAGCCAAGCACTCACACAGGAGGGCTTCTCCACTGTGACACATGTGTGCTAAAAGAACATTATTTATTATGTTTTTAGTGCATTATTTGCCAGAAAATCCCACTGACAACATAACCTGAGCAAAATTGAAATGATGAACTAAGGGAAATGTACGCACCTTCAAATGAATTTTTGTGTTCATTCCAGAGCAACCCATGAGACAAATCTGAGAAAGAATTGGAAGGACAGGCCTCAGCCTCTGCTTCCCATGGACTGGAACAGCAGAATTGGAATCTGAGCACTGTTATTTACAGGCACCACTTCCTAGAAGAAGAGGGACCCAGCACCTTGTGGTACAACTGGGCTCAGGAGAGTGGAAGAGATGGACCAAGAGAGGTACTTCTGTCTTATTTCCCGAGAGAACTGGCATCACCGGGAATTGCTCTTTCTTTCTATCTTGCTCTCAAGATGAAAATTCCATCAGAAACTTCTAGTTCCCTCCCTCACTGCCACCAGTAATATAAAAAAGGGAAACAAATGTTCTTCACCCACAGCGGATGCTAGGACGCATCAAGAACAGCTCTGCACAGAGCGGCTGGGCAGGGGTTGAAGACAGTATGCGGGTGGGTGATTGGGGAAGGTTGCTCTGACCAGTAGAGGCAGGTGGACCATTCCTTTCCTTCCTCGGATCCTGATCCATTTACTTGCAGAGACTAGAGACACATGTATTGAAGATCTATGCAGCAGGCTCTGTAATAGGTGCTCTGTGGGTTGAAAGGTGGCTCATCCCCACTCTCAAGGAAATAAGAGCATTACACTCTCACAATCAAGAATAGAACCAGTTAGTTCAGCCTTGGCTACCTCAAAAAAGCAGCCAACTTAGCTCTGATGCCCACAGCTAATTTCAATTTGACTTTAAGAGCCTGCACAAGAAAGGCAGCTGGAATAGTGGTTAAGCATGGGCTTTGCAATCTTAGTTGACTTTCATCCTACTTTGACTCCTTAGTACTCCTGTTACCCTTGGCAAGTTAACTCAAGCTCTCTGAGAACTGGATTGCATTTATAAAACCAAACAATTACTGTTGTTTCTTCATTGAGACAATTTAAAGAGTTCATGGTTATAAAACACTTAACACAACATATAGAAAATTCTCAATAAATGTTGGCTGAATGGAAGTTACAGATGCACCAGGCACTGGTTCAAAGCTGGGATACCCAGATGGTTAATGCATGTATTGCTCTCCAGACACTTAGAGTCTAAAAGGGGCAAATAACTATAGCAAGATGGCAAAACCACACACTGAGATGCCTATTTTTGTTCAGATGTTATAAATGAAATAACTTCCTTGGTTGGGATTGTTTCTTGGGAGATTTTTAAGACTGGGAGATTTTAGCCTCCAAGTTTGCACAAATGAGACAACATTGTTTAATGAAAGGCTCCTGGATAGAATTGTAAGGACTACTTCTAAGATAGTCCAGTTCCACCTAAGGCTAAGTATATGACCTGTGAAAATGAATGAATTAATTTATTAAGCACTTATTAAGCATCAGGCACTATGACTGGTGCTAGAGATATGCATCATGGTTGTACTGTAAATTGGTACTGTTCACCAAAATCCATGTTCTCCTTTGCTCCCCAAGCACATGACTAGACTACATTTACCAGCTTCCCTTGCAGTTAGATGAGATTACATGGCCTGGGTTTGGGCCAATGAAATGTGGCCAAAGGGGAAGCCCTTCACTCTCAGGTCTGGCTCATAGAAACTTTGCACCAATGATCACTTTCTTATTCCACATCCACCGGCTACCCTGAGGGCACTTCAGAGAACCAGAAGAAGATATAGCCCCAGACAGAGACTTGAATTCTAGGCCCACATTGGACTGTGAAATGAATGAGAGACTCTTACTCTAAGTCACTGAGATTTGTAGGCTTATCATTAACAACAATTAGCATTATTGTTGTACAGAGCAAATAATTAGCATTAGTTTTCATACTCAATAAAGCAGTAAACAAAACAGACATCCCTGGCCTTGCAAAGCTAACAAACTCTTTAAAATAAGCAATTAAGGTCCAGTGTTCAGTGGCTAGGGCACCAGCCACATACACCAGAGCTGGTGGGTTCGAATCCAGCCTGGTCCTGCCAAACAATGACAACTACAACCAAAAAATAGATGGGCACTGTGGTGGGCGCCTGTAGTCCCAGCTACTTGTGAGGCTGAGGCAAGAGAAATGCTTAAGCCCAGGAGCTGGAGGTTGTTGTGAGCTTTGACACCACAACATTCTACTGAGGGCGACATAGTGAGACTCTGTTTAAGTGAGCAATTAAATAAGTAATCATAATGTAACATAATAAATGTTAAGGCAGTACAAAGACAGAAAAGAAAATGGGAGCAGATAGCAGGATGATGTAAGCTAATCTAAGAGTTAGGGACATCCTCTCAAAAAAGCTACATTTACGTGAGACTTGAAGGACAGTGTGTCAGTCAGTTCAGGCTGCTGTAACAAAGTATCACAGATTGAGTGGCTTAAACACAAAAAACATACTTTTTCACAGTCCTGGAGTCTTAAAGTTCAAGATCAAGGTGTTAATCATGCCTGTAATCCTAGCACTCTGGGAGGCCAAGGCAGGAGGATTTCTTGAGTTCAAGAGTTTGAGACCAGCCAGAACAAGAGTAAGAACCCATATCTACTAAAAGTAGAAAAATTATCCGGGTGTTGTTGTGGGTGCCTATAATCCCAGCTACTTGGGAGGCTGAGGCAGGAGGATTGCTTGAATCCAGGAGTCTGAGGTTGCTGTGAACTATAATAATTCCAGGCCACTCTGGCTTGAGCAACAGAGTGAGACTCTATCTCAAAAAAAAAAAAAAGTCAAGGTGTTGGCAGGGTTGATTTAATCTGAGGCCTCCCTCCCCAACTTGTAAATGGCCATCTCCCTCCAACATCTTCCCTCTGTACACATCTGTGCCCTGATCTCCTTTCCTTGGGAGGACACCTATCATTTTGGATTAGAGTCCACCTGTATCACCTCATTTTACTGTAATTACCTCTTTAAATGGCCTATATCCAAATCTAGTCATATTCCGAGGCATTGTGGATTCAGGACTTGAACATGTGTGTTTTAGGGGGACAAAATTCAGCCCATAACAGAAAAGCCACTTAAAGGGTTAAGGCAACATCAGGTTCTCTCTTTGGTCCAATAATGAGAATTGGCACAGAAAAGGCAGGAAAATGAGAAAGAAACTCAGATTTCCAAGGGGAAATGTGCTGAAGCTATTCAAGTAAGAATTTAGATCCCCACCTGACAGTAGTGCTTTGATTGCAGATTTGGAATGTCAGATATTAAAAATCAAATTGTAGGAGGGTGGGAAACAGCAGCATACCTTGGCTCCCTGCAGATGGAAAGCGATTGATTGCAGCTGTGCTTTGTGGACTTGGAACCTGCATGGGAGCCACTTTGCTTGCTAGGAGATCCCAGGAGGGTCTTTAGAGTAAAGATTAGCCCCAGAAGTCAGATCACAAAAACAGTAGCTACCTGGCCACGTGCAGGCATTGAGGATCAATGAGTGAAAGATCAATCTGAATAAATGAGCTATTAATACATACAACAGGTTTCCAGCAATTAATCTCTAGGAAGACGACAGCTGCCAGTTACGGTGAACTGTTGATGGTGATTGACATAATGGGATCGTCTGCAGCTGCCAAGCTGCTGAGTTAGTAATATTCGTGTTTATTTTCTTGCTTGTATTGAATGGTTTCTGGGGCAGCTCTGGAATTTGGGGCTGAAACATACTGTTCAGAAGACCAAAATAGTCTCTTCTCTAAGAGTGGGTATACAGAGGCAGATTTGGGGCCAATGTCAATCTACTGGAAGAAAAAAAGGGAGGGGCCTTTCTATTCTCCTAAGTGATTAGACCTCTGTAATACTGAGCTTGCTAGGACCATTTGGAGAGTCTTTCTCAGAAATCAGGAAAGTCACCACACATTGGAGGGCTTCTGTTGAGAGTGGGAGCAACCATATTTCTATAAGAGATAGGCACTTCATGCTATTCTTTTTTTTTTTTTTTTTGGCTTGACTCTACATGTTTAGTCTTGTACAACTAGGATTTCAAGTATCTGCCTAATGAATTACAGCTTCTTCTTCAAAGCCCATCTTATCACCTTGTCCCCTCCTCTAAAGACCTTCCACAGGTGCTTTGACCACCCCCATCCGACACTGTACACCCTCAATCCATCCACTTCTGTCCATATCATGCTCACCTTTTCCATCCAAGTCACCATGACTACTCACTTTCACGACTGCAAGGCTGCCTGCCTGGCCTCGCTCTTATATCCTTCCTATCTACAGTCTGGTTTCCACCCCAAAACCAGTATTAATTATTTTCAGCATATTTACATAGCACTACAATTGTGCTCTGAGTAAAATTCAGTCTGATGCTTCCCATGGCCTGCACTGCCCCACATAAGCCAGCTCCCGCTGCCTGCTATTCTTTCATCTCTCATCCAATGTACCCGAGCTCCTGCTACACCAAGAAGAGGTTAGACTTACTCATTCTACAGACCCATATACAGTAGAACCTCCGTCGCTGACCATCTCCCTACATTGACAGCTCCTTAAGTTGACCTAATTTTCATAGACTGGACATGTACGTATCAGTACAGTAGGCCTAGTTCTTTATGTTGACCACCTCCATATGTTGACCAGTTTGTTACAGTCTCTCAGGTGGCCAACTTACAAAGGGTCTACTGGATGTGCTCTCTCCCCTCCCTGTAATCCTCTTCTCGCTATCCCCACAAATCTACCCAAGTCTAGAATCGTTATCTCTAGTCCTCTCCAGTCAAATCCTCCTCATTCTAGCTGCTTCCTGGGATGGACATTTAGATTTTCAAGGCAACAAAGATGAACTGCTAAGTGCACAATTGTTTCTTCATCTTTTAGGTCTCAGCTCCTCAAAGAGGCCTATCTAGACCAACGTACCAAAAGTGCCTCCCACCTCCCTTCCCCAGGGACTGTCACATCACTCTACCCATCACCCTTATGATGCTTCGCGAGCAGGAATTATGAATTTTCTAAAGTTGTTTATTCCATGTCTTCCCTCACTAGAAGATAAGCAGCATTAAAATAGAGACTTTTCTTTTGCCCTTATTTACATTTCTTCAGCACACAGGATAGCACCTGACACGTAGCTAATGTTCAAGTTCTGGAATGAGTGAATGAAAGGCATCATCAGTGATTGTCTCATCTAAATTTCCATAGCATCTCGTTTCCATCTCTGTTAAGACATTGAGCACATTGTAGTGTAGGGATTTGTCAAAATCTCTTTCTCTCTTCCTTGATGATCATCTTCTTAAAGGGATCCTTATGTGTGTCATGAGATGATGTGTGCTAAAGCAGAGGACACAGTATTACCCACAGCGTCGGCACTTCTCAAACTTTAATGAGCACATGAATCACCTGGGGGATCTTGGTTAAAATGCAGTTTCTGATGCATGGTTTAGAGTGGGCCCCCAGATTCTACATTTCCAACAAGCTTTCAAATAATGCCAATGCCGCTGGGTGTTGGCGTAGTTTCAGTAGAAAGGCATATTTGAATGGATCTTTTTAAATGTTGTTTCTATTTTTTTTTGTATTTGCTACAGAGTCCCATAGAACACCTCTATGGTGGGTGTAAAATATATATTAAATTAGCATATAGATGGTGTCCAAAAAGTTTGTGTGCAATTTAAAATTTACAACTATTTTACATTGCACGTGAACTTAATGAACACCCACACAAATGCATAAATAAATGAACACGTCCCAAATCCTTAAATTTATAGAAAATCTAACTAATCATACCTATGTCATTTCCTTACCTAAAACCTCACAACTAGCCATGCTTAGAATCCTTGTCTCTAGGGTTCTCTAATCAAATCCGTGTTATTTTACATGCTCTCTAGGATTGTTTAGACTTTCAGGGCAGCAAGGGCAAGATATTATGTGCAGAGTAGCTCCCACACTATAAGTGTCAAAGAAAGTTGGGGAGAGCATCCGCAGGAGAAGGGGCCATGCGTGCTGACTACCCCACTCATTCACACTCCCACAGTCTGCCTGGTTTCTCGTAGTCTGCCCATCCTGGGGAGTGACATCCAAGAAACTCTTCTGTTTCAGGAAAGCAGAAAGGCATTTCTTCTTTGCAGAATCTGTCTTGTTCACGAAACACATAAGCCAAGTTTTAAGAGAGACCCGTTAGAGTCTGACTGCGACCTATGAGAGAAGATGCCTGGTTTCATCAGGTGAAGAGAAAATTCCCAAGACCTGGGATTTGGGGGTGAGGGGCAGAATGGAAGGGAAAGGGCTCTGCAATCCTCCAAAAAACACTTAGAACGCAGGGACTGCCTTGTGGGTTCAACCTCTTCTCCAAACTAGCACGGCTTGCTTCCACCTGGGCAGATGGGCCCTGAGTTCATAGTTCCATCTAATGCACTGAAGTCGGCTGCAGTCTTACTGAGGAACCTGCCTGAGAAGAATGTGCTTCTGACTAGCAGCTGGCTGAGCACAAAGAATAGTTGAGGACACAGATGTGCACAGTTGTTCATATTCCCCCAACAGCAACACAGGGCTCAGCGTTAGGGAGAAAATATGAAATTCTCAGATGAAGCACATGTCACCAAAAACCTGACCCCACTTGGAGACTTCTACTGGACTCTGTCCTTTCAGATTCTCCAGGTGGATTCTGGGAAGCAGCGATCATTTCGTTGGTCTTTCCAGTCAGTCATTTCTAGAGGGGCATCAGGCCAGCCTTACAGGGGCAGCTCAGGGACCAACTTTTTCTAGCCTATCAGGCATTGTATTTCCAGGCCGGGTGCAGTGGCTCATTCCTGTAATCCTAGTGCTCTGAGATGCTGAGGCAGGAGGATCACTTGAGTATAGGACTTTGAGACTGGCTTCAGCAAGAGTGAGACCCTGTTTCTAGTAAAACTGAAAAACTGCCTGGGTGTTATGGTGGAAGCCTATAGTTCTAGCTACTCAGGAGGCTGAAACAGGAGGATCTCTTGAACACAGGAGTTTGACGCTGTTGTGAGCTAGGCTGATGCCATGACACTCTAGCCTGAGCAGCAGAGTGAGACTCTGTCTCAGAAAAAAAAAAAAAAAGAACTATTTTTCCGCTGCTTCCCATATGACTGGGTGCTTAGGAAATTTGAAAGATTCAAAGGTTCTCCAGCCATTTAGTACATTTTCTGTAAGCAGAATGAAAAGAGCAAATTGTCCTGGATGTGTGTTGATCAGACAGACAAAATTCCTTACTGTGAAAACAGTAAGACCCTGGAATGCAGGCTCCTTTTCTGTAGAACTGGCTGGCACCCCCCTACTTAAACTGTGGTCAAGAACCAGCATCAGGTGCGTGACCTTGGAGAGGGTAGAAAACGCAGGATTTCAGGCCCCTCCCCAGGCCTCCCACCTCAGAATGTGCAAGATCCCCCATGGTTCAAACACTAGCTGAGGCCTGGGACACTAGACACTCCTCTGATCCGGATAATAACTACAATCCTCACCAATGACAAGGAGACGGACTAATGTGGATTCAACTTCCCTGGGATTTTCTCACCGAGAGTCTTTTTCTCCCTGCTCTGAATATGGGTCCCTAGCTGCACAGGAGCAGAACTTGGATTTCTGCTTTATCTAAAGGACACAACATATTTAAATCCTTAGGCACAGAAAGCAGACGAGTAAGACAAACTCAAGTTTCCCCATGCATCAGAAATATAACCAAGAATGACTTCTTTTCTTGGAGGAGAGAGCAGGACCTTTCTCTCTGTGTCTTTCTCTGGCTTTCTCCCAGCATCCCATTCAGCTCCATCTTCCCCCATACGTCCCCCCTTCCTTTGGCTCCTCCCTTGCTGGACTCAGAAAAGTTGCTGGCAAGGAAGCCTGGCACACCAGGGAGAGGGTCCCTGTGCTTCCGAGAGTCCGGTTGAGTGGTTTGGAACAAGACGGAGTCCTCCCTGTGTCCACCTCTCCAGATGGCTTTTAGATGCGGGCTCCTCCTTCCCGTGTGCTGCCCCCATGCTGCCCTTTTCCTGCCCGAGGCCCCTCCAGGGCTCTGAGCTGTGCCTGCACACATCCTACTCTCACTATGCGTGCTCACCCCGCGCAGCGCTGTGCCGGCTTTAACCCCTCTTTTGTCTGGCTGCACACACCTCCCCCTCTCCTCAGGGAACCAGAAATGGCAGATGGCAGCTTGGGGTTGGAGATGTCTTTACAGTGAGTACATATGGCCCAAATTGAAAAGAATCCTGTCGGCCACCCCTACATGGACTGAAAATATGTACCTTTAGGGGCTTTGTGTATAAGGTGTAGTAAGAATCTATCACACTGGCTGGAGTTCAAGTCCCAGGGCTGCTGTTTAATATTTGTGTGGTTTTGAGCCACAATTTGATGCACTTTTTTCCTTTGGATTCTTCAGCCAAGAATTGGGGATAAGAATAGCCACTTGCTAACTTGATACAGGGCGTATAACCTATAAGTTTTCCTAGGTTTCTCCTCCTTCCCCACACTCCTCCTGGTTGATCAGGTGCTAGGTACCAGATTACCTGTCACTGCTTCTGGGTGTGCGCGTGTCATTCCTCACCCTTAGCTCATCTACACCCAAAGGTGGCCCTTTGTTCCAAAGTCTAATGTTCAGTGCAAGAAGCAGCCTGTCCTTGTCTGTATAAAATCATTCTGGAAATTTTAACCCCTCACTGATAAAAGAAGTCACTCCTGTCATTGTTAGAAGCTTTAGGACAGCAAGGATGCCCAGGAACCCAGGACACAAAGTCATCCACCCATGGCCAGCTCATTCACTCAGGTGGCTCTGTCTGTGTTCAGTTTTTAGCCACTATTTGATAGCTTCTCTTCCACAAATGAAATCTGAACAGATCAATTGAGATTTAATTAGTGCTTTACAGTTAATCCAAAATAATTATTGTGGTACTTTAATTAGAGATTCATTTTGAAAGAATAAAAGTCGTAAGAATAGTTATATAACAGTTTCTTTCCCCAGGGAGACTTTGACTTGATGTTCTCAGGAGATGTGAACCCAACATAACAATTTTATTAGCTCTGATTAAAGCTTTGATACATTTACTTCAAAGGAGTGGACGTTCTCCTTTTCATTTGAAGTACAGAAATCTTTTCTGGCATCTGGGCTGTCTGGAGGGGCAATTGCTTTCCGTAGGTCTCAGAGCTGAGACCCTGGAACAAACAGAACTTTCTGACAGCCCCAATCCTCCCAACAGTGGTTTATTTTCCTTTTTCCATCTGATCCTCCAGAGCTGCAAGAAGCAAAGAAGGGAAAGGTGGCAGGTAAACAGTGGTTACTGCAATCAAGGCCAAGTGCTGTTTCATGGTCTATAAAGTCAGTCTGGCAAGGAAATGGGACCAGAGGCTCAGAGTCGAAAGTGATCACAGTTATCCCCTGGTCCACCCACCCTTCCCAGCAGCATCCTGATTCTTAAGTCATTATTTAATCTCTACTTTTAAATCTACCAGTGATCAGGAATTGGCTAATTCAAACATCACCTTATCTGCAGACAGATACCTCTAACTGCCAGAAAACAAAAAACCTTTTTCACTTGGCTTGGTATCTGCGTTCCTGTCACACCCTTCGTAGGTCCCAGTTCTACCCTCTGGAACACAAAAAAAATATTTAATTCATCTTCTCCAAGAGACTCTTTCAAATGTTGAGGACATTATTATCTCTCCAAACAGTCCCTTCCTAAATTCATCCAGAGGGGTCCTCATTCTTCTGTTTGTTAGTGTAAAATACAGAACTGATGATAGGGCTCCTGGGGATCTCTCCACTCCTGATCCTATAGAGGAGGACAAACTAGTCTGTAGATAAAACCGTCTTGACTGATAGATAGACAGAGGATAGAAAGATACAGATACGGATAGAGAGATACAAAGATAGAAGGATGGGTATATATACAAGAGCTGTCCTGAAAGTATCCAGCAATATATGCCTCTATTTTTTCATATCACATGCTGGATACTTTCTGGCCAGCCCTTGTAGACATATAGTATGCACAGAGATACAGATATACATGTATATGTGTATAACCTTTTTGGCTACCATGCCAGCCTGATGGAATGTACGGTGAGCTAAACTCACCCAGATATTTCTTCTATGAACTACCCTCCGAGTCATTCTTTCTCATCCTCTATTTCCCTCTATTTATGAAATCAAACTTTCTTTCAAACCTAATACAAAGATTCTACTTTTATCTTTGCTAAATTTGCCTTGTTAGTTTTAATCCATCTTTCCAGTTATCAAGATCTTTTGGAACTTGTTTATATCCTTTGTCATATTAGCTGACCTCTGCTTTGTGTCATCATAAATTCAATAAGCACGTGGTCAATGCTCCATTCAAAACATTGATGAATCCCTGGAACATGATGGGACAGGGAGAAAGCCCTTTACGTTGATATTGGATATCTCCTTCCCAATGGATGTCATTCCACAGCTCAACTGTCTCTGACATTGTCCTATGTGCTGCAAATACACATCCACAGCCTGTATTTTCTAGGCCATTGAGAAACTACCAGGGAAAACTCTGTCATAAGTCTTAAATATATCACCACTCTCTAGATCTACACTACCCGCCCCACCACCACGCTCCATCTGCCAGGCTGGGAAAGATGTCAGAAAAGAAACTGAGCTTATTTGGTGTGATTTGCTTTTAAGAAATCATGGATGCTTCTAGTGATCACCTCTTTCTTCTTATGTGTTCACAGACCATCTGCTTAATAATTTGCTCTCACATTTTTCCAAAAGCAAGCACCAAGATGACTAATCTATGCTTTTGATAATTCACATTTCCCACGTGGTGAAACTGAGGACACCATTTGCTTATCAGTCTGATTCCTCATGAATCCAGAGGACCATATCAAGACTACCCAATAATATATAGCCATATGTTAAATTCAGGGCCCAAATAATTGAGGAATCTGCATTTTTAAAACATAGCAAAGATTTCTCACCTAGACAGAGAAGCAGAGCCTAAGCCCCAAAGCATTCTCCTGAACACCTTAAGGATTTATAATCTATCGGGGCCCAAGTGGCTGTTGGAAGACTGAGGATAAAGGTAGAATTCCGTCTCTGTCTCTGGCTTGGGTCTGAGTTTCCCCATTTATAAAATGATAGGATCCATTCTAGTTGTAAGTTTTTGTGACATAGGAAGCTAGTTGCTGAGGGTGACTGGACAGGTGGCTGACCATACATACTTGGTCTGATTCTACCGCCCTTTCTGGAGGGTTTACATAGTTGTGAGATTTTCACACACACACACACAATCAGCACCCACTATCATGAGTTCTTTTTCCACTCTCCATTTGATGAGAATAAAGTCCATTGTTTCAATATTATCTCCATGTTATAATGAAACTGCTCTAGAAGCAGCGTGGTACAGCATCATCTGTCAAGAATGTATTACTACTGCCTTTTAAAACATTTTTTTTTTTTTTGGAATATGTTACTAGAGAACAGCACCGGGCCTAGATAACATTTATTAAATATTAGAAACATTGTCAAATAACTTCACACGAAATAAGAGTTGAGGGGTTTGTGTGTGTATTAACATACATGTATATTTTTAAGAAGAATAATGAAACTCACTGTGAACAGAAATATTTCGTGATATTCTGTCAACTCCAACATGCCCTATTTATGTTTTCTGACACATCCCAGGATGTTATCTGTTTATCCAATAAGGACTGCAATGAGAAAAACACAAGGAAGCCAGAAAGACACTTGAGAAAGAAGACAGAGCAAACCTGTCCTCATTTTCTGACATAGAGAAAGGGAAAATAAATGTATAGCACCAAAAGTAGAATATTAAGTTCCTTGTTCTTTGGAATTTTTACTTTAACATAATCCCAGGATCATACTTAATCAACCCGTGGTTGATAGATCCTTTCAGAGCTGATAAGGGATGTTCAGGACTTCCTTCGCCTCATGACTCTGACTTTCTGAAGCATATTTTGGGTGTCCCAAGAGACGGATGATTAGTTCGTTAAGCCTCAGATATGACCTAGACTGACAAGGTCACTATTCTTATCTTCTAAAGTACTCAGCCTTTAGACCTGGTTTCTCCTGACAGGCCCACTGACTTTTTCCTCTATAATTTCAGACATGGCATGGTCAACATGCTGCTGACTTCTTTGGGTAAAAAAAAAACACCACACATCTGTATTCCATTCTCTCTCATGCACACTCCATACACACACTACAACCAAAAGGCTCTTTATTGCCAAGGAGGATATTAAGACAGAGCCTACAGCATTTAACCCAAAAGGCTAGGAAGTATGCCCTCTAGCTCATTAAAAAGAACTTTGAGATTATCTGTTTTACTTTTGCTGCCCTATTCTAGGTCTAGATAGAAAGATTTAACAGTGGCTCTCAATCCTAATGCTGTTAAGAATAGTCTGTAGGGCATTTTTGACCTGTATATATCTAACCAAAATTCAGACCTACCCTCTAGGTGGGACCTCATCCCTGAGCATTTTTATTTGGAACAATCTCTGATGCAAATGTGCACTAGGTTTGATGGGGCCCTGTAGCACCTTAACATGGTTGCTACCACTTTTGATAAATACCTGAGGAATATTTAACACAAAAAAAAAATTCACTATGCTGAAAGGCAATATGATGAAGTAGTTGAGCCTCCATACTGTAAAGCCAAACTACTTGGGCTCAAATACTGCCTCCACTACCTTCAAGGGTCTCTGTACACTATTTCCTCTGCCATGAAACAGAGCCACAGATAGAGATCTGAGGAGATCGATGAGGTTGTACACATAAAGGATAGGGAATGATACCTGGGTTATGCTTTGTATTCACGCAATGAAAATTCTTTTATGCAAATGTACTCTTCATTTTTAGGATCTGGGTTGGTACACATCGCTGTGTTGTCTATTGAAACTGTGGCCAACTTGATGATACAGTGTCTTGCATTTGCTTTTCTGCTTGTCTTGTCTCAGTCCCTTTTTACCTCAATCTCACACCACTGAGATGCTTTCCAGAAACACATAAGACAGCATTTGCCGTAAGTTTTAACTCAAGGTCCCTTTTTTAGGGAAGCTGCTAAAGACTCCAAGATTACCAAGGCAGTAACCAGCTAAAATGGCAAAGAATATCACTATGCTTTTGAGTAGAAAACAATTATCTATAGTTGGAATCTGAACAATTAGCCCAGGTAAGGAGCAGCAATCTGCCTTGCACTAGAAGCTTAAAGTGGGGCCCAGTTTGAAGAACAGTCTCCACCACCACCCTCCTTACCTCATACTACCAGTGAAAACTACCAGAACAAGAAGGAAAGTCTAGTTCAAGATGAAGAAGGACTTCACCCTGATGCAGTCCTAGAGGTGACTGTCAAGGATGAGGCTGGTTTCAAGGAAGCCCCAGAGACTTCAGGTAGAAGCCTGTCTGGGGAACCAAGTCTACACTGGAAGGAATGAGAAGCTCCATAATTTGGGAGTTTACATGAGCCCCCAGGGATTACTACTTGGTCATGGAATCCAAGGTCCACCTAGGAAATAGAGAAAGCCCATGGAAAAACAGAAGACTTTGCACAGCTAAACCTCTTAATCCAAGATTGCATGAAGGAGATTATTTCTGATCCCAACTCAATGCAGAACAAAGGCTATTAGAGTAGGTCAGGTCTCCATTCCTGAAATTGAGATTGGTTTTACTAGATGACTCTATCTGGGGGAGGGAGGAGAAGCAACTGAGGGTTAGATTCTTAGACAGACTTTGTATACCGTGAAATCGCCTGACGCTCTAGAAAATGACTCTGCAGCCCAAATGGCTAACTAAGCACCTACATAGTAAAACACTAAATATGTGAGATTCTGTAGAGAAATGAATGGGAAGGCCATGGTTCCCAGAGTGTTGTCTAATGTTAAAACCCACCATCTTCTGGTGGTAGTAGCAGAATGCATATGGGAGCAAATGCCAGTAGCAAGGATTGGTTCTCTGTCCCCCAGCCCCACCCCAGTCTGCCTTGGGCCCTTATTCTCACTGTATCTTCCTACTTGACCTACACCAGCCTTATACTGGCTCCCACCCACACAGGAAGGGTGGAGAGAGCCCAATGTCAAAGCCAAGGATCTTCAGCAATCAAAGTCCTTATTACTGGCAATAACTGGCACCATGCACCTGTGTTTCTGACTGTTTCTTCCAGGTTCTACTTTTGAGCTTTAGCACATTCACTGGTTTCTGAAATTGAAATTTTCTTTTTCTACCTTTGGTATCTTAGGTGTTTTCTATATGACTGGATTTGGCCCCCAGCTTTCCTTGCTCTCTTTTGTCAGGATAGGCAGACCTTGGCTAATCCCCTGATTTAACAGCCTTCTCCTACCAGGTATCAGCACCTGAATTTCCACTCTGACCCTATGCTCCCCAAACTCCCTCCCACACATGCACATTCCAGAAAGACAAATGACCTGTTTAGTGACAGAGTTTTAAAGAGACAAAACCAATCTCATTCTGTTCATGAGTTTCCTAGCTAAATCTATTATCTCCATCACAGTGTAGGATCCACATGAATCACAGAGACAGCCAAGCTATACTCGGTGCTGCTTAGCACATGTGTTTTTCGGTGAGAGAAGACCTATGTAGTGCCTTCTGATTCTGCTGGTGCCAAGCTGATTTATCCCCAGCTCCCTATCTTGTGTTACCCAAACATCAAGAGGCCAGAGCTTCATTTTCATTGACAATTAAAGAGAAGAGAAGTCATACTGGAAAGGGGGTGAAATCAGAGAGGGAAAAATAAATCAAAGCTGTCTCTGGTCTCCATTTATATGAGACCTCGACTTCTTACCCCGCATCTAAGCCCAACCATTTTTGTGGCTGGGTTCTCACTGATTAGGCAAAAAGTAGTTTTTAGAGCCACCAAATTCACATTACTTAAGCAAGATTGAGCTGTTTAAAATTTTGATGTTGTCTGCCAAAAAAATAATAATAGGAAGTTGTATAGAGTAGAATATGCTGACAGCAATAATGTTTCTGTAATAATTCATGGATGGTAGATGATGTTCTGGAAGTCAGCCCAGCAGGCTAATGCAGATTGGGGATGCTCTCCTACTGATGGCCAAATGATTGATTGGCATTTCTGCTCCATCATGAAATCAACTTACAAATGAAGTGGAGGTGGTTCCACAGGAGAGAAATGAAAGAGGAAAGAGGACTGAAGGGTGGTGAGCAGTCACACACAGGGAAGTGGGAGTAGAAAGACCAGAGTAATATTGCCAAGCTTTTCCAAGCCCAGTTTCCATTCTAAGCCAACTCCTATCTTGATTTTAGGCTATAATTTTTTTAGAAAAACTAACCATGTAACCAAGGAGGTGACATTTACCTATTCACTATATCTTCCACTTAAAAACCAGATCTCTGTGCTAAAGAAAACAGCTGCCTCTTTCCAATTGTTCTGTCAATAGGACCCATACAACCAATTAGTTCTCACCTTAGTACACATGGAACTGAGGGGCTATCTGCCCCTGTCCTTGCTGGTGGATGTGCCGTCAACTCTGAATAGCAGTGATTAAGCCCATCTGTTTCCCAAGTCTGGACTCACCCTGCTGTCCAGGCTGCTTCAGGTCTTCTGCCCACGAGTCAAAGGAAAATTAACTTCTGAATTTGGTCTACAGAGCATGATTAGAAGAGAAAATGTGCTGCCCCATAACCATATAATACATAACAAAGTAAAATGGAAATGCTTGCAAATTCTACATGCTAAATTTCCTGAATTTAATGTGGATAATTGAAAGACCAACATTTTAAGTAGATATTTCCAATATTTTGTGACTTAAGGGCAGGAATCAAAAAGCCTACCAAGTATTTTCTCACTTAATTTTCACAACTCATTAAATTTGAGAAAAGTTAAAGTTACTTTAGCCAGGTTATAAGTTAAATCTGCCCAATGCTGTGGCTGTTAGTCACATGCGACCACTGAGCACTTGAAATGTGACTAGGCAAAAGTGCAATGTGTTGTAAGGGTGCAAATACACATTGGATTTTGAAGAGTAAGTATGAAAAAAGAACACAAGCTGTCTTGTTGATATTTTTTTATAACCCTCACAGAAGAAATAATATTTTGAAAATAAGAGTCTCACACTATATACGATTAAAATCAATTTCACCTCTTTCTTTCATTGTGGTGATGTTGGCTATTGTTTTAATGTGGCCTGGGTTGCAAGTTCCCACTTACCCTAAACACTTTAACCTCATAGTCTCTCCTCTCCAACTGGGAAGCTGCACAGGAAGAGACTCAAAGAACAAGCTCTACCATTTATGGCTACTTCCCCCTAAGTGTGTTCTTTAACCACCCTAATCCTTGTTTTCTCATCTGAAAAAGGAGCTAGATAATGATTAATATGCAAGATTGCTGTGAGGATTAAATAAAATGATGTGTGAAAACTATTTATTACCATGCCTGGGATATAGTATGCATTCAATAAATTTTGAATTGTTTTTCTACCTGTCAAAAGAAGTATGAGAAGATCAGCTCATGGCTAGTGTCTCTTTAAATAATTACAGGTCTCTTATCACAGAAGTGGTCATTTAAAAACAAATTATGACACAAAAGGAAACTTTACAATAATAGATGGCTTCCCTGGTGATGTGTTTGTCTGCCTACATCCAAAATATTCTCTGGGATTGTTTTAGACCTTTTTGAACAAAAATAGGAGGACATTCCAACTCAGATCAACTTCCATCTGCTCTCTGCTTTGCGTCTGGACACAGCCAGTTGTCATAAGGGACCATCTGGATCCAGTCCTGAGAATAAGAATCTCCCACCAGCTATTTTACTGACCACATCGCCCATGGAGCCCAAGACCTAGACATGAGAGTGTGGGGGAAGTAGCAGCAAAAACCCAACACTTTCCTCTCTTTAACACCACAGCTGGCTGAAGCTTCTGGAGCAACACCCCAAAGCTTAACTGAAGACAATCTGACCATGTAAATAAAGTTAAACAGAGGGCATCTTCTTTCCCTGTTAATCTTTTGTTAGCTTTCAATGGGCCTTAGAAAGGAATCTAAAATCTTTAACATTGTCTTCATGATCCCATATTATCTGGCTCATTCCTCCCTCACCACTGTACTTTCATCAACCTCTCTCCTTCACTCGCCTCCAGGCAGGTTGGTCTCAACTCTGTTCCTCCAGTCGCGCCAAAAGGTTTCCTGCTTCAGAGTTTTGACATATGCTGTTTCTCCTTGTCCCAAAGTTAATCTGGCTAACTCCTACTTATGCTTGAGGTCTCTGCTTAGTTGTCACTTCTACAGAAGGATTTTCCTCATCTTTTGTTTTCACATCACCCTGACTTTTCCTTCTTGCCCATATGGCCCTGATCAAAATCGCAGTATTTCTTTTTCTCTCCAGATCACAACTCCCTTGTCTTTGATGCCTCTCCAGGATCTTCCACATAATATATATTCAACAATGTTTGTTGAATCAAGGCCTAAGTAAATGAGCAGAGAAAAACTGGCTGCCCAAAGTAGAATTAACTACTCATCCACCTTTTTACCATCGTGTTTTCTGATTCCTTCTTTTTTCCACTTCCAGACACTCATGTGTAGAACTTCTTCTGTTTGATCATTCTTCAGCAGGCCCTAACCCTATCCAGCAGGTTGAAAGGGATAGATTACTCTATGGGCTGATGGTGCAGCTGAGGGAAGAGTTACACAGGGTTCATCAATGCACAAGGATACAGCAAATTAAAATAACACTAGCTAATAGTTTTAGAACTTGAAATATGTTGGGAAATATGATGTATATTATCTCATTTATGCTTCATGCCAGTGCTGTGTCATGAGGATGTTAGCTGTCCTTATTTTGCAGGTGAGCAATTGAGATCTAGAGTAGGTAATTTGTCTGAGACCATAGAGTAGCTTAGTACTGGTAGGAGATTTAAAAGGAACTTGTTATGATTCCAACACGCATGACCTAAGTTCTGGAGTATTCTGTCTTTCTAAGCCTTAGGTGCCAGCTTTGCTAATTGTCTGTTTTCTGATCATGGCTCTCCACTGCTACATCCTTCTCTACCTAAGCTCTTTTCTTAAGGAACAAATTGTTAATGGTGATTTCCAAAACAATCCCCAATTCAGGCAAAGGGTATTTCTTTTTAACACTCTGATACCATGGACTGATCAGTCTTTCCTCTCTGGTTCTCACATCTAGTATTTTCTTAACTAGATTTCTATAATTCTGTCTGTCTCTCTCTTTGTAACCAAGATCAAGCTTACCAAGGTCACTGTTACTCTTGAACTTAATGTATTACTTAATAGCATTACTACATTTAGTCCCTGTGTGTCAGCCACTATTCTAAGTGTTTCACATATGTCATCTCATCCAATTGCCTAACACCCCATTAAGGGGTTATTAGAATCCCCTTAATATACAAGGTAACCAGAGCCTCAGAAAGGTTAAATAATGTACTCAAGATCACAGTGACTACATGGTGGACTGTAAATTTCATTCCTATTTTCCTTTGATCCCAGAGCCATGCTTTTTCCTGTAGACACATTACATCCAAATCCCCACATCTTTCTGGTTTGCCTAGTAAGCCTTCTCACATCACATTTCTTAGTCTTCTGTTTATTTTCCTTTCCCTATTCTTACAGAGGTTCTCCCATCAGGCATCTCCATCTGGACACTGGATTCTATTTCCATCTCCAGAAAAATAATTTTGTTTTCCCCTTCTCTTTCTTGAGTAATGGTTTGTCCCATGTAAATTGATGTGTATATGTATGTTTATGCTATTTAGATTTACAGAGAAGCTACATTTGCATATCTCTTTTCCACAGTCACATTTCACAGAATGTTAACTAGGCAAAAGTCCTAAGCATGGGGCTAAGGGAGCACTTTATTTAGGAACTGGTCTTGTACAAATGCAAATACATTGTCTCATATCATCACATTAGCAGAAAGTAGGACCTTAGGGAGATAGGACATAAGGCATACTAGCTTCCAGAGTATCAGTAGAAACTACACATGAGGCATGGTTTGTGGTAGGCATGAGTGAATGAGTGGGGCGCACACAGCTACAGGAAACAGAGGTGGAATTGAAACAGCAAGAGAGCTTTGGGAGCTCTACACACTAAGAGAGGAGGGAGCCAAATAAGGTAGTGAACATATTGTTTTCAAAGATGAATAGCGAACTATAAATTTTTGTTTAGTCTATTTCTAAAAATGTCATTATCATTAACTTATCTTTTTAAAAAAGAGAGAATCAGAGAAAGATATGATTGGGGTGAGATCCTTCTAGGAGATGTCATTGATCACAAAGGATCTGGGACAGTCACTGACTCTAATCAGGTTTTATTTCTATACACAGAAAATATATAGGAAACAGCATGAATCTACCATGAGCAGACACCATTGCTTGGGTTTCTCACACAGCATAGGCCTGGCATCTACACTGGGTGGGTGATCTACACAAGTGATCTTCTCATATTAATGAGGAATCCAGGGAGGATCTTTTGGGTGGAGCCTCCAGGTGAATGCTAGCTTTTAAGGATTTTCTCCTGGGAGTCACCAGATCCTTCTTGTCTTGAATAGAGACCATGGCTTCAAGTTGCAAGCAAGACAATAGAATTTACTTGTAGGTGTCATGATTTGAGTTTAGATGGAAGTACTATGCTTGAATGACAAATGGGAACATTGATGGGTTATATATGCATGTGTAGCCCAGGCACAAATGTCTGGAAGCTCTTGATAAGAGCCTGTTTATATCCAATTTACAGCCTCCACAAGAGGAACTCATTGGCCCTCTTCCTGGAACTGCTTGATGTAAAAAGACACTCTGGTCTGTATGACACCATGGCATTCTACTGAGGGCCATAAAGTGAGACTCTGTCTTTACAAAAAAAAAAAAAAAAGACACTCTGGTCTGAGACATTGCTGTTAATACTGCCATAGCGCCCATAGACAGGCTGCTGCCCATGCCCACCTCGACTCCTCTACCTGTGTACACAGCCACCCCTACTGCAGTGTTTATCCAGTATCATGACACCACAGCTACCTTCTATGTAGAATCACTTTTAATGAAGCAGAAGCCTCCTCAGCTCTGGGAATGCTCTCTCCCTTCCCCTCCAGAGCTACAAAAGGCCATAGGCTTGTCACAGGTAGCACCCAATACCTCACCAGCCCTACTGAGCCCTCCCTGCCCTACCTACCTGCATGTCCTATGAACAGAGGGGTATGACCAGCTGTGTGACAAGGAAAGCAAGTCTCCTCTTTACTCCATCAGGTCTGTGTTCTCTGTAGAACAAATGAACAGCTCTCGATTTTACCTTCAGAGTTTAAAAATGCATCTTGAACCAAACTAAACTGCCTCATGCTCCTATAGTCAGGAGAGTTTACAGGGAAGAGCAGAGCCTCAAGTTTATGTGGGACAGAGGGCAGCCTAGCCTGAATCCTTTGTACCAGCCATCACTAAACTGTCCCGGCATCTCTTTTAAGAAATCTCTCATCAGCAGCAGCTGAGATGAGAGCAGTGAATTACTCCTTGCCATTAACTGGTCTCTTCCTTACCATTCTTTTCTGAACCAGGTGACAAAAACAGACTCAGGCAGAAAATCTGGAAAGGGGACCCAAGCCATCATTAGATGTATGGTTGCTGAGGTTCTAGACATGTGGTCCTGCCCCAAGAACAGCATTTGTCCACTGAGACCTGTGGAAACTGGCAGCAATCGACTGAAGAAATATAAAGTTAGGAGCAAAGGTAAAGAAAGACAAGAGACATAGAGTAGAATTAAAAATGGTAGCTCAAGGGTTCATTGCCCATCATTGGATTCCAGCAATGGCCCAGAGTGTTTACATTTTATTGAAGTCTATTTGTCCAGAGAATAAGATGAGGGAGGGAACAAAGACGTCACAGCAGTTTCTCAGATTGATCATATCAGTTCCTATTGTTATTATTATTAACCTTACAGGTAGCCTTAATAATCTGAAATCTAAGCCTTGTAGTGGGAGAGCTTCCTGCTTGAGGTAACACACACTGATTGCTAGAGAGGTGTTAAACTCCACTAGTTCTCTGCAGAATAAAACACCACCAGTGTTAATCTCCTCTGAGGGGTTAGTGGGAGAAGGCATTTTCTTCCCATCACCATCACAGAGGATTTTCCTCTGCAATAAGGGATATAAGCTCTTCTGCCTATATCTCAGAGTTGGAGCTACTCCCTTGCTCTCTGCCCCAGGCAAATGCAAATCTCCACACTGGGTATCCACTTTGCCAGCTTAATGAGCAGGAAATGCTCCAGAAGATGTATCTTTACTAGGACATTGTCATAGCCTCTTCTATGACCATTATTCTCCACAAACACCCTGCTCACAGACCCAGCAGGGTGTTTGTAAGCTGTATCCCCAACAGGCTAGAATTTCAGAAAAGGCAAGAAGCTTGCTAGCAATAACGAGCTTAAATGTAAACAAGCTGACTTTTCTTTGTTCTGATTCACTCAGCTTACTTTTTAGTTTTCCTCTTTTTCTGGGGTGTTTTCCTTTGCCAAGAATGGGGTCTTCAGCCCCTGCTTTCCCTCTCAAGTTTGGGAGAAGGAAGTCTCAGAAGACAGAAAGATGGAGATCAAATTATCAACTCCACCTCGGTCCATGGGAAACAAGGTCTTTCTCTCAAATGGTCTACTAATGCTCCATCCTTGTAGAATAATATTTAGAAATAAACATAACCTACATCAAGCACACAAAGTGAACTCAGTGTCAGTTAAAATGGCTTGCTGTTCTTACACAGGTTTAAGGAATCTGGGCCCCCCGAGGCACACACAGAGCTGGCTTGCCTGGGATTAAAATTCCACAAGCTGATTCTCTGAAGTTGTGTACCCTGTCAAGCCTGAGGTCAAAGGGCATGTCACCCCTCCTCAGAGATACTGGCCAGAGGGTTGATGTATGTTAAAAACATATTGTCAGAGGTCTATAGGTGTTCTGCCCTGTGGAGATCCCCCTGAGGCTACAAGGCTGTCTCTCTGTAGCCCTGACACCAACAATCCTTGACCTTACAGACCCAATGGAAGGTGGTGAAGGACCATCCCCAGCTTTTTGTGATGTTTCCACTCAGTGGATGGCAAGAAAGGACATGTCATCGTTATGAGCAGGAAGATCTGAAAGTGTGAGAGAAAAGGCTAAGCTCAGCATTAACCCAATTTTTCACCCAATTTCTTCACCCAAATTCACTAATGAAAGGAATCATTTTTGCTTTCCTGGGGAGGAAAAAAAGAGAGTAGAGAAAATGTTACTCTATCAATGGTTTGAATTCTTTTGATCATTATGAAATTTCAGGGTGTCAGCATGGGCATTTGACAATCTTGGGGCTACAATAGCATGTAGAGGGCAGGAGCAAGAAACACTAAACATCTCACAAGGTGAGGGATGGTCACAAACAGCAAAGAACAGGGCGCCACAGTGCCAACTGCACCCCTGTAGGAAACAGGTGTGCCTCTACACAGAAATTCACAAGACAAGGAGCACGAAGTTCCCTGCCTCCCAAACACATTATTGATCCTGGATAGATTGCCAAGTACAAGACATTCATCAGAGTCAATCAGGGAGAGGCAACACCTTTTTCACAACCTCTGAAAACCCAGGGCACATGGACCCCTGTAGAGCAAGGCATTGTTTCATGTACATTGCCAAGCTCCTAACTCCAGAATCAGATCAGAAGACAGGTGGTATGTGGCCTTTCCTGAGAGGAACACAAAATAGCAGAGACAGCTCGGTGAGGTGCAGGTCATTTCTGCTGAAAGCTGCACTTAGCAACCTGGGAGTTCCCACCTCCCTTTCTTCCTTCACTCTTCTCTTTCCTTTTTAGTAAGGTTAAGGTTAATTACTTTTTTACCTGTCATTGGGCCCAGGACTCACTCTGTCAGTTCCCTCTGTTTAAGGACCAAAGGTGTCAAAAGGAGAATATCTACTGGCAGTGGACTCACATACCCAGCCCTTTCTCTTTTACTGCCTTCAGGAAAGACAATTCTCCCCTAAGTGTTGTCTTTTAAGGGACCAGAAACCATAGGCTAGTATTCCTAGAACCTTTACTCAGCCATCTAATCCTGCATACATCTCTATGTCTGCCCATATTAACCAGTTTATAAATATGTCAGGTAGGAGTCTGAAGTTTAAAATTGATGAGTGTGATCAGCAAACTACTGAAATAAACATGCTTATTATTGAAGCCCTGAGAGGGATGCAGTGACATGCAGAGAGAGCCCGCACACACCATTTTCACCTTCATTTCCTAATCTTATCTACTTTTATTCCATGCCACATGAAAAATGAATGGGGAACTATTTGCTATTTTTTGATGCATTTTCAGTTTGAGTATTATTTTCCCACCTGCTGCTTCAATGAGAAGGGACATGAGTATTCTTAGGAGAAGTCAGAGCCAGGTCTACTCCATTCACATTTGGCCAGGCCAGCCAGAAAGACAAAACCAACACCTGCAGCCCAGGAGAAATGGACGTGCTGGTTCCTTGTGGAAATCAGGAATGGGATCTCATGAAGTCAACCAGCAGGCCTAGCAGAGTTGAATATACTAAGTCTTTTCCAGTAGCTTAGTGACTGGATGCAACACTGGCAAATGAAAGTTTGTAGATAAAAAGAACTGTAGAGACCAATTGGTTTTTGACACTTATCTGCATAACTAATTTAGAGAGCCTTTCTCAAATGGTCCTCTGTGTCTGGCCCTTGTGTTTTTTAATGAACACATTTCATAATATCAGTCACTCAAATATCTTAAGATCATTTGCTACTCGAGACAAGTCTATGTAAATATTTTGTAAAAAGCCCTAATAATAATCACAGTGACAGCTACCACTGACTGTTTAAGATGTACCCGGTAGTGTTCTTAGCTCTTTGAAGACACTGATTCCTTTGATCCTCACAGGAGTGTGCCCATTATGCAGAAGAGGAGATGGAGGAACAGAGCACATTAGTCATGTGGTAGAGCAAGGATTCAAGCTCAGGCAAACTCTGGAGATCTGACACTTACCCACAATGCTATGCTACCTCCTAAATTGATGTTCATCAAGGTTCCATTAAGAATAAGCTTAGGCTTGAGTATAACTTGGGGGTACTAGTAACTAGTAACTAGTCCAGCTCTGTCTCCAGTGCCTGTACAGTTGCTCCCTCCTTATCCATGGGGAATATGTTCTAAGCCCCCCAGAGGATGCCTGGAACCACAGACACTACCAAACCCCGCATATACTATTCACAGTTCTCTCTTTCCTTCTCCAGAATTCTGGGGATGGAATATTGTTCTTACTGTAGATCTTAACAACCTCACCATGTGGTTTCTTTTCTTTCCTTATTGAGAACTTTTACCTTCTCACTTTCAAGAAGCATTTTACAGCTTTTCTTTAGATCTCTAAACTGCCAGCATCCCCACTCTTTCACTTTGGCACCATTATCAAGTAAAATAAGTTACCTGGACACAAGCACTATGATACCATGATAGTCAATCTCATCACTGAGAGGTCTAAGGACTGACTGGTGGGCAGAGGGTGTAGATGGCCTGGATACGCTGGGCAAAGGGAAGATCCCGGTCCCATGTTGAGTAGAGCGGGATAGCACAAGATTACATCAGACCACTCAGAATGGCACCAATGTAAAATTTATGAATTGCTTTTTTCCAGAATTTTCCATTTACTATTTTCAGACAGTGGTTGACTTCAGGTAACAGAAACTGAGAAAAGTGAAATAGCGGGTAAGGTGGGACCAGTATCTAAGTGGGCAAGTAATATCTGCGTACAAGTGCAGCAAGATGTAGTGAGGCCTATGAATTGTACAGTGTGAGAGCAGCCTAAAGTTGTTTGGTTTTTTTTTTTTTTAATACTTTGCTGAAGAAAAACAAAATTTATTTTAGGTCGAATTCTGCCAGCTGGCTGCCAATATGGGAGCCCTGGTTCTAGTCCAAAATTTTACAGATAGTGAAACTGAATCCTCGAGAAGGAACATGGTTTGCACGGGGTTACACATCCATGGTGACAGAAGCAGGGCTGGAATTCAGGACTCTTGGTCCAGCACCTTTCTGCCTATACCACACCAAACTCATCCTCCTCCCTCTGCTTCCCCATTCCCATTCCCACCCCCACCCCAGTTCCCATCTCTCTTATACACAAGCAGTAAGACTTATATTCTATTTGCAAAGTAAATAGAGCTCAAATACAGATTACTCTCAAGCATTGCAGCTTTTATCCAATATAAACAGAATCAGGGTAACTTGTTCCCTCTCACTCCTCTCTCACATACACACAGGCTCTGTGCCAGCACTAGCATAATTAGCAGAAGGCAAATAGAACTCAGGCATCCTGGCCAAACAGGGGAGCATTATGTACATCAGTACACGCAAGAACATGCATTTAAAATTTGCTTCTTCCTTTTCTCCCACCACTGACCCCACAGTGGGAATAGAGGCTGGCTGATCACATGTGACATACCTCAAAGAGCAAAGGGCTATGGATTGGGAGACGGAAGATCTGGGCTCTCTCATAGCCTTTCCAAGTCTCAGTTTACTTATCTGAAGTGATGTGAGTATTAAACAGGTTAGTAAAATCTCTATTCTGTGCCTTCTGATAATTCCCATACTAATCAAAACACACACACACACCACATACACAAGAGTATGTACAACTTCTTTTATGTTCATATCTATGAAAAATAATGCATAGATCAATAGAGCTGACAATTTTAGAAAACTATTTTTGTTTAGAATTAACGATCCCTGAGAATGATACTAGGGGCTCTAGCAAATTCATTGTAACTTTGAAGATAGCCAGTCTTCATTTTCTGAGTGTGGATTGAGTTGATGTTTGGTATTAGCCAAAAGTCTTTTGGAAACACAATGAGAAATAAGTCCATGGTACCAATTTTGGGTATGGGAGGGAGGGTAGTGTGCTAAAAAGGGCTCAAAATTCTAAGTCTGAAGATCTGGAGTGATGCTCTGCTCAGGTCCATACCAGCTCTGTGACTCTAGATAAGTCCATAACCTCCCTCAGTGTCAGTTTCCTTGGCCATCAGTGGGAATGATAACAATTCTTTCAAAGGATTTTTAGAATGGTCACAAGCCAGTGTATGTGAAAGGGTTCTCTAGGCTATAAATTTTTTTCATAGATCATTAATTATTTAATATTAAAAATGAGTACTGAAAAGTTTCAATCAGATACACAACTTGTTTAAAGACAAGAATATAAACTTGTTTGGATGAAATTTGCATTGATGAAGTTTTAAACTTTTGTTTCTATCTTAACATACATCAAGGAGCAGCTGAATCAATGCCTAGGTCGTTATCTATTCCATAAAACAAAGTACAAGTCAGAGCTCAATTAAGTCTAAATTTTTATGTTATACCAACTAAAACATTCAATTAACTGAGTAGTCATATCTATAGGCCATAAATTTTAAATACTCAACTTAAAAAATTTTTTTATGAACGATGTGGAGTGAATAGTAGATTAAATCTGAAGGTAGTTTATTTGAAAGAATTTAAAAGTCATTGATCAACACAAATAAGAATAGTCACATCTCTGTAGAGCTCCCAGTGAGACAACTTTATATGTCCAGACTCATACATGGGTCATTACAAAAGTTTTAAGATACACAAAAGTCAAGAAAAGTAAAATCTATGCGGGTGGAAACAAATGAAGCCCTCCTAGCAATACCCATAAGCTGAGCAAGTTGAAACTTAACCCGGGTGAATCAGAGAAAATGCTGTCAACTGTGTTTCTTAGAAGTAAAATAATGAACCATAACACAGCCTCAAACACTTTCATAGTGACCCACATAGGTATACATTCATTCATTCATTTAAACATTCGACAAATATCCTTTGCCTACCAAGAAGTGCCAAACGCTATTAGATTCAAGGATAGCAAGTCAGGTGCAACAATAACATTGTTCCTCTAAAAGCCTACAATGGGTTGTGATTACATATCTAGTACAGTAGAACCTCCATAGTTGACCACCTCCCTACATGGACCACCTTCTTACCTTCTTAAGCTGATGTAATTTTCATAGACATGGACCACACGTATGTATCAGTACAGTTGACCACCTCTTGAACAGCTTGTTATAGTCCCTCGGGTGGTCAATTTATAGAAGTTCAACTGTATTTACATTTTCTTTACTTCTTTACTTTATAGTTAAATCTAGTACAAACACATGACAGCTACAGAGCAACTTTGGAGGTTGCTGAGGCTAGAATCACCTACAAAATGCTTTGATGAAAAATAAAAGATGCTCCAGGGTGGCGCCTGTGACTCAGCGGGTAGGGCACCGGCCCCACATGCCGAGGGTGGTAGGTTCAAACCCGGCCCCGGCCAAACTGCAACAAAAAAATAGCTGGGTGTTGTGGCGGGCGCCTGTAATCCCAGCTACTTGGGAGGCTGAGGCAAGAGAATCGCCTAAGCCTAGGAGTTGGAGGTTGCTGTGAGCTGTGTGACGCCACGGCACTCTACCAAGGGCGATAAAGTGAGACTCTGTCTCTACAAAAAAAAATAAATAAATAAAAGATGCTCCAATTATGCATGCCAAAGGAAAGAACGAACAAGTGAGAAGATGAAGCAGGACCACAGGGATGATGGAATGAAGGGCACGAGGGGAAGGTTTGAGGAAGGAAGCAACCATAGAACCAGGTTCGAAGTGTCCCCCAGAACTTGAAAGGATGCCCCTCCCTTGCCAAGAGCCACTCACCTACTTTTCTCCATTTCCTCTGTTGGGAGTAGACAAGGGCAATTTGTACCATGTAAAGTAACTTTAAATTTCCCCTTTAGACCCAGTTTGATTTTATTTCACCTGTTTCTGCATCATGGATGGTGACTTGCTGTAGCCTAGAATTCATGTAAAAGACCTACGTGACCACAGTCATGCAAGCATCTCTCTTTGAGCCAGTTTTGTGTCTATAAAATAAAAGATGTCAGCCAAATGATCACCCAGGTCTATGTGAGCACTGAGATTCTGATCTCTCCGTCACATAGGATGCCTGCCTTGTAAAATACTCTGCCATTACATAGGACGGCACTGCCGTGGCCTGCGGGAGTTAATTCATCTTGCAGAGTATTTCAAACCTTGCATCAGCATAGGTGAGACATGGAATATATGAAGAATCACCCCTCACCCACTTCTCAAGAGGATAAAGCCTCCCATCATTTGCCTTTAATCTGTTTTCTTAATTTTCTTCTTAAGGAAAGTCGCAGCTCCAATCAGCCCTCTAATCAATGGCTGCACTACTCCTGCACAAATGAGCTAGATTTATTAAAGGAGTCCTCTCTTCAATGGAAATGGGCTCCCTGCTGGGGCTGCAGAAATAGGCTAAGATTGACTGCTCCAAGAATAGGTAAAGATGTAAAGAAAACAAGAGCAGGCAACTGAGGGAGAAGAGAGCACCAAAGGCCTCTGAATGACCACCCTCCCACCACGATCATAAACAGATGGTCACCAGTAGCAACCTGAACATTTGCATCCTACATAAGCTGAGTAAATGGCAGTGACTTGCCAGCATGCCTTCTCTGTCACTTCCCTACATGTGCTAGGAAAAGAAGCTCACCTACAAAGAGACCAAAGGACAGACTCTTCCAAGTGGATAACCTCACATAAACCAAGGGTTTATAAGCTATCAGGGCTGGAAAGAACCCTTGAAAATGATGAAAACTATGAATTGAAGGGGTGTTCTATAAAAGGACCCTGACATTTTGACTGACTGATGGCCAGAGGCAGATGAAATTAATATTTCAAAGCTGTAGGAATTATTCATATTAGATAAAATTAGATATTTACATATTCACATTTGGGGCTGAGGGTTCCTTACTGATAGGGAGTGAATACTGCACTCACTTTACTTGCACTGTATACAGATGAAGCCAGTGGAGATGCCTAAGACAAGGACAATTTTCCCAGTTCTGCATAGTGTCAAGCTCTGTCTTTATTGTGGGCATATTTGTAGTTGTGGAAATTACTACCGTGTTTCTCAGGGGTTGATGGAGTAATCCATTTTGTATGTTTCCCCCTTAAAGCCTCAAAGACACCTGAGAGCACTGGACCTCAGTGAACAAAGGCACTCACGCGGTAGGCAGGTACATGACCCCGGTAACCTAATGGAAGATGATGAGAGAGAGAGAGACCTATTCTAGAAATAATAGAAGCTAAGTAGCCTGCTTGAAAGTTTCTATTCTCAGCTATAATTTCCTTCTGCTACCCTGAAACTTTAGATCTGCTCAGTCTGGAGAAATAAACCAGTTAAAAAATGTTAAGGAGGATTGACCATCCAGAACAAGATGGATGTGGAAATAACAAAAATCAACAGGGATAAATTTGTGGAATATGTAAGCTTTCTAGAGACAACAAAACACCCACACACAGTATCATGCACAGGAGAACCTGGTACAAGGCTTAACTTCCTACAGTGAGATGGAAAGGGTACTGATCTTGATTTTGAGTAATAAAAGGAAGTCTGAAGAACCTTTGGAGACTGAAGAACTAAAGGATAGCTGGTTTCTACAAGGAACAAAGTCCAGAGAGTGACATTAAGAGACTTTCCCAGAATAACATAACAAGTTAGTGGCAGAGCTGCACAGACTGAGACAGAGGTTGTGTGATTCCCAGACTCTCTACAACCCTAGACTCAACCACACCTCTCTCTACCATACAAAGCCCAGCCAGGCTTGAAGTTCATGGTGCTCACTACCCTGAATGAAGAGGAAGGAGAAAGAGGGGACCAAAGAAAGAGAGGGAAAGAGGATTAATTTACTGTTTAGGAGAAGTATACTTCCCAGAGTTATTCTGGTCACTCTCCTTTGTCTTAACCTGGTTCTGTTTTTGAGACTTGCAGCTTATTGGAGTTTGAAGACTACTTAGAGATCAGTTAAGGTATTTTCTCTCATTATAGATGAGGAAAACTGTCCAAACAGAGGAAATAACTTACTTGAAATTTCTAGCAACTAATGTGTGTTTGGACACAGGGGAAAAAAGCAGCAGGGACACAATGGCCAGGATGAGTAAGGAAGAGGGTTACCCCCGAGAAGGGGTAGCTCTGGAAGGGGACTGGGAGGGGGGTAGGGATTGACCCTGTATGTCTCCCTGGCTCCCTCCTGCACAAGGTTCCCCTGACCATGCTGGCTCTCTCACACCTTCCTCCCTGTAGCCTCTACAATAGGGTGAGAAAGTATCTTACTCCCTCTCTATTCCATTTGGTCCTGCACCATTCTAGCTTGCCTTGTGTAAGGTTTATTTCTCAAAACCCCAGCTCCTTCAGGGTAGGAACTGGATTCCAGGGAGTGTGCCATGCCATATGCTTCTCCTTAATAAAATGCCCAGCACAATTTAGAATGAGCAAGTTATGCTTAATACATACCTGCTTGTTGATTAACCTTTGAGAAAACTATAAAACTCCTGGCGCGAATTCTGAAATTAGAAGGGGAAAAAATTAAAGGTAGAAAATGAGACTCAGTTTTCTTTTTTTTTTTTTTTTTTCATTGTTGGGGATTCATTGAGGGTACAATAAGCCAGGTTACACTGATTGCAATTGTTAGGTAAAGTCCCTCTTGCAATCATGTCTTGCCCCCATAAAGTGTGACACACACGTGGGGGGAGACAAGATGGCGGACTGAAGCCAGCTTTCAACAAAGGCTCCCGTCCAGAAGGAGAGTTAAGGGACAGGAATTTAGTAAGTATCCTGGTGGACTTGAGCCTCACCAAGAGAGAAGGCTGAAGAACGCACATCAACACCGCTGAGGCAAGTTGTGATCACAAGGACGCAAACAAAAGGTACAAAATCCACCACCAAGCGGACGGGAGTCCCCCTCCCCCATGAGACCGGCTCTAGAGCCCCATAATTGAACAAGCGGGCAGAAATTGAACAAGCGGGCAGAAATTAGAGCCCTTTAATTTCCACGGTCTCTCCAGGGGAGAGACCTTCTAAAAACTGGACCTACCTCCCCTACTGGGGTGCCGTGGCGTTCTCCTGCCGGACATAGGGCTGAATAAAACTTTGGGAATCCTCTGCCGGCAACCCTGAATCCCCGGCGCTCCCCTCCCGCCCACTGAGGTCTGGAGGCCTGTCCCCCAGGACTTCGGATCCTTGGGTGATTTCTCAAGGGGAGTGGACAGTCCCCTTGAGTGCAACTGGTCAGCATTGACTCTGAGGCGCGCCGAGTGAGGAGAGGGCACCGGGCTGAGGGGGAGTCACGCCTCGCGGCACTTCCCTGCGGTGCAGTGCACCAACCCTCCCCGGGCATAGGGGGCCCAAGACTGAATCAGACTCTGGCCTCCCCGCTGAGAGCTGAGAGCCCCTACTCTCACTCGGGGTCTGAGGGCCTATCCCCCAGGAGTTCGGATCCTTGGGTGATTTCTCAAGGGGAGTGGACAGTCCCCGAGTTGCGACTGGTCAGCATTGACTCTGAGGCGCGCAAGTGAGGAGAGGGCACCGGGCTGAGTCACGACTCGCGGCACTTCCCTGCGGTGCAGTGCAGCAACCCTCCCCAGGCATACGGGGCCCAAGACTGAATCAGACTCTGGCCTCCCCGCTGAGAGCTGAGAACCCCTACTCTCACTCGGGGTCTGAGGGCCTATCCCCCAGGAGTTCGGCTCCTTGGGTGATTTCTCGAGGGGAGTGCACAGTGCCTGAGCTGCGTCAGGTCAGCGCTGACTCTGGGATACGTGAGCGAGGAGAGGGCACTCTGCTGAGGGGAAATCAAGCCTTGGCGGCACTTCCCTGCGGTGCAGTGCAGGAGCCCTCCCCGGAGGGTAGTATTGCGTGAAACTGAATGAAACTCTAGCTTCCCCCCGCCCCACTCCCAATCGGGGTCTGGGGGCCCATCCCCCAAGAGTTCTGATTCTTGGGGGATCTCTTAAGGGGTGTGGACCCAGCACAAACTGCGGCCGCTCAGTGCTGACTCTGGGGCGTGGGACAGAGGAGAAAAGGGTCGCCTGAGTGCCCACACCAGAGCAGCAGTTCCCTGGAGGTAGATCAACAGCCGTTTTTTCTTTAACGGCAGAACGCTCACTTCTGGATATTCTGAGGCCACACCCCCTGTCTCCCTGGGCAACCAGAGGAGGCCACCGGTGACACGGCTCACAAACCCAGAAGCCTCCAAGGCGGGGCCGACCCAGAGAGGTGTTCAGACGCAATTCTCCAGCAGCAAAGACGTTTGAACTCAAAACAGCCCGTCTCCTGTAGGCGACGACAGGAACAGAGACAGAACCTCACAAAGTTGTCTGTTCTGTTCTGTTAGCAGCATGCATCAGGGACGGGGCTAAGCCTGAGTGAACACCTCCTTCCCATCACCTGCATCAAACACTCAAAGATGTCAGGCCCCATCTCCTCCTGCTAGATAGCGGCAGTCTGCGGGGGCCTGGCAGACTTCCTTGCGATTCAGGCAGGTGCAAACCCCTGGAGTGTCTGTTCACTGCAGGCAACTGGGTTAGCCATCTGCAGAGATACCAGTGACTGGGTCCGACGGAGGGGCAAAGTGGGGAAGGAGACGTCAACCTTCCCAGACTGCTCTGTTTGCTGGGTGGCTCCTCCTGACTCCACGCTGCACTGGGGTGAGCCGTGTCAGAGGAGTCACCAGGCCCCTGTGATCCAGTTCCCAGAGACCTCTTGAACCCTTCCACCCGAGACAAGTGCCGATTGAGACAGTTGATTCGGACCTTTTGAACTGGGCTAATAGACTGAGGACTCTTCAGGCGGTGCCCTGGGTATGCGATTGTAGGAAGGTTTGATTCTCCTTTTCCAACTGGGGCCAGAGGTGGGCAGGCGGGGTGACTTAATTGCTGATTTTTCCACACAGCTGAGACTTCAAGCCAGAGTAGAAGTTGCAATAGGATCGAACAGAAACCAGCTGAAAACAAGACAGAACCACTTTGCTCCACCACACCAGACAGGGCCCCAGTTTCTCAGGCCACAACACTGTACGGGCCCTCGATAAAACCCCAGGGGAAAAACCAAAGGGAGTAAACCATGGGGCGGAATCAGCGGAAAAACTCTGGTAACATGAATAACCAGAATAGATCAACCCCCCCAAGAAAAGATACGGCAGATGTGATTGAAGATCCCATTCATAAACAACTGGCTGAGATGTCAGAAGTCGAATTCAGAATTTGGTTTGCAGACAAGATTAATAAAATGGAATTAGGAATTCGAGGAGAAATTCAAAAATTGTCTCAAGAATTTAACGAATTTAAAGACAAAACCACCAAAGACTTAGACACACTGAAACAAGAACTTACAGCCCTCAAAGATATGAAAAATACAGTAGAATCCCTCAGTAACAGAATGGAGCAAGCAGAAGAAAGGATTTCTGACATTGAAGATAAAGTCTTCGAACGCTCCCAATCTCTCAAAGAGGAAGAGAAATGGAGAGCAAAAACGGATCACTCACTCAGAGAGCTCTCAGATAATTCGAAAAAAAACAACATAAGGGTTATAGGAATTTCGGAGACTGATGAAGTGGCTGCCAAGGACACAGAGGCCCTTCTACATGAAATTATGAAAGAAAATTTTCCAGACATGCCTACAGAATCTGAAATTCAGATAGCAGACAGCTTCAGAACCCCAGCACGATTCAACCCCAATAAGCCATCTCCCAGACATATCATAATTAGCTTCACTAAAGTTAACATGAAAGAGAAGATTCTCAAAGCAGCTCGGCGAAAGAAAACTATAACGTACAAAGGTAAGAATATTAGAATAACTGCAGATCTCTCTGCTGAAACTTTTCAAGCAAGAAGAGGCTGGTCATCAACTTTTAATCTCCTAAAGCAAAAAAACTTTCAACCCAGGATCTTGTATCCAGCTAAACTGAGTTTCATCTATGATGGAGGAATTAAATACTTCAATGACATTCATATGTTGAAAAAATTTGCCATAAGTAAACCAGCTCTTCAGGATGTTCTCAGACCTATCCTCCACAATGACCAACCCAATCCTATACCACAAAAGTAAACTCACTCAGAATCTTCGGATCAAACTCCAACTTCCACACTGGCGAAAGGATTAAAAATGTCCACTGGACCTTTGAAAAACTCGATACCCAAAATTCCACCAGACTTATCAATACTCTCCATCAATGTGAATGGCTTAAACTGTCCTCTAAAGAGGCATAGGTTAGCTGACTGGATACAAAAACTCAAGCCAGATATTTGTTGCATACAAGAGTCACATCTCAACTTAAAAGACAAATACAGACTCAGGGTGAAAGGATGGTCATCCATATTTCAGGCAAATGGTAATCAGAAAAAAGCAGGTGTTGCAATTTTATTTGCAGATACAGTAGGCTTTAAACCATCAAAAGTAAGGAAGGACAAGAATGGTCACTTCATATTTGTTAAGGGTAATACTCAATATGACGAGATCTCAATTATTAATATCTATGCACCCAACCAGAATGCACCTCAATTTATAAGAGAAACTCTAACAGACATGAGTAACTTGATTTCCTCCAGCTCCATAATCGTTGGAGATTTCAACACTCCCTTGGCAGTGTTGGATCGATCCTCCAGAAAGAAGCTGAGCAAAGAAATCTTAGATTTAAAACTAACCATCCAATATTTAGATTTAGCAGACATCTACAGAACATTTCATCCCAACAAAACTGAATACACATTCTTCTCATCAGCCCACGGAACTTACTCCAAAATTGATCACATTTTAGGTCACAAGTCTAACCTCAGTAAATTTAAAGGAATAGAAATTATTCCATGCATCTTCTCGGACCATCATGGAATAAAACTTGAATTGAGTAACAACAGGAATCTGCATACCCATACAAAAACATGGAAGTTAAATAACCTTATGCTGAATGATAGCTGGGTCAGAGATGAGATTAAGAAAGAAATCACCAATTTTTTGGAACAAAATGACAATGAAGACACAAACTATCAGAACCTCTGGGACACTGCAAAGGCAGTTGTAAGAGGGAAATTTATAGCACTGCAAGCCTTCCTCAAGAGAACGGAAAGAGAGGAAGTTAACAACTTAATGGGACATCTCACGCAACTGGAAAAGGAAGAACATTCCAACCCCAAACCCAGTAGAAGAAAAGAAATAACCAAAATTAGAGCAGAATTAAATGAAATTGAAAACAAAAGAATAATACAACAGATCAATAAATCAAAAAGCTGGTTTTTTGAAAAGGTCAATAAAATAGATAAACCTCTGGCCAACCTAATCAGGAAAAAAAGAGTAAAATCTCTAATATCATCAATCAGAAACAACAAAGACGAAATAACCACAGACTCATCAGAAATCCAAAAAATCCTTAATGAATATTACAAAAAACTTTATTCTCAGAAATATGAAAATCTGAAGGAAATAGACCAATACTTGGAAGCACGCCACCTTCCAAGACTTAACCAGAATCAAGTGGAAATGTTGAACAGACCCATATCAAGTTCAGAAATAGCATCAACTATACAAAACCTCCCTAAAAAGAAAAGCCCGGGACCAGATGGTTTCACGTCAGAATTCTACCAAACCTTTAAAGAGGAATTAGTACCTATATTACTCAACCTGTTCCAAAATGTAGAAAAAGAAGGAAGACTACCCAACACGTTCTATGAAGCAAACATCACCCTGATCCCCAAACCAGGAAAAGACCCAACAAGAAAAGAAAATTATAGACCAATATCACTAATGAATATAGATGCAAAAATATTCAACAAGATCCTAACAAACAGAATCCAACAACACATCAAACAAATTATACATCATGACCAAGTTGGTTTTATCCCAGGGTCTCAAGGCTGGTTCAATATACGTAAATCTATAAATGTAATTCAGCACATAAACAAATTAAAAAACAAAGACCATATGATTCTCTCAATTGATGCAGAAAAAGCTTTTGATAATATCCAGCATCCCTTCATGATCAGAACACTCAAGAAAATTGGTCTAGAAGGGACTTTTCTTAAACTGATAGAGGCTATCTACAGCAAACCCACAGCCAATATCATATTGAATGGAGTTAAATTGGAATCATTTCCACTCAGATCAGGAACCAGACAAGGCTGCCCATTGTCTCCATTGCTTTTCAACATTGTAATGGAAGTTTTAGCCACCGCAATTAGGGAAGAAAAGGCGATCAAGGGTATCCATATAGGGTCAGAAGAGATCAAACTCTCGCTCTTCGCAGATGATATGATTGTGTATCTGGAAAACACTAGGGACTCTACTACAAAACTCCTAGAAGTGATCAAGGAATACAGCAGCGTCTCAGGTTACAAAATCAACATTCATAAATCGGTAGCCTTTATATACACCAACAACAGTCAAATTGAAAAAGCAGTTAAGGACTCTATCCCATTCACAGTAGTGCCAAAGAAGATGAAATATTTGGGAATTTACCTAACAAAAGACGTGAAAGATCTCTATAAAGAGAACTATGAAACTCTAAGAAAAGAAATAGCTGAAAATGTTAACAAATGGAAAAACATACCATGCTCATGGCTAGGAAGAATCAACATTATCAAAATGTCCATACTACCCAAAGCAATATATAATTTCAACGCACTCCCTATTAAAGCTCCACTGTCATATTTTAAAGATCTTGAAAAAACATTACTTCGTTTTATATGGAATCAGAAAAAACCTCGAATAGCCAAGACATTACTCAGAAATAAAAACAAAACAGGAGGAATCACACTACCAGACCTCAGACTTTACTACAAATCGATAGTGATCAAAACAGCATGGTATTGGCACAAAAACAGAGAAGTCGATATCTGGAACAGAATAGAGAACCAAGAGATGAATCCAGCTACTTACCGCTATTTGATTTTTGACAAGCCAATTAAAAACATTCAGTGGGGAAAAGATACCCTATTTAACAAATGGTGCTGGGTGAACTGGCTGGCAACCTGCAGAAGACTGAAATTGGACCCACACCTTTCACCATTAACTAAGATAGACTCTCATTGGATTAAAGATTTAAACTTAAGACATGAAACTATAAAAATACTAGAGGAGAATGCAGGGAAAACCCTTGAAGAAATTGGTCTGGGTGAGTATTTCATGAGGAGAACCCCCCGGGCAATTGAAGCAGCTTCAAAAATACACTACTGGGACTTGATCAAACTAAAAAGCTTCTGCACAGCTAAGAACACAGTAAGCAGAGCAAGCAGACAGCCCTCAGAATGGGAGAAGATATTTGCAGGGTATAACTCTGACAAAGGTTTAATAACCAGAATCCACAGAGAACTCAAACGCATCAGCAAGAAAAAAACAAGGGATCCCATCGCAGGCTGGGCAAGGGATTTGAAGAGAAACTTCTCTGAAGAAGACAGGCGCAAGGCCTTCAGACATATGAAAAAATGCTCATCATCTTTAATCATCAGAGAAATGCAAATCAAAACTACTTTGAGATATCATCTAACTCCAATGAGACTAGCCTATATCACAAAATCTCAAGACCAGAGATGCTGGCGTGGATGCGGAGAAAAGGGAACACTTCTGCACTGCTGGTGGGAATGCAAATTAATACATTCCTTTTGGAAAGATATATGGAGAACACTCAGAGATCTAAAAATAGATCTGCCATTCAATCCTGTAATTCCTCTGCTGGGCATATACCCAGAAGACCAAAAATCACAACATAACAAAGATATTTGTACCAGAATGTTTATTGCAGCCCAATTCATAATAGCTAAGTCATGGAAAAAGCCCAAGTGTCCATCGATCCACGAATGGATTAATAAATTGTGGTATATGTATACCATGGAATACTATGCAGCCTTAAAGAAAGATGGAGACTTTACCTCTTTCATGTTTACATGGATGGAGCTGGAACATATTCTTCTTAGTAAAGTATCCCAAGAATGGAAGAAAAAATACCCAATGTACACAGCCCTACTATGAAACTAATTTGGGACTCTCACATGAAAGCTATAACCCAGCTACAACTTAACAATAGGGGGAAGTGGGAAGGGGGGGGTGGGTAGAGGGAGGGGAATCGGTGGGATCACACCTGTGGTGCATATTATAGGGGTATTTGCGAAACTTGGTAAATGTAGAATGTAAATGTTTTGGCACAGTAACCGAGATAACACCGGAAAGGCTATGTTAACCACTGTGATAAAAATGTGTCAAATGGTTTATGAAGTGAGTGTATGATGCCCCATAATCATATCATTGTATACAGTTATGATTTAATAAAAAAAATTAAAAAAAAAAAAAGTGTGACACACACCAAGGCCCCACCCCCCTCCCTCCGTCCCTCTTTCTGCTTTACCCCCCATAACCTTAATTGTCATTAATTGTCCTCATATCAAAATTGAGTACATAGGATTCATGCTTCTCCATTCTTGTGATGCTTTACTAAGAATAATGTGTTCCACTTCCATCCAGGTTAATACAAAGGATGTAAAGTCTCCATTTTTTTTAATGGCTGAATAGTATTCCATGGTATACATATACCACAGCTTGTTAAGCCATTCCTGGGGAGACTCAGTTTTCTAACCTGAAAAGTGGAGAGGGATAGAGTCAATGGCATCTTACTATTGTCCCTTTTTTTTTTTTTTTCTTTTTTTGCAATTTTTGGGTTTGGAACCACCACCTCCGGCATAAGGGGCCAGCGCCCTACTCCTTTGAGCCACAGGCATGGCCCTTTTTCTTTTTTTGAGAAAGAGTCTCAAGCTGCCTGCTACCCTGGGTAGAGTGCCATGGCATCATAGCACATAGCAACCTCCAACTCTTGGGCTCAAGTGATCTTCTTGCCTCAGTTTTTCTATTTTTAGTAGAGACGGGGTCTCATTTTTGCTCATGCTGGTCTCAAACTTCTGAGCTCAAGCTCTCCTCCTGCCTTGGCCTCCCAGAGTACTAGGATTATAGGCGTGAACCACCGAGCCTGGCCCCATTGCCCTTTCTTATCAGAGACATGTCATTTGGTATGTATTGATATACACTTTCATACCATGGTGCTTTCTCCTTCCCCCTGCTAGCCCCTTTTCTCTCATCCCACACACCACCTTAGGAAAGCCTTGTCATATAGCAGGTTCATTTGCTCAGAGCCTGTGAAAGGTGGCTGTTTTTACTGCCTTTATATTTGGTTCTATTGAAACTCTGAGTCTGAAAGTGATGAGTGGGGGTTCTGAGTGTGTTCGCAGTTGTGGGAGCTGCCAGGGCATTGGATTGACTGTGCCTTCCAGGATGGTGAGGAGACAGAGCCTGGTCTGGAAGTGGGTGATGTCTGCAACCAGAAAATATTTCTCAAGCAGGCAGGCACATGAACGAACATGTCAGTTGTTCATTCTCTCCCATGAGTCCTTTCTAAAATCGACCAGCTAATTTCCCTCTTTATGTCTATGTATTATTAAAATTTTACTCATGCTATAAAATTCTACCCTGAAGTCCTAAGGTAACTATGAAATCTATAAAACTATTTTTGGAAAGCTTAGATGTTTAAGCTATCTCCTCTCCTCATTTCATAACATTCTGTGTAGAAAAGGGCAGGGAAGGAAGGACCCACAGAGACAGTCATTTTCATAAGGCTTGGAAGGAGATGACAAAAAATGGGAGAGGAACCGGTAAGTTCCCACCTAATGTACCCCAATACCTTTTGCTTGGCATTACCCAGTTACTTAACCTTTTTCACTTGAAAAACATATTCTTTATTAATTAATTTATTTATTTTTGTCAAGCAGTCACAGCTCCACAGAGCTAGCACGGAGGAAATGCAGTCAGCATTTATCATTTCATTCTGGCAAATCTAGGCAGAGCTGAAGACAGACTTCTCTCTGGTCACCATCCTCTGACCTTCACTCTCACACTTGCTTTTAAGGTGAGCAAGTCTTGTCTTGAAACCAATTAAATATATATACCATGGTGACTGCAGCATTCTTGAAAAGATGAGCAAGGGGAGTACCAAGAAAGAAGCAGCATTTCAGGATGAATTATTGATCAAGATTTCTCTCAAACACTTTTACACATTCAAGGGTCTGGCATTCCCAGCTGGGGGAGATTGCATCTTGGGTGGTCTTCACAGGGTTAAGAAAGATAACCTCTTTGCTCTAAATTCTATTTATTTGGTAGGTGGGAAATGTGTTTACATCTCTGTGTGTCTCCTTTTGTTTGGTTTTCCAAGAAAACCTGAATCAGCATGTTTCAGGGGAAAGCTAAAACATTTGACAGGCTTAGAGAAATGATGTGTGCCACTTGAAAAGAAATTAATTGAAAAAAATACCACTTTTCACTTATATAGCAGTTTCTATCCTTGTCCTTAAACAGGTTACAGATATTAATTAAATGCTGTCATGCATCATTTGTCACCATGGTTGATTAAGCCAAGTGGAAAGATCAGGTTTGATTATGGGTAGAGGTGGAGAAACTGAGGTGGTTTGGGAGGACTGATAAAATAGGGAGGAACCATCACCTTCATTTTTTGACAATTCATTCATCTCATGAGAACACCCTTGGAAATGCCAGAGGATATAGTTCACTCTAGTCTTGGTCTCCTCACTCATACCAGTTCCTAGCTTCTGTTTATTTCTATCTACCCAGATGATTGAACTGTCTCCTTACCAGTCAACTTAATTGCCTTTACCAGAGTATTAGTTACCTCTGGTTGTATAACAAATGGCCACAAACTTACAAGCTTACAACACACATTTGTAATCTCACGGTTTCTATGGGTTAGGACTCCAAGTATCACTTAGTTGGGTCCACAGCTCAGGTCTTACAAGGCTGCAGTCAAGGTGTTGACCAGGGCTGGGTCCTTACCTGGAGCTTTAGCTGAGGAAGAACCTGTGTGGTATTGGCAGCATTCAGTTTCCTGAAGCTGGTTTGTGCTGGCTGTCAGCTGTGGTTCCTAAAGGCCGCCCTCAATCCCTTGCCACATGGCTTCACCAACATGACCACTTACTTTATTATGTCAGCTGGGCAAGTGAGTATCCTAGCATCTGATGTGATGATGAAGTCTTATATAAAGAATGTAACTATAGCAGTTAGGGAAGAAAAGGCGATCAAGGGTATCTATATAGAGTCAGAAAAGATCAAACTTTCACTCTTCATAGATGATATGATTGTATATCTTGAAAACCCCAGGGATTCTACTACAAAACTCTTAGAAGTGATCAAGGAATACAGCAGCATCTCAGGTTACAAAATCAATATTCATAAATCAGTAGCCTTTATATATACCAACAATAGTCAAGCTGAAAAAACAGTTAAGGACTCTATTCCGTTCACAATAGTGCCAAAGAAGATGAAATATTTAGGAGTTTATCTAACAAAGGACTTGAAAGATCTCTATAAAGAGAAATATGAAACTCTAAGAAAAGAAATAGCTGAGAACATTAACAAATGGAAAAACATACCATGCTCATGGCTGGGAAGAATCAATACTGTTAAAATGTCCATACTGCCCAAAGCAATATACAATTTTAATGGAATCCCTATTAAAGCTCCACTGTCATACTTTAAAGATCTTGAAAAAATAATACTTCGTTTTATATGGAATCAGAAAAAAACTCGAATAGCCAAGACATTACTCAGAAATAAAAACAAAGCAGGAGGAATCATACTACCAGACCTCGGACAATACTATAAATCGATAGTGATCAAAACAGCATGGTACTGGCACAAAAACAGAGAAGTAGATGTCTGGAACAGAATAGAGAACCAAGAGATGAACCCAGCTACTTACAGTTATTTGATCTTTGACAAGCCAATTAAAAACATCCGTGGGGAAAAGATTCCCTATTTAACAAATGGTGCTGGGTGAACTAGCTGGCAACCTGTAGAAGACTGAAACTGGACCCACACCTTTCACCATTAAATAAGATAGACTCTCACTGGATTAAAGATTTAAACTTAAGACATGAAACTATAAAAAATACTAGAAGAGAGTGCAGGGAAAACCCTTGAAGAATTTGGTCTGGGTGAGTATTTTATGAGGAGGACCCCCTGGGCAATTGAAGCAGCTTCAAAAATACACCACTGGGACCTGATCAAACTAAAAAGCTTCTGCACAGCCAAGAACTCAGTAAGTAAATCAAGCAGACAGCCCTCAGAATTCGAGAATATATTTGCAGGTTATATCTCTGCCAAAGGTTTAATAACCAGAATCCACAGAGAACTCAAACGTATAAGCAAGAAAAGAACAAGTGATACCACCGCAGGGATCTCTTCTCTTGAAGAGAAACTTCTCTGAAGAAGACAGGCACATGGCCTACAGACATATGAAAAAATGCTCATCATCCTTAATCATCAGAGAAATGCAAATCAAAACTACTTTGAGATGCCATCTAACTCCAGTAAGATTAGCCCATATCACAAAATCCCAAGACCAGAGATGTTGGCGTGGATGTGGAGAAAAGGGAACACTTCTACACTGCTGGTGGGAATGCAAATTAATACATTCCTTTTGGAAAGATGTTTGGAGAACACTTAGAGATCTAAAAATAGATCTGCCATTCCATCCTATAATTCCTCTACTAGGTATATACCCAGAAGACCAAAAAGCACACCATAACAAAGATATTTGCACCAGAATGTTTATTGCAGCCCAATTCACAATTGCTATATCATGGAAAAAGCCCAAGTGCCCATTGATCCATGAATGGATTAATAAATTGTGGTATATGTACACCATGGAATATTATGCAGCCTTAAAGAAAGATGGAGACTTTACCTCGTTCATGTTTACATGGATAGAGCTGGAACATATTCTTCTTAGTAAAGTATCTCAAGAATGGAAGAAAAAGTATCCAATGTATTCAGCCCTACTATGAAACTAATTTATGGCTTTCACATGAAAGCTATAACCCAGTTATAACCTAAGAGTATGGGGAAGGGGGAGAGGGAGGGGAGGGTGGAGGGAGGATGGGCGGAGGGAGGGTGATTGGGGGGATTACACCTGCGGTGCATCTTACAAGGGTACATGTGAAATTTAGTAAATGTAGAATATAATTCTCTTAATACAAGAACTAAGAAAATGCCAGGAAGGCAGTGTGATAAAAATGTGTCAAACTGTTTATAAAACCAGTATATGGTGCCCCATGATCGCATTAATGTACACAGCTATGATTTAATATTAATAAAAATAAAAGAATGTAACTATTGAATGTGATTTGGAATTATCACTGGGATAGCCTCTTTTTTTTTTTTTTTTTTGCTGTATTCTATTGGATAGAAGCGAATTGTGGGTCCTGCCCACACCTAGGGTTAGGGGAATCACAGAAGGGTGTGAATACCAGGAGGCAGAAAGTATGGAGGTCACTCTGTGGTCTATCTGCTACACTCAGGAAACTGGGAATAGAAGCTTCTTTATACCCTTTAGCTTTGTGGTAAGATTTAAAGAAAAGAGGGAAGGATTTGGTCAGATTATTTGATATAATCTGTCTTGCAGAAAACACAAAAACTCAGCAGAGCATTGAACCCATACAAAATAGGTGTTTAATAAAGATCTCAGGGAAGCCCCAGAAGTTTAGCTCATTAACGCAGACCTACAGGACTAATATACTCAATTAGCAGCCAAAGTACTAAAATGGTCACCTTCACATCCCCCATTTTTTAGTTCCAGGATAAAGGAAGGATCAGCAAAAGAAATCCAGTTCAAATTCAATAAAGATTTATTGAAAGCCTATATTTTGTTCATGTCATTCTAAAAAGCTGAGGATGAGATACAGAACCTTTGCAGACTAGAGCAGGGTTTCTCAAAGTGTGGTTTTCAGCTGAAAAAGAGTCACCAGCAGACTGCCATAAAAGGCAAGTTCATGGGTTCCCTTTCAGACCCATTGGGTCAAACTGTCTAAGTGTGGAACCTGGTGATCTGTGTTTTACCAAAAACCCAAAAGGATGTCACTGACACTGCAGTTTGAGGACTCAGGTGGCGCACCACTGGCAAGGATTTAACATCCATGTGATTCAGTGAAGCTCTGTCGGAACTCAGCTCCTGACTCAGCGAGTCTGGAGAAGGGCCTCAGATTGTAGGATTGTGCATCTCTAACTAGCTGCCGGGTGATGTCCTTGCTGCCGGGCCTGGGCACACCTCCAATGGCCAGAGCAGAAGATAGAAAAGACAGGAAGGGAAAGGCTCTCCCTACCCAAAGTGACTATGAATCGGAGGAGGTTAAGTAATTTAAATATTTTAAGTGAAAATCTCTAGAGACTTTCTGAAAACCAGATGGGGATGGCTTCCCCCTCCCCACCCAGCATCTTTCAAATTTGGGGATAAAATGTAGGCTTTGGAGAAGAGAAGGGTTTGAGTGAGGAGAGTGTGTGATACCTGAAGGTGGAGTGCATCAGGGAAGATGTGAAGTTAAAAGGCACATTGTTAGAGAAATAAGGGCACACAAAGGGGAAAGTGAGGGCACTGGGGAGTGTCTGGGAGGCTAAAGCTTGGTCAGAGCCAGCTGGAATAGCCTGGGCAGGGAGAGAACCTCCCTTTAGCAGGACCTAAAGGAGCGATGGAGCACAGAGCACGCTGGTACCCCATCAGCCAGAGGAAGGGGGAAAGAAGATAAAAGAGACAGGAGATTTAACAATTATAGATCACAATCAATCAGGAGTCTCTGACCAAATGCACAAAAGAGATTAGAGAACAAATGTACCTTTCTAGGCAAAACTTGAGGACAGCTGTCAAGTTGATAAGGGAGACAGACACCAATTTAGTTTCCCACTAGAAGCCAACAGTGGTATATCTTGAAGGCAATGGTTTGATTTTGAGCTGGAGAGTGGGAGTAAAAAACATGCCTGGAAGGTTCAGAGTGGCTAATTAATATTTTAAACCTCGGTAAAGCTAACTTAACTATGGGATCAGCACCATTTTGGAAAGCCTGAGGCAGGGCGATCGGAGGGAAAAGACTATGGACCTGGGCTTCAGGGGAACTGGCTTCTCCTTTTGGTTCATTTATTCATTCATTACAAATTTACTGAGTGTCTGCCAGATTCTACACTTAAATCATAAGTTCAGGAGAATTTAAAATAATAATAAAATAACAGAAAATGATATAATGATAAAGCTAATAATAACATTTTGAGTGATTAATTTGTACTAAGTACTGTCCATGTTTACTATTATATTTATCAGAAACTTTACATATCAGAACTATCTATTGAGGTGAATAGTGTTTTATACTCACTTTCTTTAGATGTAGAAACTAAGATGAAGAAATAATAAGACCAACTTTTTCTGCTTTAACAGGACTTGTATTCTAGCAGTATGTTCCCAAACAACAGAATGGCTTTGGTGACTTTTTAGTTGTTTTTTTTTTTCTTTTCTCCTAAAGCCATGTAAATAATAGCTAAAATTGTTAAGAGCTTGCTCTGACTCAGAATATCCCATTTCATCCTCACAATAACCTTAAGAGGCAATTATCATTCCCATTAAACAGATGAGGAAACTAAGCTTCAAAGAGTTTGAAGAGATTTAAACCCAAACAATCTGACTTCAGAGTAAGATATAACATGACTTTATATTAGGACCTTAGACTAATTAATCTCTGAGCTCATACCCCTGTGAGTTCCTGAAATCTCATATAGTTTATAGGCTAGATATTCTTGAACCAGCTATGTGAGGTAATAAACCCTAAGGGATAGGTTGAAGAACAGAGCACAAGCTAAGGACAAGTTGTGCTGGGGAAAAAAAAAATCGATTTGACCTCTGTGTGCAATGATGGTGAAGAGAAAATTTAAGCTCCCCCACCCGTGGCTGATGGCACAAGATGGGCTATGTCCCATGGACTCAAACCCAGTAGCATGCAGATGTTATGATCAGCTCAGAGACCTCAAAGTGCAAGAAAGAACTGACTCTTTGAGAATGCAGAGATCTGCTTAACCACAAATCCAGAAACCTTTCCTGATCGAGATGAACAGGAAAGGATTTAAATTGAGGTCCTGAACTGCAAAGAGAACACATTAATCATGGTCATTGCTGGAGTCAGAAACAAATTCATTTTTTCTGCAAGGAGTGTCATTAAGCAGAAAATCAGGTCCACAGGTGAGGGAGGTGGGAAGGTGTCTGAGGGCAATGACAGAGGTGTCCCTGTAGGCACTAGAATAAGTGCCTGTTCAGACTCTGTAGAACTTCTGTGAATAAGGTAAAAGGTGTACACAGACCATGTGCACTCTTTTGGGTTATGTAACAGATAACCCCAAATTTAATAGATGCTGACAGCTTTAAGGTAGGCAGAGTCAAAATGATTCAGTCATTCATCCAATCAATATTTAGTGAATGTCTACTAAGTTCCAGGCCTAAAGGACTTAGCCAAGAACAAAACAAAAATGGTCCCTGTCCTTATCAAGCTTATTTCTAGATACAGAAAATAATTGAAGAGTCTGATAACGGTAGATAACATAATAATTAGACAAGATGATTTGGGGTGGTGATAACTGCTGTGAAGGGCACACCTAGGATGATCTGATAGGGAGTGGTGGAGGGGGGCACTGTCTTAGACACAGGGTGAGGGAAGAGCTCTGTTAGGAGGCAACCCTGGACCTCAGACTGGAAGGATGAAAAGGAATGCACATGAAAAGCAAGGGGAAAAAAGCTCTGGGAAGAGGGAGGGAAAAGCAAGAACAAAGGCCTCTGTAACAAGAGCAAGGGAGACTGTTTGGGAACTCACAAGGGCCTCTGGTGGCTGGTGTGTAGCGTGGGAGGGGGGCTGGGGATAAAGTGTGGCAGGGAAGGGACCAGCACACCAGCGCAGGGGCCCATGAGGCAGGGTGCCATGGGCTGCAGGAAGGAGGCAGGCTTTATTCTATGAGCAAGTGAAACATTTTCAGCAAAGGGGTATCTTGGTTTGCTTTATGAAAAAGATCCCTCTGCTACAGGAAGGGAATGAATGGTGGGTGATCCAGAGCAGTGGCAGGGAGACCAATGAGAAGACTACTGCAGTTGTCCAAGTGGGAGATGAGGGTGACTGGGATTAAGATGGGGGCAGGGCGCATGGTAAAAAGTGGATGGATTTAAGAGCTATTCTGGAGAGGGAGCTGACAGGATTTGCTGATGGATTAGATGTGGGGTGAGTAAGAGGGCATATCTGTGCCCCAGTATCACAATTTTTCTGTGCTTGAATCTCTCCTTTGTGCTTTTGGTTCAGCTCCATGCAATAAAGATGTCCCCACGTGTGAAGCACAAGTGACCAGTCTGCTTTCCTCCTGCTTTTCGCTTCATCTGATGTCCATGCCCAAAGGCAGGCCACAGGGGTGAGGGGAGGAGAGAGAGCCAAGTGCCTGGACCACCAATCACCTGAGCCTACAGCCTCTCAGCACAATCAGCTTTGGGGCTGTGACAGATCAATAGAAAAGAAAAATAATTCTATCTAAATCCTGGATGTCTAAGCTTGTGTCTGATTTTCAATACTAATTGGGTGAGGGGGCAATAAAAATTTGGTCAAAGCATTGCTGCATAACCAAAGTTCACCCTGTCCCCTATGCCACAAGCTCCCTTTCCAAGATGGCCCCTCTGTCTGGACCCTGGCATGCTGAAGCCAGGTACCATTTCACATAGGGTGGGTCGTGGGCTGCAGGTAATCTGTAGAAATGCTATCCCTTGTGTCCTCATCAAAGCCAATAAGCCACAAAGAGGGGGAAATGAAGGCCTTTTAAATCCTTAAAAATAAAACATAAACTCCTCCATGTATATGTATATGTATAGGTACATACCCAGAGCTAGGCTTCAGTGATGGGTCTTGCAAAACCAGGGAAAATAAAATAGAATCTTAAGTGGGAGAAAAAACAGGAGCAGTGAGGAGGAAATAGGTTGTGAGCTTTGTTTGGCATGTGGATAAAGGGAAGAGAGCTGGTAAGATGGAGTGGTGGCCCTCTAACCCTTCAGACAGAGGGTTCCCTCCCCTCCGAGCCTTTAATACATGTCCCCATGTTTTGATAATTATTTCACCCCTTGGGACTTCGTTGCTTTGTAAATGAAGATGCTAGAGGAAAACACATAATAAAATCTTAATTGCCTGGAGACAGAGGACTGGAACAAATGATCAAGAGGTCATTGCCAGCACTGAGGCCTGTAATTCCACACAGGAGGCTGTACATGCAATGATAAAGGTTCCGGAGTAGCCATCAAGTTTACTCACCAACTCTCCTGTGTATGAGTAGCCTTGGACAAGTTACTTATCTTCTCTGTATGTTAATTTCCTAATTTATAAAGTTCAGATCATGATAAGGTTGTTGTAGTGTGAATAGGTTAATATAAGTAAGTCACTCGGAACAGTGTCTGGCACATGGCTATTGCCCCCTAAATATTAGATGTGTTTTCTCTGAAAACAACTCTTGTGTACTCTATTATTTCACCCTATTATTTCAGCTTCAAAGAATTCAGTTTAGGCTCATCACCCATAGCACAGTGGTTACGGCATCGGACACATGCACTGAGGCTGGCGGGTTCAAACCTGGCTCCAGCCAGTTAAACAACAATAACAACTGCAACAAAAAATAGCTAGACATTGTGGCAGGCACCTGTAGTCCCAGCTACTTAAGAGGCTGAGGCAAGAGAATCACTTAAGCCCAAGAGTTTGAGGTTGCTGTGAGCTGTGATACCACGACACTCTACTGAGGGCCACATAGTGAGGCTCTGTCTTAAAAAAAAAAAATTCAGTTTAAAAATTCAGTCTCAGGTTTCCGACATGATTTGGAGTCACCCTGTCCATTCTCCTGATTCCACAGAAAGTTTGTCTAAACTACCCCAAAGAGATAGGAGTTTGTACCACATACTATAATTTGGGAAAGCACCCTGAGGTGTGTGGTTTCTATGGGCACCCTAAAAGGTGGTGGACTTGGACATGACAAGGAAGTCCCCTTTGATTAGGAAGGTGGTCCCCACACCACCTTAATTGAGGCCAATGTTAAAAATCTTTTGGAAAAAGATCAATGACGAGCTGTTTTCAAGCATCGACAGTTACCTGAAGAGATGGCTCACACTCTCATCTCCCCCATCCATGTCTTGGCAACGCAGGAAACAGAATAACCTCTTCCCGAAGAGCCAAAGCCAAAGTTCACTAAATTACTGTTAGTGTCATTAAAAATCAGAGACACAACTTCACAAAGCGTTGGGGATGCACAGTTCCCAGAGTCAGGAGCAGAGGCTATTGGGACAGGCAGGGAGAGAGTGGCGACTTCATGACCTGACTTGGGGAGCTGAAGACCGCCCAGAAGTCTTCCCTGACAGTGCAATTGTGAGTGTTTCTCCAAAACATGAGTAATAAATGGCACATGGGTGAGTCTGTGATTTAACAAACACAGGGATCTTCTGGAGCAACTGCCCATCTTCCTCATCCTGGAAGAAATGAGCAGCATTGCAGATGCCTTTCCTTATTTAATGGGAAACTGAGATCCAGAACTTATCTGAGGTTGTAAGAAACTAGGAAGGCTCAAACTAGAACTCTGTTGTGTAAATCCTGACTGCTCAGGCAGCCTCTTCCCTGGTATTCTAAACAAGAGGGGAAAAGATATCTCTCCACAGAATCTTTTAGTTAACCCTTTGCTTGACGCAAGACAGTGAAATGTTTTGGAACACATAGGGAAAACAGCCTCCAGCTGGTCTTCTGTTCTCTGGTCCCTTGTCCTCCAATTCAATACAGTTGCCAGAGTGATTTTCTAAAACTTAAATATGCTCGTGTCACTGTGCTGGACAAGTCTTTAAAGAACTCCCCCTTGACCTCAGGGTAAAATTCAAAAGGCCTCTCATGAGCAGGCTCCAGCCTCCTCCTATCAGTTTCAGCTCCTCCCCACTCCCAGCGCTCACAGTCTGTACTCCACCGCTCACAGTGCTCACAGTCTGTACTCCACCGGGGGCACCTGCCCCCAGGCCTCCAGCAGGTGTCCTCTCTCCACTCTCACAGAGGTGCTGAGTATGCTGCACACTGCCCATCCTTCCTTTCCAGCTTTCTAACTTCAATTCCTCTGTAGCTAGATATTACCTCCTTCCGGGGCCTTCCCCACCTGCAGTCTGATGAGGTTCTTCTGTGAGTGTTCTCAAAGGACACCGAGGGAGCCCTAGCAAGGACATTTCACCACTTTGAAGTTTTCCACTTGCTGGGCTTCCTGTGAGCTCCCCTGGGGAAGAGGCTGGGAATAGACACAGATGTGTGTGCCTGCTTTGTGTCAGATAGTTAACAAATGCCTCTCTCACCTAAAGTTGGTCCCATTTATCTTTAGTAATTTAGTAACATATAACTATTTGCGTGTCTATTTCACTAAACCTAGGGAAAAACCAGGGTTAGAGAGCTGGCTGCTGATTACTCTGAAAGTGACAATCAATCGCTTCCTCTGAGAAAAAGAGTGGCATCAATAACCCAAAATTGACGATGGTCCGGAAGTCATCTCTGGGTGATTTGGGTGCCTGACGTTGTGGTACAGGAATGTGCGTGCATATGAGACAGAAAGGGACATGGGCGATTACGTGTGAGGGGAGCTTTACAATTTGACCTTTGTTTTAGCTGAGACTGCGTACGTGCCTGTTTCCTGAAAGCATACTCACCAACAAAGAGAGTGAAGAAGAAAAGGTGGCAAAAGTTGGAAGAAATGAGTCTGGTATTGTCAACTGCCTGTAGACACAAATGCAATCTATCACACGGATAACCCAGGAGCCTGCAGCCCAGGAATTGAGCAACAAGCTGTTCACGATCCCTTGATAATGATAATACCCGCTTACATTTAGGTTGCATGCTAGAGTTTACAAAGCACTTGGACATACGCGTTTTTTCTCATAATGTTCAGAAAGGTGTAAAGAATATCTTTCCTTGTTTTATCTTTAAATAATGTAATAAGCAGTGATGTACCGACAAAAAGTATAAAAACTGAAACCTTGACAAAAACCTGTGTCCATCTGTGTTACAGTCTTCCCCATTCCACCCTCTCTTCCGTCCCACACCTCCTAATACCATGCCAAAGGAACCGATCTCATCTCCTTTATATGTATTTCTAAAATGCTTATTGTTTTTATTTTAGTGTTTCTGACTTTATGAAGCAGGTATTATGCCACATGAGATATCTGGGCCTTACGGTTTTTTTGTTTGTTTGTTTGTTTTTTGTAGTTTTTGGCAGGGGCTGGGTTTGAACCCACCACCTCCAGCATTTGGAGCTAGCGCCCTACTCCTTTGAGCCACAGGCACCACCCTGGGCCTTACTTGTTAAAAAAATTAATATATTGCTAGGTTCCTTCCATATTATTGCTGATTTTGCCTGCTAGGTAATGTTCCATTATATGACCAATTGCGCCACAATTTACTCACTCACTTCTCATCGCCCGGTACTTGAGCTGTTTACATTTTTGTCTTGAAGAGTGCTTCCCTGACCATTCTTGCCCATGTGTCCTGCCACACGTGAGCAGGAGTATCTCTTAGGGATTCACCGAGCAGGATTGCCAGGGGATAAAGAGAGCGAATGATGAACTTCAAAACTAATGTCAAACAGTTTTCTAAAATGGTGGTACCAAATTGCATGCTTGCCAGCAGTGCATGGAAGCACACATTTCTCTGAATCCTTTCCAGAAATAATATTGGTACAAATGAGTAGGTGATAAACATGAGGCTCAATCTAGCAAGCTTTGGGCTAAATAAGGCTATTTATCTTCTAGATTATTTTACTAGGTTTTTTAAAACTTAAATTGGAAAGCCTTTCAATAGACAGATGTTCTTCAGTCTATTCTAGGCCCCACTGTCCCCCACTGTTTGTGCAGGGGCTAATTCACACATTTATATTATCTGCCTGGGTTTGAGATCTCTGTGATTCCATAAAGTCTATAAATTTAGACTTTCAGAAGAATAATGGTTTTAAGCTAAAATGCTTTCTAGAAGAGTGTAGGAAGAACCCAGTTGAGTGATATTTTTAACAAATTATTTTCAAAAACCAAAGATGTGGATATTCTGTTCCTAACAAAGTGAATTATAATCTAAGATGTTAGTGAAATTCAAATTCAAGAGATAGTTGCAACTGGGATAATACTTGACATAAAAGGTTGAAGGCATACACTGCCCTAATTAATCCTCATGCTGATTTTTAGATGTGTATATTATTATCCCCATTTTATAGGCAAGGAAAATAAAGCACAGGAAAGGTAATTGGCTTCACAAGCTAATAAGTAGGAGAACTGGGATTTGTATTTATACTTGAACAACTGACTTCCAAACCCACGTGCAGTACACTATCTCACACTGCCTCCCAAATAACACTGATCAAGTGTCCTCTCTTTGTAGAGTACTGACTAGCTCGATGGGAAGCAACTAATTTAACCCCCAATAGTTCTGCAGGTGGTTACAGTCCTTGCTCTTGCTGTTCTACAGATAAGGAAGTGAGGTCCAGAGAAATTAGGGGACTTATCCAAGATCACCTTGGTAGTAAGTGAGGGCAGTGAGATATGAACATAGCCTCTTTGTGCCACCACCAGTGTCTTATTCCACTGAGTTTCCAAAGGAAAGGGTCATTTTGGAAATGGAAAATCAATGAAGTTCACATGAAAGGCCCTAAGAGGAGTCATTGCAAACTTCTATAAATTATTCTTCCTAGTTAGAATCACAAGTTCCTTCACAAACAGGCAGAGAAGTTGACTGCAGAAGTATGTTTGGGAAAAGAGGGAATGGTTTTACCCCTTTTGATCTGGGAACTGAATATCCCCATAGACATTGGGGTGTACTTGTAGTATAATTGTCTCCTTTGGAAGCCTGTTAAAACAGAAGGCACACACCAGAAATTAGAGATTCACTAATCTTTCTGGAAAGGAGAGCACTATTAGAAAAGCAGTCTTCCAGAGAAAAGTAACACCCTTCCTGGAAATAGTGACAGAGGGGAACTCTCTCCACAATGTTTTAATGTGATACCCTTCTCCTTTGAAAAGTTAAGAGAATAAACAGATTACCTTTTATAAAAAATTGAACTTTGAATTTTTCTATTCAAGGTTGGCTTCATCCCATCCTGGGTCCTACTAAGGGTTATACTGCAGAGACCAGGAGAACCTCCCAACTTCAGAATAGTCCCCCAGAGAAGCCATCACTGGATAATACACCAATAACGGTTCTGACTTCATGTCTGTTGAGAGAAACAGTGTTTCCTAAAGCCTGAGAAATAGCACAAGTATGTCCAAGCTTTGGTGAAATCTGCCTCCCTCTGCTCTGGACTTTTCATTCTTGGAAGTCCTAGGTGAAGAACTAGACAGAAAAGATGTCATAAATGAATAAGATAGATCCTACACTCCAAATCCTACAGTCTAGTGGGGAAGGCATATTTAGAAATAGGCAGATGCCAGGGACTAGGTGCAATGACAGAAGCATGCAGCCAATCCCGCAGATGGGGGGAAAGTGATTAATACTCTCCACAGTGGAGAAAACCATGCAGAAGAGGAAACAAGAGCCGAGTTTTAAGGATGAGTGTAATGCTCAGTTCTATCTGTGCAATCGCACACGTTTCTGGAACTCTTTGTCTTTGGCTATCTCTTGGCCAAAGAAGCAGAGAAGTTATCTCCTGTGAGACAGAGAATTAACACTTTCATTTGCAGAGCTGAGATTAGATGGCCCTAAGACTAAGGAGCAAATCTATCACCTTGAAAGGCCTCCCTACAGATCGCATTCTTTTTTCTACAGTGCAGGAAGAACACAGATCTTCCAAATGGTCTCCACCTATCTGGATTTATTTCATACCTATGGAGACAGAGGATGAACTGATAACCTCCAGCAATAGCATCCTGCCTCTTATCTTTCTCCCTATTATTTGACAACATTTGCGATCTTTTCTATTGTCTCAGAATCCACAAGTTCAAACTGGCATCTCTGTCTCTTATGACCATCAGATCCCAGAGGTGACTCTGCTCTGCGCTCAGCTCCAAAGAAACCACAGGTTAATTTTATTCCAACATAGTGGCAGAGAGAAGGGAGGTGGGAGAATTGGCATCACCTGCTTTCAGACAATTTTAGCAACCCCACTCCTCCTGTCCCCCTCCCTCCCGTCGAAGTCAAACAAAGCAAACCATTCCATCCTGATCTGTCCCTTTCCCCTGCACTATATAAAGCTAGCTACAGATGGCATGCATGGATTGATGCTCCAAAACTCCCCGGTGCCCACTCCCTTCCATCAAGCTGGTTCCCAAATCTGTGGATGCAGCAGACTTCAGAAGAGGAAGCGGCGTGATCACACAGCATGGGCCTTGGCATGCTGGAGTCTGGGCTGTGCCAGGCCGTGAGGCCCGAGTCTCGCCTGCTCTGATGCAGCACTTGGAATGTCATCTGGTTGCCCCACTGCCCATGTGTTGGGGGTCCAGTGTGGAAAGCCGAATTTCTCTATTTAGTGCGTGCAAGTCATAGGTAAAGAAATCCCTTATAAAATAGGAGGAAAGAAAATAAGAAAATCATCAGGGGGAAGCAGTTGAAGAGCTTGGAGGAAAAAGCCTTGCATACATCCCTCTTTACTAGTTTATTTGCCCGCATACAACTTCCAGAGAAAGGACTTGGGTAGTGCCAGCTAAGAAAGTATAAGATAGATTATTTTGAGCCTCTCTCCCTTAGGAGTTTTTGTACTGCTCTTGATACTCTTCCATTCCCCTTGCCCCACAGCTGCTTGGGAGGCTGAGACAAGAGAATCTCGTAAGCCCAAGAGGTGGAGGTTGCTGTGAGCTGTGACTCTATGGCACTCTACCCAGGGTGACAGCTTGAGACTCTGTCTCCAAAAAATATATATATATATATACTTGTTCCCCCAGTCATTCTAGATTCCATCCCAGATTCCTTAATAACCAAAATTACAGTGATTTATTAACATTTATTATGTTCCATGCACTGGATAAAATGTTTTATACTTATTTTCTCATTTAATCCTCAGGCAAAAATGAAGGCTAGTATTATTTCCCCCATTTTTTCAGAAAAGAAAACAAAGATGTTAAGAAAGCTGCCAAGATCACACAGCTCTTACATGGGGGAGCCAAGATCCAAACCCAGGCCTACAAGATTTAAAATGCTTTATCCCTAAAGGATCTCTTCAACCTCAGCTAGCTGTCATAACAGAGCCAAAAAGCATTACCTGAAGCTGGCTACCTTGGAGATATTTACATTTTAATAGCCTGTCTCCTAACGAGGCTTCAATGAGCAAAGAAATGAATTGCTTGTAATGTGATTTGGGGCACTGTAATAGGTCACAGAGGAAATACATGGGGTCACGGTGTCTCAAATAACAGCGTCTATCTCAACTCCATGTAATGAAGCCAAGCTCATCTGAAGGAATGTTGAAGCTCCTGCTTAGTGTTTCTTTCAATAGAAACTGTGCTTATTAGGTGTTCACAACAAAGAGAAATTTTGTTTGGATATAGGAAAGTCTTCCCAGTGAGCAAGCCTGTGAAGTCTGGTAAGACTGACTATAACACACACACAAACACACACACACTCACACACACAGTCAGCTCTCGTGCTCCAACCCGATGACGCTTAGTTTTCCTGGTCACAGAGAGATGTACAAGATAATTTCCTGAGAAAACTTTTGGCTCAACTTGGAACCCTTATCATTTACTCGAAGTATCTTGTTTTATTACCTAGGACTTCCTAAAAATCCACACATAGTTGGTACTTTCTGTGTTATTAAAACAGCGTTAGATAAGCAAAGCTAGAGACTTCCAATACATTCTTTGAAAAGAATAACATTCCCCCCCCCCCCCACGACTTAAGAACGAGTTAGCCAACAATGCTTGGGGATTCAATTGCCACCCTGCTCTAGGCTTCCAGATCTCTCTAGAGGGGGTCTCTAATTACAACCCAAGTTGGCTTTCTGTTGTCCTGAACTAATCCTTATAGGAAATCATTTCCCAATAAGCTATCAAATACAACCTTGAAAGCAAACAGCAGACCCATCACTTTTATCTGTCTGTCTCTCCCCTCCTGCTGTGTAGCGAGAGGTCCTCTTCAGAGGAGGAGACAAAAATGATGGTGATCTACGGGCTCCTGGGACTGGCAGAAGCTAGGCTGCCAGTTCCTCTCTCAGGTCCTCCCCCTCTCCTCTCCCTGGAGTCCCAGAGGACACGGAGGCTGCTCTACCTAAGGGGAGAGGAAGGAAGTTGTTAGGAGGAAAACCCAGGAGGAAGGCTGCAGGAGGAAAACCCGGTAACATTCCATCATTCATTCCAGACCCTGCCCTATGCAAATCAAAAATGAAAGTAAGTGTAAACAGAGCTTCATTTCTGAAATGTAAACAGAGAGCTGGATGAATACAGGTTTAGATGTCTTAGGGTTTTCCTTCTAGGTTCTCTTCAGCATTTTAGTACAGACAGGGAGCCCTGAATATTCTACTTCCTGTACTATCAGAAAAGATAGACAAAGCACTCACAATTACTTATTAGTGACCCAAGGTATGTTTTTGTCCAAGGGAATTTGCATGCCTGTAATCCTAGCACTCTGGGAGACTGAGGTAAGTGGATCACTTGAGCTCAGGAGTTTGAGACCTGCCTGAGCCAGAGTGAGAACTGGTCTCTACTAAAAATAGAAACATTAGCTGCCCCTGTGTCACATGCCTGTAGTCCCAGCAACTCAGGAGGCTGAGGCAGAAGGATTTCTGGAGCACAGGAGTCTGAGGTTGTAGTGAGCTGTGCTGGTGCCACTCAACTCTACTTGGGGTGACAGAGTGTGCATCTGTCTCAACAACAACAACAACAAAGGCAACTGCACTTAAGAAAGGATGTCAAACCTCGGCAATGCACAACCTCAGAGTAAAAACCAAATTCCTTGTTGTAGGGCTCTGCAAGCCTCTTCACCATTTGCCACCCCCAGTTCTCTGACCTCATTTCTTCCTGCTGCCCCCTCTCTTCTCTTCTCATCCCACTCCAGCCAGCATGGCCCCCTACCTGCATCTCCCATCTTAGGGTCTTTCCCCTGGCTATTATTTTTGACTTGAATAATATTTCTTCAAAAATCTCCTTGGCTCACTCGCTCACTACACCAAGCCTTTTCTCAAATACCACTTTGCAAGGAGATCTCTCCTCTTCCCTAAACATTCTAATAGAAATACAGACTCGCCTCTAAGCTCTCCCCAAAACACCTTCCCTGGGCACAGTTCGTCCTTTTCCGTAGCTCTCATTGTTTTCTAACAGGCTACATAATTTATTTATGTTGTTTATGGTTTATTTTCCTTTATCTTCACAGCCTGCTACAAAGGAAACTCTGTGAGGGCAGGGATTTTTCGGTTCCTTCATCACTGATGTATCTCAGATATATAGGTTAATGCCTGCCACATAACAGACGCTCAAGAAATGTCAGCTGAGTGAATGCTGAATGAAAGGAGTGCACATCTCTAATGGAGGAATGTCATGTACACTCTAGAACTGGCTGTTCACCCCTGCCCATGTCCTGGGGGGTCAGGTCCACCTCAACATGTGCAGAGCAGGCCCGCGTGTCCCTTGTATTCATTATAGCATTAGTCCTTAGACCCCTTAGGTCTATTTCCCTTTGCACATGTGTGTATTTCACACTCTGCACCAAAACTTTAAGTGAGCCCTCCCAGCTTCTTAGCTCCTGTCCATTTCCCATTATATGTCTTGGGTGCCCACACCCCCTCATTTTGCTTCTTTACTTGCCTCCAATTGAGGTTCCTTCTCCCACTCTGTCACTGGGCCCCGGGTCTGCATGTCAGCTGAGTCTGCTTGGATACTAGGCTCTCCTGCTTGCAAACAACCCCCACAGGCACCCCACTTGCCTCACAGAGACTCTTGTAGGGGAACGCAGACCTGGGAGAAAGTCAAGCTCCCGAATATATCTGGAGATATATTGTTATCAATACTATCTGAACACATCGAAAGCAATAGCAAGGAGCTCTCAGCTCCATCAGGAAACAAGTCTAATAAAGAGTATGATGCACAATTATGCCTCTCTTTGTTCTGAATGTCAGAACTAACCTTGAATTTGTACATCAACGTGACAAGAGCAACACATGTAAAAACCAAAAGCCACAATGATGACAAACTGTCCCCAAATTGCACATGTGTTTTACAGAAAATTTCTCCTGGTCTAACTCTTTCTGACAGTAAAAATCAAATGATATTTTATTTTTCAACAGCCACTCAATCTCTAAGCTGGGCAGCCATTTTTTAAACTGTCAACAGCCATGCAGCCAACTTTATAGCCTGGAAACTCTGAGCTCCCCGGACCAAGGAGGGGCTGCTGGGTATGTGTCCTGCTGAGCTCTGCCCCAGCCCATCACATCTGTGAAATGTCAGCGTCCACATTCATCATCAACCCCCCCAACACACGTCCCCTCCATCCCCTCCTGTGTAGAACCTTCCTGTATTAAACCTCATAGCTACAGTGTGAAAATAATATCTAATGTGTGCATGTCACTTTATAGATTCCAGAGCACATTTACATCCATAACCTAATCTTGCCCCATAGCAACACAGTTGGGGGGGTATTATTTTCCATATTTCCTAAAAGTAGAGACTGAAGTTTTGGAAATGTAAGGGACTTGTGTGAGGCTACACAGCTGGTCTGTGGTAAGTCAGGGTCAAATTCAGACCCTTGGATGCCACATCCAGGGTTTGGCCGACCCTCAGTCCCCAGTGCTGTTCAGCTCCCCAGCTGATGTTCTGTGGATAGATTGTCTTCATGCTCCCAACAAGCTTTTGCCTATCGTAACCCCTTATCAATACTGCTCATTGATTTCAGGTTCAGACACCAGGCATGCATTCTCTGCCCAACCTCTCCTTCCACCTTTGGGCTCTTGGGCTCCACTTGGACTGTTGCCCTTAGTATATTGGATCACAATTTCTGGCTTGTGCATCTCTCTCCTTCTAAGGGCTCCTCCAGAACAAGAGTTCTGTCTCATTCAGCTCTGCTACCCCAGAGTTTAGCACAACACTTGATTTGGAAGTTTGCAATGAAGATAAATAAAATTTGAGAAGCTGGATGAATGATGACTGTGCCCAAGAGAAGATCCCAGCCCTCTCACACCATCACTGCCATACAGACCCCTGCAGAGCCCACCAGGCAGAGGCACGCTGGGGAGTTATGGGGCAGGGGTGTCCCCGCATGTCAGTGTCTACAGTTCCCACAGTACTGCTGCTCCAAAGCCCATGGGGGAAACTCAGCACAGAGAAGACAGAAATTGACAGAGATGACAGGGACTGAAACCCAGGAATGGAGGGGAGAAGGGCTGTCAAAATTGTGGACAGAGGGAGGATGGCAGGAGGAGTGCAGCTCCTCTCCAGCTGTGCCCTTACTGTGGAGGTTCTAGGAGGTCACTGTGCTTGAGGCCATTAAAAGGACAGCAATGGAAGAGCCAGGGAACACCAGGGGCTGCGATCTGGAATTTCTTCTCCATGTACAGAAGTTCAAGCACCTTGAGAAGGGGCACAGCTATAGTGAGGTGCACCTCCACAAAGCTCACTCCAAACCCCTCTTCCAATTTGGGCCTCTCTCCCCCAGACACACAAACCTGAATACACATGACTCCTGCCTGTGTAGAGCACTCTAGGAAGGGGACCTCATACATCCACATGAAGTTAGGGAGGCTATAACAAGGGCTATGAAAGAGATGCTGTGGGATTAAAAGTGAGCTTAATTCCACCTGAATGGTGTCAGAACCCCCGGGGGAGTAGGTATGCATTCAGCTGGGCCCAGAAGAATGACATTAGGGCCACTTTGGGGTGGCTGCCTAGGTCTCTAGGTAGAATCCCAGTCGTTGTCATGATCCCCTTCCTGGGGAAGAGCTTAGACAAGACTATGCTCCCCCAGGAGCAGCTGAAGTCAATCAGGAAATGAAAAGCAGAGAATGGGGGTTCAGGGTCCTGCCTGTTCCATCCTCCCTGGGGAAGGTGTTGATCCGCTAACACATGCCAGGGAATGACACTGATACCGTGACAACTGAAGATATTAAACAAAAGCATGTACGTAAAATGCCCTGAATAGTGCCTTTTGTTTCCTTACCCAGGACATTTTATTCTCTTTAAGGTTTGCTTTCAAACTTGACCCACAGTGTCAGTGTCTGCTCCCAGTCTTGGTGTCTCATCTAAATACAGGGACTTCACTAAGAAATCAGGGAAAAGTGGAGGCAATATTCCATAAGAATAGGAGGACTTGAGACGCATCAGGGGATGGGAAATACTTCCGCACTGCTGACACAGACAGCACATGGGAGAGGGTAACAGAGGCCAGGTAGCCAAAGGATTTGGGGATCGGACCGTGTGGGGCTGTGAAGGTCAAGCCAGGGAGTTTCGTGTGGCCTGAGCATTGCCCACAGAAGGCTGCTGTGACAATCTGATAAGGTCTTTGCCAGCTTTCTTGGAACCCAAGTCTTCATCTCATTCTATTCCAAAAAGGTATGGAAAGCCTTTGCCACTTCTGTGGTCTACATTCTGTCAGAATGCCTGGAACTGGGGTTTGTGCAGATATTTCTGATAGCCTTTGATGCCAAATGCCAGACTAGACACAGCACTGACAAGTGAGCCACCGACGTGCACTGCTGTGGCTGTCTCAGCTCCCGGCAAAAAGACCAACAGACATGTCTGTGCTGTCTTCTCCTGCCTCTCAGCACTCAAGGTGCTAGACGGCTCCGTCCAACAAATATGCTCTATCTCCTCTCATTTCTAACCCAGATTCTCCACTTCCCTAAAAGCCCTCTGAGGAGGGTGTCACTTTCCCAGTAACATGCAGTCATTTTCACTATGAATATTTGGTGTTGACACAGGAATGGGTTTCCACTAAGCCATGTGGGCTCCCTTATCCAACCAAAATGGTGATATGTGATAACCAGTTGGGGAGCCCTGGTAACCTATCCTTGGCACTTAAGTCCATTCAAGGGAAAGCAAGTAAAAATTAATTATCAGAGGCAAGAAGGAAGAGTGGTGTGGCCAGCCTCACTCTTGGAAGAGGAAGGAAGTACAATTTATAGCACCTAGTTCATTACAATCAAATTCTCCTCCAGCCAGAAATTTCTGGGTTACTAGGTGAAGACAGACCATAACCTGGGAAGTCAATAGAAGAAAAACTTTGTTCTTGATTCTGGATTATCATGGACTAGAGAGTGTTTCCATGACAAAGTAAATACCTGATAGTTTCAGGGAACATATTTTCTAAAATGTAAAAATTGGATATATGGTTTGACACATACTTCAGGAGATACAGGAAAAAAGCATTTCAGACTAGGTCTGCTCCTAAAAAATCTCTGGCATGTGGTCACCTTCACACAATGCCCCCTTCCCAAAGGGGAAAACAGTACATCTAATCCAAGGTGTGCCAATTAACACAAATCACTAATTGCAACTTTGCTAACCTATGGCCCATGTGTAAGAAGAATTTATCAGCACTCCCTCGCTGAGCCTCTTGGTGACTGTGAACAGTCCAGCCAGTCACTCAGAGGTCTCAGCACCCTGCAGGCAAGGAACACACTCAGAAGCTAACGAAGGTAAAGAGAGAATTACAAACTGTCCTCGCAGAGAGCTTACCCTGATGGATTTAGTTATCTTTTTTTGCATAATTTAGACCAGGGATAAAGTAACAACCTTTGCCGCTACTCCAATATAAGTATGCACATACCTCCGTCATGGTTAATCTCTCTCTCGCACACATACACACATGTATACACACACACACACACACACACACACAGAGGGAAGGGTTGTAAAAGCAGGCTCCATTTGGTTGTAGCTCCTAGGAGGGATGCAAAATGAAGCCAAATTTGCATAGCATGCCAGACAAGCCCTCCGGCCCCTGAAACTTCACACCTGTCTCTTGCCAGTACCCAAAGTGCCATCTGCTTCCTCGGGAAAGCCAGACACAAGGCCCCATCTTTATGGCTCTGGTAGAGGATGAGAAAACCTGGCACGGGGAGCCTTAATTGCTCAAAAATAACTCCATGGTACGTAACATACAATTACATGAAGATCTGAAGGAAATGCCTTGGCAATAATTTTTTTACAAACATTCAGGATAATGGTTGGGGCATGCAAAAGGCAAACTATTTAAAGACTCAACCTAGTCCCAAATTATTTCCACTGCCAAGAACTCTACAAGTGTGGGGTTCTGTGTGTGACATAAAGTTCCGTATAAAAAGGAATGTGAGGCATCCTGGCAAGATCATCTTTTTTTCATCTACTCTACCATGCATTTGAGATGTTCTCCTAAAGATTTTTCTACCACTTCCCATAAATAATTTTATTCACTCATGCTACTTTTAAAATATAGTTCAATATCTGGTTGTTAGAAGAGAGCAGAAGGAAATTTCCTCTCCCCAACCCATATGGCAGAGCCTGAGCAGAGTCCAGCAGCACAGAACAGGGAGATCTGAGAGGCAAGATGGTCTCTAGGATGGTTTAAGCACAGGAGAATAGACTAACACAGAGTGTGTCAACAGGGCACTACTAAAATCTGGGACTGGATCATTCTTTGTTGAGAGGGGCTGTCCCACGCACTGTGGAACAATTAGCAGCATGCTGGCCTCTGCCACACCACGGGGTGGGTTCCCACGAAGTCTCCCACTAGATGGGGGCAGGGACAGAAACCCCTACACCCAGGTTGTAACGATCACCAATGTCTCTAGACATTGTAAAATATAGTGGGCAAAAATCACCCCTGTTAAGACCTACTGGACTAGATGATCTCTTGAAGCCTCATGAAAGCCCATCACTGGGGTGTATAGACAGGGTGGCGAGAGAATGGTATTTATCACAGAGAATTCTGTTCACTTGTTTATGATTCTGTATGTCCCATTCAATCATAGTTTATGAGGACAGGAACCGTCCCCATCTGAGCACTGCTGTCTCTCCAGCCCAAGCAAGGCCTGGTGCTTGGCACAGAGCCTAAATGAATGACAGGCTGGATCTAAGGATCCCAGCCCCCTTTCCCAGTCCTGTGTGCGCTGTGCCAAGAGCTGTGTGGCTCTGTGTTGGTCATGGGGGTGGGAGGGGAGGAGGGGGGTCTTCAGAAAACGAATAAAATAAATGACTAAATAAATGGAACCTCTTGTCTAAAGAACACAGAGATAAGATAAATCATTTTGAGTCCTGGAAAAATTATCTCCACCGTCCTGCCCCGGTTTCTCCGTTCAGCCAGAAAACACTTTAATTCATCTTGTGAGATTTTTCATCCACTAGATGAACATTAAGCATTTCTTTCTTCTTCTTCTTTTTTTTTGTAAATATTCCTCTCTCTGCAAAGGTGGATTGGCTCTCAACTCATTGGAATAAAAGCTCCATCAGTCTCTGTGCACGTAAGACTCTTGGTGTTGGCCTGGATTCAGGACCGTCAGATGAATAAAGAAACCTGACACTCATTCTTCAAGTAATTAGAGTTGGTAAAATAAACTGTGTGCATCTCATTAAGGGCATGGATCCATCAGGCCAGGACAGGGCGGGAATCCCATGCTCACAGCACCAGTCTTTGGTCTCATATTAACTCCTAGCTAATAAAAAAATTTCCCACATGTCAAATGGTATATAAAACCAGTGTATGATGCCCCATGATTGAATTAATGTACACAGCCGTGATTTAATAATAATACAAAAAATGTTCTCGTGGAGTCCCTGGGGGAGCATTCCTATATCCCGCCCCCATCCCGTCATCTTTATTAACCTCTGAGTCCATGTAGTTTTTCAGCTGACTCAAGCCCAGCAAACAATACAATTCCTTACACACAACACAAGTCCTCCAATTCCCTGCGAAGTCCCTGCGTAGAAAGCTTCCTCCCTCAGTATCACCCTGTCATTTACAATCACATGTCCAGGAGCCCACCCTTAGCCAAGAGGACATTGCTTTTCCATGCTCATCAGTGGCCAGGATGTGTTTGCACTGAGACAGCCACGCTTTTAACCAGGCAACATAACCAGCAGCAACACAGTTTAGGTGGTTGATCAACAATCAACAGAATAATCTGTGATTATGAAATATAGTCTCTTTGAAAAATAAACAGGCCCTTCTAAACTTAAATTATGGCTCTTAGCTGTCTTAGAACTCTCTTCTAAAAATTTGAGACAACCAAACCAAAGTCAGCTTTGAAAAAGCTGACAAAGTCTTTGCAACTTCATTCTGGATTCTTGTATTACCTGATGCTGCAATCATAGATGTGCGGTTTTCCTTCCCACCACAGCTCTTTATCCTGCCCTCCCTTTGGCTAAATTAAAATCAGCATCAGTTTCCTCTAATTGTCCTCTTGCTCCTTCTTATGTAGAAGATGCTCCTTTTATTTTTGCATACTTGATCCATAGGATAGAGAGAAAAGTAGGTGAGGAAATGAGGCAGCTTAGATAACAGACAAGCCAGCTCTCAACCAATCCCAGAAGTACATATCAAGCAAAAGGCAGGAAGAGCCAGGAGAATGGCTCAGGACGCTAGGAGGAAAGACGATCTTCAGCTACGCAAGAATAGTAGCCAGAAATAGACAGATTGAGGATGAGGTTACAGAAGGAGGAGATCTTTTGTCCACAGATGCCAGAGAGCAGCCTGGTGGTTTCCCCTTATCAAATGCTTGTAGGGCCCTGAGGTGGCTTTGCTGCACAACTGTGCCCAGTCATGACAGAGAGGAGGGAAACAGCCAAGCCTATAATATCTGGTAATAAGAGGACTTCCTGAGGTCCAGGGCTGTAAAACACAGCTTTCACCATTTCTAGAGGTCTTCAAGATTAGGAGAACAAACTTTCTATCTGGGGAAAATAATATTGAGCTAGCTGGGATAAATTCTTAGGAGCATTTCTAACTGTGGAAAATTAAGGAATCTAGGAGTATGTGAGGGCAGAGTGTCACACCAGAGCAAGGCTGGGATGGCATAAGTAGTGCGAGCAGGAGCCTGGCTCTGGCCAGTGGCTCAGCTTGTCAAGCCAGCCTGGTTCCCCTCTGCTTAAACACGCCCTGAGTATACTTCCCCACAGCCCTGCTGGACACATTTGGTGGTGTTTTGTTTCTCACTGTCTCATTGACAGCAATGTGTGTGTGCACACATGTGTGTTTACTGGCCATTTGCCCAAGGGAAGGTTTCCAGAGATATTTCCATGAGCGTAGATGCTACGATGGTGACAGGGAGCAGGCAGAGACAACTTCGGCGGTTGGGAGGGGGGTCTGTTTATGCCTGCGACTTCTCTTCTCCATGAACTCAGCTATTTGGCATCCGTGACGTCTCCCCCTTTAAGCTCAGTGGAGAGTCTGAGGGCAGCTCCCCTTCCCTGCTGTTCTTTGTACACCCTCCCCCTTCTATCCCCCGTCACCCCCTTCTGTTCCCTGCTCTCCTTCCCCCCTCTGGTTTCTTCAATTTCAATGAGTTTATTGGCATGACGAATGTTGCCAAAGCCAATAACACTGAGTCTCAGTGTCTGGGGATGGATTTCACAGTGGGAAGGGGGTGACTGGAGCCTCGGACCACATTCCCACTGTGGGTTTCTGCCTCCGTCTGAGGTGGTGGCAGGCAGCCAGAGACCTTGTTCACTTGGGTTTCCAGTCTCAGCTGAACTCACCAGCCTTGTCTCCAGACAGGGAGAACATTCTTATGATGGCGGAGGTCATGACTGAAGCCTCAGGTCTAGTAGAGGAGGGGCCTTCAGCTTGTGTTCGCAAGGAACCATTTATAAACAAATCCTGCACTGTCCTGTACCAACTGTGTTGTTAAAACTCCGGCCTCCTGGTGACACTGCAAATTCACAGACTCATCCAGGGTGACAAAGACAGGTGGCTGTCAGCCCAGGAGTTCACACTAGGTGAGAAAAGGTCCTTGAGCATTCTTCTAAAACAGTGAGATTCTTACCTTTCTAACACACACACACTATAAGAACAATTTGGAAAATCCGGGATAGGCAAGATAAAGTGGGTTTTGTTATAGCTAAAGCCTCAAACATCCATTTCAAATGAGTTTTCGCTAAGGAAGTCTCCTTCCTAATGAACAAATCTTCTCAAGGTCCCTTTCTCTGTCTCTGTCTCTCTATCTCTCTGTCTCTCTTTCCCACCCCTTCATTTTCTCAGTCACACAAACACTGTTCACACCATGCACGTGCACACACACACACACACACACACACATCCCTTGTCAGCACAGCAGACTTTTCCCTCCAGGGTGCCTCAGCTGATGGAAATTTCTATTTGCAATGAAAATCAACTTTGGAAAACGTCACAGCAAGGGACATTTTTTCCTGGCTGCCCCAAGATTGATCTGGTCCATAGGATGCCCCAGATCATTGCATTCGGTAATTTCATTCTGCTTATGATCTATTTCTTATATGATCAATATGATAAATGCGCTGGAGAGCAAAGTGGGTTACAGCCCGACGCCGGTGGAGTGAGGAGGAGAGGGGATGGCCGGGCTGCCGCGCTGTGTGCCTCATGAAGCAGAAAGCAATTCAGTCAGACTAAAGGCTACAGACAGGAAGGTATATTCTCTGTGATAAATGCAAATGATGTGACTACATTTCCTCCAGCACAAATGGGGTGGGGAGGGTGTGAGGGGAGACCAGTCCTGCTGTCTAGAGCACAGCATTTTCCTAGAAAGCCACAGGACCCCTGAAAGTAGCAAGCACACTGAGAGAGACGGGTGAGGGGATGCAGGAAGGAGAGCTGGGGTTTGCTTAAACAATCAGTGCCCATGGAAGGCCCCTCTTCCTGATGCCACTGTGCCTCTGCACATTGCTGTTTTTAATGCACAGTACAAGAGAATCAGGCATCTGGCCAGCAGAGAACCTCAGGGAAAGATCGGACAGCGCACTGATCCATGAGCTTCCCAGCATCTTCTCTGGGCCTCAGAGGTCCCTTGGCTACTGGTCTCATCAGGTGCCAGTCAGTCTCACTGTCTGCATTGTTATTTTTGTGCCAGGGTCTTCTGTTTTCCCACATGAGCCCATGTGTCTGGGTATCTTCAGGCCAGCCATTGAATTCCCTGCACTACAGTTTCATCATCTGTAAAAGGGGATCAATTGTACCTCAACTGTTGCTACTAAAAAGTATTTTCTATGAGATAGAATAAAATAGTATAAATAACTTCTAAAAGCATATAGTGTGCCAGAAGCATGAGGTGTTGGCTGTGGTAGGCACTGTGAATATGCTAAAAGGAGAAAGAGAGGTTGTCTTTCCTCGGAAAGTTGACAGGTTAATGAGGAAGGTGGGTCAAAGGCTAGGCCAGACAAATGAGCGCACAGGAGGGAGTTCTGGATTAGGAGGTGCCACCTTTGACTTGTAACCAGGAGTCTACCACTCCCCCAAGGCATCACTTGTACAAGTTCTCCCCCACTCAGGGCCTCAGTTTCCCCAAAGGAACAGAAGGCTCTGGGGCCTTCTCTTGAGGCCACCCCAGGCTTGGCTGTTTATGCTATGACCAATGGAGCCCTCCATGGATGCACAGTAAAGAGTGATTCGAGGTCCAGAAGAAGATAAAGTGGAGCTAGATTGTAGAAGAGGGAAAGGACATTTTGTGGCAAATAGGAATGGCAGGGACATTCCTAGAGGGGACATCAATTTTGCTAAGTCTCCAACAGGGGAGAGAGCAAGTCCCATCCAGCATGTTCAAAGAAGAACTTAGAGAAAAACAGTAAGCAAAGAGGTGAGGAGGCATAGAAGGTGTCTTCGGGTCGGAGCCCTCGTCCGCGTGGGGGGAAGGTGGGGAGGGAAGAGTGGACGGGGCCGTCGGGCTGGGTGGGCTCTGCACACAAGTGCTCTGAGAAGCCACTCGGCTGCCCTCTCAGCCTTATAGCTAGCTCTGCAAAGGCCTTGGGCTGCTTTCTCTGGGGGAGCACACTGTCACCACAATCCTGCTGTTGCTTGTGTTCTTTTAGGAAATTAAACGTGAAGCTGCTCAGTCCTGCCAAAGTTTGATGCCTCACAGAGGTTTCCCCTCCTGCTACAGAAAACTCAAGGCTGGCTGGAAATGTGGGAGAGGAAGGGATGCTGTGGGTGGGGCTCCTGTGGTTAGAGGGTTCCCAGAAGCTCTGCACTGGTCACTCTCTGCCCTCCCCTCTCCTTCCTCTGGTCTGTGGAAAGCGCAGACAGAAGGCCCCTTCTGTTTCCTAATCAAGACAGAAGAAGTTGTGATGAGATTGTCAATGGGAATATTGACCATATGGATATTGCTCCACAAAACAAGGCTGAAAACTGTGATTCCAACCAAGCCATCCATGGCCCACGTTAAAGTGGTCAGGAGGACAATTTATCTAGGCTCTTGCCATTTACAAAGAGACCAAGGGAATTGCACTCTTAAAAATTACTAAGTTTACCAAAGTTGTGTCTTAGATTTTATATAAGAAGGCCATTCATTCTTTCATCATATTTTCACCCACTGGAAAAAGGATTTCCAAAACACTGGTGTATTGCATTTCTTCTCCAAAGCTGAGATGACTGAGGCTGTTCCAGGGTCAGAAATGTGGCAGTTAGCAGAACCATGGCTGGGAGGCCAATGTGGACGGTCCATAGCTTTTTGAAGGAAGTGGGGGGCCTGGATGGGAGGAAGGCCACGTGCAGCTGGTGATCTGTGTGCAGCTGTTAGAAAATTAAGAGAAAAAATAAAACTTTTTAAAATAGGAACCGCTTATTTTAGTCAAAGCTTTCTCACTTCATCCCCACCCAATTTCTCAGCAAGTGTGAAGTTCAGAAGGGAGCACAGATCAGTGTCAAGAATCAAAGGGAGAGGCTTGCCCTCTTTGACCTTCATGAAATGAGTTGTCTAGACAGAGCACATTGGCTCCCTAGCAGTGACCAGGGATCATCACCAAAGCAAAACAAAATGTAAAAATACAATGTTATGGACTTGCAATCCAAAAAGGGAGAAATGACATTCTTCCCCATCCTCCCTCCTTCTGAGTTCATTTTCTTTTGACTTTACTTGTGCTTCTTTGGGTTCTTGGCCTTGAAGACATTTCTGACTCATTCTTTGCCAGCATCCTAGGCTGCTCCTCTTTTGTTAGTAATGAGTTCAATTCATATGAAAAGCCCGAGCCTGCTTCTGCGGCATTTGAACAAGTCCCAAGCAGTATTTCGGCCAGTGCCACTGCCTGAGAATTCTTATCAAGCCCTGGACAACTTTAGACTCTGGTCACTCCAGAATCTTCTCAGTGCTCCAGAATAAGTCAGATACCAAAAATCTATGGGAATTTTCCAGTGGGAAAAGTTCCAAAATCACCAAAGATCTAAATTACCTTCCCATAATTGGAAAAGTCCACCAAATAGCAGAGAAATGATCTCTTTCTTTTTCCTCTGGCTTGCCAATTGAAACACTGTCTGCTCCTAATCCAAAGCGTGTCATGAGGCCTATTCCCAATGAGCTCAACCCCAGTAATTGGAAGCAGCCCTGCATCGCCTTTGGTCTTGGGTATTTTCATCATTGGACTGTTAGTGCCAAGATAGAGATTTTGCCAAGGAAAACTTTCCTTTGAAACCTCTATCTTATCCAAATAGGGAGTTGAAATTGACTTTTGGCAGCCCCAAAGATAGTTCTGGGTTATGAAAAATAATACATATGTGTCAGCCAACCTAAGAGATTGTCCCCAATCTGAAAAATGGGGCCTTGCACATGAACCCATCTTTCCTTCCAATAAACTGACAAAGCTGATGTACCTGTTAACAGCTTGAGAGTCTACCATGTTGCCTCTTAAAGCCACCTGTCCAGTTCCTCTGAATGTAACCCCAGATCCTTGTACTCAATGAAGTGTGCATAGCAAAAGAACAAGGGATGTTAGAACGAAAGGAAAGATCTGGGGTGTATAGAATTTTAGTTGCATTCCCTGGGGAGAATCTTCAAGAGCATCCAGCTCCTAAAAAAAATGTAATTTGGGGAAGGTTTGGTCCAACTTGGAGGTGTTAGAAAGTAGGGCATTTCTGAGCATTATCTATTTCCTTGGGGAATAGAGTGGGTCTTCAAGAAACTAATCATGTTCATACCAAGAAGATGATGAAAACATTTCATGAATATCCAAAACAATTAACTGACCTAAAAAATAGAGGTGTACTCTCCCCAGGCAATTTTCTACAGGGCAGGGGCTGGGTAAGGAAGAGAAGGGCGTTTCTTGAGGAATGCCAGGCTTGCTGAGTTGCCCGCATATTCGCAAAGCTCCAGGCTCCCTGTGCTGGCTCTTCCTGGGTTCCTGGCTTCTCCCCCAGTTGCTTTTATCACTCCTTGGGGTGAAGTATTTCTGAATCACATTCTCAGGATAGTCACTTTAGAGGGAAGAAAACCTGCCTAGAATCGTGGACTCTTCATAATTAGACATGACCTTAAAGCCCGTTTAGTCACGTCACCCTTCTCAGGCTAGAATGCACAGCAGAGCATAGCACCAATGACAAGACGGTCACTGCACAGCTTGAGATGCAGGGCTGCACAGGGCCAGATGATCCAGGCAACCACAGATATCAAGCCAGATAAACCAACTTTGCTAGTACAGGGGATGACGATTGTGGTTAAGGTCACCGGCTTAGACAGTCTGGAGTTAGACTCCCTGTGTTCAAGCCTTGGAGCTACCATTTACACCTAGATAAGCTTGGGTAAATGACTTCTTCTTCCTGTGTCACAGTTTCTCATATGCAAAATACGGGTGACAGTAATACCCACCTCATTTAGTATCTGTGAGATTAAAATGAGATAATGTCAGTAAAACATCTAGAATATTGCTACCATGTTTATCCTAAGTAATCAACCGATATCCACTGTCTTTTAAAAAAATTATATAAATAGGATACTTTTTCTTCCATTCCTGAGATACTTTGCTAAAAAGTATCCAATGTACTCAGCCCTACTATGAATTTATAGCTTTCACATGAAGGCTATAACCCAACTATAGCACAAGAATATGGGGAAAGGGCCAAGGGAGGGGAAGGGAGGGGGAGGTTGGGGTGGAGGGAGGGTAATGGGTGGGGCCACACCTACGGTGCATCTTAGAATGGGTACTGGTGAAACTTACTAAGGCAGAATACAAATGTCTACGTACAATAACTAAGAAAATGCCATGAAGGCTACGTTGAACAGTTTGACGAGAATATTTCAGATTGTATATGAAACCAGCACATTGTACCCCTTGATTGCACTAATGTACACAGCTATGATTAAACAATTAAAAAAAATTATAAATAGGGGGGCGCCTGTGGCTCAGTGAGTAGGGCGCCGGCCCCACATACCAAGGGTGGTGGGTTCAAACCCAGCCTTGGCCAAACTGCAACCAAAAAATAGCCAGGCATTGTGGTGGGCTCTGTAGTCCCAGCTACTCGGGAGGCTGAGGCAAGAGAATCACCTAAACCCAGGAGTTAGAGGTTGCTGTGAACTGTGATGCCACAGCACTCTACTGAGGGTGATAAAATGAGACTCTGTCTCTAAAAAAAAAAGAAAAAAATATAAAAATTTTTATATGTAACATAAAAGCATAAATATTAGTATCATAATCTCTCACATATCAAAATATTAGCAGTATAATTAATCCCTCACTTAGCTTTGACAGTGACCAAAACATGGTTTGTTCTTGCTTTCACTATACCTCACCCACTTCAAAATATTAAAATCATCTTTAATCTTTAAATATTTTAGTATGTATCTTTAAAAAGGACTCTTTAAAAAATAATAACCACAATAGCAACCTCTATGCAACCTCCAAAAATACAAAAATAATATTCTAAAATTGTAAATGTTTTTAATTTTTAAAAAATTTTAGAATATTAGAAGACACAATTTGTTTACATACTTTGTTTTTGTACTGATTGGGTCAGTTATCAATGTGCCCTTCACCCAGATAGTGTGAACTGTACCCAATAGGTATGAATTTACCTATCCTTTCCTCCTTCCTCCCCCAGCTTGATTTTCATTGAGATTTACTTCTGTATGTGAACTTGAGTGTTAATCAATTAGTTCTAATTTTGTATTGAGTACATGTGTTTATTTCTCCATTATTGTGATGTTTGTCTTAAAACAATGGTTTCTAGTTCTATCCAGGATATCACAAAAGACACCATTTTCTTATGGCTGAGTAGTACTTCATGGTATGCACATGCCGTGTTTTATTAATCCATTCATGTTTTCGTGAGCACTTGGGTTGTTTCCACGTTGTTGGGATTATGAATTTGTACTGCTATAAACATTCGAGTACAGGTGCCTTTTTTATAAAATGACATTTTTTTGTCCTTTGAGTATATAACCAGCAGTGGGATTGCTGGATCAAATGATAGACCTACTTTACGTTCTTTGAGGTATCTCCATACAACTTTCCATAGAGGTTGCACTAGTGTGCAGTCCCACCAATAATGTATAAGAGGTCCTTTCTCTCTGCATCCAGGCCAGTGTCTGTTACTTTGGGACTTTATGATGTAAGCTAGTCTCGCTGGGGTCAGGTGATATCTCAATGCAGTTTTGATTTGCATTTCTCTGATGATTATAGATGTTGAACATTTTTTCATGTGTTCTTTTGCCACTTGTTTGTTAAGGAAGTTTCTTTTCATGTCTTTTGCCCACTTTTCGATGGGTTTACTTGATCTTGTTCATTTGGTTAAGTTCTTTGTAGATTCTAGTTATTAGTCCTTTATCAAATGTACAGCATGAAAATATTTTCTCTCATTCTTTGTGTTGTCTATGTGCTCTTTTGATTGTGTATAAAAATTATATAACATGAAATATCAATCATTGTCATATATGAGGATACCAAAAAAGTATACACATTTTCAGAAAGGAAAAACTGTATTAAAATTGTAATACTCAATATATCAATATTAAAAGATAAATACAAGTCACACTTGACTTCTGCAATTACAAGAGATACTTAAAGTAGTTATCCTAAGAGCCCATACACTGCTGATTACAGCAAACTACTGCTTGAACAATGTTGACCAAAGTATCCACTTATATCTCTGCATATGCCATTTCAATTTCTTCTGAAAGTTCCTCCAGTGTAGCCATTTTCCTATGGCACACCACATTCTTTAAGGTTCCCCATAGGTAGAAGTCAGGGGTATTAAGTCCGGATAACATGGAGGAAATTCAACTACATCTCTCTGTCCTATCCATTGTCCTGGCAAATTCTCATCAAGCTAAGCTCTCATGTCTCGGTGCATGTCATAATCTTGGGATGAAAACTTTGCTGCTTTACTAAGGTGTCGTATGTTTGTTTTGATAACTGTTGTCTCGTGTGCACATTATCCATCAGACTTCTGTGGCAAGTGTGTAAACTCTTCCAATACCATAGCAGAAGAAGCAGGACTTGTTGCTCAAAACACTATATATAATATATATTATATATTAGAATATATATATTCTCCCCCCCGTCTCTCATTTATGTAGCAAATGGGATTAAGAAAAGTCCAATTGATTGATATGTCTCTTAAATCTCTTTTAATCTCTACACATCCCTTTTTCCTTTTTACTATTTTTCCCATTGCAACTTTTTAGTTATAAAATTGGTCATTTGTTGTATATAGTTTTCAACGGTCTATATTTTGCTGACTACATGTCATTTAACATAATCCTCTGTCCCCTATATTTCCTATAAATTGGCAGTTAGATCTTCAGTACAATAGATTCAGTAATTTGACGAAACTACTTCATGGGTGATGATATGTATTTCTATTAGGAGTTTCATAACCCCTTTTTAGTCTAGTTCAGTGGTTCTCAACCTTCCTAATGCCATAATCCTTTAATACAGTTCCTGTGGGTCACGACCCACAGGTTGAGAACTGCTGGTCTAGTTATTTCGTGTGTGTGAATGATCAGCATCAATTATCATTGCCTATATTTACTACAACATTATTGAGTTGCCAAATAAATACAAGATGTCCAGTTGCATTTCAATTTTAGATATAAACAATGAATGAACGCTTAGTATAAGTACAAAGGGTCTTCAAAAAGTGCATGGAAAATGTGTACTATGATAAATTATGCATGTATTTCAAACTTCTCTATGTCAAAAGAAAAATTTTCTAACTTATTGTAACAGGTCTGAACAGGATCTAGCTTGAGACAGGAAGAAAGGTAAGACATCTGTTTGAAAACAGCCCCTATCTAGGGTGGCGCCTGTGGCTCAGTGAGTAGGGCGCCGGCCCCATATGCCGAGGGTGGCGGGTTCAGGCCCAGCCCCGGCCAAATTGCAACAAAAAAATAGCTGGGCGTTGTGGCAGGCGCCTGTAGTCCCAGCTGCTCGGGAGGCTGAGGCAAGAGAATCGCGTAAGCCCAAGAGTTAGAGGTTGCTGTGAGCCGTGTGACGCCACGGCACTCTACCCGAGGGCGGTACAGTGAGACTCTGTCTCTACACAAAAAAAAAAAAAAAAAAAAACAGCCCCTATCTGAGCAACATTAATTCTGCTAAAATTGAAGCAAGGACAAACATCAAATCGATAGTGAAGTTTGAGTGGAAGAATGTGAAGTCCCCCACCCCCCAAATCAGCAGTTTACAAATGGATAACTCATTTTAAGAAAAGTTGAAGTGACGTTGAAAATGAAGCCCATGGGGCAAACCATGCACATCAATTTGCATGGAAAAAAATCATCTTGTTCATGCCTTAATTCAAGAGGGCTGACAATTAACAGTACAATAATAGCCAATACTATAGACATCTCAGTTGGTTCAGAGTACACAATTCCGAATAAAAAAATGAGAGTTCATAAACTGTCCACTCAATGGATGCCAAAATCGTTGTGCACAGATGAGCTACAGACAAGAGCAGAGCTTTCACACACACACACACAAAAAAAATTAAATAAGTGAAATAAAGATTCCATAGCATTTCTTAGAAGAATTATAACAGCAGATGAAACAAGGCTTTACCAGTACCATGCTGAAGGCAAAGCACAATCAAAGCAATGGCTACCAAGAGGTAAAAAGGGTTCAGTCAAAGCAAAAGTAGATAAATGAAGAGCAAAGTTCATGGCAACCATTTTTAGGTATGCTCAAGGCATTTTGCTTGTTGCTTTTCTGGAGGGCCAAAGAATGATAACATGTACTTATATGCTATGAGAGTGTTTTGAGAAAGTTAGCCAAAGCTTTAGCAGAAAAAATACTCAGGAAAGCATCACCTGAGAGTTCTTCACTATGACAATGGTCTTGCTCATTCTTTTCATAAAACAAGGACAATTTTTTAAGAGTTTCAATAGAAAAATAATAGGCATCCACTTTAAGTCCTTATTTGGCTTCCTCTGACTTTTTCTTTGTTTGTTTCATAATTTAAAAAATCTTCAGAAGGTGCCCATTTCTCTTCAGTTAATAATGGAAAAAAAGACTACATTGACATGGTTAAGTTTCCAGGACCCTCAGTTCTATAGGGATGGACTAAGTGGCTAGAATCATCACTTACAATTCTTGAATTTGATGGAGCTTATGTTGAGAAATTAAATTTACATTTTTTAAATTTTTGTCTTTTAATTCCAATTTTCCATGAGCTTTTTGAAGTCCCCTGGTATATTACAAATATTTCATGGGACATACTAAGCCATTATTTGTTGTTTATCTAAAATTCATATTTAACTGGGGGGGTGTGTCCTAAAGCCTAAAGCCTCCCAATTAAATATGCTGAATCTGGCAACCCTAATTAGGGGATTGTAAAATAATTGTATTTTAATTCTATTGTTGCTTCTTTATATGTTAGTTAAAATGTTTTTTAAAAAGAGAAACTCACCCTTACCTATTTGATGGTCCAAAGATATAGATCATATAGGAGAAGCAAGATAAATGTTTGATTTTTTTCTCCTTTTACTTATCAGTTTTTAAAATAATAAATAGTTCCCTCAATGCCTAATAGAGATATCACTATGAACTCATGAAAGTAAATTCATTCATTGTTAATTTCAATCCTTTGCAGTTACTGTGCCTTCTGATGCTTAGTTCTCTTGAGTCCTTATGATATGACACTGGTGATATTTGATATTTAGTTTGCTTTCTGCTACGATAAGATTTTCCAGACTCACCTTGTATATTTTGTTCCCTGAATCTGTTTCCTCGGGAACCACAGGTTCCTTTTAAGAGAAAATGGTATTTAGAAAACATAAGTCTGAGAGGTAGGGGTGCTCATTAGTACTGGCTTATTCATTATTTTTAAGTCTTTTTGATAGAGCCAGTAAACATGTAGTTTTTTTAAAGATAATTACAGATCTTGAGTTCATAATGATAACTCTAATACAAATGTAGAACCATAGGCTTTTCTTCAATCTTCAATTATCATCAATCTCATATCTGTAGCTTTCCCCATAAGAAAAATCCCTGTTCTCTATGAAATATAGGCAATTAGATACAACACATGCACATAAAACAATATGCATGTATAGCATGCTTCATATACACTACAGCTGCAGAATAGTAATACCAACACTACCACCAATATGATTATTAAAAATATCTTAATGTTTTGTTTTGTTTTATAGTTTGTTGTTCTTCTTAAGGTATAACCCACTAGGGATATACAAAATATACTTCTCTTAAGTTACTCAAAATACTATCTTAGTTTGATTACAGTTTTACTGGAAACAAATTGAAATTCTCTTTTTCCCTTTATTTTACTTTCTAAATTGCTCAGAATTACATTTTTGTACTTTGCTATAAAATTATGTAAAAATAGTTATATAGTTTCAAAGACAAGTCTATAAAATATGGCATATTTAAAGAAGTCTCGCCTCTATCCTGGACTCTATTCCCTCCATCTTTCTGGGGGTAAATTTATTATTTTGTGGTTTTTCTTTCATTAGGGGAATCTTTCCACACATTAACTACATACAGTCATATATTTCTATCCTGCTGATTCTTCAAGGTTCAGTTCCAATGTTACTCCTCTGAGGAGTATCTATTTACCACTTGAAGAGTGGTAAATAGATGAGTACTTGAAGAGTACTCATCAAGTTGATTACTGACAGAGGAATACCTTGTCTGATTATGTACTGGTAATGTCACATTCATTGTTTCCAGCTACAGTCCATTCTTACTGTTCACTCCTATATAGTAATTGTTGGTACCTGACTTTTATCTGATTATAATTCATTGCATTCATGTCTGTCTCCTTTGGTAACAAAAGTTGCTGAGATTTCCTAGAAGGCTAAGACCAGACCAACCTTTACACATTTTTTATGCTCCATACAGCCACAGCTTCAATGAAAATTTGTGGAATTAAATGCATAAATCAGTGTCTCTTAGCCCTGGAAAAGCATCTAAATTACCTATATAGCTTTTTCCAATTTTTTTAAAAGCACAGGATGCCAAGCTCTACCTAAGACCCACTGAATCTTCAAAAGTGATCACCAAGAATCTGAATTAAATAATAAACTGTGCTTCTATTATACAGTCAGTTTGAGAGCCATTGATCAAAAGCATAGCTACTCTGCATAAATGCACTGATACAGCGCATATAAGCATTTACAGGGAATATTTCTAAATAGATTTTCCTCTCCGCTGTGTGAGATGGTGCAATTCTGTCCGCAAAGCTGGAAAGGAAAACCTAGGGAGTCATTTTATTTATCCTGATGGTTTTCTTCAGAGAAAACTTAAGAACTGTGGAGAGCAGGGTTTATGTCTTTGAAAGAGAATTGGTTGCATATAAAGGTTAATTACATTTTTAAGGTCACACAGTTTGTCAGCACTTAGGATGAATCTAGCTTTGTGATTCGCTGGCCCAGATCTCTGTTCACCATTAGTGAAGCAGCTTGCTTCTCTTTACCAATCCTGGGGTTACCCAGGGGCAGAGATGACACATTTCTTCCTGCCAGGGCACTTTCTCCCATCCCAAGGTAGAACTTTAGAGCAGGAAGGAACCTTTGGGATCTAATGGAATTCCTAAGATTAAAGAATAGTGTCCTGTGTCAGAAAGGCAGTTCACTGCAGCTCTGGGACTAGAGTTGAAGCCTCCTGCCCTCTGGTCCACCAGGCTTTCTTCTCCCCATGCTGCGTTACCCCAGTCTCACCCATTCTTGCACCGTCACAGTTAACAGTCAGTGCATGGATGCCTCGTGGTACCAATGAAGCCAAGTTAGAGTTGTTGACATCTAGTCTCAGCCACATGACCTAATATCACATTTCTGCAATTATGTCAGAAGTAAGAGTCAGACCTTTATCCTCTTGCCCAAACTTTAGTGACCACGGCTATTCCCAGATCTGTGCCCAAGCAGTTACACTCTGGTGTAAGCTGAGAAGAAAGCAGGGAGTGGGCTCGGAAGGGATTATCTCCTCCTCCTACAATACCTTTAAATGAGCTCTCTCATTTGATTTTTCTTGATCATCTAGCAGTGAAAAGAGGCAGTGGGTGGGTGAAACGGCTGGGGCAGGGGGTCCCCAGAAGTAGCAGCACAGTTGGTTTCCTCCAAGTCTGCCTTTTTACTTTGATCCCCAGGGCTTGATAGGCCAGCAATCATCTAATTGGTGTCCTGGTGGAAAGAGATGGTGGCTGGGTTCTATAGAAATAAGACTTAGGTTTTTCCTCCATTGTGCGGGTCCACATAATCCTCACCATCCCTTGTGCCCCTGACCATAGTTCAAACCAAAGGAGGTGGTCTTCTTGGTACATCTGGCTATTTTGGAAAGCTCCAGGAAAGGAGTCATCATAGTAATCAAATGCATCAATTAAATGCAACAGATCCTTTTTAATCACATGCGCATGAACACACACACACACATACACACAAAATTGCCTGTCTCAATGCACTCTCTAGGGCTCGCTCTGGCCTCCCTAGCTTCCACAGTATGAAGCAGGGTAAAAAAACTATTCAAGCCACAAGGCCAAGGTTATGGGGGATGAAAGTAACCCGAGAGGGTGGGCAAGCATGCTGGTGAACTTGAATCTGTGCCAGAGACAGGACTGGAAGCCTTTGAAGACAAACAGTCCTATAGGGATGCTAATCATGAGTATTTTATTGTGATCATTCTGAATCTCTTTCTGTCACTGGGATACACATAAAACCCTGATGGGGAATGGGAGCCTCCCAGCTGCTCACTGTATTGCCATCAGCAAAGAGGTCAGTGGTAGAGAAAAGCTTTCTGCCCAAGCCTTTTGGAGAAATCATTGCTTTCACTGGATCAAGTTTCAAAAGGAAAACTCAGGCTAGAATTTAAGAATCTTCCACGCTAAGAAGACTGTAAAACTATGACAGTATTCAGCATTATTGGCAATATACTTTAGACCCTTTATAAGTTACAAGGTGGAGAATACCCTCTTATTGGATGGATCCAAGGAGATAAAAGAAAGACGACTTACCAAATTTATGTAGGAGATGCTTTTAAAGAGGGTGTGCTAGGGTTAAATTGTGCTTCTCCCAAAGTATGTTCAAGTCCTGACCCCTGATTCCACAGAATATGACCTTATTTGGTAATAGGGTTTTTGAAGATATAATCAAGTTAAAATGAGGCCGTATCGGATTGCAGCAAGTCCTAAATTCAATGATTAGTGTTCTTATAAGAAGATCATATGAAAATACACACATACATAGAGGGAAGAGGGTCACATGAAGACAAAGGCAAAAAACAGTTAAGGGCAAGGAATGCCAAGGTCTGTGGACAGTTACCAGAAGCTGTAAGAGTCAAGGAAGGATTTTTCAAAGGGGACATAGCCCTGGTGACACTGTGATTTCTGACTTCTGGCCTCCAGAACTATGAGATAATAAACCATTATTTTAAGACATCCAGTCTGACGTCCTTTGTTACGGCTTCCCTAGGAAAGTAAAACAGAGGGTAAGACTCACCAGTATAGAGGTTTCCTCCAACTGCAATAAGCTATAGTCCTAAACATGTCAGGGTGTCTTTGTTGGAATTTCATGCAGAAACATTTTGGGGGCTGATCCCCACAACAGTCCTATTATGAGAGAGGAAAGTGTGGCTCCAAATAAGAGAGGAACCATGAAAGTCACTTATAGCCCTTTAGGGAGAGCCTCAGCCCAACTGACCTCTTAAGAATGGTTGAGATTCTCCCATACCTGTGCTTCATCCATGAGAAAGACCCACACACTTTGTGCTGGCTTCTGGGGGTGTGACCCAGACCCCAGGCCCCAGGGTTGCCAAATGCAGTTTCTAACTCTGGGGCTCCTTCCAATCCCAAATAATTAGATAATCCAATCAACGTCACAGATGGCGCACACTAATGCCATTAGAGGCAAGATCTCCCAGGATAGTCAGGGAGGAGTAGGAGGGGAGACAAAGCATGGTAGGCTCAGTTTCAAGGTCACCGCATCCCCCTCAACTGAGTAACCTGAGATAGTGGTTCTGAGGCAACATCAGCTCTTCTAGGGGTAGACACCAGTTCCCTCTTCTCAAAAAAACAGGGGCCAAAAGCAGAGACAGAATATACTCAGAGGACAAGGAATCATCCAGAGACATGTAGAAGAGGTCACGTGTCTTTGTGAGCACCACATGGAACTGGGGGAGTCAATAGACGTGGGGATCCTGGCTCCACCGTTCATCAGCTACATCACCTGGACAAGGCACTTACTCTCCTGAGCCTCAATTTCCTCCTTTGAAAACAAAGACAACTACTCGGCTTTTTAATATTTGCAGAGTGAGGGCAAGGAACACCTTGTTTTATGTTAGGTTTGAGAGTCACTTGCCGATTCCTAGCAATGCGTGCTGCTCACTGTGCATTGTTCCAGGTGAGGGTCAAAACCAAAACTAAGGATATATGGTGGTGATCAAAACTGTGACTACCTATCTTAATGCATTGGCCTGGAAAGCAAAATGTATCAGGACACAATGCTTCCTGCTTTTTAGTGGAGGGAAGTGAAACTGCTTGATGTCCCAAAGCCATCCCACCAGTTAGTGACAGAGCAGTGGCTGTCATAGAACTATCCTGTAAGTAGCAGTTTTTTCTTGTGCCAGACACTGATTTATAATTATAATCTCATTTAATTCTTATAACTATGATGCCCCCATTCTTCTCTCATTTTACCAGTAAGGAGACTAAAGTTAAAGGGAGGCCAAGTAACTGGGCTGAGCTCACAACAAGTTGAGCCTCAGAGCTGGGAGTCAAACTCACTCGGACATCTATGCTCTTTGCAACTACAATTAAACCCAACAACATTTTTAATATAAATCTACCTACATCTAATGTACATGAAAACTTTGTCAATGATAATTTGCTGAATGCATAACTACATTCATTATTAATATTCACTGTTAAATGTAATTTACCTTAAGAAGAGTTAGTGGTCATTTGACTTTGAAACCCTTCAAAAGGACAGAGGTGAGCCAGGGATGATGGCTCACGGCTGTAATCCTAGCACTCTGAGAGGCGGAGGCAGGTGGATCATTTGAGCTCAGGAGTTGAGATCAGCCTAAGTAAGAACAAGACCCCTTCTCCACTAAAAATAGAAAAACAAGCAAACAAACAAAACCAAAATAGGTGAGTGTTGAGGCAGAAGCCTATAGTCACAGCTATTCAAGAGGCTGAGGCAGCAGAATAGCTTAAACCTAGGAGTTTGAGGTTGGTTCTGAGCTATGACATCATGGCACTCTACTGAGGGCAACAGAGTAAAAAAAAAAAAAAAAGAAAAAGAGAAAAAATAAAAAATAAAATCACCATTTCTGTTGACTTTAGATTATTATTTTTTTAAAAAATTGAGAAAAGCACAGAGGTGATTCACGGCTCCTGGGATGAAGATATAGAAATTTCAAAGAAATTTGAAACATTCTTCTACCAAAGAAATTTTTTTTTTTTTTAGCTCCCCAGTCAACAGAGAAGGGAAGATGGTATTTTGTTTAAACAAGGCTAGAGGTGTTCGGGGCTTTCCCTGCTGGTAGAATGGGTAGTAGTGAAACTTAAGGCATCCCTAATGCCCCAAAGGAGAGGTTTTGCCTCCAGACATTCCCTGTCACCAGCCTCATGTATGAAAGCGGGATCCAGATCAGTGGAGCAGAGCTGGACAGGTTCCCACTTTGGCCTTAGAGAGGAACAGAGATCATGGGTGTTTGCCATTCCAGGTCCAGAGGGATCCTAGCAGCAGAATGAAGATTTTCCAAAGTTTTATTCTATGATGCTCTGCCCATTTTGACAGACTAGAGAAATGTTGGGGTGGAAAGTAGTTACAGGGAATTAATATATAACCGTCACTTCAGATGTAAGGTGCAGGAGAAACATAAGGTGTAGTCTCTGCTCTTAAGAAATTTGCAATCTAATGTGGAAGAGAAAAAAGAATTAAGGTACCAGACTAAACACTCTGATCAGCAAAAGGAGAGGGCAGAAGAGATCGCAGTAAGAATGCAGCCTAGCAAAGGGGAAAGAATGCTGGACTTGGAATTAAGACACCTGGGGTCCAGTAACTTCTCTGCCACAATTACAAGTCACTTAACCTCTCTGAGCACCCTTACTTTTCTCACCTCTGAAATGGGTAAAAAGAAAATGTGAAAAAAGCAAATACCATTCATGAAAGTAATTCAGTAAACATTTATTAAGTGACTTATCTGTGCCAAGCTCGCAATGGCTAGAAACCAGTGCATAAAATTTTTAAAATCATATGAACATAATGTGCCATTAGCAAAATGTGGAAAAGGCATCTTAAATGAGATGGGTCCTGAGAAGGACAGCTGTGGGGAAGGACGCCTGTGAGGGTGGGGAATGCCACATTCCAAACTGTGGGAATAACACGGGCAGATGTTCAGGGGATAAAACAAACTTAGCATTTTCAAGTGACTGAGAAGGAAACAGTATTCTCTGGGTAAGAGGGAGAAGGCTGTTAGAAACAAAATTGAACACAGAGGGTAGGGCAAGATTATGAAAAACCTTGAAAGATGGCCTTTCGTCCTTTGATATTATGGTTATGGGTGTTATTTTTATTCAAGGGAAGAAAAAAGGAAAGGAATGCGTGCTGCTCACCCAAACATCGGGACATTCTGTTCCTCTGTGATTGTGCTTCGTGAAAATGTTCTCCAGCAAAAAAGAAAAAGAATGATTAAGGAAAAAAAATAATAACTAGAGCCACATTCATTTCAGCTCCACTGAAAGCACAGCAGGAGAAAGTAGCTGTGTTTGCCAAACTCCAGAAAGAGACACAATTGATAGGGGGTGGGGATTGGGGAGGGCAAGGCAGGGAATAGGAGATGTGGAGGAGGGGCCCAGTGTTGTTTTATTCTCCGGGGAAGATATTGCAAATAATGGAGAGGTACGGGGCATGGAAGGGGAAATTACTCTGACAGGGCCCTTTTAGGGAGGAAAATGGAACTAAATATACGTTCCATTATTTCTGATCTTTCATTCAACTCTCCATTTACATGGGGGCTCCCCAGAGCTGATGTTTCCCCTTTGCTGTCATAAGTAGTCATTGACTGGAGCCGATCATTTCAAAATAATGGCCTGCAATTCTTCCATTGTCATGATTAACACAGGGTAATAATTATTAGCCACACTGACAACTGCAGAGAAGGGAGACCGCTGCCAGGCTGCCCTGGTCTTCTGAAGCTGGAAAGTTCCCGGTCATTCCACCAGGGGGGGTGATGTCCCAGAGAGACCACAGAAGGCTTTCTTCTGGCTCCTCTGGGAGACCAGGAGCTGGGGCTCCTGCTGCTCCGTGGGCAGTAGCCAGGGCTGGGGTTTGCCTTCATAGCAGGATCTTGCACAACTACGTAAAAATAGGAGTTTCACGTGAAAGCAGGAGGGCAGGGTAGATTTTCAAACCAGCGCTTGCTCAAGGAGTGGGAGAAGCAGAGAGAAAGTAATTATACACTGCGGGATCATCCCATAGTCTTGCCCCTTTTTTGAAACATCAGGAAACATTGTCAGCTGAATGGATCGAAGGGGCTGTAGCCACCCATGACTCAGAAAGATTCATAACACCAGAGCCCTGAACAGGAGCGTTTATCAAAGGCAGGCAGAGAGAGAAATCATCTAACTTGAGACAATTCAAAGGCAAAATCCTATTTCTCAGCTCTGTCCCCGGATTGCACTCCCTTGTCAATTTTTTAGGCACTGAGATTTCTTGGGCATTAAAAGAAACCTTGTTTAGTGTTCAACATCCTTCCTCAGTTCTCCAATGAGAGCATCAGAATGAAGGCCGTGCTGGGGGGTGTACTGGGGAGTGGAGGAGCCTAATTCTTGCTTTTTGTAGGTGGGGAAACCAGGGCCAACAAAGGGGAAGTATCAAGGTGACCTGTGTAGAAGGTCACATCTCTGGGGAGTGGGAGAGTCCGGAATCAACCCCAGGTCACCTGTCCCAGGCTGGGCTTTTCCAATCTCTGATTCTTAATGGAGAGGGCCATCCATTTCCTTTGAGCATCAATTCAATAAAATCATTCCAGAAAAAAATGGTGCTGTGACTCCAGAAAGAAGGAAAAGGAAAGACAAAAGAGAAAGATAGAAACAGAGAATGATTCTTCTTGTGCTTTCTATTCCATCTCACATGCCATTCCCCATCCCTGGCAAGAGGGCATTTTACAAAAGGAATAAGAATGAACTTAATATTAAATTGACTAAGAGGGGAAACCTAAGCATGGACCTTTCATTCTAGGAATTCAAAACTCAGAATACGGAAAACACTTCTAAAGTGGCTATTAATTGTTTCATGATGTTGGTGCTGATGTAGTTGATTCCTGCCTGCCAAGAACTTGTGCCATTTCTGGATTTTTCTTTTCAGACTCTAGTAATTCACACCCTGTCCTAAATTTATAGCATTGAAGCAGGCACCCCTCCCCCCTTTGCACCTGGATGTCAGAGTATTTGATTTCCTTAAGCAGGGGTTTTGTTTATTTTTTCATGGGGCCGTAGACTTCACTCTCTACCAGCCTCTTCAGGAGCAAGACCCCACCCACCCCTGCAGCGTCCTGGACCAGCCCCCACCTGTCTGGCTTAAGGCCTTCCAGACACCCCCTGGGCTTCTCAGGGTAAACCCGAGACAGGCTCCAGGGCAGGGTAGATTTTCAAACCAGCCCTTGTTCATCACTCTCATCACCCTTGAGGCTCCAGTCCCACCAAACTCCTGGCACCATATTCTGTACTTCAGATATCAGTCAGGAAAGAGAAGTTGGAGGCTGGGGTCTGTCCCTGAAGAGCTTGTAGTCAGAGGCAAGAAGAAATTCTGCTATCATTCTTGTCTGTCTTTCTCCCTTAATTAGGAGGAGCTGGGAGTTCAATTCTGTTGGGGTTTGTAGGGCACAGATGCAATCAAGGAGAAGTCAGACAGCGGCGTTTAGCTCACCCAGCTCCCCTTGGATTCCCTCAAAGACCAACTGGCAAGTTCTCTCTGAGGGGTGGGGGCGGCACACGCTGCACCCAATTATCCCATTCTGAAAGGCATGTGTGCCCACCTACATGCTGTGTTGTGCCAGGACAGAGGGGACATAAGCTAGGGGAGATCTGCATGTGTTGGCAACTTCTTTCCTCTGGGCCAACTCTCATTGTTAAACACACGCACCCTGTAAAATAGGGGAGAATGGAGCTCATTAGTATGATTGTTTATAATAATCACATTAACAATTAACAACATGCTCTCTTTTGTAAGAGAAAATGGCACTCCTGACCCTCAACAGAACTGAAGCCCTGCGATGCTTTGCCCAACTTGTGATAAATCTGGCTGAGTCCTCCCACGACAGGGGCTTCAGGGTCACTGGCTGGAGGGGGGCTAAGAAGAGGAACAAGGCCCGGCACCTCCCATTCCCAGCATTTGAAGTATAGACTTCCTCCCGTATTTTCTCACTTTCCCCTCTTCAGAGGAAGGCAAAACTAGAGGAAATGGGTATCAGATTGACTGAGGTTCACATGTGACCATACCATGCACCATCCTCATGACCTTGGAACCATGCCACGACTTTCTGACCATCAGTTTATGCATCTGTAAAAGGGAGTGATAATATTTGCCTTGTAAAATTACATTTTTTGAGGACTAGAACTTTCTGATCCTCAGTTTCTGCTTCTATAAATTGGAGTGATAATATTTGCCTTGTAAGATGACATTTGTGAGGATTAGGATTAGCGCAGGGTGGACATCCAAGACATTTTAACATTATTATATCATGATAATTATGGACAACTGAAGGGATAACATTATTTTGTCTAAATGAAGAAGCTTGGACAAAATAATCATTTACTATTGGCTCTAAGAGTTTCTGATCTCAAAGAAATAAATGGTATTGATGTTGCCCAGTCCTACCCCCACCCCAGAAGGCCCTGGACTGGCCTGTTTAGGAGACACTGAGCCCTCAGAAAGCCCTGGCAACCTGGCTCCAACTGTAGTTATAAGAGCAGTTGTCATTGGAACCAGGCTGGGCGTCAAAGATAAGGAGGTCAGGGACTTGGCACAGGTAGGATCTTCCTATCCGGTGAGGGCTGCTGAGCAGGGGAGGACCCCAAACATGCATCTGCATAGTCCATCTCTGCCAGGGAGGGCCAGGACCATTCTAGTTCCCATACAATTGAGGCCTGTTCTCCAAGGCACCTCAGCCACCCTATTCTTCGCTTGCTGCCTGGAAGGGCGTGGGTGTGAATGTGGGCTGCCTAGCAATGAGGGCCCACTCCAGCATGGGTGTGCTTTGTGACTCCATATGGGAAGGCAGCTAGATAGAATCTCTCTTCTCCGTAGCATTTCCAGTGGAGGAGTGGGAGAGAAGGAAAGGCCCTGAGACGGTGAGAGACAACGACTCCATAGTGAAGAAGTATTTCTGGTAAGCCCAGCTGCTTTTGCTAGAAAACTGAGCAAGAGAATGAATGGCAGTTGCAGCAGTTGAGAAGTATGTTTGTCTCTCGACAGAACTTCCAGATTTTAAGACAACATCACCACGCATTTTTATTAATATAATGCTTTCCAGATTGTGAAGCCCTTTCACAATCTTGAGAGATTCTAGTAAATTCCTGCAAGGTATGAAAAACAACGGATATTATTTCCACTCTATAGATGAGCAAACCAAGGCACCAAGAGACTAAGCCAGGGATTACATGACCAAATAGTAGTATCTCCCTTTGGGGTAATCTTTCAGAAAAATTAAGAGAGAAAGGCCTGTTTCAGACCCTTAGTACCAGGCGCAGAGCAAAAGGAAAGTCCTGAGCCTCAGACTTTATCCGGCCTTCCCCTTCCACACCCGAAGCCCAAAAGTCCATACTCCCTGCAAATGCTGGAGTCTTGCAAACTCTTCTCCCAGGACCTGTTTAAGCAGGTTTGGAGCTGCTGTTGTCTGGGCTTTACAGAGAATATTCTCCCCACAGAGCTACACACTAGATGCATGATGGGAGGAAGGGTCCGAGAAAGAGGACGAGGTATACAGGGACGTAAACTCTGCTCGTGGGAGGTTTAGTGAGAAAGGAGTGAAATCCTGCCTTGTTTGATTTGGAGCCTTAACAGGCTTGCTACTGTTTAAAGTACACAGGAAAGTGGGATTTGTGAAGGGAGGAGAGGGGAGGGTGATATCTTTATGAATGGTGTTGAAAATCCCTGAGCAGGTGCCCTCTTCCTGTGTCCTGGGCCCCAGGCCCTGTTGCCTGGGCTGAGGCCCACCACTTTGCCACAGCCTCTCTCTTGCATTCATGGGACTTGGCCCACACACTCCAGTCTGGCACATCAGACCAATCCCTTTGTTCTCAACAATGCGGAGGGTAGAATGGGCTGCTGATTCTGCTACTGTGGCTGCCTGACAGTATCTTCTAGGTGAAGGTGAGATACCTGTGGGGAGAGAGAAGGGTCCACAAGGGAACATGTTCCTGCCTCCCTATGTGGTGAGCCCAGGATCAGGGCAAGTGAAAGATGGCATGTGTCTTAGAGCAGAGATAAGTCAAATAGGCATGGCATCAGTGATCTCAGCTTTGGGAGCCAGACGCCAGCCTGGCAATAGCTGACGCACCACCCAAAGATCGCTTATTAATGCTGGCACACAGGAGCCCACTAGGCCTCCCAGCACAACCCAGGCGCAAAGCTTCCCAAGCCCAGCCCCCATCCCACTCAAGGAACCCTAAATATATGCACGCACACACTGGCAGGCAGCATTCCCATGCTAAACACTGATGGCTTGCCACCCCCCACCTCTAAAAGGAGCAGACTTACTGCTGAAAGTCTGCCAAAGTGTTGTTGGCTTCCAGCACCGAAAATACCTCCTGTGATCCGAGGGGCTACTGTACTGGCATCTATCTGTAGGACTGAAGTTGCTTCTATGACAGAGAGGACTTCCTCTGGGGATGGGCTCAATGCCCATTTGGGCCTATGCTATCCAAAGCCTAAATGTTTGCTTTCAAGGGCTGAGGAAGACCTGCTCCTCGCCTGGAAAATGCAAGTGGGAGCTGCTTAGCCAGACCTGCCTTCCACAGGAGAAATACTCATCTCATATGGGAAAAAATCAGCTCTATTCTAAGAGGCTGTTGTCCTTTTCTCTCCCACTTCTCTTATCCTCCTCCTTAAGTCACTCATCAAAGAAGGGGGGGTGGTCTGGAATAATAATGCAGCAACCACAAATGCTTTTCCAAGGATGAGGTTCAGGGAGGTAGGTGGGTTAGCACTGGGGGAAGAAAGCTATTGAACTTGCTACAATTTTCCAAAGGTGAGGATTTGGCATAAAACAACATTCCTCCATCCATTCATTCATTTGATCAATATTTACTAAATACCTACTACTTGCCCACAACTGTGCTGGGCTGCGGCTTTCTTTCTTGACGGAAATGACAATGGACACAAGGCACTGGGAGAGGATTGGTCAGTCCCCCAGTGGCTGTGGGTTTGACATCAGCTGGACAGGGTAAAGAAGGCCAGATGGATACAAGAAAACTTGAGTTTCCAGAAGGACATAGATGGACCTGGGGGTGTAGTGTTTGTTGGATTATTGCCAGGGTTTCTAAAAAAATATGTGCCAAAGAGATAATTCTGTAATGCGTTCAGTGCCATTAAAGGAAAAAAAATATGGTAAATTTGCTCTTAATAAATAATTGTATAATAAATGAGTGAATACCCAGATCAAAGAGATGGGGTTATTTGAGCATGTTTAAAAACTAGAGGCTTCTATATATTGCCACTGCCTCAGAGGATGTTATATCTAAATGCAAACCATGAAACAAGGTGTTTTTAATTCCTAAAGCATATTATTATAATTGTATGCTTAGCTAATAAGATCCATATTTGTTCTAGCCTATTAGTACAACAACAATCTTTTCATTTTAATGATGATATTAATTCTTTATTTTTGCATATGTCTGTTTTAATTCCTTAGGCTATCTGGAGATTGAAGGTAGAAATTCCCACCTTATAGATGGAAAAACTGAGGTCTAGAGAAGTTAGGGGTATTTCATTCAGGTTACCTCCCAGCAGGCAAGCTTAGTGCTGCTCCCATTGCTGTGCTGATGGCAGATATTTCCACAGTCTCACAGAACACAGATCTCAGACCCTGTTCAGGGGCAATGTGGAAACAGGATGGCATGTTGTCACCTGCTGGCAAAATGTGCTCTCTCTTTCTCTCTTCCTCAATTCCTCTTTCTCTTCCCTTGTTCAGTAAGGAGATGGGAGGCATAGGAGTGAAAGATGGGGTGAGTAGAGGGGTCTCTTCCATTTTATGCTTCCTTGCTCTTTATGCTAGAATTTACTTCTGGACCATGTAAGTGGGGATGGGAGGACAGTATCAGAAAATTACTTAACTTGTATTTTTATCTTCCTAAAATGTGATTAAATTGAGGCATGAGGAAGAGATGTGATCTCAGGATCATGCAGCACTTGATTTAGAACAAGAAGGCCCTAATGTTCCACTTCAAGCTTTATTTCCAACCCGACCACTGGTGGTCTTTGGTGTAGCCGGCCAGACTGATGTTCTATGCATTGAACAAATAGGGAAAGTGTTCCAAAATCTTCTAGCATCTTCTTCAAATCATCTTCCTTAATACATTGTGGTTTAGATTCAGTCAAGCCACACGTAAGAGGATAGACTAGACTGTCTGGATGGGGAGACCAGATCTACATAAAAAGAGAAATAAATAATAATATTGGGTAAGTATGATCATTTTTAAAGAATGATTTTAAGATTTGATTGATTTTAGATTTAAAATTAAGAATGATTTTTTGAGATTTACTGTTTTTTAAGAAATAGTAACTCCCACAGAAATTTGAAGAAAAGAACAGGCATCAATCAAGAAAGACAACTTAGAGCCTTTGTGGTCAGCAAAACAAAACTAAAAACAACTAGTGAAAGTAACAGGGACATCAATTTCAATTGAGTACAAAGAACTTTTGAAGAATTAGCTAATTTCTACAGATGTTGGAGTAAAGCCTAGATTCCTCCAATCCCATACTGAATAAACGATTGTTTGAGATGACTGATGAACTTAAATTTTTTTCTTTCTTTTCTTTTCGTTTCTTTTCTTTCTTTCTTTTTTTTTGAGACACAGTCTCATTTTATTGCTCTTGGTAGAGTGCGGTGGCATCATAGCTCACAGCAACCTCAAACTCTTGGGCGCAAGCCATTCTCTTGCCTCAGCTCCCAAGTACCTGGGACTATACGTGCCCATTACAACGCCTGGCTATTTTTAGAGGCGGGGGGGGGGTCTCGCTCTGGCTCTGGTTGGTCTGGAACTTGTGAACTCAGACAATCCACCCTCCTCAGCCTCCAAGAGTGCTGGGATTATAGGCATGAGCCACCGCTCCCAGCTTCTTAAATTTCTCTTTTTTTTTTCCCTGACTCTCTCTCTCTCCTTTCTATCCTTCCCTCCTTCCTTCTGCCTCTACTATTCTAAGAATTTCAGGCAACTGCTTTTAAGGTTTTCAGGAGTGATTTTTTTGTTGTTTTTCTGTTTATACCACTGAGGACCGTGGCCACCAGAGGGCAGTAGAGGAAACATCAGATACTTGGACAGGTTCTACAAACTCGAGTGCGCTCTGGTCGCCGGCAGGGACTCCTGAGAACTCGCCGAGGTCTAGCTTGCAGCCCCCTTCCGGAAGGCAGTGTAGACAGACTGCGGTGATACTGAGAGTATATGGCTTGGAATCAGGGGTCTTAAGGGCAGCGATGCATTGTCATTCGGAATCTAGACACCTCTCACCTTAGGTTATCAAACTAAAGTTATCTTACCTCCATCTCTCTGATTCCCCTGCCAGGCAGGCTCTCCAGGTCTGGACACAAGAAGCTCCCCTCCCATGTCCCCATCGCCCCCATCCAAGTCAGGACTTGACAGACACCCAGGATCCCTAACAGAGTGGAATCTTGAGAATCAGTTAAGAGCAAGGCTCATCTTCGCATTGCAAAAAATGATAATTAATAACAACTTCAAACCTCATCCGGCAGCTTGGTGGCTTTTTGAAATCCACGCGAAGACATCTAGTCTCACAAATTCCGAGACCCCTGTCTCAAACCCAGTAGACAAGTCCTGTTCCTTCCCATTCACCCCTCACTCGAATTAAAAATGAAGAGAGTGTGCCGTATGCGCGCGCGGTGACAGGTGTTGTCAAGGGAGGGAGAGCTTCCGTCCCCTACTGTCCTCACCCTCTGTGCTTGGGTCCTGACACACACAACCCACTTCCTACCCCGCCACACCGAAGGCTAAGCCAGCTGGGCTCGCAGGGCCTCCACCCGAATCCCCAAACCCTGGCAGCATTTTCCTCGCCCCCTTGGCCACTTAAGGTGGCTGGTGGGCCGGGGCTGAGCTAGGCGCAGGGCGGGTAGCGGGGCGGCCTCCCGATGCCAAACCTGAGCCTCCTTTGTTGACAGCTTGCGGAGGAGGAAGTCCGCGCGGGCGGGGCCGGGGGCGGGGGCAGGGGGCTGGCTGCGGCGGGCGGTGCCAGCGGCGGGCGCGGCCCCAGCCCGGGCGGGCGCGGCCGGCAGGGAGCGGGTTAATGCTCGCGGCCTCTATGATAATGAGCTGCCTGGTAATATAGGGAGGCCGGCGCTGAGGGCTCCGCCGCCGCCGCTGCCGCTGCGCCGCCACCGCGGGAGCCCGAGCTGCCGGGCGGAGCGGCGTCCGCGCCAGACTGGAGCGGGAGGGCGGCAGAGCGCAGTTGCTGGGAATATCTCAGCTGAGAGGACGAGCCTTCCACGGAGAGACCCTGCGAGCTCGGGAGCGGCAGGAAGCGCGAGCGCCGGAGAGAACGGAGCAGAGACGGAGCAAACCTCTGAGTAGATCGAGAAAGCCAGGTTCCCGGAGGAAATGGGACTGTGAACGAACCCGGAGCTGGAAGGGAAGGAAGCGCCGGGATTGCTGATGTCAGAGGAGCCCGGAAAGTCGCGCTGGAAAAATCTGAAGACAGCCGGGGCTTTGCTTCTTCCCCGCGAGAGACCCTACCAGACACCCCCCCACGCCCCCTCGTCGCCTCCGGGCGCCCCCCGCGAGCCGGCGACAGCGCCCGGCAGGGCTGCTGCGGGGCGACGGAGGACTGAGGGGCGCGCGGACCGGAGACCGAGGGGCCACTTCAGGAATACAGATAAGTGGCTGGCGGCTTGACGTGGATTTTAATGAATTTGGACTCCATGTGGATTTGGTCGTCCCGGTGATTCCGAGCTGCGGGCAGGGAGAGGGGCCTCGAGCCGACCTCAGCAGCCGGCGGCCGAGGCAGACAGAGCAGGGACGGAAGGACAGACAGACGTCGCCGATCTGGGTAAGCGGCGACGGGGCCGGGAGCTCGGGGTCGGCAGCGCCCTCCGCCCTCTCCCCAAACGCGCGCACACCCGGGGCGCCTTCTCCGGCACCCGCCTCCTGGGGGTCCCGGCCCCTGGCTCCCGGGCTCGGCTGCGGCGGGCGAGTCCCCGCGCGGGCTGGGCCACTTTCGCGCGCCGGAACGCAGCGTGCTGGTGAGCTCCGGCACACTCGCCCGCGCTGCCTCCCGCCCTGCTTCCCGGCCGGCCACCGGCGTCTCAGCTGCGGGCTGGGGGCGGCAGCAGAGCTCGGCTGCGCGCCTCCACCACGCACCTGCCGGCACTCTGCGGTTTACCGGAGCACTGGGGCGGCGAAGCTGTCCCGAGAGCTGGACAGCAAAGGGAGGGGGGCTCGGTGGCATGAGCGAGCGACACAACCCCAAACCACTGTGGCCAGCGATAAATTTGGGGGCGTTCACTCCTGTGTCAGAGTCCCTGGTGGCTGCTGGCTGTTCCTTCCGGATCAGGGGACTGGGGTCAGGGGCAGGGGGATGCATCTTTGTGGGGTTCTATAAGGCTCAGGGAGCGATTCCAAGGCATTTAATGGGGATAATTGCTCCATCTTTCCCTGTCTTCCTTGGTGGTGTAGCGCCCAGCAGGTGCCCAACCCCCTGGTTTGAACAGCAGAAGAGCGCTGGGGGTTGAAATGGGAGTTTGTTCAGGATCTAAGAGGCTTCTTGTGAACGATTTAAGAATATTTCCCTCCATGGGCCCCTTCTTGCCCCATCCCACAAGTGGTGTAGGGATCTGAGAAAATTCTAGCCCACTTGAATCTGTCCCACAGGTAGTCTATATAAGTGTTATTCTACTCCTGGTCTAGAAGGCTAAAGAGAGTCACCAGAAACTGCCATTGGAGATCCCCCTCAAAAAAAAAAAAAATATGTCCACCTGTTTGGCATGACCCTCAGAGGACCTACCTACTCAAACTCAGTTTTACTCAGGAAGGACAAAGATAATGGGGGGGGAGATGGTAAAAAAAATGGGCAGGGGGTTCTAGGTCAGTTAAGGGTCTAGCAGTGATACCCTCCTGAGGGGGCCAAAATCTGATAGGTCTCCTGGAGGGCTTAAGAGCCTGGGGTATCAGTGGTACACCAGTGTAAGGTATGCAAAAGACATAAAAGTAGGATCAGTTTGGGGGAGGTAGGCTGCCAATCACAGCTGGAGTCAGTGGCTTGGAAGCCCATCAGCTTGGCAGAACTAGGCAATGTTAGGGTGCATTCATCACCATCCAGGCACAAGCGTGGTGGACAAGGTTTCTGAAGTGAAGGGCAAGCCAAGATGAGTATCTGGACTGGGCTGGGTTGGACACTTTGGGAGCAGGAGTCAGGTTCAGTTCTTTCCTTCCCTGCACAATAGCAGGCTTCATTCCCAGACCTTGAAACTTCACTCTTCCCTCTGGGCTGGCTTAGGATTCTGAGGCCTTCAGTTGAGTGACAGAGCCCCAGGAAGAGATAGCCCTGACAGGAGGAATTTGGCTGTTCCTAATTGAAATGCACAACTTTTGTGCCATCTCCCCAGAAAGCTCCTAGAGTTGCTAGCAGCCCTCTCCCCTCTGACCTCCAGGCAAGAAGAGACAAGAATTCATTAACTTCCCCTTCTTCTCACAGAGCACCATTTTTGAACTAATTACCTGTGCTCTCTCCTCAGTGGCCTGGGGGCTGAAGGATGGTGGGGAAAGAAGGTAGGGAACCAAGGAGACAGAGTGGAATCTGTCTAGATAACCTAGGATGTTGTTTTTCTTTCCCTGCTTCCACCTGGCATCACAGCCTCTCACCTCCAACCCCTCCTTATCCCAGAATTTGCCCCTGCTGGCACCCGACAGCATTACCTGAAGAAGCCATTTCCCTCCATCCACAGCGATCCCCCTCAGGGAGCCGCTGATAAAGGCAGGGCAACACAGGGCAATGCAGACTGCCCTCTGGGCTCCCTCACTGTCCTCCGCAAATTGCATTAGGATGGGGGCAAATTGGCTTGCAAAGCAGTTAAATGGAAATGACATTTAGAGTGATGTGCTGCTGAGGAGCAGCAGGATCTGAAGTAGTGAAGTACCTGAAGGTCTCTTCTGCCCAGGGACCAAGAATCTGGAAAGGGAATCCTAGCCAGCCCATCTCTCTGGCTGGGGTCTGTCGCAGCCTAGAGTAGGACGGGGGGCTGGCTAGCTTTTCATGTCCATCACCCAGAACCATGTCATTACAAGGTTGATGCCCTCCCCCTTTCAGAGCTGGCCTGAATAACTACCCCTGTCTCCAGAGTGCCAGGAAACATTCACCCTCCAACTCTCTTGACCATCAAAAGCTGCAGATGTGGTGAACGTAAAAGTTCACCATCTGTTTTATTGAAGTCTGAGCTTAAAATGACGTTAAAAAGAAAACCCTCAAAGAACAGCTTCTTCTCTGCTAGCTCCCTTTCCCATTTACAAATACTTCTGATTATTCAGCTAATCTTTATTTCATGGGCATGTTACAAGAAAACACAGGAGCGGGAGAGGAAGCCAGTGACATGGTTAAATATACAAGACAGCAGCTGGCAGCAGCCTAAACTCACCAGTTTAGGTGCTATGAAATATTTGTTGTGCTGGAGTTGTTGTCACTCTTTGGGGGTTCTATAGCTTCTATCCTACCTCATTTTCTATGACTGCCTTCCAAAGATATAGGGTTTGGTGTGGGGGAGGCAATTCTTGTCTCTAGCAGTACCCCCGACCCCAGCTGTCTCCCTGTGTTGCCACACAGCTGTCTCAGCACACACAAACCAGGGCACAGTATACTTCTGTCCATCACGGTAAACAGAGAGGCCAGGAGCACCAAGCCAAGCCCCCCCTCCATGCTGATCATAAAGAGACTGGGCCATTGTGTTACAGTCTGTTAACTAGAAATAATTCAGGACCATTCACAAGGACGCTGGTAGACACAGGCTTGGAGATTCTGGAGTTTTACAGCTCTGTGCTTGCCTCCCTCCGGACACTCCCCCATCACTACCACCCTACCCAGGGGCAGTCTCTTATCAATTCATTCTATGTGAATACTCTATCTCTGCTCTTCATATACGCTCAGTTCAAACAATGATGAAAGGAACCCTTAACAGTTTTTTCACTTAGTTACAAAGATTTTATGCCCGGTTAGAGTAAATGAGGGGTGGGTGTGCATCTGTTTCTTTCCTGGTCATTTCTAAGGTGAGCCCTGTGGAGACGCAGAGAAAGGCACTTCTTCCCAGGGTCAAACAGCTGGTCCCAAGGCACCCAGGAGGGGTAGCTGGTAAGAAAGGGACACTCTTTTTCTCCTCAGTTGAGCCCTCAGGCTCACTCGAGCCTCATTCCCTGGCATTTGGGCATATGGAACCTCTTTATCTAGCTCCACACTTCTCCATCTGGAATTCCAGGGCAAAAATAAAGGTGAGAAAGTTCTTTGTTGGGGAGCAGGGTCCCTATCGGGCAAGTGTGTAAGGGGAGAAGAGGAAGGGAGGGTGAGAGCTGGAAAAAAGAAGAAAAGAAAGAAAGAAAGAAAAGCTTAGGTCTGAGCATTGCAAAAGTTCTCTGCTCCTACAGTTGGTTAACCATTAACCCCCTGGCCTGCTCTGGCCATATCACCCACTTGGGTGAAAGGATATCTCTGGGAAACATAGAGGACTGGCAGGTGTTCCCCATGGCCCCCCTCACCCCACAGAATGTATGTTCTCTCTGTGTCCCCTACAGCTCCAGACTCAGTCCTTGGTCCCTTCGCACCCCATTCTCTTCTTCCCCTGCACCAGCACACCTCCCACCCCCGGCCAGCTGTCCCTTCACCTGGCATTGCCTGTTGTTTGCAGGACAGGGTGGGTGTCAGAGACTAGGGAGCTGGCAGGGTGGTGGGGAGAATCAACTGAGGGGTGTGGGCTGGATTCACACAGGACTCCAAGGCAGCACTCTTGGTTCGGATTATAAACAGCTTCAAAAATATATATAAACCCAGTAGGCTTAAGTTTGCTTGGGGGTGGGTGTGTATGGATGGGGGTTGGGGGAGGGAGCTTTGTAGAAGCTGCCTTCTCCTCCAGCTTGATTTTCCTAGCTCCTTTCATGGTAGGTCTGGCCTGTGGGTCCCCGTGTGGCCCTCCGAGGTTAGGCCATTGAATCCAAGGCCTTACCAAAGCAGTTCTAGCTGGTCAGGGCTAGTGTCCTGAACGTGAGAGAAGGCCAGCCTGTGTACTGAAGATGCAGATTAAGATACAGGAGCAGAGGCACACCTGGAAAAACGAAGAGTGAAGACGTGGACAGAAGCAGGGAGACAGAAAGGGGAGATAAAGACAGAGACTGACCTGGATGGGGCTGGAGAGAACTGCGGGCAAACACGGAAGAGCCAGGCTGGCAGAAGGGGCTCTGCTCAGTCTTTGGTGGCCACTGGAGGCTCTGGGCTAAGCTGGGAAGCCGAAGTAGCAGGTTATCTCCACTAGAGGGGACTCTTGAAAACCAGGCTTGGCTCTAAACAGTGGCTTTTGTGCTTTTCTTTTTGCAAGAAGAATAAAAAAATGCATGAGATATATTAAAAACTCCCAGCTGTCACTACCCAGAGACCACAGCTGGTAGGGTCCTATAGGCAGTGGGACTTCTGGGCCCCTGTCTGGTTTTAGGGGGTGAGAAGGTGCCGGCAACATTAAGGAGGGTGCAAGGGGGTTATATGGGGGCTCAGAGCAGCTCTGGAGAGGTCAGCCCTAACAGGAGGTGTCTGGGTGTGCGAGCCAGGGAGGGGGACACATTCTCAAGTTAGCAGGCAGTCCAGTCTGCTGGCTGGCCTGCCAAGAGCCTCTTGCCTTTCTTTATCAGCGACAGAAGGTTTTGGCCCATCCCCAAGGCGCCTTCACATGCCTTCCTTCTTCCAACTCCCTAACTGTGGATTTTCGAAACACTCTCAGGTGGTGGCAAAGCTGCTCCTGAGGAGACTTTTTTAAAAAAGACCTTTCAGGAACTGAACGCATGTCAACGTTGTATCACTGATTTAATCTTTGTCTTCATAGTCTCTGTGGGAGCCTTTCTCTGAATTATAATTCCCCCTTTCATTTCAGCAGAGGACAATATTGAGAGAGAGCAGAGTCCAGAGGCTTTTCTTATCTAAGGAGATAATAACTGTCTAACAGGGGTACGGAAAAATATTGAAGTTTTGGGACGGGCAGGAGGCCAGAGGGTAGCAGCGTCTCTTCAGATCTGATACCCTCCCCTGATATTTCATCTTGGTTTGCCTTTGGCTCAAATTTACCTGGGGGTCAAGGAATGGGAGGGGGGGAAGAGGGGACAAAGAAAAGAAAGAAGAAAAACAAGATAAATGTATCGTGCTATGAAAGTTTAATTCTGCTTTTCCTTGGCTAAAATTGCTTTCAGGATGAGAGATAAAAGGCAATGAGTTGCCCTTGGAAAGTTCAACTAGTCTTTCAGAAGGAAGAGAAGGAGGGATCCTACTGCTCAGAGTGAATAGCTGGTGAATGATCCTTGCTCCTCTGTGACCCTTCCCCCACCCTGCCCCCAGACACACACCTTCTCTCTGAGACCCTACGAGGACAGCAGCTTCTGACAGAGGAGCCCCCAGCACTAGCTCGCTCAGAGGAGTTATCCTCCCAGGCTTTCCCTTGTATTTTAACAGCCTCCCTCCCGGCCTTAGCTCCTGGGTTGGGTATGGGGGGACAGAAGAAGGATGGATAAGGGAGGACTACTGAACATCTTCTCCAACTTTATTGAATTTTTACACTAGAGTTGTTCCCCCTTGCACCAAACCAAACAGGTAGACACTTACAGCAGGAGTTGGAATTCATTTAAGTTTAAATAAACAGGGACTAATAATCACCTATGCAGTGAAAAGAATATAGTAGCTCCCTCCCTCCTAGTAGAAGGATGAAAGAGTATTATTTCCTATCTTCAAGGAATGTACAGTATTCTTGATAGGGCGGGGAGAGAATTGCATAAACCAAGTAACCCCAAATATCTTTAGTAGAAGGCAGAATGGAGTTATCAGGACACTGGAGGTTAAGAGAAAGTGAAGGCAGAGAGCTCTTCAAAGCACGACAAGTCAATGGGAGATGGAGATTTCAGGAATGAGTTTCCCATGAAGGATGACTACCTAGTGCTGTCCCATCCTCTGGCCTTTCAGAACCACCCCTGCCTAACCATTTATCCTTGTGGATTAGAAACTGACAACTCTGGAGTTGTTTTCCACTAGTTAATATTCCAAAGTACGGTCTCTGGGGTGCACATTCCCAGGGGGTTTTCATGTTGTATTCTATGAAAATTTTATTGCTTTCTGGTGCCTCTGAAGCTGGCAGTGTAGATGCCAATGGGGTTCATCAAGAAATATTCACATTCAAGCATTCCGAATCCTGCCACTTACTCACCTACTTATACCTGAATAAAATCATGGAATGAACGGGACCTGAGGGAAAATTCAGATTTTTTTTTTTTGTAGAGACAAAGTCTCACCTTATCACCCTCAGTAGAGTGCCATGGAATCACACAGTTCACAGCAACCTCCAACTCCTGGGCTTAGACGATTCTCTTGCCTCAGCCTCCTGAGTAGCTGGGATTACAGGTGCCTGCCACAATGCCTGGCTAATTTTTGTTACAGCTTGGCTGGGGCTGGGTTTGAACTTGCCACCCTTGGTATATGGGGCTGGCGCCCTACTCACTGCGTCACAGGTGCCGCCCTGAAAATTCAGATTTTTATCTCTACTCCTTGGTTGAGCAAGGGATTGCCACTGCTGTATGTTGGCTAGCTGGGGAAGGATCTACTCTTTTTAAAGTCCAGAAAGAAAGCAGAGAACGACCAAAAGAGGGAGGTTAGGAGGATGCAGACTTAACTCAACTTAAAGCATTCTCTGATCCTTAGAAGGAAAGTGGTGGTCTCCCTGCACCTTGGCCAGGGCTAGGGGGTGTCATGGCAGAGATGCTCCAGAGGACAGGAACAGACCTGGGGGACATGCTTGGGCTTCAAGAAGCCCATGAAACCTTCAAAGTCCTATGCTTTCAAGAATTATGCAGGTATATGTATTTATATATTTCTTCAGAGAAGGAGTCTGTGGTTCCTCTTACCCAATGTAGAGAATCACTAGGGCCTTTCCTATCCTTAGTTTCTGCATCTGCTCTGGTGCTATAATGGAGCTGTAACCCCAGTCCCTCCAAGTCCAAAGTGGTGAAGGACACACTGTTGGAGTGAGCAGGAGTAGTCTAGAGATAGCCCAGAGTGTCAGGGGCACCTGTGACTATGGACGGGTCTTTTAACATCTCTGACCAGGGGCCAGTGGGGGCATAGGCTGCCAGGCAGAGTGCTCAGCTTTCTAAGGGAGAGAGGGTGGGAGATTCAGGAGGAGAGTCAGGGGTGTATAGAAAGCTGTGCTGCCAGGTAAAGGCAGGAGGACCAGCAGGCAGACAGAAGTGGCAAGAGGGGATGTTGCCTCTTTGAAGTTGTTTCCTGCTTTATAAAAGCGAAAGGCCTCAGCTGGGCTGGGTAAATATTACGTTGGCCTCTGACCTCCCACCTCCCCTGACTGCTCCCCCAGCTTCCCTTTTTTTTTTGTTTTTTTTTTTTTTTGGTCTGGAGGAACAAAGATACCTGAGGGGGAAGAGACTAGTCTCTGAACTTCACAGAGGACGGGGTTCTTAGCCAAAGCCCAACCCAAAGAGGGACAGGAAGACTCAGCTCTCCCCGCCCTCACAGGCCGCACCCCACCAGCATAGCTCTACCAGGTCTCTGCTGCAGTAGTGGGCAGCAGTCTTTGCCAGGAAGATGGTGTTTGCCAGGAACACGGCTGTCTCAGGATTTCACAGTCCCCTGACGGTGCTGACACCCCACCCTCACCCCACCTGCCTGTGCTGTTCTAACAAGTCCTTCCACTCTAGTGGAACAAAACCCACGCGATCAAAACCCATGCCACCACGTTTTCTGCAAGGCAAACACCTCCCTCCCCAGGTTTATTTGGAAATGAACAAAATTCTAGTCAAACACCCATCCAGTGCCCCCCTTTGGGGCATTAAGCCATTTGATTTTGGGGTCCCAAGGACTTAAAGAGAATGATCTGCACTGCATGTGGAGGTGAAATCCACACCCAGCACCTTCCTGCAGGAGGTCTGGGCCCTGCTAAGATGGTTGAGAACAGATGGTCAGGAAGAGACTGGTGTCAAAGAATAGGGTCCTAACACAGAAGAACAAAGGGCCTCCCTTCACACTTGGAGCCCCTCCCTCTTCCTAAAGATTTCTCACCCGCTGACCAGTGCTTACTCTCCATTTGTTCCCTGGTCCCAGGAGGGAGATAAGAAGGAGTCACGAGACACTCTAGCAGAATTAGCTCCTGCCTATTACTCAGGACCTCAGTTTCTCCATCCGCACAATGGAAATGAATAGTTTTTTCATGACTGCTCATGAGCCCTGGACTCAGGCACAGGAAGATGGTGTTAGAGGAGTTGGAAAAATGATAAGTACCACAAACATGGAACACTATCCTAAATTTTAGGGCAGGAATAAAAAACCAAGCTAGGGGTATTTTTCTTCCCCCAATCTCTATCTCGCTCTCTCTCTAAATTTGTTTGGAATTTACTAAGAAAAATAAGATTGTATTTAAAGAAAATGTGTGGGCTAAAGATTCATCGGAGACTAGAAACTATGGGAATGATAATGGTGGCCCCAGCAGTGAGGCCACATGCAGGGCTTACAGTCAGCATTTGGCTAGTGGTATTAGAAATTGAGTTCTGAATTTGCTACCCTTGGGCTTTTGGTGCCTTCAGCACTGAGTGGAGATGCATGACACTGTCATAGAGCTGGTAAGTTGGCATTGCTCTGGGAGTCAACCCCCCATGGCAGATGAAGGGGAAGAGCTCATGGGTCTCTGGCTGTCTGGATGCAAAGGGACTTCATCTCCCCTACAAAGAGAGCTCCTAGAAACAGGGACTTGGATGGGGCAGACACAGCATGAAGAGCATTAGCAGAAACAGGAGCAGGGTCCAGGAGCCTACGGTGGCCTCACGATCAGATCTTTGGCTGGCAGTGACCACTGGTGAAAATACAGAAGGATATCTGGTAAGAAGTATCAACTGTCTCCTAGTAAAACAAGAAGCACTCTGATGACTTTCTCAGCTGGAGCACAAGACACCTTGTCTCTTGTTAGAAGTGCAGACTGTGGGAAGGTGCCTGTCACAGAAGAGAGCCCTGTGCACCTAACAGCACTGTCCAACAGTCTACTGTAGAACATGGGGGTGCCAAGATGCCTTGACTTCTTTTCTAAATATTATTTTTAAGAAGAAGTTTGAATCGCAAAAGAAATAGATATTATATGTAAAATACTTAAAATTGTATCTGGGTATTTATTTGGTAGCAGCTTTTAACCAAGTCCACACCATGGTGTGAAACCCAGGCCTAGACTGGGTAACTGGATTTCCCTGAGCCACAGCAAGTTGCCATTCACTACTCTCCAATTGTGAGGACTTCTGTTTGCCTAGCCTCACCCAGCACACTCTCTCGATCTACCCACTTAGCCACCTTCTCTTTTCAGTCTCTCGTCCCCTAACCCCCGTGCTGGCAACCTCCCTGCCTCTCTCTTCCTTGGATTTGAGAAGACACACATCTCATGATAAAGCAGCATCCCCCCCCCCCCGAGAACTGACCTCTCCTCTTCTTTACCCATCTGCTGGCCCTTAGCACATACCACAGTCCCTCTGTGGGGCCAGGCAGTGTAGTGTATAAAGCCCTCCCCACCCCCATGGAATAGCTGCCACCAGCTTTCCTCCATCCACAGCAAGCCTTGCTATTTGCACAGTCAATGGCTCTGGCAAGGCCAAGCCACCTCTCCCTCCCTGAGAGGCACTGTGGGCACTGTTTGTGTTTCAGTCTCTATAGACTCAGCATTCACAACTTGAAGAGGCTGAGACAATGACCCGAGCAGCTGCCTCAGACTGTGCTGGCTAGGAGGCACAGAAAGCTCCCAACTCTCATGTGGCTGCAGGGAGCTACAGGCCCAGAAGGTTTGGGTACCATGCACCTGTGAGCTTTCACAGGCAGCCATGGCTGACCCTGAGTAGTGAAGGGGAGACTGGGATCCAGAGGACCTGGTCCAGGCCACTTGATTGGCTTCCATCGCATTACCCCAGCTTCCTGGACCCTACTGTGCACCAGCTTCATAGTCCCTGGGGTCCTGGAGGAAAAACCAGGGCTCTGCATCCTGAAGAAGCAGCCATTTCTGGACTATGGACAGGAAGGGGCAGCATATGTCCAGGTAGAAAAAACAGGAAGCTTTACCAGGTAGAAGAAAGGTACATCACTTGCAGGGAGTTTTAAAGTCAGCGCCACATAATTTCATTTGATTGAGCAAGGGTTTATAGAATATCTGTCACGTATGGTAGGAGGAAGACATTGTCCAGGCTCTTAAGGTTACAGTGCAGAAAAGGAGAAGGAGCAGGCACACAGGTCATAGTCATACAAGTGAGGTATAGGTATTGCAGGAGGATGGAAGAGAGGGAGGTTAGCTAGTCCAACCCTGGAAGGGGCCATCTAGGGAGGGAATGAGCTCTGCATAATTTGGGGAATTCAAGTGGAAATTGGAAGATGGCCAGGTCTCAAGAAGGGGTTCCTGTGTGGGGCAGAAAGATATCATAGGTGATAGCTGGCATACCCACCCACCCCAAGTCCTCTGAGCCAGTGTTGCTCAACCTTCCTAATGCCGCAACCCTTTAATACCGTACCTCAGGTTGTGGTGACCCCCAAACATAACATTATTTTTGTTGCAACTTCATAACTGTAATTGTGCTACTGTTATGAATCGTAATGTAAATATCTGATATGCAGGATGGTCTTAGGCGACCTCTGTGAAGGGGTCGTTCGACCCCCAAAGGAATCGCAACCCACAGGTCGAGAACTGCTGCTCTAAGTCTTAGTCTCTCTCTTTGCTGCTCTGTAAATTCAGTGGAGGAAAAGGCTCTTTTGAGAAGCAAAGTTGAGTGTCAGGCTGGTAAAAATGACCTGCAGCTACTGGCCTTAATCCCAAAGTAAGTAAAGTTGGTTCTCACACCTCCAGCCCTAGTCTCTCTCCTCAAACAGGGTGCCAGGAAGCCTGGGCTGGGATTAGCCCCGGTGTCCCCTGGAGCCAGAATTCTCCTAACCATGTTAAAATTAGCACTCCCTCCACAAGTAGGGGCAGACCCTGTGAACTGAGATTTGGTCAATTCTCTGCTTGCACAAGCTCTGACTTCTAATCATTGTCATGAACAGGATGGAAGCAGCTGCTCACTCCAGTCTATTCTCAGCTTGGTTGGAGACAGAGAAATTTAAATGACAGTAAGATGCTTAGCAAAGAAACGAAAGTCAGTGTTAAAAATAAAGAAAACAAGACAGCTTGTTTCATCGAAATAGAAGGGTTATTAAACAGCCCTGAATTAATCAGTGATCTGCATGGTTGAGAATTGGGGAGTAGCAGGTCCAGGGCTGAGCGTGAGGAGGAGGTGGGGGTGGGAGACGAGTCTGAGGCAGGTAGGAGCTGCCTGTACCCTGGGGCCAGCTGCAGGGCCCATGGAGACATGTGCTCTTCTGAGGGAGGCTGGCGCTGGCTTTCTGCCCCACAGAAAAGGGCAGGCTGCAGAGAGGGGAGACTGGCACAGCAGTCCCTCCTCTCCCTACAGATTAGTGCTCCTGGACCCTTTCCATGGCCCACCACCTGTGCAAGCCCCTGGGGCGGCGTCCAGACCTCAGCCTCCCCCACCCCTTCTTCCCACCAGCCAGAACTGGGCAAGAGCCAAATGGCATTCAGTGGATCCCCAGAAGCCCCCAGCCCCAGGCCTTCTCGTCTCAGCTTTCACAGGGGTCCCCAAGAGTTCAACTCTGAGTCATTAGACCCCACCCCCATTCCCAAGGAGTAGTAACAGGATAACACCCAGACCAGAGTATTGCCTATCTGGAGGCAGAGTCCGGCCTGTGGCATAAACCTGTGGCATAAAAAATATCTCCTTGGAAATATCCATCAGCAGGATGCTGCTCCAGGCAGCAGGGAAGCAAGGTGTCAGGTTTAACGTTGGAACTCCCACATCCAAGTCCTTCTTCCACATCTGGTGCTTTAGCCAAAATATTTAACCTCAAATACACCTAAGTCCTTTCACCTGTAAAATGGTGATGCAAATGATACTCTCAACCACACAGGCTTGTGTGAGGGCCATCTTCATGGGCTGAAGTATGTGAGATTCCTAGAGAACTATAAAATCACTGTACAAATGCTAGTCCGCGTTAACAGTGGGGTCCCTCCTCCGAGGGACTCGGAGGTCTCAGAACCGAACATCAGAAGAAAGTTCTACAGCAGAGAGAGAAAGTGTCTGGGAGGAAAGCAGGCTGGCTCACACCTTTGCAGGGGCGTGGAGGGGCAGGCAGGCAGCCGTACACATCTGCGCACACACGTGCATTCGCCCGGGTGTGTAGCGTGTCAGATCTTGAGTCAATCACTCCAGGAGCATTTTCTTTGCTCTCTGACCTCTACATTCTTTCTCTTCACCCCTCCCTCCTGCTTCCCTCCTGGGTCCCTCCTGGCTGTTTACCCTTTTCCTGGCTTCTCTCTCACACCCCATTCATCACCCAGAGCCAGATTCTCTCTCAGGGAGCTCTTTTCATCTCCAGCCCCAGGTCCTCCCACCAGGGCCTGCTATTCCCCTGCCTCCCTTCAGCACCTTCTTCTCCCTGTCTCAGCTGCTCTGATAATTGTGCACAGCAGCTTCCCTAACCCTGAGCTAAGTGAGCCTCAAGGGCCTTAGAAGTCTATCTCCCCCACTTCCTTACCTAGGGCTGGTGCTCTCCGCTCTGGATGTTTAAAGGTCTTCCAGCTGAGAGCCTATGCATCTTGGTTGGCACAGACCAGGTCCTTAAGTGGTTAGACCTCTGCCTGGAATTCCAACTGCCCCTCAGTTCCCAGGTGCCCCTATCATCCCGCCGCACAGCATTCTCCCTCCTCTGTGTGCATTGAGTGTGAACATGCCCATTACTTAAGAGAGACTGCCTGACAGCTCGGATCTTTTCTGCAAGAGCTGGAAATCTCAGACCAAGAGAGAAAGAATAGAAAGTGCAGGTGGGAAGGCCCAAGGTAGGGGGGACACAGCCTGCTTAAGAAGCTTCCTCATGACAAGGAGTTAGCGCTTTTTACCCTAAGGCTGTCTGTTGGTTCAGAAATGCACTGGAGAGAAAGAGAGGCCAGGGAAGATAAGGAAGGAAGATGGACTTCATCCTGTATACCAAGGCGACCCTGGATGGGGTGAGCTCAGAGAAAGTGGAGCTCCAGCCTGAGGGAACTGTTATCTCAGTATCTCCCCCTTACCCCACTCCAGACCAGCCTTCCTCTTTCCTTCTTTCCTGCCTCCTATCTTGTCACAGGTGTCTGGACAGCTCAGCAAGAGCCACACAAGTGGCCCCAATCACCCCAAGGGGTGTGAGAGGAGGTGACCTGGACATCATGGGGCCACTGGAATAGCTGCTTGTGACTTTAGACTTACACTGGGGAGAAGGTGGAATGAGCAGCACCCCATTTCTTCCAGAAGGCGCTGGATGCTGCCTCAAAGCAACCACCCCTCCCCTGTGCTGAAACAGAGCCATTGGTGTTTGTCACCACCATACGGGGTGGCTGCTGCTGCCAAAGTGATGATGCCCTTGTACAGTGTTTCTTCTAAAACAGTAACAAGAATAACTGGTGTTTACTCAGAGCAGTAGAGTTTACAAAACAACCTCACATCCTTTATCTCATTGATTCTCAGACCATAACCCTATGAGGTGTCATTTTACAATGGAGGAAATGAAGCTCTAACAGATTAAATAACATGTTCAAGGTCACCAGATTAGTAAGTGGTAGAAGTGACACTTGAGCCTAGTTCTGTTTCCAAGGATCATGGTCTTTTCTCTGCCTGTGCTTCCTGGCAGCATTCACCAGAGTTGAGCTTGACCTCCTTATAGAAGACCTTCTTCTGAAACCTCCCAAGGCAACTCTCCCCAACCCCACTCTGCTCTTGATTGCTTTATGTTGTCAATTTGTCATTTTTAAAATTATTATATGCTTCTTTCCTGATCTATGGTATTCTATGGTTTGTGGCTGTGGTGCTATCTTGCTAACACTCTGCGTTCACATGTCTGAATTGTCCCTTCTTCAAAGACAGAGCTGGTATCTTCCCCTTCTTCCCATCTTTCTCCCCACCTCATCCACCTAGCCAATGACATTTGTCCTTTGCCCAGTGGGTTCTGGACACCATCCTTCCCAGAAAGCTCACATCCTTCTTCACTACCTGTAAAGGTTATGACAACTCTTTAAGTCAGGTGTCTTAGTTCAAACCGTGTCTTAGGGCAGACTAGCAAGGACAGTGTTGGTTGAGGGAAAAACGAATGCTCACACCGTGCCCTCCTCTGCAGCTTCCACTGTTCAGCAGATTTCTGAGTGAAAGTCATCCTGCTGGCTCTGCATGGGATGGCAAGAAACGTAAGACATCATTCCTGCCCTCAAAGAGCCTCTAATTCAAAGGGGAGCTAGGACACAGTCATAGATAAAAGAGAGCTAACACTGCAATGCAGTGTGTGTTGGAATCAGCATGTTAATTAAAACCTGCAGTTTGGAGGAGCAAATGGTGATTGGAGGCAGTGGGGTCCTAAAAGCTTTATGAGGCTTAGAGAGATGGGCAGTATGAATAGGCAAAGAGGAAAGTGAAGATAGGAATTCCAGGGAGAGGGTAAACTGAGCAAAGTATTTGAGGCATTCAACAAACCAACCTGTTGCTGGGGGTGTAGTCTCATCTGGGCGAGGTGGGCAGTGAGTCTGGAGAAAGACCAAAGACCCAGCTTGGAAAGGACTTGAACTTGGATGCCTAGCAGTCCTGAGTGAATCTGGGCAACGACAGGAGCCACAGAAGATGTTTGCATAGGTGAACATCGCACTCTGGCCATGTGCCAGGCAAACCTGGATAATGAAAAGAGGCAGCACAAGGCTAACCATGAAGGAAGTCCAGGGCCGGGTCATAGCTGCCAGTGACCTTCAGCAGGGTCTGTCTCAGAGGAAGACCTGGATGGTGACGATGTGCCTGTCTCACACCATTTTCGGGGAGTCAGCACCAGCCCTTTGAACCTTAGACAGCTCTAGCTTCTGGAAATGAACAGCATTAAAAATGCCCCTTCATCCGGCACTGATGGCCACTTTCCCTGACATGGGGTTAAAGCGTCAGGGATCCCAAGTGCTCCCTGTCCCTAGAATGCTTCAGTGGCTGTCTCTGTGAAGCTTCTGAAGGCAGAAAGGAAGGAAGGTCTGCAAAAGAAAGCAGGAAGTGCCATCACCTGGGGTCTCCTGGGAGCCATTAAAATTTTTCTTCAAGAGGTGAAGGATGTGGACAGCTTCAGGGGAGAGCAAGTATAGGTTTTAGGGTCAACCCATGGACTGAGAGTTGAGATGAATGCTTTGTTTTAGTTTTTCTTTGCCCCCTCCTTCCTTTTTCCTGCCATTAGTGTGAACCGGAGCAGTGTCATTATTCTTTGAAAACATTATGTTTAATGGCAGCATAACATGCCATGATGTGGAGTAACTGTAATTTGTTAACCATTTAGTTGGGTACTTTTTAACCCTGTTCTCCTTTTCTATTTTAACCTCTAAGTGCCTCTGGCTGTTCCTTGTACAGTCAGGATGGAATGAGAAGACAGAATAGAAAGGCCCATGCTCCTTGGAAAGATCTTTTGGAATTTCTTGAAAAGGTGGCTACCAGCTAGCAAACCTCTCACCACAAAACACCCAGGGATCCTACCTGGTACCTGACAACAACACCTCCTGCCAGCACCACTGCTCCAACACTGCCCATTACCAAAAGGAAACACCAGTTAGAGTAGAAGGAAACAGACTATGAAGCCTGAAGTTTTGGTCTTTAAGATAAAGTACTTACTAAGTCTTTGCTTTGGGGGAAAGCACAGATCTCAGAAATCTCTGCTTCCTAGCTGGATGTTACTAGTCAAGTTACTGAGGCTTCCTGAGATTATTTCATCGTCTGTTAGATGGGGTTAATACGTGTCCACATTGCAAGATAATCACAGTATTATCAATATCACATACAGAACATATAGGACAATACACCACACAGCAGGTGTTAATAAAGACTAGTAAGAGTCGCTACTGTTTATTGGTTTTGTCATAGAAAACAAATGGTTTTTGTCATAGAAAACTACTACAGAGAACAAACTAGTAGTAGGTTACTCATGGCCCTTAAGGTGTGAGGTCTTCTAACATGAATTTTGACTTAGCAAAGGCACATCCCCACTTTTATTCCTTTTTTTCGCTTTGAAGGAATTCCTCTTCCTGTCCTTTAATCCTGTAATACCTGCCAGAAAAGCAACTCTGTTAGGAAGATGGTTTAAACTGGGTCCGGCTCAGAGTCAGGGGAGAAGTGGGGTGACCTTTCTTGGACTGCCTTAGCACAGAGGGCAGGCACACTCGCAGGCCTGCTTCTCCCAGCCTGCTAATGCACAGGAATTCCTTCTGACCAGAGGAGAGGTGGCCATGGCCAGGCAGGGCGCCTTCCTGATCCTCCCCCAATGGGGGTTGAAGAGGACAGAGCCTAAGGAAGGGGGAGCAAAGGATGGGGTGGCAGGGAAGGCAGCCGCTTGAAATTGATTGCTCTTATAGTTTGGTTTATACCATGAAGCTCTCTCAGCTCTGCCCGGGTGGCGACCTTTAGATAATAAAGGGAATTCTGGGAGATTTCTGACAGGTCCATGACATATGGGGCAGGCCTGCAGGGTCAGGCGTGTATCTCCCTGCTCCCGGCCCAGGGGTAATGAATCTTGTTTTGACTTTGCAAAGCCATCCCAGGCAGTGCCCCAGAAAGGAACAGAGCCACTCCCCACCCCCCACCCCTCAAGTGAGTGCATTTCTTGAAACCCTTCATAATTCAGGGATACAACTCCAAACTTTTATAGCCTGTGCCTTGCAGAGGACAAACACCGAATGTTTTGCTAAGGCCCTGGGAGAGCTGGTGTGGTTTCCAGGGCTCTATCGGAGCCCACTGGGAGACCTGGGAACAAAACAACAGAAAATGCTCCCTGGCTTGAAAAGCAGTCCCAGGACAGGGCCGGAGGCTGGAGGAGGGGCTGGGATGGCAGTGGGGGAGAGCTGTCCCTGAGGTCTGGCAAGTGACAAATTCACTCTCTGGGTAGGGGCAGAGTAAGAATGCAGGGGATGACCAAAAAGATAGGACCCACTCTGCAGTGAAAACAGAAATCAGTAAATCCTCATTCTTGTCCCAGAGCTGTAAACGGCAGAACAAGTGAGCTCTCTGGGCCACTGTGCCATTATGTTCTGCTGGGTGAAAGCAGCAGCATTCACTGCTGTCAGACCCCACAGAAGAGTTCAGAGCCCTGCATCTCTGAGTTTCTTGCCCCGCTCCTTGCAAACTTGTGTGTGCAGGTCTGTGCACACACCCCTTTTCTTTAAAAGAACAATTCCAAAAAGTGAGAGTACCTTTTCCTCCCTGCCACATTAGTCTGCTAGGTGGGGCGGGGTGTGTGTGACAGCAGCGTGGACTGAGTGACTGCCACAGCAGACATTTGTTGTCTCACAGACCTGAAGGCTGGGAAGTGGGAGGTCAAGGCGTCTGCGGTTGGCTCCTGCTGAGGGCTGTGAGGGGAAGACCTGTTCCAGGCCTCTCTCCTTGGCTTGTCGGTGGCTGTCTTCTCCCCGTGCCTTCACTTCCTCTTCCTTCTTCAGCTGCCTCTGTCTGGGTGAACGTTTCTCCCTCTTCTTAGGACCCAGTCCTATTGGATTGGAGCCCACCCTGGTAACCTCATCTTGACTACCTTGGTAAAGGCCCCATGTCCAAGTACAGCCACTTCCCTAGCGACTGGGGGCTGGGATTCAGCACAGAAATTCTGAAGGCACACACTTCAGCCCACAGCCCCTGTCCCCTGCATCTGTCTACCATCAGAGAGATGGGAGTCCCTGGCGGCTATGCAGGAATGTGGAATCCAAGGGCCTTTGCGGGAGCAGAGTGTGACCCACGGCTGCCGGCTGCCCGCTGCCATCTCACAGCCCCTCACTGCCTCACCCGCAATGTGGCATCTTCCCACCTGCCCCCCATTTCTATCTCTTACTCTTATTGGAGATTGAAAGTAGGTTATCCCACCTGTGAAAGGAATCGTATCTGTGAAGACAAGTAGGGGGTCTACCTTCTCATAATGTCAGCAGGTGACTGGGTAGAAACTGTCACCAGAGATGTTTTGAGGCATCCTGGAGAGGCCGTAGTATCACTTTTGCAGAGAGGGCTGCCAGGGGTGTGCATAGGCAAGGAGCCGTTTTCCTCTTTTTCTCTCCTCTCACCTTCCTTCTCCCGCTTTCTGGGACAAGATATAGCCACTTAGTTTCACATAACGGCACAGAGTCTAGGGAAAAAAATGACATTCGATTAATGAAGCAAACGCAGCTGGTATAGAAGTGACATCTAAATTGTTCCTCTGGTCCCGTTATTTTCCATAGAAAATTCCCCCTCTCCCCACACCCTTCCCCCTTTTCTCTTTAAATCGTGTGCATAAAATACGCTAATAACAATCTTCGGTGTCTGTGCATGAGTGACAGCTGAAATAAGAAAAAGACTAATCGTACCTCCTGCAGCCCTGTCACATGGAGATTAAATGAGTCTCTCTCCCCACCCCCTCCCTGCTCCCCCCACCCCCACTCTCCCTTCTTTCTCTTGGTCTCTTCTCAATGAGAATCATGGGCATTTGAATAATAATATTATAGACGCCATCAGGGTGACAGTGGGGGAAAAAATCAGCTCAAACCCATGATTATTCCTTCAATCTAATAATTATTTAAATACCAGATAACTCCTTTCACTCTAATTGAGGCCTTTCAGCTGTTGGCATTACCCAGGGCCTTTACGTTCGCCCTCTCACTCACCTTGTGTTACCCAACGTGCCTGGACTACCTCTGAGGTCCCTGTTTGACAGAATGACTTGGAATGTTTGCACGTATAACTGAGCAAGGGACATCCAGACAGCTCCTTCAGTGCCATTCCACCCACAGGGGACAAGCTGGGGCCTCCTTGAGATGTTTTATCCTTACAGAAATCTAAAACTGAAGGCAGCCCTCTGAGATCATTGAGACCAATCCCCCGTCTCTGACTAAACTTATTCCTAGACAGCTGTCAGGAAAATTCAATGTCAGAAAATTCCAGAATCTCCTTGGGGGGATACTCCAGGGATCCTCTCTGGATAGGATGTTGCCCTGAACAGCTAAATTCAGTTCTGTCTGTTGTAGTTCTCTTTGGGAAAAAAAGAGCTTTCTGTGCTTAGACTAGATCTGACCTGTCTGTGGGATTGTGGCACAGGACCCTGTAGCCCCCAAGTCACAGTGTGGGTGACATTCCTACATTGTGTGACATTTGTCTGGGCCTGCCTGGGCCTGCCTGGGCCTGGGGAAGGTCAGAGTAGGGCATCCTCCCTGACGCAGAAGGGAGCCATTCCGTCATGTCTCTTTCATGCCTTCTGTCCCTTAATCTGAGCCTGCTGGAATCTCCTCTGAGATTCAATCGCTTCCCTGCACAGGCCCAGTACCACATGCATTTCTGCCCATCATAGGGCCATCATCAAAGATCTCTTCTTTTCCCCAAGCAGTACAGCCTTCAGGGAGAACATAAACACCTCCCAGAACCCTTCCCACTATGAGGAAGGAAGTGGCACACTCTGGCCTGATTCATTTTGAGTCACCTTGGATAATTTATTTCCTTTCTGTGGACTTTGGTTTCTTTATCTTAAGAAAAAGTAGCGGGTTGGTGTAATCTTATAATCTCTTTCATCATTTGCCGTGAAATGCAGCTTTAATGGCATACCCATCAGAAGGGAGAGCTGCGGCTCAGCGCTGGTAGCACAGTGGTTATGGCACCGAGCCACATACACCAAAGGTGGTGGGTTCAAGCCTGGCCTGGGCCTGCTAAACAACAATGACAACTGCAACAACATTGTGGTAGGGTCCTGTAGTCCCAGCTACTTGGGAGGCTGTGGCAAGAGACTCACTTAAGCCTCAGAGTTTGAGGTTGTTGTGAGCTATGACACCATGGCAATCTACTGAGGCTGACATAGTGAGACTGTGTCTCAAAAAAAAAAAAAAAAAAGAAGGGAGAGCTGGGGGAGAGGAGGGCCTCCCTTCTGCATGGGAGAGGGAGGAGGTGAGGTGAATCCCGAGAGCACCTGCTACCTCCTTCTCCTTCTCAGACTTCACTGCTCTTGTTTGGTACCTACCTTTCTCCCTCATCTTCTGGCTCCTCAGGGTCCTGGCTGTGTGAGCAGCTGGCAGTGAAGTAGTAGTAATGGCAATATTTACTGGTGCTCTTATGAAAACTATCAGCAGCAGGATGGTGTTGGTAATGAAGGTGCTGAAAGTATGATGGTGTTGGTGGTAATGATCACTGGAGCAGAGATGGTGGTGATGGTGGAGCTACGGATGGGTCCCAGCGGGTGAGAGCTACTAACAGGAACTTTGATTTAATTTGGTAAAATTGTATCCTGAATCCAACTTCTCTTCCCACCAGCTCTTTTTGCAATAAGAGAGGCCATGTGAAAGCATATGGGCATATGCACCCAGATGTCCTGAAAAGGGCAACAGAAGGGGACAGCAGGAAGGGGGAGAATCCTTCTCTGAGCTGAACTGGAAATGCCTGATTGTCATTTCCTCCCTGGCTTGCCACTGACACTGTAGCAGCTGATTGAGAAAGTATCAAATGTCTTCACTGGCTATCACCAACACCTGCCTCCTGAGTCTTGATCGGGGAGATGGTGTCATCAGGTCCTCCCAATAAAATATTTAGTGGCACTTGCTTCCCATGGGGGTAAGCATGGCCTATCCTTGGCATCAGGAATGCTCAGTGGTAAGATGTCCTAGGAGGCTGTGCTGTTAAGGTGAGGGTTCCAGAGCAAGACTCCCTGGTTTGAGAGTTGGGGTTGGGGAGAAGGAAACTGGTAGGTGAGCAGACTGGGCAAGTTTTGTCTCTTGAGGATGCATGTGGCAAGAGACTTTATAAACTAAGCAGAAAGATGCAACAGAAAGAAGGAAGCATCATTAAGAGAAAACTTCTGAAGTGGACACTGGTAGAACACTGGAGTGAGGTATGCAAAGTCATAGGCATGTGTTCACTGGCTGCTGCCAAATTAAGGGTGGGAAGGTCATTCCAAGACAGATCATGGGGTAGATGGAGGGGAGGAGCTGGAAATGGGGAGAAATAAATTGCTCATAATAAAGGCTAATGTATCTTGGACATTTAAAATGGGCCAGGAACTATTCTAAGAGCTTTACATGTATTAACTGATTTCATCATAATAATCCTATATTATGGTAGATGCTACTACTAAACCCACTTTACATAGCCAGTGAGATAGCATCACAGAATGGCAAAGTATCTTGATGACTGTGCACAGCTATAGGCTCTGTATCCAAGCACCTAAGTCCAGAGCGTATGTGTTTAACCATTGTACCACACTGCCTGTCAGAGGCACAAAAGTGGGTTCCCTTCTCTCTTACTCTGAATGTGGATGGGTCTGATCCTTTTACTTAATGGGCCCTGCTTTGGAACAGCTGCTTAGTAACATCAATCTTGGCATTAAAGTCAGTTGTCTTTATGAAGGCCCTACTCCCAAGGTGGAATGCAAACCTCCCCTCTACCCCATACTTCAGGAGACCAGGCCTCCTCTTAACTCCAGTGTCCAGTGACAGCTGTTCCCGGTGGGCGGTTTCTGAGCACTGAGAGATGAATCCATTTGGCTGAGTACCAGGAGCAGCCTGTCCTAAGCAGATGCTGATTGAGGGTGAGAGAAAAACACCCCAGCTGTAGTTGAGAACTCCTGGCCTAATCAGCCACACCAGGTTGGAGAGAAGGCTCTCGGCTGCTATTGGAATCACAGACTCTAGAAATTGAAGGAGCCATATATCAAGGTATCCTCTGAAAGAAGAAATTTTTGCAGATTTCTTAATTTAAAAAATCTTCTGTTTTAAGATGAAGAAATATTTCTTTATAGGTGGAATCCTCTGCTGTAGCTACCTCATGGTCCCTTGAATGGGTTGCTCTGGACTGGTATTTCATGCTGCCAGGATTTTTCTGCTGATTCTTCTTCATCAGTGCTTTCTTGTATCTGTTTCCTTGGCCTAATTTTCCTTTCGCTTCTTCTTGCTCGTTACTGTGCCTTTGGCCTAAAGTTTTAATGAGTCCTGTAGGAGACTGAGCACCAGGCTTCTAAGAGCATCACTGGTTCTTGAGGGAGGCGCTGGGAGTGGGACAATCTCCTGGCAGGCATGGAGATGTTTTGCAGCCCAGAAATCTAAGATCAAGAAGTAGACCCAGGGAGATGCTAGAACAATCTACAGCTGCACCACAATTCATGAACGACACAAGCAGAATTTGAACGTGGGGCTCTGAGTCCCCCACCCTTCCTCCTGCCCCATGATCCCATGTCTTCTAGCCGTTAAGCCAATTTTTTCATTATCAGTTTGGCTTTCAGGATCCTCTATTGCCACAGGCTTTTCTGCAGTCTGGGGAGAGGCTATGTTGGAACTTCTGCAGTAGTATGACAGAGATCACCTTAGATCTAGCACATGCTTCTGACACTGAACTCAGTCACTGGGTTAGGGAGGGCTGAGGATCCAAGGTTCACTCACAATGTTCAATGCATGGAAAGGAGGAATATAAATAAAAAGAGAAATGAGGAGCTCTGGTGGGCTTTTTGAAGCCTACTAGGGAGTCTTGGATGATAATACCTAACAAAGTCAAGCACTCACTGTTTGCCTGCAGCCCCTCTGAGAGGTTTCCTGCACTGTTTCATCTCCTCTTGTGATGAGCTGATAGGTATGTACTGTAGTTAGCCACATTCTACTAGAATGGGAGATGAAACTTGCCCAAGATTCCTAATTTGTCCCTAAATTCTGCTTCATGACAAAAGCCACTTACTATTCTAATTGTGTCTTGGAGGGATACTGAGCAGAGAGATGAGATGGTTGATCTTCACCTCACACCATGTCCTTTGATATTATTTCTGCTATCAGGACTCCCTTCCCCCACCCACTGGCCAAACACATACATGCATGTATGTTGTTGAAAAGATAAAGTGTAATGCCCACAAACTCAGTGCCATGTGGCTCTGAGAGTACTTTCTAAAATGCAAACCCCAAACACAGTGTGGTGATAGTTCTCCTCCTTGGAACTCCTCCTGGGATATGCTGCTCTCCACTTGTGGCCCTGGGAGCTTTGCTACCCAGCGAGAGGAGCATGCAAAGAATGGCCTTTTGCAGTTCCCTATCCAGCTGGAGAATTGGAGGATTCTGTTATTTCCTTTCCCCAGCTCCACAGCCCCTCTTCAGGAATTCACGTCCTGCTACCGGCCTCAGGACATAGCTAAAAATAACCTCTGGTTTTCAAACTGAAAACTGTGTCTATTGGGAGGCTTTGCCGGTGGGCACTTGGGGCCGGAAGGGCTGTGTCAGAGTAGCTGAGGTCAGCCTGAGCCTCATGCTGCTGTTGCTTTCCTCTTTCTAAGGAAGCCTGAGGCCTCATGAGTCACCCCAGAACACCCTGGTCAAGTCTGATTGGAAAAGGGGAGTCAGGCAGGACCTGCCCTGGCACCATGGTTGCTGCTAGGCCCAGTATGCAGATTTGAAGAGAAAGAAGGAGAGTCTAAATATATAAGGAAAAAATTAGGGGATTCTCAAAGTGGTGTCTATTCTAATTATAACATAGCCCATTCAGCTTGGGGAATTGTAAGGGATAGACAAGCTTCTCCTAAGCTTCCTTGGAGCAAATTCTCCATTCTCTGCTGGGGTGTTTCTATTCCTGATGCCTCGTGTGCCCAGAGTTCTATCTGGACTTGTCCAAGAAGGTTGCTGGATGGTCTGTCCAGCTGGAAAAATGATCTCTCTGCTGGACAGATTGCTGCTTTTCTGAATCCTGCTGTCCCCCTCCGTAAGTCAGGACAGCACCATGACAATAATAGGGCGGGCTTGCTCTCTGACCTCCCCTCCTTGCCCAGGAATCTCTACAGGCTCCCCCCAGGACCCCACCTTGCCCTCTGGGCAGCTTCCTTGGAATACAGAAGAGTGAGAGCTGGGCCCCTAGCAATGGAAGAGCTTTAGGGCCTGGGAGCCCAGAGGAAGGGCAAAGAATAAAGGCATCAGGGCTGGCGAGTGGGCTTTGAGCTGATTTCATGCATGCTGAAACGGTTAGGAGGCCCCAGCAGGGGCTGAAATGGGGGTACCCCTCACCTTGTTGCCCTTTCCTGCTACCTACATTTCCCCAAACCAGAACAGCCACCAAAGGTGGCTGAAGCAGGACTCAGTTAGCAGTCCCCATTGGCAAGGAGACTGGCTCCCCTTGCACTCTGCCTACAGAGATGCAGAAGTTGAAGCAGTTTTCCGGGACCCCACCTAGGTTAGGGGTAGGGTGTGGTGTGCATTGCCTGTCAAAGGGATGGGGGATCATTTGCCTGTTCCCTGGGGGCTCTTCAACTTTGCAAATGACACACATGGGAATCCCTGAAATGTTGACCACAGCATAGTTCTCTTTTCTATCAAGTCCAAGCAGCTGAGGTGAGGGGTTCTTCCTTCTGGGGGAGTAGGGGCAGAGGCAGGGAGGGGTGCTCTCACTCAGGGCGACTAGCTCCTCTCCTCCCAGTGGTCAACACAGCACAGACAGCAAAGAGGCTTAGCAGTCTGAGGCCATGGAAGTCTGAAATTAAGAATTTTATTGCAATATCAGACTCTGGGAGTAGTTGACCTAGAGATCCCGGGGGAGGTCTTCCTAACAAGCTTTCAAAAAACAGGTGAGATTTTTCCTGGTCTCAGGTAGAGAAGCCGGCTGGGTGAAGAAGCCTGGCTTTAGTGCTGCCGTCGGATTGACTGGCTGGGTGGACTTAAACAGTCTTTTAACCTTCTGAGAGATAAAAATGATGTCTTAAGAGGACAGAAATAGAGATGCTTTATAAAGGAAAAAAAAGTATTTTACAGCGTAAAGGCTGGAGACCAAAATAGATAACAGGATTCCCTGAACAGCCCTAAGAGGGAGAATGTATGTTAAAAATAGAAAAACTGAACCACAGAAGGAAGACACAGAACCGAGGCAGGCTTTGGACCCTGGGTCAAGCATTCCTGTTCGTGCCTCCTGGAATTTATTTTCAGTCTGACCACTCTGCTTTGTGTTTTCCAGAGCCATGCCTGTGAGGGCCAAGCCGGGAAGGTGGAGTACATGAACACACAGGGGCGCCATCTTCTCTTCCCCACCGCTCTCAGGATGGAACACAGGAGTCCCTGGCCCCGGGCCCTGGAGGCTGACAGCTGGTCTGTGGTCCTGCTCTCGGTGGTCTGGGTGCTGCTGGCCCCCTGGGCGGCCGGCATGCCTCAGTTTAGCACTTTCCACTCCGAGAACCGTGACTGGACCTTCAACCACTTGACCGTCCACCGAGCGACGGGGGCCGTGTACGTGGGGGCCATCAACCGGGTCTACAAGCTGACGGGCAACCTGACCATCCAGGTGGCTCATAAGACGGGGCCGGAAGAGGACAACAAGTCTTGTTACCCGCCGCTCATCGTGCAGCCCTGCAGCGAGGTGCTCACCCTGACCAACAATGTCAACAAGCTGCTGATCATCGACTACTCGGAGAACCGCCTGCTGGCCTGCGGGAGCCTCTACCAGGGCGTGTGCAAGCTGCTGCGGCTGGACGACCTCTTCATCCTGGTGGAGCCGTCCCACAAGAAGGAGCACTACCTGTCCAGCGTCAACAAGACGGGCACCATGTACGGGGTGATCGTGCGCTCCGAGGGCGAGGACGGCAAGCTCTTCATCGGCACCGCAGTGGACGGGAAGCAGGACTACTTCCCGACCCTGTCCAGCCGGAAGCTGCCCCGAGACCCCGAGTCCTCAGCCATGCTCGACTACGAGCTCCACAGCGACTTCGTCTCCTCGCTCATCAAGATCCCCTCAGACACACTGGCCCTGGTCTCGCATTTTGACATCTTCTACATCTACGGCTTCGCCAGCGGGGGCTTCGTCTACTTCCTCACTGTCCAGCCCGAGACCCCTGAGGGCGTAGCCATCAACTCGGCCGGAGACCTCTTCTACACCTCACGCATCGTGCGTCTCTGCAAGGATGACCCCAAGTTCCACTCGTACGTGTCCCTGCCCTTCGGCTGCACCCGGGCGGGGGTGGAGTACCGCCTCCTGCAGGCTGCCTACCTGGCCAAGCCCGGGGACTCCCTGGCCCAGGCCTTCAACATCAGCAGCCAGGACGACGTGCTCTTCGCCATCTTCTCCAAAGGGCAGAAGCAGTACCACCACCCGCCAGACGACTCTGCCCTGTGTGCCTTCCCCATCCGGGCCGTCAACCTGCAGATCAAGGAGCGCCTGCAGTCCTGCTACCAGGGCGAGGGCAACCTGGAGCTCAACTGGCTGCTGGGAAAGGACGTCCAGTGCACCAAGGCGGTAAGGAGGCAGCACCTCGGCTCCTGATTCCAGATGTGGGTTCCAACTTTCCTGTTTGTGCCTGCTCCCAGACCACCAGGGCCTGAAATGAGAGGTTGTCAGGCTCATGTTACCAGGTGGTGACCAATAACACTGGGTCTTACCTACACCAGATGCCTAGGACATGTTTGTTGTTGCTTCATTAGATCATTCCAAATCTATGCACTCAGTGCCTGCATCACCCCAGGGGCTACTGTGGGTGCTGCAGGCTTTAGTGGTGAACCGTGCAATGGTACCAAGCTCCCTGCCTTGGTGGAGCTTACGTACTAGGGAGGTGAGACAAATGAACACATCAAACCTGTAGCCTGTCAGATAGTGATAATTGCTGGAAGAAAAATATAGCAGGGAGGGGACACCTGTGATGTTTAGCTCACTGAGAAAGTGGGGTTCAAGCAAAGACAGGAAGGGAAGAGGGGAAGCTGCACAGTTACCTGGGGAAGGCATTCCAGAGAGACAACAGGTACAAAGAATTCTGGGCATGCCTAGAGTGACCAAGGAAAAGCAAGGTGGCCACTGCAGCCAGGTCAGAGCATGTCAGAGAAAGACCAGTAAGATAAGGGGTCACCCAGAGGTATGTGCAGAGGTGTAAGCCACCCTGATCCCAGTGAGGGGTCAGATAGGCGTAGGATAGCTAAGTCAGAGGAGAGGGAAAGGAGTTGAGCTTGACTGATAGATTGAAAACTGGAGGAGAGTCAAGACTGTGGGCAAAAGCAAAAGAAGAGGGGAAAGGGAGGGCAGAATGCAGACCTGAGGACAGCAGAGACAAAATCGGAGCATCAGGGTGCTGCCATTGGAGCGTTTGCCACAATCCACTCACTCTTCCGTCTGTCCCCTCACCCATCCCTCTTTCAATCCATCTCTCCTCCTTCCCTCCCATCGTCTTTCTATCTATACATTTATTCTTCTTCCCTATCCCCCTTCACCCACTGATGCTTCATCCATTTATCCATTCATCACCCATCCCACCATCCATCCATCCACCCATCTCTTCCCTCCATTCCTCCCTCCTCCCTTAATCCTTCTTGCTATCTCTTTTCTAGCCATTATCTGTCTGTCTATCCATTCATCACTCCCTTTTCTGTCCATCATCCATCCATTCACCCATTCCTCCATTTAGCAAATGAGTATTGAAGGTCTTTGGAGTGCCTGACACTGTTCTAGGCACTGGTGATGCAAACATAGAGAGGCATGGTCACTACTTCCACAGATCTCATAATCTACTGGGGGAGAGCAGGAAAATGAGAGAGAGAGAGAATCGTAATGCAGTGGCAACATAATGTAGTGGGTATGAGTTTGAGCTTCTAAGACAAGCCAGGGCTCAAAACTCTGCTACTTCCTGGCTTCAAAAGCAATGTAACACCTCAGCACTCTCATCTGTGAAATGGGAGTCATAATGCTTACCTTGTGGGATGATCAGATAACATATGGTGAGATTAGCTCCATGCCAGGAAATGTTAGGTTTACAATTTTTAGTTAAATGTTGGGGAGTGTGGCAAGTGCTCAAATAGGTTTCTGTACACAGTGCTGTGGGCTCTGGATCTTCAGCCTGGGGAAATATCTGAGACCAAAGGACCCACATGGCTGCTTTTTGAGTATCCTAAATTGAGGGCATCTGCCACTGGAACCAAAAATCACTTCCTGAAGTAAGAAGTCAAGGCTGTGCTTCTGTCCCTGGGTGTATGTAGGATGATAGTTAAGACAATAGGCTTTGAATTTCAACAGATGGAAACTGAAAATCAGATCTACCACTTACTTCTTGTGTGACTTTGAGAAAGTTAGGTACCCAATCTGAGCTATAATTTTTTTCATCTTTAAAATAGAGATAATATTACCCTCTTTTCATGGTTATTATACGAATCAAATAGAAAATTTAAGAAAAATGCTTAGTCTAATACTTGAAATAAAATAAACATTCAATGACTAGGCAACAATGTTTAAGAACATTAATCACAGTCATAGGAATGCCATTTTCTTAGTTATCTTACTTACATAACATGAGAGAACATGGAACTAGATAATTCCCAAATTTCTTCTCAGTACTAAAATTCTGTGATGAATGGACCTAACCAACGGGGAGAAGTGTAGAGGAAATGTAAGGGTTAAGCCCCTGCAGAGTCCCGCCTGATTCCCATAATCCAGAGGTGGCCTTGTCAGGAGGAAACTGCTGATTCCTGCCTGTGGCTGAGCCAGAGGAAAGAGGAAGATGACACCCTGCTCTGCTCCAGGGCTGGTGCAGAGAGACAAGCCTGGGCTAGTGACCAAAGGACAGCAAAAGCACTAGGAGAGAGGTGACAGGAGGTGGGACTCAGGCCTCAGAGTAAAAGCCCCTCCACTCCCCCACCCACCCACCCCCGTTAAGCACAATGCTTTGCTGGTGCAGGGGACTGTAAGAGGAAGGACTTTTTCATAGTCCCTGTAGTCCACAGGATCCCACACCTGGGGACCCAGAGAAACAGGTCTCTGAGCTTGATTTTAACATGATCTGGAATAATGTGGAAACCTCAGATCACGGATTTGAGCTCTGATCCCAGAGAAGGGATGGCAAAGGAACTCCCACTCTTTGTACTAAAAGCTATGCTTGGCAATTTAAGTATTATCTCATTGGCTCCTCCCAATGACCTGATAAGGCATGGATTGTCATTCTCATTTTACAGATGGAAAAACAAAGTCTCACAAAGACTAAGCTTAAATCTTAAGTCTTTAAGACGAAGACTATTGCTTAAATCAACACAGCTATGAATGATAAAGCAGGAATTTTAATTAATTCAGTTTGCTCTTATCACTTTTGAGACCAAGCTCTGTGTGTTTAGCCATTCTGCCTCTAAGGAAGGCCATAGACCAAGCTTTCACCATTTGAGCAAAAGTAAAGGGGCATCAGGTGTTTGGGAATATCTGACAATATATTGAAAAAGAAATTAAGGAGAAAAAAGAAATGCCAGCCAATCCCAAGGGCTCAGAACAAACCATTTTCTCTGTACTTTTGGTAATGCTACTAAAGTCAGGTGGAATCTAGCCAAATGCACAAGGACCAATGAGGCTTTTGCTCCTGTCATCATTTCTCAAAAACCGTCTTGAGCTGCAGCTGTGCCTAGACTCTAAGGCCTGGTAAAGTACCACAGAAAGTGGGAAAGAGAGCTGAAAGGATGCTTGACAATTACCTAGTTCAAACGTTGAGATTCATGGTGGGCATGTGGCGTATCAAGGTCACACAGCTGGATAGTGGTAGGGACAGGACTAAAATCTGGATCACCCAAGTCTTACCTAGGCAGCTGCTGCCTATGTGTGAAGTTGAGGAAGAGAATTACAAACTGTAGGAAGTATTAATAGTAGTTGATCAGCTAGCCTGATGGCTCGCACCTGTAATCCTACTGGTTTGGAAGGCTGAGGCAGGAAAAGCCCTTGAGCTTAGGAATTCAAGACCCAGCCTAAGCAAGAGCAAAACCCGGTCTCTACTACAAATGGAAAAAATTAGTCATTGTGGTGTGTGCCTATAGTCTCAGCTACTCAAGAGGCTGAGGCAGGAGGATCACTTGAGCCCAGGAATTTGAGTTGTTGTGAGCTAAGCAGATGCCATGGCACTCTACTCTGGGCAACAGAGTGAGACCCTGTCTCAGGAAAAGAAAAGCATCATAGCTGATTACGCTGACCTGTTTTTCTGAGGAGCCAGAAATCTTTATCATTGCCTCCAGTGATGTGCTGGTAACTATTAGGTAACTGGTTGTATGCAGGCAAGGAAAGGAAGGAAAAGCCCCAGTTTTTAGCATTTACCAATTCCCATGATACAAATGCTCCCACCATAGCTGATTTCAAGCACCAGTACGTCATCAGCTACAGAGACGTACACAGGCCTCCCCCATGAACTGGGTCTAGCAGACTACTGCTTCACTCCCTTGCTGAGAAGCTCATTCATTCTGCTCTGTGGAGCTCTTTATTATCCAGAGTTCAAAGGTCATCCTTAACCTAAAAATTGGTTTCCTTGTGCGTGCACATACACACACACACAGCACCATCATTCCCATCAGTAGGATGAACAGCAGCTCCCTAAGAAAAACTAAGGGATCACAAGAAATGAATCTCCATTCCCTTTAGGACTGAGAAGGGACTGAAAGGGAAGTCCCTGGTTTTAAGATAAAAAAAATCACATGCCATATTTTATAAACCAATTATTCCAAAGAAATGGGCCTGTCAATGTGTGATGACGTGTCAGCCTGCTCTTCCCTGGGAGGATAAGGAGAAGAGATTGAAGGGAACAGAGCAGGCTTCTCTCTGATGCTTTCCACACTTCCCATGATAGCTATTTCCTTCCTCCTCCGGGATGCCTTTCCAGACCCAGAAGGAACAGCTGCCCCAGGACTCGGGGATCTCTCCAGCCCAGCTTCTGCCACCTTTGCCCCAGGATTCCATGTTATGCAATCAACTGGGGCATCTCTGAGCACCCTTCCTGGCGCGGCTCCATGCTGGGCACTGTGTGGGCATTGTAGACTCCTAAGTAGTCCCTGCCTCAGGAAGCACATAGTCTCTGTCTATTTTTTAACCTAATGAGATATTTGAAATCATCAAGTTAATATTTTCTTTGACAGCTCCCAAAGAGTACTCTATTGGTCCGAGTTTACCCAACTAGTTAGCAATAGAACAGAGGGTGGGATTTAGGTCTTCCTACTTTCTGAGCAGCAGGTTTTTTCACTTGCTCAAGGTGCTCTTCTTTCAAAGGTGCCCAGTCTCCCCTGACATACTCTACACAGGCACACTGCCACTCTCTTCAAAGGGCTGATAAGGGGAAGGACATCACCTCCAGAATTCCCTCATAATTATGTTTACCCAAGCATTGTTGAAGGCTTACAATAGTGGAAATAGTTGTGCAACCTAACAAAACCCTATTACATTATTTCATTTGCTCTCACTCTATTATTTCATTTGTTTTTCACTCATTATTTCATTTTGCTTCACTCTATTGCTTTCTTTCATTTGCTTCTCCACAATTCTGTAAGAGTTGTGGGTGGGCAGGTATTATTCCAAATAATAATAACTGAGGCACGTGTAGAGTAATTCTAAATTTTAAAGTGTAAGATACCGTCCATTATTATTATGACACTTTTAATCCATTCCTAGTATGCTAGATAGTAATGAATAGTTGAATGGCTTAAAATTCCCTATGCCCAAAGGGAGATCTTGCAGCCCAAGAAGCAAATAAGAAACTCTCTCCAGGCTGGTAGCAATCCTGTGATGTTGCCTCTCGACTGAATATCCACCGAACCCTTGTCTGAAGTTGAAAGATCTCCACAGAATGGCATGGTCCACAGGGATATTAAAATAACCAGAAAATTGGTTCAATCAATTACCTTTACAAATTGACCCTGGTTTTCCTGGCAGAAAGGTGGAGGCAGGTAGCTCCAGATGAGTGGAAGGATGCTGCTTAGTCCTTTACCTGGTTTCATAAGAAATGGTATGGGAATTGTGGGTCAGTTGGTGAGGAGGTTTTGTCTGCAGCAAGAGTAAGACCTCTGAACCCATCTCTGTGCCTCTGTGAGCCCTAGTGTCCTGGAGCTGGTGGTTGGGGGTATAGGGTATGAGAAGTGGCTCCATCATGCCTCCACTGCCATTGACCCAATTTCCTCCCCTTCCCTCTAGCCTGTCCCCATTGATGATAACTTCTGTGGATTGGACATCAACCAGCCTCTTGGAGGCTCCACTCCAGTGGAGGGCCTGACCCTGTACACCACCAGCCGGGACCGCATGACCTCTGTGGCTTCCTATGTCTACAATGGCTACAGTGTGGTTTTTGTGGGGACAAAGAGCGGCAAGCTGAAAAAGGTAAGAGTCTTTGAGCTTGGATGCCACAGTGCCATTCAGCTCCTCCTTCCCTTCTGGAAGGTAACTATTGCTGGAGAGATAGCTACAGGTAACTCTTCATTTTCTTAGGGGATGAGGGTGAAATGGGGAGGTAGGAAGGATTGATTTTTTTTGGCTTGTCCTCTGTCTCCTTCCTCTGGCCATCAGTCAATGGGTATCTCAGGAATGCAAACTTATTTCGATTAAGCCCAGACTTCAAGGAATCAGGAAGACACATCAGTATAAGAGCGAAAAATTCAATCTTCATTCTCAAATCAAGTAGAATTTATTTTTTGATTATTTACAGTATGAATCACCATCATCCACATTACAAATCCTTCCTGAAACCTGTAGAGCTAATTGTACTGGTCAACAGTCTTTGTTGAATCCAAAGAAGTTGGTTGACTCAGATTACAGGTCGCAATTTTAAGGACCTGGGACAAATGGCAGCTCTCTGATGGTATCTGGTGCCCAGGACAAACATTCTCCCGTCTTTCTTCTTCCTGCAATCACAGACTCTTCTTTCCCTACCTTACCACCCCGATGCGAGCTGCCAGCAGGAAGTAGGCATTTTACTCTGTGCCTCTCTGAGCACCTCTACCAGCTGGAGAGAACAGGCCTCTGGTGCAGCAGGCTGAAGCCAACAGCTTGTACCTGCTTGCCTAGTGCTTAGGGTGCGGAGAGGAAGCACAGTCTGGTTCATTATGTGAGATTATAGCACCCACATTCTTTCCGGTCCCAGCTAATCTGTTTCCCAAGCTTACCCTCCTGCCACCTTTCCCTAGTCCCAGCACCTGTGGATCAAGGCCCATGTAAGACCTCGCTGCCTCTCACCCTTTGATGTTGACATCACCCTGGAGTCCTTTCCTCCTAAGTGGTATACAGCCTTGGGAGGATGTTATTTGGTAGTGTGGGAAGAGGTTAGCCTGGAAGGAGCCCAGGGAGGAATTTCCATGTTCTGCTTATTCTGAATTACTGCCTGAGGAGGTGACAACTGGTCTGGGTTCACCTGGTGTGTTAAACCTTCCAGACTTTTTCTGGTTCTCCATACCAAAGCTGTCTAACCATGTATTTACTGCTCTCTGTAGAGGTTCCCATGTGTTTCTGTGGCAGACCCTCCCCTTTTCCCAGGACTGTGGCCCTGAGCTTGTTGGGCAGCACATGGAACAGTGAAAGAATGTGGTGTCTGCTTTTGCTTTCCCAAAGTGGAAGAGCAAAGAACTTGTTCTATGAGATTCCACTATGGTTAAAAAGTGGCTTATCTATCCTACACAGCCAGGGTCACAACATCCAGCTGGGAAAATTATGCCTGGCACAGGGGCCTTGAGTTAAGGGACATATTGGAGGTGAAATTCAGCCTGAGCTCTCCCTATCACACCAACACACCACGTACCCTCGTGGAGACATTCACCCAGTTGGGCTACACTTTCCAATGCAGGGGCTTGTGGAAGGGGACCCAGCTTTTTCTAAATTGTGCCAAGGCTTTCTAGGGGCCAGCAGCAGCCACATCGAGTCTGGTGCTCAGCGCTTTCCCCTCCCTGTCCCCACCTCCAATCACTGCTCTGGATCATTTGTGTAACTCTATTGGTCTCCTTTACTCTCTTGAAAGTTCTCTTAAGGGCAGGGTTGTGCTCTACTCATGTGCATTCTCTTCCTTCTCCTTAATCCCTTTGCCAAGTGTTCACTCATGGAATAGGCCTCGAAACTGTTTTGAAAACTCACCATTATTTCGTGGGGAAACTGAGCCCCAGAGAAGAAAAGTGACTTGTCCAAGCATAGAGATCTAGGACAAGTTGCTTCTTGCCCTAACACCCAGTGTGGCACCCCTTTTATGTAAAGAGACAGCAAGGGAGCCCAGAGCTGGAAGCTAAAAACAGTCCTCAGGTCCAGGCTTGCCGCCGAGTTCAGCCAGGAGCTGGTGCCCCCACTCTCTTCTACCCTAGATCTGAATTAGGGAATTATTGTTTGCTTGAATGGATGGATAAAGAAAGAGTAAAGGAAGTGTGGCCCAGCAGGACTCAAAGGGACCTTGAAATGACCTTCCCTATATCTCCATCCACCTTACACAGAACATACAGGGGGCTCGGCATCTTTCCAAGTCATACACCTGAGCTGGCCAAGTTCCCCTGGCCCTATCCCGGTGGATCAGTCGCTGTGAAGGCAAGTCAGCGGGTTCAAGGGCAAGGCTGGGGCATGGCTGTCGACGGCTTGTTCTGACCTGCTGCTTCTCACTCTTCACTTGGCCTTTCTGTGGCTGTTTCAATGAGCTCATGACACCCCTCCTTCCTGCTTTGTGAAACTCACCCTTCCTTTCCACCCATTCTCCTCTGAGGCACCTGATATTCACACTCAGACTCCTGCTGGCCCCCCATTAACCCACCCACTTGCCCCCACCCCTCTCCAGAGAAACAGCCCATGAGGAATTTATGGAATGTCCCCAGGAAACCCTACCATGGTCCAGGCCCCATAGCTCTTTCAACACAGGAAGGAAAATAAGGTAAAAAAAAATATCCAAGAGTCTGGAGAGGGGAGGGAAGCCTCATACGTCAGAACTACTCATTTCTTCCCTGCCTGGCCAGGCGTCTGTTAGACTGTCCAGCCCTCATCCACCGTGGCCCGTAGGAACAGGATGTCTCTGTGTGAGGAAGTTAGCGGAAGCGGAGGCTTGCTAGAAGCATGACCACAAGGTGCTGTCATGTGCTATGTCTCATACTTGCTCATACAGTGTTCTCTGCAAGATGTACAAAGAAGACCACATATAAGGCCACTGCCCTCTGAGCCACACACATGTGGAAGGAACAGGCAGATTCAAGATAAGACCACAAAATCCACATGTGCAATGCTTGCATAGACTGAGGGTCAGTGCATTATCAGAGGTAAGAAAATAGGCAACTATTCACCAGAAGGTGGAACAATTCGAGCAAAACCAGTGAGTGCGGTGTGATCAATGCAAGGCTTTACTGAGAAGAAAGATTGCCAGGGTCTGCCTAAAGACTGATGAACTGATGAGTTCAGGGTCAGGGAGAAGAGCATGTAAAAGCTTGGGTGTCACACGGGGGAGGTACAAAGCATAGGCAAGGAAGGTCTACCATGCTCAGAGGAGCTTGCAAGGCTTAGGCAGGTAGAAGCACTGAGGGAATCAAGTGAAAAGGATTTAAGATCTTAGTTAACCACAAAGTTGACATGAGCCAACTGTATGATACAGCTACAGCCAAGTTAGTCTTCACCACAGTAACAAGAACAGCTTCCAGGTCATGAGAAACAGCAACTTGACTTTCCATTGGCAATAACATTGCAGGAGGGTATTAAACAAATTAATGTGCCAGATAAACAAGAGCTGGCAGGACATGGGAATCATGCTATGTGTAGGATATTTTTAAAAGGATGTTAACCCAAGGAAAAAAGAATGAATAAAACAAGACATAACACAGCTATGTTCAGATAAGGTAATTTACTGAGACTTATTATGTGTCAGGTGCTATTTTAAGAGCTTTATATCTATTAACTCAATCTTATATAACTCTTATGAGGTAGGTACTATTATCACCTCCATTTTAGAGATGAGGAGAGAAGCCAAGGAAGGTTAAAAAAAAAAGTAATAACAGTTTTATTCAAAGCCACATGGCAAGTAAATGGCAGAGCCAGGACTTGAGGCTCGATTATCTGGTTTTGCAATCTGTAACCTGGGCCTTTAAGCAGTGGCAGATGAGTTAGACTTAATCAGTGTGGCCCCAGAGGGCAGAATAGGGTCAATGGGTAGGTGTAGGGCATAGCTGCTTTCCACTTAATAAAGGCAAGAAGTTTGTTACAGCCAAACTTTTCCAAAATGGAAAGAGGTGACTTAAGAGGGAATGAGTTCCTAGTCAGTGGAAATATGCAAGCAGTGACTGGAGGTCACCAATCAGATGCTGGGCATGAAATCACTTGATCTTTTCAGCGATGCTGCCACTACCTCCCTGGCTCCTTCAGCCATATGTGTGGTAAAGGAAGGCAGGCTAGGGCAGAGAAGAGGGGGTGAAAAGGGAGGTCACAGCCCCCATGTGTGGGCTTTAGAGTCAAGGCTAGGTTGGAGCCTGCCCTCAACAGAGCAAAAAGCCCCTCAGGAAAAGAGAATGAATAAAGCAAGGTGGGAAGCAGGTGGGAAGGGTTTGGCAAGGATGGGGCGAGGCGAGGCCAAGACAGGTGGGCAAGGGAGCCTGGGGCAAGATGTGCCCCAGGAAAGCAGGATCCTCTGAGGCCTGGGCCTACTTGACAGTAATGACATCCCGCCTGGTTAGGGACAGGCCTTGGGATTCCGCATGATAAGGATTGAGAGCAAACGCCCCAGCAGGTGGTGGAAGAATGGCTGTGGCCTCTGGAGTCTCATTTAGTATAGGTTTCAGGGAAGAGTCAAGGGGGCAACTCAAGCACAAGTCATGGACACAGGAGGAAAGGGGACAGGATGAACAGGCGAAGGATACCTGGACAGTGGGAGGAAGGACGTCTGGAGGTTCAGAGTCACATTCTTCTGATTTCTTCCTTCCACTTACAGCTACTAAAACCACTCCCTCAGGCCTGGTTTCACACCCCCCGCAGGGTTAGTCACAGATACTGGAGGGTGGTCTTTGGTCTTGACCCTCTAGCCTCTTGGCCCTGGGGTCCTTTAACAGCAGCAGGAGCTATGGGCTGTCTTTTCTGTAACCCCTCTAGAATCCTTGCCTGCTGCCCAAGCACTGGGGACATGTCCTTTATTTACCTTGTCTCTGCAACCACTGTAAATAACACCCTCCTGGACCCCACAGCTTCTGACATAGGGGCAGCTGCTAAGATATACCCCTCTTTTGACAGTCATAAATCCTTGAGGACAGCGACCTTCCTTTCCATATTTATGTCACTGTCAGATCCAACACCTCTCACCCATTCAGTGCTCATGGGGTAGATCTCGAATGTCCCGGGTGCCTTCTTCACACCAGAGCCCCCTTTGCACTCCTTGGAATGGAATCAGGCACCAAGAGTGACTCCTGTTGACGTGGCTGGTTTGCAAGGAAAGGAAGATATGGGTTGGTGGGTCAGCGTGAGGAGGGAAGAGGGCTGGAGTGGCAGGGGCGTGAGGAGCCAAGGAAATGGGTAAAAGGAAAGAAGTTTGTTTTCTAGTTAACATCTGGAAGAGGGAGGAGTGGTACTCTCAGAAATGTTGACTAGGTACAAGGGGACAGCATTTATACTGTTGTCTGGAGAACCCCAGAATAGCATGGATTCCATCTGCCTCGTCTGGCCCAGGTACAGGCTTATCTATAGTAGGGAAGCAGGTAGGAAGGCCCAGGTAACCTCTACTGTCCCCCACCATCTTCTGTGTCTAGGACTCCTAAGACCATTTTGCAAATTCACGGAGGCTTTCCAGGCTCTGGAGACAGGTCTGCTCTCATCTGGCACCACCTTCTTTCCCATTAGCTAGCTGTGGCTACTGAAATATCTGTGAACGTCTTAAGGAAAATTTTTTCTATCTTTCCCTAAAGGACATAGTAGCCTATGTTCTCTAGTCCGCAGCCCACAGGAAGCCCTGAAGTCCCAATCCTATTTTTCTCTTTGTAATCACACCGATGTTTTACTAAGAAAAGCCAGGAAAACTGTAAGCTTCTTGCAAAAACAGCTTAGGTGTTGGAAAATATCTATCAGGAGCACCATATTAACTCTCCCAAGCCCTCAGGTATTTGATAACACTATTTATAGGACACCTTTCCACTCCTTTCCATCTTCCTCAACTATTTCAACTAGGTGTGGTGATTGCCCACTGCACCTCCACCCCATTTTACAGATGTGGAAAACTGAGCCCTAGAGCTACTAAAAATCTCACACAAGGTTATATGCCCACCTTGCTCTCCATTGATAATATTGACATTGGCGTTTAGACTTTCTCCCCAAGCACACAGAGCTTTCCTAACCTGTTACTTGGCTCCCCTCATGGGGTGGAGTTGCCAGGGCGGACGGAAGGCCAAGCTGGATAAAAAGCTGAGAAACATGCCTTTCTCCTGTGCCAACCCCACCAAACAATAGCCACTCAGAGTGGAAATGATTCACTCGTCTCGTCTCTCAGTGTGAACCTTTGATTGAGTAAACAGCCAGAAATGTGGGGCCACTTCTAGAAGACCTAATGGCTCTCTTGGGACCTGGACTGTTGATCTGACAGCCAACTCTCCCAGGCATCTCAGCAATGTGGGGGCTACACAGTAGGGCGCAGACACCCTCTCCCTTCCCCAGAGCCTGTGTGGAAAAGGTGGGGTGGTAGTTCGGGCGCTCACCACCACATCCCTAGTAATGAGTTTGGCTCTCTGCCCAGGCTCCTGCCGCCAAACTCGCTGTTTGTTTTGTTGTTTTATAGGCCTCTTGGGTCCCAAGAACTGGTCTTCTGAAAGCTGGGAAAGGCTGCATTGGGATGGCACAAGAAAGGAGGCATATTTACAGAATTTTCTACCCCCTTTGTCCCCAACCCACTCACCCCAGCCAACCCATCCCCCTGCTTGACCATGGCAAGTGGAGATGGCAGGGGTGGTTCTATCCAGAGCCCCAGTGAACCCTAGGGAAGGAGGTCCTGATCCCTCAGAGCCATTCTGGAAAGGGAGAAACTACAGACTCATTTATATTTTGTACCCCACATGCAGTTTCTTATATACTTGAATCTTGGACAATTCTTGCACAAGGCACCAGGCTGTGTGTTCAGCTGGCCATTTCTCAGTCCAAGAATGAGCCCTGAAGCTGAAGGCTTTATTGCAGGGCAGGTGAAACACAAAATATGTGTTTGGGGGACAAGGGGAATGAGAATAATGATTCAAGCTCATAGAATCCAGGTAGCTCAAATAGGCCATGCAAAATTTTCAAGAGGCCAAGCTGCTCATGTTCACAGAGGTCTCATCCTTAGGAACATAGAAACCATATACAGGCATGCTCTTTTAGCCATTAAGCTGTGCCTGTCTGTGGATATGGGACATGGACATATATCTCTTGGTGGGAAGGGAATTAGTCCACTGGTCCACTCCTCTGCCTTCAGGTAGAGACAAGTTTGCATAACAAAGGGTATATATGTGCTTAAAAGATCCAGTCCTGACTCTGTCCTACTAGCTGTGTGATTTCTGAGCTTCAATTTCCTCAACTGTAAAAGAGAGATAATTCTCGTACCTGACTCATATACTGAGGATTAAATGAAATAATTCATTATTGAACTAATATTTACTGCATACCTACTGTGTGCTAAGGACTTGGTATACAAATAATAAACAAAACTCTCAAAAATACCTGCCTTTATGGAGATTATGTCATAATGTGGGAAGACAAACAACTTAAGTAAGTACATAATATAGTATGTTAGGCAGGTGATAAGCCCAATGGGAAAAATAGAGCAATAGAGAAAAAGTAAGCCCTAATGGAAATAATTCATGGAAAGGAGTACATAAGCTTGGGCACGTGCACACTTAAATATTACTACAATTGTTACTTACCCTGTGAACCTTCATTCTTTTCTTCTGTGGAGTAGGGTACTAATAAACACTTGGAGTATTTATGTAAGGAGCAAATAGAAAGTCTTAATATAGTGCTTGGCGTGAAAGTGCTTCTGTTATTATTACACTGACATCTTTGAGGCTTCCCCCAAATCCTACTTCTTCCCTGGCTCCCCAGGGTAGCGAAGCTGTCAGATCAGGTTCCTTTTTAGTGACATGTTTGCAGGGTCAGATGGAAGACGAGAATCCTGTCCCCTGCCCCCAGCCCTGAGTCATGGGAAAAAATACTTAGAAGACCAGACCAGCTGAGCCTAACTAATCTAATCCTGCTGGACTTTGGCATGCAGTTGCATTAGTCACCAGTGAGAGCTTTCCTAGTCTCCTATCACCAAACAATATGTACCGGCCCCCTTCCCAGGGCAGGGCTGGGGGAAGTGTTGGTTCCGCTGTTGTGGCTTTGCAGAATTAACTAAAACAGGCCCATTTTTTTCCCTTTGCATGCTCCCAAGCCAGCCCAATATCCTGGTGCCTCACAGCTCTGCCTCAGATGAACTGTGGGATCTTGAAGGGGCCTCTGTTTATTCAACTGGACCACTAATGTCTGCCTTGCAAGGTAGTGGTGCATATCAGACGTGGGGAATGTAAAATATAGTAGAACCTCGGTAGTTGACCACCTCCTTAAGTTGATCTAATTTTCATAGACCAGACATATACCACATGTACGTATAGGTACATTAGGTCCATGTCCTTAGGTTAACCATGTCTGTATGTTGACCAGTTTGTTACAGTCCCTTGGGTGGTCAACTTGCAGAGGTTCTCCTGTATCTAATACAGAGCCCAGCACATAGTGCTTAATGATTGACAGCCATTGCTGCTCTTACCACTGTGACTACGAGTGTGACCCCTACTCTTATTCCTACTACCACCGCTGTTTTTCTTCTAAGGGCTCAAATTCATTAATTCCACATAATTTTCAGATGATTAAGAAGGGTTGGGCTATTTTACTGCACTATTGCAGATGATGATACCGAAGTTTAAAGATTAAGGACTTACTTGGGGTCATGTGGTAAATCAAGGGAAGATTGGGAATCAGAGCCAGGACTACAAAGATTCCAGGGTGGAAATGGGCTGAGCATGCAGTAAGGTCACCTGTATAGTCCAAGAAGACCAAACTGAAAGCTTGTGTCTACTTCAACATCCGTGTCCTTGTTATCATGAGCCTCTCTGTCCAGGGAAGCAGGAAATATGTGGAGAAGCAAGGTGGTAAAAATGAACCTGGAGTTTTGTCCTTCTGAGTCTGTTCCTGGGATTCTACTCCCTTTCCTGGCCTCAGCCTCTAGAGAGGTTTCTAGGCTCGAAGGTGGGAAAGGAGTTCAGAGCTGATGCTGCTGGGGTTGTCCCACTCAGCCATCACCTTTCTACACGGTATTCAGATTTCTACTGCAGAGGCTGGTACCACCAGCCAGTACTCCTCAGCTAATCTGGAAGGAGAAATGGCATCAACAAACTTTAGTAATGAACCAGAAATTCCACACTTGACTATTCAGGGATGGGTGAGAGGGCAATCAAAACAGGGGGAGAGGCTGGTAGGACCCGCTGAGTGAGTAAGGCTCCCAGACAGGAAGGTTGACAGCATCAAGCAAGGTCAGTTAGGAGTCTTTCCTTAAATTGTGGGTAGACAGAACCTTAGAAAACTGGTCCAGCCTTCTGACTTTGGGCAGATGTCAAATGTGTTGTTCCATGTATGGATTTAGGAAGGCAGAGTGATCTTCTCAAAGTCACCCAGTTTCTTAGCCACAGAGGCAAGACTACGATTCAGGTTGTTGAATTTCAATTTTTGGACCCTTCTCAATATCCTGTTAAGGAATATTCTCTCTGTGCGAAAGACCAGACTGACCTCTGCCTCTCTCTAGCATGCAAACATTTTCTAAGCAGTGCCTAAAATTGGGCTGGGGATCATTCCCCTGGGGTAAGAATCTGGTTTAGCTTCCTGTGCCAGGCCTGACCGCATGGCCTTGCTCTGGGATGACAAGCCTTCCAGAATCCTCAGTCCACATGTCTTGGAGAGTATACCAGAGCCCACTCAGCAGGGAGGCCTCCTTAACCACAAAATGATTATCTTGGAGCTAAGAAGTTTTGACACATAAGAACCCTGAATCGGGCTCTCAAGCATTCTTTATTAGCCTTCTTTCTAGATGGGCCACTTTTGGGGGGCTGGGGAATGAGGCCTACCATAAGTTAAGTACTTCCAATATGCTAAGCCCTGAGCTAAGTGCTTTTTCAGCTAAGCCTCACTAACCTTTGAAAGGTAAGGATTTATACCATCGTATGTCCATTTTACATATGGACAAGGTGAGAGTCAACCAAGTTAAGTAACTTGCCAAAGTCACACTGCTCCTAGGTGGAAAGCTGGGATTTGAATTAGGATCTCCCTGACTCCAAACCTGTGCTTCTAACTGCTAGTTTGGGGCATTCTATTGGACTTCCCTAAGATTCCATTTGTCTACCTGTAGCCTACCACCTGCCTTACAGAGAGCTGCATGAAGAAGCACAGGGACAGAGTGGAAGTGAAAGAGCCGCCACTTGGCCCTCTTTTGAGTGAAGGTGTCCAGGATACCCTGGACACGGCAGCTGTCACCTCGGCACACGCTGCCTTGCTTGTGTCCCTCTCTCCAGGCCTCCTCCTCCACCCCCTCACCCCTCTTGGCCCAGGTCACAATGGATGGGGTGGCAGCCTTTTGTGCCACACACAGTCCCCAGCTGACTCCCCTTTCTCCAGGCATCATTGTTTACCATGAGCTTTCTGAAGGGGAGACAAAGGAGTGTTGCTGACAAGGCCAAAAGCTGCCGGGTAAAGCGTGGGGCCTGGGCCCATCACTCATGCATCCCTGGGAGCCCCCAGGCTCTTCTTCAGAGACATTGTCTGGGATCTTTTGTGTGCCAGTCATACCCATTCAGAGCTGGCTGGGCAAAGGTTTCGGCGAGGACAAGGAGAGCACTGAGAAATGGAGTCATTTTGATCTGGCAAAATTGGAAGAGACATTAATGCAATAGTTAACAGCAGACCACGACTGGGGGGATGGGCCTGAATGCTTGTTCTCTGTTTATGGGGCTTATGCAATTCCATCAATATTGATGCCTGATGCCTTTGATTCTGACACTAATCATTGCTATGAATTAAATTTGCAGCCATATAATTAGGATTGCTATTAATAGGGCCCTGAGCTAAGCACTACGATGCAGCGTGTCTTTTTCTTGATAGAAAATGGCATCCTTGGAACTCTGCTAATGGGACGCACCTGGGATTTGCCAAGAATGATGTAAAAATTATACATTCTATATTTGTATTGGTCTTTTACTGAAATACCAACAAGCAAAGGTGAGGCTGGAGCAGAGCCTCACTTCTACCAGGTACTGTGGGCAGCAATTAGGTGTCTCTGCTGCTCTTTAAAGTCTTTAGGAAAGGATATTCCAGAGCCAGTATTGGCTGTTCATGGTCCAGTGTCAAAGAGCTCATACTCAGGAAGTTCTTCCTGAACTCTAACCTAACACTAGTCAGTTCAGGCTAAGAGACTAAAGACTACGGTGATTTCCTTCTCAGGCTTTATGGCAGCTATGAGTCAACTCAGGGAAGAGGGATATCTTCCTACATCCTCAGGTTGGTTGAAAGAGGCTGGACCAATCCCCTACTGATAGGCCCTGTGGGGCCCCATTTCTGGATGAGAGCCCACTCACAACTGATTCCATGCCCTCCCCACCTAAAAAGCTCCCTGGGCCACAGAGAATCAGTTCACTTCACACACCGAAGAGCCCACTGCTGCACCTGGTGGGGAAAAATGAGCTCTGTCTTATGCTGAGATGCTTCTCTAGGTATATTTGGAGCAGATTTAAACACCAGGAAGCCCAGTCTTTTATTACAATCAGGCTCTCAGTCCAGCTTTGGAGGGTCTCAATACCCATTCACCTTTAGCCCGAGGAATCACGTGTCATTGTACCTGAAGGTTGTCTCACCCTTTTCCAACAGTGGCACATGGGGTGACCTCCCTCTTCCGCTTAGTATAGTAATTTGCACCAGTTGACATAAGAGATGCATTAGTCCCTGCTCTTTTGACTTTAGACTGAAAATAATTTTTCTTTCAAACCATCATTTATTGATATTCTTCTTTTGTACTTTTAAGTCATTGTGAAGCAACAATGGTTGGAGTTCAAGTTCTAACTCTACTAAGTATGTGACCTTGGCTAAGTTACTATAACCTCTTGGAAACTCAGAATTTAGGATTCTCACCTTATTAATTAATTAATTAATTAATTTATCTTTGCCTTTTTCAAAAATGGCACTTTTTATTGGCTCATTTAACTGGGAGTGCAAAGGCAGGATGAAGCTCAGTGTTGGTTGATTCAATAGGTCAATGATCTAAATAACCACATCTCATTCTGCAGTCTAAAGTGCTACTTTCATCCTAAAATATGACCGATAAGAGCATTCTTCCTTACTGAGGGTGCTTACTTTAAAAACAGGGACAATATTTACTTCAGAAGGATTATAATAATGTTAAATAAGTATCTAAATTGCTTAGCACAGGTCTACTACATCTAATAAGATTCCCTGCCCTGACCCCTTTCTTTTTTGCCTCATATATACCTTGACACAGGGAACAAAAGAGATAGCTTTTTACTCCCAGACACCCCCACTCAAGGTACCCATGCCATTCAGAAGAATGCTACTTTACTTTCCACCCATTCTCGGGGACAGCACACAGAAAATTAATTCCTCCAAAGCAATGGTGTACAGGAAGCTGAATTGTGAATGCTGCCAGGCTTTGTCTCCCTACTGCCATAGTTGCCATTGGTTCTCTTTGTTTTCAACTTGCCCAGGTCTTGAGTAGACTGGATCCATCCTTGAGTTCAAGGCTGAGAGTCCTACTGCAATTCACAGGCATCAGCGCTTCAGTGATAGGGAGAAAGGGGCCAAAGAGACTTATTTCAGTATCACCCGAAACAGAAGCTACTTGGATGACAGCATCTGTGTTTACTTCTGTCATCTGCCCTTCTTGTACACCGTACATTTATCCATTATACATAGTGCATACTTAACAGGCAAATGTGTGGCTGGGTAGCAGTTGATCAATGGCCAACATTAGCAGAGAACATAGGTACTTGTTAATATAAACCCCTAGCAAACAGTGTGTGTGGTTGAGTCTACAAGTCCCCGATATTTCATTATTACCAAACAAGTATTTTATTCTTCATATCTCAAGTTAAGTATGGGTAGGATTGTTGTTGGGTGATTGTTGGTGCTACTGTTGTTTTGGTTCCCACTAAATAGAGAACGTTAATCTGCTCCTTCAATATTGGAAATCAGCCTGTTGTTGAGAAAGTACTCAGTTACTCATATATGCATTCAGTTATACATGGTACATAACCAGACTCACTCCACTTAGTTATCATGTCATTTGCTAGATCTTGTATGATAGAACGAAACCTTCAAATCTGAACCAGTATGATGAAACTGCAATCTCCCCTCCCCCACCAACCTCATACCTCCAGTCTTTCCTGTAGTCTAATTGCTGCCCCTCTTGAAGCTGCAAAATGTTGGGTAGCTTCAATTTCAGACAGATTGTTGGTATCCCCAAAGGAATAGCCACAGAGAAATGGAGAAAAAGATATGCCCAACCTCCCCCTACCATCAAATCAAAGAAATAAAAAATCTGTCTTCTTGGTGCCTCCCCAGTATTTATGTCTGAGCTTAGCAGACACTCCTGGGCTGCAGCCAGTCTGTGTATGAGCGTTAGTCCATTACGCTTTTTATGATGCATGTTACCCACCCCTAACCAGCCCCCTCCCCCCACAGGGAGGAACATTTTAAGGAACATTTTATGACTATCCTTTTCATTTCTGGAAAGAGCTTCACAGAATGGCAGATGCCTGAATCTTCCCACTCTTTGGGGAGCTATTTGTAGGCAGCCTGTCCCAAGCCATAAACAGGAGATAAACCATAGCCACTGGCAGTAAATGCAGCCAAGTCCAAGGAGATGCAAAAAGGGGGACGGGGTAAGCTCAGTGGTGACTGTGCAAGCCCAGTGGCTGGTGGGTCTGGGGTAGATATTACTCACAGGAGAGTTACGGGACTAGGTCAGAAGGGGATGCCACCCTCCAAGATCTCCATGAAAGCTAGAGGGAAATCTTACCACTCTTCTTCACATCTATCTCCCCAACTAAAGCCACTTATCCCTTAACTGTGATAAGAACCAGTTTGCTTTCCAATCAAGAGAGGATTCCCTTTGGCATCGCTTTCTCCTGCAAGCTCCTGCTGATACATAGATTCCTACATGCCACTCACCTCCCACGGATGCTTCTAGATCTTACAGCAACTCCCTGTGAGCTTGTCTGCCTTCTACCACCCACTGTCCCTGTAACACCCACTCCAACCCCTCCTCTTTCTCTCTCCAAAATTCCCTTCCCTCATGGCCAAGATCAAGACTTATCAATCTATCACCACTACTTCTGGTTCATTAAAACTTCAGCATGGACTCTGCTGGCCGTGACAGTGATATTTATTTATCCCAGCTTTTGAGCTGCACTGACAGCAAATCACATGGGATGAGATAGCACCTGGAACCAGCTTTGCTCCATAAAGGACACCCCTGGGAGAAGCAAATGAAATTGTGAATGAGTGCTTGGTCTAGTGGAGAATTCAGACTCTCCCTGTACACGCAAACAGCAACTGAAAGCTAAAGAAGGGGATGGAAGGGGCTGGGGGGAGGAGAAGGTCAGGCAGCAAAGCCCTGAATGAGGAGTGCATGGCTCTGCTTTCCCTCTCATCAGCCCCATCTTGGTGGTGAGATGTATTGAGAGAGTGGAGGTGATGGTGTTCTCTTTTTCTTTTCCTTATTTGGTTTTGGACTCCACATCAAATGGAAACATGCAGATGAAAGTGATATGCATTTAAAATGTATGTACACATCAGACTGCTGGAGATAGTAGCTATTATACTGCTTGTATGTTTTCTCTTTTTTCCCCGATAAGCTGCTAAATTATTTATTGGGCACTGGGCTTTAATCTCATAAACTGCCTGCAGGGCTCAGGCCCCAGAAGCCTGAGCACTGCACAAAACACATACGCCAGGCAGGTTGCGTGGGACACTCCAGTGACCCTAGGTAGTGATCAGTCCTTCTTACTTGGCCTCTTCCCCCAAATCAGCTCATTGTGATGGGCATTCTAGTTTTTCTATCATCATGAACTTGGAAATGGATTTTAACCTAATAGCAGACAAGGACCTCAATCTAAGCACAGAGTACAAGCAGTAGCCATGGTAAGAGGCTGTTCTCAGAACGTCTTTCCTTGGCCAAGGGACAGGCCTTAGAAGACAGTGTATAAAAGTCCAGGACCACAGGCCACTGTTGTGTGCCCTAAGCTATGAGATCCCTCTGCTTCTCACCCCTGACACTTATGAATGAATGACACTTTTTATATCCAGGGCCTCTATTTGCCTCTTTAAAGTAAAAGAGATCTTCATTATCCCCCTGGCTCCCAGGCCTGAGAGCAACTCACTTGGTCATTCTCTTAACTACTAAGATGAATAATGACATCCTGGAACTTGTTTAGTGGTTTTAGTTATATAAAGAACTTTCATGTGTATGTCATCCATTTCGATCTCATCTTGTGATCTTAACCCCAGGGGCTATGATATTATGAAGAAGTTGGCCCAAACTGATCAAGTGGTTTGTCATTATCACTTTGTAATGACACTGAGATCAGAACCTACACACCCATCCTTTGTTCACTCTAATCGTCATCTAGACGTGTGAACTAATTAGTATTTGCTAGTGTGGAAACTGAGGCACAAATCATCTCTGATGCTGAGAGGCCCTAAGGCTGTGTGGGAGTCATGTCAGCACCAATGCCCTTGTCATAGAAATTTGAGCACAAAAAGGGTAGTGCTTTCCAAACCCTGGGCCTCTGCTCCCTTTGAGCAAATGAAGCAGTGCCAACACTGTCTTGGGTTTCATCATTCACTGTGTTGTGACAGCCAGAACCTTGTAACTCTCCCTTGCAAAATCAGGGAGGCCAGGAAACTTAAGAGGAGGATATTGTAGTAGTTGAACGCACAGGATTTTTAACCCATGTTCCAGGATTTGGGGAGTCCATGATCTACAAAAAATGTATATATATATTAGAAATGTAAGTACACATATTTTTGTGTTTGTGTGTAGGGGGCCTATTACTTTTGTCAGAGTCTCAAAGCTTTTTATAACCCCTGAAATGTTAAGCTCCTTTGCCTAATGGTTTTTAGCAGTATGCCCTTGAGCTCTAGGGTGGCCCCTCCTAACCCCTAGTTCCGCACCCCTTCAATCAAAGCATCTTGCCCTCATTTATGTTATATACCAGGGTAGGAGTATGACATTTTTTGTTGTTTAGAAAAGAAGGTTCAAATGACAAATGATGGAATGTTAGGCCTGGCTGAACACCATGTGGCGTGCACCCTATTCATGCATCATATTCACCAGCTGCCATATGTACACATATACACAAGCACGTGCACACAAACTCCCCATCCCCAAACCTGGTGTCAGTAGCAGCAGAACAATACAAGCCTGAAAGAACTCAAATCAGGGGCAGGAGGTGAGCCAGAGACCCCAGGCCGGGACATTTGATCAGGGACCATGGAAAGAATGGGCTGTTGAAGGTTGTACCTTTGAGAGGCAGAGTATAGGTCATGGTCATGGTTGTAAAGACAGACCAGACAGTACAGGCTGGCAGAGGAGACCAAACAGGTGGCTCTGAGTCATTGTCGAGGGAACCAGATCAGGCCAGAAAGCATAAGCTCCATCAGCTGGTGCAGCTTAACCCTGCCATGAGGCAAAGGGAGAGAGTCCATTTGGGGATGGCAAAAAATGCCCCATGGAGCTCTGACGCTTTTCCATGCTCCTTCTCACCCAGGACTTTGCCCATGGTATTCTCTCAGACTAGGGACACTTTGCTATTCCCCTTGCCCAGATAACACCCCCTCATCTTTAACATGCTGTGGTGTCATTTCCTTTAGGAAGCCCCCAATGTATGCTTGACAGTATCCTGATCACGTGGCTGTCAGAGCAAAGGAGTATAGGAGTCCAGTCCAGGGCATGGACTCTTCTTAACCAAAGAGCTAAAGAGTCTGGTTCAATCCTTGTTCTGCCTCTTACTATCTGCGTGATGTGGTGACAGTCACTTCACTTCTCTGTGCCTGTTTCCTCATCTGAAAACGTGAAATAATAGTTTCTGCCTCACAGTCTCATTGTGAGAGACATGTAAATGAGTTAATACACGTAAAGCACGTAGATCAGCGTCACAATGGAATAAGTGCTCAGTAAATGGTAATATTATTATTGTATGTAGTATTACAATTACCCTTTTTCTTTTCTCTTTCAGTACACTCAGCAACTTTAGGATAAGGATAAGAGATGATAAACATCTCTGAGCCTTTGGTACCAGCTAGCGTAACAAAGAGTCAATACATCTTTAAAAGGAAGATGTGGGGAGAGGAAAGAAATTCTAGGACAGGAGCCATCTCTCTGCCCTACTTGTAAAGTTCTTTCTTGATATGAGCCAAAAGGGGCTTGCAGGTGTGTGCCATGCCTCCCAGTGAGGGAGGACTTTGGGGTTCCTATCAATGTTTGTGGCTGCCCATGGGCAATGGACAGGTTTCTCTGGGGGGGTACGCATGTTTCAGGCAATCACATCTCGTACACAGAAATCCAAAGCAGTATGGCTGCAGCCAAAGCCTTTTGTGGCTACTCTTTCCCAGAGGGAAAGTCCATCAGCCTCACTCAGCTTGCAGCCTCACTCACCTGTCAATGCTCCATCCTAAAGCCCTAGCAGATGCTGGGTCTGCACCAAGAGACAGCTGGCAGCAGAGAGTGAGTTGGGGGGCCGGGCACTAAACAGTGCCTGGTTCCTAGCCCCCTCTGTCATTCCATCAATCCTCCAGGGTCCAGAACTACAGAGCTGTGCCCATTGCTACTAGTATGTTCATTCATGCATTCATATGCCCATTCAAAAAAATGACTATTACTAATGATGCCTACTGTGTGATTTCAAATATATTACTTGCTGCTAATATCTATGTGCATCATATAAAGCCAGTGGTTCTCAATAGGGGATAATTTTGCAAACATTTATCAGTGGGTAGAAATACCTTTTGATTCCTACATCTGGGGCAGAGGGTGCTACTGACTAATGGGTAGAGGCCAGGGATACTGGTGAACACCCTACAGTGCATCGCACTTCCCCTAACCCACAACTAAGAATTATTGGGCCCACAGTGTCAATAGTACTGAAACTGAGAAACCCCAATCAAGGCAACAAACATTTATGGAGTATCAACTAGGTGCCAACTACTATATGAACCACCGCTCATGTAATCCTCAGAAAACAACCCTGTGACATAGGTGCTATGACAATTTATTTTTCCTGATGAGAAATTAGACTCACAGAGGTTAAATTATTTTCCCTTTCTTTCATGTAATATGTCATTAGTAGACAACTCAGTACTTGGTGGATTGGAGAAGCAAAGCCAGGTCTTCTGGCCCCAAAGGCTGCTCACGCCCTAAAGCTTTCTGCGCAAGGTGGAGAGAGATAAAACATGAAATAAGCGATTGAGAGAGAAGCTTAAGTTCAGAGAGGAAAGTGTAGTTCACAACAGCCATTGGGAATGAAAAGAGATATGCCTTTCCTTCCTCCTTCTCTCCCAGTCTCCATCCATACTCAAACACACACACACAATTGAACAAAATCCTTGAAGCTCAGTTTGCCTGAGGGTTTTCCTTAGTGTGGGTGGTGATTTTAGCTTGAGATTCCACCCTCCTTCCCCGTCCCCTCCAAATATTTGTCATCTTACAAACACAGCCAAACCTTTGGCTGGGAAGAGGGCAGAGATATTTCCCCTGTTCCTGAAGTGTCTTGATAAAGATCTGCTGTCTCCCAGTCTGCAGCTCTCCTGGTGCTGATTTAGTGCGTGCAGTAGGAGGTGTGGCATTTTATTTGTAGCTCCTGATGGGTGGGCTGTCTGGACAGGGGCAGCTTGTGTAATGGGAAGAACATGAACTTCGGAATCAGACCATTGATTCAAATCCTGTGTTTGCCACCTGCTCAGTAGACACTATTGGGCAAGTGACTTAACCTCATTGAGCTTGGGTTTCTTCATTTGCAAATGAGAAAGGTGATACCTACCTTGCAGGGTTGTTCTGAAAATTAATTCAGTTATGTTCATCATTCAGCACAGTGCTTGGCAAAGAGTGAGTACTCAAGAGATGCTGGCTGGTATGTCCATCTTTCTGCTTCATCCACGGGTTGACTTTTTCTAAGAGCTCAAAGAAAAGGTGAGGAGGAGTCAGGGTACCCTTCTGCTAATCTGTGCCTCCCTGCCTACCCTGGGTCTCCTGTGGGGGCCCAGTGTATAGGTCAGCTCAGGCCCCCAAGGTCAACCCCAGGATGAACAACTTTGCCCTGTCACAGCTGCCACCTCCTCCCCTGGAGTGGTGATGTGAGCAGGACTTATCACAGGAAGACTCTCCGTGTTTACCCTTCAACTCTGCAGAGGTTCAGAGCACAGTGTGGAAGAGTTGAGCAGTGGTGCTGGTTGATCTTTTGAAGGGATGAATCCCACCATTGTTTAGGATCCTGAGGCTGACAGGGATCCTTACAACATTTTGTCCTAATGACTGACTATCCTTGCTACTGGCCTTTTTCCCTTTTCCTGTGCTTCTCATAGCGGATATCTTTGGGATGGATGGAGATAAGAGGGAAACTCACTCCTGGAGATCCTGCCGTGCTAGCCCCTTTGCTACCCTGATGTAACCCTTCCCCTCCTGGTTACACATATCCCACCCACCGGGGGCAGGAGTGCATGAGCCTTTCTGTAAGATGCCCAGGACAGGAGCTTCCAGACCTCTCTGCCTTCTTGTCTTCTGGTGACTTCTGCAACCTCAGGGGCAGGAAGATGTTATTCTACATGTGACAGTATGCAGTATACTTTTTACAGCTCATATAGTTCTCACAGCAGCTCATAAGGTGGGTGGGTATTCTTACCTCCATTTTGAAAATGGGTTGAACAGAGACACCCATAGATTATTCAGGCAGTAAACAGTGCATCCCAGAAATAAATTCCAGTTTTGTGGCTCAAAGTTTACAGCCCCCATGAAGCCTCAGTACCCTTGCGGTGCCTTTCCTTACCCAAAGCAAGTATTCAGACAATATTGTTAGAACCCCTGCTATGTGCAAATGCCATAGGTTATAGGCTAAAGGAAAAGGTAAAGGACAGCACACCATGAGTCCTTTCCTGGGCACCTGTCTGAAGTCATGAGATGTGTTTGTGTCCTCATAACTTCCGCAGAAGCCTGGATGGATATAGGTGCATCGTTAAATCTGTTTGAAAGTCTGAGATGTGTTCACCTCCTTCTTACTTCCCTAAGGACAGGATCTGGGTGCACCCTTCTCACAGAGGTTCTGGCGTGCAGCACAGGGGTGGAGCAATAGGGACCTGGGGAAAGGAAGCCCAGAAATCAAGGGGCCTGGGCTTCAGTCATGGCTCTACAGCCACTGACCTTGGAGAACTCTCCCAAATTCTCTTATCTTTAAAATGTAGACATTGATCACTCCAATTCCTACTTCACGGGATGGTGGGGCAGACCTAATGAGGTAATATGTGTGAAAGCATTTGGTGAGCTGCCCTCCATGGAGCAGATGCCAGCAGTGAGTGTCCTGGTTCTCTCCCCTACCCAACCCATCTGATTAGCAGGCTCAGAAAGAACCTGATACCTGCAGGCTGGATCCCAGGAGCTCGTGGCCGAGTGACGCCCTGCAGATAGAGAAAAAAAAAATTGCCAGGTAAGATCTTGGCCATTGTCCTAATGGAAAGGGAAGTGACAACTGAGGGAGAGCAGAGTACCCTCCAGATGTCTTCCTATAGAGCTGGCTGATGTGGTCTGGCCAAGGATAATTTTTAGCTTGAGAAGTTTACAAATTGGCTTTTATGAGGTCTAGTTTAGAGAACTAAGCTCAAAGTACAGGAAAGAGAATTTCAGTGTTCGTGAGGCTTTCTTGGTGGTACACTCCTTGTTAAGGCTGTCACTCCCGCATTCCTCCTTTCCAAATCCAGCCTCCCCATGGTCTCTCACACACACTAGAGAACAGACATCATCAGCCTCTCTGGCCTGCGTAACAAAAAACATCTTTCTCTTGCTGGTTGATGACACACCCCTGCCAGTCGGAGAGCCATTATCTTTTCCAGATGTGGGATAATTGCAGGACTAATCACCTCTGGGGACCACCGGGACCCTTCTCTAGGGGTCTCCAGGTCCTTTTATTTAATCCTTATGACAGTCACTAACAATAAAGAAGAAAGTGGTAGATGCGGAGTAGAGGAGCTGAGCTATTTGCTCAAAGACACAGTGAGCTGCTTATAATTCCAGTTTGAAACTCTCAGGTTTGCAAAAAACTGAAAATGTCTCTTGTCCCTCCCCCTGCCTTCCTACAGGAAGGATTTTGTACAAAATAACATTACAATTCCCAGTGCATCTCTCCGTCCCGTAGCTACCTTTCTGCAGATGTGGGGCCACCTACTCCCCCCATTTTCTTCATCACCGCCTCCTGCCTCCAAGCCTACCTTCCTGAAAGACGTTCTTGACACTGTCATTAAACAGCTGCCAGCAACACCTGCTGGCATTTTCTGTTGCAAAGATAACAATCCAACTTTAAAAAGAGAGACTAGAAAACAAGAACGACTAGGAAGGTGGAGTTGTGGGTTTGGGTTTTATTGTGGCTTTTTATTGGTTGGTTGTTTGTTTGCCAAATTACATTTTCTGTATTTCTCTGTTGATTCTCATGTTCCTTTGCATTTTCTGCTATTTGTGAATCCCCTCTCCCACCCTCCGCTTTGAAAATCAAGAAAAGAAAACCTGTTTTAGAATTACATATGGTGGCAACATGTGGCTAGGATCTTAATATCTCAAAGAAAAGTCACAGGGCTGTCTCCACCTACTCCAATCTTTAATAGTAGAGAATGAAAGAAAAAAAAAATACATGAGAAAGCCAGCCTTTCTCTCCTCTCTTCCTAGGCCCCCTTCCAAAAAATGCTGACGTAGAGGATGAAGATAGTGTTCTCAGAGTCTTTGCCTAATGATAACTCCCTGACACCTGCTGGAGGTATCCCAGGACTTCCTGTCCTTGATCCCTGGAATTTCTCCTGTTTATCCAAGGATTCAGCATAGGGCTCTACCCCATCTTTGCTTACCATCCAAATGGTTGCTAAGCCTTGATAGATACCTCCTCTGTGTGCCCCACCATCCTGCCCGCCCACAGAGTGTGGCCCACTCCTAAGCCACCAGCACTCCCTCCTCACCCACACCTGTCCCTAAGTGCCACTGGATTCCACTGTCCAGCTCATTTCCTCCTGCCGCCAGCTGGAAGAATACAAAGCTTATTATTATTTTTTAAGGCAATAGGTAGAAAGTGGTAAAATTTTTTTTCTGCTTCTAGATAGAGGCCAATGAAGAATAAAGTGGTGGCTTCAAGAAACTGAGTTATATTTTGAGGTTGCCAGGGGGTTGGGGGCTGGGGAGGGCAGGAGGGGTTGGGTTACTGGAAGCCAGGTTCAAGGCAGCTCTGCAGAGGTCATCCCCAAGCTGTATGTGTGGGAACGATCAAACTGATGACACTGCTGGTTTTCTATTGTGTCATGGAAAAAGCTTCTAGGAGATTCTTGCCAAGTCTTTAGAAAAAAAGATATATATGTATGTATACAGCTAAAGATATGTGTATTTATAGAGAGGTATATGCAGTCACGGGGCTCTGTGGTGAGGAGGAGGGGCCTGTGGGGAACAGCAGAGCACCGGGATCTCCCTGCAGAGCTTTTTGGCCCTTTAACAGTTGAGCATTACCCAAGGTACCTGGATCCTTGGCCTAATCCCTAGAGCCCCAGCTCCTGGGTTGAGAGCCTCCCTAATGGAGGCCATCCTCTGATCTGGGAGTTTTCCTTTGAACTCTTCAGTTAGTTCCCTGTGGCCTGGAGCACAGCTTGGGAGGAAATCATTCTGGGAGTCTGTGATCCTGAGCAAGCTAATCTTCAGAGCATAGTGCAGAGAAGGGATCCCACATGGGAAGGTGCAGGCGAGGCCTGAGGGCGTGCCTGCTAACAGATGGGAAGGAAAGGCTCCGGATTCATGTCTACTTTCACCTGTGGGCAAAAAGTTTAATTGGACTATTGGGCTTGGAAGGGCCCAGAGCCTGGTTTTAGAGGCACTGGGAGGGGAGGCTTGCCTGTTTAACTGCGACCTTCTGTTGGCCACCTCAGAGTCTGGAGGCACAGCTGGGACTTACTGAGACACGGGCTAGAGAAATCTCCCGGGAACAGCGTGGGGTACACGTGCACAGACGTGCGTGTGTGCAGGCACTCTTCCTGACCTCTCTGCACCGGGGACCTCACAGGGCGGGGAGAAGCAGCCTCTGCCCACGCGTGAGCTGGTTGGGAGGCTTTGCCAGGTGTGCCAGTATCTGCCTTTGTCATCTCTCATTCCATCTCCATCATATCAGCAGCTCTGAAGGTTGGCTGAAGCGTAACCGCTTGCCTCACCCCCAGCCTGTGTCCCTGTCCCATTCCTGCCTACGCCCGCCCCAGTGGAGGCCCAGGGTGTGATGAGTAAGTCATTACACCCACCTTATCTGGGGCCTGCCTTGGTATACTTTCCTTGACTTTCTCTAAAGCAGGGGATTGGAGATGGGAGGCAGAATATGATTGCAACACTCATTTGGCTGTAGCTGCCACCTAAATTCTTCTGCTACAAAAGCCTCCCCCTTTCTCCCCAGGCAAGCTGAACAAGACTTGAGCAAAGAGACTCAGGGTGGAAAGAAAGCCTGCAAGCTGGCAGCAAGAACATTCTCACCACCTCCCTTCCCTCCTCCCTGTCTCACCCACACCCATCCTCAGGGCCAGTGAGCCCTCATTCCTGAGGACCAGGCTATCATGTGCACATGTGAAGAAATCAAGAATGAAAGTGGCACTCGAGTAATACTTTCCTGGAGCAGCACTGTCTAACTTTCCTTGATGAGAAAACTATTTTATGTCTGTGCTTTCCCATAGGGTAGCCACCAGCTGCATGTGGCTATTCAGAGATTCAGATGTGTTTGGTGTGCCTGAGGAGCTGAATTTCTGATTTTACTTAATTTTAATTAATTTAAATATAAATAGCTACATGTGGCTAGTAGCTGCTGTACTGGATGGTGCTAGAATATGAAGTAGAAACACTTAGAAGTCTAGAATGCATTAAAGCCTAAAGGACTGGCCTTCATCTCCCAGTCCCAGTTGAAAAGGGGTGGTTTTATTAGGTGCTGCAATGCAATTGCTTTTACTTCTGCCTCAGAATAAACCAAAATTCCAGGCTGAAGCATCAGACAGGGCTCTTTCTGCTAATTGTGATCTGTTCCCCATGTAAAAGAAGCGGAGAGGTGCCTAAGCAGGAATGGGGCCCAGCAATTCCTCCTGGGGTGCCCCCTCGCCCTCTCCCGCCCCAGCCTCACCCCCCGAGCAGGGCACTGTGCAGAGTGGTGCTGCAGCTGCACACATCTGGTCCTGCCCCAGCGCTGCCCCTCCCTTTCGTTTCTGTCATCGACGGGCTCCTGGCCACTGATGGTCAGCAGAGTCAACGAGGCCCCACAGACCTCCCTTCCGGCTCTCTCCTCTCCCTCATCCCCTGCTCAGGAAGGTGAAAGGAGAAAGAGAAAAAAAGAGACAGGAAGGCAGAATGAGGCTGAATTGAAATGTTAGTGACATTCAAGAAAGTGACTTTGTGGGGCTCTCACTGCCCTCCCTCTGGATTCAGGATGAACCTTGTCTGGTCGGTGCCTTCTCCCTGAGTTGCCAGACCTGAGCCTGCCCCCGCCCCCACCCTCCCATGCACACAGTAACACATGTGCCTCATCCCAGACTCTGGCTGGTCCATCTGTGACCTTTGTTCTTCTGACCTCACCTCTGGGAAGGGGGAGGAGTGCCCGAGAAGAGCTTTCACTCCCCGATCCCTGACGGAATAAACTCAACTCCCCTCTCTGTACAACCTCCCCCAGCTCCTCTGGGTAAACAAGTGGAAGAAAGGAAAACTATCTTTCTGGGCCAGGAGGTTGGCAGCCTCGGCCAGATTCCATATGTTGAGAAAGCCTAGAAGGTGTTCTTTTTTCTGATCCTAGCCTCTCAGCCCACCCCCAGCCAGAGGTGGGATCACCCTGTCACCCTGTAAAGTTGCATTAATTTACCAGGCTGCCCAGCAGCCAGATTTTCCTAGAAAGAGACTGAGCTGCCCATCCCAGGAATGGGCTGGAACCCAGGACTAGGAGCTGCAAACTCCTTCTGTAGCTCTGCCCTGGTGGAGGGCTGCTCTTCAAGCCCCTTTTCTTTCCCAGAACTGCAGAGGAGAGCTGAAGAGCCCTGGCTTGTGACTAAGCAGCAGAGGGATGGCAAATGCACCTCAGTTTCCCCATCTGCAAAATGATGGAATTGCACTGTCGGGCCCTCCCAGAGCTACATTCCCTGCACAGAACTTCCCAACATTTTCATTTGTGTGGGCAGAGCAAGGCATTTTTAGTAGTTATGCAATTGTAGCAAAATACTCTTGGAGTTTTTTGTGGTTCCAGTTTCTCAAGTAAGAGAGACAAGCTTGCTACTCAACTCCTTCAACTGGCTTGAGTCCCTGCTTATCACATTCTAAATTCTGGAGCTGAGCTGAGCTGAACTAGACTGAACAGGCCATGCCTGGGGAGAGAGGAGAGGCACTAAATAAACTAGACTTTGTTTGCCTAGCAGCTAGGGCAGGGAGGAGTCGAAGCGAGATAGCAGAAAGAACTTCCTAAATCAGACAAGATCTCAGGGGAGTGTAGCATTTCTTTCCCTGGCAAAATTTCAAAATAAAAAGTTGGAGGAGTATATTTGCCTCTTGAAAATTAGTTTTTCAGGACGTGATTTAAAAATATACATTCTCCTACTGTTTCACTGTACACCACCACTTCCCAACCCTAGACCCTGTCCCTACCTTTGCAGTGGTATCAGGCCCACAGGGAGCTGGTGCACAGATGGTGGGAAAAGGTGGGCTGTAGGACAAGGGAGTTTTGCCATCCAAGCCCCTCCCTGACTTCTGACCTCTGCACCTTTCTTGCTAGTGATCCCTAAATTACTGAGCTGTCTAACCCTCTCAGGGGGAGTGGGACACAAACTGGGCGGATGGGAGGTGGAGCAGAGGAAGTATGAGGCGAAGGTCAAGGGTCTTTTCACAGTGTGTTTTGGCAAAGGAGGCCTGGGGAGCAGCCAGTGAGGCCGGACTTTCATCTTTCTGAGCTGCCCTAATGCGGGAAGCAAAAGCTGTCACAGCAACAGTGATTTGGAGCATGTGCTCTAGGGGCCTGGGGCGCACCCCTTGGGGCCAGCTCCCTGAGGGAAAGATCAGATAACAGATGTGGCCTTACCCTGCACCCACTCCTGTCACCGCACTTCTCAGCCTGGGAAGGCAGCCTGTCCTTACAGGGATTTGCTGGGAGGGAGGACTCCTGTCACCGCACTTCTCAGCCTGGGAAGGCAGCCTGTCCTTACAGGGATTTGCTGGGAGGGAGGAAGATTCAGCTTGGCTCATCTGGGTGAGGAAGCGGGTAGATGGATGGTCTCCAGAGCCCCAGCCAGCATGGAGCTTCTCTGATGTTCTTGGAGTCCTCGGCATGTCCCTATCTCGCTCCTGGCCCAGCAAATTAAGGTCTGAAAAGAAGGAAGAGATCACAGGCACAGAGCTTGGAGGGTGGAGGTTTCCCACTGAGTGGGAAGGCTTGCAAGGCTAGAGTCTGGAGTTCCAGAGGACCTGGCCTCCATCATCCCTCTTAGACCTGGGCAGAGGGGAGGTGCCAAAGGCCTGGCTGGATCAGGGCCAACACATTTGCTCTTCCTCCCCAGCTATTCCCATTTCCCTGATCACAGCCCTCTTGACCCTCCTTAGGTGTCTTCTGCCCCAGCCCTCCTTAATGGCTTTGAGGGAGGGGCTGGGCAGTGCCAGCAAATACTCCTGAGGGGTTAGGACCCAGTGCAATGAGCTGGTCTTCAGCAGAGCAAAGTCTCCCAAGGCTTGGGCAAAGGTGTTGCGTGGCCCATGTCTCCACGCTGTCTCCACACTTGCTAGCCATGGGATTTGGGGCAAGACTTGTGATCCCTGTGGCTCTCCATTTCCTCACCTGTAGGACAGGGACAGTAATAGTGCCTCCCATGTGGCTTCAACCTAAAGTAGGTGCACAGTGCACAGCATAGTTCCTGAATCACAGGAGGAGCTCAGTCTTCTGTTGTCATTTCTCAGCTCTCTTCTCTGTTGGTGGCTCTTTAACACCTAAATAGTGACTGTCCATTCCCAGGCAGCCATAGTCACTGCCCAGGCCCCAGTTGTGTGCTGAACCATTTTCTCTGCTTTTGGCTCCTGCCCAGCCATCCAGGCCCAGAGGGCCCCCACCTAGGCCCCCAGGTCCAAGCAACTCTCCCCCTCCCTAATGTGGAGGCGTTTCTTCTGCTGACAGCCTGAAGACAGGTCATTTTTCTTCTCCTCGGATATAATGGCCTATACTCCCCTACCCCACCACCCGCCTTTCCCAACCTTAATGACTTTAACATACACACAGTTCTTTAAAGAAAAAAAAATACAAGCCCCTAGTGAGCTGCTTTAAACCTCGTGTTACAAAGGAGAAACAACCCAAGCACATGTTCACAAGTCACTGCATGTGATGACAGGGGGCCTTGTGCTAATTTCCTCATGTTTGAAGCCCCAGGGTGGGGGCAGGGTGGAGGCAGCCAGAGGAAAGAGACCCAGGACCTGGGTATTTGGTTGTTCCCTTTGCAGCATTTAGGGAAATATTTCATCTTGGCAAAACTTGAAGAATAAGAAAGATGCCTTTAGGCAGGGTTAGGTGAGGAGCAGGGATCTCTCAGAAGGGGGATGCTACCAGAAGACCTTTTCTCTCCTCAAGGTCTGAGTCCCTGCTCTGGCTTATTTCTCTGGGTGGAAGGAGGGAAGAGACAATCTCTAAGGGAGACTCTAGCTGGAGTTATTTATGGATTTGCTGAAGCCTCCTACCCTAACACACACACACACACACACACACACACACACACACTTTTTGCCTCCAGTGTCTCTTTGCAGTTTGCTGGAGAGGCTGTTCAGGCCCAGGGCCCGCCTCTGCCCCTCAGTGCGATAGTGTGGAGGGTGAACCCCTTCTTCTGCCCTTTCCAGGGCTGACTTCTGGTCTGTGAACCAAGGGATGGCCTGGGGCAGAGATAGGGACTGCAGCCTGCCTCTCAGCTATCTCCTCACCCCTCACCAGGCAGACCCCTGTTTCAGGAGGAAGGAACTGACTGCAGGTTGAGTGGGCAGAAGAGAGAAAGGACAAAGAGGCAGGAGCCCTGGCTGCACACCCAGCATGGAAATGGAGTTGGCTGGGATCCAGGTTTTCCCCTACATCAGAAGCAAACGCACCAAAGCTGCAACCTTACCCCTTGACCGAAGACGGGAAAGTGCCTGTCTGACCTCACATTATTGGTGCTATTATCATCATTATTGGTAATATCACCATCATCATCCTGTAATTTACCAGCTTCAATGGCAAGAAGGCTTAGGCTTCCTCTGGGCTTTCATGTTAAGAGAAAATGAGTTGTGGCAGCCTCTGCAGTCCTCTCCTCCCTCTTACCACCCACAGAGCCTCTGTCACCAGAGACACTCTCTAGTCCAGGCCCAACATGCTTTCATCCTCCTATGTGGCAGGGCACAGACGCAGTGGCAAGGGGAGTCCACTTGGCTGTGGGGAGCACATGCCCTTTTTTAAAGTAAGAAAAGACTTCAACCCAGGCCTTCCCCAGTAGTTCTTAAACTTGAACATGCATCAGAATCACCTGGAGAACTGGTTAAAATGCAGATCACTGGGCCCACCCCCAGAGTGTCTGATTTAATGGGTATGAGATAGAGCCTGAGAATTTGCATTTTCCAGATGCTGATCTTGCAAATTCACAGATGATGCTGATGTTGTTGATCCGGGGACCACACTTTACAAAACAATTCCTTAAATCATCCTAAATTGGGTACATTTAAGAGATGAGTCACTGGAATTCCCTTTTTCCTCCCATCCTCCTGGATACAGATATTTACATCATGCCTTGTTCAATAGTCTTGGAATTCAGTTCCTGAGAAGAGCCCAGATTCAGGGGAGGTGGGAGCTGCTAGCTGTCACACATAGGGACCGCTTGGCAAGAAGGCAGATGCAGGCAACACCTCCACCCCCACCCACCAAAGACCTATTCCTTCATTTGGCATTTGGGCCTTTCTCAAGGGGAGGCTGGGGCCAGCCTGACTCATGAGTAAAGCTCTTTTGAGAACATTGGGCCCTAGCCAAGCTTTCCTCCCTCAGTCAGGCCTACCCTCATTCTTTCCCACCTGTTCCTCTAACTGAGGTTCAGACTCAGCAGAAAGTGATGATGTCCCCAAGCACACTGACCCCATGCACACTGTCCCCACACCCATTCGGAAGCAGGCAGCTGGTGCACACTGTGTACATTAATTTTCAAAGCAAAGCTTCCCACAAATCTCTGCTGTACCTTTCCTCTTCTCTCTGCTCCAGAGAGCTCAGAAAGTCTTTAAAAACACTGCCACAGGAGCATGATTTTTTCTCCTTACTATAGGAAAGAGAAGAATGAAGATAGGAATTGATACTTGTTGAGCTCCTATGGCGTGGCAGAGCCTATGCTAAATACATTACACATCATTTCCCATAATCAGGGGTGTTTTCTTCCTGATGTTTGCTCAAGTTCTCAGGGTAAGGCCCCACACCTATTTTGTAATAGCAAGTTTGAAATCTCAAGGCACACACTACACACAGGTAACAGGAGATGGGCAAAGTCCAGCCCAGTGGTTTTCTTTCTTTCTTTTTTTTTTGTAGAGACAGAGTCTCACTTTACCACCCTCAGTAGAGTGCCATGATGTCACAGGACTCACAGCAACCTCCAGCTCTTGGGCTTTCGCGATTCTCCTGCCTAAGCCTCCCGAGCAGCCGGGTCTACAGGCGCCCGCTACAATGTCCGGCTATTTTTTGTTGCAGGGCTGGGTTTCAACCCACCACCCTCGGTATATGGGGCCGGCGCCCTACTCACTGAGCCACAGGCGCCACCCCAGCCCAGTGGTTTTTAAACTTGAGAGTGCATCAGGATCACCTGGCAGCTTGTTAAAACATAGACTGCTGGGTCCCACCCCCAGAGTCTCCGATTTGGTAGCACTGGGCTGGAGCAGGGCCTAAGGATTTCCTTTTCTAACAAGTTCCTGGTCTGGGGACTGCACTCTGAGAACCAGTGACCTAGTTCTTCAGCCTATTGGTTATAGACTTTTGCGGGCTGTTAGTCCACGCTTTACTCATCAGAACTATATTTCTACCCCTAGACTAGATTACACTCTAAGTCTCTATGAAGTCATGTAGGAAAAATGTGACCAGCTTGCTAATTCCATGTTGTTTCTTCATTTATCCAAAAGATAATCATTATAGTAAATACTCATTTAGTGCTTACTAAGTGCCACTGTCCTAGAGCTTTGCATGTATTAACTCTTTTAATCCTCTGAAGCCTCTGTAATTATTACCCCTTTTTACAAATGAAGCATCCGAGACTCAGAGATGTTAAGGTTACACAGCTAACCAGAGGTGCAGTAGGGATTCCAACCAAGCAGTCTAATTCCAGAATCTGTGTTGCTAACCAGCCCACCACTTGTTAAGTATCTGTTCTGAGTTAGGCACTATGCTGGACTCTGAATGGCTTAGGTAGGAAGAATACAAAGGTGAGTAATGCACAGCCATGCCTTATTTTAACAATTGGAGTGTCATAAGATAGTACCAAGATGGAGGTAGGTATGCAGTGTTGAGGGCCTAAAGCAGAGAGAAGGAATCACTTGGCCAGGGAGAATTGGAGAAAGCTTTAAAGCAGCTGTTTTCAACCTGTGAGTCGCAACCCATAGGAACTGTATTAAAGGGCCACAGCATTAGGAAGGTTGAGAACCACTGCTTTAAAGAAAAGTGCGAGTTTAAGCTGGGCATGTAATACACTGTAAAAGAGGCCTAAGGCCATAGCAGTCAAAGCAGTCTGTGCAAAGGTACTATGGTAACCTTGCCACAGCAAGTCCAGGGATTATGAGTGCTAGTGGAAATCGAAGCTTAAGGAGGAAGAGAGTTGGTGAAAAGGGGAAGCCACTGCAAAGAGAGGCTTGAGCCACAGTGCTCATGATCTTGAACGTGTGCTTAAGGGTGTGAACTTTGGTAACTAAGGGGAGACCATTTAAGGTCTCTGAGCAAGGGAAGGCCATAATCAGATGTATAATTTTAAAAGATAACTCCAGGTTTTAGCTTTTAATTCAGCATGTGCTGCCTGACAAACATACCAGGAGCTAACCTTCCCCTGTGTCCTCAGTGACTTACATCTCCTTGGGTAAGACCACTCTCCCTGGCACTTTCTATCTACCTGGACAACATCCCTTTATAGTCTGTTTCCCACTTTGGGGCTGTTTTTAGCTAATCTTTTAGTTTCTTGTGAAGGCTTTTCCAACTTGTACCACCCTAATTTTGACCTTGTCACTCACTGTTTCTGGGTCCTGTTCTCCAGGACCCTGTGATAGCTGTAGCCATGTTGTCATATAGCCTCAAAGCCCAAGACTCCTTGCCCCAGCAGATAAGGGCAGACTTGGATACGTCCATCATCTGAGAAGCATAGAAGTGACAGTCATCCTTCCCACCCATACCTGTGAAAGTGGATGAGTTCCCAAGTTGGTTTCGTACTGGACGCCTCTGCCACACTCACTTGTTGAATCCAGCTTTTGTCATCTCATTGAGAAGGCTGATGGGAACTACTGTTTTTTTTTTTTTGTTTGTTTGTTTTTGGCCGGGGCTGGGTTTGAACCCACCACCTCCGGCATATGGGACCGGTGCCCTACTCCTTGAGCCACAGGCGCCGCCTGGGAACTACTGTTAAGAGCACCATTCTTCCACCTCCATTTTTCTTACCTGTGAAATGGCAATAATTCCTTTCTTACGCACTTACTCAACAGAGTTATTGTGACCTTAACCGAAACCTGACTTTGAAAGCATGTTGTAAACTGTAAAGCGCTCAGCAAATAAGAGCGATAAGGAAGGTGTGTAAGGTTGGACAGAAACAGGATTGAGTCATCCATCAATTCATTTCCCACAAAACCTCAACAATACCACGCAGTGGGAAGCCGGCCCATGTGCAGTCTTACAACCACACCAGTGAGTCCCCAGGCACCTTTTAACTGTCTTTTGAACTGTGGGGTCTTCTGTCTCTGGCTGTCAGGTTTTCATAGAAAGACTACCTTTTTATACCCTTTTTCCAGCCTGACCTCTAACCCCCAGGGCCTCAGGTGGTAGCTCTTAGCCCCCACTGAGACTGTAGATGACTTTTTCAGATTTCTAGCCCATTCCCCAGGAGAGCAATGATTACCAGTGTGGAGAGAGCTGGCCCCAGGCTTCCATCCCAGGCTTCTCAACAGAGGACTGGACCAGAAAGGATAATGTGGTTCTCACCAGACTGCCTAGATTTTTAAGGGATACAAAGTTTGGCCATCTTCCAGAGGTCATTTTTCATCTTCCTTTGCCATTGGGTCAGAAATCCTCTATCCCTTCCTTCTTGGGTGCTGGAGTCCCTGTGCCCCTGTTCACAGGACATTCCAACCCTGGAGGGACACAATAGGGAGGAAAGAGGAACCTCCCAGGGGAAGGAAAGGCTCTTGCCCAGTGACAGGCTGTGTTCCATCCTAGAGGCCACCTTCACGGCCGACGTCCAGCTGGGATGGGATGCGGGAAGACTAACACTTTCTGCTTTCCTTACCACATCCCTGTCCTCCCCTTGCCACGCCTGTCCCCTCCCACCCCCCCTCATCTTCCATCCGTCCAGTTTCCAACTGCTCTTCAGGTAAAGACCCTCCAGTTGTTCAGTGCACTCTTCATACACCTTCTTCTCCCAGAGATTTCTGCAGGATCAGCCAGTCTGCTCACAGCTGGATGGCTGGTGGATGTGCTGTTGAGTTCTGTTTTCAAGGGGGACGGGAGCTCCCACAGAGCTGCGAGTGGGAGAAGTTTTGACAACAGCTGTATCCCAGCTGTCCTGGTGCCCCCAAAGACAGCAGTTGGCCAAGGCTGGCCAGAGAGTTCCCAGCATTAGGGAGGTATCAGATCAACAGAGGCCAAATCCAATTTCCCTTGCATTCCAGAGTTGTTGAGGGAGACCAGGAAACGCCAGTTTCTTTCCTTAGGGGATTTCTCCTGTGTCCATCTTGTCACTTTGTAGTAGTGCACAGCGGGGTGTAACTATGGGGAGAACCCAAGGAGGACAAGAGGCCTAAGCACTGGTGCACTCCTCGGGGAGGGTGGGGGTCAGTCTTGGTGATAACTGAAAGCAGGGATCTGGGCCTTGGAAAGGAATGCCTGGCCATCCCTGCAGTGGGCACACTCGCCGGCCTGCCAGGCATGTGGGAGCTCCTCCTGCTACCCTCTCTAATGGCTCAGGTGAGCAGCCTTGTCCGCCTCTGTTGCCCTTCCCAGCTATCCTCCCCTCAGCTTGTCCTCCCCCTCCTCTGGCCCGTCTCCTCCAGATGGTCTCCACATCTGGCTGATGACCATCCAGAGAGTTTGACAACGCCTTCCTCCCACCCCCACCCTTCTGTGTTCCTCCCCACCTCCCCCAGTGCCTCTGCAAGAATAGAATAAGCACACAGGCTCTACAGAGAGCTATCCCTTTCCTCCCCTCCAGCCCCACACACAAGCGCAGGCTGCCAGGTTTTACCAAGGCTCTGCTCGCCTGTTTCCCATGCTCAGAAGCCCCTCACTGAAAGGAGCTGCAGGCAGAGCCCCTCCATTACCAGGGAAGTTCTAGGCAGAAACCCATCACACCATGACTCAGAGACTTCAGCCTCTGATCCTAGTACCTTTCTCAGAAGGAACTTCGCTTAAGGAAGAAGACTCACAAATTCCATTAACTTCACTTATTTCCAAGAAGTTACATCGAGGAGTCTTAATTCTGTCTGTGGCATATGTGCTTCTGTGTGCAGGTGTGTACATGTGCACCTGAGCACGGGATGCTCACCGCTTCTGGGCATCCTGGTGTCCGTGCGGCATTCCTAGGCAGGACAGAGGGAACGGGAGTAGGGCAGGCTGAGGCGGCAGATGCTGCTCAAGTTCTTCCTGGCTTTGTGCTGCCTGTCCCTCTGCAAGTCAGGCTGGTATTAAGGGGATTAATCTTACTTCCCCTCCCTCTCAGCCTCAATATGCCTGGCTAATGCTAGTTCAGCTGGTAACATTTTCACTGGCAAATCCTCCACCCACCCTTGGGACAGGCTCTGAATACACACTTAGCCCCAGAACTGGATCTGGTGTCAGGAGGAACTTTGGCCCTAAATCTTCAGCAGACAGGACAGCTCAGTAGCAAAGAACAGATCCTTCCAAAGAGCACTGAGCTGGACTACATATGAGTCCTGCCAGCCTGTGGTCGCTGTGTGATCCTGAGAACCACACAGCTTCTCTGAGCTTTAATATTCTCAGTTCTTAATGAACATAATAACATGGGACTCACAGGGCTGTTATAAGGATTAAATAAGATAATATATCCATATGCAGTAAGCACTCAGCAAATGCTAGATAAGTCTGAAATCCAAACAGGGCTCATAGTGTAAGGAAAGAGAACCACGACTTTTTAAAAGACCCTCAAAGGCTCACTAATCCAACATCCACAGTGTAGTGGTGGTGGCAGTAATACTACTCAACACCTGTAATGTTCCCGTGCCAGCCTGTATTCCAAGTGCTTCGTGTGTACTGACTCATAATCCTGCACCAACAGGATTTGAAATGGGGGAGTTTTACAAATGAGGAAATGTGGTCATAGAGGTTAAGTACCTTGCTGCCTTTGGTGAGAAGGCCAGGAGTCCTGCCTACAGAGACTGAATCCGGATTTTGTTAGTTTATTATTTTATTTTGTTTATTTTTTTGAGACAGAGTCTCACTTTGTTGCCCTTAGTAGAGTACCCTGGCATCATAGTTCACAGCTCCCACCCATAGCTCCTCTTGGGCTCAAGTGAGCCTCTTGCCTCAGTGTATCATTTTGAGTAGCGATGGGATCTCACTCTTGCTCAAGCTAGTCTCAAACTCCTAAGCTTAAGCAGTCCACCTGCTTCAGCCTCCCAAAGTGCTAGGATTACAGGCGTGAGCCACCACACCCAGCCCAGACTGTGTTCTAAAACTCTACCCAACACTACCTCTCCTGTGGTCAGTGAGGCAGTTCCAGCCCAGAGAGGGTAGTAACTAGCTCAAAGTCACACAGTGGTTAATCTTGTTCCTCCTAGGCCTGGGCTGTTTCCGTGACATTGGACTGACCAGCCATATTCTTAAGGAGGTGCTGGAAGGACCCATCTTTTACAGCCAGTGAGCCTGAGAGTAACTCAGTTTCCCCTTTCTCCTCTGTGGTTCATGAGTGTGCCCCAAAAGCATGTTTGTGCAGGCTCCTACAAGGATTCCCAGCTAAGGTCAATGCAGTCCTATTCCTCCCTTCTGCAAAGACAGATGGTGGGCTCAGTACTGCCCAAGGATATGATCAACTCCCTCTGCCCTCTAGAATCTATTAGAAAGAAAAGGCAGCTTTCTTGGGATAGTTGCCACCCAAGAACTCAGAAGCCACACTCTCCTGTGGTGAGGTAAGTGTCAGGGCATGTGCTTGGCTCAGCTGCCGGGGGCTGACATCAGACCCTGTGAGCCCCATGTGTCATCTGCAGAGGTGGGCAGGGATATAGGTATATCCAGAAAGCAGAGGCAGAGACAATGGAAGAAGAGGGTCCTTCAGCAATCAATTGGAAGGACTTAGGAGTTGTTTTCAAGGCAGTGTCAAAGTACACAGCTAGAAATAGAGGAAAGAATAGAATACATTGTTTTCCAAAGTAAAATCCAGGCATCATTCGCCTTTCACAATATGATCCTGCCTACTTTTCCTCCCTAGCCAAAAATGTTAACTATGAGAGTAACAAAGGCCCAAAATAGTGTTTTTTTCCTTAGATCTGTTGAAGTAACATGCATCTTTCCTTCAAAGACACTGCTCAATGTCTTGTCAATTCACTCATGCGAATTGCTTATATTTATGGAGGACCTGCTCTGTGCCGGGTACTGTGCTAAATGCTTCACATACATTTTCTTATTTAATCTTCACCATGTAATAAGTAGCCGCATGATTGCATCATAACTAAAGAGATCAAAGTTTAGAGAGCTTAGGTAACAGTTTCTCTGTTTTCTCACCTGTAACACGGGGAACTAACTCATAATTTAATTTTGAGAATTAAATAATAGAGTACATATAAAACCTTAAAAATGCTATCTGGCCATAGTAATTAAATAAAGAGTGAGCTATCATTATTAACCTCACCACATTACTGTTTCCTCTGACTGCAAGTGCCTGGCTCACCTGCAGCATGCACACATCTCACTAGTCCTGTGGGCTCACGCTGTGGCCACACCAGTGCACAGCAGCTTCCGCCACCTCCAACAATCACTGCTTCTCTGTTCTTTGATACGGACAACTTGCCTTTTCCCACATTTGTTAAGTCTAGGCACACTTACCTACTTCCTTCAACCTGTGTGCCCTTGTTGCTTCTTGCAGTCAGATTGCAGCCCCTCGTGAGATGGGCTCAGGAACGATGTGCCCCCCCCGGAAGCCTTCTTCCTCAGCCCCCACTGGAATCCCAGCATTCCCGGCACTACCATCCTCTGTCTCAGGCATTTGCTCACTGGCATTATTCCTTATTTTTCTTCCCCTGTCTCCTCTTTGTATTAGATTGTGGGGCTCTTGAGAGTAAGGACTGTATTTTATTTATCTTTATACTGTCTGGATGTTTGCCACTCAGGAGGGTCTTAAAAATCATGTCGGTTGGTAGAGCAACCAATAATGGTTAATTGTTCATTAAAAACAATATTGATTATAAGGTAAAAGGCAATCTTTGGTGCAGTACTTATAACTGTACCAAAGGTCAAAATAATTATTGGGTCCATGGAATCATATCATGAGACCTACTGGGCTCAAACTACACTTGTCTCGGTCCATTTTCTGGAGCTTAATGGAACCTGCCCCTTAACAAACATGTCCACAGATCTTTCTCCCCCCGTGGCTGGCCCAATGCCCCACCTCTGGCAGGAATCTAACCCCACAGGATCCCTTGCTCCCCTGCCTCTGTAGGTGGCTGTGCCTCTCCTCTTGGCTGCAGTTCAGATGCACCCGCCCCTGCCTCCCCGGCCTGTCAATTATCAGTCTCTAGAGATGGTCCCTAAGGCTCATACCAGTTCTCCCCAGCCTCCAGTCACAAATGACAGCTTCAAGGCAGGCTGGTCTTTGTTTCATGCTCCTTTCATTTGACTTTGGGCGAAAGAGTAAGATAAATGACACTCTGTCTCTTTAAGGTAAAAAAGAGGCATTAAAAAAAAAAGAAAACAAAACCTTTTTTGCCTTTTAAGAGAAAAAAATCCTCCAAGTTATTAGGGGAAAGAAAATCATTTGACTTAAGCAGCCTCTGGCAGTCTGGTGATGCTGAGAACAGTATACCTGTCAGCATCTATCAGGTTTGGAAAACAAAGCCATCTGCATATGGGGAAATGGAGGGGGGACAGGAAGAGGTGGAGAATAGCTAACGAGGGATGCATGGAGTACCCCACACCTGGCTGGGAGAGTTCTTGGAGATCCAGCTTTCTGGAGTTGGCAGTGACCAGAAAAGTCCAGACATTTAGGGAAAGAGTAATTCATCTGGACTTTCAGAATTTTTCTTAATAGTCAATTCAGATTCAAGAGTTCATCCTAGCTAAACCATTTATTTTTAATATTTATATATACAGAAACTCGGGGCTGTCAAAGAGAAGTGACTTGGCCAAAGCCACTGCCAATTTGTGACCAAATCAGGGCTAGAATCTAGGGTTCCTGGCCTTCTAGTTTTGGTGCTATCTCCTTCTGACTCAGGTCCCTTTTCTCACCTGTTGGATATGCGGAGTCTGTTCTTTCCCTCTCCTTCCTGGAATCCTGCCCCTATTTTCTCTGTCACTCCATAATCTGTTATCCCCAGTGTGACCTCCCAGTCCAAGTCTTCCCCTGACTCCCTGGTGTCCCAGCCTCTTGCCCACTTTCCCATGTTGATGGGGCTCACTCTAGAGCATGTTTTCTAGGAAAGGGACTTTGGCTTATTCCTGAACAGGGCCACAGGCCCCCAAAACTAGACTTTCAGATTCAGCATGAACCTGGCCTGAGGCTGAGTTCCTGCAACATTGAGTCCACTGTGGGAGACAGAATATTCCTAAGCAATTAAAGTTCTGCCCACAGACAAGGCTGATGGCCCAGACTGAATGATCGTGTGTAACCCATCTGAACTCTCCCTGTGTCAAGTTGTCACTCCATTTATTGACACTTATTTATCCGTTTTTGAGTATGTGTCATGACTGGATCACCCTCTCACTCCCGCCTGCCCTCGACTCTCAAAGGTCAAACTCAGAGCCTCTTCTTCCTTCCAGCCAGCTGTCTGGGGTGCATGAGGCACTCAGTGCAGGGAAGGGCCACCCTTCCCTGGCCCAGCTGTTCTGTGTCTAATGACTTGGCTTGGGAGCATCCCAGGCCAATAGGACCCTATCAAGACCCTCCCTAGGGAGTCCACTCTAAAGCATGCACAATGAGCAGATGATCAGCTCAGCCTAACAGAAGAGTCATACCCCTGAATTTTTACTCTAGGCTATTATTCTAAAAATAATAGAATTTTTATTCTTGGGCAAGGCACTTAGCCTCTCTGATCCTATTTATTCTTCTGAAAAATGGGGCAATATATTCATCACATGTTTTTTTTTGGAGACAGAGTTTCACTATGTCACCATTGGTAGAGTGCTGTGGCACCACAGCTCACAGCAACCTCTAACTCTTGGGCTTAAGAGATTCTCTTGCCTCAGCCTCCCAAGTAGCTGAGACTACAGGTGCCCGCCACAACACCCGGCTATTTTTTTGTTGCAGTTGTCACTGTTGTTTAGCAGGCTCAGGCAGGATTTGAACCCGCCAGCCCAGGTGACCAGCGCCCTTAACCACTGAGCTACGGGTGCCAAGCCACCACATGGGTCTATAATGAGAATTGAATGAGAAAAAATGTTCTTCATTTATTCAGTAAATACTTCCTGAGAACTTATGTGTTGATCACTATCCTAGATGTTAGGGAGATATCAGTGAACAAAACAGATAGGAGCCTGTTGCATTCTAGCACCCTGTTTTAAATCAGAAGGAGTATGGTATAAACTCAGATCCGAGCAGGAGAATTTGTTATACTCCCACGGCACATTCCCTCATCTGGATAGAACACCTCCACTTCTTATCCAGAGGTGGCTCTATTTAAAGAGGGGGAAGGAGAAAGGAGAAGGAGAGAAACACAAACCTCTGATGTGCACTATTCCTAATCATACATGACACCTTTTAGTCCTTACCTATGGTGTAGGTTATCACTGTCCTCATTTTCCTCATAAGTAAATGAAGGGTTAGGTAACTTGCACAAGGTTTCACTGCCTATAAGTAACAAAACCATAATTTGCACTGAGGCCAAGTACCTCGGAGGACCTGCCCTGTGGGCTCACCAAGCAGCTCCACATGGCACATTTGCTTTATCCCCCTGTGTCAGTAACTCCAGCCCTCAAAGCCAGAGAGTAATTCTGTGATGGACTGGCCAGGGACGAATGTGGGTGGAGCAGCTCGCAGGTGCTCGTGTTTGTGTCTGCTGTGTCTGTGTATGTGTGTGCGGTTTCAAAGACAGGGTTCTCAGTAGGGAATTGGTATTTGGGCTGCTAAATAACCACAATTTGTATTAAGCAGAAACATAGTCATTATGCACCATGTGCGGGCTGCTGCAGCTCTCTCCGTATTAGGGAAGAGGGAGGCTGATGGCACTCTGGCCTGTGGTCTGGAGAAGACTTACAGCAGAACATACCCTTCCAAGGTCAGAATGTGGGGGTGGGGGGGTGGTGGCAGCGGTACTGGGAAAGCGAGAAGAGTCGGGTACTGGGTCTCTTGCTTCATCCTCTCTTGTGGGCTCTCCACGGGCCTCTCATCAGTAAGGCTATTCCAGTTCTCATTAACGCAAGTAAATACGCATCCCAGCACTGGGCAGGAGACACATGTGTTGATATTTAATTATATAGTGTGCACTGAGCATATTATGGCACCTCCAGGGAATGGCAGCTGCATACAGCGAGGTGCAGTGGAGTACATTCAAAACTACTTAGTTAATTAATGCATTAGAGGCTCGCTTTGCTGTGAGGGGGCTGGGAGAGAGGGCAGAGATGATCCTGGTGTCCTAGGTCCCTTCCTGTTCCTCCCTTACTCTGAGCCCTTTTTTCCCCAGAAGCTCTAAAAATCCTCAACTTTCAGGGCAGTCCTCATTAGGAGCTCTGGCCCGAGATTTAGTGAGAGAGTGATGTTAAAATTCAGCTCTGAGATAGGTGAAGCCTAGAAATCACATGTGGATTTCCTTTGGTTGATGTGGATCCCTAGCGACCTAGAGATGCCGAGAGTCAGTCGGTAAACTGACATTCCCACGTAGCCCCAAGCTCCACTCTCTATTTTGGGAACTCCCGCAGTAGCCCCAGGTGCAGACTCAGGTGCGGAGCTGCAGCAGCACACAATTCCATTGTGCTGGGAGCTTCTGGTTTGTGGTGAGGAGGGAGGAGAGCTACACCCTTGCTAGGGCAGGTGTGCCAAACTGAAGCCGAGGTTAAGATCCTTCTTTTTAGAAAATGAAAAGAAAGAGACCCTTTCTCCAAAGTTTCTTCCAACTCTGTATCCCTCTCCCCCCATGGTTAATTCTATGTCAATGTATGAAGGCTTCATTTTGTGTCTTTGCAAATCTCCTCCTTACGTGACTTTGTACATTTGTTGATTTTCCCTTCTTTACCTTCAAAAGAATGAGAGAGAAAGTAGACTTTATCAAAAGAGAGGATAGATAAAGTAGACTTTACCTTAGAGGCATGTTCCAAATCCCTCCATGCACATTTGTCATTAAACCTCACAGTTACCTGTAGTGCTCTCTCAAAACAAGCTGCTGGGGGCAAGGACCAGATCTTGGTCAACTTCCTGGGCTCAGCACCATGCTCTGCACAGCAGGCACTCGTGCAGTATTTGAAGGGGTGCATGCCACACTCACCAGACCCTCAGGGAGTCCCTACAGGAGGCACGATCCTGTCTTTTTGTTTTTTGGAATCCCTGCTGCCAGCTCTGTGGGCACAGCCTGCTGAGGGTGCAGGCAATGCTGACCAGTCGGCTGCTTTACTTCCCCCCCAGCTTAATGTCCACTCTTAGATCAGTCACCTAAGCCGGAGATCTCATAGAGAGAAGGTGTTATAGCAAATGCGTGACTGGGAGTAGAACTCTGGGGACCAGCTACTGAAGTTATTGAGATTCCTTTTCTCTTTGGAAAATTCACTATTTGTAATTGATCTCTTTCTATGCCATGTGTTCAAGGTGAGAAGTATAATCTGCCCTTATCATTTTCTTTGCAGAGGCGGAGTGGTGGGGAGGGGGCTCCCTTTCTCCTTGGACCACTGAGATGAGGCCTGTTCCTCCTGGGAAGTAACCCTCAGTTTATCTGTACAGAGAAATAACCCTCAGCTGTGGCAGGAAATTAAACCACAGGGAGACCTTTCTGTGCAGGAAGGGAGAGTATAGTAACCCCAGAATCAGTTCCCCAGAGGGAGTCGTAGAACATTTGTCCTCTCTCATCAAAAAATGAGAGATCCCTGGGCCTAGGTGGGAGCAGATGAAGTCTGTCCTGGAATGGGAATCCTCCTCAGTCCTGGGACTCCGTCGTTCTGAGCTGAGGCCTGAAAGCCACAGCTACAGACTTTCCTCCCTGTCCTGAGCAAGGGGAGAGTGAACCCCAAGCCCAGCCTAGTATTGGACCAGCCCAAAACTGAGTAGGGGCAGCAGGACTTGTGGGCTTTTAAGACAAATTAGGTTGAATGGGGATTTGTCCTGGGCTGTTGGGGAGAGTTCCATGTGTGCTTCTCCTAATGGGAGGGTTAAGGGAAACAAAAAGTAGACAGAATAGAGAATGCAGGAGGATGCAGGAGGAGCTCCCAACCTTGGGCAAGTCTTGTAAATTCTCAGAGCCTTGTTTCTCCAAAAATAAAACCAGGATAATAATCTTCACTTCAGGGGCATATGCTGTGAGGCTGCAATGAGGTATTGTATGTGGAGAAGCTTCACAAGCTATAAAAGCATCCCTGAAGTGAAGTATTATTATTTCCTCCTATCCAAGAGGAGGTTCCCTTTCCTGGGTAAGAGAACAGAAACGATAAAAGACAAGAGCTTGCACCCCTCCCCCAGTTGCCAGCAACATGCTAATGGTGCTCAAGCACAGGCTGGCAAGGAGGGATGCCAGTGACTGTTGAGGTCCCCACTCCGTAATGGCCGTCCCAACCTAAGGAAAGGGGCAACATTAATCCCTCCCTCTCCACAGGCCCTTGCCAATCATGTGACAAATTCAAATTGGAGGCTACAGAGAAGTGAAGGGTCCAGCAGCTTCGGTTCCGTTGTTCCTGACTTCCCACCCCAGAGTCCTCTCATCACTGTAATTCCCATGGCACGGCTCCCACCTAAGCCTCTTTGCTAACAGAGTATTTTTAACCTGCCACCTCCTTGCCCTTTGCCCATCTGCAGACAAGGGTCCAGGCTGAGATAAGAGAATCCATTAGTGCCGCTAGAGCCAGGCAGGGCCTGCTAAGTACGTCCTTAGGCAATACCTCCTCCACCCCGGTGGGAGCCACTGCTGGACTGACACCCAGAGATCCGAGAGTGGAGGGTGACGAAGGTGGCACAAGCTGGATTTGCAGCCTGCGTGGAGGGGGAGCTCCAGCTTCTTCACTCCAGCTCAGGCTCTGAAAAGGAGTTTGCATTCCCCTTCTTAGGCGTTCTTAAAGATGGGCCCCTGCCCTTGTTTTTTCAAGGAGCCAAATTATCCTACTTCTGAGAGTGTCAGATACCCTCCTCTTCCCTTACCTCCAAATTTCATAGGGACTTGGAAAGAAAGTATTCCTTAGAAAACACCTGAAACTGACTATCAAAAAAAAACAAAAAATAGTGTCAAGAGGCAACAGGTACTAAACCTCCCTGTTAGGGAGAATGGGGGGAAGATCCACCTGGACCCTCCTAGCTTTGGGGTTGGGGTAGGGAGAGTGAAGAACTTCAGAGTTCTGAAAAGAATTCCATGGAGAGAGGGATAGAACATTTCGTTCCCCCCTCTTGTCACTCCTCAGGTAAATGTTGGCAGCGATGGAGCAGAAGAGAGTTTGGTGGGGGGTGAAGAAGGAGCACAGGTGGATTGGGCTTGGAGGGGCTCTCTCAGGAGGTCAGAGATCTCCTCTGTTGGAGCCCTCAGGGCTGAAGGTGTCCACTGACCCAGTGCTAGCTAAGCGTACACACACACCAGCCCTCCTGCTGAGGCCAATTTCCAGGCTAAACTGTTCATTATTGCCACCCGGCAACACAGTACAGAAATGTCAGAACCCATAAGTGTGGGAAGAGTGGACAGGTGAACACGTGAGTACCTCTGTGTGCAGAGCACAGGGAGGCACAGCCCCTGGGGAAATGGTGATGAAAGCACCAACCCGGCAACAGAGGGAAGGAGAAGGGCGTCTGGCCCAGAGACCATGGGCACACTTAGGCGTTCATAGAGCAACCACATGCCAGGCACTGTGTTCAGTACGGGACACATCAAAACGAACAAAACACAGGGTGGCTGGGAGAAAGGACACTAGCAAGTCCTTGTAAATGTAACTGCTTATTACACTGGTGGCCAGTGTTAGAGATCTGCAAAATCCCATAAACAGCCGGAGAATTTATAATTAAGGAACCAGAATGGCCGGGGGAAAGGGATTTGGAAAAAGCTTCCTGGGGACACTGAAGCTGACTTTTAACTGCTTCCTTGGCTGCTCTGTTCATCCCTAACATGCACAGTTTAGAGCCCCTCACCCCCCATTCCTTGGGGACACCCACCCACATTTCCTACCAGCCATTCTGGGCACCGATGAGCTCCCTCTCCCTCATTTCCCACATTCAGTCATTTGCCAAATCCTCTCTGTTCTTCTCTTCCAGGTACCCCGCCTGCCCTTGTTTCCTACACCCTCCCTTAGCCCAGGCTCAGGCTTTCATTATTCATTCCTGAGCTGGTGCTGCCTCCTGCCCCACCTCCTCCTCTGGGTTATCTTCCACGATTTTTACCTTTGAAAGCCCCCACCCCAACCCCAGCTTTCTAGGGTGTGGCTGAAACTTGAGCCAGGTCCTGGTATCTCTCCACTACACACATTTCATCTCTTCCTACGTCCCTTCCCCATGCCAAGTGAGCCACACGAATGCCCCTTTGTTCCAGCTTTGACAGTCCCTTCTCTCTTTCCTAAGTGGCCCTGTCCACTCTCTTGCCTCAAGTGCCCCATCCCTGTAGGCTTAAGTGGAGCCCATCTCCTCAGTGAAGCCTTCCTGGATTTCCCTCTCTCTAATCCCACATTTCTCATCATTGGTTACAGCATTTAGCAGAGTCAACCTGTACACAAGTTACTTACATTTCCTTTCCCAAAGGCAGTATGCACCGCAGGTGAATATCACAGATTTTAAAGCAGGACTATCTGGCTCTGTCTCCTTACCAGGAGTATGACTTTGGACAAGTTACTTAACCTTTCTGTGCCTTGTTTTTTCTCATCAGCGATACAGAGTTAATAGCAGGACCTACCTCATAGGACTATTGTGTGCATTTAATTTCTTCATGTGGGTAAAGTATGCAGAACAGTGCCCGTTGGCTATTATTTTTATTCTAGATGTTATCTGCCTTCTTTGCATGGTGGTGAACTCCTGGGGGTCAAGAAGCATTCAGAATTCATCTTTGCACTGCCCCCCAAAAGATTCCACCTCTCCCTCTGATCTCACAGAAAGGTGTACAAAAGCCCAAAGCTAGAAAGGACCTCAGAACTAATCTGTGTAGCCCAAATGCTAATCTTACCTATCGGTTAACTGAAGCCCAAACAAGCTTGAGGAATTGCCCAAATTAAAAAGCCAGGACCAGTAGTCAGGAATGTAATATCTAGGTCTAACTCACATCTTTCCTGTTTCATTACAAAGCTATTTCTGTCTCCTCTTTGGAGAAGAACAGATGGTCAGTGTCATCTCCAGCCTTCCCTTGACATATCACAGAGCCATACTTTTCAAATCACCCTCAGCTTCTGCCTGGCCTGCTAATGGATCTCAGCTGTCCTGGGCCCTTTGGCCTTTCCTAATGAAGCAGGTTTTCCTGCCTTCCCATCAGGGTGCTGTGTGTTCTTTAAATAGGGAGCTGTGAGCAGGGTTTGGGCTTGGCCTTAACAGAGATTCGGTGGGGGAGGGGGA